>NC_050186.1:4494690-5797190 GCF_008315115.2 Sander lucioperca
AGATGAATTAACTGAGCTCTCAGCTCAGTGTAATAATGCTACCTACACTATTTTCTAATGGCCTTCAGCCACACAACGACCCACAGTCTCTGCGTTGTTGGATATTACTTTCATGTTTTACAAAGTCTCAGGCTGATGGCATAAATCAATCGAATCTTCTTCCCACAGAGACCCAAATCAAGTAGATTGGGGACTCTGGATTACTGATAGAGGTGGCAGTGGCAGCCAGTGGTTTTATGTTTATCTGTATTAACCCTGTGATGGACCGGCTACCTGTCCAGGTTGTTGCCTTGAGATGTTGCTGTGATAATCTACCACCTCCTGCAAGCTGGACCTGGAGCAGGCAGATAAATGAGTTCAACACATTTTCCACCAAATTTTATGGCTAGTCAGTGCTGCAGTACTCGAGTTCTACTCAAGACATTTTTCTATTGTCTCGGACTTATACTCGTTGGTATTTGCAATCGGACTTGTGTCAGACTTTGCCATTGGACTCGCCGAATATTCTAGTTGGTCTCGACCGAGTCCAGCTCTAAATGCTTTTTTTTCTAAAGTGACTTCCTCCCTCAAAACAAAACCATTGATGAAGCGAGCTTGATCAGAAAACAGGTATTGGTTTAATTCTAAATCGAACTAGAACGGCCACTGGCATTGGTCGCCTGGTATATGCCTGGCTGGCTGCGTCATATACCTCAATCATCAGGCATCAATCATTTTCATTTAGGCCACAGACACAATGTCAGCGACCACTTTGTACTATGGATTCTTCAAGACAAGTAAAAAGTCCAAGAATAGGAACATATCACTTTTTAGTGACACCTGTGTTGCTTATTTGTTACATTTTCCATTGGCAGTCCAATGTGACTGTCTCCCATTTGGACTCTGTCTTGACTTGGACTCAAACCTCTTTGGACTCAGTCTTGACTTGGAGTTGAACCTATTTGGACTCGGTCTTAACTCGACAAAGTTGGACTTGACTACAGCCCTGTGGCTAGAGTTTAATATTTATTTATTTGTATGCAGCACAGTAAGAAAAATGTAATCTTCACATCTCTCGTTGCAATGTAAAGAAAGCTTATGTGAAATTTTAATGAAGAAATGGCGTATTCTTTCTTAAGGTTGAATCAAAGCAGCATTTAAAACCCCTTTTTTACTTCCACTTTTAGTTAACCTCATTTGTCGGGAATGTAAACAGCTTCACAAAAGAAACATGGTTTATAGACAGTTATGAGATAGGAGTTGATTTTGCAGATACTGTACATCTTTTGAACAAACTGTAAATGTATTGTCCTGTTATCCACCAAGCTAGCTAGCATGCTAAATGACAGCGCAAGTTTGGAGAATTATTGTGACTAGCAATAGCATGTTTCAGGCTGGCTAGAATGTTAGTGGTTAGCTCGCCAGCTACCAAGTTCACCAAGTAGCCCGTGGGTAGTCTTGAGTCAGCAAGCTTTTAGTACCACATATTTTTTTAAAGGATGTGTGGATAAAGTTCACTGTGCTACATTCTGATGTTACCAGGCTTTTTATACAACTAAATGAATTCATAGGCAATAAAATATGCCCTTCAGTTCAATACACAAATAAGGATTTGCCGCTAAAGCTGTCGATATTGCTTTATTACTGTAATGTCTTTGCTAGGCTACATTTTAGCCTGTCACCAATAAATATTTCAATTATATTGTAACAAGGGTAAAATAAGAAAATAGTACACCTCACTAGAAGTTGTTTCCTGCGTCCAAGCAAAGGTTGCACAGATTCACTGCAACCCTTTTTTTTTAGAATTGATCATATAAGATTACATATGATGACAAATACACAAATTCAAGTAATTACATCCTTACTTTTAGTGGATTGTGTAGTACAACATCCTGTAACGCAACATCATTTAGACAGAGAGACTGCAGTGATGCCTGAAACTTGTGGGCGTATGACACTCACCAGTCAAAATCACTCTGACTCACACATCACAAGTATTCATACAATGCCAATACTAATAGAGTTTGAACACTAACAGTTATATTTTGTGGTGTAGCACTGCCACTGCCTAACCCTCTGAATCATCCTTGGCCATTACTAGGCACGTCAGGTTATACTGACTTATTTTTACACCTTGTTGTAGCTCCAGAAATGTCAGTGACTTCACACTTGATCTTGATCTTCACACTTGGCACTATAAACATGGCTCTGCCTTTGTCAATTGATATGTCTTAATGCAGCTTCAGGCCTACAGGGTGGCTATGGCTCAGGAGGTAGAGCTGGTCGTCCTTTAATCACTCACAAGGTTGGCAGTTTGATTCCTCCTGTCTTGAGCAAGACAGTGAACCCGAAGTTGCTCCTCATGTGCAGGCCAGCGACTTGCATAGTGGCTCTACCACCATCGGTGTATGAATGTGTATCTGTTTGTAAGTTGCTTTGTCCGGTACGGTAGAAAGGTGCTAGATAAATCAAGTCCATTTCCAAACTCTGGGCTTCATTATCAACATTGTTTATTATATAAAATATGAATGATATTATAATACAGTTCTGCTGAAATTATTTGTTAATAAATTGATCAGTAAAACCCAGATTTTGTTATTAAGACTTGTTTATGTACATGTACATGGAGGGGGTTGTGAGAAGCAGGTTGTGCAGATGAGGTGTATTCAGTTAAAGTGTTTGTTTGTTTGTTGCGAATGTGTTTAGTGTATGGAGAGTCTGCATGGACACAGACAAAGCAGTACCTTGTACAGTTCATGTGATCCACTGGCTGTGCGCTGAGCTCTTTTATGTTTGTATACACCCAGTATACTGGGAATATGCCTTACACAGCATGCCACCTCACAAATCAAAGGACTGCTGGCACGCAGGTTAGTGGGTCTGTAAAAGCAGGAGAGGGAAGACAGATGCAGTAGTTTTGGTGAAGACACACTTAAATTCTTGCTGTTTTTGTGCTTTACTGCTTTATTTGATGAACTCTCCAAATACCTTAAAATACCTCTAAGTGTTTTTATTCCTTTTTTTAAGTTCTCTGTACTCTCATTTTCTGTCTTTGTTTCTCTCTCACCACAGAACTTTCCGACTATTTGTCACAGAAGTTCAGGTTGCCTAGCAACAGGGTCGTGCATGTCGCAATGGGTTGCCACAATGACAGTCACTAGGCGAGATCCTGGCAACAAAGACATCAGGTGTTACTTCCCATTGTTTGTCTGCAGACACTTCCATCGACCTCCAATGGCTGCCCTGTGTGTGCCACTCAAGTCTTTTTATCTTCTCTAATTATGGGGAGCACACACACATGTTATATTATGTAATATATAGGGCTGTCAAAATAACTCGTTAATTTCGAATTAATCTGAGAAAAAATAACGCAGATTAATCCATTCCATATTGATGTTTGACCCGGAGCCGTTCTAGCCACCATTCGATTGTAAAATGAAGGAGGGAGACGAGAATGTGCTGCCTGGATCATTAATTGGAACATTTACTTGTAAAAATCTTCTTCCTGCCAACCCTGGCTACCGAAATCTGGTGCCACTGATATGTCTGCGCTTCTCTCTGATGCTCTGAAACAGATGATACAGGCAACACAAACACCGCTGCACGTGACGCTAGTTAACACTGTCGGTACACGATCCGTTCTGCCTGCACGATCCGTTCTGCACATGCGCAAAATGTTCGCGCATGCGCGGTTGTACGAGGATTTACGACACTGCACGATCTGTTCCACGCTTCCGGTCGACAGCCAAGCTAACGTTAGTTTAGCTAACAGCTAATTCGGCTAACTGCTAGCTGAGACAGCATGTAATAACTTTAAAAGACCCTCAAAATAAAACTTGAAAATAAACGTTGACATATATAACAGCTGTTACGTCAGTTCTACTTTACTTGTGCTCATTTAAAATACAATCACTCAATACTTGTCTTTATTGTTATTACTGTGAAGTCTTTTAGCTGTAGCCTGCTTTTCCCATTACGTTTGAGTTAACGTTATTTTAGACTGAATCTAGCTGTCAGCTAGCGGTTAGCCGAATTAGCTGTTAGCTAAACTAACGTTAGCTTCCAGGTGGAGGCTAGCCATAGGCTAGCGTGGAACAGATCGTGCAGGTCGTATGGATACGTAAAACAGTATTATCTTGCGCATGTGCAGAACGGATCGTGCAGGCAGAACGGATCGTGTACCGACAAACACTATACTGGACAGCAGCTAACGTTAGCCTACCGCTAGCTAGTTAACACTATACTGGACAGCAGCTAACGTTAGCCTACCGCTAGCTAGTTAACACTATACTGGACAGCAGCTAACGTTAGCCTACCGCTAGCTAGTTAACACTATACTCGACAGCAGCTAACGTTAGCCTACCGCTAGCTAGTAGCTGGATTAAACACGGTTACAATGCTGACAGCTAACTCTGAACGGTGTAAAGTTTGACTGTGTTTTACTGTAGAGGATTCAACACCGGTATGTAACAATCTGCAGCTGCCTTCGGAAAAACAACACAGACGGTGCGTTCAATGAAACTGGTAAACTACAGCCTCGTGGTGCATTTGAAGTTATTGTAAATGTCCTTTTCCCATCTGGTGGTTGTTTTTGTCGTTCAACAGCAATTTACTAGTGAAATAAGTTATTGTTATACATTATTATTAAATCATTTAATTTTGACCATATGGCCTTAGCAATAAACAAGCTGTTCTTTAATGTCACCAACTGTTGTTTAGTGCCCTTCTTTTTTTCTTTTCTTTTTTTACTTTCTTAAAAAGTATCGGTTCAGGCACTGTTAATTATGTATGCGATTAATTTCGATTAATTAATCACAGAGTATGTAATTAATTAGATTACATTTTTTTAATCGATTGACAGCCCTAGTAATATATTATATATTTCCTACATTTGTCAAGTACATTTACACATACGTACGAAGAGTGTATCTTCTGTAACCCATCCTAACTAATTAGAAACTGTTGGCAGCCATAGTCCGGGGACCAACTCCAGTTGTAATGCCAGTGCCTACGTCAAGGGCAACGGCCGGAGTTACCTAGCATGCATGTCTTTATGCAATATTAATTTCTGCATGAGTAATCAGCCACTGAGTGCAGCTCGCAACGGAAGCTTTGCTCACGCTGGCTTGTCAGCCACAAAGGGACACACAAGTTTATTTTATCTGTACATAAACTACTTATGTCCCCTCTTATCTCAAGTTTCTTAACTTTCTTCTTTGACTGACACACACACACACACACACACACACACACACACACACACACACACACACACACACACACACACACACCTTAGTTCTTCTCTCCCTGTATGAATATCCGTCTGTTGAAGTTGGCAGCGTGTGTGTGTTGCTGCTGGCAGCAACAAAGTGAGAAAAGCCTACTGCAGCACACTTCTCAGCCAGGCCACTGCAGTGGGGCACACATGCTCCTGAACAACAAAGACGTCATGTTTCCACACCTAAAAGCAAGCTGTTTCAAGACCTGTCACTGGCATACATAAAAGTGTGCAATTCACATTTCTGCAGAAAGAAAAAGAAAATGTTTTGTGTTATGCATACATTTGGATGAAACGGCTGGTGCATTACTCAGATACATTATTGTTGATAAACTGTATGTATATTATATTGCAGAATTTTTAATTAGAACATATCCCTGAGTCACTTGGTTCCTGTTTGTATTTTAGTACACTAATAAATGGCCATTTTCTCTGTCCATACTGTATAAATACACATTTTTATGACATACTATACTATGACTTTTTTTATGACATACTATACTATGACTTTTTATGACATTTTTTATGACACACTATACTATGACTTTTTTATGACATACTATAGGCTATTCATTTTTAATGACTTTTTTTTTTTTACATTTTTATGACATACTATACTATGACTTTTTCTGATATACCTATTGCTTTTTTATGACTTTCTGACATACTATATATACTTTTTTATGACTTTTTTTTTCAACATACTATACTGACCTTTTTTCGACATACTGTACTATACTATGGCTTTTTTATGACTTTTTATGACATACAATTTGACTTTTTTCGACATACTTTGAGTTTTCTTGACATACTATGAGTTTTTTCGACATATTATATTATGACATTTTTTATGACATTTTTCATCATACTATACTATGACTTTTTTGATTTTTTTCGACATACTTAGGGTTGGGTATCGGTTGGGTTTTATCCGATACCGGTGCCTACTCTGTATTTTTTAAACGGTTCCGGTGCTTAAACGGTTCACGAACCGGTACTTTAAAAAAACTAAATGAATGGCAACGGTGTTTGCTAGCCTACTTAATATGCAAGATTTGCAGTTGGCATTAAATTACTAGACTTACCCGAAGAGGAACGGCTGCTGTCATCATCATCATCATCATCATCATCATCATCATCTGTGATGTCCACCACCACACTGGCAGGGCTGGGACTCTCTTCAATTTGTCCGGCGAGGCCGACGCTGGCTGCTGCTGTTGAAATGCTTGGCCTTGCGTCACGTAGGTTATCAAACACGGTGCATTGTTCAGCTTTTAAATAAACTCCATGTGTCCCCAGATGTTTCATCAAATTCGACGTGTTACCTCCCTTGCATGACATTGGTTTAAGGCATCTGTTGCATGTCGCAGAGTCTGCATCCTTAGACGTGAAATGCAGCCAAACCTTGGAGCGTTTTGCCTTTGGCATCTTCATTGATCCTCTCACTATCAGTTCTGATCAACAAGTGTGCTGAGTAGCGGCACTGATGTTACTAAAGTTGAAGCCGGAACACCCGGGGGCGGTAAAAAAAAAAGTCAGGCACTGAAATGAGGCACAGAAATTTTCGTTCTTATTTGGTCTCGTTACTACCGTTTATGTCGGAACAAGTGCCCTATTATTATGTTTATTATTATTAAGTATTATGTTTCGGTACTCAACCCTAGACATACTATACCGTGACTTTTTTTGACTTTTTTTTCAACATACTATACTATGACCTTTTTATGACATACTTTACTATGACTTTTTATGACTTATTTTGACTTACTATACTATGACTTTTTATGACTTTTCGTCATACTATACTATTCTTTTTCGACATAGTATACTATGGCTTTTTTATTACTTTTCCAACATACTATACTGTGACTTTTTTATTGACTTTTTTCGACATACTATTATACTCTGAATTTTAAACTAATTTTCGACATACTATACCATTCTTTTTCGATATAGTATACTATGGCTTTTTTATTACTTTTTTCAACATACTATACTATGATCTTTTTATGATTTTTTTTCGACATACTATACTTTGACTTTTTTTTCGACAAACTATACTATGACATTTTATGACTTTTCGACATACTATACTGTTGGTGTTTTTCCATTACATGGTACCTGCTCGACTCGCCTCGACTCTACTCGCCTTTTTTGGTTTTCCATTACGAAAAAAAGTCCCTGGTACCTGCCAACAGGTACTTTGAGCCAAAAGGTGACGTGAAAACCTGCAGACTACTGATTGGTCAGAGAGAATCGTCACTAATCACTGCGTCATCATTGCTAGTGACTGATGGGGGTGTCCTGAACAAACCCGCCATTTTTAAATAGTTTAGCCAGCGGCGTTTTTTTGCTGCCTCCAGCTTCTTTTGAAACAAAATCTTGTCTTCTGGCTGTGGCAACAGCTACATGCCGAGAATCAAAAACAACACACATTCGAAGTTCTGTGTGTGTGTTGCGTTAGGTCACGGCAGTTTCCTGTGGTGTTGCTATGACGACCAGCCACGCTTGCCTCAGGCATGAGCATGAGAATATCCATATAATAATCCAGATCATTTCATTTCATTTCATCCACATTTTTTGACATACTGTACTATGACTTTTTTTCGACATACTATACTATGGCCTTTTTATGACTTAATTTCATACTATACTATGAGTTCTTTTAATGACATTTTAATACATTTTTGACATACTATACTATGACCTTTTATGACATTTTTTGACATACTGTACTATGACTTTTTTTCGACATACTATGCTATGACTTTTTAATGATTTTTTGACATACTATACTATGACCTTTTGATTACTTTTTTTCGACATACTATACTATGACATTTTTTTCAATATACTCTACTATGACATTTTAATGAATTTTTGACACACTGTACTATGACTTTTTTTTCGACATACTATACTATGACTTTTTAATGAATTTTTGGCGTACTATACTATGACTTTTTTTCGACATACTATGCTGGATGACTTTTTTATGACTTTTTTCAACATACTATACTATGACTTTTTAATGATTTTTTGACATACTGTACTATGACCTTTTGATTACTTTTTTTCGACATACTATACTGACCTTTTTATGACTTTTTTTCAACGTGACCATTTTATGACTGTTAGAGTGAGAGGCAGGCAGGCAGGAGAAAGGGTTGAGCTCGAGGATTTATTGATTGAACAAAAAAAATGGCAGCACGGAGGCTGGAAAAACCACAGGAAAAAACTGATAAGGAAAAACTTACAAAACAGCGCAGGGAAGAATCCAAACACAAGGGCACAAAATAGACATGGTGAAAACACAAACTGACGCTAGAGGACACAAACTGACGGCACATGGACAGAAAACAATCTGACAAAAGGTAAAGGGAACACAGAGGTTAAATACACGAGGTAATGAAGAAATGAGGGACAGGTGATACGACAGGTGAAACACATCAGGGCGGGGCAGGGTAATCAACAGAGGCGGGAAACACAGAAAGTAAAACTAGACATGACAAGACAGAAAACAGACTATCAAAATAAAACAGGAAACAGATCAGGAATGCACAATACAAAGAACACAGCTAAAGCGGAATAAACAGAAACACAATGAACAGGGGAATAAGGAACAGAAATAACAGGAATATACAAAACCAGAGAACATATACAAAATAGGGGCAGAAATATAGAGAATAAAATATACAACAACAAGGAACATATAGAAATAAATAATACAGGCAACAGAAACAGGTAACAAAAATGTCCCAACCATCACAATGACCTTTTTATGACTTTTTCCGACGTACTATACTATGACTTTTTAATGATTTTTTGACATACTGTACTATGACCTTTTTATGACTTTTTTTGACATACTATACTATGACTTTTTAATGAATTTTTGACATACTATACTACGACCTTTTTATGACTTTTTTTTGACATACTATAATACTATGACTTTTTAATGAATTTTTGACATACTATACTATGACTTTTTAATGAATTTTTGACATACTATACTATGACCTTTTTATTACCTTTTTAAACATACTATACTATTTTTTTCGACATACTATACTATTACTTTTTTAAACATACTATACTATTACTTTTTTTCAATATACTCTACTGTGACATTTTAATGACCTTTTTATGACTTTTTTTGAAATACTATACTATGACTTTTTAATGAATTTTTGACATACTGTACTATGACCTTTTTATGACTTTTTTTCGACATACTGTACCTTTTCTTTTTAATGAATTCGTGACATGCTATATTATAACCTTTTTATTACTTTTTTAAACATACTATACTATTACTTTTTTTCGACATACTATGCTATGACTTTTTAATGAATTTTTGACATACTAAACTATGACCTTTTTATGACTTTTTTCGACATTACCATTTTATGACCTTTTTTTTCAATATACTCTACCATGACATTTTAATGAATTTTTGACATACTATGACGTTTATGACATTTTTTTGACACATCGACATACTATAATACTATGACCTTTTTTATGATTTGTTTCGACATAATATACTATGACATTTTTTCGACATACTATGACTTTTTTTCGACATACTATGCTATGACTTTTTAATGAATTCATTATATACTATACTATGACCTTTTTATGACTTCTTTTCGACATACTATACTATGACTTTTTAATGAATTTATTACATACTATGACATTTTTTCGACATACTCTACTGTCTTTTTTATGACTTTTTTATTCATACTATACTATGATTTTTTGTTACTGTTTTCGGCATACTATATTATGACTTTTTTTCGACATACTATACTATGACTTTTTAATGAATTTTCAACATACTATTGAAGTACTTTTTTTGACATACCATACTAAAACTTTTTTTCAACACACTATACTATGACTTTTTTATGACTTTTTTCAACATACTATACTACGACTTCTTTATGACATTTTGATAGATTTGCCATATCAAGCAATCGGTGAATAGTTGGTCTTAATGTTGGTTATATTTTGGTTATATTGTTGGATGGAGGTGTAGAATGATGGGTGTCTGTATTTGCTCATGGATCTTTTCCAAGTTAAATAGATCTGTGATCGTACGAGTGAATTAATGATGATGTGATCCGTTCACAGCCCCAGAAACCAATAATTTGGTTGATTTACTGACTCAGCAGGTGCTCCACCAAAAGGGGCACTGAAACAGTTAATTCAGGAAGTCAGCAGGTCATGACATCATTTCCTCCACTGCCAGTCCAGGAAGCAGGAATTCAACTTTCCAGTTTCCGCTCTGGTTGAGATCACGTTTTACTTTTCATTGAAAAAACTCAATTTTGAAAGAGTTTGTGTTTATGTTCATTTGTGCTGGTCATTAACTTTGTACCATTTCTTTATATTCTGATGTTTTATTGAGCAACATCAATAACGACGTTATGTTACATCCTGCTTCCTGTCAGTCTCTTATTTGGAGAAAAGTAGCTCTTTTTTTAAACTTTTCACTTCATGTCCGAGGTTGGGGGCAATAAACAACACGTAAAGTTAGCAACACTAACAACACTACTGCATAGACACAACCTACAGAGAAGACAAATACAAAAAAAACATTCTGAGAGATAATAAATCCTTGAAACATTGTGGCTTACTTTAGCCAGGACAACAGATAATGTCAGGCTCAGTTTGACACTGTAAATATATTTTATTAACAATGAAAACAATGAAACGTGGCATTCCATACAGAGTACATGGCAACATGTGAAGGTATATAAGTGGAAATGACACAGTTTTAATTTAGAAGCATCCATAAAGAAATTGTGCTTAATACATCTAAAATGTCTGAATCCAAATATAGTTGTAATAGATTCAGTTTTTTGGGCAGTAGAATAAACTATCGCGCAGTAGCTGCTGCTGAGATGGAAAGGTCAAGAGAGTGAGCTAAAACCACTTCGTAGCCCACAGTTATTGATTTCTCCCACAGCAAACGTACTGTACGAAAACATCTGGGGATGCTTCTGTGTGTTTTAACTCCACTTTGTTTTACACAATATCTGGTCTCTGTAACCCTCGGACCAAACAGAATAGATTCTGCAGTACTCTCTTCTAGTTTGTTTGTGTGCTAATCAAACACAGAGAGACTCACACTGTGCAGACGGGAGGGCAAAAACAAAAAAAAATAAAGGTCTAAAAAACAATGTGTGAGCCATCAGACAAATGAAGATATGAGACACATCCACAAGGAGACTACTTCAACACAGGATCTGCTGGCACTTGTGTTGTTCAAGCTTGTGGTAGAGTGTGTGGTGTCTCCTCGTCTTTGGTTCGTCACGAAGGCCAGCTGAGATGCAGCCTGCTTTTGTCTGGCTCAAACAATGGATGGTAGTGGTGTGACTCACCCTGCACACACATATGCACACAAATCCATTCATCCATCCATGACAACAGAGAAAGTAGGCCAACCTCCTGTCATGATACGGCACCATGAGCCACACATGATCAAATTGACCCCCTGTTAATTGTTCAATTAATCCGCTTATAATTTTCTCGATGAAGCGATTCATTGTTTAGTCAATGAAATGTCAAAATAATATTAAAACGTCAATGATGAACAACTGTGTTACATAATATCTGATTCTTTGATAAAAAGTTGAAGGTTCAAGCCTGAATTCTTAAGAAATCAGTTTAGTTAACGACTCCCAAGCTTCATTTTGGCAAGAAGTATCCAATCACAGAATGTAAAATACTGTTATGTGCGCCGCTAACGGCAAGCTGAAGCTAAAGATCAAAGTGTTGGGAAAACACATAATACAATCTTCAGCTTTATATCAATTCCCTTTTTGGATTTTGGATAATTTTGGACTGAGTTTTATTCACAAATTCAAGGGCGAAAAGCTTTGATTCACGCCTCTGATTGGCGTCTTCTCCATAGCAACAGCAGCCAAGACTCATGGGTATTGTAGTATTTAGACCAGTTACGGTCATTATGTAACAGACGAGCAAAAATTCTCACATTTGAGATGCTGAAACCAGTAAATATCATTTTATCATTATTACATTTTATTTGAAATGATTGATTGTCCATATAGTTAATTTTCTTTTGATTTGATGAATTATTTCAGTCCACCCTAAATCCGAAACTTAATAATAAACAGCCCACATCAATCCATGTAGCCTCAAATTTTTTTTTCGCTCATTGTGTCACTTAGCTCACAGACAAATAACACCATCTTGTTGTAAAGTGATCTGATTCTAAATTGGAGACACAGCTACTGTATCTTACCAGTTTAGTCTCCAGCACCACAGCCAGCCAGCAAAACATTATCCCTCAGGGCTAGCATGCCTGTTCAACTGTTTTAACTGCACAGCGCCAAATTAACTGTGATGCTAATTGTCAGCCAGTCTTTCTTCCACTATTTGCATGTATTCCTCAATAGGCTCCCCCATACTGTCCCAAGATCCAGTCATTTCTATATATATCTATACGTTTTCTCACTTCATCTCCTCCTACATTTATTTCACTTCGTCTGTCACCATTTCTTCCCACTTACTAATTTTCTCCTTCTATTCTTCCACTACAGCAGCTGAAGCTTTCTTTTTCTTTACGCTGCTTTTGCTGCATGAGTTGGTCTATTACTGTAGTGGTTTATCTTCCCTATTGTCTCAGTTTGTATTGTGTTTAAAAGACGGTTACTCCTGTTATTTGTTTGTGAAGCAAAACCATCGTCATAAATCCATCTCTGTCAAGGACAAAACGGAGAATAAGAAAACAAAGCTTCTCATGGTGTTGATGGCAAATTTAAAGTGTGCATGGGATTTTGTTGATTGATGTGGACGAGTGCTGAAGGTTGTCCTATAGGTTCTAGAGACGGGGCCCTCAGTGGGGAGGAAACCTTGCACCGAGAGCTCCCGTTGGGATGCCCAGAGTCGGGGAGCCCCAGGCAAGTGTCAGGGCTAACCAAATGCAAATCACTGGCCAAGGACGTGCTGCAACACACACAGAATTCTGAAGTGTGGTCTCTTTAATGTGTGACCATGTAAAGGCGAAGACATGTAAAAGAGGAGTTCCAGTTTGCGCGTGTATGAATTGTTAGTATATAATGACCTACTGTGGTGCAAAGATTAGTTACGCAGTCTCTCTGGTAATGGCAGAGGAAACAGTGTGTGCACCATTGTTTCCTTTGTAATGTCTGATTATCTTCATGGTACCACACTAACTGTAATGTGAAGTGAGCAGACATACAAACACACCAGTTTGTTCCATCACATCAGTTTTTCCATATTAGTTTATTTTTCAGTTGCTTAGAAAAACAAAACAAACAAGAGCTCACAAGATGATCCACTATTGCCACATCTACAGCTTGTCTGTTTTGCTGACCAGAGCCTTGTTTTTCAATATTCATGAGAATATGCAAATTAATGGGGTGTCTCATTCAATTGTCGAGTGAATCATGTGACCTGAGCAGAGGGGTCTAAGGGCACGCAAGGTGGGGAAGCCCCCACCTGCCCCCATCTGCTGTGAGAGCGAGTCGCTCTTTGCATAATGGAAACGCACCGATGGGTATTTTTCTTTTCATTAACTAAAACATGGTAATACCACACTTACACAGCAAGCTAAGTATCACAAATGTTTCAGATGTCTTGAAAACCCA
This sequence comes from Sander lucioperca, assembly GCF_008315115.2. Lineage (NCBI taxonomy): Eukaryota > Metazoa > Chordata > Actinopteri > Perciformes > Percidae > Sander > Sander lucioperca. Next base: position 4,508,596 of record NC_050186.1, read on the forward strand.
CCAGATGGGAAAGTATATATAAATGAGCTAAATATAATTTAAACAGGAACCTAGAAACAAAATTGCAACAAAAGACAGAAAAAAAAACAATAAAACATCACTTCTTAAGCAGACACACACTTAATAGACGATTAGGCTGCACCTCCAAAAACATTTGTGAGCTTTAAATCACCCTTCTCCTCTAAGTAATCTTCTGAGGTGTGTTTCTACCACACAGGGTTTTTAATTCTTGATGCAAGACAGAGAAAATAATATAAAAACAAAACTGCCCACAGAGATTCGATGGGAAACTAAGTATGTGTATGCATGTGCATATGTGCATGTATTTTTGTGTGTGACTACTCCCAAACAAAGAGCTACTTCCTGATAGCAATGCATGGGAAGGCCAAACTCTAGCCACACAACCACAGTCTTTCTGTGTGTAACATCTATGTTGCACGATCAACCTATATTCCAATGATTTTAAATACTCGTAAATATATTGTATGCAGATTATATATAGAGCCCATTTACAAATAGTACATGATTGGCTTGGTACGTCAAAATCATAATACACACGTTAGCTGGAATAAGGGTCACATGAAGCTAATGAGGTCATACAATAGGATTTCTTCTTTTCGTCACTGTCATCTTCAAATACACAGGTTATATTAAACACTTGCAAAATGTCCACTGCAAAGATAGGCTTGAGTAGGAGAAATCTTTAAGAAGTATTTCACTTCTGTTTCTCTGTGTGCCATGCTCTTTTTTTTGTTATCACATCACTATTTTCCTCTTCAAATGGGTTTTTTCTCCAGCAACAGAATGATGTGAATAAGTCCAACTGTTTAGTCCCCAGCATGCCCTCTGCTGCCACAGGCCCTGAAGGCCTCGAAACAAGAGAGCTCTTATAAAGATGGATAAATGACAAGGCCACTAGTCCATTAAAACGTCCTAAAATCCCTTACTATGCTCAACCATTTGTCTCACTACTGAGATTTTTAATATTAATCCACAAGCACTGATTCAAATTCAAACGTTTGCTTTTTTTGAATTTTAAAGCAAAACAGTGCAAAACAAATCAAACCTGTGCAATAAGGCCTACCACTAATACCTCATACATACATTTTATCATAAAAACAAGACTTCAAAATGAACCAACAATAAAAACACTAAATGATTAAAAAAATAATATAATAACATATCAAAGATGACAAAGCATGTACATGCACGGCTTAACAGAGGAGAAGAGACCTTCCCCTGTAGGACAAAAACAAAAGAATTATCAGACAGCAGTGTTTGTTTTAATGCTTTTCTAATGCTCCAACCCCCCTAACTGCAATATTCCTACTGCTTCTATTGATGACAGCGGCCCGAGCTCGGGGAGCAGGGAGCTAGGGTGCCAGAGGGGTGTGTCGTCTCATATGGGCTCAAGCAGCCATCTGCCACCCTACTCTAGCCATCCTGATCCTTATCATCAGCCCAGTCTGGCCCAGCAGGCCCGCTGTCTCATCCCCACAAAAAGGCTTCCAGCTGGGGGGTGTGGAGTAGGGGAGACAAAGGCGAGGAGGAGCTGTGGGAGCTGGGGAGCGAGGCCCTTTGACCTGGTCCCTGGCCCGGCGGGGCAGACGGCCCAGACAGACAGCATCGTGTCTACTCCCTGCCTCCTCCTCTCTCTTTTATCAGCCACACAGACCCCAGGGGCTGACTGAGAGACCGAGGAGGGGGTGGAGAAAGAGACAGAGTAGGGGAGGGTGGTGGGCAAATGAACACAATGAAGAGACTGACATGGACTAACCTGACCTCCCCCTCCCATTCATCTTTGGGTACATATCTCTCTATTCCCTACGGGCGGGCTGCTCCTCTCCCCTGTGTGACCCCTCTCTCGTCTGTTCCCTCTTTAATCGCTCAGCAGCCACAGCCTGACGAGCTCCTGGACTCTGTGTAGCCGAGCACGCCCCTACTGGCCATACATACGTTGCTGCTTTCTCAAATGTCTGTCAAATCTGCTTTTCATTGTTTGAACACCATATGTAGTGTTGCCTTGATGGCTCAGGGCTATCGGTTTGGTGGGTAGTGTACGGTTTGTTTGTGGTACAAATTAGCAAATTGCACAATTAAATTCAATATCCACGTCAAGCATGTATTTATTTAGATTAGCGAGTGAGGTTATTCAATTCCTGTGTTTTGGTAAAACTACCACTTTCCTCGGGGCGTCAGGGGGGGCTTGTCTCCTTTCCTCATGAGGGAGCTGGCCCCTAGGCATTGGTGGTGAGCTTCTGGATGGTACGGTTGTAGTATTGGGTGGTGAGGGCCTCCAAGGGGCTCCAGCGGTGTGCATGCAGCTCGATGACCTCCATGAGGAGAGAGCGGGTCAGCTGAGATTCGACCGGACTAAGCATCTTGTCCCTGACGGCTGCTAGAAGCTCTGTCATCATCTCTGGGAGCTGCTCCTCCAGGAGACGCCCCATGCTCTGCAACTGATAAGAGGGAGGAAGTGAGGAGGCAGGAGGTCAGAGAAAGTGTGTGTGTGTCCCTGCAAGACACCGTCTGGCACCTTGTTACTGTGGATGCAGTCAGACAGCAGTGTGCGTGCGTGCGTGCGTGCGTGCATGTGTGTGTGAATAAGCGAGAGAGAGACCTCGAGCCTGCTGGTAAGCAATCAAGGCTGCAAAGGATGTGTTTGTGAGCATGGGAACTGTTTGCCAACCAAAGATCACCTGTCTTTGCTCTTTCTGTTCTGCTCTTCTACAAAGACCCAAATCTGATTAAATCCATAGTTCTACCTAAATTCACGTGCACTACTTTATTATTCATAACCCTCAGGAGACTGCCATAGAATATCAAAGATACATGTTTGAGATTGTACATACTTGAGACTGTACTGTGCATTCAAATAAAACATGGGCTTTATGGGCTTCAGGTCTGTTGTTAGAATTTGTTTCGGACATACATTTGTTCAGATGTTCTACTGCATGTAATTTTGTTGCCTGGCTTTAAAATTTCAAAAACAGCCTTTTGCTTCAAACAGAGACAAGTATTAACTGTGCGTGAGTGCGTGGGGGTACCATACCTCCATGGAACAGCAAAGGACTGCATCTTCCTTAACATCTGTGGACTCCAAGAGCTAAAAGGGACAAGAACAGACACTATGTGAATATACTGGGACACTGCAAAGCGAAGAGCTGCACAAAAAAAGTGAGTGAGCAAACCCTTACAAGACCTGGCAGAGATATAAATATATGTATTTGGATGTAGACCACATGGGGAGATTAAGCAAATGCAAGTGTTTGTGTGTGTTAATCAGTTCACAAGAGAAGGAAAAAAGAAAAAAGACCTAATCCAGAGTGTAAATATTTTCTACATTAACATTTTAAATCTTGGAAGACAACACACCAGGCTTTCATCCTGGCAAGCTAGCTAACCATCAGACATCAAGGCTGGCTTTGTGCACACTCTATGTGGCCAAAAACAAATCTTATAGCTGGTAAACATACTAGCTGGCTTTCCACCCCCGGCCCCATGCACAGATGGGCATATAACTGGCGTTTTCAAACAATGCAGAGAGCAACGGCGACAGAGGAAGGTCTAACGACGGTGAGCCTCACATACTAGACTGTGAAGATCTAGTGTCAGATTACAGCAGAAAGGAATTTGTGAAATATATTTTTTTTTTTTTACTTCTCACAAGTCTGTTTCCAAAGTGCTACTTTGATTAACCTGAAGGAGGGAAAGGAAGTAACAGGGAGGAAGGGGTGAGAGTGTTTTTGCTGGAGTGATGTCTAATTAAACTTTGGGAGCGTAGACCTGCTGCACAATGAGCAAAATAAGACCTGCAGGGTATAAGCACAGTAGTTATGAAAAAAATAAGTGAGATCATGGAGGGAAGGATCACCTCCATCTGATGCTGCGATGCACACTCAATGCGAGCTGGCCTGTTATTTCCACGCCGTAAGCTTAATGGTATTCCACCTATCATTCAGGCCCAGCAGTTGCGCAGACGTCAGCTCCTCAGTATGCTTAGACGGGTGTGGTGACAGTGTGGCTGTTTGATGTGAGAACTAAAGTCTTGTCGTTCCCAGGGTAGGAGAGCTATGTGACAAGCAGGATTAGCTCATAATGAGTTCTCTGGGGAGGGCAGGGTGAAGTTTTTGCCCAATACGTTTAAAATAGTCTGATCTATACTCATTTATAATCAGCTCTCCTATACACTGCGATAGCTTTCTTTTCCCTGTCTGTCCTTTGTCACTCTTACACCATAACATACATTAAATCGCTTCATATTACCAGAACCGCTTCAGAAAAAAACAGTTTCTGTGGACTACTTAATACACACAAAGTCTCTCTGCTGAAGCTGAAAACAGCCAGAACTCTGGTTAGTTACTTCATCAAGAAACAAAGCTCTCTGCACAGGGAAACCTTGGGATTCTGTGTGATTTCCATTTACAGTATACACTTTCAAAAGACATCTGATCAGGAACATAAAAAGCAAGAAAAACTAGGACAGCTTTAATCGTCTTGTAGCACTGAATGGAAGAAATGCATTCAACATGACAACTCCTTGAATGACTCAGTGAAGTCTATTCTGATGAGGCTTCATCTGTCCGTCAATTTGACTTCATTACTCAAACGCATGTATATTTGTATATTTTGAAACCTGTCATCATACTGCTGGCTAAAAAAAAGTAAACGATGTATGAGTGCTGAGAGAAGAACATGTTTCATCTGGGTACTAATGACACGCAGAGTGCTCACATTTTTTTTTTATAACTACTTCAACTTTAACTGGGTTCCCAATAGTTGCATAGCAACAGCAGGTCTAGCGTCAGGAACAGAACTTCCCTTAGTTACATTACATAATATTACCCTATTTCTGTACTTTACTAACTGCTTAACAAAAAGGCCTACAAACAAAACAAAAAGTAAAATATAAAACACTTACAATTGCTTGATGCTAAAAAATATTATAGAATATATGTAATATAATATATAATAGTTTTTTTTAAATTAATGTACATAATCACTGTACTAATATACTGTAATTTCTGAGTTGATTGTCTAAGATTAAGAGGGCCCATGCTGACTTTCAAAGAAGGATACCAAGGCACAATATAAATAGCTCCTGAGGTCACCACCAGACATAGTGTATGTGCATGGCTTCTGCAGTGTGCAATTGCAAACCAATACCCTGTTGAAGGCATCTGTGGGCCACATGCAGGTCTTGGCTTCAGTAAAAGATGGTTTTATATGTTAATGCGAGTGCCCTGCTACCAGCCTTCTGATTTTCCATGACTGTTTGGCTGTGCAGGACTGATCCTCCTTAATAAAAAAAGTTTGATAGTTGTCTTTTGTTAAGTGGGCATGGTAAATTAATAAGTTATAATTTATTTTAAGGTGTGCTCCAGTGCACACATAGTCAAGGCTTATCTAACTTAGTGTATCTATGTGGATTGTGGCATTTAAAAAAACACTATTGGCTTGTGAGTCATGAATGGATGAGATCACCGCTCACTGACTTGCTCTGTCTATATGTACAGCTGTCATGTATACTCAAACACACTTCCTAACACACCTCAGTTGTTACCTAATCCTGTTCTGCAGGCTACAACTACAGAAGACAGCCGCTGCAAAATGCACTGCCACACAAACGTGTAGGCCCATATACTTTCCTATGCAAACACATACAGGTGAGCGCACATAATGGCACAAGGCTTGTAGCTGGAATCGACAACTACATGTTACGACAGGGTAGACAAAACAGCAGATGGATAGAAACCAGAAACAATGGCTCTTGGAAATTGAGATACAAGTATCGCACGCACGCACACACTTGCACAAGTATTACACAAACACACAATTATACAAGTATTTTGACATTGTTCAGGTGTTTTATGACCTCAAGCACCATCAGGCTAAATGTGACACTGCTGATGCTGGAATATGGAGGTGTGTTACACACCCTCGGTCACGTTGCGGAGCCCTCTTAACAAGCTGAGATAATGCCCTGGGCATAACTCAGAAAGGGTGTGGATGGCATTAGTTGTGTGTTAATTGTTGTGTTTGTTTGCGAGACGCGTGTTGAGTGCCAGAGCGGCAGAGGTGTGGACGTGGGCGGTGAAACTACCTGACACGTGCATCAAACCTGCCATTATTTCTTCTTTACCTCTCAAACTACTGTTTTTCACTCCCAGATTCTGTCATCTCTCCTCTCCTTTCTCTTCTACCTGTTGTGCCATCAGTAAACTGCAGTAACTGTCAACCTGACCACAGTCTCCTCTGCTTCCTCTCACCTCTTCTCTCTTTCTCGCTTCCACCCTCACTCGCTTCCCCTTTCAATATTCCATCTGTCGTTAACCACTTCTGTATCGCGGCGAGTCGGCTGTGGCTACCCTATATGGTTTCCATAGTGACCAAGGGAGTGTGTGTAAGAGAGCATGACCAGCTGATGAGAAATGAACCTTGGGTCACGCATTTTCCTGGAACTGAGGGTGTCCTAACTGTTTACACCACTAACCAAACCCTGCTGTGGTGTCTGGAGTCTAGACTAGGTCTGGCCAAAAACAGGGAACTTGGTGCACGTATCAATCTGAATGGACAAGATGTACAGACGCAGCCGGATGCTTCCCGCTAACTGGAACACGTGGATAGGGTTGATGCATTGCTAGATCTATCCCGCTGCAAAATGGTCTGGCTACACCACCTACTTATTCTGGGATAGGGGGGAAAAATGCTCTGGCTTGTTTGTGTTTCTTTAAACCAATTACAACCGTCCTGGATGGCGCTAAGCCCAGATAGCAGAGACAGCGAGAGGAGAGGAACATCCGGCGCGTCAGGCTTTATCCCAGCAGTTTACATTGTTGAGCCAGACTAATCAATTGGTAACTGACATACTTATTGATAAAGAAGCTGTAGATCTGGATACAGACCTCTCGTAGGCAGGTGTAGATTGGACACACCAGCACCCTGAATGGCTCCGCGGAGCTGCTCCTCATGGTGCCAAACACCTCACACAAGAAGGTGATGAAACCTAACCACCTCTCCACATCGGACTGCTGGAGCTCCTCTCGACAGGCAAAGTCCCTCTGTGGGGAGGTGAAGATAGGGAAGAAAAACAAATACAGATGCATATTAAGTTTCGAAAATACACTGAAACACGCTATCCAGCTTTTGTAAATGTGTAATACAAGTTCTAAGTAGGCAGTAGGTAGGTGGATAGTTAAGTGTTTCATAAATTCATCAGCAGTGGTGGTAATTACCATTAACATCTTTGCGATCTCCCAGATGGGAGTTTTTGTAGGTGGCACAAGTATTAACCTTGCAGCTTAAAGTACTTAAAGCCAAAAAGCAGTTGAAAAACACATTTAACAAATTCATGAATTTCTTTTATCTGCCAGAAGTATGTGTCAGTGCTGTAAAAGTGTTGGGGTTAATATGAGTTAATGCGTAATACGCACTTGTGAAGATGTTATACAGCAGGTTAAACTGAAACTTTATTAAGAGCAACTCACTCTGCTTTTCCAGAGTGTACTGCCTGTTACTGAAGTGCACTAGAAACATGAGCGGCTTAAAATATATTCTCACCGACTCGTACAACTGCACTGAAGGCCTGCTTGTACACAGACATACACAGAATACGCAGCCTTGAATGGATCCAAAAAATAAAACTCACTCACACAGTCAAAAACAAACATACCACACACAAACTCAAAAACAACTACACAAACCTCTCATACACCTCCAAGTGCTTCGCCACAGTATTTGACACTCGCACAAACAAGCCAGCAAAGGCAGGACAGACACATTACAACGCAGACAAAAACAGATGACTGAAGCGTTAGCAACAGAAGCTTATTTAAGAAAAGAAGAGGCTGGTGCCAACAACATTAGCTAGTTAAACAAAAGGCCACATGCTCCTCTCAGCTGTAAATAGGTAGAATCTTTCATAAGTAACCGTCTGACTACATTTAATGAAAGCAACAACAGACCCTGATGCCTCTCTCTTTATACACAGAGCGGTTACAGACTAATTGCCCCCATATTGAGATCCAGGGGTCTGGAAGCAACATCATTAATGACGACCTTCATAAGCCCACTTGTGACATTTAAAATGTTTTAAAGCAAAAAGCCAAAATGTCAAAGATGAGGAGGGGGTCCATGCTGGCTGGGAAGTGGGAATTAAAGTGAGAAATAAAAGAGGAGCAGGTGACCACACAGCTGTGAAAAAGGGGGGAATTAATAAAAAAAGGGGGTAAAAGGATTAAGGTGAGATTCTTACTGCTGGGTCAGCGATACAAAATCTCAACATCTAAAGAAAGAGGTGTTTTAATGGAAAAACACAAAAACAGAAGGAAGGAGAGAAAAAATGAAAAGTGTAGGAGTGCAGTCAAAAAGAGCTTCTGCAGGAGAAGGAAACAGGAATAGGAGTGAAGGGAAGGGAAAAAAGGCAGCAGGTGGGCTAACATTTAGACAGTGAATCTCTTTTGAAGACAGCATGTATGTCTCGTTTGCCTTCTAGACTGCCGCTCTGGCGAGGTTTGTCTGACTCTCAGGATGGAGGAAGGGGTGAAAGGGAGGAGCATGGTTAGAAAGAGAGAGAGGGGAAGTGTGCAGGGAGAAGTAGCGAGGCACTGGCCCGTGTCGTTCTGGGTGAGGGGAGGCGATAAGACGGGGTAGCAATGTAATAGAGAGCTCATGAGAGACGAGGAGGGGGAGAGAGGCTGAGAGCATGTTTTCATCATGAGTGCAAGACTGGAACTGTGCAGTTAAGTGAAGGGATGGAGGGTGAAGGAGGGGACAGGCTTCTCTCCCCTGGGTGTTTAGATTAGCTACTTTGCCCACTGACATTTACAACATCACACACACAGTTGGTTTCCACCTGAAAGGGCTTCCTCATAAAACTAAGGGTGAATGAAGCTAATTAAATTACAAGGAGGATTTTGTTAAAACATACAGTATAAAAAATGACTGGTTTGCCAAAATAACATCTACTCTATTAGCAAGCGCTGGTAGCTAGTTTAGAAGAATCTTTAAAAGGGCAATTTGAGATCTAGTTTACAGTAACACATACATACAAACAGAGAAAAGCAGCAAATCCTCAAGAAGCTGGAACAAGAGCATGTTTAATCTTTTTGCTTGATAAAAGACGAACGATTCAATATCAAAACTGAATAATTTTCTGTTGATCAACTTTGCATTTCAGAACTTAATGTGACTTTATTGTAAATCAACTGTTTCAGACTGGTATTAGTCCCTTGGAAGATCCCATATCTAAGTGCATAAAGTATTTACAGACAAACCCTTTTTTCTAATTCAAAACTGAAGTTAACATGATCCACTGAAATTCATAACAGTGGTGCTGCACAGATGGGAGTAGAGACAGTCATATAACAGTGTTCATTTTTTAACCATAGTGTAGCTGCACTGTTAGCTCATTAACAAGATAACAGCGCTCTCACCTGCAGCATGTTGAGGAGCAGCGATCTGAACTTGGTCCCCTCAACCATGAACAGCGCCATCTTGTCGCAGAGCTTGGCAGCTGTGGCGGCGAAGCTCCGGTCCGACACGGCCTTGAAGTAGATGGTGCTGACCACCTGAGCCAGGGTTTCCTCGGACCGCGCCGAGCACTGCGCCTCCTCCATGAAGGAGGCCAGCCGCTGCTCCACACCGCTGCTGTTGCTCCTCATGCTGTTGAGAAGGTCCACCAGCCGATCCATGCTCTGTGATCCGGAGCCTGCCGCCTCCAAACGTGCCTCTTCCTGAGGTGGGAGATGGAAAAAGAACATGAGTGGTGGGTGACGATATTCAATTTCAACATACTGTAGGTTTGACTACAACATAGGAGGTTTTATTCAGTGATTGTACAAGTTAAAAAAGCATGGGTATAGACAGTGACAGATTAACATTAACTGAACTGTCAACGTTTAGGTCGGTTTGGTCAAGTTTGCATTTGTGCTACTATCCTTTAGAGTAGCAGAAGAGAAGGGGGGGGGGATCTTAACCATTTATCCAAAACCTTTATCTATTTATTCAGTTACTTTTAGCTTACTATTTCAATCATTGCTTTTAATTAATTAATTAATCTTTTTGCTTCTACCTCCACTTCTCTGCTTCACTGCTAAAATGTGTTCTGGTGTTATAGCTGACTCCACTATATGCAGATATTTTTCAAAATAAAAATCATAATTCCTGTTGGTTTTTTTTCTTCAAATGAATTGAGTACAAGTACCCCTGGTTGGGAATCACTGTACTAATGTATGCACCTGCATGACAAATAGCACATAACATTATCAACATGAGTTCCCAAACCCAATAGATGGTTTATGATGTGCTATATGCTAGGTTTATTTTGGTTTAGTGATCTGTATGAATATTACCATGTTACTAAGAAAGCATGTCATATAACATATTGACCAAATTTACATGACCTCAGGGGTTAAATATATCTGGAAAGTTATGTGCCAACGGTAAACTATGAAAAAAAAAATTGATGCAAAATAGTAAGTTGCAAAATAAATATATTATTTGCTGGAGTTCAGTACACCCTAATCAAGCAAAAGCTGGCTTTAAGACTGGATTTATTGATTCACTGACGTCGCCGTTTATTAATTCCTGCCTTGCTGCCTGCTGGGGAGTCCCGTGCTGTCAAATCAAACCACCACTGGTGGTAATGAGTTAGAGGAGGAAGAGGAAGCTGAGAGCAGCAGCTGACTCGCCAGTTTAGTTCACACAGTGGAAAACATCAAAAACGGTTACGTTAATGCCACTTTAGTTTCTTTACCTGCTTAGTGAGAACATGTTCTCCCCTCCCTGCCAGCCTGAATGTGACAACCCGAATGCTTAATAACTAAGTAGGCGAATGACTAAAGCAAGGCAGTGTAAGAAAACTGTGTCTAAGTGTCTATATATTAATGACAGTGCATGTGTGCGCATGAACATAATGAAAGTAATTATACGACTAAATGGTAGCGTGTGTGTGTACACATAAACATTAGTCCTGATTGCCTTAATACTGATGGACAGGCACTAAGCAGCTTTTCGGTACCTTGTCCTTTAGTCTCCTCCTCAGCCTCTCCTTTGACGACTGCAGCAAGCTGATTTTGGGCTGCTCCGACTGGCCCTCGCTTGCCTTTCCACTTCCTGGTGGGTGGGGAGATTCCTTTTTAACTGTCAGATGTGGGAAAGCATTTGTATTGGGTGTTGACTCAGGTCTGGGTGATTCATTGGGACTCTTACTGTTGTAGTCTTGAGGTGGTCTGATCTGCTCATCACCCGGTTTTACATTCTCAGTCTCTTTGTCTTTGGTTGTTCTTGGGGGAACTCTATCACCTGCAGCGTTTGTCTGTCCATGCCCCGGACCTTTCTGATTGTGGTGCCAACGCCGGTTCTGGCTGTATCCGTGGTGCGGGGGTCCTCCTTGGCGCTGCCCATGTCCTCCTTGATACTGGCGAGGTGGCCGACCAGCACTACTGTTTCTGTTATCTCCCAGTTCTGTTAAATTCTGCTGCTGTTGGTTTGGAGACAGTTGTTGTGTTTGATCCCTCTGGTGCTGTGGTGATTGTTGTTGTATCAACTGAGGTTGGTTCTTCCCTCCTCCGCCGCCTCCTCCTCCTCCCTCAGGCCGCTGCTGTCTCCTGGAATGAAAGCAGGTTCCAGTTAGCTTCATTGTGATGTAGCAGCAGCTGGCTTGTACCTGAAACTGCTCTGCTACACTCAGACCACCCCACCGTTTCACACTGGAACCGTGGTCTACGCCTCCTTCCTGCCCCTCTGTCCCCCCTTAAAACTTGTCGTTAGTTTTGTGAAAAGATTCCATTTTCTGTTTTATCTTCTACTCCTATCTTCAACTCCTTATCTAGTCACAGTGACTAACCAGTGCTCTTCTATAAGTACTATGACAATTCACAACCAGACACAAACCGTGACCTGTTATCTACTGTTACGATCTTTAAAGAACAAAAAATGCAAAAGCCCAATGACTGCTTACATGTGGATGCACAGTATGTCTGTTTTCCTGTCCTGCATAGCTCTGTCCTTTTGCCGTACTGGCTCTGGGCTGACAAGCCGCTGACATATGGTCCAGGGGATTAGTCACCCTGGCATCGTGGAGGAAACCTATTATCTGCCTCAGCCTATGAACCAGCACAAACTCAACCAGCACACCTTTGCTCAGATACACTCAACTCTATAAGTGCTTTTTACACGGTGAAATTGTGCAGGCAGATGAAGGGAATTTGCATCTTTTGGCCATAAGAATGTATATAATTAACAGGTTGTCAATCAAGGTTAATGAAACAATCAATTTTATGTTAAGACAGTCAAAAGATGAAAGGTAAGTGACTGAAAGACCGGATTAGCCAAACTTGTCTGTCAATGAGCCTGTTTCAGGAGTTTCATTCACTTCATTTTACCAACTAGAGACAGCAGGTGGAATGTAGTAGTTGCCAAAATCTCATAGAAAGCATATCCTGTCTTTGCTTGACTTAATGTTTTTTGTTTGTTTTTTTTAAACAGGACATTAGTGAATGTGTACATAAACACACACAAACCAGCCACAACTACAGTCTAAAAGCATAGCCTCAAGCAGTGAAATCATATTAGATTAGCATATAGCTTTAAAAATGATTTGAGTGTCATACATGCCTTTGAGTCCTGAAAAATAAAAAGTTTGTTCTGCTTGCATATGACAAGGTCACTGGTAAGTTTAAACAAATGCACAAGAGTTCCTTGCAGTCAAGCTTTTCTCCTTCTTGACATACTAGGGACAAGGTTTCTTTAATAAAGAGAGAGTACAAAAAAGGTACACAAAGCAAAGATCTGTGCCATCCACCAGGCTGTCTAAGCCGTGTGGAGGCTGGTTTGAAGAGCAAAGAAAGGCAACGTTATTAAACATACTAGTTCATCAATGCCAATACTGCAATGTGGGTTTTCATCAATTCTCACAAAAGCCTTTCCTCCCACTTTTTAAATTCAGCAAACTTTTCAATAGCTTGATTTTTAGACCAAAACATGGGAAATGAATCAACAGCCCAGACATTTTTGAGACTGCATTACAAAAACACATTATTCTACTATTCTACCTTGTAAAGAAATAACTGTTTACTATTACACTTAATAGTTAAACCTCCTTTGTAAAAATGTTCTTTCCACCCCAAATATATTAATGTAACAACAACCTTGGAAATTTTCTTTGAGCTTAAAAGAAGTTATATTCCTATGCGCAAGTCAAACAAATTTTAGCAGAAAGATTACAGCACTGATACATGCCAGAGATAATGGATTTTATTGTGCCCGCAAAATTTAAGTGAACTGACCTTTGCAGAAAATGAAAGGATTTTTAAAAAGTGGTAGAAAATGGAAAAGGACTCTGCTCAAACATTTCAGTCGTTGAGGCCTGATCAACAATAATGGAATCTGCAACCACTTCTTAATAATAGAATTAAATTAGTATTAGTAATAATTTTTAAAGCAAAAAATGCCAAACGATTGATGGTTTCAGGCTCTCAAATGTGAAAATTTGCAGCTTTACTTTGTCTAATAAATTTAATCTCTTTAGGGTTTGGACTGTTGGTCTGACAAAACAGGATATTTGATGATCAAGTCAACTTGGACTCTAAGAATTTGGGCATTTTTGAAAATAACTGGCAGATCAATCGATAATGAAAATAATTGTGAAATCCTACATGTTTCTTTGATATCGTTGTGAAAAAAGGTTAACTAATCCTAGCAACCGCTACTGCAGCTTCTGTGTCAACTAAAAATGATGTTGGTTTGATCAAAATGACACTCCCTACTGATTGGTTTGGGCAAAAAAAAAGAGGGGTTAAGGGTTTTGGACTGTTGGCTTGGCTGTGCAAAATAATATATTTAAGAAATTGTTATGAGCATTCTTTTCCCAATAATTTGACATTTCATAGACTAAATGATGAATCGATTGAGAAAATAATCAGAAGATAGTAAGTTAGTTAGCTGAAGCCCTGGTTCTTTTTTCTTTAAATTGTCATCTGTCTGTATATATGAATGTGTGTGAGAAAGTAAATGTGTCCAAGGGTATTTATAGTCTTTTTTGTGTGTGGTTCATTTGGTCTATGTCTCGCCTGGCCCCTCTGCTCCACTCTCTCAGGGAGTTGACAGACAGTTCATCTTCTGACTCTCTACTCTACCCAACAGCCTGCCTCCAAATCTATGCAAATATCCTCAGCGCCTTTCTTAGTCGCATGTTCATCAGCCCAACACAAAAACTGAGCTCTTCAGCACACAATGATCAGGGAACACCCTCTTGTCAGGCACGCACATCAGCATCCTCGTCTGTATTTTTCTTTTCTACTAAATAACACTCTACCTAATCATAAACTAAAGTATACTAGCTTAACATTGACAGAAATCTTGAAATCTCATTTAATGACTGCAAAGGGTGAGATTTTATAATCTTTTGCAAAGCCGTAGACTTCTCAGAGACATGAGTCTCTCTCTCTAACACACACATTCACTCATCTGACGATCAATTTGATCTTTACGCTAGCTGTTAGTTTAGGCTCAGCTCTAATAAGCCCTTCTCCTGATCTACTGGTGATGCGGAGAGGTGAAAGTGAGACAGTAATAAAATGTTAATCATTTTTAATGACTCTGAGCTCTGCAGCAGCTTGAGTGTTGGAACGGCCATCCAGGGAGATGTTTGCATTAAGGATAAATGATGGGGCCACTGATGAAATTTCATCTCGCAATTTCTTGTTACTTAGAAACATGTCTTCTCTGGCCCAATCAATCATCTAATCAAATGAGAAAGTACTTTTTTTTTTTTTTGGTTGAGGTGATGAGTCTGTCACATTATGGTATTAATCAGATTTAAATTAGTGGTTGAGGTTGCCTGGCTGGGTCCCCTTTTTGAAATCCCTCTATTTTTATCCCATCTTCTCAGCTATTCAAATACAGAGGCTTGCAAAAGTATTCATACCCCTTGAACTTTTCCACATTTTTTCACGTTACAACCACAAATGTAAATGTATTTCATTGGGATTTTATGTGATAAATCAACATGAAGCGGCGCACAATTGTGAAGTGGAAGGAAAATGATAACTTGGTTTTCAATTTTTTTTAACAAATAAATAACTGAAAAGTGTGGCGTGCAAAAGTATTCAGCCCTCTTTACTCTGATAGCCCTAAATAAAATCCAGTGCAACCAATTAGTAAATAGAGTCCACCTGTGTGTAATCTAATCTCAGTATAAATACAGCTGTTCTGTGAAGGACTCAGAGGTTTGTTAGAGTGAACATTAGTGAACAAACAGCATCATGAAGCCCAAGGAACATACCAGACAGGTCAGGGATAACGTTGTGGAGAAGTTTAAAGCAGGGTTAGGTTATAAAAAAATATCCCAAGCTTTGAACATCTCACGGAGCACTGTTCAATCCATCATTCGAAAATGGAAAGAGTATGGCACAACTGCAAACATCCGTCCACCTAAACTGACCGGGCAAGGAGAGCATTGATCAGAGAAGCAGCCAAGAGCCTCATGGTAACTCTGGAGGAGCTGCAGAGATCCAGAGCTCAGGTGGGAGAATCTGTCCACAGGACAACTATTAGTCGTGCACTCCACAAATCGGGCCTTTATGGAAGAGTGGCAAGAAGAAAGGCACTGTTGAAACAAAGCCATAAGAAGTCCCGTTTGCAGTTTGCCACAAGTCATGTGGGGAACACAGCAAACATGTGGAGGAACAGACTGATCTTATGAAGTGGCGTATGTATGACACGGCAATTTCTATGCCATTTTTGGCGTGTTATCAAGACGCATACTTGCTTTTTAGCGTGTTTATCAACACCGTTTGGCCTCCATTGACTTACATTACCTTGCATGTGAATTTACGCTGTAGCAAGTAATATGAAAGGGCGAAAATCCGCGTAGGGAGGTTGGTCGGGGTGGAGGATGGGACTTTCACCCAGTAGACTGGGGATTGTGTACCGCGTGTCACGTTTCTTTCGTGTCCAGCGTGTCACGTTTCCTAAACTCAACCATCGCTTTCTTCTTTTACTAAACCCAACCCCGTTCTTCTTTTCCTAAACCCAACCGGTTCTTCTTTTCCTAAACCCAACCCATCCGCTGTATACGGCGCTCAAAATGCATACAGATAAAAAATAGAAAGTGGTGTGTATGATTACGCGATAACACGCCCAGTGGCGTGTATGTTTACGTCCGCTGTATACAGTGTAGACATACACGCGGATAGGTAAAATGCATACGGATAACACGCCACTTGGCTTAAGAAAGTAGGCGGGTATGTTTACACAAAGTCATGTCGTCATGTTGGGAGGAAGGTGCTCTGGTCAGATGAGACCAAAATTGAAGTTTTTGGCCTAAATGCTATGTGTGGCGGAAAACTAACACTGCACATCATTCTGAACACGCCATCCCCACCGTGAAACATGGTGGTGGCAGCATCATGCTGTGGGGATGCTTTTCTTCAGCAGGGACAGGGAAGCTGGTCAGAGTTGATGGGAAGATGGATGGAGGCAAATTTGAAAATTTGAAAACCATGTATCATTTTCCTTCCACTTCACAATTATGCGCCACTTTCATACGCCCAATAAAATACATTTACGTTTGTGGTTGTAACGTGACAAAATGTGAAAAAGTTCAAGGGGTATGAATACTTTTGCAAGCACCTTATACTTGTCTCATCCATTATCATTATCAGCTGCCCCTTGAATATTTGTTTTACCTACCTGCCCAGGGACTACGGGTGGAAAATAGCACTTGTGCTACACTGTGGTGCAATGCATCTCTCCTTGTTCTTATACAAGGTTAATGTTTAATTGTGCATTGTCCCCATTTAAATAAAATTCCATTACAAATTCCATTACATTTGGATGCTGAGACTTTGTCGAGTAGAATACATGTGTCAAATGTGGAAATGTATCCAGGTCCCATTTTGTGCGCAGGATCTGGCTAATGTTGTCACTAACCTGGCTGAGACTTGGCGCTTTCCCCCGGGGCCCGAAGGCAGAAGAATGGTTAACTGGTCTCGGGTGAACTGATCAACCGCTCTAAAAGCAGGAGAAGAGGGTGTGCCACAATGCAGGCGGGTGAAAGGAGTGGAGTAAAGTGGCAGAAAAAGTTGGAGATAACGGCGGGGAATTTTTGAAGATAGTGTAAAAAGAGAAGACAGGAGATTATAGAAAACAGAGGGGAGGGGAAAAAAAAGGCAGGGAAGCAGGGAAACAAAAAAAACTACAAGTTGATAACTATGTAGAACATGCATAGAACTACAGGAAGTGGTAACTAAAAAGGTGAAAATGAATTGGCAGATATAATCATGGGAGGAGGTAGGATACTGATGATCGATCATGGCTGTTGTCGTCGATGTATGTGAGTGGAGAACTCGTGAACCCATTGGTCGACCCAGACGAGCAAATCGATTGGCCCGGGGGGAAGAAAAGCCTGCAGGCCAGACAGTCAATAACACAGCCAAAGCTTCATACGGGCCACAAAACACACTGATTTAATGGACTGTGAGAAGACAGGTTTTGGCTGCCTGACTGAACATTTACTCTGTTTTGAACAAGTTTTAAGATTCAAAATCTCAGGAATATAAGGAATGTGTGCCCATACATGTATGCATAAATTGGAGATTGCAGTAAATAACTTTTGAGTCATCGTGGCCAGAAGCAGAATAGCAGGCGGTTCATAGCAGGCTCAGAAAAAACAAGCAGACCTGCTGTGTACTTTTACTAAATGCATGTTTGATCATAAAACAGATCAGAATTGGTACTTCAGTAGGTGGCGCTCTGCCAACGCACAACGCTTTTTCTTCCGGTTGACCTATGTCAACATTACACAGACCGATCACTAAATTAGTAAAATGTAACAACTTAATGTTTCATTTACACTCTCTTGTCACAGCGTAGGACAACACAGTGTTTCCGCCAGATGACTGACAACTTATTTGGCTCATTATAATTAGAGTTGTTCCGATTCCGATACCAGTATCGGAAATGCCTCCGATACTGCTGAAAATGCTGGCATCGGTATCGGCGAGTACTGGAGTCCAGGCACCGATCCGATACCACTTAATTTATTAGAAATAGGAATCTATTTACTGGATAGCTCCGTTAGCTCTGACACAGTTCTTCTTCGCTGCTCTTAAAACAGTTGCGCTGTGTTCTGCTGTTTTAGAGGGGCGAAGAAGAATTGATCACCTGACGCCTCCTTAAAAGAAGCTAACGTTAGCGCATCATGTCGGCGGTTTGGCAGTACTTTACAGTGGATGTTCCCACCAGTAAGATGCAACATATGCAAAGAAGCAATTTCGAGCGGTGGCACGAGTGTTGCAAATTTCAACACCAGCAACTTAATCAAACATTTGAAGACGCGTCATGCTAAAGAGCACGACGAATTTACCAAAGCTAAGGGAAAAAAGAAGGACGAACTGCAGCAGCAAACTCTGGAAACTGCCTTCCAGCAACGAGATAAATTCCCCAAAGACAGCCAAAAAGCAACAAAGATAACCGACAAAATTTTGGAGTTTATTGTCCTGGATGACCAACCCCTGTCTGTCGTCGAAAATGTGGGATTTCGCCGTTTAATGGAGCATTTGGAGCCAAGGTACTGTTTGCCAGGTCGTAAATACATCTCCGATACTGCGCTACCCATATTAATTAATAATAATTAATTAATAATTAATTTAAGTTGCACAACTGTTTTATACTGTTCTATTTAAAAATAAATTTAAAAAGAAATGGCTTCCATTTGCTGTATTCATTCATGTTTTACAAAGGGTTTAATATGATTCAGGCCTTACCACAATGATAATCATATCACAGTCATGCAGGCGTAGTATTTTCTTTTTCCTTTTTGTTTTTTTTAAACACACTGGTATCGGTATCGGTACTCGGTATCGGCCGATACCCACAGCACGAGTATTGGAATCGGTATCGGGAGGGGAAAAAATGGTATCGGAACATCTCTAATTATAATGTTATCTGTAACCAGTGTCGGGTGGAATTAGCAAGCTAACTTCGTTAGTAAAACAGTAGTGGTGGGCGGATCGGTCCAAATATCGATAATATTGATACCAACGTTGGTATCAATATTGATCAATACCAGTGTAATCAATACTTTAGTTTCAGTTTCTCTCCAGTATGCACCGCTGCGGTTTCATCAACCTGGTTGTCTGTTTGTGTAAGTGCCGCTGCTTTCAAGTGCCGCTCCTGTCACAGCGCAGAGCAGGCACACTTTGCTCCTCCTCCCGCCTCTTGTGATTTGATGTTGTACCGTCACGTGACTCAACGGCGCCAGGCAAATAAGCAAACAAGCTGCCAGGCTCGACCGCGGCCAGCAGCGCGCGCGCGCGCGCACACACACACACACACACACACACACACACACACACACACACACACACACACACACACACACACACACACACACACACACACACACACACACACACACACACACACACACAGGACAGAGACGGAGCGTGGCTATAATTTCTGGCCAAAAATGAAACAACGGCAAGCTGTATAATTTGTATAAAGGCTGTAAGATACAGTGTTAACACAACAAATGTATACAAGCATATGAAAATTCTGTCCTGGGTTTTAACCCATTAATAATCCAAAGGAAAAATCACAAAAAACACAAAGGTCATGAAAATTCAATTCAGATTTAGCACTTTGATGATGCATCCACCTTAATTATTAAAAAGTATCGGTATCAGTGATACTGGCCCTGTATTTACTTGGTATTGGATCGATACCAAATTTTGCAGTATCGCACAGCACTATGAAACAGCAACGACTATGATTCACAGCGCGCTGACCGAGTATATCCGGTTCAAAAACCACTGCAGGGGAGTGAGGAGATGCAGTTGAAGCATGCGTAGATGCTTAAACTGATCATAGCCCGGTTAAGGTGTATACATGCAGGAATCCCCCAGTTACTGAAGGAGTTATCTACCTCTGTTAACCGGGTTATGAGAACTCTGATTATAACCGGGGTAAGGTGTTTACATGGCGTTTGAGAAAACGGGGTATTGCCTTAACCTGAAAATAATCGTTTTTTTAAACTGCATGTAAACGCACTGAATGTGCTGACGTTTAGTGCCACACAGACTCTTTAAAGAACAGCTCCCACTTAAGTTCTTGTTTATTCAGCTTATCACTTTATAAAATTGTCTTTAATTGTAAGTCTGTTCAAGCATAAATTCTCAATGTGTAAAATAAACAGATCATCTAAACAGAGTTAAAAGAAAAGAAGGAGCATATTAGTTTCTTCTTTGCCCCATTTCTGTTTTGGATGAGAGAGCGGTAAGCAGCACATTCCAGTAAATCACAACTAATTTCAGCCCTGCTTGACGTGCATACTAAAGTAGAAACACATGCACTACCTCCCCGTTCTTTTCTTTGCTACCACAGCCAGCCTACACTTTTCCTTTACTCAATCTCACAGTCTCACTCTGTTTCTCTTTATTTTACAAACAAAATATAACGCAAATATAACATTATCCGTGTGGCTTCTCATTACAATGAATATTCATTGCCACAGGCCATTTGTTGTATTCTGTCGGGTAACGTAAACACAAGACAGTGTCGACTTAAGAGGATTAGCATGTTTCATAGACAAACATGCAGTTAATGTATTTGATGCGCAAACATGCTAAGCTTCATAAAGGACAGTCAATCGTAAACTGGCAATTCTCTACTACAATAACCAGTTTCCACACTTACTATCTTTTTCACTCTGCTCTGAAGCAGGGTCCCTTCGTGATTAGCCTTTCACATTATATTTTTTCCTGGGTCATTGTAAATGTGTGTAAATGCATTCCTAACTACCATGTATGATGACATCTGACCTTATCTTACTAACCTTTCCACATTGACTCTGGTAGGCGCTACAGGATGCCTCTGGCTACAAATAACACAATAAGAAGTAATTCATTCCACAGGCAATTTGCTCAATGCTTAAAGATTACATGTTAATCTTTTTTCCCTAAAAAGGTGTTTTTCTTATATTGTGTATATTGTATTTTAGTACTACGTGGACAATAAAGTTGTATTCTATTCAACTCTCCTCACTTGTCATTCCCCTGTCTCTCTTTCTAATTGTTGCTTATTGTAAAATAAATCCAAGATTCCCGCAGAGATCCTGTTAAGCAGAACTCTTTGATGAATCATTTAGCTAGCATTGTGAGAACAGGCAAAGCTTAATTTCTCTTCTATTCAGTCTGCTAATAAAGTTGTACTGATCCCCTTTTCATGTCTGTTCAGTCTTCAGCATCATGCACCCTGCTTTCTCAACCATTCTGAATCAAGTATTGTGGTGCTGCAGAGACGTCCCGGCCTACAGATCGTATCCTCTTTGGTACAGATCCTCGCAAAAATCTCACTATAATCATTTAAAAAAAAAAATGTTTTTAGTAATTTTCAATGAAAATGAGAATAATAATACAAAAATGATTATTCCCTCCAATATCGTGAATCATATGACAATCGCAATATCAGTCAAAATAATCTCATATCGTGCAGCCCTACATAAGAGATGAATGCTAATGAAATGCTAATGCTGGGTTCACATTATGGTCTGATGGGACATCCATATCAAAATTCACCACTGAAGCAAGTTTAAGTTAATCACAGGTTCATTAGTTAGACATTAGTTCTAAAACTTTTGAAGTGTTTTCCAGCACTATTTGAGCATCCTAGGCAGTGTCTTGGGTTAGGCCCGGGGGGGGGGGGTGGGGGGGTGGGGGGGTCTGTGGCGGGAAAGCAGTATGCTTTAATGCAAGCCATGCCTCTGTGTAACAGAGTGGTCCAAGTCATCAGCTGTGACATAAGTGAAGCATCCACATGAATATTTCCACCAGCCTGTTTGTCTGTTTGGTGAAACGTCAAAGTTTCAGTTCATATAACATAATCAAAACAAACAGCAGCCTCAGACTTTCGGGCCACACTCTTAAGTTCAGGTTCTGTCTAGTTGCTAAAGGGTGCACACACATATGCATACAACAGACAAAAACACATACTTGTGTGAAACTTCCCCTCAAATACAAACTGTAAAGCACTGACAAAGTGTGCTTAGAAGCGTACAAGAAAACAGGATGGCCACTTGTTAATAGTTGCAGTTCACAAAACAAATAGACTGAAACCTAAACAAACTGCTGTTGGCCCAAGTTTATATGTTTGTTCTTTTCTTATTGCCAGGCCTGCACTGCGGCCATTGCACATAAACACAATAGCTCTGGACAGAACCAATTACTCTCTGTACTTAAAAACAAGGATGAAAGTGCTTTTATCTATTTGGTATAGCTAAAATTTCCTCTTTTTTTAACCACAAATACAACCCAAATATTTTCTCTTTGCCTGTCTCTTAGCAACTGAAGAACAGTTTTCCAGTGACATCAGGGCAGGGAGCGAAAGAACGAGATGTTTTTTTTCTTCTCTTAAGGACGTGGTTTCATTGAAGTCAGACTCGGGTGAAATTTGATTTCAGAGTGTATACAATTAGAGCAGATGTGCCAATACAAAATTAAGAATTTGGGGACAGGACCATAGGTTAAATGTTGCAAAGCATGATGAGTAAATCCATGGCCCGAGTATTGTAGGCAAACACAGGAGACTGAATAATTGGCTTAATTTTTGGTGAGTGTCCTAGTAAACATGAAAAAAACCTTGAATGTCTCCTCAGTGTTTTTTCTTTTTCTTTTCCTGTCTGCAGTGAAGTGTGGAGCCTGTATTCCTGTCTTGACATTGCTTTGGCTGGGGAGAGATGTTAAGGCTATACACTGGCTGTGCACCGACATCTGACATCAACAGAAAAAACATTCCCTCTCACTGAAATACGTGTGTGTGTGTGTGTGTGTGTGTGTGTGTGTGTGTGTGTGAGCTTGCATGCGTCATTACCGTCGGTCATTCCTCCTGCGTCGGAAGAGCTTTTTGGTGTGTGCAATCTCAGCCTCATTAGGAAGGGGTGGGAAGACCTGTTAGGGACAAATCATAGAATAAGAGAAGGCTCCTGTCAAAACCAGCAATACAGATCACTTTGTGGAAAGTATTTACCGAATTCCTCACCACTGTACATGCAAAAGTACATAAAGTGCTAGGTTTTTTTTTTTTTTTTTTTTTAAATGGAAGCCGTTTGTCAATGCCAGACCTCTTAAGAAAATGTTTGTTTGTACAAAATTGTGTCTTATTTACTGCACAGAAAGTTAAGAGAAGTTGCATGTAAGAATGTGAGAGGGACAGAGACAGAGATAGTAATTAGGGCTGCAACTAATGATACTTTTAATTTTCAATTCTTTTGTTGATTTGTTTAATTCATCATTTTTAAATTTCAGAAACAAGTTTTAAAAAAAATCATAATTTCCAAGAGGTGAAGTTATGTATTATCTGTATGTATTATCTTCAAATGTCTTGCTTTGTTTGACCAACCGACCAAAATTTTAAGATATTCAGTTCACAATTATATAAAACATGGAAAAGCAGCAAATTCTCAATTTTTAGGAGCTGCAACCAGCACATTTAATTGTGGTCCTTTTTTCTTTATAAATTACTTTAACGATTAATCCATTATTTAATAAAGAGCAAACGTGTCTGTGTGTGTCTATGACAGATAGAGGAAGGAAGAAAGAGAGGCAGCGTTGTGTGTAAGAGAAAGCTGCGTAACATTATCTCATCTCTGCTGGACAAACTGTGGCAGGATGCAGCGCTGTTCTTTATTCAAGGCTTAAAGTAATCAGTGAAATTCCTTTCTCTCCTGATTTAAACATTTCTCAGCATTTAAAAACTCATAGCACAGCCTTGGAAAACGTACTGCTTTCTGTTTAAAACTAGATGTTGTCAAGCAACGCAAGCGACAGGAATTCTTAGGTATAGGAACTATATTTAATGATATTAAAACTAGAAAAGTTAGATCAAAATTTGTTATTCAGATAAATAAACAGAACGGCACACTTGCTCCCTTTGCTCAGCATCACTATGTGCAGCTGTTACCATGGTTACAGGTGGCCTAGGACCAGCGCTGTTGTGATGGTGCATACATGTGTGTGACTATGTATGTGTGTTGTCTAACTGCTATGCATAGGGACTCCGAGACATCAGCAGATACTGTATACTGCATAAGTAGTGGATGCTAGAGTTTGTGCCATTTAGCATCAGTGTCAGTCAGAGATGAGTGTAGCAAATAGTTGCAGGCTGATGCAAAACAAAAAGCCCCAAATTTCCCCAAACTCTCAACCCAATGCATTGTGCAAGAAGGTGACTAAAGTCGGTAAGGAGGCGGGGCTCTGTGAACAGTTTTTGCTCTTGTTACAGTTCACTTCTTCTTTTTTGTATTCTTGCTAAAAGTGTAACAAAAAATGAACCAAAGAATTTTATCTGATTTGAATTTGTCTCATGACCAGTACAATGTTGAGCCCATTTCAATGACATAATTATCTAATCATTTTTTCATTGGATCTAAAAGCAGTCATAATGCATATTTAGATTAGATTAAAATCTTTTTTTACCCCCACAGCACACTATTTGTATCTAGTAACAACAGATTGTGGCGGATTTTGTACAGTCGAAGCAAGAAAAAGTCAGATTTGTTTTCACTGAGGCTTACAGTTACATATAGGAAGGAAAGAAAGAGAAAAAAATAAGAGGAGAGTTATATAAAATGGTTGTAAACTGTTCTGTGGTGCTGTAATGGCTTAAGGCAGTCTTTTATTTATCCACAAGGACAGCATTCATGTGTACATATAGATCATACCTGTACAGCATCGTCACAGTTCTGCATGAACACAAACACGCAGAGTAAAAATTAACATTAAATTTAACTAACATTTCCAGAAACACATAGATGTTGCAGATATTCTAATGAGTTTGCTTGATATTTGACACTGCTGCTCTAACCTACTTCTCTCTCAGAGAGGCTGCTGGGGGATTGTTGGATTCTGATTGAATCCAGATGTGAGGCAGAAAGTGTGTGCGGGGGGGGGGGGCACAATAATATCAAAAAAAAAGGCAGACAAACACACACTAAAACTGTCTAGTAGTACAAAGCTTTACTTTGACCAGAGACTTTACGTATAAACCCCAAAGTATTAATATCTATGAAATTCTGCATTTCTTTTTTCCAGACTTCAACGACTTTCTGCTAGAACGATCTGACAGGGAGGAAAAGTAGGTGGAGAAAGAAAAAGAAACAGCAGAACTGTTGCATGTTTAGCTACTGTAGTTTTCCTCTAGGATATCATTAGCTGTAATTCTGCCTTCAAATGGTAACCAGATGACAGTGAACACACACACACACACACACACACACACACACACACACACACACGTAGTATTTTCCCATCACAATTTCTTAGATCTTTGCTGTAAATAAGAAAAATGGCTTCTTTTCAACTGTTCAAATCTACATCCAAAAAATCCACAGACCCACAGCTGTGTGCACAGTTTGTAATGCATCCAACAGGAACAGAGAAGCAAGAGATGTAGAGTTGCCTCTGTGGCTGAAAGGGAGAGCGCTGTGTGTGTGTGTGTGTGTGTGTGTGTGTGTGTGTGCGCATGCTATCTGCAGGTAGCAGCCAGTGCGGGGAAGATCAAAGAGAGGCGTGTGCTGTCCTGGTCCCCAGCCAGACGACCCCCTCACCTCGCGGCAGGCAGACCCTGTGGACGTGACAAGGACTGCGAGGGGGGGCTGGCTGTGTAAGTGTGAAAGACAGAGCAGATAGAAACCAACTGAGGAAGAGATTTTGTCAATGGTTGTTTATGTTTGTAAGAATAAAGACTATAAAGATTAAGAGACCATTAAAGGTGTATTTTGAGTACATTCTTAAACAAGGTCAGAACATTTGAGTTGCTAATGTGGATGTCAATCAGGATTTTTAAAACGTTTTTTAAACGTCTGTTTATTGGTATTTTAGAGAGCAAACATATTGCATACAAATTCTATAAAATATTACAAAAATAGTTTAGCAAACACATGTACATGCACAGACACAAACACAATAGGTCCTGTATGATAGATAATCAGATTAGATAATAATCAAAGTACAAAGCTGCTCCACATACTTATTGACATCACACCTCAGGTAGTTATTATAGCTAAGAGTTAAAGTAAGAGCCAAGGGGATATTTATTGCCTAGCTTCTACAATATCAATGAAGGGTTGCCAAGGCTTACAAAATGTTTCAACTCAATATAAATCTGAGTTTTTCCAGTTTTAGGTGCTGCATGTCTTTGATCAATGAGTGAAAGTGAGAGGTTGTGCCTGTTTTCAGTTCAATAGAATTAATTTGCACGCTAGAAGGGTTATGAATCTTGCTACCGAAAGAGTGTGTTGTGTAAAGCTGCTTACACACCAACCATCAGCAGAAAAGGCAGTTGGACTGATCATTCTCCCCGAGTTGGTCAAACAAATGCCTCAGGACAAACTGAAGAGACGAGACATAATACGTCTCCATAACAGCAGGCGGCGCTAATCTGTATTGTCGCCCAAAAATGGGCACGCGTCACGTGGGTCTTATTTCTCCGGAAATTCAAAGACAGACTGTCATGGCGGCTTGTTCAGAATACGATCTCATATTGTACTAAAATAGTTCACCAAAACTTTTTTTTTTTTGTTTCTGAAAACATTTTAAGCGAGAAATAGACCATGCATGTCTTTATTTCAGATCAACAAAGGTCAGTTTAAAAGATTTTCGTCAGATTTTGAGAGACTCTAGTCACGCTCATTCCGCTCCCCGTTTCCAGGTTAGCACTCTACCAATCACATGGGTCATTTGAGTCCGACTGCCGGCAGTGCCCGTCCCGCCGATTATACATGTCAAATCGGCCAAAATGAAGGATGACGGCCCGGAACACACCGAACAGACTCGAGTCACTGACCTCGCCAGACTGTCCAACGGCCGATTATCGGCTCTGTGTGTCCGGGCCTTAAGAGGACTGCCCTCTCCAGGTACTCCGAATACAGCCAACACTTGGTCGGGTTTAACTGCATGTCCCAGAATATTAGACAAAGTTTTACATTTTGAGTCCCAGAAACTGGATAACTTTGGGCACAACCAGAAGAAGTGCCCAGACGAGTCAGGAAATATCCCAAACCGGTCGCATAGAGGATTTATATTAGGGTACATTTTAGATAGCTTGACCTTCGAAAGATGGAGACGATGCAACACCCTGAACTGTATCAGACAATGCCTGGCACATATAGACGCCGAGTGCACACCCCTCTGTGCCCCCATCCACTGTTCCTCCGTTAAGCCAATGCTCAAATTGTCCTCCCAAGCAGATTTCAGAAAATTTAGAGATGTATCAAACTGATTGGAAATATAGTTATAGATATACAATATCATCCCCCTAGACAAAGGATCCACAGAAAACAAAGAATCCATCTGGGTGCTATTAGGTGCACTAGGGAAGGTAGTCGGGTTTGAGGCAATCCATCAGTATTTTATAAAGCTAGAAAGTTGTCACACCACTATCATTTTACTCTCAATCTCAACAATTACAAGGTAAACAATGGAATTACGATGTTAGCGCTACAAAGTAATCTACCATCAATGTGTGTTTGCACGTATTTCAATGGCCATTGCCAAGCAGGATCCTGGAAGAGTCTGAAAGGAAAGGCCATAGAGGAGATTAAAGAGTAGATGAAAGGGGATGGATGTGGATGTTTTTTGTTGGAAAAAAAGACAGTTTTGACAGTGTGATTCATGAAAAGCTTTAAGAAAAGAACAGAATAAAAATGCAAGAAGAAAATGACTGGAGCTGTCAACACAGAGGGAGAAGCTTTGCATGTGCTTGTTGAGGGATTTACAACTAGTGATGATTGACTTCAGATTCCTGACAGTTGAATACATTTAATTTTTTCATCCAGGTCTATTATATCCTTGAGATAGTTGGGGATGAAGGAGCTGGTGGTATTAGTTATCATAAGAGTTAGTTAGAAGATTCTTTCTAATTTTGAAGGCAGGGCTAAAAAGTGATTTCTTCTAACCAAGCCCATCCTAAAAGGTGGCAATTTTAGTTATAGTACAACTATTTAGTATTAAATAGAGGTTTTAGACATGGACCACAACAGCAAAAGCGTTTGAATAACTAAACATAACTAAAAATAACTAAACAAGGTGTACTGCAATAGTGTCTGTCTGGAAATGTATTTGTGTGTCTATTCGGCAAACAGGTGGAGCCTTGAGTTTCTGTAAAGAAATGAGCATCAAGAGCAAGTCTCAACAGCAAGCCTTCAGTCACACAGTGTGATAACAGCCCACAGCTCAACAAAACTACAACACAAATTGTACACAAATTTTACAACCTTGATTGGGGTGTGTGTTTTGTGTGTGCACTGTGTTATGTGCTTGGGTGTGCGTCTTCCTTGAGAGGAAGTTGACACACTGCATAGCATTCCAGGGATCAAATCACTGGGAGAGGCTACCTGGGCTGCTAACAGAGAAGATGTGTCCTTTTTACAGTCAGTCCACGTCGCCCCTAAGCAACAACATATCTTCTTTGAAAGCAATGCATGATTTAGCTTTTAAAGTTTTATGACTTACCCCGGTAGTATTTAAAAAGTTTTAATGTTTTTCCGAGGGTTTTGCCAGAAGGGTCATTGACCTGGGTCAGATACCATTGTCGATCCATTCATAACAATGACGTTGCTTTAGCGTGAAAGGGGGATAAGTAACAAGGAAGGAAAGTAAGGAAATGAGAAAAGCGAACAGTGATGGAAATGTGAAGAATAGAAATGTTGAATAACGATTATAGAACTTTCTCTGCAATAGCATAGAAAATGAAGTGCACGTCTTCCTGCCCCTTCTAGTGTGCGACAATTCTGGTATGATGCTCATTCAGCCCATCCATTGTTTCTCTCAGTTTATTTATGTTGCGAGGGCCAAAAGCAATACATTTGAAACTGCCCCAGGGGTGGCATTACAGGACAGCTTGTTGAGAGCAGAGGAGAGAGACTGCAAGTATGAAAACAAGAAAGACTGTAAATACAAGATAGCAAGCACATAAAATACTGAGAGGGAAGCAGAAATACTCAGGGCTCAACTAATTTGAACATTTTGCCCAATTTCCAAGGCTGAAGGAATAAAGTGGCATTTATGCGACCTCAGATTTGTTTTTCTATTTTCTGTGTCCATATGAAAATTTGCATTAGCTATTCTGTTTTCTTTATATGTTTGTAACTGTGATAAAATGTCTTTCATGTATTATTAGACAGAGCTGCATATATCAATAACTATAAGTGTTTTTAAAGTGCCCATATTATGAAAAACAATCACTTTTTCTGGGATTTGGGGTGTTATTTTGTGTCTCTGGTGCTTCCACACGCATACAAACTTTTTTTTTGTAGATTAGGGTGAATCTAAATTCACCCTAATCTACAAAATAAATTGTATAGAACTACTTACATGTCCCTGTTCTGCAGGTATTCCATGCAAAGTTGGAAGTGTGCCCTCATTTAGAAGTCTCCCAGCTAATCCTGCCTTGTACAGGCCGAAGTTGGAGAAACAGCTAGCTAGCTCATGTAATCCTAACTAGCTACTGCGCATGTGCGACAGACAACAAAGATGTTACAGAAGTTGAGAGGTCTCACTCTGTAGCTAAAACAGAGACCTGACACAGGGTGAAAAGAGGAGCTGCAGCAATGTACAGTACAACAAAAATATGGTGTTTTTTGAAACCATGTAAACCTATTCTGATACAATCTCAAATTACAATTATGAACCTGAAAATGAGCATAATATGGCCACTTTAAAAGGCAATTTAAAGCTGCACCAAGTGAAAACGTTTTCAATTCTATAAATTGTGTAGATGATCTTGTCAGTCCAAATTTTTTGAAAAGTATATCCCAAAAACTGGCAAATAGGTGTGCTACAAAATATGTAATTGCTGCAATTTTGAGTGCAGGTCAAAACAGATTCTTTATTAAATACTGCCACCATGCTTTACTTGCATTTTAGTGTGCTAAAGCAGAATTTACCTTAAAGTGACACTCTGATTTTGTGCCCATTAACGACTCAAATCTGATTTGTGTTGAATTTAAAATCATTAAAAGTGACATTTTAGCATTCATCAGCAGTACGGGGGGCTGTAATACATTTTGTTAATATTTTTTGGTGATCACTTTCTTTTTATTCATAATAATAATTTCCCAGCAGGGATGAATAAAGTATCTATCTATCTATCTATCTATCTATCTAATAATTAACATTAACTAATGAAAGAAATGTGGATTCCTACAATGAGAATTAAGGGACAGGACGTGCTACACCATAGATATTGGCACTGACACACGTCTGCTGTGATCCTGTGAGAGTCTAGCTCTCTAATGTCAGAAATCAAGTTAACATTTAGGATTTAGAATTGTTTTTCCTGTAGTTAAAGATTCGCTCCATGTTTCATGATCCCTACTTTAGGCCTTTCATGTAACTTACTCTGCAGCTGATGCCTGCCAAATGTGCCAAAAGAATAGGTTTGAAGCTGCCACAGTCAGGTATGGTGGGTGATCGGTGATAAGAGGAAAAGATGTGAGGTCCTGACATCCGTGTCTTATTTAATAAGTGATCTGAGGCCGGAGCAACAGCAGACCACAGACAGATAGACAGGCACATCAAAGAACTTGGGGGTTGAGCAACAGGAGGAGATAAAGCCACTGTGGGATTAAGTGACCCTATAGAAATATAATCATGTGTATAATCATGTGCAGCAGCAGTTTTCACATGCTTATAGCTCTGTTATAGACACAGACAAAAAAAAATTCAATCATATGTGCTCTCTGTTTAACATTACGTTGACAGTCACCTCATCTTCTCTACAGGATCAAACCTGATGCTTTTGTGTGTGCGGTTGGGTTTGCATTACATTTGTGAAGATCAACTATTTATGACCCCTATTCTTGTGAGGACATTTTGGCTGCTCCATACAGGGATTTTACAACTATATTATCACCATAAATTGACACTGTGGGCAGCACTGAGCCTATCATGAACACATACTAGGGATAGAAAATTAATTTAATTATGGCACAGGCTGGAGGTTACCCTGTTTCTTGGGATTTAGCACAGCAGTAATATGCAAAGTATATACATCAGTTCAAAGAGGGGAGGGTGGAGACCAAATGGGAATGAAATTCAGTTATCCTTCTTTTCGGCCTTGTTATTCCCCAACTGTTTTACAATGTGCATTTCATTACTATGCACTTGTAATAGAAAACTTTGGTTAATCTTATTAATCATGTGTACATATGCATGTCATTCAGATGTGATACACAGAGGAAGTCACTCGTGCACTATTATTGAAAACCTCTGTGGAATGAATTACAAATTCCCAAGGTACCCTTACATAAAAGCTTATGTATATTCTCAAGTGTTTCTCCCATGATTGAGGGCCAGAGCAGAACATTACAGTGTACAGTGGTGATTAAGCCAGTATGTGTGCAGTTAATAGAGTGTAAGAGCCAAGCAGCAGTAGGACCAGGAACAATAGCAGGAAGAGACCACAGGGAGGGGGCTGCCGGCCATCATGACCCCATGGATATTGTTCTGCTGCCCACCAACATTTTGAAGGATGGAGGGGAGGAGTGATGGACGAAAATGAGAAGAGGAGGGAGGGGGGATGGAGCATAATGATGGTGGTCAGAAGAGAACAGGAAAAAGGAAACAGCAAATAGGAAGAACCAAAGGGAGACAAGGTAAAAGATGATAGAAGAGACGTGCAGAAGACAAATGAGTGTGTTTGAGATGAACAGAAGCATACAGGAACAGTAAATGTGTGTGAGTAAATACTATGAGCGGAATACAGGCCTCAGACAAACTGACAGCTGAGAGACAGACCGCCCAAAACGCCCACCCGCCCCCAATGTCCCTTCTCAACTGGAGTCCTGCTCTGCGGCACGTACACTTCCAGGCGGAGGGGCCAACCAGTCTGTGATATCTCAGCTCCAGACTCCTGCTTTGTTCCCCTGCTGAACGGCTTTGTTCCCGGACCAGAGACCGGATGTCTCCTAAATGACTAGCCGCTTTCTCCCTCTCTGCTTGGTCTACCCTTAACCTTCTGTTCCTCCTCAGGTGCCCTCCATTTTTAAAGATATTTGGAATTTTGTCATTGACAATGTGGAAGCAACACACAATTTAAAATGTAGTATAGTTTATACTTGTATTCTGCTACAACTCAAATTACATACCTGGAAAACTGGTTTAGCATTGCAGTGTAAAAGGGATGGTTTAACATTTTGTGAAATACGCTTTTTCGCTTTCTTACTGAGAGTTAAAGGTGCAATATGTAATACTGACAGCTAGTGTTTAAAATAGTTACTGCAGTACAAATTCAAAATACTGGAGAGAGTGGTCTCCCCCGCCCCCTCCTTCCCAGACTCAAAGTTCACGTTGGTTGCCAGGCTGAGACTGCAGCATCCACAACAATGTTGCCAGCCGCTTGTCTCACATAGCCAGACATTACTTCACAGCGGAGTAGCTAACGTTAGATGCTGGCTATATTGACAGTCATAAAAGCCCATGCTCACGTGGAGCTCTGTACCCAACTGACAGACACACTTTTTCGGCTTAGAATTACCGTAGGAACTGCTAAAAATCCCACAACCTCGCCATCCTCCCCACATGCCAGACAGACAGACACACTTCCTCGGCTTAGAATTACGATAGGAACCGCTAATAAATACCACTACCTTGCCGTCCTTTTCCACCCGACTGAACACACTTTATTGGCTTAGAATTACGGCAACAATCGCTAAACACACTGCAAACTCAAGGTCCTCTCTTTCCGATTTACAGCCCCCCTCTCTTGGCTTCAAATAACTCACCGTTGTCGGCTACAGCCGCTGAACAGGCTACACGTTGTAAACAGTCGTGGCCCGCTTGCTTCCGGTAACGTTAGCAGTTAGCAGGGTTAGCATGGCGGCGTTAGCCAGGACCAGTCGGGATCACTTCACTGGTTGTGTCTCAATTGTTTTTGCGAGTAACCAACTCGGGTACTCTAGCTATATAATTCAATGTGAGTAGCTACACAAATGTTGAAATGACATAAAATGCCCATCCATAGTAGCTCTGATAAATTAGCTTGAAGCTAATGCTTACCTGTTCAGGAGAAAATTAGCCAACTCTGCGTCCTTTTGGGCTCTAAGCTGTCTCCATCTTTCAAATACATCTCCAATATTTACCCAGATGGGTTTGTTACGTCTCTGGTCACGCAACTATTAGAAACATGCCGTTTTTTTTGTCGGGTAAAATTAATCTCCGTTGATCCTGTTTGTTTGTTTGCTGCTTTCATCGCTGTACTGACGTTACAGCTGTAGCGCGCTGGGTTTACGTTTTTACAGGTATATCTGGCAACCCGGCCTGGCTGACAAACTGGGCAGCTGATAACAACAAACAGGCCAAAACACAAACAGAAATCCCGTCACGGAACGGAAATTTCAAAAGGAGAAAATACTGGCATTAGCATTGTTGTCAGAAAAGATAGTATTTCAACTTAGCATGTTTCCTTAATATCTGATGATGCATTTGGGTCATTTTTGGATTTATTACAGTAAATATATTACATATTGGACCTTTAAGATGAGAGTCTGTACAGTAAATATGATGCTACAGCCAAACTATGGCTAGCTTAGTTTAGCATAAAGCTGGACGCTGGGGGAAACAGCTAGCCTAACTCTATCCAAAGCTTAAAAAAATTCACTTACCAGCTCACTAATAAACACGTTATTTCTTGTTAGTTTCTCTGTACGAAAACAGCTATTTCTACCCTTGGACAGAGCCAGGCTAGCTGTTTCCCCCTACTTCCAGTCTTTATGCTAAGCTCAGCTAACAAGCTGCTGGCTGAAGCGTTATATTTAGTAGACAGATATGAGAGAGGTATTCATTTTCAATCTAACACTTGGCAAGAAAGTGAATAAGTGTATTTTACCAAAATGTCAAACTATTCCTTCAACACACCATATGCTGTAAACAACATTGCTTTCAGCTATAACCAAGCTGAGGCTGTCCCTCATGGATACTGCCTGGACTCCTGGTAACACCGAGCTGACATATCTTGGCAGCCAATAAATTACCTCACGGGAAAGAACATCAGGTCAAAACAGTCATACCAGTTGTACAGAAACAGAAGCACCCACTCTATTTCAGATGAGAAAACTCCCACAGGTGAGAGTGTTATGATCAAATACAAAATGTTATCAAAATGGGTCAAGAGAGAGGTGTGTGCATCACCTTTAACACATACTCCAACAAAAAGCTGTGGATGTGTGGATAAGCAGATGTTTGCTGATATTATTCAGGTACAGTAAGAACACCCACATGTACCCACACACATGAGTTATGGCTGTCACAACACAGAGGATCGTGCTGACGTGATCATGTTGATGATGCCAAACACCATGGGAGTGAGATCGAGTGCAGTACAGTATGTGTCATGAAGGAGTGAACGGTGGGGGATATAAAAAAATCTCCAGGGGAAAGTATTGCTTAAATTTGCCAGTTTAATGCTGTACTTTTGAAAGGGTGAAGACTCAATACATATTTTGTCATTTCAAGCTAAAACACAAAACATTTGTTGTTTCCAGCTTCTCCAAGCTTAGGATTTTCTGATTTCTCTATATCACTAAAAATAAATATATTTAGTCTAAGATTGTTGGTCAGAGAAAAAAATATATATTATGTCACCTTAGGCTTTAGTAAATCATGGTGGGCATTTTTCACAATTTGTTTAAAGTTATTTGTGTTAAATTATTTTTGGAACATTGTTTTTACAAAGTATTATATAAATAAACTGAATTTGTATTACTCAATACAATTTTAAAATGTACACTATTGCTGTTTGATGTCATCCAGAATCCATGTGATACCTGGCATGAATCCACAGATCAAATACTGGCTCTCTGATCCCTGAATGCTTGAGTAATTACAACCTGACGCTGGACGTGAAGGCATAGTTACTGTATGTGCAGGTTGACATTCCAGAGAGGCCAGTAAAGGTGCAGCAGAAACCCAGGGCAAAAGGAGGAAGCCCTTTCTCACAGTTGCTCACACGCCCACACACACAAACGAGATGTTTTCCACATCCCAGGGCTATTTGTAAGTCTATTCCGACTCCTGGAAAGGGGAGGTGAATGTTGGCAGGAAGTGTGAAACGTAGATGGTGACTATGGATGATGCAGCCCTGCCAAACAGTAACTGAAGGTGGTGACAAAAGAAAAGAGACGTGCCGTTTTTGTTCGGATGATAATGTTTATGAATAACAAATATCTTCTTTAGAAAAAAACTGTAAAAATCTACAGTGCACATGTACAAAGCTTTGACCAAAAGCCAGTGTTGGAAGAAGTACAAATACAACAATGTAAAAATACTCCATTGTTGAGTTTAAAAGTACTGAAGTATAGACAGCTAAATGTACTTAAAGTATCAACATTATTAGTAGTGGTATTGCAGTTAAATGTACCATGTGACTGATTTATGATATATTACATTATTAGACTAACAAATCAAACATCCTACTTTAGTTGATTATATGTATTTAATTGAGAGGTGGTAAATTATTTAGAATGTTATGTAAAATCTTACTCTGTAAAGTAACCAGTAACTAATGCTGTGAGATAAAGGTTGTATGAAAGCATACAATGGTAATAAAAATTAATAAATGAAATAAAGTACCTCAAATTTGTTAATAAGTACAGTGCTTGAGTAAATTGACTTTGTTATATTTCACCACAGCTACGAGCTAACAAGTGTGACATGACAGTCAGTCATGTTTCAAAAGCAACCAATAAAAATCCCCAGATGCGTAACAAAACTGAAAGTGGCAGCAGAAAGGAGAGATCCTCATAGCGCCACACACACACACACAAAATTCCAGAGTCATTTACCAGAGTCCCAATTCAATAATAACTTTTTCCTATACGTTACACTGCTGCACAGTGCACATATAATAAAATTGTTTTATCAATTTGATATCAATACTGGTTAACAACTTAAGACATTTGACACAACACAAAAAATAATAACTTCTCCATAATCTTGACTGCAAACCACTCGACTTCGGTTCAACTGAAGTTGCAGTGATTGTGGTTTCAGTGTTTTACGTCACAGTGCAGTCTCACTAAAACTACTGGCCCTGGAAGTGGAAAATGAAAACTTAAGTTCCCCTTACAGTTGTCTTGGGGGCAATCCCAGACCAAGGAGGGTATTGTCAGTGAATGGTCCCATTAGAATGAGAAAAAACTAGAGTTGTGTGGCCTGGCATCACCGCTGCATGACTCCGCCTAGTAGAGCTTTGGGATAAACTTTAAAGATCCCAGGGCATGATTCCCAGCACAGACAGAGGGTTTAAGAGAGACTGTGTGAGGATGGTTGAAGTCAGAAACAGCTAAGGAATGTGAGGGAGAGAAAATGTGGCAATCACCCCCAGCTCTGTGTCTATGACCTTGCTTTGTCTCAGTGCCCACACATATCCGATCCCAAGCTCACCAGACAAATGCAGTTGACCCCATCTTTCTTTTGGCCCTAACTGAATGAACGGAAACAGCAATTCTGGCTCGGGAGCTATATAATGAGGAAACCATTTTGGTAACACAACTAGGCCCATCTTGGCTGAAACACTATGAGAGGCGAACCGCAGCTCGGCTACAGAAGCCAAGAGTGGAAGGAAAGAGGAAGACACTGTAGCTCAAACTCTATGAAAGATGGAAGACATTTTGGCTCAGAGAGCAGGGAAGGAAGAGAGGAGGGTGACCGAGAGTGAACTCTGCCACCCCACTGAATAACAAATCACATTGGAAAACACAACCTTGAAATTGGTATACACAGCTGCTAAATTAATTCTACATATTTTCTTGACTTATGCTAATGCCAGACACATCATATTAAAAAAACCTTACCTTATAAGGTTACCTTATAAAGAAATTAGGAAATTGTTTTTGTAATAAGGCTTTAATTAAGTTGAGCTTAAACGCTG
Organism: Sander lucioperca; assembly: GCF_008315115.2. Taxonomy (NCBI): domain Eukaryota; kingdom Metazoa; phylum Chordata; class Actinopteri; order Perciformes; family Percidae; genus Sander; species Sander lucioperca. Next base: position 4,545,523 of record NC_050186.1, read on the forward strand.
TTGAAGAGGTTTTAAAGCCACAGATAAACAGCCCCTGCCTCAGAAACAAACAACCTACTTCACTTTTCTGTGGACATTATTGGCTCGATGTGTAAATGTTGTACGTACATTTAACCACCAGGGGCCTGTTTCACAAAAGCAGAATATATAAATCCAGGATAACTGATAAAGCGAGACTTGACCTAGTCTAATCTGAGCATCCTGGCTTGGTGCGTTTCACGAAGGCCAAGCCAGGCTGAGGAGGAGCGACTAGGTTGAGCCAGGCTGAAGTAATTCAGATAGATGCGCGTCCACGGCTTTCCTCAAAAAACCGCGAGGTCGATCACAGATTTACTGATGCCAAAATGGAGAATACGCATTGTACATACTTTATACAGAGTGAGCAGCAGCTTCTTGTGGAAGTATGATGACGTGAAACACATTATTTGTATAAAAAGAAAAAAAACACGGCCGCTGTAATGAAACAGAGAAAGCGTAGCAGACGATCACGGACCGACTGAATGACTGAAATGTAAGCAGCCTAAACATATACATTAACTGACCACTGCTCTGAATTGAAACCGTCATAATCATACCATTCAAGGATTAGGCTACTAATCATTTGCACAAATTAACAGTTGTACTCTTTGCCTTAAAAGTAAGCAGAAGATAATGTTACTCAGGAAATTTACCACGAAGATCAATTTTCTACAATGCTCGAATATGATGCATAAATATCTTTCGCTCTGTTCCTCCCTCTCTCTCATGGGCTACAATATAAATTTCCATATTAACTTCCACTGCTCGCTTTTAATGCAAAGTGTACAACTGTTCGTTTTTGCAGATGACAGGGACTCAGTGAATGGTTTCAGTTAAGAGCAGTAGTTCATACATGTATATTTTTAGACTATCATTCAGTCGGTCCGCTATTATCTGCCACGCTTTTTCTCACGTTTTTTTTATTTTTTTTATAGAGGACGAGTTTCCTTCTCTACATATTATATTCCTTGCTCCCTTGTGGACATAGAAAATAAAGACACTGAAGAAATTGGACTCTAAAATCTAGAAACTATAAAGATAATTAAGTGATAAATTCCATGCACACTGTAAACATGAATGGAACAGAGTATATTCATCAGTTATTTCCCCCACAGCTAAATATAAGGTCAAAAACCATTGAGGTGTCCTCTCCCTGTTGTAACATGAATGTACAGTAGCCTACATCACTAGATAGTTACTGGTCCAGTGAACTAAGACTATAATTTGGGAGGACTGTACAATTAGGATATGTTCTTTAAATTGTAAAATCCTCCCAAATTATAGTCCCAGTTTACTGGACAACACAATTTGTGTGCTAAGAATGCCAAATACAATGCACATGGAAGTGGAACAAACATGATCGTTATTGTTAAAGAATTAAAAAAAATTGAATCAACTAAAATAATTCAAGGTGCATTGGTCAACTATAGAAACATTGTATGTATTGCCCTTAGTAACAGACTTCATTTAAAACACATTTGAAATTTTATCAGCCTTTTCTAATTATCTCAACAACTGCCATAATATATTCATCAAACTTCTAACAACAATATGAACAGCAGTCTTCATACAGCAATATAACAGTAACGATGACTGTCACATGAATAATTATTAAAAAAAATAATGATACTTAAAGGAACAGCAATATGCACCTGTTGTATTTTAATCCAGGCTGATAACAATAGGGTAAAACCACTGCTGGGTGATCAGAAAAGGCTCCAGGATTAAATAAATCCTGACTGTTAGCCTGGTCAGGAGCAGGCTAGCTGCACAGAATAAATCTCCATGGTGATTTATGTGCCTCCACTTTCGTGAAACCGAGTCAAGGCTTAAATCATCCAGGATAACTGATAAATCCCAGCTTAATCCCTTATCTTGGTTTTGTGAAACAGGCCCCAGGTGTCAGTGTAAGATATTGATGCACTTTTCATGTCAGTTACAGCTTACTTCAGCATCTAACCAGCAGGTGTCACCAAATGTTTATTTATAATCAACCAGTCTCATTTATAACATAAATGTTAATCTATACAGACTGATCCACATGTATTAATTGTTCTTCAACAGAAAAAACTGACCCTACATGAATTTTCTTCTTTCTTGCAATGATCTTTCATATTCTGGTGATTTTACTATAGACCTGACTACAGCATCATTGCTCTGGTTGGTACACCTGTTATTTTTCCATTCTACCAACAGGGGTCGCTCTCTAACAACTAATAGATTGTTAGGTTGTAATCTTGGTGAGAGACTTTCTGTCTGCTGTTCACTGTGTCACATAAGTGTAGAAGAACTGTTTGACAAAGTACAAAATGTTGCTTGTGTAGTACAAAAATGTGTATATTAAGATAATCTTACATATCAGAGTGAGAAAATCTAGGTAAGAGTATTTAGTTTTACAAAAAAAGAAAAAAACTGACTTACAGAGCGCAGATGGGGTAGAAACTTCTCTATGTCGTTCATGTCTATACCGTCATCTTCCTCAAACATGTTTTTGTTCATCCTGAAAGAAAGGATGTAACCATCATCAGGGATGATAGGGGGACATAAATGTGCTTAATTAGTGACAGAGGACAATCCAAATAACATTACTGAGACAATATTGAATAATCAAAACAATACTGAGACAGAGCAGGACAGCACCAGCAGGACCCCAACTTACCCCTCTCTGTCAATGTGTGGCAGGTGCTTTGGCGTTCCTCTTAAATGTTTCCTGTGGAAATGGCTGAAGTCCAGCTTCTCTGGCTGCACGTCCCAACCTGCACCTCTACAGCCAGGAAAGAGAAAGATTGAAGGTTAGAGACAGCCAGCATCCATGCACATGCACAAGGAAAGAGCGGAGACATGTACAAGAGTGCAAGCTGCTTCTACATTTTACACAGGAAAGAAGTAAGTCTTAAAGCCCCTGAAAACCTGGTTTCAAATCTGAATCATTTTTTCTATAACATAAACTAATCAAATGTAAGGGGAGGGAAAAAGACAATGTTAGAAGTTTAACAGTCAGCTAATCTGCATCATCCGGACTGTGCGGGCACACACAAAACACAAATACAGAAATGTCTCGTGCTCAATAACCCAAACTGATGTAACTTTGGCAGAAAAGTACGTGTTGATGTAGGATCCCATCATTCATAGTAAGAAGCTGAATGCGGAAATAGGTTTTAAGGGCTTTAAATTTTCATAATCATCAATTCAACACTGCCACTTTTTTGCATTAACCTGGCTTTATCTGAACAGGTAATGAAGTGTCTGAGCAGCACAAGATAGCTATCTAACATGGAATTTGTTCTTGCTACCGATTTGCTTTCAATTAGACACACTAAGTACCCCTTTTTCTTCATTCCCAGAATCTCCAAAGAAATTGGGCAACTTGCCTTTAAATTTAAAGTGCCATCTGATTGGAACACCTTGCCCAGCTCACTTAGGTCTATTACTTAAAGGGAAACTATGCAGTTTTTTTAGCTTAATTTACCTTAACTGAACAGCTTCAGAGTCATTGGAATGGTTATATGACTTTTTTTGGGCTGAATGGTGGTCGTCTCGCTTCCCCCTAGCGCCTGTGAGCGGAAAAACCACCCTTGCAACTTTCAGCCGGCAAGCCACCGGCCTCAGCATCAGGAAGTATCGCGTGATATCAGGTCTCGCGATGTAACGAATTGCTTCACGGCACTGCACACATATAGGAACCGGCTAGCTATAAGAACAAGGTAGCAATGGAGTTTTTCACACTATCGCCATGGCTGAGCTGGCAAAAAAGAAGCAGAAAGCTAGGAAAGCATTGTCGGAGGAACAGAGAAAGAGGAAACGGCAGACTGACCTAGCGAGGAGTAAGGACCTGTGTTTTCAGAATGGCGAGAACTGAGACAAACAGAAGCTTGCAAATCCGATGCTGACCTGGCGTTCTTGCTGTTGCACGTGTAAGTATCTTACTTTGTATTTCTTGTTATTGTGACCTCAGGATGTTTGCTATTGTCTGTAAAAGTTTTTATTATGAACGCTGTCTGTTATGGGCTAACTAGCTAGCTTACTAGCTGTCTACCTCAGTGGACACGGCTCCGTACGTTCGCCGGCTTCTATAAAAACAAATGCACATGACCAGAGGGAGAAGATGGGAGGGGGGGAGAGTCGCCAACGAGTTTTTACAACAGTGTTGCCAAATATCTATTCCGAAGCTGTAGGGGGAGCTCTATAGAGAAACCTGCGAGCAAAAAGCGAGAAAACAGCGAAGGAATTGCCAAAACTGCATAGCGCCCTTTTAATTTGTTTTTTTAAAGGCATCGATCTGTAATTATCTACAATCAACCTGCACTTGATTCTAATTCGACATGACACATGATTCTTGTTGATTCTTTTCTTCTTAGTTTCCCTTTTTTTCTCCTCAATGTGTTGGCAGCTGTTCGTGCATATACTGTAGATAGCAGCGCAATTGAGATGTATGCAAACATATTGTGTATTTACTTCTATATATTTTATTTTTTAATTTTTAGTATTGTTTATGGGGGGAGTCAGTTGGCGTTGAGAGTAGTTAGGCTTGGAAGTACTCTGTGTATGTGTGAATGTATTTTGTGTTTTATATTTTTTGTATATTTGTCTTAAGGACCCCTTCGAAAATGAGGTGATTCATCTCAAGGGGTTTATCTTTCTAATAAATACTCTGAATTACATTAAACACATGCCAGGTCAGGCTTTTTCTGTTAATAGCTGGTCAGAACTAGGTTATTCTCCAGTTTCATATATTTGTACAAAATGCGGTGTTGGATCTAATCTGCTTTAGTTTAGATACTCATTTCAGATTGTGTTTAAAGATGGTTTTATATGCCCAGAAATAGACTTGCAGGAACAGAAGTTGAGTATAACTATAGTATAGTGTATAGTGTGTATAGAGTTATTGGGGTGCAGCTACATTTAATAGAAGGCTCCATCAATCACTGACCACATGGTGCTACAATAGACTTTTGTCACCACTAGGTGAGGCTGTCTGACAAGACACTCACTTTATTCACTAGATTAAAAAAAGAAATGCATAAAAGGCATTTAAACCTTTCTCCAAATTCAAAGCTTTGAAATATGTATCTGTGCTACTGTTTATTATATTTTATCAGATAACATAAGTTCCATTTGGCTGACACCTACGTCCAAAGAGACTTATTATTTTACCCATTCTGTGCATGCACATCTGGAGCAGTTTGGGATCCAGTGTCTTGCTCAAGGACTCATGGCTGAGCCAAGCAACGGAGTTAAAACTGAAGCTTCAAACAACATTCTCTGTTTTAGGACTCTAAGCAAAAGCAAAACTTTTCATTGTAAGGTTGTTGCTTTCACACAGCTTTAAGAAAAGCAGAAATGACTCCTAACGAAGGTGGTCAGTTTTTATCCAATATTCAATCTATACTACACTACACCTCTGTCTGCATGGAGGGAGAAATGCTTACATCATCCACTGCTCCTTCACTGTGTGCTCAGATGTGCCAACGTGCCCGGAACTCAGGTAGCTGAGGCTGCCGAGCAGCTGTTACCATGGCAACCAGTTCTCCCTCCAGTTAAACTGATTTATGCCTCACTCATTTCCTTTTTTCTCCTCCTTTCTAAGTTAATATTAATATAATATTAATAATGTTTTCAGAGGAATCAGTCGAGCCTGCAGCCTCACAGAACACTGAAACAAAATACTTAGCACAAACTCAGTTCAGCAGTGTAGCTTAGTTAGTTTGGGATGCAGTGACAGAGCTGACTGAGCTTTTTGAATATGATGTCCCTTATTGCATTTCTTGTGTATATCTATTATTTTATACCCACAACAAATGTCAGAGGTGATCTGTGTCTTTAAGACAAAAGCTGGAAAATTACCGTTTTGGGCTTACCGGGAGAAAACCAATCAATATTTAGGAAACAGCAGACCTCAAATTAAGAAATAGAGCTGTAAGATAAGCAAAGTCTGGTTGAGAGGAAGTCAAAGACAATGAAAAGACTGTTGCAAAGCATGAGAGCAAAAAAGGCAAAAGCTAATAGTCTCAGTGTGTGTCTAAATCAGTTATATGAGCCTCCAGAAATGAAGGCTGGAATTCAGACCCAGTAGGCAGTACAACATATTAGATTTTTTTAAACAGGGACCTACCCGCGTGAGTCCATTGTGTTGGCAGCCCATATGTCTGTCCCCAGGATGTCAAAGGAGCCCATGTTCCCATTCTGTCCCGACAACACACAAGGAAAATATTTTCAGGATGACTGATGATACAAAACACGTTGTTGCCAAACCATCACATACCAAGCTCACTTAGCTTGTATTTAACATTTACAAACAGGTACATCATTTTTTTATTAAAAATAAATATGATTATTTAGAAGGCTCTAAATTCAATGCATGTAGTATTTTTTAGAAATAAATTAATACATGTATGGTATCTATGCACCTACAGTTGTCCTTCAGTGTATTTACTGTGTATCCCACAAACTTAGTACCGCACTTCCAGAAAGTTAGGAAACTTAAAAGAGAATGATCAAATTAGAGGCCGACATATCTTGACTTTAAGTCCCCAGTATGGGTCAGCCCCAAAAATGTTGGATCTTACACTTCCCATAGCGTCTGTTAGGGCTGGGCAATATATCGATATTATATCAATATCGTGATATGAGACTAGATATCGTCTTAGGTTTTGGATATCGTAATATCGTGATATGACATAAGGGTTGTCTTTTCCTGGTTTTAAAGACTGCATTACAGTAAGTGATGTACTTTTCTGAACTTACCAGACATTTGTAACTGTTCTATTATTTGCCTTTCCCCTACTTAGACATTATGTCCACATTACTGATGATTATTTATCTAAAATCTAAGTGTGAAGATATTTTGTTAAAGCACTAATTGTCAACCCTATAACATCACCGCAATATCGATATCAAGGTATTTGGTCAAAAATATCGTGATATCTGATTTTCTCCCTATCGCCCAGCCCTAGCGTCTGTCATTAGACCCTCCTTGCCTGCCCATGACGTTCAAACTCCACATACCCAGTTTGTAACACTGGTTAGGAACACTGGAATGTGGTGGCACTAAGACAGCAGACAAACACACAAACACACACACACTGTACCTTGGCAGGGCCTGTGAACTGGTTGTTTCTGCCTCTGCTGCCGGAGCGTGAGCCAGAGCCTGGTCTAGACCCTGAACTGGGCCGGGAACCTGTACTGCCGTTACTGCTATGGTCCCACTCGTCCTGCGGAGGTGAGAAAGGGAATGAAATTTGAAAAGGTATTCTGTTTTATTCAAAATATGTTTAATTTTCTGTCAAAGTTAATCACAGTGGGGAACACAGAAGAAACCACAGCTACAACAAAATAAGTCCACAACAGTTTTATCTTTGAGCAAAACTGAATTAAAGTCCATAGCAGCTGGGCAGAGGTATGTGTCCATATACAGAAATACCTTTAATGTGCATTTTCCTTAAACACAAATTGTCACGTGAGGCCAGTGTGCCATTTCACCTGCTTTTACACTTGTTTTGTGTAACAGCAACCTGTATTGTAATATATTGCTTAACAAAACATTCAACACAGAGAACAGTGCAGCACTGCGCTTGTTGAGCTGAGAGAGTAGCTTCTATTTCTGTCACCACATGTTTATTTCTGTTATTGCTGAATTGTTTCTGATTGTTGGTAGTGTTGGTTTTGAGTTTCGTTATATTCTGCGAGGGAGAATATACCACTCTAGTTTCATTGCCAAGTCTTGGACATTTTACTTCCAGAAGCTAAATGGGAAAAATCAATTCCCTATTTATGCTGCACTAAAAATGCAGTGACAGGAATTTGATGTATCAATATACTGACAATTAAATTCTAGTCCCTCTTTTTTACCTCTATCCCTCTGTTCTATTTGGAACTCTCACCCATGCTGCTTCACCACTCACTTCCTGGTGAATCATACCAATGAATCTCTGGGGAGCAATAATACTGTAAATCACTGCAGACTGTACAGTCAGAGCAGAGCAACACACACACACACACACACACACTTAATGTAGAATTATTAAATTACTGGCTCTAGCCTCACAGTATCTCATGTTAGTCATTAAGAGCATACTTTGTCTCTGGCAACCACAAGCAAGCAAAAGAGTTGTGGACCGCTTACGGCTCATGTTAGTCTCCTCTAATCATACACTTGAGCAGCTGACAGAGAGGGAAAGACTAACCTGAACATACAGAACTCAGAGCAGAGCAAACCTACGCTTTAATCAAAGTGATGCTCCAGTGACCATGAGGGTCTATATGAGCACAGAAGGAGACAACATCAACATAGAAGTGGCCATAGAATTAGAGCTGTAGTGGAGGGTCAACACACGTAAACGCTGTTTAGTCACCTCTAATATTCTAAAATAGTGTTAATGCATATTTTGCACACGTTTATGGGAGAAAACAAGGCCCAGTAGGCCCAGGAGTCAGGTTATGGAGGGAACTAATTCTGAGAAGGCAGAGAACCTGTTAAGCTCTAACTTTAAGTTTTTTTAAGCCAATATCAGACTGGGGTCCATCTTTCCATTCATTACGGCCCTTGTGATCGATGGTAGGATACAACTGACCCAAACATTTTATTCCACTACAGCCCTTGAGTAGAATCATGAATATGCTATACAAAACTAGACTGTGAATGATTATTCACTGCATTAATTAAAGGCAGGGTTGGTAAATATTTCCAATATACACTTTATTTTTATATATATTGTTGGAAATGGTCTTTACACCCAGACAGCAATAAATAATGGGCTCTGAAAAAGGAGTGAAAAAGATCGGTCATCTGTAGCTGCTGTTCTCCTGTAAAAAACGCCCACCTATCACCAATCGCTGCCTTGCGGTCTGCTTGGAAAGAACCAATGAAATGCCTCCTTGCCCCGCTGCGTGTACTCTACCCCTCCCGTGTACGAGCCTGAGCTCAATGTACTTCGTCGCTGCATTGCTAACAGCAGTCATGTTTGTTTTAAACATTCGGTATGATAATATTAGGTGTTTGCTTACCGGTGAATGACACATGAAGTAAAATTGCGGGTTAGACAGAGCCCCGAGAAAATGCTACTTCCAAATCTTGCTAGCTTTTCAACATTATCAACCCTGCCTTTAAGGTCACCTCCAAAGCTGTGAAATAAGCAGAACCCTTATACACACACACACACACACACACACACACACTTACTGGCTTGGTTGAGCCTCTCCCCCGTGAAGACGTCCAGCTGCCATCTTTCTTGTTGTTACAGTCATCTGTCCACTGGTGGAGAGAAATGGGAGTTTGTTTACATGTAAACAAAAAACATAAACAAACACAAATGTAAAGTAAAAGTAACAAACACAGTAAGTTTCTGGTGTTTTTCTTCCAGCTGCATTGTTTGGTGGATGTACCTCCACATTTGTCTCCATTTACATTAATCTCAACAGTAGAGGCAGCTGTTTTGATGCAGGCTGTACCCCACCAGCACGTTTTGGAAGAGGCAAGCCAGAGACACTACTACAAATAACCACTACTGCTAACCAGAGGTGTGGACTCGAGTCATGTGACTTGGACTCGAGTCAGACTCGAGTCATGAATTTGATGACTTCAGACTCGACTCGACAAAATGTACAAAGACTTGCAACTCGACTTGGACTTTAACATCAATGACTCGTGACTTCACTTGGACTTGCGCCTTTTGACTCGAGAAGACTTGCTACTTCCCATGAAAACTGGGGAAGAAAATGTTCACACGGCCGCACCGCTCTCAGTTTATCTGCATCTGTGAAAAAAATGTGCACCACCTGTATGCATGCAGAGAGCACGCGTGCTGCCTGCACGACATCCAATCACTGTAGTCCCACGTTGTTTTGATTCGACAGCATCTAAGCAGGGACATTGCAAGACAACCAATGAAGCACAAGCAACAACGCGCCAGTTGGCAAAATGATACCGAAGATAGTTTCGTTTGGCTATAAAAATTACGAGGTAGTCGACAAAAAAAGAGTTGCAATTTGCAAAACATGCGGGCCCTTATTTGATTAATGTCATTGTATAAAAAGAGATTTAAATAAATACAAATCTTACAGACATACATGATTTGTATAAATTTTATTTCTGTGGTAAGAGGACTTGAAATGACTCGAAACTAAAATGGTAGGACTTTGGACTCGACTTGAGACTTGTTGGCTTTGACTTGTGACTCGACTCGGGACTTGCCTCATCTTAGACTCGACTTGACTTGGGACTCGAGGGCAAAGACTTGAGACTTACTTGTGACTTGCATAACAATGACTTTGTCCCACCTCTGCTGCTAACAGATACGGGATGATTGAGAGAGTGTCATCCATTCATGTAATAAGGCTCTGACCTGTGGCACCTTGACACCGTTGTCCAAGTCCAAGTCTCCATCTGCCTTTTCTCCCAGAAGCCCCTGCACCTGGTACTCCAGCACATAGCTGTCGATGAAACGCTCCAGCTCTTCTATCTCTTGTGAGCGTGTGCTTCCAGCCTCAGACGATGCAGACGCCACTGAAGAATTCTCCATGACAACCAGCGCTGTGACGGTTGGAAGGGGAGGAGGGGAAGGGAAGGAGGAAAGTGACCTGTGGATAGAGGAAGAGAAACATACAGAGAGAGGAGTCAGCTAAAAACTCAACAAGGAGCTTCCATGTTGTGTGGCTAATAATCAATCAATCAATCAATCAATCAATCAATCTCATACATCCTGTGATTAGAAGGCTGGCTTGTGTGTACAATAAGACCAACATAAAAACAACGACATGAATATCAACATGCTGACTATAGTGCCAGTACAGCTGAAGTGAATAATACATTTCTTGTTTGACAACAATTTATTGGCAACTATTTTAATACTCGGTTAATCGTTTTAATCATTTTTAAAGCAAAAACACCAAATATTCTCCAGTTTCAGCTTCTGAAATGTGATGATTTTATACTTCTGTTTACCATATATGACAGTAAACTGAATGTCTTTGGGTTTTCAGACTGTTGGCTGAATAAAAAAACAATTTGAAAAGATATCCTTCGGGTGTAGGAAAATATGACAGGAATATTTCAAAATGAGAGTAACAGTTAGTTGCAGCACTAAGTAGTACCAGCAATAATGATATGCATTTCTCTCACCTCAACTTCCCAACACCCAAAGAAGGCACATGACCTCAAAGGCTGTCAACAAACATCTACATGTATGCACTCCTTGTTCCCACAGTGTCCAACAGCAAGACTGCCCTAGTGTGGACTCTACAGCAGGCCCAGGTTGTTGTTTCACTCCGATTACATCAAATCCACCTTTTGAAAAACCTCTGATTCATCACTGCTAATTTCTTTGTCCAAACTCTCTCTGGCATCAGCATTCATTCCCTTCTCCATGTCCATTTACCTCTTTGTTTGTTCCACCTCTTCCTTGCTGTCTGTCTTCTGTGTGTGGTGTGGTGTGGTGTGGTGTGGTGTGGTGTGGTGTGGTGTGTGTGTGTGTGTGTGTGTGTGTGTGTGTGTGTGTGTGTGTGTGTGTGTGTGTGTGTGTGTGTGTGTGTGTGTGTGTGTGTGTGTGTGTGTGTGTGTGAGACCCGTGGCCAACAGGGAAGCAGCTTTCTGCCTGGCTGTCTATTGCTACTAAGCTCCTTTACATCATGGCTTGATCACCAGCCATGCAAATAGGATTGCCCTGGGGCACGCAGAATGGTATCTGCTGAGCCCTGGGGACTCACTGGGGAACCCTGTGCATTTGCAGTGACCAGTCAGTCACACAAAGTTCAAACCTATTGTTTTGGTTCTGGGCTATCTAATTCCATGAGGAGTGCTTTATCCTAAATACTCTCTTTAGTCTATTTTACATCACATCTCAACTCACCTGCTGCTGCACTGTGTAGTAACTTATCAAACAACAACCACAACAACAAAGTAAAGACTGAGATCACACCAACTATTTCAACATACAAAATAATTCATCTTTTTCCACCTTTTTTGAATACCAATAACAGCTACTGAGTTAGTATTGACAAGTATTACCAAGAGGGAAATGCCCAATTAGAGGATTAGACCTCAGGTCCAACTATAGGACAGCACCCCTGTTGAGCAAGAGACTGGAACTGGAAACTGAACCTCTTGTTTAAGGGTGGTGAGCCTCTGTACTCGTCACTACCTGCTGCTTTTGTTTATGTACAATTAGGACTAATGCTTTAATCTCTGCATACTATGTAGCAGTGTCAACATGTCCTAATCTGACCTACTGTAGTATCAGTAGTATAATCCTCACGTCAGTAGTGTGATCCATCCGTACATTGATACCGAGGCTTTTATTAGCCTGGTGATTTTTTTACAAACATTAGTTGTGCTTTATGTGGTTGACGTTGAACTGTGATGGCATTTGGCTATGAGTCACTCATCAGTATCAGGAGATCAAATTGCGTCTTCTGCCGACTCTGCTAACCTGGGCTAGCTATCCAGCTGGCCGGTCAAGTTTTCAAATGTAAACACGAAGAAAAGGTGGAGAAGATGAGTTTAAGCTAGCGAGACCATCTCTGCGGCCATCTCATGACTACGAGTTCCTCATTAGGGAAGGGGACTCACCAGTCGCCTGTTAACTCTGCTGGCCTGGTCTGTCAAGGTTTTCAAATGTAAACATCAGAGTTAACACAGAAGAAAAAGTGAAGCTGGCTATCAGCTACGACCTATGGTTATGATCCCGACTACGTGGACTAGAAAGACCATCTCTACGTCCATTTCCATCTCTACATCAGAGGGGGCACCGAGGCAAGCATGGAGGAATTGAACACCGAATGCGACTTCTCTGCTGGGCATCCTGCTAGCCAGTGTGCAGACTTCGGACGTCGAGCTGGATGACTTCTGTGCCTTCGTCAGTTTCCAGCAGGATGTTGAGAATGAGTTGAGTCTTCATGGATGTTTCAGTTGAAATTTATTTGCAGCCAGAAGGCTAAAGAGGCATCAGTGCTCGGACCAGCTGCCTTGCAGACATTTCTTACCAGGAAATTACAACACCGTACAGCACATGTGATGCATAACCCTCATAGGCTACTGTATATGCGCTTGCACATGCTGTACATGTATAGGCACACACATACAAGTATAATCACTTACATTTGCACTACTTACTTATTCCTACTGTTGCCTCATATATCGATATAATCAGACTGATCTCACTAAGTGGCGTATGTATGACGCGCCAATTCGTATGCCATTTTGGCGTGTTATCCATTGACCTACATTACATGTGAATTATCGCCATAGCGAGTAGTACGACAGGACGGAGGTCCGCGGAGGGAGGTTGGTTGGGGTGGCGAATGGGTAAAACACAGGACTTTCACCCAGGATAGCTGGGAGCTAGTTTTGCGTTTATCAACCGTTTTTTTTTTTTTAATAAAGCCTTCCCCAATGTTCTTTTCCTAAACCCAACCGTTTGTTTTCCTAAGGGTGTGACGTTGGTCACCGTCGTGGTTTTGTCGTTATTTAGTGTTACTAAAGCCTTTCCCAATGTTCTTTCCCTAAACCCAACCTTTTTTTTTTTTTTTTTTTATTTACACGCGTGTGACGTTCCTACGATAGCATGGCCTTGGATTTTCATCTCAGTTCATAATTTCAACTGTTCTGTTGTGAATATAGCAGAGCTCCATTAATTACTACACAGTTTAAATGAATGGCATTCAGTAATTGTAGTCTGGGTGTCTGCAACACTAGGTTTGATGCATTTTGGTAGTGGTTGCAGCTCAGTCAGATGTCCTACTCTTGTCCTTGACATGCAGTATAGAATTACTGCCTGAGGGGAAGCGGCTGCCAATAGCTATTGACCCATCCGTTAATACAACTCATCGAGTTCTCCTTCTTTTTGTAGCTATGATTTATTTGTATTTCTGCATCTGTGTGATTACTTTCATAGTAGTTCATGTGCTTACTGTGTAGCAAGACCAACAAATCACAAGGCCTGTAACATTATAGTCACCCCTGAATAACATCAGTGTTAATATCCAAAGTAAACACTGGTTCTGTGTCTTTATCTTGGACATGCCTCAAATCTCTCTCTATCCTGCTGTGTTTTATTACACACCACTCCAAATCTGCTTTTAAAGAAGTGGTGGTTACATTTGCTTTGCTTCCACAGTGGGGTTATCTTTCAGCTTAACAACAATAATATAAATGTTCTTCAGGTGGAAGAGAAACAGGTTTTGCCTTTACATTATAACATTCCTAAGGTGGCACAAATCTGCTCATTTGAGAGTCAACAACACAAACTAACCTAATCCCTGTAGGGTGCAAGAGAGAGGCAGAGGTTGTGGTTGTGACTAAAGCAAAGATTTCATCTCACCCAGGCATAGAAAAATAGCATAAAGATAGCAGGCTGGTGGACTTGACTGATCTTTGACTGAACAGAGAAACTGGCTCTGCAAGGTCAGGAGCACAAATAGCATCGCATGGCATCTCACATACACAAGACTTTAAGACAAAGCAATGATATGGGCTCTCACATTACAAAAGGCACTGATGCAAATGATGATGGGAAGCATAAGCATTCATAAAAACGGTTTGCATTTTAACTTAGCAGTAGGCCCAAATTAATTCTGAGCCTAGCCCTCCATACTCACACACAGAATGAGTTAGGGCTGCAAATAAACAATTATTTTCATTATTGATTGATCTCTTGATTATTGTGTGCCAATTTTACACACCAAAGCCTTTTTACAGGTCTTGGTGGTACTTCAGCATGTCTAGAAAAAATATGTATAAAGCCCTTTAAATGTCCCATGGCATGACAATTTCACTTTATGAGGTTTTTTTAACATTAATATGTGTTCCCCCAGCCTGCCTATGGTCCCCCAGTGGCTAGAAATGACGATAGGTGTAAACCGAGCCCTCGGTATCCTGCTCTGCCTTTGAGAAAATGAAAGCTCAGATGGGCCGATCTGGAATCTTGCTCCTTATGACGTCATAAGGAGGAAGGTTACCTCCCCTTTCTCTGCTTTGCCCGCCCAGAGAATTTGACCCGCCCATGAGAGAGAGACATCCTGGCTTTCAAACGAGCAATGTGGCAGTTGGTCAAGGACACACCCCCACCCTCCACCTTGCCCCCCCCCTCTCTCCTCCTCAATAGCTACAGACACAGAAATGGCCCATCCTAAGGAAAGCTCATTGTAGGACTGGCTCTAGTGGCTGTAATTCTGCACCAAGGCTGAATTTCAGGAAAGAGACTTCAGATACAGTATTAGGGGACCACTAAGGTCTATATAAAAGCATCCAAAGAGCACCATGTCATGGGACCTTTAAGTTGCATAACTTAAGTCAGCGTCATTGGCACAGAAGTTTGAAAATGAAAACAATCTGGGAGTGAGGAGCTAGAAAGAAGTGAGGTTACCAGACCTCTGTGGCCCGCTCCTCATCTCTGCTGGAGTCTAGCAGTTTAATGCATAATGTAGCTACTAGCAAAACACCCGAATCTCTGACCATACTGTCAGCAGTCAAGTTGCATTGTGGGTATTTTGGATGCCAGGTTTTTTAACAAGGAGGATGAGTGTGACATTCCTGGTTCTACTGCATCGATTTTGATACCTTTTTTTTTTTTTAAAGTGCAATGCTAAATCGGTGATATTCATCAATTAATTGTTTGGCCAATTAAATGTCCGAGAATAGATAAAAGCCCATCACAATTTCCCATTGCCCAATTCCTTGTTTAGTCCAATCATCAGTCCAAACCTCAAAAATATTTAGTGCTGACCAAGAAAGAGAGTCGGTCAGACTGACAATGGTCGCGTCTGATGAAGCAGTTTGTTGCAGTGGGCATTGATTGATTGCACAGAAAAAAATTAATATGGGTTGTCTGTGGGTTGTAGCATTGGCCTGTTTGTAGTAACATGGGAGAGTAGACCCCTCCCCCTCTTTCTATTGCTGCTCCTTCCCCTTCTCAAACTACATCTTTCAGTCCCACATATCCTGACTTCCCCCTGCTCCTTCCTGTCTCCACCCTTTCGCTCTCCCTCCCTCAATTCTACCAGCTGTTCCAACAAACTGCCTGCCACACTTTTAGCTTCACTGTTGTGCTGCTGTGGCTAAAAGAACTGGCATCTCAGTATCCAACACACTTCATCAAGGTTTACTTCTATTCTTCTAAAATTTCTTGTTCAGGCAACACCATGTCATCTTCTCCATGCTTATTAAATGGAGTAGTTTGTTTGTGTAAAAACCTTATGTATGTTCTAGTAAGTTGAACACAGTATAATTAAACAGTGCTATAATTGTAGCAGCCACAATGACCATACATTTGAGTCATCAGCTCTCTATAACTGTTTCAACAAAGACTACTAAACATTATAAACTTCATGATAGGGCTGAGCAATATATCATATTATCATATTATATCGATATCGTGATATGAGACTAGATATCGTCTTAGATTTTGGATATTGTAATATGACACAAGTGTTGTTTCTTCCTGGTTTTACAAGCTGCATTACAGTAAAATGATGTCATTTTGTGAACTTACCAGACTGTACTAGCTGTTCTATTATTTGCCTTTACCCACATAGTCATTAAATCCACATTACTGATGATTATATATCAAAAATCTAATTGGAAAAATATTTTGTGAAAGCACCAATTGTCAACCCTACAATGTAGACATCGAGGTATTGGGTCAAAAATATAGTGATATTTGATTGTCTCCGTATCGCCCAGCCCTACTTCATGACAGGATTTATTGCAAGGCTGGTGCATTAGTTTCAGATCTGTGTACTTAAGAAACTGGCAGCTGTGTGTATTTGAGCTGCTGAACTATTCAGAGATGTGAACAGGGACTCAGAGGTCAGAAAACCGGGCAAAGGAAATACAGAGAAGGTAATTGAGTCAAATGAATGGTGGACTAAACTAGGATACCTGTCACAGCCAGTGACACTACAGAACACCAGCAGAGAAAGATCCAGACAGTAAAATGCAAAGCAGCATGTACTACTACAGTAAAACCAAGCTGAACACTGCTCGGAACCCAGCGCCATCCAAACTGATACTGAATTGGCCAGACAGACACAGCATGGCACTGGACAGCACACTGTTTCTTTGTTTGAGAGGAAGAGACAAATGCCAATCTACACCATCCACACTTGGTGATAGGATAAATCACCACCGATAGTAGATTGATTACATGCAAAGAGAAACAATTATGATCATGATATATTGTGCAATTTCCCACCCTGCTCAACTGATCTTGTCTTGTCTGATACATGTATGTAAAAGGGAATTATGAAGTTATCTTTACTTTTAAAACTAAACAGTGTAGTTCAGAAGGCATGGTAAGGTGGTGAATTTACATATTCCCATGACCACTGAATGAGAGGTGTTGAATACGTATCACCAAGTGGTACAGCAATGTCCAGTACTTTTCTTGGACTTAACTGATTATTGGCTTTTTGCTCCATAAAGGATATGCTTCCCTCTTTCTCTTCTAGTGTTTCTTCATGGATTTTGAGTCACTGAAACAAGCACAACCCTAATTGGGGTCACACTTATTTCTCAAAATGTACTGATTTCAGTACGATATTAGAAGAATATTCCCGAATTTTATACCTAATCCGCATGAAACTGCAACATAAAGCATAACAATTATGTAAACCATTATCACCTGGGGTCCACAGTAGTCTCCTGACAAATAATACTGGTTGTATCACGGCATAGTAAAACAAGCACTGAGCTACCAGTGAATTGAAGCCTTTGATATGGTTACACAACTACCAAATAGCAAGAACCATAATCCACACAACCCAAACAGAGCGGAACATGAGACGTCTCCCCAGCGGGAGTCCAAGTCAATGTTCTCACCACATGCAGCGAGAGCTGCTAATTCGCCTAATCTAGTCTACTACCGACTAGCTGGCTTAAACTCACACTTGGGTTTAAATATAATTTCGCATAGTCTATTTTTGAGAGGTTAGATGGAGAAACAAAGAGATTTTGCTGCACGATTGTGATCATTTGCAAAAAGTGAGAGAAAAAAGAGCTGCTGTGACTTTGTTTATATAATGTGCATATGGATGCATGAAAGTTGGCTGTATGAGAAATTAAGTGCCACTGTGGAAAAAAGAACCTTTCCAAAGTTTCGTTTAAATTTCAGCAGGTGTGTGACTGCAGATGCTAGGACTGAACAATTGATTGCATTTGCAATAATATCGCGATATGTTAAAACGTGATTTCCTAATCGCAAAGGCTGCGATTTGGTCATGTGACTCACGAGAGCAAATCAGTCTGCACTCCGCAGAGAAAGCATCAACTTAGCACGTTAACGCTACGCCGTACCTTGAGCAGATTTCTGGCATTCAAACAATTCTGAGTTGTAGTTTAAAACTTTTACAGCCATTTTAATAAAATGAAGGGTTTTATTCGGGCTTGAGTCCATTCATGCAGTTAATGGATACAGGCACGCAGAACTGAAGGCTCGGTTAGCAACAATTAGCTCTGATTAGCGGTTAGATATGGAGTGGAGGAGACTGCCGTGGAGAGGGGTAAAGAGTCTTATACACTAGACGCAGCCCAGCTGGCGCGTACAAATGTGACATCATGGGATCGCACGTTATACCAGCGCTGGTGCTCGCGACACTAGTTGCAGTCTTCTCCTGAACAGAGGTGGCGCTAATGAGCAAAGGCTACAGACGTTGCTCTTTCTACGGACTAGAAGAAGAAGAAAAAAGTAAACAACGGCAGAACTGGCTGCAGCATTGCCGTCAATGCTTCGATTTGATTCGATGATCTACTTCATCGGATCAAGCCTTTCATTCACCATAAAATAACTCATCTTAACCTATTAAGTTTACAAGAGACACTTGCAATCACTGTGAGAGTCCTGGCATCCAGTTGTCGGCGAACTCGTTCAGGTCTCCCGTTTCCGCTTTGTTGTGCACCGCTGGAAAAAAAAAAAAGACTTCTGCTTGCGCGCCATAAATATTATATATAATATATAATATAATAATACAGGATATTACGTCATTTTGATGTCACGATGGCGCGCGCCACCTTGGATGCGTCTAGTACAATTCTTGCTTAACAACCAGACTGATAAATGACGTTCGGGGTGCTTTCACAGCAGCGTGTCCACGTTGTTTCAACGGTTTTATTAGTACAGTTAATTCCACAACAAGACCAGCAGCAGCATGCTACTACTAATGTAACGATAGCCTCTCTGTCTCTGAGTGCAACGTTGACGCTGTCATGCACGCGGCACGCAACTTCATGAGGGGAGGGAGGGGCTGGAGGTGGCTCCTCTGTGTGCGCTGTAAAAGAAATACACCATTGTATATACTATATTTTTACTTATTTAACTGTCTAGTAAAGTTCAAAGACAGTGTTTAAAAAGTGCAATGTGCCACATGTTTATTACAGTAAATAATAATTAAATAATGTAAATACTAAGTGTGGTAAAGCCACATATTTGTTTTTATATTTCTGCAATCTGCACTTTAGTTTGTGTGATTTGTTTCTGACTTTCATATGAATGTTTACACCAGGCTTGGTCAGTGCTCAATATACTACTGTGACTGAAGTAGTTAAATAAAAGATGTCATTCATATAAATTAATGCATCACCTAATTTCATCATCACATACAGGTCTGACCTTCAGGAAAGAACAGTCTGTTTAATCTATCTAATCTTGTGTCGTTCAAACTATACAATGATTTATTGCTCGTCTTTGTTGAATAATACAGAAGACAAAGAGCTTAAAAAATAATTGCATATTAAATAGCAATCGCAATATTTTTGAAAAAAATCGCAATTAGATTATTTTCAAAAATCGTTTAGCCCTAGCAGATGCCCAATTTTCCATGGTGTTTACTCCTCTTTCACAATACCAGCCTTTTTAGCACAGCTCCAAGAGTAGGCGGTACACATACAGTATAATACATGCAAAACTCAGCTAGGAGAGCAATAGTAGCCTTCAAAATGAGTCAGTTGCCTCCCATTCACTGTAACAAGTTGCTGTGAGTAAATGTGTTTACTCATACAGTTTGAGCTGAATGACCTGAATCTAGAAGAACAAACCAGTAGAAGATAGCCTGCACATGCTACAGAGGGGGGTCTAAGGGTATGTGTGTGTACACCTAAAACAATAGCCCCATTGTCCCCCTATGCCCCTGTAGTGACCTAATGGGAGAGCATTAGGGATGTGCAGTACTGTGGGACTGTAGGCCAACAATGCTATTCTGTCCGGATCCACACACACAAATACAGAGTCCTGGCAAACAACTGTGGGTGTGTAATTCAGCTCACAGGCTTGACAACATGTATGGAGTGTAAGTAGAAGTTCTGAGGCCTCAAAGCTGAACAACAACAAAAGCGAAAAGAGAGGCAACAAAGGTTAGTCGGCAACAGAGCTGCAGCCATTATTGGTCAGGGTTAAACACGAGATAATGACAAAACCAGCAACTCTGAGAAAAAAAAAGGTTGGCCGTAGAAAGACTTTGACAATAGTCCTGTTTCCAAAAAATAGAGGCTATGTAATTTGCTAGAGAACTACTCTTCATTCCTGCATTAAGCTAAAGGCCTGCTGCTCTTATCTTTAAGCCACCACCTGATATCTCTCTCTTACAGTCCCCTTAATCATGACCCACGTGATCTCCCTCTCTTCATTGTCTTTTCCCACTCACTCATCCATACATTTCAGGGAATGTAATAAGCAGCAGCTCCCACTGAAATGAGGCTACATTTGAGCTACGCAGGCTGAGTCAGGGTGTTCCAGTTTACTGCAGGCTACTCTTACTCTCTCCATAACATGCAGCTGTGTGCGTGCTACTCCTCCACATATTTTAAAACACTACCCCATTTCTTAGCATTAGCTTTAACATTATGCATACAGGTGCATGGTGCTACTCACATGAAGCCCAGGCATCATTATGTGTTACTGTTACTTTGTTTTTTTCCTTTTCTAACACTGTTTGACCTCTGAAGGCGGAAGTTCACCACCTCAATCACTCACCACATCACAGTTGTATGTGCTGGGACTGCAGATCATTGGGGTGATGACACTGCACTGACTCTGCTTAGATGGTCTAAATGAAGCTGTATTTCAGGCCAAGTTTAAAGGAGATAGCGATGTTCCGATACCGATACCAGTATCGGTATTGTCTCCGATACTGCCTAAAACGCTGGTATCGGGAAGTACTGGAGTTCATGCACTGATCCGATACTACGTAAGAAAAAATGGTATCGGACCATCTCTAAATGGAGACCTATTATATAACATTTTCATGTTTATATTTGTATTTTGGGTTTCTACTAGAACATGTTTACATGCTTTAATGTTCAAAAAACACTTAATTTTTTTTCATACTGCCCATAGCTGCTGCACCTGTATTCACCCTCCGTCTGAGACGCTCTGTTGGAGCTTCTTTCTCTTTGAGCCCCCCTCCCGAAAAGGCCCAGTCTGCTCTGATTGGTCAGCGTTTCCGCATCTCCGAGTCTCCGTATCAATGCTTCGCTGTTGCTGTCTCTGTACAGTGCAACGGAGTATATAGCACAATTTTTGACTGTGTAAAAACACCAATAAAGGCTTCTAAACAAAATACTACACAACCGGACAGTAATGTGACCTGAAATTGGGGAGAAATTAACATTTCCAGCTAAGATTACAGCTTTCCCTGGCGTTAGCAAGCAGCTACTTGTAGTTAGCAATGGATTGTAATAGAAGATAGCAGTACTTTCTACCATCATAAATTGCAGATAAAGGCTTTTAAACCAAATACTACCCAATCGGACATGTTTCAGTAGTAATGTGACCCGAAATTGGGGAGAAATTAACAACATTGGCAGCCAAGATTACAGCGTTTGCCTGACTTAAGGCTGTTTTATGTTTCTGCGTCGAATCGAAACCTCCGCCGTAGCTCGACGCGCAACTCCAAAAATTTGTAACTTTGCGTTGAGGCGACGCAGACCGCAAGGACTGTGATTGGTCAACTCGTCCTGTGTGTTGCTAGTCGGTGTTTCAAGCAGCCTAATGTGGGGAGTAGCAACATGCTAGTTCACTGACATAAGCTTTGCAAATAAACTCAGACATATTTTGGTTACAATCACGAGGTTATCCATTTGTAAAGTGTCTATATGTCAGTAAGTCGTTTTGAAATTAGCACTTCGCCAGCAACCAGTACTTTGTGGGCAGTTGTGCTAAAGATTGCTTGCTAACATAACATAAACTGGCTGGCAGACAGTGAAATGCACCGCGATGCAAAGCAACCCCGACGCAGAACTCCGAAACGGTCACGACTAGAGTGCGGATTGGCCCGCATTTTTCTGTCCGAGCCCGGCCCGCGTCCGACAGAGCAGTAACCGAATCCGGCCTGAGCCTGACAGGCATTAAGATATTTATGTCCGAGCCCGACAGGAGCCCGACACAGTTAAAATCTCTTATAAAATCTTTTTTTTTTTGTTTGTGTGGAAAGCCCGCTTTTATTAAGCAACTGTAGTTTCGGCATTCGGAAATGTCAACAGATGAGCGCATCAGCGCACACGGGTCAACAAGCGCACATTAACACAGGAGCGCACCTACATAATAAACTTTTTTAAATTTAAAATGTTCAATGCCTTATCGCGCTGATGTGACCGAGCCCAACCCGAACATCATTTCTAAATATCTGTCCGAACCCGGCCATCCACCCTCTAGTCACGACGTGGAGTTGACGCAGAAGCATAAAACAGCCTGTAGCTTCATCTGACAATGTAAACACTGCAGTAACGTTAGCCGTAAAACAAAACAAAAAGTAACCTGCCTGGAGCAGATGACCAATCATAGAAACCCAGCTGAGTAGAAAAAAACTGTTGAAACCAGAGCATTCAGAACTGTGGGAATCTGAAGTTTTGCTCACAGGGATTTCTTTCAACTACATTTACCTCATTATTTGAAGCTTTGGCCAAGTTTAACATGAACATCCGACATTGTAACATTAAACATATGACAAAAAAATAAAGAAAAGCATAATAGTTCACCTTTAAACATCAACAATACTAATAATAAATACATTTATTTTTTCTATCACTAGGTCAGCACGATCATAGTCTTTGTATTTCAATGTTCAATAGTAAACTATCAAGAGTAGGCTAAATTGGACCGTTGCTGCGATATAACGTCCTAAAAAATGAAAAGGCTATATGATAAAGGAAGGGCATAGCTATCATTCAACCACCAGCTATTTCAAAGCCTAAGATAACAGATTATCATTATATTAATGGGGGAAGGAGTACCCTAATCAAAATGCTACTTCCATTTCACATGCCATTTCTGCCACCAACATGAAATTACAAAGTTAGAATAAAACCTATGATTAATTCACACGTGGATAAGTTCTATATATTGTGCAGCCGTGAGGCGCTTATATCCATACACAGACACACCCTAAAATGTCCTGCAAGCATAGGTTTATATTCAAGCACTGGTAGTTTTTTTTAAGTCACAAACATTAGTCTCCATATTGGAACTTTGGTGAAGATCTAAATAGGGCTATGATTACATTCTATCTAATGATAATCAATTCATAAAATATATTTTAAACCATCTACACGTGACTATACAATGTTCACAAAAGGTAAAAAGAAAAAACTTGACAAATGACAGTCTGGGACTCTGGGTAGACTTTGGATGACAGCACTAATCCAAGTTTAATATCTCTTGACAATGACTACAGACACTGGGTGAACCGGACTTACAACTTGGCAGACTTATTTATTAGCACATGCCTCTCTAGCTGAGGCACCAGAGTAATGTGGGCATCTTGGGCAGGATTGGATAAATTTGATTAGCAATTCCCTAACCCATTCTCTACTGAAAAAGCTTTCTGTTTAAAGATAAATTTTAGCATCAAAGTGTGTCAAACCCTGTCACATTAAAGTCAGTAAGGTCTCCATTGTGTGACTTGTAGAAACACGCAAACATTTCTTTAGCTCACTAAAGTCACTCTGATCCATTCAGTCTCTGAACCGCAGGAATCTCAGGAATGTTAAGAGCAAACTGAGGTATATACATGTAACAGTCAGGATTCCTATAGGATAGACGACCACTTAGTTTCAGTTACAACGTAGTATGACAAATATTTGTATTGATTGTTAGGTGGCAAGGACAAGATAATGACAGCACACATTCAACATGGTTTGTCCCATCCGGTTCTTATTAATTAAACAGTATTAATTATTAATTAAACAGTATGCAAACCAACTACCTAAACATCGGTTTGTATCTTCCTAACCCCTTCAGTTTTCACAAGAAATGACAGATCCTACGTTACATTTAAGTTCAAGGTATATCAGTGATTTCCCTCTGTCCTGCCACAGTCCAGCAGTAGCTGCGATCCACTCTTTGTTGTTAGAGTCAACAGCTGAGACAGGCTGCTGATCTGCAGCACGCTCTGCTCATTTGCAGGGCACACTGACATCTAACATTTTGAATGGACAATCATGTCCTCCTGTAAGTATAACGTTACTGAAACCAAAGTGATTATGAAGGTGATCTTAACAACTGACCATAACGATTCCATCATTACATTACATACAGTTTTTTCTTCTATTTTGTACTCCTATAACCACGCCCATGCTTGGTGGGATGCTAACACTGTTTGTACCCGTTAGCTAGCTAAGTGCTGTACTTTGACAGGACGTTATTGACAACGTTATCCAACTCACTGCACCGTAATGTCCCTGTCAAAGTAACAGACACATCTGGAAGCGCCTCCACGCCCTGGTGTCTGCCCGCGTATCACTGGTAACAATGGTGACGCAAGCTTTGCGGCTAACCAGCCGGGGCTAACATTAGCTAGCTATTAAGTACAACAGTAAACAACAGGCAACACGTTGCGAATTTAAACCACCCTCCGCCAACTGAGCTAGCTATAGCAACAGGTATGCCAGTGGAGGTCAAACCACAACCACGTCACTCACAGCGACAACTCGCATCAAATCCAGCGCATCTTATAAAACTGTTAACGGTTAACATAATAGCACTCCGACCCACAGACACCTTCAACGGCTTAAGATGAGATAAATCCTCACCCGAAGAGAGATTTTGACTCCTGGTGAACCCGGGATCACCTCCTGAGATCAAATCCGCCGTGTCATGGGTGTGTTTTATCACAAAGAAAAGTGGGGAAGAGGATTAGCTATCTAGTGGTAGCTAGATCTCCGACGTCTGAGGAAAAAGGGAATGCAGGAATGTGACGCTCAGTCCGGTTTGCTGGCAGCGTTGACACGTGCACTCAAGAGTGAAGCATTGTGGGAAAAGGAGTTCAGTATTAAGTATCGCTTGAGAAGCTACCTGATTAATAACTGGTTTAACCGTGTCACACTACCCTCTCCCTACCTGCCTGGCAGACAGTGTGACAGTTTTGATACAGCACCAGGTGAAAAACTAAACTAAAATTAAATAAAAAATGACCACAACATTCTTAATCCACCTTTTTATTTAGAAAAAAGACTATAGCCTACGTAAACTTCACATGATTGTGATGAAAATCCATGATGGTAGTCCCAGCGGTGGATTATGGGGTATTACAGTTTAGTTCCATTTTATGCTACTTTACTTGTACAGTACAAGCTATATTTGGATGTGAAATTACCAGAGATGGGAAGTAACGAAGTACAAATACTTAACGTACGTTACTGTACTCAAGTAGCCTACATTTTTCAGATATTTTTACTTTACTATTCATTTTTGTGCCGACTTTTTACTTTTACTCCTTACATTTTAACACGAATATCAGTACTTTCTACTCCTTACATTTTACAAAATTGGCTCGTTACTTAAGTTTCAAATAATTTCAGTGGAATTACCGTTACTATTTTTCGCGTCATCAATACCGAATTCAATCTAATTGGAATATAGCTATACGTTGTTATAATGTGCTGCAAATTGTGCCAACCAAAACACCACAAACTGCTGGTTTTCAAGAATTCACCATCGAATTTGAAAAACACATAAAGGTAAATGCATCTTTTTGTTGTTATGAAAAGCTATTTGTTGTTTAAGGAGCCTCTCATTGCGAAAAGGGGAGAGAAATGACAGAGTCACCTTTACCATCAGTGGGGAAGACAGCCCCCGCATCGTGGACCAGCCCATCCGAAGCCTGGGAAGACTTTATACATCTGGTCTCTCAGACAAGGACATGGGGAAAATCATCCTTCGGCAGCTGTCAGAAGGCCTGTCCGAGATCGACGCAAGCCAGCTACCTGGAAAGTATAAGGTGTGGTGTTATACGGATGGAGGCAAAAGCCAACTCCTTCATCCGCAAATGGCTCGGCCTACCACGGTGCTTCACAGCTGCTGGCCTGTATGGATGGAACTCACTCCAGCTACCCCTGAAATCCATCACCTTGAGCTACAGACAGGAGAAGGCAAGGCTGGTGATGGAGTTAAGGGACTCCTCCGACAGGGCAGTGGCTGATGCAAACGCCAGAGTTGAGACTGGAAGGAAATGGGCCAAGGAGGAGGTGCAGAAGTTGATAGGAAGACTGCAACATCAACAAGTCGTGGGCATGGTCCAGACAGGGCGGGCGGGCCTCGGATGGAACGACCCACCAATCCTATGGTCCAAGGCAAGCAGGAAGGAGAGGAAGGACCTTGTTGTTGCAGAGGTCACCAGGATTGAGCAGGAGGAGCTCAGAGTGAGGTCTGTGGTACAGGGGCGGTGGACAACTTGGGAGGATGTCGCGAGCTGAGCAATCAGCTGGGCAGAGTTCTGGAAACTGCCACAGGCTCGGCTCAGTTTCCTCATTAGGGCAACATACGACACCCTCCCGAGCCCTAAAAACCTCCGTCAATGGCTTGGAACTGAGCAATCCCGTGACCTCTGCGGAACCATCAATGCCTCACTCCAGCATGTTCTGTCAGGCTGCAAAACAGCACTGACACAGGGTCGGCTCAGATGGCGGCACAACCAAGTGCTCAGGAAGCTGGCAGAGGTGCTGGAGAAAAGTCGGCAGGAAACAAATAACCAGAGTCCATCAGAGAGCTGATGCAGGATCCACTTCCTCAGGCAGGTCGGAACCCGCAAGGCATACCAGCAAGAGACCACCCGCCAGCTATTAACACCAGGGGCGGTGTGGAAGATGGAAGTGGACCTGGTTAAGCAGCTCCAGTTCCCACAGGAGATATGCAGCACCACCTTAAGACCAGACGTGGTGCTGTGGTCCGCAGCTGTGAAGTCAGCAATAGTGATTGAGCTGACAGTGCCATGGGAGGAGGGACTGGAAGCCGCCTACGAGAGAAAGAAGGCAGAAGTATACAGATCTGGTCACGGATTGCAGAGAAAGTGGATGGAGTGTGAGGCTGTACCCGGTGGAGGTGGGAGCCAGAGGATTTGTGGGCAGATCAACATCGCGTCTGCTCAAGGACCTGGGACTACGTGGAGCCACACTGAGCAGATCCACCAAAGAGCTCTCTGAGGAAGCTGAGAAAGCATGCCACTGGCTCTGGCTGAAACGACGAATCGAGACAACAAGACAACAAGAGGACGCCCCTGCCATGCATAGTCCACCACAGGCACCATTGGAGGTGCGACAGGCCTAAAGCCCAGCAGAAAGACCACCTTGCTGTAACGAATAAAAATTGTCTCAGTAACTTTATTAAGTTTACGTTAATGGTCAGTTACATTTGTTCTCCTGCTAACAATGACAATGCCTTGCTATAGCATTTAGTAACCCAAGTAACGTTAAGGTTAGCGACTAGCGAGGATTCAGTTTATTTGAAAGTAATCTAACAGGCTACTAGCTGATACAATATCTGCATGTATAGCTTTATATTAAAAACAAATTCAGTAACTTGATTAAGTGTAACAGTGCTGTAGTAACGTTAACGTTAGGCTACTCAAGGCCGTTCTTGTTTTCGAGACCACTTAAGTTAACGTTAACGTTACTTGGTCTTGTCTCAAATTTATTTTGGGCTAATGTTAACGTTAATGTCTCAAACCTCTCAGACGTAAGTTAGAGGACTCATGTTTGAATTCTCACAGAATCACAATTGAATTTATATCTTACTACTCAGTCAGAATCTTAATAATTAACCTGGAGTCCCAGTCTCTTTCACAATAATCATATATGTGATGTTTTAGGCCTATTGGCAGACATCCATTTAAAATGTAGGCAATGGCATATAAAGAGCCTTTTTCCATGTCCACTGAAGTCTCTCAGCTTGCATTCTAGTAACATTTGTGTGGTCCAGGTAGCTTTGCATAAAAAATGGTTGTCATTCACAAGGCTACTTTTACTTTTATAGCCTACTTTAAGTAAATTTCCAAGCCTGTACTTTGAAGTGAAATCAGTTCTTCTCCAGAACATTTTTTAACACAAGTATCTGTACTTCAACTTCATGTTCAACCCCACATCAATAACATTACCCGGTCTACCTACTTCCACCTACGAAATATCAATCGCCTCCGCCCCTCCCTTACCCCCCACACTGCCGCCATCCTTGTCCACAGTCTCGTCACTTCCCGTCTGGATTACTGCAACTCTCTCCTCTTCGGCCTCCCTCACAAATCCCTCCATAAACTTCAACTGGTCCAGAATTCAGCTGCCCGCATCATAACCCTAACCCCCTACATCACTCCTGTCCTCCAACAGCTCCACTGGCTCCCAGTCCAGTTCCGTATCCAGTTCAAAGTCCTCCTGTTTACATTCAAAGCCATCCACAACCTCGCCCCCCCATGCTTGTCTGATCTCCTCCAGGTTCCCACTCCCTCCCGCTCCCTCAGATCCTCTTCCTCCATACACCTGTCTGTCCCCTCCGCCCGTCTCACCACCAGGGTTCAGAATTAGCACCATCTACCAGCCAAATGCTGGTAAAGTATGCAAGTGGCTGGTAGATTTGATTCACTCACCAGCCAAAAAAAGCAATGGTAATCTATTGAGTGGCTGTCAAATGTGAACATTCACTAGCCATTCGGCTGGTGGACCAAAAAGTTAATTTTGAACCCTCCACCACCATGGGGAGCAGAGCATTCAGCCGCTCTGCTCCTCGTCTCTGGAATTCATTACCACCCCAACTCAGAAACATCGATTCATTCTCCCATTTCAAATTGCAACTCAAAACACATGTTTAAAACTACCTGTTCCACTTGATGTCAATTGCTCTGCCTCTTTCTGTTGTTTCTATTGTTGTTTTATTTTTTTATTTTTATTTATTTTTTTTTTTGCTGCTTTTAAATGTCTTATGTATCCCTGTACGGTGTCCTTCAGTGCCGAGAAAGGCACCTTTAAATAAAATGTATTATTATTATTATTATTATTATTATTATTATTATTATTACTTCTACTTGAGTACGGGAAGTGAGTACTTTTGCCATCTCTGTACATTACCCAGGCAAATAGTGTACTTTTTATTTCACTACATTTATTTGGTAACTTAAGTTTTCAGTTACTTTGTAGATTCAGATTATTAATACAAATATATAATATATAATCAACAAATAAGTAATGATTTAATATTATTGATGAAATATATCTACACTTTGTATTTGCTACTTTTACTCAAGTACAAGCTCTGAGTACTTCTTCCACCACTGGATAGCCCAAAAAATCTATTTATTACAGTGATGTAAGTTACAAAAAGATATGACCCTCTTATTTATGGTGAGGTTATAAAAAATGACAGATTGACAATACTGAACACAGACTCCTAAAGTGTTGACCCAAACATCTAACCACTTTTAATAGAAATAAATTACAAGAGTATCAACACCAACAAAATAACAAAATAGATATTTTGGCAAACATTTGTCTACGTTCTAAAATTAGAAATTATGAGAAAAAAATAAGATATGCCTTTATTAATCCACGGAGGGGAAATTCAGGTGTTGCAGCAGCACAAGGACAGAAATAAGTACAGATAAATAGAGAAAGGTAAAAATAAAAATGATAGTAGGCCTATATAAAATAAAAATAAGAAAATAATGAAATATAAACCAAAAAGAGAAATTCAAGTCAAAAAACAATGCAAACTGTATTCATACGTATGACCCGCGACCAACCCAAATATTGAAGCAAATAAAACAACAGAATATGCAAGATGGCAGTCCCGGATGTGACAGTAAACTGCTTGCTGGTTCAGGTTCTTTCAAAGGTTAGCTGTTTTAATGTTCCTAATATTAGAGATTTATTTTTTTAGATTTTTTTTAGAATATTAGAGTGAATGTAAATTTGAGCACTTTTCATGTGCATCTGACTTTTCTTAAAATAAGCACTTTAAAAATCATGTTGGGAATAGTTCATATTGAAACATGTTAATAGAATTGTTTCATTCATATTTCTCAACCCTAAAATCATGGCCTAATGCCTCTCACAGAATTGTAAAAACAAATGAATCAACAAACGAAGTGAAATGAATGACAAATGACTGCAGCTCACAGTTGAAACCTGCTGAAGAATCTTTTCAATGTAATCATGACCCCTTGTGGATGGTGAGAAAAGTGCAGTTATAGAATAGACTGCTCCACTGTCTTGGTTTTCGAGTGTTTGTGTGTGAGTCTGTGGATGTGAACATATTTAATACCACAGGGCAGGGTCCTTAGTCAATATGGTAGAAAGCTGGAAGATGAAGCTCAGACAGATTGAGTGACAGATAGACCTGCATGTAAACATGACACACACAGAAAACAGATAAATAGAATGACACACAATATAGACAGATGAAGTAAAGACAGGCAGATACGTCTGAAAGTGAAAAGGTAGACAACCCCTCCCCCCCCTTCTCCAGATGGCTACAAAATATGTTTGCCAGCACAGTCAGAGGCTAATTAACTATCATGGCGTGATGGAGAGCAGGTTACTACACCCCCCACCCCCTTCTTCTTCTTCTTCTTCTTTTTCTCAGTCTGCCTTTCCTCCTCCCTCCCTCGCCCAGTTCTATATCCATCCATAGTCGTCCCATAATTACTTTGTTGTCCTCTCCACATCACCCTCAGCACCGCAAGCCATTCATCCCTCCGTTTCCCTCCCATACTGCTGTGCGTTTTCTCTGTGCAGATGCTCCATTCCCTGTCATCTCTTCTCATACGAGCTCACCTATAGCTTTTTTTCTTTTGAGTCAAAAGAAAAAAAGCAATTCTGAAATTTGCACTCACCGTTTGTGAGCTGAGGAAAAATGTCCAAAAACTAGAAATTATACAGTAATACAGTAAAACAATTTGCTCTCTGTCTTCTAAATGTTATGTCTTTTAAATTAAAGAGTACTGAACTGCAGATTTGAGGCTTGTGTGAAGCTAAGGTGTACAAGTTGGTAAGAGTCAAAGTACTTTGCACTGTTACCAAGGAAACCATTCAATGTTCTAAAAATGTTGCAGTGCACACAATACTTTGAAAAGTTATTCACAAAAACTATTCCATGAACATTATTTTTACTTCATGTGTATTTAATGATATTAATGACACCCACAGAGGAGATGATTTACATGATTTATATGAACTTACATATGAACATAAGTAACTTTGTCAGTTTTGTCAAAGTGAACTTTGCTCTTATTAATATCCATTTCAATGTTGGTTTGACGGCAGTAAAGTAAATTCTGCGGCGCAAAAGAAAGAGGAAGAGAAGCGAAGGCTGAAATTGCTCCTCAGGTCGCCCTGCACAAAGCTGAATCCTCAGCACAGGGATGGTACCAAGGCACCAATTAGCAGTGGAGAGGGAGCATGATGATATTTCCATGTGCTTGTGGCCAGGGCAGCACCGTCTGTGTGTGTTATAAAAGGCAAAACCATAAACATGGAATTAGACAGTGCAGGACCCACAGCTCTTAAGGTCACAGACTCTCCCCTCCTGTGGCTTGTGAGAGCAACGGTGTGATATAAACAACACTGGCCAGCTAACTGTCATTACTGTACTTGCGGGTTTTATAACAGGGCGGCTGATTATTTGTGCTTTTCAGTATGTGAAGTTCATTAGGCCAGTGGCCCCAGTAGTTCTGCTCCTTTATTGTTAGGTCAAATGGGTGCATGTGGGATGTGGGAGAAAGATCACTGTGAACTAGATAGAGAGAAACTAAGTGGGCGGAAGTGACTGAACATCTCTTTGTGTAAAACACACACACGCACGCACGCACGCACGCACGCACGCACGCACGCACACACACACACACACACACACACACACACACACACACACACACACACACGTAACGCCCAGACAAATAAATACACTGAGATTGGCCAAGGTTCAATTGTTAAGTAACAAAAACATTATTTCTAACCAGCAGGTGGGGGCAGTAGACAGATCATAGGATTGTTGTACACTAAGCAGTGCCATTATACTGTGCTGTAAGATCTAATATAACATATACAGTACAGGGGGTGGAAAGAAAATCACAAAATACTCAACTAATGCAATCTACTGTAACACAATATCCCTGCAAGTAGTGTGATAAAACAATATGATAATTTTGTTGAGACTGTCAGACATTTATTAAATTTTGTGGTAAAAAACAATAAAACATTAAAATAGATGTCTGTTAATTTCACATTTCCCCCACAAACTTTATCAACAACCAGGAGCCTGAATACTGGGAGGGGGAGTTTGTTACCTTTGTGATGAATCCTTACTCAACCGTGTCAAACTATGCATCATATGAAAGCACAAAGCCTCACAAGTCTATCTGTGATTTTGGGATTTATCAATGATTGATCGGCCTCTAAAATGTCAGGAAAAAGATAAAAAGGCAATAATATTCTAGAACACAGTCTTGTTTTGTCTGACCAACAGTCCAAAAGCCAATTATATGAATTTGTTGTAAGTGTTTATCAAGAAAAGCAGTACATTCTCACAATTGTGAACATGCAACCATCAAATGTTTGGCATTTTTGCTTGAATAATGATTTAAATGTTTAATTGATTATCAAAGTTATCAGATTCCTTTTCTTCTGATCAATTAGTCAACTAATTGTTGCAGCTTTACATAAATGTAATCAAAAACGATTCAAGAACTGTAACCGTTCTATTTTGGGTATTTGGAGTCATTTACATGCTTGTTTGTGCAGAAAAGAGGGGGTGCATTTCTAATAACTTAGACAAAACAAACAGATCAAACTTAACTTACTTCGTCCTTCAGCTTTCCTCGCCAGGCACCAAGGGCCGCTCTGCTCTCAACCCCCCTCTGTCCTCTCCCCTGCAGCCTGACACTCCCCCTGCTGTTGAACTGCAGTAGAGCGTGGACCGTCTGAGGAGTGCGTTGACAGCTCCGGGCCGTGTGTGTGCCCGCCTGCCTGTATGGTGAGCACCCGTTGAGTAGGTGGGTCTGCTGGAAGGGAGTGGGAGAGGTGGGAAAAGGGCAGATGGAACACAGAAGGAAGTTCAACAGCGACACATAGAGTGTCAGAAAGTAGAGAGGGACGGAGAGGGAGGGGTTCACAGAGAGCCACAGGGACAGTGATAGGTAGAGGAGGCAAAACTGAGAGAATGAGGGGACAGATATGCAGAGAGAGGATGGCGGGTAGTAAAGAGGATGAGGGTGAGTAAAGGATGGAGAGGTGAAAGATGTGTCAGGTACCAGAGGGAGAAGTGATGAGCAGCAGGGGTAGGAGGGAGGGTGACAGGTAGGGGGGGGTGATAATGATATCAGGTGCAGGAGGGTACTGGGATGAGTGGATGGTGGAAGGACGGGAGGGAGGGACTTTTGTGACCTTCAACAATAGTTTGATAGTTGAATGTGAGACAAAAGAAAGATGTTATTTGTAGTCCTCGTCTTATGTCAAAATATAATGATTAATCTGACTTATGTTGGAGGGCTTCTGGCTTGGTAGGGACTTTACTGATTTGAGGCTGCCCAAAACTCCTACTGTACAGTATTGTCAAACTGTTCAAAAAGAGATTAATTTGACTTTGAACCTAACAGTTTTTATTCTTGATATCCTACCTAACATTCTAAATGATCATTTAAGTTATCTGTTCATTTTGTTTTTAATAACAAAAAAATATCAAAGTCTATATTATAAAAAGCCAGAGCCTCCAAATATTGTACAGTGGAGAGAAAGGATTAAGTTAGTTTATGTCACAACAAAAGCTGCAACTGAAAACCAACACAGAGAAACAGACCATTTCAGTCATATAAATGTTCTATCAGGGTCACTACAAGCCTAAAGTCATTTTGCACTATAACTATATCTAGCAAATAAGATACTTATTGATAATTAATATAATATAAACATAAGCACACAAAAACATGCTAACTTGCGTCTTATAGTATGTGACCCTGCTACATGCTCCATGTCAAGAAGACTAAAAGTGTGTACTTAACCATAAAAACCTTCCAGATCTGTATTTTCATGTAACCACTTTTCAAAAACAGACACGACCCAAAACGATGTAATGTGTTTGTTTAAATTTATTGCACTAACTTTTTGGTATGAACATTCGTGACAGATGTCGATGACATGTTTCCTGTTATTTTAAGTCAGCCTTCAGGGATTTTACATTATACCATCTCCCCAGTGTCAATGGGCTTGGCAGTTTAATCTGGTCTAGTCTTTCTCATTTATGAGCTATGTAGTAGTGGCATTATTGCTGTCTGGACATGAGTAAGCGCTAGAGTAATTTCAGCCATTTGGAGACAAAAGGAAAGTTTTTTTTTTTTATTTATAGCTCCATGTAACAATGCTCCAATTTAAATTTGTATTTGACCTCCTTTGTGAAGCACGCTATATTTGTTCATTTTGCTAAAACCTAAATTTAAATTAAAACCTAACACAATTTCACATTGTATAAACTGATCAGCAATAGCTTGTAAACTATGTCTATCTTACAAATGTCAAGTCGATATAAATACGTCTCATACACTGTTTGCTCGTTTTCTGGGTAGCCTGCTCCCTGTTTGCTGATATGAATGAGGTCTGGTATGCTGTCTTCTGTTTTGATAAAAAGTAGCTTTTAACAACAGTGAGAAACTTGCTTTCCCATGCATATTACCTTGCATGATGTGGCTACATGGTTTCACATCGACTCCTTTCCCTGTCTGTGTGTGTGTGTGTGTGTGTGTGTGTGTGTGTGTGTGTTGAGCAGGAGGACTCCAACTAGGGGTGTTAAAACAGAAATCTCATCCCACTAACTGACCTTGTCTGAACTGTACTGTGATAGCATGAGGTGCCTTCAGGTCAGAGCAGATTGTTAAAATTATCCAACATAACATCTGTTTGTGTGTGTGTATGTGTGTGTGTGTGTGTGTGTGTGTGTGTGTGTGTGTGTGTGTGTGTGTGTGTGTGTGTGTGTGTCTGTGTGTCCGGGAGGGGAAAATGAAAGGAGTGTGTCTGGTTATGCTGCGTTCATGCCCAGCCAAACTACATCCCACACAAGGCTTAGAGACTGTGGGCTCCTTTGGACCTTTTTTTTTATTAAAAATCCTCACTTTTTCTGTATATGTGTGTGTGTGTGTGTGTGTGTGTGTGTGTGTGTGTGTGTGTGTGTGTGTCATGGCTGCAATCATTTTAATGTAGTTCTCACAAATGATGAAACATTTATTTTCTAGACTTCTCAAACATATGCATGTTATTTGTATTGTAGCTAATGAAGTTAAATCTTTTCATTTTTAATAATACATTTTTTTTTTTTTGTGTTTATTTGATCAGCAGTTATTGTGGTCATAATAGCCAAGTTAATTCATGCAATTAGCAGAACTGAACATAAAGCTGAAAAGCTCAAATTAAATGTACAATAAAAGATTTTATTTATTTTGTATTTTCAAAATTCAGTGGATCCTGTCAGCCAACGCTGAAACAGCACATCACTTTATCTTTAAACAATGCTGCAATCTATCTTATTCACTCTGTCATTTTTAAGAGTAGATCAACTGTTTAATGTGGGCTGAATTTTTTAACTAAAGCAAATAAAAGTTGTAGATAAAGCATCATCATCAGATGGCTCACTCAGGTGAGCTCTTAAAACTGAGAGTTGCTATGGTATTCACTTGCATATCTCTTTTTAAAGAGTTATTTTTAAAACTGCCCCTGCGTCAATGTAAGAAATACAAGCTTTGATGTCTCTTCAACAAAAACAAATGAGGAGAATTGAATTTATTTTCTATTTTTTATATGCACTGATTTCTGTTGTGTCGCAGTGGTGCAATAACACAACCTGGAATCCTTCACACTTAGCACTGTATGCTGGGTTTATCAAAAACAAATAAATACACCTAAGAGTTGGAGTGTTCAATGTTAAATCCACCATGAGCCAGTGTTAGCAGTGTTAGCTAGCTCCTGTTGGCTAGAGTGACCACAGGTCTTTTTGAGCTTCACATAATTATGTCTTTCTCTGAGGGTCATCTTCAAATTCAAAATATAACAGAAGTAGGCTACCTCACAGAATAACCAGCTAATGTTAGCTGCTGACGTTAACACTGCAGAGTAATAACCAAGCACACAACCTTGCCAGCCTTGATAAGCTAAGTAAATACAAGGGCATGTTTGTTTCTGTCAACCGTGAGATTATTTACAGCAGCAGCTAGATAATTGATTCAGAATCACTTTAACATTTTTTGTTGCTCTAGCTATCACGAACTGATTAAATCTGTTAGCAGCTGTCAAGCTTGCTTAGATTATGAAATAAAAAGTGACATGAAATAAAAGTGTTATGCCATTATGACTTTAAAAAAAGGGTATTTCGAAATAAAAATGAACTCCTATATAACTTGATTAACAAAAAACATTTGACACAATGTATTCAAACATTTATGTAATCATTTGTTATTAATTTATTTCATATTGACACTTTGGGGTTCCATACAAGAGACATGGCTGCTATTATCGAAGTCTGGACAAAGCTTGAAGTATTGAAGCACCTGTGAGGAGTCATTAGATCCCTAATGACAGCCCTGGAGAGAAAAAAGAAGTGTGTGCATGTACGTGTGCTTCTGCGGTTGGCCTGTGGTCGTCATGGCGAGGGGGCTGCACTGTAGCTGTGGCTAAAGATGTGAGCAAGAGCACATCACAATGTTTTTGTGTGCTAATATACGTGTGTGTATGTGTGTGTGTGTGTGTGTGAGTGTGTGTGTGGTGGCTTCAGTCAACCACCCCCATATAGAAAGGCATGGTGCTTTATGGGCTGTGTGTGCAGCAGGGACAGGGTGTGGGTTTCTTTTCATTGTGAACAAATGGTACAAAGAGACCCACAATGTTGCAATATGCATTATGCATCCAAGTTTCACATTTATTCTTTGTAAAGGAAGAGGTAAACAACACACACTGACACAATGTGCAAGCTGATTAGTGTTTAATGCCAATAATCGCTGGTTCCAATTATTTCGACAGTCTGTGTGTAAGTGTGTGTGTGTGTGTGTGTGTGTGTGTGTGTGTGCCTGCGTGTGTGCATGAATGCGTGTGTATGTGTATGTGTGTGACTCATGCTGGAACATGCCTGTGTTTCAGATTTTTTAGTTTTGTAGTCAGTCACGTTTTGTGTGTTGGCAGAAGTGGCAGTTTCATCATCCTCACGAATACACACACATACAAACACATTCATCGGCTATAAATAAGGCCACATATACTGTATACTTCTCAATGTACAGAACACTAAACAAATATATTATTCTTCTACTTCACTACATTTCAGAGAGAAATATGAAACTTTTTTCTCCACTACATATAGTATATTTCAAAGCTTTTGTTACTACTATGTATATTATGTATATACAAATCGATTTTACCATAAAATATGTCACTTTATAAAATAAACCTCCAAACTGTATAAAATACAGTAGTTCAAATGACTTGACAGATACTTATGTTATACTTCTGATATTACTTATGTATGATTATAAATGCAGGAGTTTTACTTGTAATGGAGTATTTTAACATTGTGGTATTGCTTCTTTAAAAAAATAAATAAATGCTGTAACAAATTACACTTCTGTAGGTAGGGCCGTCTTATAAAATTTGAGAAATGCTTTTAGATTGTGAGTGACGCACTGAAATATTTCTTTTACTCTGGGTTTGTCGAGTGTTTTTAATTGCAGCTAGCTGTGCGGCTGCAGGCTGAGTGGCCGCTGCGGTGGAGAGGCAGCAGTCAAGAGTCCCTTTTTCATGACCTGTTTGGGTGAGGAACTCTGCTGACACACAACCAACATACGAATACATTCATGCACAGACACGCCCATACTAAATGTGCACACACACACACACACACACACACACACACACACACACACACACACACACACACACACACACACACACACACACACACACACACAATGTATTTATTCTAAGAGTGTATCCCTCCCTGATGACCGGTTAGGGCAAGGAGTGCTGCCGGTGAAGCAGACCAATCCAAGTCATCCTACAGTTGATTTACTGTCCCACCACCAGTCCACTACTGTATAATTACCCTAACACACACACACACACACACACACACACACACACACACACACACACACACACACACACACACACACAGAATTACACACACAGTCACACAGCACAAGCACACACTTCATATGTTTAACACAAGGCTAGATAAATAAGCAAAAAACAATGCATGGACAAACATGGCTGCAGGACAGAAATCCTTGGTGTGTGTGTGTTGTTGTTTTTTCTGTTCTAATTTTGTATACAGGGTTTAATCATTGTTGCTTTTTATAGCCCTTTTATATTTTCAAATCTGGTTAGAGAGAAAAAATGTTTTTGTATGTCTGTCTATGCTGCAAAAACAAATCAATAACATGGAATTTAGTTTCATATTCAGAATGCAAACTATTTTTTTCCTTTAAATAAAAGAAAAATGGAAATAGGATGAGATAACTTATCGAAGATGGAAGCAAAGAAAGGCTGTAAGGATCTGAATCTTAAGAGCAGCTGGATACTAACTGTGACATGTAGCCACCTCAAATTCAAGTATGGCATTGAAATATCTCATTTTGAAAACCATCTATCTGAATTCATTAAGCTTAGCATTAGTTCATGCAGGACATGGAAGTCATACACTCGCTGATTGAATTATCATCCCTTGCAGACACACACCAATCACAACCATTCTCACTTTAAGGCAGCCCTTTTAAATATGACTCCCTCCTCACTGGTCCCTGCTAAACTGACACTGCTTTCACTGCTGCTGCTGGCAACGCTTTGCCTCCACCACCCCAGCCTCCACCTTTCTAGTTCCTAACAAGACTTAAAGTTTGAAATGGTTTTCAATGTATTTCTTTTAGCTTACTCTTTTATACCCAATGTGGTTTCTGCATAGCGCTCCCTGTTTCAGCTTAGCATGCTGCTTGGCTGGTCCAGGGAACATTATCAAGAGCGGAGCCATCAGCGCCAAGCATAACTCTATTTCCGTTTGTTGCAATAAATGGTTAAATCTATGACGAGAGTGTTCCTGACTGAAATATAGTTTTATTTTATTTTATTCTATTTAAAAATTTTTGTTTCAAGCTGTGCATTTTCAAAAACTTGATTCTATTTGATTTTTTTTTACGGTTTCATAAATTAATAAAAACAAAAAAAAATAAAACGTTTCTCTGAATCAATTGTTTTCAGATCTGTAGGAACCACTCACTGAGTTTCTTATGTTTTCTTTACATTTCTGTTTACCATGTGTTTGTTTTATTAGTATGAGATGGCCTACCTACATTATGTATTGTATTGTTATTTACATATACATTAGTTGTTTACTCCCCTGGTTATTTTTGTTGACACCCACAAGATTTTTACTATTGGCTATTAGTCTGCTAGTAGGGACGGAGTTTGCTTTAGAAATGGATTTTTTTTCTGAACTTATTGTTTGTGCATTGAAATCATATTCATGTGATTATAAGTGGCTCTGGAGAGTTCATAAGCCACTACAAAATCTAAAAATGCAAATCAAGTCTAATAATCAAGTGGCTCATAGTGGATTTGTCAAATTTAGACACCAAAATGAAATTTAAACATGAACATCTGGGGTACCAAGGACCCAGAAATGAACAAAGAAATATAAAACAAGCTGATTTGTATTGGAACCACAGAGATAAATGACATTAACCTAAATGTGTTTATTCATATTTCTTAATGTCTCAGGCATCTGTAGCCTATCCCAACATGCACTGGTTGGATAGCAGCTTAACAGAATGGACAGAAAAACAACCCATCACTGGATGAACACACTATTGATTACAGTGACCAGTTCCCTCGAACTACACACAGTGCTTATAATTGTAAAACTTAATTAATTACCTAAAAATAGTTTTCACTGTGTGCTGAACAATAACTTTCTTATCTATAATATTGTTGCAAAACAGCCACCCCACTACAGTGATTTCCCTTCCACTCATGTAATTTTGCCCTTGTCCGCGTCTGAGTCTGCCTGCCTGCAATCCGATTTGTCACTCTCAAACCTGCAATTGTATTCAAGGCCAAATATAGGGGTGGGAAAGCTAGGGTGGGCTGTCTATGTGTCACACAACAAAGCTTCGCCCAAGGGTGTAGCCCTCTCCCTTACATCCTCCCACCTAACCGCCCGGCATGGCCAAGTTGTTTGCATGGAAACGCGTCTGTGTGCATGTGTGTGTGCGTGCGTGTGTGTGTTTGTGCTGTAAGGACCAAGCTCTCCCCACCCTCCTCTCCTCTGGTGAGGCAGAGAGATTACTCCCTCCTCCCTCTCCTCCTGCTGCTTTATTTGGAGTGTTTCTCAGAGATTCGTGTCCTGTCACTCCTGTCTACAACACTGACCTTCATCGTCTCTGTTTTTATCTGTCCCTTTCTCCCTCTCGATTTCAATTGTACTTCCTTTTGATATCCATGCCAACTCACTGACTTAACAAACCAAATAAACCAAATGTATAGACAATCTTTTAGAATTCTGTTTTTTTATTTTTTAAGTTTTTGCAGCCTCCAAAGCAAGTGAAATAAACACCAGCGGAGAAACGCCAGCTTTTTGATGGGCATGTGATTTGTACAAAGTTACAAGCCGTTGTAAGGCATGAATTGGAAGTTCCCTATTATTACATGGTAGAAAAAATGAGTGGCCTTTAATGTTGAGACATGGAAAGGGAGATGATTATGGTTTATGTGCTAGGGCATCCCGATTAAATGACCACAAAAACCCATGCTGAGTCACATAGGTCAAGATAGGATGTGAAACAAACACACACAAAAACACACACACACACACACACACACACACACACGCACACACACACACACACACACACACACACACACACACACACACACACACACACACACACACACACACACACACACATACACACACACTTTAGCCTTATTGCTAAATATTTATTTATTATATTTACATTTTTCTTTTTGTCTGTAAAATGCTTATCACAAATTGAAACTTGCTCACTAAAATACGCATTATTATGGGCCTCTTCGTACCCCTTATAATTCAACATTATACTACATATAATATACTACTGTATATGTTTGTTTTTTTTGTATGACATGTACTATGTATGTAGAATTGGATGGATTACCATGACATGTTGTACTGACATTCATGTTTCCCACAGGATGATTTGTAATAAATTGTGTGATCCCCTGAGTTTTCATCTAGCGCTATCATCAGGTCAAAATGTTCAATTTGTCCAATATCAATATTTGGTTTAAGACCAAGTACCTGCAAAACTAATGACAATCCCATCAGCCTCAGCTGTGCTTTGTGTTAAGTGCTAATTAGCAAATGTTGGCATGCTAACACGCTAAACTTAAATATTGAACGTGACGAACAGCATCTTAGCGTGATGATGTTAGCATTTAGCGCAGTAGTACAGCCTCAGAGCGGCTAGCACGGCTATAGACTCTCAATTTTGTTAATGCATATCCATCTACAAAACCTGCATGCATCACGTACAGTATCTTCAACATCCTGAAACACACTGTATGTCATTTTAAATGTGTTTCCTCCTAGCTCCAAAGGTGGCATAATTTTGTTGTGTAAATGAACGTGGCTGCTGAAAAATAGGCCGGCCCTCTTTTGTCTTTTAAAGCATTTTTACAAGCATGATTACAACTAATTTATTTCGCACACTTGTCTCTGAACACAACCAACAGGTCTCACTTCTATGCTATAATTGCAGTCCACACTCCCTGCTCTACACAAAGAGACATCAGAATAATTTGTCCGACGAACAGGGTT
This sequence comes from Sander lucioperca, assembly GCF_008315115.2. Classification (NCBI taxonomy): domain Eukaryota; kingdom Metazoa; phylum Chordata; class Actinopteri; order Perciformes; family Percidae; genus Sander; species Sander lucioperca. The sequence goes on from NC_050186.1 coordinate 4,587,597, forward strand.
CTTGGCGTGCCCCATGCTCAAGTGCCCCACCGCCCCATGATGATACTCCTGAAATATGCAGCGTGTTTGACAGTAGCTACACCAGTGACTCACCTGTGCATGTCCACGCCCCGGAGATTACTCCCACCCCGAAACCCCTCCACCACACACACACACACACACACACACACACACACACACACACACACACACAACCAAGGGCAAGGGTGGGGGTTCAGTCTGGACCAAGGTGCAAGACGCCGCCCGTGTGCTTTAATTTTCACCTCCCCCACCATGACCCTCTGCAACTGGTGACACAAGTGGCCTCCTGCTGCACGTCTGTCCTGTTCTTCTCCTTTCCCGTCTGCCCTCCTATTCATGTCTCCTCAATTTTTTTCGCATCTCCGACATTATTTGCTTTTCTCAGCTACAGATTTCATAATTTCCCTGGTGAATAAAATGAAAAAAACTTTACTCTAGCGAGTGCATACATGAAACAAGACACAACAAGTCCTTATTCAGGATATGACAAGCGGGCAGCAACAATGTAAAGTATTAGAAAACACAAAGGAGGCATACACGGCTTATGTCTTTCTCCGACTCTTCTTTCCTCTCCTCCCAACTCATCCACTGGCAAAGCTACTGTTGTGAATATGCAGATAGTTGGATAATTTGTATACACAGTGTTTCATTGCTAATCTATGCATGTTTTTAATACCTCTCATGTGCATTTATGTTTACATACACACGTAGGCTATACATTTCTGCATGCCTATACACACATGTACACCGTTAATTGGAGCTGTTTTTGTGTGTTTCACAATCATCATACTATGAGAATCTTCAGCACTGTGTGTGTGTGTGTGTGTGTGTGTGTGTGTGTGTGTGTGTGTGTGTGTGTGAGTGTGTGTGTGTCTCATCAGCTGATGAGGTGTTTACTAGGCTCTGTCTCTAGCCTGGAGGGAGCCCAAGCTCACTCTAGTCCAAGCCACCACACACTAGAGTAATTGGCCTTTTCACACTGCATAAGCTTTATTACTTGCACCCCCATTTGCAATGCAGAATATAATGTGCCACAGACTATATGAAGTGAATGCATAAACAGATTTGGTTCAATTCATTTTTGGGGTGGCGCGCAAAAATTATGTTTAACAAAAGTTAAGTTAAGAATTAGAGGAGAGTGATTAGGCAAGGTGTGGTTTCTGTTTGTTTGTTTTGTTTTCCTCGAGACCGCAGAGGGTGGGAGAGGGTTTTTGCTCTTGTTCAATTTGTGTTTCTCTGTTCTGTGCACCATCTGATATTACCTGTTACACATTGTGGAATTTGTTTTGTATGTCTAAAGGTGCTAATAAAAAGTTCATCAGCTATTCAAGTAAAAGTAAATGCAAACGTGAGAGGACACTTTTGATACAATAATTTCCTTTAATGAAGTTTCTGTAGTTTTTTCTTTGTTTTGTGTGCTCTCTCTCTGCTCAGTCTAACTACTAGGTTCGTATTTTGTTTGCTCTAAAATAAACTGCTGTCTTGCTACTGAAAGCATAAAAATCACAAAACAGTGAGAGGTTAGAAAAACTAATTTACTAATTAATTTTCAGTCCTAAAATGTAATGATTTCAAATACCACTTATTGTGGTAGTCGCTGTTACTCTAGAAATGTTTTTATAATACTGTCATTTCCTGCATATATTCCATGTGTAGGGAAAACATAACTCAGTATGTGATAGAGCAAATGGGTTGCCAGAATTCAACTTTTTGCACAATAAACTCTCACAGCAGTTTCTGGTGCATCTATAAAGTGAACCTATATGCTGATAACTCCTGCCCTGTAAGGTGACTTGATAATGAAAATTTGGACACCCCTCCTTCCTGCCAGCCTCATATTGTTGTATCTTTACCACCTGTGGCTTCCATACAACAACCAGCTCTTCACAGACACTATAGTCTCACGGAGCCAGACAGGATTCTGTCACTTTGTGCTTAGAATATAGAGATAACCAGCTAAAATTGTTGTTGCAGATCACAAACGTACCCTTTCGGTCTCGTCTCGGAATCAACCACATTTTTACTCGGTCTTGTCTCGATCTCGAATAAAGAGGACACGACTGCAGGGATTTTGCTAAATTTCCTGTGCATTGTCTGATTTATGCCTATGTGTTAAAATTTGCAAATGCAACCAATAACTTGACTTATATCTAATTTGAAATGTGTTACCGTAAACCCCCCTCTCCCTGCCCCCTTTACACACACTCACAGTGAAAGTGAATGCGGGAGACAGGAGAAGAAGCTCTGGCTGTCGGTCTCGATACACTCTGGTCTTGGTTTAGGTGGTCCCGACTACAACACTGATAGACACTTTATAAAATAATTTTGTCCAGACTTGCTTCTGGTGCCTCCCTGTTTGTTTCCCATATTACTTCATAACATCATCCTCCTCTCTATTTGTCAAACAGAGTCCAGCGGCAACAGATCAGCTGAACACAGAGGTGTTCACTGTGTCAGTGCTAAAAATAATTTCAGTGTGCATCATTTAAACACTGTGTTGGAAAGTAACTAAGTACATTTACATGAGTACTGTACTGAACTGAAGTACATTTTTTTAGGTCATACTATATACTTTCCATTTTTTGCTAATTTATACTTCTACTCAACCACATTTATCTCATGGCTAAAGCTACTTTTCAGATTTTACATAAAAAAACGTATTACCTTATAAAATACAACACACTGTTAAATATTAACATTTAAAGATTAAAAGTTAGATACAATTAAATTATTCAAAATTTTACAAAAAAGCTTAGAGAATAAATAAAATAAAATACAGCTTTATGTTTGAGAATGTTGTTTTTTTGTTGTTGCTGTGTGATGGCAAAATTCAGTGCCATCACACATCTGTCTTTCCTGTTCCTGTTTGATTTTACTGAATACTTTTTGTATAGCCTGTGCTGCGCCATTAACACTCTACAACCAGTCTTCCTATAAAACAATGACAGAGACAGTGGTAAGGGCATATGTGACTGCTAATAGGCAGAGGATGTGGGGGTCAGATGCTATTTTAGTCTGAGCAGGGATAACTGGCTGGACTGTGAGACAGCCGGAAGCGCAGTAATGGTCAGTGTCTCCTGGGGTTCTGAGGGTGAGGTCAACGCCACCAGGCCATGTCTCTGCTTCTCAGGCGGGCAGGAAAGGCATCGCAAGGGGAGGGGTGGAGGGATGAGGACATGGAAAGAGTAAAGGGAAACTGGTGAGACTGTGTGAGAGTGCTGGTTGCTGCTACACCTGCGCGCGCACACACACACACACACACACACACACACACACACACACACACACACACACACACACACACACACACACAAACATACGTATCAGTTGCCTACTGTGAGGCTTTATCCTACAGTACACCAAGGGGAAGCGCCATGTGTCACCATGGTGATAACCCCGATCAGATTTTAGTTCCATGTGCACCATGGCAACCAGTGAAATGTCCTACTGACAAATCAGACAAATCTTAATAAAGTAGTGGGCCTTTGTAATGCTATTCAGAGTGGTTGAGAGTTGGTAGGACATGCTGTCTGTGTAGCAGATATTGCAACACTTGTTGGAACCAAAAATTGTGCATATCAATGCAACAAAAAAAGTATAAAATAAGAAATTTTCCAATTTTATGGAAATTACAATTTTCAAACAGTCAAAAACAAGGATAAATGGCATACCATGATTTCTCAGCAAAAATGAACTTCAGTTTGATTGTAAAACACACAAAAAAGCATAAGGAAAGTACACTTACATACACACAATGCACACTCCATCTTTTCTTATCTAAAGGGGTCATCATATACACATTCTTCTCATCTTTGCCATCCGTGTGTGACTCAGACACAAAGTGGAAAGGCCCACCTCATGATGGCCTGACACAACCAATCGGCAGTACTGACCCAGAAACTTTAGCCCTTTCACATCCATCTGCAAAAACGCAACAGATAGCAAAACTCACATTGGGTATTCTACTGATCTTCTCGGAAAAAGAAGAAACGCTATCTCAGTTTTATGAAAACATCAAAATCTGCAGGTGGTTTTTGGACTTCCTGATGAAAGCTTTATCAGCTTGTGCAGGATATAACATACAAAAACAAATTGTCCCCATATAATTTAAAAAATTACAAAAAAATAAAATACCCAAATAATATAAATTAGATCCCTTTAAAAAATACACTTTTTAAAATAAATAATAATCTGAAACATTAGTAAACCTCACCAATTAGCAAACTCAAGAAAAGAGAAAACCAAGGATCTGAAAAAAATGAATTGAGGCAGTGGAAGATGAACAGAGGAGTAAAATAAAAAAATGTTTTATCAAATGATTACGAGGTAAAGAAACAATTATAAAAATTGGTGGTTAAAATGAAAGTATAAAGCTTTGTTTCTTTATACCCTCCATTTTAAGTATTTAACAAATAGTATGACCGACCCATCAAACTCTAGATCCAGTAGTATGCAATCCCAAAAAGTGTGTGTATGTGTGTGTGTGTGTGTGTGTGTGTGTGTATGAAGGTGTTTGTATGAAGGTGTTTGTAAGTGTGTGCGAGCATGTGTTTGTGTGTGTATTGTGGTATTTAATGGCCCAGGAAGGATTTTGGTGGTCCCAGTGTGGCCTTTTGTGCCGTCGGCCAGAGGCTGATGCCCAAGGAAGTAAAAGCTGATTAGAGCTTCTTCGCACCACACAATACAGCAGCTATGACCAGTGCAGGCACAGGGGAAATGTGTGTACCAGAAAAATGTATGGACTAACTGGTATACAGCATGTAAAATACACATTAATGCTGGTAGATCATTTTTACCTTAAACTAATGTTTATTTTTAGGCAACGCTCTTTTAAATTCTGTTTCTCAGCAGGATCTGGCACTCACAGGAGAACAGACTTACAGTATGCCACCATTGTTCTGTTTGATTTCAAGTTAATTTCAGACCAGCTGAGGAAAAACTCTCTCACTCGCCACTCATATATCTGGCTGAATGAGAATGTAATCTTTTCTTAAAGCAACTGTACTGATTGTGTGACATCTGTCAGAGAAAGCAGTGACATGTATCAGTAACATATGCATGGTATGTACCATTTGTAATGTATATGCAGTTCCACATAAGACTTCTAAAAGCAACGTCAATAAATAAATATCAAAGAAATGAAAGTTCTGCATTCACAATTGGGTAGCACTTTACATTACGGCACGGTAATAAGATGGTAATAGTGGGGTAACAGTGTGATAATAAAGAGGTAATATATAGGTAATAACATGTAATTACCAAAGTAATAACTGGGTAATACATCACAGTAATAAGATGTAATACTGGGGTAATAAGGTGATAAGAAGGTAACACATGTAATAACATGCAATTACCAACGTAATAAGTAGGAAAGGGTTCGATGATAACCATATGTATATCTGGGTAATGGTAATGTAGTTATATAGTTATATTAATATTGTAATAACATGGTAATAATGGGGTAATATATGTTGATGTTTTCACAGTATTATAGGCTACTATCAGCGTAATACCTTCTAAATTAGATAAAACTTCTTGGAATTTAAAATTGGTAATTACTATATTACAATGCTGAAATTCATCTCCCTTTATGTTCCAAACATTTCCCTTTTGTTTCAAGGTAATACTTTACAAATTATATGTTTAATCTTGTGACTTCTTACCTGGAAACAGGTGTGGTAGTTAATGCCCTCACTACCACTCCATCTCCAGGCTGCATTTCTCGTTGTCTCCCATGCTCAACTATCTGTCAAACATGGCAAATGTCCTTTGGGTGCCTCCACTTATTTCAACTCATTCAAACCACAACACTTCCTAGTAGCAACAGTAAATAACCAGCCTCTGTTGTCCTCTTAAATACTGCACTTTTTTCATCTTTACTATGGCAGAGGTGTACATGCCAGCCTCAGTTTTCCCTTGTATTTTTTTTTCTTTGTCTCCAGTTAATTTTTCACCACTGGCCTTACACCCCAAGATACAAAGTGCAGCACATCAGCTGTGTACACTGGCCACTGCTCTTTCCCATGATGCCCATTCCTATCTTCCTTTGTCTTCCTGTTCTTCATTCTTCTCATACAAGCACACACACACACACACACACACACACACACACACACACACACACACACACACACACACACACACACACACACACACACACAGATCCAGTCCCAACTCCTCCATATACACCACTGCTTTTCAAAGGTTATGCTTCAATCATCATCTCTATCCATTACAGGCAATCTCAAGACATTATGCACCCTGCTTATTTTTTAGTTTGTTGCATTTCTGCCATTTTTGTCGCTTATTTTCCACTCGCCGAAGGATTTCATGTGATTTTTAAATAACTTCCTGAGAATAATGGCTATATTTATAATATTTATTTGTTTTAACAAGCTTCCCAGGATTTCTCACCATAAATGAAGTTTGATTTTAAAAATAGAACTTCCGATAATTAAACATAAAATAACTAACTTTCAGATGTTATTCTTTTAAATTTGCTTGATTACAGTATGCGGTAATCATTTATAGTACAGAGGCAGGGAAGTGTTATCCATCGCAGCCATTTTGATGTGTTATTTGAGCAGTTTAAGGAGTTGGAGAATTGTTTTGCATCTGCGTAGATTAGGTTTTCAGGTTTTGCATTTTTCACTTTATCTAAAAAGTAACTTTGACACACATCTAAACTGTAAATGGCAAATTTTAGCATGGAAAGTAATTGGAAGATGAAAGGTTAAATTGCTGTAGTAATGTCAGTTTTAGGTTGGACAATAGTTATGACAGTTGTGTACAAGGGGTAATGTTCAGAGAAGGCGTCTTTGTTTCATTACATATGATATTCTTCAGTATGTGAACACACAAGCACACACAGCTAACAATCCTGCAGGAGTTTGTGTCCGGAAACAAGACGGATTTTTGCAAGAATTGCCGGGAAATACCAGGATCTCTATTCTCGGTATTGTACCCGAGCCCCTATAGCCAGATCTAGCAAGTCCTCAAATTTAAACGTCATGTATTACTGCCCTACAGAATGACACATTTAAGCCCTTTCTGAAGGAAAGGAACACAGAGAAATTATGCTGTTGTTCTGCTGATAGGACAACAACATCATTTGTCTGTGTTCCTTCCAAAACTGCTTCAAATCACTGTTGGAAAACAGAAATTGGATTTTATGATCTGATAACACTCTGGTTAAGGTTTGGTTATTTTTAGGAAGAAACACGACTTGGTTAGGGAAAGAGGATGGTTTGGGTTCAAACAAATACCTAGTGAAGGCTAGGGGACCTTCGTCGACATGATTACAATAATAAACACATGGTTTAGGTCATGAACGATCATGGATAAAAGAGACCAACGCTGAATGTTGTTAGGAATGGTAGGAAAATCCACTACCACTGCAGATACTGGACGATATGTGGAAATTGCACAAAGTTACGTACTCAAACCTTTGTGTTAGATATTACATGTTAGATATTTTCTTAATAAAAAACATTTCACTGGTGCTTAACTTATGTGTGCAAATGTGCATTAATATTAATATTCCTATGGAAATGATACACCGACTTGCCAATTTATTAGCTACATCTTGCAAAACACTAACATTGCAGTCTAATACGCCAAATGTACAATGAAAAAGATTTTGATACCAGAGAGCACAAGAAAAAACTATGTCACAGTAGTATTCTATCTTGCACCCTAATCACAGTAAATAGTGCATCAGGAAAACAGATCAGTGATTCACCCTTCGCCAATCTCATGTATTGTAAGTGCGTTATGTTCTGCCCGCTGTGATAATGACATTATCAGAGTCGTCCGAGGTCACAGTCACGAAAAGAGCATCGACTCTCTCTTTCAGTTTGTTATTCAAGATGCTGACACCTGATATGAGTGAGTCCAACCTCAGTTTCTATAGGGGAAATACGTATTCTACATTTTCTACGAAGTGTGAAGATGTTCACAGATCATGGTTCAGTTTTTTATAAATTTTCTAACAATACAGTTAATTGTATGCAATTGAATAACACTTTTTAGAACAAGACTGCTTTCCTGTTTGATAAAATGGACACTAAAGTGGAAAATAATTAGTAATTTCTTGAGCCCAAGCTTGAGAGAAGGTGCACCTGTGTGTGCCTGATCAGTCCCTCATGACTCATGGGTGACATTTCTGAGCATTTCTTATCTACGTGCGTCAAGCCCAAGAACCCACCCACCTCTGGGTCAAACATCACGCAACTTGCAGAAATCAAACATGTACAGCTCATGCATAGTCAATTCAATGTAATTAACTGTACTGTATTGAAGCTTTTTTACTCTGCTCCAGCCAGGTATAATCAAAAGGTCAGGCTCAGTGACAAAAGGCTTCTTGAACTCTGCTGCTCTGGTTGAAGGATCATCTCTGGAAACACAGAGCCTCCTTGCTGAGTGCCAGTTTTGTGATAGTGAGAACTTCCAAGACATCTGACTGTCAGCATGTCTTCAGGCATCTCAGTCGATGATTACACGCTTGTTTGAGACCTGCGATGGACTGTTGACCTGTCCAGTGCATGCTGGGTGTGGATCTGGCTCCTCATGACCTTAAACAGGGAAAGATGATCATTTTGCAAACATCTTAGGAGTTTCAGCATAACCGTGATGCACAGTTGAGATTTCACGTCACTCTGCTTTAGCGTAGCACAAGCATTACTTTTCACTGTATTTATTCCCTGTTATTATGTACAGTATATTATGTGCCTCATTCTGGTGCCACTGATATGCCTGCGCTTCCCTCTGATGTTCTGAAACAGACGTTACAGGCAACAGAAACATTGCTGCACGCGACGCTAGTTAACACTATACTCGACAGCAGCTAACGTTAGCCTACCGCTAGCTAGTAGCTGGATTAAACACGGTTACAATGCTGACAGCTAATGCTAAACGGTGTAAAGTTTGACTGTGTTTTCCTGTAGAGGATTCCGACACCGGGATGTAACAATCTGCAGCTGCCGTTGTCGGAAAAACACAGACGGTGTGTTCAATGAAACTGGTAATTTACAGCCTCGTGGTGCATTCAAAGTTGTTGTTAAATGCCCCTTTCCCATCTGGTGGTTGTTTTTGTCATTCAACAGCTATTTACTAGTGAAATAAGTTATTTTTATAGTGATTACATTATTATTAAACATTTAATTTTGATGATATGGCCTTAGCAATAAACAAGCCATTCTTTAATGTCGCCAACTGTTTAGTACCCTTCTTTTTTTTTTTACTTTCTTAACAAGTATCGGTTCAGGCACCGTTAAGGCACCGGTACCGTTTTAAAAGTACCGCTTTAGCACCGGTATTCAAACCAAACAATACCCAACCCTAATATTGACTCTAGATTAAAATGTGTGACTAGATTAAATATATAATAAACAAATACAAATCTTAAAATCAAGTTCATAAAGTCATTTTCTTTGCATTCATTTGATTCCCAATCAAGATACACTGGTAAGAATTGCTTTCCATTGTTAATATGTACTTAAAAACAGTTCTGAAATGCAAAATAATAGAATTTGAATCATGTGATAAAACATGCGATTAATCGCGATTAACTATAGAAATTCAACGATTAAGAAAATGTAATCGTTTGACAGCCCTAATTATTATTATGTTCCGCTATAAATAAAAATAAAGAACAGCGAATTAATAAATGTAAAACTGGGCTGACACTTGCACACCGCGGAGAAAACAGCATAGTAATATCTATCATATATGATCACAGTGCAAACTATAACGTTGTGGTTTGTAAGTACAAGTTTCACATGAAGATACAGCGTATTTCAGCAAAGGATTCATGTAATTACCTTGTTCTCTGAAGTGTTGATGGAGCTCCCTGATAACCAAGACCTGATGATGTCAGATAGTTATAAAACTAGACTATCATTACTATCCTTTTTAGATCAAAACCAATTTAGATGTGTGGGCAACATGTTTCTAGTAATACGCTGCTGAATGTTCAAACTGAATTCTAATGTGAAGACCACTAGGTAAAAAAACAAAGCACTGCATGATTTAAATGCAGAAATGTGCTTTTCAGACACCATCAACCATGTAAACCATAAGGTTTAATATGATGTACTGTAACGAGTCATAACCACATGTCCTCTCTCATAAAATCATTGTGTAAAACTGATAACAAGCCCAGAAGGTGAGTAAACTGTTGAGCGTTCAAGAAACACAACAACCATCTGCGATGCAGTTTCCTTTCCACCTCCCCCAGTTCACACACGTCTTGCAACTTCCTTCTGTATATGTGAAAATGAGGGCGATCGATTGAGCTGGAGCTGAGCGCAGGGAGCTGTTGATGGTGTGCGGCTGGGCCCTAAGCGAGTTGTTGATAGGTCGCTGGGTCACACACACCCACCCACTCCTCATTTCCCATACTGCACTGCTGACATGGTAGAACTCAAACCAGTGGTGGGCGTTGCTTTTCAAGGTGAGATTTGGGGTTAAGACTTATCTTCATTATCTGCAACTTATTGGTTTCAGTTTTATATCTAAACTATATTTTTGCTGTTGCTGTGCTTCATATTTGCACCACCTGTGATCTAAGAAAGTAGATAAAGCAGACAAATCTAATATGGCTGTGTGTTTGTGGACTAATACATTTAAAAATAAAACCCCTCATTTAAATGTTGCATACAACTCCTTGCAGTTCCTCTTACTTGTTTCTTTCACTGAATTAATGTGAGATCAACACATGCAATGTACAGTAACAGTCAGGTCTACAAGTTACTTCAAAGCATACATGACAAACAGTGAATGAGCCACTGAGTATCATCACATGAATGTATTGCCCTTTGATGAATATAAAAATATACACAGTGATGAGAAAAAAGTTTTAAATTGTTCATTTGCCTAAAATTACAATTTTTGCCATGCTATCTTCACTTGTAGGTGGAGTACTCTACCAGTTGTGGAATGTAACTACAGTAAGTTGATTTAAAAAAAAGTACTATACTTATGTTAAATGTTGACGCACTTGAGCATTTCCACTGCATGCTACTTTATATTTTTACTCCACTACATTTCAGGGAAATATTGCAGTTTTTACTCCACTACATTCATCTGACAGCATTAGTTAGTAGTTACTTTTCAGAATAAGATTTTTTAAATTTATTTTTTTTTTAATTTAATTTAATTATTTTTTTCTTCATTCTAACCACACTAATCATCGTCACATTAGATTTGTCTTGTGACCCTTTAAAGGGGCCCGAGCCCTAGGTTGGGATCACTGGACTATACTAACTACTAGCTAAATTACCTGTATATTAAAGTAGTTAAAACTTACTCCACCTTATCCAGCTAAAAGTAAAATGCTGCTTACACATTGAAACAGGGTTCTCCGTGCATCTTCCTGCAGCATGCAGCAGAATCAGGCGCCTCTCAGCTCAAAGACATTTCTAAGGGAAAAGAAGAGACTGCAGCACACAGATTGATTTGCAGCCTTTACGTAATTGTACAAACAGACGAAAATTTCAACACCACAGTGTCTTCATCAGAGTTAAAATTGACAAAGACAAAAACCTAGAACAGGTGTACACTCTCATTGGATAATTGGTTGAACAGCATTTCAAATCTATTGGATAGTGGATCCAAAGGTGGGCGTGGCCATAGTCCGTGTCTTAGTGCCACACCCGATGCACCACAATCACATCAGGAACGAAAGTACACGGATACCTCTTAAAGTTACAATGATAAAAGTACAAAAAGTACAAGTACTGCATCCATCACTTTTATCTTGAAGGTAACATGACAAATTCAGCTCTTCGTTTAGGCCAAAGGGCTCAACTGTGTTTCAAGTATAAATCCAATATGCATCTCTGCAGAGTTTACACATTGTTGCATTCATAATAACAATCTATTGAATGCAGTGCTTTAACTTGTAATGGAGTATTTTTTTTATATTGCTTTACTGGACTTTTACTTAAAAGATCTGAGTACCACTTCCACCACTGTAAAGTAAACAACCTGTATCTTACAGTATCTGTGTGATGTAGTACAACAGAGTATGCAACACAAAGCATACTTTGACATTGAAGTTGTTACAGTATATAAGATGCACACCTGCATCCTGTTTATTAATAAACAACTATCAGTCTAATGCAGTTCTGTCCTTGTGCCAAAATCTTCTGCACTTTGGTAAGACAACATTTTCCAGTTTGCTAGCTGCAAAGCACAAAACCATTAGACACCATGTAAACCTTTAAGCGGCCTCAGTGTGTCTGCATGTGTTTATGTGTGTGCCGGTTGAAGGGGAGCTAAGCCTATTTTTAAATGACGAAAATTGCTTTAAGGGCACACAACAAAATTGGCACCCACCACTATCACCACAATTGTCCTTGCCATATCTAAAAAAGAGCCAATTTTGCCAATTTTGTTGAGCAGCTTCAGGAGGACAAGCTGTTACTTAATTTAATATAATGCTGATGGGAAGTGTTGAAGCTGCGTCAGCAGTTCGAGTTCAGGGGAGTCTCAGAGAAAATGTTTGCAACTCTAAGAGCAAGTTCCTCTTTTCGTCAATGAAAGACTGAATGTGTAACACTGTGTGACTTCTGGTTAACTTATCCCTGATAAACAGAGCACAAACACCAAGCTGGTTTTGAGTACTGTATGAGCTGTTTGTGAGTCAACTCCTCTGTTCTTGTGGATTACTTTTTCATCGCTGAATCATCTTTTCGTACAAATGGCTGATGGACTATTGATACGGTAATTGAAGTGGATTTTTATGGAGTTCTTGTCTTCAAAATACAGTAACTTTGTACACTAATTAAGACTGAATGTAACTGCGACTGTGCCTCTGCAGACACATGTGCACCTGCCAAACCTTTACCCCTTTAGCCCCCCCCTCAGTCTTCACATCATCTCAGTAAAAGCTGGCATGTTTAAGTAGACATACTGCATGTAGACCCTCAAATGGATGTATATGAAAAAATAATTCTTCCTACACTGAGACCGTGTACAGGGATAGGCTGTGTCAAAAGTCCAAAAGTTTGAAATAGTAAGCAAAGTACTTGCCAATGGTAAGAGATTGCATAAAAAGGAACATGCTGAAAGAGGTGGGTAGAGGGTAGCAACGGAGAAAAATAGAGACAGATGGAGGGAAGGAGAAGGAAAGTTTAGATGTAGGGAAGGGAGTAAAATGAAAAAAAAGAGATGGATGAATTGATGGATGGATAAATGGATGAGGGGAGGTAGAGAGCAATAGAGAGAAGCACAAAGAGAAAAAGAGAGAGGGATGAGGATGAAGTGTGAGTTTGGCTCAGTGAGAGCAGCTGTATAGAGGACACTGTGGGTGGAAGTGGTAGAGTCGTGGGTGAGCTCAGAGTTTAACTGCCAACCCTCCCTGGTTTCACAAACTGTCCGTCACACAAACACACACAGACACACACACACACACACACACACACACACACACACACACACACACACACACACACACACACAGTCAGTCACATACATACATACATGCTTACTTGCACATACATACACACACATACTACACACGCATGGAGAGTTTTAGCTTGACAACCTGGAAAACTTTCCATCTCGCTTAGTATATGCTAGACACGAGAGGAATCCATCCCTGTAATGAGTAGCCTATTATGCTTTCTGTGTCACCCTGCCCAAACTAGCTGTTACATTGGTGGAGACAAGTGCGTTACAGTTATGGCAATGTTGGAGCATGAAAATGATGGAAATGCTGGATGTTTTGAACAGTTTGTAGATAGCAACATACATGACTCGGGTACGAGGGTGTGGGAGGGTTGGGGGTTAGCTCAGCTTCTGCCATTTGCGCCGATGTGTGCAGTCAATTGTAGGTTGCTTCCTTTTTGCAGAGACTTGTACTATGATAAATAATGAGAGCTGCAGATCCTGAAATAGAGTACCCCCCCTCCCTTGTTCCTGTGGTCCGCTCTTGTGAAGCTCCCGTCCAGCCGTGACTTTTCCAAGCGATCCCCTCCCTGCTGCCTCCTCCGTTATGGTTAGCATGCCGGCTAAATCTGTAGCCATGCGTCTGTAATTAGGCTTCGCCTTTGCTGGATTGAGTGCTACACACTGGCAGCTGGCAGGCCAGGGCAACTACACACACACAGACACACAGACACACACACACACACACACACACACACACACACACACACACACAGTGACACACATTTTATCTCATGTAAAATAAGTGGATAGAGGGTATGCCAGGACAGCGCTGTCTGACAGTTACAGTGCAGAGTGAAGTGCTAGGGTTACAGAGCAAAATGAGCTAATCGTCATCCATCTCCCCTCAACCTTTATCATCCTCTGTCTCTTCTTCATCAACATAATTCTCCTCTATGCATCAATTGTCTCCTCTTTTGATTCTCTTCCTCTGTTTGAGTGTCTTTCCCCCTTTTATTTCTCCTCTTCATAAGGGGTTGTCACACCCATCACATCTTCCCTCTTCCCCCCAATCTTTCCTCCCTCTTACTATCCCACTCCCTCCCTCCCTTTCCCTTAGACCACCTGCCTGCCATCATTTCCCCCATATTGTTTTTATCATTACCACTTCTCCTCTCTCACCTCTTCCCCTGCTCAACCCATCCCATCCCAGTGCTGTTGAGTGTAGAGTGGGCACGTTGACCTGGCAACATTAAAAACCACAGTAGTTATGAGAGCTTTTTACTTCCAGCTATATATATTTTATCAGAAAAAAAGGGAAAAAAAGAAAGAAAGAAGCGTGTGATGTTACCTCAGCCCTGTTGCTGCCCAGTGAGGGGGCTCCAGCACAAGGCAGCGTGCACATGCAAAAGCACATGCTCATACCAGAAGCACAAACACCTGCAGGTGTGCACACAAGTCAAACACCGTTCCCATGTTGCACACACACACACACACACACACACACACACACACACACACACACACACACATACACACATACATACATACACACATACACACACACACACACACACACACACACACACACACACACACAATCGCCTCTTTATCAGTTGTTAGTCCTGTTTAACTCTGCGCTTAAACCAGTCATACAATAAACACTGGCTTCCATAGTTGGTGACAGTAACCACACTCTGTCAGGGAAAATTTAAAGGGGATAACTTTAAAACTTAAAAAAATTATACTAACTGTGGCAATGTTTCAGCATCGAGTACTTTTGTTTTCAACCTTAATTCTAGAGACAAATCAATCTTCTCATCAACACTGAGCAAGAAAACAAATACGTGTGTAAATGTTGAACTATGTCTTGTATAACGGCCTTCATTCTTAGCATATCTTATTCAGATAATCAAAATTTGAAATGCACAATGAAATCATTTTCATTTGTGGACTCCCATTTGATGAACTGAGGACAACCGAGGCAACGTATCGCCCAATAAAAGTCAAGTATCTTCCCCAATAAAACTACCATGAAGATGTTTAAATAAAACATTTCCTGTCCTTTCAGCAGTGTGTGTTTTTCTTTCTCACTAGCATGGCTTGACACCCGTAACTTGTGCTTTTGTGGCCTCTAACGGCCTGTTTGTTTCTGACCAGGGCCTCTGATTCCCTGTTGAGATGAAAGGCATAGAGGCCAGTCATTTGTGTCAGCGTGTGGTTTCATCATCTCTGCCAGGACGCTTCTCGAGCTCCCCTGGTCCCTGTAGTCAGATGCTCCACCAGACGCAAGGCTATTTTAGCTGCTCTGAACTGCAAAACCCACAATCCTCTACTGACCAGCGCCCTCTCCTCTCTGCTGACTATAATGATTATGTGGATATTGATAGACCAGGGGGATTATTATCATTCACTGTATATACTTTTATATTGTCCCACATGTCTGGCTCAATCTTGAAAAAAGTAAACAGGTATCATGAAGGAGTGCTGTATCCTTCTCTTTTTCTCTCTCTCTCTCTCTCTTTTTGTTACATTCCCCTGGGGCCTGAGGTTGCCCTACCTACAGTATGTACAGTACATTACAGTACACGAGTATTTTAGGTAAAGAATGTGTGGCTATAGTGACTCACCTATCACAAACACCATATACGTGCAAAACCAAATTGAAATAATGGGGGAATATATAATTCAGGAAAAAAGGTGATTTATAATGACAAAACATTGAAACAAATAAAAATAATGACTCTTGTTTTTGTTGGGTATGCTCTCACTTTAGAATACTAAGTTGATAAAATCAGCCTCTCAAATGGGCTGCTGCGTGGATCCAAGGTCAACACCATGCACTTTTGTTTGGAGAGCCAAACATCACATTTTTTGGAGTCTGAATAAAAATAATTTTAATACATCACTCCTGGCTGTAGTTTTTGGCCAGTGGTTAATTAGACGGCTGAGTTGGATGCTGACCTCTGATGAACCAGCACAATTTTTAAAGTGTGGGGCTATGGATGGAAGTCCATCTGTTTGTTGATTGGTTTGTCTACCTGGTGGTCCAGACTGAGTTATCTCAACAATAATTGGATGAATTGTCAGTGTCATGACTCAGGGAATGCAGGATTAGACCCAAACACAGACAAAGGTTGGCGGATCGATCTCCGGCTCAGCATATCGAAGTGTCCTTAAGCAAGACACTGAACCCCGTTGCTCCTGATGCTCTGCTTTGAATGACAGCTGCATGAATGTCTGTGTAAAGGGGCGAATGAGAAGCAAATTGTAACGCGTTTTGTCCAGTAAGGTAGAAAGACACTATGTAAATGCAGTACATTTACAAAGCAGGCGGACAAGATCAGTTCAGTGATTTAATGCCAAAGTTGAGTTATATAGACTTACAGGCAGGCAGACAAGTGAAGGTTAAGGTTCAGGTAACAGAAGCTCAAAAGCAAAAAACACAAGGAAGCAAGAACGCAACATGACAATCTTGCAAGGGTGGAACTGGGTCTTTTATATTCTGCAGGGGTGATGAGGAAAAGCAGAAACAGGTGAGCAGGTGGGTGAGAGAGTTAGGAGACTGGAGCAGGTGGAAAAGTCTGAGGGCAGGTGGACAGGTAGAGAATGGCAAGGAACGGGACAGAGAGGCAGAATGTGACAGGCATAACATTTGTAGAAGATATCCATTGTGACTATTACTTTAGCGCCACCAGTAGGTCAACATTTTTACTTCTCCTGTGAAATATCTCTACATCAACTAGATGGATTGGCACAATTGTTAAACAGACATTCAGAGTTCCCAGACGATGTATTGTAGCAGCACCATGAGGTTCACATTTGGTGTTTTTCACATTTGGTGTTTTGTAGTTTGACAAATATTGGATAGATTGTCAGGAAAAATGGTGAAAACATTCATGTTCTGATATATTGTAATAACTGTGGTAATCTCTTAACTTCATATAGCGCAATCATCAGGTCAAAGTTTCACTTTGTCCACTGACTCAGCTGTACTTTGTGTTTGTGCTAATTAGCAAATTTAGCAAATTAGCAAAAAGATGGTGATTTTGGTAAACACCACACCTGCTAAACATCAGCATGTTAACTATGTGAACATGTTTGCAATTGAAGCATTTTGCTTAAAGCACCACAGAGCTGCTAGCATGGCTGTAGAACATGGCTGTGCTACCAGAAAATGTTTTGTTATATTTGATATTTAATATAGCCTAATGGTGTCTCGTACTCACATGTGGGGTAAGCGAAATGTTTAGCATGACACCAAAAATCCTAACAAATTAACTAACTAACTAACTTAATTATATTATATGAGATAATGGGAAGAGAGCAGAGTTGTGGCAATCAGCTTTCCTTCTGATTCTCAAGAGTTGTTGTCACATCTATACCAGGTGGGGGGGGGTGGATGCTGTTTCGATTAAAGGACCCTACTGAGAAAACCACAACAGACGGATGGCAGATATCGAGACCTGCTGAAAACAGACACCTTAACCTTTAAAGCTGTCTGTCTCTCTGTGGAGAGGAATGAATACACCACATCCTGTCAACTCCACATCAGCATGGCCTCGACGAGACTGCTGCAAAAACAGCACGCAATAAGCAGAGCAAAAACAACCAGAGGGATCGAAACCTGGAAAAGACGCTTAGAGACACTTTTTTTTGTCATTCATTGAAAGCAAAGTGAACAAGCATGGAATCTTGTTCACATTTCCTGCCGATTAAAAATCTTCGTCAGTAGTCTATTTAGTGAAAAAGCCACACTGCCTGTCCCTCAATGATGGCGTTATTGCCCACCTAAAGTTCTCCCACCTCCTCTCTCAGTGGGTCAGCTGGGCCCAGGGTGTGTGGGATGTTGCTGTATGTTGAGGGAGAGGGACGCTGTGTGAAAACTGTGTAGGAGAGGCTAAGAAAAACATTACGGCCTGGCAGCAGTGTTGTAGGGAGTGGAAGACGAGGAGGAAATCAGGGGGAGCAAGGCAAGGGAAGGGAAGGCTGGGTGGGTGAGGGGGGTGGGGGAGGTGGGGGTGGGGGGGGTGGAGTGTATGGGTATGACAGAGGGGAAGGTAGGAGTGTATGTTTGTGTGTAGGGGGTGGCTGCTGAGGTAATATCTCTGGGAGTGTGGTTAGATCATATTCCTCTCCCTGTCTTCTCATGCTGTGGGTGGGGCTTTGTGGTGAGCTGGCTGGAAGAGAGGGAGGGGATGGAGGGACGGAGAGAGAAAGAGAGAGGGAAAGGAAGAGAGGTGGGGGAAGTAGGAATGGATATGGTGAAAGACGGGTGGAGGGGGTTGAGAGATGGGCAGTGCCGACGGTTCACACAAAAGCAGCACCAGCGCTACGCCCCTTAAGTGGCAAGACTGGTTCACACGAGCTCTTCTCTGCCTTTTTGAACTTCCTTTGTGTCATTCTCTTTCTCTTGCTTTCTCTCACTTGTTCACTAATTAGATGCTGATGTTTTTCATAGTTCATAGTTAACATAAGTCGGATAATTTTCGACTGATAGAAAAATCTGACAATACAATGAAATCTGGTGATCCCCTGACATTCATTTCATTCAGCACCATTAGGTTAACATTGGCAGTTTTAAGTGAATTGTTACGACAACTATTATATGGATTACCATCCAGCCCAGTATTACTAATGATATTCCTATCAGCCTCAGATATACTTTGTGTTTAGAGCAAAATCGCAAATGTTAGCATGCTAACACGCTAAACTAAGATGATCAACCTGTTAAATATTACCTGCTAAATTCATGCTCACAGTGACAATGTAATAGGGCTGTAATGGTTTGTGTATTAAACAATCACGGTCAGGTGCACGCAGCTAAACCCAGAATACACAGTATGTAGATTTATGCACATGTGGAACCAAAGTACACAAATAAAGCTTGAGTTCCACCTGGAAACTTTTGCCTTTTGGGAAAGTGTTTTTTTTGTGTTCGAACAGTGTACTACAGAAGTGTTTGAAATGTTCCCTGTTTTTTTTTATAATGAAAATAGTTTACCAAAGTTCCCAGTGAACAAAATGCTCCCTCAGTCCCTCAGCAAGATGATTTTGTCCCTTTGACACTTGCACTACTGTCTGTTCAATAATAAATTAAAAGAAACGTATCCTTATGAATTTAGTTGTACTAAACGCACAGAGAACCATGACTCTAGCCTGACAAGCCAGACCCACATCAAGATGTTGGGTCTGGGAACTCACCATTGGCAGGGCTCAACCCGAGGGGTGGAATAAACGGTTGTCTTTCAAATTCCCTCTGCACGCAACAGAATAGCGCTACAACCAGCCAGAGCAATGCTAGTTGATAGATTAAACTTTTGCCGTATCCGGTTGGCAAAACTCCGAACACATCTTCCTTTTTTAAGAATTCTTTGTTCTTTTCTCAAAGAAAAGCTTAACTCCAAGTCTTCCAGAGTCGCGGCCAAAACCGATTCGAAAGACCGCTGTTCGCCAGCAGCAGCAGCCATCTTCTTTGTTTTCAAGTAGCAGGGAATTCATGCGGAACCGTCGCAACTCTGCGGTCATTATGGTAAGCCTGCCCACCGACTCTATGCACGATGTGATTGGCCTGACTAGAGTTTGGTTTTTCCAGCTCGCAAACCAACGGAGAATTGCTAGACGACCCTGGCTGCAAATTACATTTTCTGCCACTAGGGTGCGTCTAGATTTTTAGGCTATCATGTCTCCTAAACCGGGGTATGAACCGATCCATGACTTTTGTGTATCATTACACCCCTACAATGTAAACATGCTGTTGTTAGCATTTAGTGTACAGCCTCACAGAGCTGCTAGCATGGCTATAGACTCTTAGGGCCAGATGTACTAACGCTTTTGCACCCTCTTCAGGCGTATTTGTTTCGCAACGTGTGCGTAAAAGCATGGCGAGGTATGTACAAACAGGCCGCATTGAGATAAAAGCGCAGTCTGCCTGTTGCGGGAGCTGAAAATGGCAAATTGCGCTTTTCCGTGTCATGCATATGCATTCATGGGAGGGTGAAGGGGAAAGTGGGAGTTTCCCATAAGAGATGGGAGGGGAAGTGCGCCTAATTATGTATTCCGCGTATGTGTACAAAAAACGCCCGTGAAAGCGCGCCTCTATTTTGCAGTGAAAATTCTCTGCCTCTTAAAAGCAGGTGTAAACCAGGCGCAAGCGGGTTTCCTCGCATATGCCTTCTGGTGAAATGGCAGCAGTATTCCGAGCAAGACGGAGACATAGGCCAAGGAGGCGAGCTGAAAAGATTTTGCCACAAGGATCACACTTTTTCAGTTGAGGAACACAAAATCATTAAGCGTTACAGATTAAGCAGCCATGCAATATTACAGTTACTGGAAGAAATCAAAGATGACATCGAATCTCTGACTCAGTGTTCACATTCCATTCCAGCAGTTGTTAAACTCCTCGCTACATTACAAATATTGGCATCAGGATCATTTCAAACAGTCATAGCATCAGCAGTGGGAATATCGCAGTCTCCACTCAGCCGTATCATAGCACCAGTACTTAACGCTTTGCTACAGCGCCCTAGTCAATACATACATTTCCCCACCACTAATGCCGAAATAACACGCATCAAGCAGGATTTCTTTGACATCGCTCATTCAATTGCGCTTTTAAATGCGCACAATTTATGGTATAGTGGCCGGAGAAAGGCACTGATTACCAGATGAACTGCAGGTTTGGTAAATACGACGTAAGCTGATGTATCACAGCATGTGCTTTCTGCGGGTTGGCCATGGAGCTAATAACGCTACTTTCGTAAATGTACGTACATCTGGCCCTTATTCTTGTTTATATTCTACTAATATTTTGATTAAGCGGGAAAGACATTCCTAAAATGAGATAAATCCTGCCTGAGATGAGAATGGATACAAATTCTTCCATAACAAAATGTCTAAGCTTCTTTATTAAAGTAAGCCTGCAGTAAATACTGCTGTATTTTGTTGTGAAATATATCTGCATTTGCTACATTTGGTGTGCTTGGCAGGGTATATGCAGTCATTGTGTGGAGAGTTGCCAGTGCAGTGTCAGATTTTATATGAAGGCTTTGGTACAGCAAATGGTAATCCGCACCGAAGATAGAGGAAGCCTACCACTCTCAGTCCATGAGCTGAAGGATAAAGAAGCCACAAATCCAGCATTTTACCGCCATTATTTTGTTGTGTTAATTTATTGTAGACTTGTCTCTGTTATAAGGGCTGTATATAGAATATAAATGTTAAGAGAGCAGATACAGTCCCTGTAAGATGAACATGAACAGTATCTTTAGCCAGGGTTGATAAAATTATAGCCTGATGGATGGAAATGCCCTAATTTTCCACCTAGCTCGACAATGATGTAGAGACAAAAAAAGCTACAGTAGTACCTAGACATCATAAAGATACTTCTCTTCCTGTTGCACAAGTTAAACCAGGACAGAGAGAATCCCTGATATATCATAGATATCATCATATCGAAACATTGAAATGAAGAAGCACCTGTTCTGACCATTTATTCATGCTGGCTCCAATGTTATCCAACTGGTTTAAAAGGTAATTGCAACTCACAGTCTTGTTGGAACAAGATCAGGTTGCACATTACCTCCCTCCGTCACTTAGTCTTAACGGCATTGATTAAAAGCAGGAAATGTGGAAGGCTATGTTCCAGTAGTTGATGTGTTCAATAAAGTTGTCTACTTTCAGCCAGTGCATACTGATGAAGAGACCCCAGTTCATATTCAACCATGAGCTGAATTCCCAAGGACAGTAACATCCTCTCTGACTTTTGCTGAGGGTAGTCTGAGTCCGATTTGGCAATACTTTGACAATGGGGACAAAAACATGGAGTGTACACCTTTAAATAAACGACACATTCCAGTTGTGACTGATTATACAATTTCATATTAGCCAGTTTTTAAATACCCAAGTCATCATATGGGAGATCTGTAGCAGCTCCTTTACAGCTGGCTATGAATGTGTGTTATATGCATAGACTGTATAAAACAGGTTTAATGCAAACTGTTTAATGCCAACAAATGCAAATATACCTAACCCTTGTCCCAGATAAAGGAATGCTTTGCCAGGAGCCAAGTGGTCATCCACACTGGATGTAGCCAGCGGGTATAATTAGTGGCAGAAGCACAAGAACATACAACAGCCTGATGTACTGTTGATTACTTGATAACATAATAGTTTGACCTTTTTCAGAAATACACTTATTCGCTTTCTTGTTGAGAGTTAGATTAGAAGACTGATGCCACTCAATAGTGAGAGTGGTAACAATCTTCTCATCTGATTTAGTATCAGATACAAACATTGTTCCAATTGTAATACAGATACCTTGTCCAGGCAGTCTCCATGGTGACCATGGCCACCGAGAGGTTGAGTCAGCAGCCCACCTATTCAGCAAAAGGTTCCAATACTATACTACCTTTAAAGCTGGATTTCTTTCCCCTTTCGAGGTCAGGGAATTCGAAGGCTTGAAATTCAAAGTTTTGAAGTGTTCCGTACTATTAAAGCGTAACTCTCGCCAAAATGCAACCTAGGGTCTTTTTGTGAATGTACCAGAGTCAAACTTTCGTTTAAAAGCATATTTAGGATGGAATCGCCACTTTTAAGATTTACCGTATTTTAATTTTTCGGTCAAATGGCCTTTTGAATGGGAGTGCTAGGAGCACTTTTATGCTAGCCTCAAAATAGCTATTTTTAAAACACTAAGAAGGCTCGACATAACATGAAACTTCGCTCGAAGTATGACCAGGGTCTCTACACCTTAACGAAAGCATTGACAACATTGTTTGTGTACACAGAGTTTACTAAAAAGAAAGGTTTTGAGCAGCTCACTGTAGCTGTTGTTCTTCTGGTCGCTGTCTATCGAGCCAGTCAAAAATAGTCGATCTCCGAATGCAACATAACAGGGAGGAGAGTAAAGATGGCAGTTCCATATAAATGCACGGATAATTCGTTGTTTTGTCGTTAGTGAAACACAATATTGACCTTGTAGTTGAAAAAGGAGCCTCATATAAGAATGACATTTCCACCTATGGAGTCCGTTCATTCGCATTCGGAGAGCGCCTATTTTTGACTGGGAAAATGGCGGATAGCGTAAACAACAACTGCTAACGTGAGTTGCTCAAAACCTTTCTTTTTAGTAAACTCTGGGTACACAAACAATGTTGTCAATGCTTTCGTTAAGGTGTAGAGCCCCTGGCGATACTTCAAGCAAAGTTTCATGTTGTGTCGAGCCTTCTTAGTGTTTTAAAAATAGCTATTTTGAGGCTAGCATAAAAGTGCTCCTAGCACTCCCATTCAAAAGGCCATTTGACCGAAAAACGAAAATACGGTAAATCTTAAAAGTGGCGATTCCGTCCTAAATATGCTTTTAAACGAAAGTTTGACTCGGGTACATTCACAAAAAGACCCTAGGTTGCATTTTGGCGAGAGTTACGCTTTAAGTGCAAAGTAGCAAGTAGTAAATATTACCATAGAAAACAAAGCAGTATTTGACGAGTGCCTGGTTATGCTCTGGAAACATAATGTTCACTTTTTCTTTTGTTTGTGTTGCCACAATTATGTGCCATGATCTTTTCCTTTGGCAAAATGTAAGATGAAGAATCTGTGCAACCTTCTGCAACTTTCTGTTCGTCACAGTAAGTCAGTCCAGTGTAGACTGTGTTTATCAGTTGAGCTCTTTAAATCTCTCTTTTATCTTCGCCTTTCCCTTTCTCTGTCTTCATCTCTTTCTTTTGAGTAATGCTGGCTTCCTCCCCATTTCTGTTTCGGTAAGGCATGTTAAACTGGTTCTATGATTATCATAGTGGCCGATTTATGGTTGCATCTATAGGAAGGTTTCTTGGTGAGATGTTTTGAATAGGTGATGAGTAATGGTGTGTTAGCCCCTAAACCAACGTATATACCTGTCCTAAATAATCCCACCTCGTCCCAAACACTCACACCCCTGGGTGTTTACCATCTGCTGATACCACAAATTGTTAGTTTGGATATTTAGCACACCTTCAAAAGGGGCAACCAAAGCCTACACCTATCTAATATCCAAATAAAGTAAATCCAGGTAATCTGAGAACCGCATGAAGAGAAAGAGCAACTCCAAATCATTTTTTTTGCTTGGGTCCCCCAGAAGGTAACGGGCGACCCTGGAATGACCATGTAGGTCACTTAAATGTCTGGTGAAGTTTCTGCATGGAATACATTGCCATGGCGGACTGTAACGCCAGGCAAGACAAAGGCTGAAAACTGGACACTGACAACTATTGGATCATTGATTTTGTACACCCCCACTCACAGAGGAGGTGTAAGAGGTCAAAAAGGTGGTAGATGTTTGTATCTCAGGCGTCAGGCCACATATGTTTGAACCTTTAAAAGCAAAGAGAGCTGCCGATAACGTTGGAGATGTTGCAAACTGACATCTCCCACACACACACACACACCTACACACCTCTGACCCACGCTATTGCCTCTAGTTCTAGTTAGCTTGATGGATCAATTTTCACTTCTAACAGGAGGAGGGTGGACATACTGTATATTTAACATGTAGCAGATAGAACAATAGACTATTTCATTCCATGGGACCTTTAAAATAAATAAAATTAAAAAACATAATTCCAAATTGATCATGTTTTGTGGTAATGGGGTTCAGGATGTCTCTGTTGATTTGTTGCTTTGTTTGTACCTTTATAGATAAAACAACTGAACTGATTAATCAAGAAAAGAATCTACAGATTAATCGATAATCAAAATAATCGTTCGTTGCAGCCCTAAATAAAAGCAGTGGCTTTACAGCTTTATAGCAATTTATATGGTTTAAAAACAGTAACACAATGACACAGTGGTTGGTGTGTTACATGTTTTAAAATTACTTTATATTTCAAGGTCAAGGTTTCTATACTTCCTGGTGACATATTTAGCATCATATTTATACGTTTATTTGTGACATTTTTCTTCATGATATCTGAGCAACTGTGATGTATGCTATTTAACATGATAACCCTTTGGTTGGATGCCAGAAGAATGAACTATTTTATTCTAAGAAATAAAAAAAGACCAGGACAGAACTTCACCGATCTTAGTCAAAATAACATATAAAACATGCTTTTATCTGCTTTTAATCTATAAGCATTATGAACTTACCTTTAACATGTTTCTGTCAGAGCACAGCAAATGACCACCACTTAATGATTGTTCATATAACTATATTTACTGTTTTTTTATCATTGTGTGGGGAGAGGAGAAGCATAACAGCATAACACAAAATCATGCAACACAACAAAAGCTATTCATAAAATAGATTCCATCACCCAAAGCATTGCCCGCAAGCAAAAACAGGTCTATCTGACAGATTTAGTGGATTGGATGGTCACACCCACTCCACAGGTGGCAGGATGAAAGCAACAGAAGCATGTGGGTGTAACTTAGAGTTGTTGCTCTGTGTACTGTAAGCCTTTTTCTTTATTATTATCTTTTATTCAAAGGGGGTATTTTACATGACGCTGGGGTCCAGCGTCATGTAAAAAAACCAAAAACACTAGGTTTGCAAACACACTCAGACATAATTAAAAACCATGAGTCAAATCAGTGTTGGAGTTAATATTAATGCTTGCCATAGAGAAAACTTGTTTATACAAAATCAGAATTTGCACAAGATTATCAACTTTTAATTTGGCGAGAAATTCAAAATTCTCAAAAGTCTGCCTCTGTTTAGCTGCACTGCCCTTGATGTGTCTCCTCTTGCTTATGTTTCTGAGAAGCCCCAGTAATTAACAGGGTGGTAAACCTTGCCAACGGATTTATACTAATGACCGTGAACCACCACATCATGTTGTTCTAAGCAGGTACAGTATGAGAAGAAGTTAAGGAGAATCTCAAAGATTTATGATTGGAGTTTGTGGGAACTTTATACTGATTAAAACCTCCGGTGCTAAGGCCTATAGGCCTGTATACGTTCTTATTTTATAAATTATTATTACTGGGGTACTCAGTTTACAATGTACAGCTGTCATCTAAAGAAATACGTGAAATTGTGAAAAAAACTTCAATGTTTTGAGAAATGCAACACATATTCATTCATATATATACGTATGCACAACAATTTGTATGATATCCTACGAAATTACGGCGGTTACTTTTTCTTTTCTACCTTTGTCACATTGCCATTTGATGCATTGTTCTAAAATATTGATCAAAGATGCTTTGAATGAGATTTTACAAGCATTCATTTTCCATAATTCAATTTTAAAATGGAAAAAAAACATCCAACCTTTATACACTAACACTGCTAAAGATAATAAAGCTAATGTATTTTTCTTTACTGGCCAAAAGTCACAAAATCACATCATTTTGTCTGAGTTATTAGACCCCATGGTGTCTACTGCTCTTGTATCACCTGATATGACACTTTCAGCAGCATTTACATAACTGATTACACCCTCTTATTATATTCCCATTACGCTGCATTATGGGCTTCAGAGCAGCACAATGGTTCTTACGTTTTGCCATGTACAAGCTGGTACAGTAAAGCACACACCCAAATACACTCTCTATCACAAAACCTTTCTTTGACTCTTTTCATTTCTACCCTGATATTTCTTTTGTTCGATACCTGATATGAACCCCTCTAGCTCCTGTTTGGCACAAGCAAAGACCCACCCACTGGTTCAACCCTGCATTATACTGCAACAACCTCTTCCCCACTCGTCCCTCTACCCTGTTTGAAATCTCAGGGCAGTTGATCATCAGCCTCAGTTTGGCTGTTTTATTACCAGTCTCAGTGTTTCCAGCTCTTGCTCCCGACTTGGCCTTTGCCCCAGCTCTGTAGCCTCATCTCTGGTTTCAGAGCTTCAGGCCCTGTTCAGGTCAACCAGCAGCCTTTCAATCCTCCACCCCCTCTGTCCTCCAGCCCCAGCACCAAGGCTCAGCTCTGCCTATTCCCAGCCATTACCATACCACCCAGTCCAAGCTCGCAAGCAGGTTTTCAGGCTTGGCCCAGTGAGTGTGAGTGCGTGTCACTCCCCTCCCCTAAGCACAGGTGGACTTCGTAGGGAACGCTGCCAAATACTTTTGGTTTAGTGGGAGGGAGGGGTGTTGGCTGAGGCTGGTGGGTGTAGCAGTTTTTGTTTTGTTGTGTTTCTTAGATAACCGTTTCGTGGAACGGTACCTTTTCACTCCTCAAAATCACTGACACACCTTCAGAGCAAATTTGAGTCTCTGTCTCGCCTGCTCTCACTTTCACAAGTTTGCCAGTGCTGAGACAGTGTTGAGTTTCCTGACAGGGACTGAGTGAATGAGCGAGGAACTGAAATCAAAACTTCACTTCTTAAAAGGTCAGTTACATCTTACTGTCTTTTTTTACTTTCTTTTCTTTTGTTTTTTCTTCTTCTCCGTTGTACTATTTCAATCATAATGAGAGGTTCATATTTTCTGTGTGTTGTGGCAAAATTTCAAAGCAAAGAGCTGTCGGCTACTCACTGAGCGCCAGAATCAGACTAAAGGATGGCTGACCTTTTGTAGAATCAGGTTCCCCTGTGTTCCCATTTTAAGTTGCAAATTGCTCCACGTCTCAAACTTTTTATAATAAGACATAGAGTAAAAAAAGGGATGTTCAGCTATTCTCAGTGCTGTACAGTAACTTTCCTGTGTGTGTCTTGCAACAGATGTGCTCACAACGAATGCCTCCCCCTTCACATAACAGCAAGCGAAAGCTGGAACAGATTTTAAAGACAGATATATATATATATATATTTTTTTTTATATATATATATATATATATATATATATATATATCGCAGCAGCAGCTTGTATAACTAATGATTTATTGTGTATTATCTAGATCTCTAAACTATATTTGTCTTCGTTATCATCACAATTCTGTCACCAAGAAGCTGCCTGAGTGGTTGTAAGATTAAATGTAGTACATGTCACATCTCTTAATTGGCATGACAGTATTAAACTATCTGACAAACGGGATGACATCTGTCTTCTAGGAATCTATCTTGAAATTCACTTTTATTTTCAAATGAGAAATTCATAATCAGTTAGTGATCAATTTTATACTTCAGATTCAGTTTCTCTGTGCAACACATGTGGGGGCAGAGGTGTGACATTCAAGATTATTTCACTCTTCCTGTCTGTGACCCCGCTACCAAATAGCATGAGTAAATGTTAACCTTTAAGAGTATTATAAAAGGGTGATTATGTGCCAGCTAGTGCATTGTTCCATCTTCAGATCTAAGATATTATACTTGAATGGTTAGTAAAATTATCAAGCTATATGTCAAGTGTCTTTTTCCTTTTAGTGAGAATGACATTGTCTTGGAGCTTTAGTGGTTCATTTCAAAGAATCTGCCAATGACTACACATTTAAACTTTTATATAAACTAATTTCAGTTCATGTAAATCATTTCAGTCCCCAGTTGTGGTCTAAAAACAGGTACAAATCTGATAACACAGCTTTTCAGCAGGTGAACTACCAAACAAAACTATAAAAAAACTGAATGAAAACCTTTTAAAACGACTAGAAATACTTTACATGTATAGAACAGACATGCTTCACCCTGAAACCTTTATCAGCCTTTATCATTAATGAATAAACCACACACACACAAGCAGAACCTACAGAGCTCTCTTCCTGTCACAGTGGCGGTTAGATGGGGATAAAGTGTAGAAGACACTACCACACCTACTCTCGTCACACACCCTCCTGACTACAGCCCTCTGTCTGCCTCTATCTCTCTCCAGGATTGAACCTGTTCCTTGCAGGTCTTTTGTTACAGGGCTTCTCTTACATTAGTGTGTTCAACAAACATTACATTCATGTTTGTACAATCTCACCTATAGTATACTGTATATGATAAGCCAATATTCAATATAAAGAAAACTATCTTTTCTATCTATCTCTAAATGCATCCTATAGTGTGTGTAAATGTGCATGTGCAAAGTGCAAAAGTACTTGATTGATAACATTTGAATGTGTCAAGTAAATGAGGACGTAGCTTAATAATTGCAAAATGGTGCAATGTGTTCATTATGAGACTGACAGAGTGAATGAGTCCACCCGCCTTCTTCCCACCTGACAGTGTGTGGGCATGCCCATGTAACAGCATTTACACAGCAATACACAATCTGATTTTAACCCCCCATGACACAGAGTCATCTTGTCATAGTTCTCTGAAATCAGTCTCAAATGCCCTGCTTAAGTTCAGGTTAATGCAACGCATGCAAGTTTGTACGTATACAATGGCCGAGTAGCTGTTTGTGTGTGCATGTGTGCGTGTCCGCCCTCCTCCGTAGGATCGAGGTCCAGGTTTTGTGTGTGTGTGTGTGTGGAGTTGGGCTGGGTGAGTAAGCCGCCCCTCACAGATGAATAGAGGATGGGAGGAGGCTTGAAGAGGCTGCCGTGGGTGGGAGGCCCGAGCCCTGCCAAAAAAGCTCCTTCTGTGGGATTTGTGGACTTTTGCGTTCCTCACGAAACGCAGTGCCTTGCTCAAACGACAAAGCCGCCAGGGAGGCAGGCACTCGCACTCCCAGAGGTCGGCTCGATCTCAGTCTCTCTGCTTTTCAAACTATATTCTTTCTTTCCATTTACAATTTCTCCATTTCCTCAATTCTCCTCTTTTTTCCTCCCTCTGTCCCTGCTGCTGCTTTTCATCACGCGTCAGTAGTTTTATTTAATAACGTGATTGATTACATTCACATACTTTAACAGGTACGTCACCTGGGAGCAACATCCTGCCCCCAACTAACTCTTTAGCAATTTTGAGAAACTACAGCCTGACTTTTGTAATATTAGACATTTATTATTATCAATGCATTAGTTTATAACATACGTTTCGAGGTATATTTTTATTTTAAAGTCTTACTTAATTGCAACACACCAGCAGCTACAGAGACCCAATTACCTCACAAATCACTTTTCATTTTTTCACTAAACTATTATTTCATGAATTCCTTATAATACTATAGCACTTAATTTAGCATAATATTTACTAATCACAGTGGATATGTCTCTTGCAGTGGTTTTTGTGTTCGCTAGCAGTGTCAAAGTCATCAGAAAAATATTTATTTGTGATACATTTCAACAGCTAAAATGTCAGTGGCGACCATAATTTGTATTGTGCAATGAAACATTTTACATATACAATGTGGGTGTTTCCTGAATGTTACCTAGATAATAGAAAATAGGCTTCTGTGACCAATGGCAACCCACCTAGCCTCAGACGAGTGACAGTAAAGAGAGACATGATTCTCAGCTTTGCAATCAGGCAAAATTATCACCTAGTAAATAAAAAAAAATGTAAGCTCTACTTTGTAGAACAGATCTGCAGGAGACAGAGTTGAATGTCATTCAGCATCAGGGTGTTGGATGAAGCAAAGAAGAAAGGGAAAAAAAGATAGCACGATTTCATAATGTCTAAAAGAAAGATATGGGTTGAATAAGTGGGTCCACCCACCTGTGTGTGAGAGGCAGCGAGAGAGAAAGCGGGGCTGGATGGCAGTTTTAGAGACATGAGTGTGTGGGTTAGGCTAGCTGGCCTGCTTATGCTATCTAATCACTGGGAGAGAAAGGAGAGCAGCATGCCTTGATCCACCCACCCACCCCAGACAAACAGCAGTTAGCCTGCTAAGTACTATATGTGGTCGCCTGCAGCTCTGGGCTGTACATGGGGGAACAGAGATAAAATGTGACAGACTCTGTAGGTAACAGACATTCAGCACAATTGTGTCTCATTCTGTGGCGGGGAGAAAGAGAGATGTGTCAATCTGGAAGCTACTATGGGTCACGACTGCATGTGAGAGAGTGTGTGTGTGAGTGAGTGTGAGACACGCTTGGTATGTGTCGCTGGTGAACAAGTTGGCCATACTCCAGCAGGTTTCAGATAAGAATACAACTAATGAGAGTTCATTCACTGATTTTTAACCCAAATTAGCTTTAATTAGTTTTAACCTAACCACTGAAAATAAGTAATGGATTCATTAATGAAACTCAAATATACACCAGTCAGGTAGCAAAAGGATACATGTATGTAAAAATGTTCTTTGTCTAGGATTATTAGCAGCCTTGTTAACATGAATTATGTTACTGCTGTGTTGATTTCATGGCTTCTCTTTTGTGATTTGGCACAGATACAGATTAGTTACCTGTGTGATACCCGAGCGGGTGGGATAAGATTGGGTGTGAGTCCAAAAATAGTTGACCTACGCATCACACTTGTGTATTTGTGAGTATGATAAGCATTTGGTTGAATGTGGTCCGCCACCTTATGTGTGTACGTGTGTGTGTGTGTGTGTGTGTGTGTGTGTGTGTGTGTGTGTGTGTGTGTGTGTGAGTGTGTGTGTGTCATGACAGGCATCTGTCTCTCCTGCCCTGCAGCCTGACTGGTTTTAATTAGGAGGTGCCAGAGTGCCCGAGGGCTCTCCTGCTGATACACACACATACACATGCGCACACACACACACACACACACACACACAAACATGCATACACACACACACACACACACACACACACACACACACACACACACACACACACACACACTACCTGAGGGCAGACAGAGGCTGTCCCGCCAAGGCTGGCCTCCTTCTCGTTATCACCATAAGGAGTTGTCCTCATTCACCCCACGACCCTCACAACACACAGACACGCACACACACAAATATTCACACCACGCAAATCAAATGAACACAACACAATACTGACATTCACTCAGAAGCAGCAACGTGGAAGTGGTGGTTGGGAGGTTTGAGTCTTTTTACATTTAGTTTGCAGTTTCGGATTCAGAATACATTTCAACGTAATAAATGTGGCCTTAAACATAAAGAATAATCATATTTGTCTTCAACAAACATCATCACAGACATTCGGGATATCCTCACACATGGCAATGTTATGGCCACCTGTGAAACACTGTAACTCTGACTCCTTCAGTACTCGCAGCTCTAAATATGCAGATTGTGTACTTTTCCTCCCTTCTGGCAAAGCTTCCAATAATGATTAGGATGTTTGAAAAAAAGAGAAAACAGTAGACGGTTAAAGGCAAAAACAGACAGGTCAGCAGAAAGGAAACGCCCTCAACTCACTCATCCGAATGGCATGCTCCAAGGTGAGTTCTAATGACCTGACAGATAGGTGTGTGTCTTTGTGATTGAGAGAGGCAGAGTGTACAGTAGGTTGCACACAAGCCTGCCTCCCGCTCTGTGTTTAAGCAACATTGCATCTGTGTGTGTGTCTGTCTCCGTCCTTGGACTGGAGACAGGGGGTGTAGACCTGGGAGGCTGCTGCAATGCTCTATCTCTAGACTGTGGGGGGATGATTGCCTCCCTTTCCTGGTTCTCTCCCACACCAGGCCACAGCTGGCCTCCGACACATCAGGGTAAAGGGCATAATTCAGGCTGGTTGTGTTTTTTTGTCTCTACAGTTATTAATCCAGGAAAGGTCTGGTACATACTTCCCTGAACTATTTTTTCACGTTATTTTGCTATGTACACATTGCTACATAACTTGAAACCTGTTGTGAGCTTCTCTCTCTAGTTTTTATTTTCATTACGGACACAACTACTTCTGCTGCTATTGATGTGTACAAACGAGTGCAGGAATACGAAAGCCTTCCAAGAGATACTGTGTGAAAATGTGTGCAGTTATTCCAACAAATCCCTTCAAATTAAACCACCAAATATGTAATTTGTCCATGTTGTAAAATACATCATATTTATAAAGTGGTATGGTTAAGCTTTGGTTAGGTTTACGCATTAAAACTTTAGGGAAAGATCATGTTAAAATGACTACTTCGGTGGCCGTTTAGCTCAGTTGGTGGAGCGGGCACACGTGCGGAGGATTGTTCCTCGACGCGGGAGGTCCGGGGTTCGGGTCCGTTTTCCCCCCTCTCTCTCCCCTTTCATATCTCTCTCGCTTCCCTGTCCAATGAAGGCAGAAATGCCCCAACAAAAAAAAAAAGACTACTTCGTTAGGCACAGGCACAGAGGCAAAGCTATACGTCATGATTGCTTCTGGCTTTGGTTGCGATATGAAAGGTCAGCGGCAACGAGGTCAAAGTTGAAATCATTTGAACTTTGAGCGCAGCGCAATTCTGGGTGGTGAGCTACGCCAAGGGTAGAGCTTCCTCCAAGTTGTCTCCACCGCTCCCCCCATAGGAAAACAATGGCACAGCCAGCGCAGAGCGGTTTTACCGCAGATCATGTGTAGGCAACTTTAAGGTTAAGGGACATTCATTGTCATGGTTATATTAATAAACATGTGGTTAAGGTTAGGGGACGATTGAGGTCATGGTTTAAAAAAACGACGGTTAAAAACGAGAAACAAATAGCTGTCTACCATATTAAAGTGTATGTTTTATTGACCTATCCATCAACCACTGACCTCCTATACGTAGACTTTGTCGCTTTATAAGCAAGTCACCTGACTTCCTTTGCTCCCGACAGACAAGACTCATCATTACTACGGCCACTAGAGGGCTTTGTCACTTGAGCATATGATGTAGCCTGTAGTGTGTATTCTCTGTACCCGAATCATAACATGTGATGCCTTAACTCCTTTGTGGATTTGCCTGCCCAGGGACTGCTGATTTTGAAATTTAGCTATTGAGCTAATTCTGGAACAGTCAATGACTGTCCATTG
The DNA here is from genome assembly GCF_008315115.2 of Sander lucioperca. Taxonomy (NCBI): domain Eukaryota; kingdom Metazoa; phylum Chordata; class Actinopteri; order Perciformes; family Percidae; genus Sander; species Sander lucioperca. The sequence continues at coordinate 4,621,636 of NC_050186.1, forward strand.
TCCCTGTTAAATAAATAAATAAAAATAAACATATGTTGTTTTGGGGCAGTTCCTGAAACAAAACAACTGATGATGAGGAAAGTCTCCATTAGCACCGAAATTTAAACAGTTATAGCTTCCCCCTTATAGAGTAGGTAGTGAAGGGAAAACCTTTTTTCTAATAATATTAACAGCATTAAGAGATCAGCATTCAGGGATACTAGGTCTCTTAACCATCAAGGAACTGAATTCATAATATGACAAGCCTGTGAGTGCGTCCTTTTGTTTTACTGACACATAGTGCTTTATGGTATGTGGCTGTATTGCTGCTACAGTTCAGTTTGAGATATTCTAATCAGTTCTTTTCTGAGAGAAATCTTACTGTGTTTGTTATATTGTACAGCATCAAAGTCTCCATGACATCAACTTCATGTAATGATGCTTCACACCTCATCCCCCCCTCCAAAGTGTCAATCTGGTGTCCTGGAACGTGTATCCTGCTGGGCGAAGCAGGTGGCAGTAAACAGGTACGTTGAGATGCCAGACAGACAGACAAAACAGATGACTCTTACTCAGCCCCTTGAGTCCTCGTGTTTTGTGACTGTTGGCACTCAGACTGAGCGACAAGACACACCACGTCTTGGTGTAGCCTAAGACTCACAACAGACTAAGGGGGGAAAGGAAACAATATTTCGCCTGATGATTATATACTACAGAATGATAAAACACTGAAGCACTAAGATCATTTTTCTTGCTCCTTAGATAATAATGTAATGGATTTCATGGTTGTGTAACAATATATAAAACTGTTGCAAGCATAGTCATCATGTAAATCTGCCCTATTAGCCATAAGGCATGCTGTACTGTGTGCACATTGCAGTTGGGCTGAATCACTTATGAATTTACACCCCAAAATGAGCTGCAGAGCAAATCAGTGTCTTTTACACATTGCATGTCTGTACCGTTACCACTGGTTTGTGCCTATCATGGCATATGGCAGTTTGCAGTACAAGAGCCTGCAGTTTTAGAATTAGGAACAAAGTAGTCCACACAGGTACCACTTACAGTGTGCTGCTATGACGGCAACGGCGTGTTTAGAATAGATAGCCAATCTTATAAGATGGCAAATGTTTTTCTGGCCGTCTGGCTGGCCTGCTAGCAGTTAGTGGCTAACCCTGTTTATATATACTAGATGCCAATGTGAGCTGGCCTCGGCTCTCACCCTGTACAAAACAGTGTAAACCACCAGGGCATGAACTGTGGTTTGCTTTAGTCCATGTTTTCCTCAAGGGGAAGTGGGCATAGCAGTCTGATGTACACTCTGATGTCTACTTGTTTGTAGAGGTTAACTCAACACAATTTGACTGCTTTCACAGTCATTATGATTTATGGATGGTTAGAAATATTTAGGTAGATTTGAAGGTCCTGTAACCACTAAGATAACAATGGCTGACTTCATAGTCTACCTATATGAATGAAAAAAAACTGCTCTTAATTGTTTGTTAGATTATTAAATTTAAATGTATTGTCTGTACCACATTTTTGTTTTTAGGTCTGTCAAACAAAACACAGTAACCTTTAAGTGTAAATGATATATAACTCAGAAGTTGAAACCTTACTATTATTCCTTAATTTAAATTAAGTATTACAAAGGGCGTGGATTATTAGTGTCACACAGGAAAGCCCAATGGCTGTTTTAGATACTGTGAATGTGCTAAGTCATAACATTTGGCCCGTCTGTGAAAGCAAAGGAAACACTCTCTTTCAGTTTTTTTGCTGTGTCACACACACACACACACACACACACACACACACACACACACACACACACACACACACACACACACACACACACACACTTGACACACAACCTGAGGAAGCAGTTTTGTAAGCCATGCTCTGTACCATTAAGTTTTGTTGCCACCAACTTGTTACAGCAAACTCTCCACATTTTCTTGACGTTCAATATCTCCTCAAACACCTGCTAAACAGGCTTCCTCTTCTACACTGAAGTCTATACAGAATGGCTTATTTCTACACCTTTCTGCATTAACTTCCTCCTACTCCAGATAGAGGTAGTGGTGTGATCACCAACTGTTACCCTACTTTGGCGGCTTTCTGACTCAAAACGGAGCTTATGCTCTCTTCAACCTGGTTTTTGAAACCTTGGTTAAAAAAGAAAGAAAGAAGAAAACATTTCAACAAAAAGGAAATTAACACAGTCAGTCGCTTGTGGTATTTTTCAGCATTTGTGGTTCAATTCTGTCTCAGATATCGTCAGCTTTTAAGTAATATTTCCTTTCAAATTAACACCACTGACTAAATCAGCCAGTTTTAAAGGGTTCTGAATATAAGGTGCCGCACACCAAAGTGTGTTAATGCGTTTTCAGTAATTAGTCTGTTGTGACTGAGTGTTTATGGGGGCTACACTTAACAGCATTTTACCCTACATTGTCTGAACACATACACAGACGTCTCAAAGAGCTTGTTCAATGTTAGTTTTGATTACAGAATTTAGTTTTGGCAGAGTTGAAAGAGAATAGCAGGGCTCCATTTTAAACAGGTGCAAAACTGAAACTAACTGGCTTTAAGTTGCAGTTGTTTTTTCTGCTTCTGTGTGACTACTTTTAAGTCATGTATATATCTTCATCTCAGCTTGAGACTAACCAACAGAGGTGCACAAAATAGTTTTTCAACTTCTCTCTCTCATTCTCCTTTCCTTTTTTTACCCTGCCTCAGTCTCCCCAAACAACCCCTTCGAGTTTCTCTGCCCCGGTCCCTTTATACCAAAAATCCACTCTAACACAACTAAAAATTCATTTTGTCTGACCTAAATCAGAGGGTGTCTGCGCCATGGGCTTATTACACAGTGCGCTTAAACTTGTGTTGTGGAGGAGGATGGGGTATTATTATCTTCCAGCTACCCACCCTGCTATAAAAACTAGTGGTGCGACATCTCCTCAGCGCAGTGCTGCTGCCCTCCCTCCCTTCCTCTCACTCTCTCGCTCGTCCTATGAGCCACACACAACAGTGAGCCTGACTCTTAACTCCACACTCTGCTACACAGACAGACCCAAGAATCACACTCTGCTCTCCTCTGTTGCGCTGCTTTTGCTCCTCTCCATTGGATATTCCTCCTTGGGTGTTTTTTTGTTTGTTTAAATGTATTTTTGTGAATGGGCATCCGTTGCCGGTGTGAGGAGCTTGTGAATGGACTGACTGCCTGGCTGACTGACTGATTGACAGACTGGCAAAGAGAGAGGCAGCTACATTTCAATTAAAAAGGGCAATGCTGAGAGGTCAAGTGAGGAGCAAGAGAGCCTCTTAGTAGTCTGGAAATACATGTGACACGTGACGGGAATCAAGAAACTGAAGGCACGGTAGGTGATGGGTGCTGAGAGCTGTGGAATGCTGGGGAACGTATCAAGACATGTGTGAATTTATGTGGAAGCCAGAGTTTTGAAGTATGCACATGGGTGTGTGTCTGTGCGTATATGTCTATAATAATTTGTCACATTGTTTCAGAGTGTGGGAACAAGCTTGCACTTGTGCGTTATGTTACAGTGAGCACACGTGCAACGCTTTGTGTCCTTTTTTGTGTTTAGAAGTGTATATGAGTGTTGTAGCCTACTGCTGTAGATCCTAAATGTCTTACAAGGTGCAAACAGGTCAATAAAGTCGCTTAATGACTCATGCTATTTCCAAAATTCTACAGCACAATATTTACACTACAGCGTAAATATTGTGCTGTAGAATTCTGGAAATAGCATGAGCGTTTATAGCTTCACAGCACGTCTTGGAAATGTCAAACATAGTAGTTTAAGTGGGCTTAAGTATGTGTTGAGTCTCCAACAGTAATTATACATTGCACTTTTAGATATTCCATATCTATATGACATTCTTCTTCAAATTCAAAACACTCAGGTAATTCATAAAGATAAATGGGATGTTTGTGAGTTGGGCCAAAATAAAAACATGTTATGGATTTGAGGCTGAGCTGTAAATTACTGTTTACCACAGGCTTTTTGTCAGCCAGCTTATAGTAGTCCTATTACCTCATGTAGTTACAAAATTCAAAAGTATTACCATTCAAATTGTTTACCAGTAGTTGTTTGTCATTCACGTATAAAGATTAGTTTGTACTCACTAAATTCTAAACTTACTAAATTAAAACAATTGTTAAAAATGCAGGATATAATTCAGTGTAAGTGGGAAATTAAATACAGAAAATCAGCTGCATTTACAAATGTAAAATAAGGGTATACTTTATGTTGTATTGTATCGCTGCTTTATCAGATACTGGAACGTTTGTTAAGTTACTTCAAAAGAGTACCTGTAGTTAAACACCTACTCAACAGGCTCACAAACTGTGACAGGAAATTCATTAAAGATCAATGTCATACTAATAATAGGTTTGCTTAATCACACATTGTAACTCTGATTATATCTCATTAGCTGCAGTCAGTTTTCAACCTGCACCTGCCAGTGTGTAGTGTACTAAAGGCTTTTAACTTTTTAATCTTCAACATGGTAATTCATGGAGCCATTTTAAAATATCAGAAAAATACAGATGGATACATTTTTAATCAATGCTTAATTATGAAATTGCAATAATACTGTATTCCTCTTTCAAGAATTTTTTTTATTTTATATTGTACCATTCTCGAATACAACTTTTTCTGCTCACTTGGGCGTCTTTACTCGGACAAAACAGAGATGTAGAGAAATATAAGTATGTAGAATAAAAAAAGAATCTGTCCATTGGATGGAAAATAGTTTAGAAGTAACATTCTTAATCACTGAGCCGATATTCAGCAGTGAACCATAAACTTTTGTTTACTTTGGGGGTGAGAGAGATAATGGTGTGTAGCTGTGGGCCCCCCTGAAGGCTGGAGAGATGACACTTAGTGCCAACGGGCTCTTTAAGGAGCCGCGCGAGTTAAATTGGCCTCCAGATCTCTTAAGACCAGACCCAATGTTTTCTTCAAATATTTATCATACTTACAATAAATATAAGTATTAATTAAAGGCATACATTATTGATTATCTTCTGAGGCAATTGTAGTGAACAATTTCATTGGTACACCTGTTGAAACATTTCAACAAGAATCCCTCTTAAAGTGAGGTTATGGTGCTAGATTTTACAAAATGTATTGAACTCGCAGGCTGATTTTCTACCAAAATGATAACATTTAATATAAGTCAGTCTGTACTGTTTTATAACAGTGTAAATGTGGAATAAATGTGCACCAACTCTGTGTAAACTTCCCATAAATAAGTTCCAAGCGACCCTGAACTTTTAAGCAAAACTTGTGCAGTTAAATGCTCAAATTTGGCCTTGACATTTCATCATTACTGTAAAGATAAAAAAAAAAAAAAAAAACAGCCCATTTTGTGTAACTGGCATTATATACGGTTCACCTGCTCAAGTTGACAGCAATTAAGATTAAAAACTCTCCCTCTGCGGCCTATAGGCTCCAGACAATTGTCATTTAAAACTCCAACCAAGGAAGTATCTCCTGGAGAAACTGTGTTTTACTGGTGATAATGGACTAGCTTACACAGTAGGTCAAATGAATGTCTACTCCTAATAAGGGGGTGAATTTTGGCTGTCAATACGATAAATTATTGGCCGTGCAATTGTCCGTCTGTGACAGTTGTTTAGCAGGTGTTTGCTATGGGCAGTTGGTGACAGGGGTAAACTTTGGCTGCTGGTGATTTAGCATGTGGGTCAGGTGGATGCACTGGCCTGACAGGGATAAACTAGGCTTTGGGTGTTGTAGCTTACAGGCCAAATGAGTGTCTGCCTGTGACAAGGGTCAAGATGGACATTAGCTGCTGATTTGTGGCCTGAGCGGTCAGGGCTGGGGACAAGTTAGCCACTCTACTCGGGGCATAATGATGATACAGCTGCAACAGGGACAGAGAGGAGGAGGAAGAGGAAGAGGAGGAGGAGGAGGAGGAGGATGAGAGGAGGAAGAGGAGACTGATTAGGTGGAGGAGGAGGTGGTGGTGGTCAGAGCCCAGAAAGCAGATGAAGTTCCTGGGAGAAAAATGACACTGAATGAAGGTGACACATAATTTGGGGTGGGAGTGCTGAGTTGAACGTGTTAGTGACTAAGTGAGGCAGGAGAGGAGACGTGGCCGGTACAGGCAAGCCGAAAGAGAGACAGACAGAACGGCAAGACTGTCCATTAGAGGTCAGTTTAATAATTTAGCTGATATTGATCCCGGTATGAATAGTTTTTACGCATGGAACTGAAATGCTTGTTCAGTAAATTAATTCAGTGATGCATGTGTGATGAACAGAAATAGGTACTATAGCTGATGATTGCAACAAAATATGATTTTCCATACGTATTTATTGAAAAATCATGTCACCTAATAATGGCAGATTGTTATAGGCTGACAATAATTTACTGAGTCAATTTTATCAATAAAGAAAAAAAGTTGGGTTGTCCTTCCATGACTTTACTGGAACAGTAAGATGGATAAAGAGCCAAATGACTTAAACAGTAATTATCAGAGCCCTTTCACAAGGCGTCCACACCCTGGCTGCTCTGATGGGTGGAGGGGGTCGGGGGTGGGGTGTAAAGGGTTAAGACTGTTTGGCTGATGAAATGTCGCTCCAGGACTTTGTGGTGGGAAAGCTGTGCCCTCCTCCCCTCCCTGTCTATGTGGCACATCCTCCTTAGATCCTTTCCACATTGTAATTAGGGGCCGGCCGCTAAGAGCTAGCGTTAGCTCGTGGCAGGCAAACAGTGGGACCAGAGGGGAGTGGTGCTCGCTGGGGCACCAGGCGAACAAACAGCAACAGCAGCACGTGTTTCATAGTTCCAGGAGTGGGTGGGATGGATCGAGAGCAAACGAATGACAGTGGGTTCACCAAGCCCTCCCAGTCAGACTCTTTTTCTCTCCCTTTTATCCACTCTGTGTTGTTCCAAGCTCTGCACTATTGTTTGCCTTGGCAGGCTGTTACAGGGAGGGGCCCCTCCGCTGGTGTTTGTGCAACCTGTTAGGGAACTTTTAGGGCCATCTGATCGCTCCCTTCTCTCACCTTCTACCCAGGCTATTACTTTTTATGGATGTTGTATACATGGTACATAATAGAAAAAGGATATTGTTCTGTCTTTGTAGAGGCAACATTTTTCCAGACAACAAAATCATTGAAAGAAAGTACCTGAGCTTATAGTACAGGATTTACATTACACTGTAGGGTTTGTATGAAATTCAATACAGATAGAATCCCTTTTTCCATTCATTATTTCTGTTTTAAATATACAATTTCATCAGCAACTTTCTCCGTGGCTCTTTTGTTTCAGTGTTCCCATCAGGGTAGTTTGAGTTCTGTGTAGTAGGTCTGTGGGCCTATATCCTATACCACCACCCCCTCTATAGACATTTTAATTATGACCACACTGTATCAATGGAATGAACATAGCAACAGTTACCTAGCAACAAGATCGACAAGAATAAACTACATGTAAGATTGGTGTCCAAGTTGAATACCTGCAGGTGAACTAAAGGATTTTCTGAAATAGTTTTTTTCTCCTCTGGTGTAATCCCCTGCAGCACAAAGCCAAGACACTCGATGCGTGTGTGTGTGTGTGTGTGTGTGTGTGTGTGTGTGTGTGTGTGTGTGTGTGTGGCTTTAGCCCTGGTCCATTTAGAGCCAGTCAACAATGCAGCTGTGGTAAGCGGGCCCGCTTCAAAGTATTTATCTACACATGCCTCCAGTGACCACCAAGTGTGGACGGCTAAGTTTAAGCTCTATTCATAGATGTGAATGAATGAGCACCCTGCCAGAGGAAGTTTTATCACTGTAACTGTAAACAACAGCGCAGTGAATCAACAGGTAGGAACTCAAGAAAAGTGAACAGGGATTTGTGTGTGAAACAATATCGAGCTCTTAAGTCACCGTGCTGTAAATCAAATGAGTGCAGAGAGGATAGACTGCATACGTAAGCATTTTGACAGGATACAGTATCTAGAGTACAATCTGACCTCTTTTGTCGTTCTCTTCATTTCTCACCACATCCCAATCACACGTCGTATTGTTCAAATGAAGGTATCAGCTTGCTCCATGCTCATATCTGGTAGAGACAGACAAGAGGGATGGACGTTATCACAGAAACTCTCACGCACTTATCACCAAGTGTCAAACAGAACAAGGAAAATATTATTTCAAGAAAAGCCTGTTTGAAGTCTTATCAAGATGATGGGTTTCCCTAACTCACACTCGCAACACGATCCTACAAGAATTTGTGATGGCACATTTAAGACAAATATTACCCGATATGATGTTTGCTCAAAGTGAGACATGCTGTATTTACCACTTGTTGCCTTTGGTGCACAGATGGCACACAAACAAGCATGCCTACAGTATATTTTAATAAAGCGAGACTCACTCATCATCGTTAACAATATCGGCTTCGGTTAAGAGCCTCTATCTACTTAAATATCAACGCTTTTTGAAAATACTTTATCTAGTGAATGCTGCTTGTCATCAGTGACACCGAGCTCTGGATCACATGTCACTCCTAATGCACTCTTGAAATCAATGTTTTACATTAATGAACAGTTTCATTATTTGCTTTAACACACCCCCATCACCTTCCTGTTGGCACTTCCTCCTCAGGAGAATCCCTGTTGCAAAACCAAGTGCAGCTTCATCCCTGTGATAACTAAAATATTTATGATGCTGGCGTTCGTTTGCTGAGGGAGTGAGAAACCAACTATGTGGATTTGCTTTGTGAAAATTACTGAGACCAGCGATCATCCAATAGCAACAGGAAATCAAAGAGAACATGTTCAAACGAATCACTGTATTCTGCAGGTATTTTCAGATTTCTCAAAGACTCATCTGTCCATGTGACAAAAAAATACTCAAATCAGCTGCACAATAAGAACTTTTATTTTTAAACTTCTTTGCCAAGTTTATTGTAATCCAAACCAAGATGGTACCTTTTGACAAATGTCCTTGTTAATTAGTTAGGCTTTATTTATTCAGGAAGTCTCATAGACAGACCAGAGAACAAATTGTACAATATGAACATTCTTTTCATATTTTTTGTCTGTTGTACAAAATAGCTTTTTTTGGATTAGGAAATAGTGTTGCAACTCTGGAAATGTGTTAAAAATATTTTTTAGGTGGCCAGGTTGGCTCAGTGGGTAGAGCAGGCACACATATATTTAGAGGTTTATGCCTCAATGCGAGGTCCAGGATTCAAATCCGACCTGTGATGATTACCTGCATGTCAATTAAAGGCGGAAAAGCACAACAAAAAAAAATCTTTAAAAAAATATATATTATTTTTTTAGTGTGTGACAGACTGAATACTCTTTTATCCTGACAGACTAAAGAGTCTCAATGGATTTTCAAAATACCTTCAAAACTGTTGTAAGTGTTAATGACGTCACATGAGAGGCACAACCCTAAAGACAAGACTATTAGTAAAACAACACAAGTGAGGATGAGAGCAACAGAGCAACATGTGGGTCCCACAGAATTATGTATTTTTCAGTTTGACCATATTTCACAGTTCACTGTTATTTCCTTCTTTCTAGATAAGCAACAGAGTCAGAGAGAGGAGCATGGTTCATCACAGAGAAGAGGACCTGATCGGGATCCCCTTCCCAAATCACAGCAGTGATGTCCTCTGCAGCCTCAATGAGCAACGTCGTGAAGGGCTGCTCTGCGATGTCATCCTCATCGTCCGTGACCAGGAGTACCGCACCCACCGCTCCGTTCTGGCCGCCTGCAGCCAGTACTTCAAGAAACTCTTCACAGTGGCCAACGCTGACGGCGGGGATCACCATCAAACGGCGGCCGTGTACGAAATTGACTTTGTGGCTCCAGACTCTCTCACAGCCATCCTGGAGTTTGCCTACACCTCCACTCTGACCGTGACGGCATCCAACGTTAAAGAGATCCTGAACGCAGCTCAGATGCTGGAGATTCCCTGCATCATCAACGTTTGCCTGGAGATCATGGACAGTGGGGGCGGAGGCAGCGGAGGGAGAGGGGAGGAGGGAGAAGAGGAAGAGGAGGATGCGGAGGAAGATGAGGAGGAGGAAGAAGAGGAGGATGAAGAGGAGGATGAGGGGTCGAGGAAGGACGAGCAGGAGGATGAGGAAGACAATGTCAGCGAGCGGTCCTTGCAGTCCTCGGAGAGCAGGGGGGGGCAGACGACTCCGGGGACGGAGGACTCGCCGCCTCCCAGTACCTCCACCTACCACCAGCAGTTTGAGCTGCACAGAGAGTCCTCGCAGTCACAGTCTCCAGACACCGTGAGAGGAAAACAGGTAGTTCACTGGATATTTTCTTATTTCTATTACTGATATTGTATTTTCAAGGCAAAAAAAAATAATCTGACTTTAAATGACTATTTCTAAGTTCAAAAGGCTGATGAAAAATATACATGCATCTTGTGTTGCAGGAGAGTGTGGAAAGTCGGGCTTTGAAGGATTTCTCTATCGAGTCTCTCCTGCAGGAGGGTCTCTACCCCCGTATGTCAACACTGGACAGGAGGGCCAACTTCTCTCCTCTCCTCCCAGGCTTCTACCCCTCCATGTGGGCCGCAGAGTTCCCAACCTTCCCCAAGCAGCTCCTGGACCCCAGCCACCACCAGCATCCCCACACAGGAGCCTCACAGCAAAGCAGGCTCCCCCACGCCTTCCCCAAATCTGCACCGCTTGAGGCTTCCAGGCCCCTCGATCTAGCTGTGAAAAGAGAAATCATAAAGGAGGAGATGAAAGAGGAAATCCCGCTCAGTCTGCTCCACGGCAACTTCCTGAAGGAGTTTGTCAGCTCGGGCCTAAGCAGCACCATGAACGCTGGGTCAGTGCCGTCAGAAGGTCACGCTCTGGGCCCGTTAAAGGATGAAGCCGACTTCCGGTCGTACCTGAGCTTCCTGAGTTCCGCGTCCCACCTGGGAGGGCTGTTCCCTCCCTGGCAGCTGGAGGAGGAGAGGAAGATGAAGCCCAAAGCGTCGCAGCAGTGTCCAATCTGCAACAAGGTAATCCAAGGAGCTGGGAAACTGCCACGACATATGAGGACACATACCGGGGAGAAACCGTACATGTGCACTATCTGTGAAGTACGATTCACCAGGTATGTGAAGCAGCACTTCTTCTCACATCATCATTACTTCACTAAAAGTGTTTCGTATTTAAAAAGCCACACAGAAATCAACTTGAGATCTTCCTGTTCCTGTGCGTTTTGACTTCAAAGCACGAAGTTATGTAAAACTGCAGGGTTAACAGAAAAGTACCCCATGCTCTTTTGACAGAGGTTAATATTTTTTCATCAAATCTCAATATCAAAGAGGTTAAAGTGGAAAGCCCCCTCCACTGGTTTCTTTGCATTAGTGATATCTTACTCACCAACATCCTCCTGCATTGGCATATTTTCCACCTGTATTTTAGAGCAGAACTGCATCATCTTTACTGACTTTTTTTTTTTTTTTTACTTTTTATTTGTCAACTTTTTCACATTGTACATCTGAAGTCCTACGGCAGAGGACTAAAAAAAAAACTAGGAAAAGAGCAAAAAAAAAAATGGGTTATGCAAAATCAAAGCAGCATATATACATCATATAGATATACATTACATATCTCTCTTTTCGGCAATGTAAACAGGCCATTTCCCCCATTTTTTCTCTCCCAGCTCTTTTTGGAGCCGTATAGAATAAGTCATTTGTTCGAGTAGGTGTAGGTGTTTAACAATACCAACAAAGCCAGTACTTTGTAATAGCTTTCTTACCCGCAGCCAACAGGATCTTATCTTTACTGACTTTTAAACTCACTTGTATCAAACAAAATCTAAAAGGGCAAATAAATGCAATGTTGTCAACCTTTCCACCCACAACACACTGTATGAAAACAGGGTTTTGTTCTTTCCTCAGACAAGACAAACTCAAGATCCACATGAGGAAGCACACAGGTGAGCGCCCCTACATCTGCCTCCACTGCAACTCCAAGTTTGTCCACAACTACGACCTAAAAAACCACCTGCGTATCCACACGGGCGTCCGTCCGTACCAATGTGAGCACTGCTACAAAAGTTTCACACGGTCCGACCACCTACATCGACACATCAAGAGGCAGAGCTGCCGCATCTCCCGCCCCCGACGAGGACGAAAGCCAGCTGCTTGGCGGTCCACACCCACCAGCAACTTCCTGTGCCCCCCCACTGCTGCCACCAACCGGTTTGAGGAGAACGGGTTAAGCCCTGCATACCAGGGAGTCAAGAGTCACGGACTTGGGGGAATGCTTGGCAACAGGGGTCTGGGATTTAAGAGCGGGGACGGCGCGAGCAGGGAGAGCAGGGAGGAACGGCGAGCAGAGGGGAAGCATGTCGCAGAGGAGGAGAAGGCAGGAGCAGGGAGGCAGAGGGGAGTGTTTGCCTTCGCTCTGGCTGGAGAAGAAGTGCTTACCCACTCTCCATTTTATGCTGCGACCTCTGAACCCTGGACCATGAGACTGGAGCGTGCTCCACCCATCCCTGAGCCGGCCAAATGAACTGTGGTCTGTAGAAGAAAAAAAGACAAGAAAGAAAGTCTCTTTAATCTCTGTGTCTGTTCTGCTTCAGGAAGCTAAAGCACCTTTTTAAAAAGTGAAAGTGAGATCAATGAACTTTTTGAAGTCTGCTGATGTGGCAGTAGTAAAACAGACTTGTTTCTTTTTTCTTTTAGAAAATGCAGCCTAATTAAATAATTTCACAGATGTCATGTTGAATAATTGTTTACAAATATTTTGATAGCATTTAAGAGGAGGCAAACAGTTTGACACTGCTAACAAGGAAAACATATCGGAATGCTGTTCTATATATTATTTGCGTTATTTATCTACAGGGTTGTCTAAAATACTATTAATTCAAAGACTACATAATTCTATGTCCTCTGAATTGAAGCAAGATGAGATGAGGCTTTTATGAAAAGTATTCATATGCAAGGAAATATAAATCTATAAATCAGAGCAGGACCTATTGCAGTTGATAAAATGTTGAATTAGTGACTATAATGAATGTAAAACAAATGACATGTACAAAATAATCAAAAAATGTATTGTAGAAAACGGTTATTATAACATTTCAGTGGAGTAGACATAAATTATTACAATACAATTTAACAAAATGCATAAATAACCTTCATCCAAACAAATTACAGTGAGTTTTATTTTGGATGGTTGTGTTTAAGTGTTAAAAAAGGACCAGTGCTTTCAAAAAACCCACTAAAAATGGTTTATCACAGGAGGGCGTTGTCTGGCACATGTCCTGTACGTATGTTTGATCCTAACATGGTTATTTAATGGTATTCCAAAACAAGGGGAACCCACTTGAAGTCTGATAAATCAGGACATTTGATAATGTGTTGTAATCCTTTCACTGCCTTGTTCTGATTTAAGATCCTCGTCTGCACTATTGTACATAGACAAAAAACTTTTTGGCCATGGTGGTGTTAATTACGGTTGCGTTGATGAAAAAAAAAAAATATATATATATATATATATATATATATATATATAGATCTTAAAAAGGCATCTATCCAAAGATGTGTACTTTGATATGTCACAGACTTGAATACAACTTTGTTCTAATGTTTATTGTGTCTTCACATGATGTACATTTCTAACTAATCAACTGCCGCTTTAGCTACAGTATGCTTGTGTTTTCTCTGCTGCAACAAATCAAGAGGGTTTTAGCCCTGTTTTTCATATGTTTATCTTTGATTTGTGTATAAAGAAGTTCAAAAATGATTTGAATTGAAATGGGAAAGTATTTTCTTGCTATTTATGCATATTTAAATGAATGAGCCTTGGCTATATTTTGCAAATCTGTTTTATAAAGACACTAAATGTAAAACTTTGCTCTTCTTTGGTAGTATTACTTTCAGAAAATAACCATGGTGTGTGTGTGTGTGTGTGTGCGCGTATGTGTGCGCGCGTGTGTGCATGCGTGTGTATGTGTATGTAGCCTATGTATTGTCCTATTTTAGTGAGGACCAATTTGAGATTTAGACATTGATAGTGATGAAGGTTTTCGAAAGTGAGGACATTTTGTCTTCACTTCTTTAATGCATTGCTCGAGTTGAAAATTTTGTTTTACGGGGGTTGGGGTTATGTATAGTTGTGATGGTTAGGGTTAAGAGCAAGGTAGTCTGGATCAACTGAAGTACATTTTCAGGATAAAGCCTGATCCGGCCCGTGGCTCACATGCAGTTAACTTTAACTCATTTAATATTTTCTGTGGTGTGTTAATATTTTTTGCAGAGGCACGTTCACTGCGTCCGGAATTTAGCGCCACCCAAGACAATTGTGATTGGTTTAAAGAAATGCAAACATCTCCTATAATGTATGTGTGGAGGGGCCAGACCTAACTCTGAAATACATTGTCAGTGAGGATCCTGCAAGGTAACATTAGATATTTTAACAGATTATAACAGTTTGCAACTATTCCATATTTTAGTTTGGCTAAATACACACTAGGTAAAAAAAAACACTGTCTTGGTTCTGATAGGTGACCAAATGGTTTTCTTCCCATAATGAGTAAAGTTAACCAAGTATAGAGTTGGTACTATATTAAAACCAAACTGGGTCAAATTTAACACAGTGATTTTTTGGTGTGTAGATTATTTCTAAAACTTTTGCATTTATTGTGCAATATTGCATTTTGCATAAAACTACTTCTCCAAAATGATTTAGTGGTAAATTAACTGGTAGGTAATCATTTATTTCCTGGGACATATTTTGCCATGGCTCACATCAATCTGAGAGTCACTAATACATATTTATTCATTCAATGTTATATGGAGAATTACATATATGTAGCATAGACCAATGCCACACACCACAGCATGTGTATCCCCTGATGGGTCTTTAAAATACATAACATTCAACAAGAAAATACATACAAAACAGTACAAAACACATACATTGATTCAATCAAATTACGATAAATCTCAGTACTACATTCATTCATGACTACATGAATGATCCTTCCTTATAAAAGGTTCCACATGTTGATCTCCTGAACAGACAAAGGTGTCTGTCCAAAGGAGGATTCACGAAAAAGGCACCTTACAGCTCCCCACAGATGCCAGAAACCCTAAAAAGGTACCAGCATGTCACTGAGCACCTTGGTAGCCTGGTTATTCCTGTTTTGATGAAGGATTAATATTTGCAAATTAAATAAACATATTTAGTTTCTTAACAACATGTCAGTGGTGGGATCTTATTGGCTTCCTAAGTTACACAAGAAATGAAATGTCCATGTTACAATAAAAGGGTGAGTAAAATTAGCTTCAAGTGTATAAGCCTTGTTAAACTGGGTACACTACCTGCCACTATGCTGTATATTGTTCACACCCACACAAATAAGACCACAGAAGGCGCCAGCTCCTCAGCTGGAGGCTAATAGGTAGGCATTATTTACTGTAATGTTAGGTCACACAACACCTGACATCCCTGCTGAGGTCAACTCTGGATTTGTGCCCGTATAGTACGTATGAAAAGAAAAAGTGTCATTAATAATGATTGATAACACACAGAGAGTGTGGGTAAAAGGTTTGAGGGATGGACAGATGGACAAACAGGAAGTTGTAATGGATGGTAAATGTGACACAGAATCAAATACAGTAAAATACAAATAATAGTATAACAGTATAAGTCAAAAGCAATATGTTACAAAAGTCACTGTTACAAGGTGAGCATTAGTCTTTTGGGGGGGGGGGGGTGGTGGATATTGACAAATTGCATATTATTACTCCAACTATATATTGTATGTGAGCTATGTACGGCTGATTACTGCAACAAATTATTTTATTATTATTATTATTACACGATCAAGTTGAAGGATATTGGAATCATGGTAAATATTGCATCAAATACATTATATTTCAATGATACAGTAATGTGGTTTAAAGAGGTGTATTGGATCAATACATAACTGAATACTAATGCTCACACTGCTGAGACTCATTTAGTCCTGTCTGATCACATTGACCTTGTGGCTTTGATGTTTTATCGCTGTATCGATCAAACCTTTATAGTCAGATCATTCACAGTGGTGCATTTTTATTATTGACTAAGAGTGTATTTGTCTTCTAAGTGCGTGAATACCATGAAGCAAGTTGAAGAGCTTTTTGGCAACAGTTAACTTGTTTTCATGATTTAAAGTGCTAATTTCATTGGCTGTGCTTCACACAGACCTCGTCTGTTTCTTTGCCCAGGCCTCTAGTGGAGATAAGTGGTACTGTAACTGACCCTGCTTACATCTAACATTATATGTTTCATCTGAATATACAGTGTGACATTTTATAAATAGTTTAAATGCCTTAGATTGATGTTGAAGTGACACAAATACATATCTGAATATAAGATTAAAAGCACATGAAAAACTACTGCTGCTGACTGTTTCACCATTTTAAAAGATTTTCCAGCCAGTGGCTCATTAAAGTAATACAATCTCACTGACTGTTTGAAACATCCCTTCCATCCTGATATGGCTTCATCCCTCTGGAGGGCGCCAAAGACTTAAGTTTGACTCTGACAGAATGACAAGAATGAATTTGACTTACGGTAAGACCCTCACAGTGAAATACATTGGGCTTGGAAGTCATTTTAAATTAATAATTAATAATTCACAAGAATCAAAGAATCAAAATAAGTCAGAAAAATATGTTTTGAGGTGGAAGATGTGTTGCTTTCTTATTTTTAAATTCTGGTGAAATAATAGAAAGATAAATTGAGGAAATGAAATAAAGAGACTGTGGTGGAAGCTTTTTTTTTTGGACAAATACAGCACAAACCACATCCCTTTATGTGGGGCAGAGATGGTCTGCAGCAGCTGCCTCCTGATGGTTTCAGTTATTTCTTTGCGCAGGATTTATTGGTGTGATGAATGGTTGCTGTGATAGATTTGTGCACCTACAGTAATGGAGTGGGCAGTGACCCATGTAATGCCACAGGAAGCAATAGCTTTAAGGAAAGTTCTAGTATTTTTAAAATGAATTAAACGTCGCAGTAGAATTTAATTCTGTGATTGACTTGTTAGGCTGTCAGCCACTGTTAAAAAAGTGTTGCTTTGAATGGATTTGAAACCATATTTGAAATTACTTGTATGCAATTTGGTTTTAGTGTCCCATCACTTAACCTTGTACGAACTAACACAATAGTCCTGTAACTGCTTTATAAAAAACAGACAGAAAATCGTATTGACAAATTTAAAAGCACTGATTATTTGTAGTTCAGGTGTGTGATGCTCAGAAGATATTTTGGAAAAGGTTGACTTAATTCTCTCATGTTACTTTAAGGACACTTATGCCTCTATTGTAAGTTTCTGTTTCTCTTTGGCTGCGTATAAAACTGTCAAATGCCAACACAGGATTGAAAATGTGTGTATATAAAGTCAATTGTAAATTGTTGAGGTTAGCCTAAATTAGATTAATGGCACCTTGTGGAGTTTTTTTCTAAACAAACAAAAGTTGTGTTGACATTAATGTTACTTACCCAAATGCACTGTGTGTATCCTTGGAGTCTAACAACCGTGTTCAACGTATTTCCTTCCTCATAAAACATTTGCAAAACCAATTTTTTTTAAACATTTTAAATCCTCCCGTTTGCATCCATGTTTAGTAGCTTGCAGTCTTCTTCTTTAATGCCTTTGTTGGAGCATTACTGTGTTATTTGGTGTGTTACTGCCACCTGTAGATCAAAAACACCATAAGTTACCTTTAATACAATAAGGTTAATAAAATGGAATCTAGTGCCATTGATTAATAAAGGTTTAAGGTTTATTTTTATTAGTTACACCTGTGATTTGAAATTCTGCATAAGGAGGAGGCAGGTTGGAGTTGTGGATGTGCTAAACAAACAGGACTGTCACCCAGGAGACTGGAGTTTGTGTCCTTTTACGTAAGTAAATGGCAAGTTTTTTTTTAACTTTACGGAACAAACGGTGCTAGGTCATGTTCTGCGTCATGTTGTCCAAGCAGTAGTAAAATAGCATCTGATTTGAATCCAAACCACAATCTTCTTCTAAACTTAACTAGACCTGCCTAAACCTAATCAAACTGTGACTGTTGTACACAGTTAATGATATGTTTAAAACTATGACCTATATCAGTGAGGTTTGGGGGACTTCTTGAGTGTGAGTCAAGGATGAGACACTTAACTGTGAAAAATCTACACCCACAAGACAAAGTGTGTGTGTGTGTGTGTGTGTGTGTGTGTGTGTGTGTGTGTGTGTGTGTGTGTGTGTGTGTGTGTGTGTGTGTGTGTGTGTGTGTGTGCGTGTGTTGGTACACGACTTCCTGAACCCCAACCCTCCTGAGGGGTGACTTCCTGACCCATTAACCCGCAGTCCTGTCTGGGTTCCTCTCTCTGTTTTTCTACTGTCACCACTCTGATGATCCTCTAAGGTCCATGTTGGTACACACAGCCTTCGTTGCCGTTATACTTGCACACACAAAGTTTTTCTAATAGGACATCCTCTGAGGAAGCTGTGCAACAATGCAGCTACACAATGCAGCTACAAGTTAGACCAGAGGGACTGTTGGCGGTAACACGGTCTGATGTTCTCCGCGGGGTTTCGGAGGCGCTGACGAGGAAACACCTACAAAACAAAGGACCTTGTCTGCGACAAGACCTCAAATACAAGGAACAATATGTATGACATAATTACAAAGCTTACTGATATCCACGTTAGTGGCTCTAAATTTACTGAGCGCTCCAAATCTTTCAATGCTGATCGAAGACATCATCACAGCGTTATTATTATTTGAAGAATTTATTTGTATAGAATTATATTGTGTGGTTATATAAAAAGAGGTCACAAATGCCTTAAGGACACAGGGAAGTGTGCACTGCCTACCTAGGTGGCTCAGACACATCTCACTCACTTCTTTTTTGAAAATGGCAAATAAATACATAAATGCACCTCAAATGAGGTAGTGTACGGTGTTTTGTTTTTTTAGAGAAGTTAATGGCTATTCCTAGGGTTAGTTTCGGTAGAGTATTCAATACTGTTGTATTAAGCAGACAATACAAGGGCAGATAGCAACTTTGTAACAAGCTTTAAGTCAGTTTTCACATTTAGCAACTTTTAAAAACATTGGTAGGAAAGTGAATCGGCTGAAATAACATCTGTTGGCAGGAGTTTATGAAATACACTCTTGCAGCAAGTTATTTTGAATAAAGAAGTACATTTGAGCTTCTTGTTTTTTTGTGGCTGTTTGAGGTCAAACAAAATCCTTCAAGACATTACAGATAACGCTGTTCTATGTATGACCTTTCCCTCCCTTAATACATCACAAGAAGCTCACCGCAGGTACTACTGCATCTTTCTCAGCTGCAGCTACAGTTTGTCAGCTGACCTTTATTTGACAGGACAGCTTAGACATGAAAGGGAAAAGAGAGGGGGAATGACATGCAGCAAAGTGCTGCAGGTCAGAACTGAACCCGCGGCTGCTGCGGTGAGGACTGAGCCTCTGTATATGGGCACGCGCTACCAGGTGAGCTATCCAGGTGAGCTATCCAGGCGCCACCTCTCAGTCTTTTGTTTGTATGCACCAGTCGATCACTCTGACTCCGAGACAATCCTATAGTCGTCACTGGCTGACTGTAGTAAAGTGTGTGAGTGTATGTGTGTGTGTGTGTGTGTGTGTGTGTGTGTGTGTGTGTGTGTGTGTGCTCTGAGACGCCCAGAGTCATATGGTCTTAATGAAATATGTATACAGTTTGGGAAAAGGGATACACGGCTGGAAGGTTTTACTATACAAAGCATTTTCACCTGTAAAGTCAAGTCCTTGTTAAATGTGTCTAAATTGTGACACAGCCCTCAGCACATATGATACAATACATCTACAAGGAAACATCACAATAAAGTGAATATCTCCAGGAGGACTGATTCTGCTTTTCTGGTTTATTCATATCTATTTTTAACAATGATGTGATGGAGCCACAATAACTGACAATTCTGTGTGAGGTATTGTTCCCTTTCAGGGAACTAGGCTGAATGTTATCGCATGGCTAAAACTGGAATTTCAAATAATACAATTGGACATTTTGATCCTCCTTGTGTGCACATCTTGCTGGAAACAACACACACTCACAAACCACTAAAGTGCAGCTGAGGACCTCAGGGAAACACTTGATTATCAGGTAAAAGAGTGTGCAGTGATTTAAAGTGACTATACAGGTATGTAACTTTTACACGTTTCTGATTCTGAAACTGTGTAATGTTCCATCTGATGATCATAAATGACCTCTAACAGGAAACGAGACTTACAGTGAAAATAACGCTATTTTTCTATAGTTTTTATTAATGTCTGTGCCCGGGTCCGATTTTTCACGCGAAGTCACAAAATGATTTACGGCAGGTAGACGGTGCTACTGAGCACACATTCTGACGGGTCACAGTTTTCGGTGTAACACCAAAAAAGCCTGTGTTATTGTATGCAGCCAGGTAAAGGGTAGCAGGAGATTTCTTTATATAGGCCTAATTGTATTTTAATTTTATTTTAGAAGTTATCTGCTGTAGTTATGGCTGATACTGGGGCAGGGCCATCATAGAAAAAAGGAAATTAAATGAAGAACAACTGGGATTGTAAATGATTCAAAAACGTCCCCAAATTGTCCGTCAGGTATGTAATATGTCTATTTCATTCATAAAATAACTTTAGATTGCACGATGTGGTTGTATGCCAGTAGCTTAGATTAAATTACGTCCCCCTTCCATTTAGCGCGGATGTTTTTTTACTTTTAGTCCGTGTTTGTGTTGGCCTATTGTCTTTTTGTCCCCCTGTACTTGTGTGAAGTGTCCTTGGGTTTCATAAAATGCGCTATATAAATCTAAGTTATTATTATTATTACGTTGGTTGCTACAACAAACTCTTAATGCTTTGGCTTGTGACACAGTGACAGTGATAGCCGGTTTAGCTCATGATACATCCAAAGTAGGCTAAGTTTGTATGCAACACTTGAAATGCAACAAAGCATCTGTAACGTATTCTCTTATTATAACTGTAATAGAGCACCGTAAAGAAAAGACCTTTAGGACAGCAGGTGTGGTAAAAACACTAAAGCTTTTGTCCAAAGCGGCCACTAGAATCAACACAAACTGAAAGTTACAAATAGCCACTTTAAATATTTGTTTACACAACATTATTTAAGTTCATACAAGCTGGACTTACTTTTCTCAATCACTAAATCATAGCCCTAAACTGTTTTTATTTGTTTACTCATCCGTTTTTTCACTAAAAGCTGTGTGATGTATAAAACTCCATAAATGAAGTATTTAATATAATTCGTTTAAAAACTTTTGATAATCAGAGTTTGAAGAGATAAACAAAAGAAATGATGGTGTTATGTGGATTAGCACATTTTTCTCTCTTACTTTTAGAGTCAATGAGTTACAAATACCACAAATTATTTTACAAAGCTGTTCTCGCCATATGTAACCAATGTCCTGTAGTCAGTATGGTCACGTCTTCAGTTAGTTTTTTAGAGAAACATCCTGCATCAGCTGCAGCAAATGTGGCTAGAGAAACCAAACCACATGACCTTAGTGTTTCTCTCTTGTTTGTAAAGGTTATTTATATGTCAGCAGCAACAACAGAGCCAACTAATCAATGTTCAACTTTAACATCTGTAGATATGTGAGGTACACATACTGGCAAGCCTGCATCTGGCATGTGCATTCATCACCTGTAGGAGTTTAGCCTAATGCACACCTACATTTAGTAATCAGGCCAGCTATAATGGTTTCCTGTACACTTACTATGCATCTTATTGTAGTAATTTCCTAGCTGAAGAGCAATTATTATTGATTCAACCGGAAGGAAGCAAACAGTAAGCAAACAGATGACAAAGAATCTTTAACTCTCTTGAGAAGTCAGCCTAAATCATACAAAAAATATGATTGATCTGAAATAAGAAAAATATGTGTTATTCTGAGTTTATTCTGCAGACATAGAAAAATGAAAATATTGCATAATGTCGTTCAACAACACCTGCCATGCTATTGCAACACCTGAGTGTCCAGTGGGCATTAGTGGAGAAACAGGACATTGATCTAACAGAACATCTACTTTAGATAATCTTATTATATAAAACTAAGTTGTGGGGAAAAGCAACTGAATGAAAGATCAATGAATATAATTCATGTAAGATGTGATATTTGGAGTCATACAGTATGAACTTTGCCCTCTGCTGCAGACTCCAGACTCCTCTCTAGTTAACGACGACCTAATAGCCATCCATTCAGCGGTAGGTCAGGCAATGACCAATGACTGCTGGACTGTACATCAATACAACAAGGACTGAGTACTACAGGCCTAATGGGCATGAGAGACAAAAGCCAGACCTCATGGTAAATGGACTATTACTGCACACTCACATTAACTGTCTGGAAGGCCAATGCAATTGCACTCAACAAAAAGGAAACGGTTTTGCTTGCAACCTAATGCAGTTGTGTTGTATTAGTCTGACTGACAACTTATCAGGGCCAACAAAAGTCTCAACATAAGCTCAAGACAGTCTCAGAATAAATACCAGGAACTGTGTTTACAACAGGAAGCACTGCTGAGAAAAGTCTCAAAATCTATCTGACGCTGAAGGGACCAATCAAATTTTACTTTTGGTCTAAGTACAACTGTAAGATATACCCATTAGTTCCCAAGAAAGCTGACAGTGGCACAACATACGCAGAAAGCGTCCTCATCATCAGACAGTATTCAATGAGATAGCCCACTACCCTATAGGTGCATTATTACAAAACAGAAAGGAAAATCTCATGCAAACAACCCAGAAACCCCAAATTAGTTTTTTTTTAAAGGCTTAACTGAGCTTATCGCATAAATAACTAATTATTTGGCATTAATAAAGTTACTGTATAAACATTTATAAAGGGTGCCTTAAGACAGTACCAGAAGAAACACTCATTTCAAGATGCTATCACAGTAAAAAGCAACACATGGCAAGCTTAAATGTTGTTGGTTTTGATGGTACTATATTAAACTATATTTCTGATATTTAGTTGCCATGTATGTAGAGGTAAGGAAATATTATGTGTGCTAACATGCAGCAGAGCAGGCAGTCACCTTGGCTGGGAACCATGCAATTATCACGGAAGCTTCAAAATGAGTCTACTACAGAAACACTGTGGCTTCTGGTTTTTTTCCAGGTCCAGTGTTAAGTGATTTCAGTCCATTAAATTGATGCTCGTACGATAATGTCAGCCAGTTTGACACTAGATAGTCTGTTGAGGAGCCAATGTAGTATTATTGAAGTCAGACCTATTGGCAGAACTGAAATAAAACCATCCGGTTAATCTCTCGACTGGAAACAAATGAAATGGAAAGTTTAAAGCTATGCACTTAATGGTGAAAGAACTAGAGGTAAGAGTGCTAAATATCCCTGCAGCAAAAGGAAGTGACAGAACTAAAGACCTATTTCTGTTTGTGTGGCCTTCTTAAATTGGCAGATCCTAGACTAAACTGTGCCACAGCTGAAATTATGCCTCAGTAACGTCTCCGAGGCCTTGTTCTGTTAAGTTGCATGCAAGAGACCGCCGTGCCTAGAAATACTGCTGCCACAAAGCCACAGGGCAGGAGGGGACTGTCCGCCTCAGATTTGTAGCCCAGACTCATGGGGTGTGTTTTTGCCTCAAAATGGCGAGGGTGAAATTAAAGGCAGGGTTTTCATGTAATTGCACATGGATGTGCCCACTGCCCACGGCTTTGACCCCAGCTCTTGCACTCTAATGAAGGGTTGAGAGCTTGAACAAGGCAAACCCTGGCAAAGTAATGGCTACAGTGATGCCGGCCAAATAGATTTTGTAATGTGCTTATAGTACTAAAGCACAGGGTCCTCATCTTTATTCCATCCGGCCATTCTCATTTAACCATTAGATCTCTTCTTTAAATGAGAGGCTATTATGCTACCAGTCACATATACTGCATAGTAATCTATTATGAATGTTCTCAGAATACTGTATACATGTAGGCATTTGCAAGTGCTCACTGCTTTATAATAAATAATAAATGGATATGCTCATCTCCTGATTCAAGGGAAGTTCGTTAAATGCTTTATATTTATGACTATATCTACAGACAGCAAGATCCTGTACACAGATATATTTCTATGTCAAATATCTCATATTCTATTTTATTTTAGCCGAAATCAAACAATGTCCAGCAATGGAAAGTAACTAAGTAAAGTTACTTAAGTGCTGTACTTTCAGGTACTTGTACTTTAATTAAGTATTTGAGGCAAATATTGTACTTTTTACTGTATTTACTTGACAGCTGTGAATTTTGGTTACTTTGCAGACTAAGATATGAATACTTCTTCCAGCCACTGACAATGTCACACATAAACTGTATACTGTAAGGTCCAGGGCAGGCTGTAGCTGAACAGTGGAAACTTTCCCTGAGGAATGGTTTTACCAGCTGTGAGGCCAACTATTCTAAGGGAAGGAAGGCTTTATTGTACAACAGCCTACTTTCAAATGAGGGGTTGCAGCTTGTAGGTTTATACTTAAATAATATAGCATTATAATAGTAGGAAATCACACATATGGTGCATTGATGATTTAGGGGAGACGTTCAGCTCCTAATGGCAGCTGCAGTATAGACAGCTTTAATTACTGTCCTGCTGACAAAGATGACAGGAAAATTCAGCTTCACTTAAACCAAAGAAGTGGTTGCTTATAAAGTAGTGAGGGTGGTCCTGCAAAAGTGAAAACCCTCCACCCATGCTCTTCTTCAGTAGTCTATGAATACACATAGACATAGACTCACTCTAACCACATATTATGGGTTTGTACTTGCTGATGGTTTCATATTTGGCTCAAAGTTTATGTAAATGCAGATGCAAGCCCCACATCACTGTAGTTTGCTGAAAAAACCAAGGTTTTTCCAACCATGTTCCCGGTCTGTTAATCCAGCTGCCTTTACGTAGACCCACTCTGTGATTGGTACCAGATTTGCTGCGGGTCCAGAGTAACTATTTGGCTTTTTCACTGAGATTTTCCCATTGCTGCTGGCACAGTGTGACCTGCAGGAAATGACTGAGAATTGTGACTGTAACAATGCTAATGGACTAATGCCAGACCACAGCTGTTTATTCAACCACACAAACATTCCTCTGGGTTAATAACCACAGACACTGGAAGAGATCTGCTATTTAATGATTTGGTCTGTGAGACAGTACAATATGTGCTTAGTTTAGGGGAAACTGGAGGCAGCTAAATGTGTGGCATCAAGTGAAGCAATAAGATTCTTAGCATTTGAGTCATATTCACAAACCCAGTGCACAATGCTCATGACTCAATTAATCTTGGTGCAATTTCTTGATTTTGTTTGAAAATCAAGTTTATTGTTTTAGTCACCTTTTGGTCATTTTATGTTTAGGTTAGTCTGGAAAGTCCTAAAATCTGTGCAGTGTAGATTCCACTCCGTCACATCTATTTCAAAGAGTCATCATCTGTCTTTCTGCCTCACAGACTCTCTGAGTCCCTCTCCTTGCTGCCAGCCCTGCCCATCCTTCCTGGATATGAGGTCATGACAGAAGGACCAGAACAAAGGATGGGATGCAGTCATCTTAACAGCATTGCTGTTCTTTCTCTTTTTAACACAGCAGGGAAAATCAGCTACTACTGTACGAAGTATAGGCTTTTGTTAAGGTTAGCTATGTTTATGATGTGTAACAAAATCTAGAGACAAGGCTTTTGTTGCATTATTTAAATGTACCTGAGCTTTGTACATAATATTACTGTGCACTTAGTTATTAAAGGGTATGTTCCTAGTTTTAGTTACAGTAAGTCTCTATTCTGTTTTTATTTTATATTTAAAGGTCCAATATGTAATATACTGTATACTGTAATAAATCCAAAAATGACCCCAATGCGTCATCAGATATTAAGGAAACTAAGCTAAGTTGAAATACTATATTTTCTGACAACAATGCTAATGCCAGTATTTTCTCCTTTTGAAATTTCCGTTCCGTGACGGAATTTCTGTTTGTGTTTTGGCCTGTGTGTTGTTATCAACTACCCAGTCTGTCAGCCAGGCCGGGTTGCCAGATATACCTGTAAAAACGTAAACCCAGCGCGCTACAGCTGTAACGTTAGTACAACCATGAAAGCAGCAAACAAACGAACAGGATCAACGGAGATAGATTCTACCCGATGTAAAAAAATTTGCATGTTTCTAACAGTTGCGTGACCAGAGACGTAACAAACCCCTGGTAAATATTGGAGATGTATTTGGAAGATGGAGACAGCTTAGAGCCCAAAAGGACGCAAAGTTGAACAGGTAGCATTAGCTTCAGGCTAATTTATCACTGCTACAAGGGACGGGCATTTTATGTCATTTCAACATTTATGCACTCACATTGAATTATATAGCTAGAGTACCCGAGTTGGTTACTCACAAAAACAATTGAGACACAGCCAGTAAAGTGATCCCGACTGGTCCTGGCTAACGCCGCCATGCTAACCCTGCCAACTGCTAGCTAACGTTACCGGAGGACCAGGCAAGCGGGCCACGGCTGTTTACAACGTGTTGCCTATTCAGCGGCCGTAGCCGACAACGGTGAGCTATTTTAAGCCAAGAGAGGGGGGCTGTAAATCGGGAAGATATGACTATGAGTTTGCAGTGTGTTTAGTGATTGTTGCAGTAATTCTAAGTCAATAAAGTGTGTTCAGTCGGGTGGAGAGGACGGCAAGGTTGTTGTGTTTTTAGCGGTTCCTACCGTAATTCTAAGCCAAAAAAGTGTGCCTGTCAGTTGGGTACAGAGCTCCGCGTGAGCACGGGCATTTATGACTGTCAATATAGCCAGCATCTAACGTTAGCTACTCCGCTGTGCTGTGGAGTAATGTTGGGCGATATGAGACAAGTGGCTAGCAACATTGTTGTGGATGCTGCAGTCTCAGCCTGGCAACCAACGTGAACTTCGAGTCTGGGGAGAAGGGAGCGGGGAAGACGACTCTCTCCAGTATTTAAATTTGTACTGCAGTAACTATTTTAAACATTAGCTGTAAGTATTACATATGGCACCTTTAAGTTTGGTGCAATATGCACCAAAGTTAAGTTTTATTTATTTATATTTTTTATGGAATTTTTTTGTATTTTGTTTCTTTCCAACCTCATTTGTTTTTCAATTAGAAATAAGTTTATCAATAAAGTACTGTAATTACTGTATCTGTTAATTTATTCTTTCTATCCATTCTATATATCTTTCCAATTAATGTTATCTATCTAGCCTGATAACTAGTGGGCTAAAGTAATTTGAGATAGCTAGCTAACGTTAGCTTGAATTAATTTAAGCTAGTTAGCTAGCTATTAAATTATAAAATTATAATATAATTTTGTAACATGTCTGGGACAATATTATTGCAACATCTCTTACAACATTATGAGTTTCCACATACCTGGCTGGCTTTGATTTGCTTCATGAATTGGACTGACCTCCAGCTCCGTCCCTGCTCTCCCTGCACGGAGTGAAGGAGGGGGAGGTGGGGGTGTGACTTCCAGCCAACCGTCGACAACTCCAGAGTTTAGACTTTAGAGATCAGTAAAAGATGAGGAACTGCTCTCTTCCACTGAGCCGAGTGAGTACGAGTTAAAGTTCGACATTAAATCTGGGAATTTGAGAATCGATCAGCAATGAAATGTATGTCTTTCAGTGTGCGTTTCACTTTCAACTAAACCCCGACTGCGAGCATCCCCGGGTAAGTTGTGTTAAGGCTGTCATTTGGGAAAACTAAACTGCTTGAATTGGCACAAACTCGCTAATTAAGCTACATCTAGGCTAATTTACTGTGATGTGGAATCGATTAGGTCTATAGTACATGATTGTGATTACAAATATAGCTGATTTAATGTCTAAAAAGCCTCTAAGTAAAAATGTTTTGCATTTTTTTTAATGAGCCCCTGGTAGTTTGGGCAATGGTTCAAGATTCCTATGTAAACAAACAAACAGCACTTGGTGTCTTTTAGGGTGTAGAGACTGTATGTTTTTAAACGTTTTCTGCAGGTATTTGCTATTAAAGATCATTTGTTACCAAAGGAATAAAGAAAACTAGCTAGATTATTCAGTTAAAATACA
This sequence comes from Sander lucioperca, assembly GCF_008315115.2. Classification (NCBI taxonomy): domain Eukaryota; kingdom Metazoa; phylum Chordata; class Actinopteri; order Perciformes; family Percidae; genus Sander; species Sander lucioperca. The sequence goes on from NC_050186.1 coordinate 4,649,725, forward strand.
TCAGATAAAACCAGTAATTGCTGTATTGCTGCATAAATACAATGTTTTGAACTATAAATTGGCTGCTTTCTGTAATAATACTCACGTTCCTCACATCTTCCACTGCAGTTGAACACGTGGATCTGCTGACACTGGACTCCTTGCTCACGTCTGACATCCAGTGTCAGCAGCCGGTGCTTTGAAGATGATCAACCCTCAGATATACCTCCACTACAACTACACAGGCAAGCTGGACCACCGGCCCAGCGTTGGCACAAGCCCTGGCACAGTGGACACCAAAACCATTGTGTTCCTTATCATATGCAGCTTCATCGTCCTGGAGAACCTCACTGTGCTGGTGGCCATATGGAGAAACCAAAGGTTCCACAACCGCATGTACTTCTTCATCGGCAACCTGGCGCTGTGCGACATGCTGGCCGGAGTCGCTTACCTGGTCAACCTGCTCCTGTCAGGAGAGAAGACCCTGCAGCTCTCACCTGCTCTCTGGTTTGTCAGAGAGGGAAGCATGTTTGTAGCACTTGGCGCCTCCATTTTCAGTCTCTTGGCTATTGCTATCGAGCGACACCTGACTATGATCAAAATGAGGCCTTATGATGCCAACAAGAACTACAGAGTGTTTTTGCTCATAGGGACCTGCTGGCTGATTGCTATATCTCTTGGAGCTTTGCCTATTCTTGGCTGGAACTGCCTGGACAACCTCCCTGATTGCTCCACAGTCCTCCCTCTCTACACTAAGAAATATGTAGCTTTCTGTATCACAGTTTTCATGGTTTTGCTCTTAGCCATGTCAATCCTTTATGCCCGCATATACATCCTGGTTAAGTCCAGCAGCCGAAAGGTAAGCAAGCACAGAAACTCTGAGCATGCGATGTCCCTGCTGCGTACTGTCATCATTGTAGTTGGGGTCTTCATCGCCTGCTGGACACCAATCTTTATCCTGCTCCTGGTGGATGTGGCATGTGAGCAGTACTGCCCTATCCTCTACAAGGCTGACTGGTTCATTGGCCTGGCTGTGCTCAACTCAGCCATGAACCCGGTCATTTACACTCTGGCCAGCCGCGAGATGAGACGAGCCTTCCTAGGTCTGGTGTGTGGCGTTTGCTTCAGAGGGAAGGCTTCTGTGAATGGCAGTGGGAACAGGCAGTCTCTGGAGCCCAGCCGCAGCAGAAGCAAGTCGTGGAGCAGCCAGAACAACCCCAACCAGAACCAGCAGAGCTCCAGACAGGCGGAGCTGGAAAAGGGGCAGGAGACGGACACGGCCCGTGGTGAGGTCTCAGTGGTGGCGGGAGGTGCTGCTCAGGCCGTCATTGAGAGTGACAGAGGAGACTGAACAAAGGGAGCAAGATGTGTACAGTAGGACGGTGAGGGTGGTCCTAATGTGTAAGCTCATGGGCTTGTGGAGTGGTCAGAATTGGTAACGAAAAGGAATTTGAGTTGTGATTGATTCAGAATGATGGATTTCTTAGACTGCAGGGAAGTGGTTTCTCCTGTGTGATATTGATATATCTGCAACATCCATAATTGGGAAGCGTATTAAAATGTCCACACTTGGAATTAGACTGATTAATGTATGAGGCCAATACGTTCAACGACACAATCAATACCATCTCTTTTGAAGTACAGGTCATATTTCATCACTGTCCAGTGAGAACCACGTATCTCCAACTTTGTTCATTTTACAGTTGAACTGAAGGATGAACTCTTTATTGGTCGAGAAGATAAACCATCGAAAAACCCATTATTATGGATTATCCGGAGAGAAGAAAATGCATTGTCACAAAGCTGAAAACTGTTTTTCTTAGCTAATGCAAATTGGACATTTTGGAGGTACAGGGTTTTTCGCAGGACAATGACGATTTGCTAATGCATGGTGCTCTTACGCTTGAAAGAAAAACATTTACCTCCGTGGTTACAGATGTGACCAGATGTGACCAAAAAAGAAGTGAAAAATCACCTGCAATGAATTAAGTGCAATTATAGTTATGCAAAAATAATGAAGAATGATTGTAGGCAATGATTAGTGTAATGGCAATGGAAGTTATTTATTATTCTCAGTCTAGTCTGTAATTTTGTATTTACTCAGTAATACTACAGTATGCTGTGCAGTTACTGTAATGAAAACTGCATTATAAAATTGCAATGTAAATGAGATAAAAAGCAAAAACCTGCTACTGTTTTCTTTATATAAGCAGCATCGTGTTCAAACCGCTTCTGTTATCACCGTACAATGAATTGGTGTGATGTTTAATAAATATATGTAGTTTTAAGTGATACCAGGGCTCCATCTGCTGGTTAATAATGGTAGTTATTATCCTCGATGCTGACTAGATATTTTCATAATATGCTGCATGTTCAGAATCTTTTCAACCCTCATTTTAGTACAAAAATGAAGTTGTTGTGAGCGTCTGTGTTTCATCTGATTATTCCAGTCAACTCAATCATCTTTAGAAGCATGAGGTCAGTAAACTGAAGGAAGAGGCATGTGAAATAGTAATACTTAACTACATGCAGCTGTTTTTGTGATGCAAAATATTAGCTTTTACACAACAAACCTCATGTTTCCAGTAGAGTGCAGTTCTGTCCTTGTTATGTGCAATGTCTTCCTGATTCCTTTGAGAAAATAACTTAAATGTTGATTCACTCATTTACAAACACATATGTATTATTTACTCACTTATTTGTTGTAGTATCTAACCATGCATGTCATTTTTATTTGTCCAGGCTTAGAGATATCCATCTCTAAGATGTCTTCAGCCACAACAATACAATTAATGGATTTGTGTTTGTGTTGCTCACAACATTGAAAAAATACATTTTTAAATATTCAACTGCAACATCTTTTTTTCTCTCTCCAGAAACCGCTTCCCTCCCTGTTACTGTGGATAATCCAAAGATCTCATTGTGAATCGGTTTGATGGGGACTACTTTTTTTTGTACAAAAGAAATACCTATTAAAACTGACAGTGTGTTCAATGGATTATCCAGAATAACAAGGACACTTAATTAAATGGATTGTTTACAATGCTCTCAGTACCCAAAAATAAAATCCCATTCTTAAAAACTATCTGCATGGAAAGATATCACGCAAATTATGTGAGAACATATATTATTATATGATAATGTGGATGAACCAATTCTTTAAAATATTATAGGAAACTGTGAGGACACTGGCTAAATGCTGCATCTACCATACATTGAAATATGTTATCGGTTATTACAGCAGATACAACAGAGATTCTACACATTCACGGTTTTATTGCCAACAGTCATACAGAATAATGATAAACCCATACAACCAAAAGATTAAATCTGTAAACATCATTTGGACTCTTTTTATTTCCTTTTTTTTTTTTTTTTTTTACTTTACCTGTTCCAAAATAGTGAGTTTTTGTGTGATTCCCTCTGACGAAGATTTATATTTAGAATCTGGAAATGATACATTTATAATATATAATAGAGAGGGAGGGAGGGAGAGAGACAGATAGAGAAAACAGTAGTCTCAAGCAGCAACACGCAGCAGGGCAAAACACAACCTCTAGTGAACAGGCATGCCCCATTGAAGATCAGCTATTGCACTTTGAAGAGAGAGAGAAAAGAGAAATAAAAATACCATTTGTACAAATAAAAGGCACATTTTCATCAACAGAAATCTGGAAAGAAGCCATGTTCTTTCTGTGTCCCAGCGTGTTTGGTTGTATAATTTCTTTATGCCACACAGCTAATCATCACGTTATCGGAGAGTTTCAAGTATGGAGTTGTTCCTGCTTTATATGTATATGCTTTGTTCAAAACCTTTGCACATTTGTCAAAGGTGATTCTACAAATTTGCTTTTCAGAAATAAAGACTAATCACAAAAGAATCCTTTACATTAGAATACTGCTTTTTTTAATTTAGCGCATTATTCCTTCTCCCAAGATATTAGATTTGATGAAATTATGTCACAAAGAAGTGGAATTAAAGGTAATGATGGATTGTTGTAAAACAAAACAAAAAAAAAAAAAAAAAAAACTCAATGATTCTTTGTGCCATTTTCTTCTCAGCATTCTCTCAAAAATGCCAGTATGTTCTTCTGCTCAAAGGGACACAAGGAATCAAGTCGGCTTAAACCAAAAGTAATCTGGTGGTGGATATTTTTCCATTTTGATCCCAATACTGTTCTTTGCTAAACATATGTGTTGTTGTGAGATGCATGTACTGTACACTCCCTCTTGCAGCAAAATACAGGCACATTATATTACATTGCATCTGTCTTGTCAAACTCATTGAACACATGCTGATTTTCGTTCAACTGAAGTGGTCCAGTGCATATCAAATACAATGCCCCAATCATTTGGTATCCATCAGAGTACTGACAATAGTAAAGATGAGAGCATTTTAAAAGTATGTAGCTAGAACTGCTGTGTACTATTTCTACTAGCCATTTCAATTGTTTGATTCCCTCTCTACAAACAACAGTCTGTATAACACGAAATGCAGTAAACTGCTCTGAGGAATGATTGTGTACAGTGGAAATGCAAATGACCTCTGACCCGTCAAGCAACAATGGTTTCCCCCCCTGTACTGTAGTATGTAAAGCAATACACAGCCTGCATCCTTTGCTACTAATAACACGAGAGAATTAAGGTGAGTGTGACTGACAGGGGTAAACCAGTATTTCTGTGATGACATCTAGTGGCAATACAGTAGTCTTGCCATAAAATATCCACAGAAATATAATATTTTTGTTGAACATCAATAAGTGAAGGTCATCTAATATTAAACATTCTGTATTGAGTGCACACTGTGTGTTTGTCTAATTCAGTCTCTTGAGAAGAAAGGGTGAATTACATCTTGGTAATTCGTCTTGGTACAACTGACACAGATGATCTAAGTGATCAAACTTTCTGATTGTGCTATTTATTTGTGGTCATTCAAATAATAACAATAACTTTTAAAAGTTCACCCAAAACAAATGCTAAAATTAAGAATGTGAAAACATCCATTGCATGACTCAAGCCCCAAAACTAATCATTGACTACACACCTAAAAAAGAAGAATTCAGAGAAAACCAATTCAGAAATAATTACTGGTTGAAAAGCATAAATACTTTTTACAGTGTCAGCATACACAAGCACCTCTTTCAAATAAAGGGGTATCAAGGTCTACGAACAATGTCCACAAGAACAGTTGATTTTAAGTCATGCGACTGCAGTGACACGAGAAAATACTTCATAAAAAGTTTCTTTAAAGCCATTGACAGCACTATGAAGGATGTCTGTTTGCACCCCAACACTTTGTGACTACTGCAAAGCAAAACACATTCAGTTCTAATCCCCAATAAAAGCAGATTTCATATAGTGACTAATTGAGTGAGCTGTCACGCTAGGTGAGATGAAAGGACATTTTAAATAATTATAAACAGCATTTGTTGTCCAAACTGTTTTTTGTTTCCTCGACCTCTTAGCCAACGTTTCCTGAACGAGAAATGTGGTTGTGCTTGACAGACAAAACTAAAATTTGCGGTTTTTATTCTAAAATACTCTTGTTAACACCTCTTTGAGGCTTGATTTGCACTTCATCTAAACTACAAGAACAATTGTCTTTTTTATCTTTTAAAACACCAAATCAAGATATTATCTCCAAATGCACCTATGTCTTCTCAAAAATATAGCATTTCAGTCATCAGAACAAAATAATAACAGTTCTATAAATCTTTTTTTTTCTTCAAATCTTGCTTCTTCCAGTGCCTCCAGTAATGTAACCGTGGGCCAATTTCCCAAAAACACTGTCAGCCCATAGAGCCTTCAAGCATCTTCTCTTCATGTTTCATCTTCAAGTTTCAGGATGGTAGGAGAGACTGTTCAGAGCTTCCCATTTCCCACCATGCATTGCAAGCATCACTGTTTCCTTCCAACAGGCTGTAAGAGACACAGTTCACTCCCAGCTGACACAATCGGCAGATTGTTGTCACGGTGATGGCCAATAAGATGGCTAATGCTGTCAAATATATGATCTTTTGTCCGTACCTTTGAAAAGAGAAAGATATATTAAATGTCTGTTGAAGTTTAATTTTAGCAAAAGTTGAGTTTTCTTCCACTTGATGCATTCCTACTCACAAATCAGTCATTTCTATCTCCCCTAAAACACACTCTACATGTCCTTTAACCCCATCTTACCGTGCCCTCAGGGTCCACCAGCAGTAGGTGTTTGGCAAGTCCATTGTGCATGCCTGTCAGTACGTAGGACCCTGGGTTGGTAGTGCTCTTACGAACCAGGAAGTCCCCGTCTTCTTTCAGCAGTTTTTCAGCGTCGCGGCGGCTCATTTTGCCATGGTACCACGTCTGGCCCTCCAGCTCCTCCTGTGCTCGGAAGGCCACCGAGCGAACAAGAAGAGGGCTCGAGTTGTCCACGGATGCTTCCTTCTGAAGACTGGAGACCTGGGACTGGGCTTGCCCCTGGGTCGGCGGATGGGACTGCGACTGAATGGCATCCTCGAAGGGCTCTGGTATAGGTGAGGGCAATGCCAAAATGATGAATCAAGAGAGGAATGATATCTGTAGTACAAAGTTTAACTTGACATGCTACAGCTGTCAAGACTCATAAACTATGCTAATCCATAATTTCACCTACTATAATTGTTTGTATAAAAACTTAAACACTCTCGGAAACACAAGATCATCATTGCTTTAACTTAAGAACAGTGTCTTAACTTCTTCATGGTAAAAGATTGTACCTAGATTACTAGTGTTATGGTAATTGGATAATCTATTCTATTTCACACCATTCCACTGATCGACAGGTGGTGGTTATACAGCAAGAAATGCAGAAATGTAGTAAGTAAACATGGATGTAAACGATGCAGGTTTTAAAACGTTTAAAAAATTGGCTTCAGGATGCACACAATGCATTTGGGTGAGCAACACTAAAAGAATCCTGACCCTCTGCCCTTCCTATCAAGTCAAACTGCCTTTCTATACCAACTGATTAACTAACAAACATGTTATTTCAACAGGATATGCATCACATTAAAGAAGTCTGCTGAGCTAATGGCGCAAATCCTCACTTTTATGACGTACTAGTACAGGCCAATTACATTTTCATCACTATATAATAACTTAGTACATATAGTACTGCAATTATTTACTTATTCAATAACTTTCCAAATCAACCAACTAAATTTTTCAGGGCGACCTCTAGCTTACCCAGTAGAGTGTGCACCCCATGTAGGCTGAGTACTTGGCAGTGGCCCAGGTTCGAATCCGACCCGCGGCCCTTTGCTGCATGTCGACCACCCCTCTCTCCCCTTTCCTGTCTTCAAGCTATCCTGTCTATTAAAGGCCATAAAGGCTAAAAAATATTCTTAAAAAAAAGATTGATCAAATTACGACTTTCTGTGCTGGAGTTGGTTAGTGAAGGAACAAAGTCAAATGTGACTGTTAACTTTAAAGAACTACAGTAGGTGGAGGATAAAATCTGCACTCAGAGTTCATAGGAGAACAGTTCACTTTTTAATGTTATAGTTCACTGCTCACATGTAATTTGTGTCATGGATTCCTCATACATAGTTACACACATCTTTATGTAACTGACCGTTCATGTATAATAATAGCAAAGCTAAGGTGGAAATTGAAAGGAGGAAAGAATAAAGCTGTACACTCCTCCTATTGTGTCCATACTGATATGGTGTGATTATAATACCACGCCGACGTCACTGAGAAACAAAAAGCTAGGAAACCTCTATAATTAAGAACTCTGAAGTCATTACAATGTTATTCTGAAAGCAAGGCAAATATCTTAATGAGTCCACTACTCAAATCATATGACCAAACAGAAAGTGAAACTTCAGCACAGACCCGCCAAGACTTACTCATGTCAAACAGGTCCTTCTGTGGGCTCTCTTTGGCTGCAGCTGCCATGCCCTTCGTCACATTTTCCGCCTCGGCCTGGAGCGCTGCGAGCACCTGGGCGTCAATTTGCTGAGTGTTCACATAAGCAGGCATCTCTCCTGTTTTCGGTGCCTGACCTTTACTCTCGGGCAGACTGTTTATATCAAATGATCCTACAGTAGACATTTGGAGAAACAATCATAGCCACAGTGTTGAATTGATGAAATTCAGCAAAATTAGAACATGTCCTATGTGTTTATAAAGTGGTCAAGCATGGACTTTCTTACCCTGTTGTATGAATATGGGCTTTCTTTCATCTCCCCAGTTTTCTCCACAGTGCCGCCCTTGGTAATATGTCTGATCGACTGAAACTGGGCCCATCTGATGACATACAGACACACAGTTATCAGTTAGGAGATCATGAGTTCATATTGTTAAAAAGACTCAACATTAATGATGTTATTGTGATTACGTCCACATGGAAAAAGTCAATCTGCTTAAGTTCCTAAGATCAATCCACATAAATTGAGTTGTACCTGGCATCCATCTGGCGCTACATTCTGATTGGTCAGCCTGGTGTCGATGAAGCCTCCAGGGGGTGGCATCTTGCCGGGGATGTTGTTATAGTAAGGATGTTCTGCTGACTCCTCCTCTTCCTCTGTCCATGGTAACTCCTCCATGTTTAATACCCTAAGAAAAAACATGGTTTGATCATGAAACTCAATACTGCCTGTGTGGGTGCGTGTATTTGTGAATATGTACTTTTGTGAGTGTTTCATGAACACTTCACCTGTCATGTGTGGAGGATAATTTGCTTGAGGGACACTGCAGGTACAGCTGGAAGCGAAGGTCAAAGGCCTGGCCGATGGTGCTGATGACATCCTGGGCCAGCCCGTCAGAGCACTCCAGGATGTGGCATGCTGACGAGGGCCAGCGCAACACTTTTTAATGAGAATGTTGCATGTGAGGTATGAGAACCTCTATAAAGTATCAAAGGAATGAACACCTACCTCTTCTGTTAACGGGGTCCTTTGCTACATAGGCAACATAATCGGTTGTGTCCTGAGAACAAAAAAAATACACATTGTAAACTGTTATAATATCATAATACCTTCATACCACAACTTTTACTTTCTGGTTTCTGGTTATCAAATATTTTTGTTATGGAGAAGTTTAGGTTTGAATTATCACAAGACACAGATGCCTTAGATACTTACGGGGTCTCCACCTGAAGCAAAGGAGATGGACTGCATGTGATGGTTGGCTATGATCTGACAAGAGCAAAATGATGCAGTACATATGAGTTAACAAACGTCTCTTTAAACACACACAGATAGATACAAATGCACATATGTGTAGGATTATTAATTATATTTATTATTTTTTTATTTGGCACCATCTGCTGGCAGTGTCAAGAAAGACACTGGGGTAAACAGCAAATGCACACTGTGACCACTGACCACCACATCCACAAAGAAAACTGGCTATATATATATAGTGACGTGCATACGAAAAGTCTAGCAAACATCTTCTGGTTATTCTAGCAACATCTGGAGAGATCATATGCTCATGCTTGTCTTCCTCTTAACTGTTCTTTTATTAGATAAAACTTAAATTTGATCACTTTTTTCATCTTTTTTAGTTGACTATGGAGATTAATTCTTGACCTTGGGGATACATACTGTATGTGTGGTAAATATTCTAAAAAGCAAGGTCTACTTACTTAGCTACTCAATGAGCTTTCTAGCATGTCCCATGGCCTTCTTCATTGTTTTCTTAACACACACACATAGTTTATGTGGTTGCTGGGGGGTTTGTGCAGACTCCCTAATACAATGGTGCTGCTATTTTTTTTTACACGTAGCATCGTGGTTCACATAATCTCATAATCGTTTACAAAAGTTGCACACCGACCTGTTTGCAGTCAGGGGCCATCAGGTTGAGGCTACTGGTGGAGATATTTAGGTTGATGGACATGCCAGCAAACTGCAGGTTGCTCTTCCCCAGGATACTGGACAGAGCTTTAGATGGTGGCTGAGAGGATCAGAGGACACAGACAAACACAAATAAAGCAAATTGCAGCAACAAGCAACAAGTCTCTTCTTTACCAATTTAAAAGTATATCTTAACATCTATTCTGAGAGAGAAACTAGTCGGTGCTGATGTTGTGTTATATACTCTTCCCTGACATTTGAACAAGCTCTAGAGAGCAGAGTAATGCTTCATTTCACACCCCACATTAAGACACAGTCTCCTCGCACACTGTGGACACACACCAAGCACATGCACACACACATGGAAGACAGACACACACACACACCCTCCTGATCACAGATATTGTGCACTACATGAGTCACTAAGCACTGTGTGCGGTGTGCAATGCATCGTGGGCTGGAGCTACGCCCACGCACATACAGTCCTCTCTCTCTCTCTCTCTCTCTCTCTCTCTCTCTCTCTCTCTCTCTCTCTCTCTCTCTCTCTCTCTGATTTCCCTCTCTTTTTACATGAAGGAAGGATGAGAGAAAAGGAACTTACAGAGGCTACATGCTATATATAGAAAGTGGAAGGGTAAATGAATATCTAATGCTGTTTCCTCTTTTTCTCGCTACTGTACCTTTCACTAACATTCATTTTCTCAGCTCTCTCAGTGTGGCTATCACTTCTCCCGTGACCACTCCATCTCCCTCCCTCCTCCCTCCCTCTCTGTCCATCCATGTACCTTTCTCTTCCGCAGAGCTCCTTTGGTCCCTGGAACAGCCTCACACACCAGGCTGATGGCTTCCCTAGAGGGAGGGCGAGAGGACGGTGAAGCCAAGATGGTGACCAGACACAGCCACAGAATCACAGTTATTTTGGCATTAAGTTAAGACTGTATTTACAGTTTCTACTCATGATTACGTACTTTGCCAAGAAATGTGTTTTGTTATCTTGAAAGGAACAAGTACAGCCATGCTAGTGGCTCTATGCTGTGCAAAGGCATAGCAGAATTCTCAGCTAAATGTCATCATGCTTGCACGCTAACAATGACAATGCTAACATACTGATGTTTAGCAGGTATAATATACCATGTTGAATGAGCATGCCAACATTAGCTAATTAATACTCATCACAAAGCACAGCTGATTTTAGCAGATTTTATTTTAGGGTGTAAGCTGGTGGGGTTTTTCTTTAAGTGATTTCTAATTGTTATGTGATACTCTAATAGTTAAATTCCTTGGATTTTTATTTTTTTTTACCATGAATTACTGCTAGTATTTATTTCTCTTCAGTTACACCTTTGCATAGTCTAATGTGCGAGTTACTGGACTATTTAGTAATCATTGAATGAAATAAGTGTTGGCTAGATGTACTGTAAGGGGAAGTTTATATTGTTATTATGTTATGTTATAATTTTAACTTCATGTATTTCATGTTTTTCTTTATTTAATGTCATTATTGTTTTATTTTTTAATTAATTTGCTGTTGCTGCAATCTGTTTTGGGTTTGTCTCTATGAATATATGGTGGATGAAATTTTACAGAGTCAAGATTCAATATGCAGTGCAGTTTTATATGGTGTCATTGGGAATATTACAAATGCAATGTCTCTCGTGAAACCATGCAACTGTATCTGATATAAAGCACTATACATCACAGAGGGAAATCTAAAACTGTCTTTAAGATGTGAAGTAAACCGTTTTATCTGCAGCGGCCATCACCGTGCTGTCATTTTAATGTAAAAGACAACAATATGTGGATTAAATAGGGGCTAAAGATAGAGCTGCTTTGATGCAGAAAAGTCAATTTTCTCTCTGAGACAAAGTGAATATTGGTTTCATGATAGAAGAAACAGAAACGTTCATTTTTGTATCCTTTCTACGTGGATAAATCACGCACAGCAGTCTGTTCTTTTAGAAAAGGCAAAGTCTAATAATACCAATAGCATGAGACATAACATTTTCTCTCTGTCTATCTGTCTCTTTATTAGAGGGAAACAGAAACGCACAGTGAGCGAGAGACTACTACTGTGTGGCCTTGCAGGCTAACGTTAGTCTGGACTGACTTCAGGAAGTCAAGCATAAAAGTGGACATGACACAATCCGATTCACTTTTGGCCTTTGCCTCACTGCACATTGGTCAACGATTTCAAAGATACACATGGAGTCACAAAAAAATTCCATGCAAATAAATTGTGATAACGGCACCCTAAATGTACTTTAAATAAATATAATGTCAAAATCACATGTCACATTTTAAATTGTTTTTTTTTTTTTTTGGATTACAGATTGAACTTTATTAATACGGAGAACGAATTTTCTGCTTGTAAATATAATTTTTATCTGCTAAGGCATGACAGAGAGCAGTGTTTTTCTTATAAAAATAAAGTGTTTTAATAGACAAAACTAAATGTATTATTTACTAACCCTTTGGTCACATCAGATTTTCACTGGTCAATTTGAACTGAGAATTCCTTTCATAAAGTTTTACTACAATGCAATTCTGATACTTTCCGTCTTTGCTCTACATGTTTTCTGGTGTTCTTCTTTTCGGTTTCCTTCTCGTTACTTTACTGCTCTCAAATTTGCTCCTACTTGTTTGCCTGGACAAGCTCTAGAGTCATCACTGTCAATCTCTTCATCACTAAAATAATTGTGCGTCTGCTGAAGTACACAAGTTATAAACACACACAAACCCATAGGTAGAGTAAAACAAAATAGCCAACTAGAAACTTAAATGCATCATAGATTTGTCACAGTAACTTTGAGTTACCAATAATAACATTCTTGCTAACTGACATTAGCATATCATTAACAAGCTAGCTAAGCTAGCATGGTAGCTAATGGTAAAAAAAAAAAAAAAAAAAAAAAAACACTTCACCAAGTTCATTCAAGAAATGGAAAATAAAATACTGAAAAAAAATAAACTGAAAAAATAAACTGAAATACAGTTACCTTATCTTATAACATCAGTTCGGAATTTTAGAAGTTCATGAGTATCAGCTAAAATATGATCTTGTAGATTTGAGGTTTTAAGATTTAGTTTTTGGTTCAATAATCTAACCGTTCAGACCTGATATAAACAAGTTTTCTGACGAGTTTTAATTCAAAATGTTTACGGTTTTTCAGTAAAGCTTTAAAAAAAAAAAAAAACTCATACCAGTCTTTTGTGCGTGTTGTTTGTGGGTTTAAACAATACTGATCCGATGGAATAATAACCGATTTGTTTTATAGGACATCTAGTGAATCATTAAAAGTCAAAATACCAAGTGTGGACGTACCTTGTTATTTGTGATCTTGTGGTGAAATCCAGGGACCTCATCGACCGAAGGACTTCTATACAGCCCAGATACTGGAAAGCAAAAATATCAAAAGTTACATGACTGGCATATCATCTTGTACAGAAAAACACGCCTGATTTGTTTGCGTCACCAATGCAAACTCACTACATCCAAATAACTGTTAGTCCTTTAATGTATACCAAATCACTACAACATAAATATAATATTAAGAAACCAAGGGGCTAATTCCAGAAAGGAAATTTTGACTCAACCAATCAATTTTTTGACCACTAGTAGCGTAGTCTATATCCACGACCTTCCACTTCTGGGATTGCTCCTTTGCCGCCGGAAATTCCGCCGTATGTTCTTCGTTTCGTTTCGTTTCGTTTCCTGATGTCCGCCGGTACCTTACGCTTTCTTTGTGTTGGAATTTTAAACTCCGGTCGATTAATGAAGACTATAATGGTTAAAGCTATAGTGCGTAGATTCTGCTGCCCCCATGAGGAATTGTAATGACAACAACACTGTTGGTGCGTCCACATGATACAAGCCTACCATGATCGCGCAGCACCCCCACCCCTACTCCACGCAGTTGGTAGTATGCAAGGAGTACACAGAGGATTAAAAAACATGATGGACTCTTCAGAAGAGGTAATTGTAGAATAATTAATTATTCACTCGAGTTTCTGCGTGCGAAAGTCACCGGACGACACAATCTTCTGAACACAGCCATACTGAGAAATACAGAGAGAGTTGTGTGGAGCTGATAGTCTTTGTAGCAACTCATTTGGTAATGGCTTGAAGGTAACGGACATTCATTAATATCAAAAAGTAGAGCTTTAACTGCTCCTTAGATCTCTGTAGGGTAAATTGAGACAGCTAGCTAGTACCCGTCCAATCTGAGTTTTCAGTTGCACGACTAAAACAACTTTTGAACGTACACGTTTCACCAAAGCAAGTTCCTTCCCGAGGCTATTTTGCAGCGGCACTGGGGCTTAGTAGCGATGTGGAGGAGGGTCTGGCAAAGAGAGACTGCTAGTAGTGTAACTGGAGCAGTATTTTTGTGAGCAAGTCCCCGACTGGTTTGTATATGCTGCACATGCACAAACACGCAACACCCATTCCTGTTATTAGTTTCAGGCTAATCCACTGATCGACAATTGGTGGCAATAACGCACCAAAGATACTTGTTTCAAGAAAAGGTGGTGAAGAAGAAGCTGTATACTAGCAAACATGAATGTAAATAATGCAGGATTTTAAAAAAAATGCTTAAAATAAAATCAACTTTGCAAATGTTTTATGAGGAAGAAAATGCATTCAACCCAATGGTTTGGCCTCAAGGACACACAATGCATTTTGAAAAGAAATACTTAATGAAAAGAAAAAATGTTTGTTTGCAATAAAACTCCACGGGGTAACTTTAAGTTGCTAATTTTGCTTTTTGGAATACCCAATACTCAACCGTCCGATGACAAACACTGTGATATGAAAAAACTAATGATTTAAAACTGTGCACATGTATATAAGAGTTGCACGCAGACCTAAACCTGTATTACATCAGCAAATTTGTATCATTGTTTTCTACTTACTAATTAAAACAGAAACATCCAGCAGGAGTTCACAAAGCCAAAGTCTGAAATGAGTTGTTGCAAACTTGGAATAAAAAAAAATTAAGTGATTTAGAAACTGCATCAGTGAGTTACTATGCCACGTGAGATGACTGTTGTCCTCCCATCCCATTAAACCATCTTTAGTACCAACCACCTACTCACATTACAACACCTCCTCTAAATTAATATTGCACAGACTGAGAACATTTTGTGCTGACGACATCCTGTTATCAGAATCACATCATAATCTGGCTGTAATCAAAACAGACATCCAGACACACTGACATATCTATTTCCACTCCTTTTTAGAAAGAACTAAGTTATTAGAATCATAACTTTCATATTATGAGGCCCCCTTCTCTCCAGTGAGCGTTTTGCAAGCACCAGCATACAAATTTTGTCAACATGACGTTTGCAAAATTTTAATGCTATCTATTTTCAGTGTGCACAATTCAGCAGGGCCAAAAATATATCAAACAGTGCTAAAATTGGTAGAGACCTACAGTATTCTGAGCACAACATGAACACATTTTCTCTCATGCTGTAGAACAAACAAAGTACATAGTTCACACAGTAAAACTGTGCTTTAAAATAATTATGAAAATCAATGGGAGGCCAGTTCTGAAGAGCCCATAAATGATCCCAGTGAGTAACACATTTCTAAGTGAGCATATGTTCTTTAACATGCAAAACTACAGATACACACACACACACACACACACACACACACACACACACACCACACACACACACACACACACACACACACACACACACACACACACACACACACACACACACACACACACACACACACACACACACACACAACTGGCTTTATAACAGGCAAAGACCAGAAACGTGAAGTCATATATCATACCGGCTACAGTTGTTTCTTACTGGAGGTTTGATGTTGTGCTCATGAATTCAAACATTTAGTTTATTTCCAAATGTAAAAAGTGGCTTTCATATCACTTATTTGCCCTCAGGTTAAACATGTTACAAAACGTGTTCCATTGTGTACAGTTGTTACTTTAGAAACATTTTATGATACAGTTCAGTTCTGTGCAGTCTAGACAGGATATGTCAAGTCAAGAGGATAAAGCACTTGTTCAATAAACAGGATTAAGTAGGCTAATGAAAAAAGTATTAATACATTTGAATAACATGAAACACTTGCACCAAATAAGGGACTGTTCGTTATTTAATTAAGGGGCCACCGGAAAAAGACGTGGCCCTCCCCTCATCAGTAATAATTTTCCTATGACCCTCCAAAACAATTTGAAAAAAAGGAATGACCCTCCCCTCGCGTGCAAGTTTGCATTTAGCAAAGAAGTACAGATACCGTTTGATTTTTACAGCCATGATGTACACAAGTTAACCTCTGCATTCTCATCTTACACATCACACTCCTTATTACCATAACCATTACCATAACAGTTATGGTGTGGTGGCCATTTCAGTAGATTTACTCACTAACATTGTTGTGGAAACACAATAAGCATGGATACTAAATGCACACTGCATGCATTACTGCATTACTTCAAATACTGAGTTACTCCTCTAGTAAACTAGTATTCATATGAAATAAAACAATAAAACATTGAGGCCATTCAGCAAAGGACGCTGGGATATAACCAATTCAACACTGGTTGCTATGGACTTGTCACTATCGTCATTGTATATTTGAGCACATAGGTAAAGCTGCCGAAGCTGAACATTATATTCCAAAACACATATGTTTATTTTTAAAGTTTTTAAGTTACATTGTAACAATTTAACAATTCGCCCTTATGAAATCCAATCGTGGCACGGCTGTTTTGGAACGCAATAGACAGACGCTTAAATTCAACTAAAATGTAACGGTGAACAATCAGTGTTGGACCTACAGCCTGTTGAGATGACTCTCCAAACGCAGAAACCAAGCGCAGTCACACCATAAAACGTTAAGACACGTTGAGAAAAAAGATCCGCATTTTGCCGCAATCCAATGACACAAAAAAAAGTAATCCACAGCGATCAGGAGATCCACAAAAAGGTAAATGATACGGTGTATCCAGCAAGGCCGATACGAGCGTCACAAACGAGGGCTCTCCACTTTGCCGTTTAAACAAAGTGGAATAAACGTATAAAAGTCCAAATCTACACAAAACCCGCAATCAATTAGTAAGCTGACATCACATGTATATACATGGCATTTAGGAAACCTTTATTGCAAGGTTGGCACGGCAAGATGTCCAGACTAGTGCAACAGTAACTTTCGTTTTTTGCGTCCTGCTGCTCCCATCGTCAGCCAGGTAATATTTTTTTTTACTAAAGCAGTATATGAAATCAGATGTATTACCTATCACCATTTAGTTGTTTTGTGTTATTTAAGATATTTATTTAATATCTGGTCATGCCAGATGTAATTAATCCACTCATTTTTTAAACAATGCAATTACCCGTTTGAGCCACTAGGGGGCAGTGCTCCTCCTGCCCCCCCCCAGCAAACTCCGCGTACGCGGTCAGACCCATCTGCTAGGGGGCCGAGACTGAGAGCTACATGGATAAATATGCACCAAACAAGCCACTTTGAAATTTTGCTCTTTTCATGAATAAAAAAGTTGGGTGTCACCCAGACTAAAAAATGTTGGATGACCCTCCCCTCAGCAAAATATAAAAAGACATGACCCTCCCCTATTTTCCTCCGGTGGTCCATTCCATAAATACCGAACGGTCCCTAAGTATGATAAACAGGCATGAGCAGTAAATAATTACCATACACTAACCAACACAAAAAGGATGGTGATTACTAAAGCAGCTTTAATCAATATTTTTATATTCACAACGATTCCCATGACTATTTGCGAAAGGGGGGATGAACCCTCAGAGAATTATCGCCCAAATCTGCAGTTCCCCTCAGCTCTAGGGAGCACTGTTGTTGTGGTTTGTAGCTAATTTTAGCAATTTGTTGTGGCCTTTTTTTTGCATAAACAAATATGGGCTAAAAGTGTGAGTGTAAACAGTGTCACTGTCAGTCAATGTCCTTTTAGAGTAATGGTGCATGATGCGCAAGGAGTGACCACATGACGTTAATTAAAAGTGCTGTGAGCATAACACCACGTTGAACTCAATACACACAGGACCTCAAACCACAGGAAAAGCAGAGGGTGGGGGAGCACGGACCGGACCCATTTTCCCTCTCACAGTGTGGATGCTTTCAGCAACATTGACTGGACAAATAAGCGCTCCCGTCCTTAATGCAGATAATGGAATGTCACGCTGGTCACAGATACTGTAGGCTTTGTTCAGGCAAGCTGTAGTAGGTGTCATATGATGGCAATCATACTGTGTAACTTGATTTGGAATATAACACATTTCACCTGGCATTGGCCTTCAGTATGCTCATTCAGCTCTACATTTTACTTTTTGTTTAATGTGTTGCCTACATAAAAGGAAGATGTTCAGGCAAATGCACACTTTACTGCTAACATGGGTTCAGTGAAAATGGTTTGTTGCATTTTTTAATTCATTTTACACCGTGAAGAGCCAGGGCTCAGCTTGATCACTCCTCATAGTGACTCATTGCCGGCATGATCACATTCACAGCTCTCATAGTTCTGCGCCAACTTGTGCCCTGTTTAAATGATGTATGATGGCTAACCAACATTAACATGAGATACGGATGCTATGAGACAAACATGCACTGTATGTCGTTTGTTTCTTCCTATTCCACCATTTTACTATCTGCAAGCTTAAACAGCCATAGAGCTCATAGATATGCACAATGTACAGAAATAACACATCACCATGGTTACAAAAGCATAACGCTGTGGCTCCACATGCACAGGACAGACAGTGTTTTTCCCATCACAGGTTTTTCCTATACTTTCCCCCAATATTGACCTTCACTATTTCCTGAATTATTCAATGTTCTATTATCTGGTCGCTGTTCCTTCACTTAGCCTTCTGTTGTAGCCAACCTATGTACACCCACTCAAGGGCATGTTGTGATGTGCCAATGAAACTACATTATCTCTCCTTCATCCCCCCACCCTCCCCTGTGCAGGTAGCTGGGCTTGAGTCATTGAAAAAAGAGAATTTGTAAAGAATGGAAAAGAGGGAGAGGGCAAAAACGGAAATGAGAAAGAAAGACCACCAACCTTCACAATGTATGTCACTCCTGGACCAGAGATCTTCTCGCTCGAGTGCAGCCATCCTCTGGAGGGTTTGCTCACCAGTCCACCACCTCCACCTGGATGCCAGTCCTCTCCGCCGAGCTGGAGCTCATCCAGCCTGCTCTTCTTGCTCATGCTGACGGCTGGCTCTAGCTGCGAGCAGGGGGTTGAATGGGAGGCCGAGCTGCACAGAGAGCTGCCCACACCAGAGGCTGCTGCCGCTGCTGTCGGCGCACTGGGGTTCGGGCCACTGGAGCAGCCTGAGCCCGATCCCCCACCCCCCTGCAGCTTAGACACAGCCAGGTCCTTGACAGCCGAGGGCAGACCCTTGATGCCCAGCAAGCTGCCTGAGTTGCTGAATTTCAGGCTGGACACCTTGTTGATGAGGGTACAGAGGGTGGTGCCTCCATCTTCCAGGTGATCAGAGCCGTGGCTGGTGGGGGTGCTGGAAGCAGTGGTGGTGGAGGAGGGCTGGACCTCAGTTGGGGGTGTGTAAGATGTCTCGGCTGCAGACTGGGGGGTGGCCGAGACCTTGGGGTTCATGGACAGGCCGTGGAGAAGCTCATCGACGGATGTTACTGACTCATTCCTGAAGCGGTTGTATTTGGTACGGTGAAGCATACCCTTCTCTCTCTTGCTCTCTCCACCAACCGACATGCACAGCTTGCCTCTTTCACAAGTGTGCTGGCAGATGTGGCTGAGCAGTGCTGATTACCCTCTCCTGTAACATAGCAGCAGCAGTACAGGCAGCAAACGCCTTTAAGCAATCACAGGCCACCTGACTGTAATTTTCTCTATTGAGGTTACAGTGGTGGTTGTGTTGAGCTGCTGCTGCCGCTGCTGTCGCCAAAGTCCAATCTGCTCTTAGTCAAATCCAGAGCTGCAATCCAATCCGTCAGAGGGAAATATACAGACACAATCCATGGAAACACAGCATTGGGGCAGAGGAAGAAGAGGATGGTGAGGAAAAAGGTCTCTAAAAGGCTGCCAGTGTTGTGGTGCAGCTTGTTTGGTTTCCAGTGGTGATGAGGCTGCTGCTGATTTCTAGCCTTAAAAATCAAAAAAGTACGAGAAAAAGGTCTATGTTGTCGATGATCACGGATACTGCGAGGGAAGAGCAAATACTCTCTACTGACTGCTGCCTGCCTGCCGGCTCAGAGCTAAAGCATGACTCACTGATCTGAGGAAACCTTCTCAACAAAAGGCTTGCTGAACACTGCAAATCACTTCCTGTTGGAGGGAGAGAGAGAGAAAAAAAAAACTCCCACTTACAGCACACTAGAAGCAATCAATTTTTAAATTCCCCAGTCTGATATTTATTCTCTGTAATTATTTCCTTCCCATTTGTTTTTCCGAGAAAAGGAAATTAAGAATGAGAGGTTGCTTGAATATTTAACTTCGTAAAATTACTGATAATTATTTTTATTAATTATTTAATAAAATAATTTGCTAATTTGAATTCATGTTATCCACAATCTACATCTTATTAAGTAGATGAACTGATAAAAGTTGTGATAAAAGGATGATGCACACAATAAACTAATCACAGAAATGAAATGAAACTAGTATCCATTTAATTGACAGCTACAATCCTGCCAAAATCTAAGAAAAATACGGTTGTTTTTAATTCAAGAATAAAACCTCTATTTAAATCTTTCATGAAGATGTCATTTTCCTAAAAGGATGTAGAAGCAACATATACAGTGAATTTCTGAAAGCAACAATACAGTAACATTTTAGCATGACTGGAAATACGCAACATCATTAATATATTGTCCATGTTAATTTTAAATAGCCGCAGAATATGGGCAGACATCAAACCTGGTTCTCAGTTATTTACTTTCAAAAACCTATGACTACTTGTTGTTTCTGCACAAAATATTCATAATCAGGCATTAACGCAAAAATGAATAAAGCATATCTAATGTGCAGCAGTATTTCTCTATCAGTATTCTGCAACAAAGGAATACAATTTCAGTTCACAACAAGGAAGCAGTCCAGGTTGAATTACATGAATGACAAAAAAAACACAGTAGGAACGACATGTTTCTCAGGCAGATAAGTCAATGAAACAACCAAAAGGATAACGGAAAAAGCCCATGAGCCTCCTTAAAACCAGCAGCAATGAAGCATCTTTGTCTTCCCTGTAGCGGAAAGCAAACAGCCAGACACCATTCATGTAAAATGTCCTCAGGAGCATCTAGCAAAGCCGAAAGACTGACACTCATTCATAAGCAGCTTCCGCTCTCACTCTGCTGCAGATTTCGCACTGCAGTCCCTCCCAACATCTCTCTTTCCTGCCTGGCAAATATAGAAAAAAAAAAAGACAGAGCGTCTGCGTTCTCTCCTCAGAAAAAAAAGGCAAACACAGAAGCAGGGAAGAAAAGGCAGACCCTCGCAAATCAAAAGGGGAAGCAAAAAGACAAAGGATGATAAGAGCAGAGGACAAAAGCATGCAATATTTAGTCTTTTATGTGAATGAAATAGCAGGCTGGCATACCAATGTTTCTGTGAATGGAAGCAAGGCCTTTCTGCCTCTGCAAGGCAATCCCTTGGGATGGCATGGTCTTATCCAATGAGGAGCCGGCTGGATGACTCATTCAGGGTAGGCTTGCAGAATAGTGGAAGAGACCATTCCAGACACAGGTGTACATTTTGTTTTCTCTTGACTGTCTTTTAAAAATGATATGTACATCATCAGATATGAGATGTTTGCATGATTTAATAAGATAGTGTTCTGTTTACAAAAAAGAAACAAGAAAAACATCCAGGAAAAGACATTAGAAGTAAAAATGGCACCCCTGTGATTTTAATTGTCACCATTATCAGATTTTCTTCCCCCACATTCATGTGAACAGTTACCACCTAAACATTTAATTAGCAGTTTACTGTTTATATGTATGAGGGCAAATATTACAAATGTACTAGAACTACAAATGTATTTCGGGTTTATAAATATGGTTAGGCATATATTTGTCAATAACATTTGTCTTTTGAAAATACAAGATTAGCATCCTATTTGATTTGATTATTAGAATTACATCATGCATTCTAATGTATTTTTGTTACATTTTAATCATATATCATCAAGTCCTAAATGTCATCCTTTGCAGATTTATAACCCTCTGAGACAGTGATCATTAACACATATAAATAAAATCAGCTTTTAGGTATTTGTCATCTCATTGTATTTTATATTAGTCTTACCTTTCTAGAAAAATAGAAATTAAAATTACTTGAATAAAGAAAGACTACACTTTGTGAAATGTGTATTTGCTAAGTGCTGCAGTACTGTATGGAGGCTTAGGAATAGCAATATTAAAATTAAATAATTTTATCAAATTGAATTTCAATTAGCTGGTATTCCTTTTTTCAAATTTTACTACTGCCAAAAAACTACTAACTGCTCTGTAAAATCATTTTCAGTGGTCCTGCTAAATAAACCTGTACAACCCTGCTCGTCCTAGTATGCTTATCTACCGTAAGTACCCAAACATGGTTATGTTAACAAAATAATATGATCTGATATCATGCTGTACTTTAATACCAGGGCACAAGATTGAAACACTGACAACAAAGAGACGTAGCAACAGTAACTAAGGGCTCATGGAAAGATCAGGATGAACCCTGCTGACTTTTCGTCAAGCACCCCCAGCAGGTCAACATTTTTTTCTTTTAGTGAACTATCTCAATATATCAATATATCAGTTAGATGGATTCCAATTGCATTTTTCTAATTATTTGGTTTATGACCAAATACCTGCAATCCTAATAACATTACCAAAAGCCTCAGCTTTACTTTGGTGCTAATTAGCATGCTAACACACTAAACTAAAATGATGAACATGGTAAACATTATACCTGCTAAACAGCAGCATGTTGTAATGCTGATGTTAACATTTAGCCCTTTAGCCTAACAGAGCTGCTAGAATGGCTGTAGACTCTTAAGGCCTTTTTATGCTTCTGCGTAGAATCGACGGTGTACCCCCGCAGACCCCTCTGTGTCTACGCCGGACCCTACGCTGTAGCCTGATGTGCACCTCTCGAAAAATGTAACTACACGTCGCTTGGCCTTGGCTTGGTAGCGTTGCATTTCCCCTGACTCATTTCCAGGTTCTCCTTCTCCATAAACAACATGAAATCAAGGAGAAGGTTAACTTTTCCTGCTACATATTTCCCACTTTGGTCAGAAAACACAGGGGAGACACTTTGTTTCTCTCACTATGACTCTAGAGTCAGCACACGCTCCAAAGCTAATCGCCGTCACTCTCTCACTTCTCCCTTGCTCTAATGGCAGCTACACACCGGACCAATAATCAGCCGTTGGACAGTCTGGCGAGGTCAGTGACTCGAGTCTGTTCGTGTTCCGTGCCGTCGTCCGTTGGAGGAGCTGTCAGCCTTCATTTTGGCCAACCTGACATGCTCAGTTGGAGACGGGGCAGTCGGGACTCACCCGGAAATGGCAACCGGGATGACCATGACTAAGCCTCTCAAAATCTGACGAAAATCTTTTAAACTGACCTTTGTTGATCTGAAATGAAGACAGATTTAGCAACTGCATGGCCTATTTCTTGCTTAAAATGTTTTCAGAAACACGTTTCGGTGAACTATTTTAGTACAATATGAGATCGTATTCTGAATGAGTCACCATTAATGGCCGGTTGAAAAATCCAAAATCCGGAAGCAGCAGCCAGACCCACGTGACGCGTTCGTCCAATCAGCTGCCGGTTTTCATTTTTTGGGCGACAATACAGATTAGCCTGCTGTTAAGGAGACGTATTACGTCTCGTCGCTTTGGTGTGTTCCGAGGCAAGTTTTTGACCAACTCAGGGAGACTGATCAGTCCAACTGCCTTTTCTGCCAACGGTCGGCCATCTGGTTGGTCTGCAACGGCCTTAACACACACACTCCCCACACACACACACACACACACATATGCCGGCTTGACGCACACACCAGCGCACAAGAATTTATCAGACCACTTACGTAGGCTACGGCGAAAGCTCTACGTGGAGCCTCCGCAGAACCATAACACAGCATTTAGTCTTGTTAGTAGGGATGCACCGATACCACTTTTTTTAAGATCAAGTACAAGTACTTATATTTGGGTACTTGCCGATACCGAGTAACGATACGAGTACTTAATAATCCCTCTGGGGTCCGAGGGTATTTTCAGACACACAGATGATTTTGGCCTTCTCGGATATGGTTGTCAATTAGAACAAAGCAGCATTTACAGTACCATGCCTTTTTTTCTATTCAAAGCTCAGTGCCTGGGCCCTGACATTTCCCCGGGCTAGTGTCAATAAAATAAATCATAAAATTCAAAAAGAAAAAAAGTTTAGAAAGAATGAAGAACGCAATTCGTCATTTACGTGCATATTAATTAGCCATGTGGATTTACTGATCCAGCGGGGAGGATGGTTTGTTTACGCCAGCAGCTAAGTTCACAAGATTTTGTCCAAATTTAAAGACTTATGGCAAACTATAACAGTTAAAACACACCAAAAGCTTTCGGTTTAGCCTGTTTGTGAAAAAAATAAATAAATCGCTCTTTACAGAGTAGCGCTGTGGTTGTTAAAACAGAGCTGTGTAGAAATCG
Source organism: Sander lucioperca (assembly GCF_008315115.2). Lineage (NCBI taxonomy): Eukaryota > Metazoa > Chordata > Actinopteri > Perciformes > Percidae > Sander > Sander lucioperca. The sequence goes on from NC_050186.1 coordinate 4,674,219, forward strand.
CATGCAGAGCAGATTGAAAGATCGCTTTCTTCATGTTTATGCCTGTTAAGCTGATGAGAGACATTGGGCTAACACCGCTACTCCAAATATCAGTGGTGAAGTTTGCGGGCAACAGGCTAATGATGTGCTTTTTGATGATGAGATACTTATTTTCATACAATCAAGTATCAAAAACTGAGGTGGACACGCTGTTGGATGCTGTCCTCCTCTCCTACTCTTTCTTCAATGCCTAACAAATCTATCTATTTCTCTCCCTGACCCTGTCTTTATGATTGAGCAGCACTAGTTGAACCCTGAAAATATTGTAAACAAATTAATAACATAACTAATTGCACTGGTCGGACTGTTCAGCTCTGTTTCAGACTGATACCTCCAGTTCAGGCTGGTCCTCATCCTCAACACATGCATTTTTCAGTGTAAGAGTAAAAAAATGACATAACATTATTTATAATAAGTTTATTTGATTCACAGCTGCTACATATAGTGTTTTGACCTCGACAACCCAACTGTATTTTACCGCAAACTTGCGACTAGTTAACTTTCTAAAGCAGGCACAATCGGTTGTTTGCTAAGAGTCGGGTCGGGACTCCAACATTAACACACACTGACAGCATTGTATTCAGAATATAAAATATTTTTATAGTACTTTTTAATGTGTGATTGTGTAAAGGTGTTCACGAGATACCAACCTTTCGTGAACTTGTGAATTTCGCCAGCCGTCTTCTCCTGTTTCTCCTATCATGGAGACAGACGCTGTGTGCACGGGGGGAGGGGCTGTGTGTGTGTATGTGAGCGAGACGCAAGTGACAGAGACGGAGGTGAGCAGGGAAAGGAAATGCAGCTGAACGAATAAGCTGCGTGTTTTAAATAGCGTTAAAAAAAAAACATTATAACGAAACGCAATGTGCGGCGGCCGGTGTTGATAGTGCGGTGCACCACCACGAATTAGTGCCATTAACAGAGTTCTGATCATAGACTCTAGCAAGCTATTTCAATCAATAAAATCATTTTTAAATCAATATTTGTGCTCATATGGATCTTATACCGCTGATCACAAAGGGAGAGAGAGGGTGGAGGAAAGAAGGATAGCTGACAGCGCTAATGGCTACCAGAGCATTAGTTAGCTTCATGGTTAGCTCACTCACCGGGGCGACCTGACTTCCGTCGGAGAGCCGTGCTTATCAGCAGTAAAGTTAACCGTCCCGACCGGGATGCAGGCGTCATCAGTGGGTAACCTTTGTATGAGTAGCCGTGTAATAAGCCGTGTAATAAGCCGTGTAACAAGCGGGATAATGTAGAGCAAGCCGGTCATTATTGCGAATAGAACCCCTTCAGGCTTATTCGCGTCGTCCTGCATCACCCTGTTGGGGTTTTAATTCATAATCATGACGGGCTCGCTACATTATCCCTTACAAATCTAAAACATCATTGTTTTCCTACACTATTGCACTATTGTCTCAATGTGGAAATGAGAAAAGCCTGCTTACAGTACCCCTAAAGAAGGGTGCAGATCTACAACCGAATTGGGCCTTGTAGACATTCTTCTTCTTTTTTTTTAGCTCTACTCACGAATCATAGTGTTCTGTTAGCAGGTGTCCAGAGATCCTGAGGCACTGAAGGCCCACCCACTGTTCCCCTGCCACTGCGGAGAGAAACACAAGGGAGCTGAGTGGAAAAGAAAAGGCGGGAATATCTAGAGTATATGCTGCTGCTGGAATGACCATTGATGGCTGATCACTGGGGGTGTTTCCTGTGCAGTAAGCTGCATAGGCCACAGCGTGGAGCTTCCTGTATAATGGGGTCCATCTGTGGACAGGTCACAGAGAGTCTAATAAATAATGGTTAAGATGACACAACCATAAACAGGACTATCATCTTCCAATGAGATTCTTGTAACATTTTAACAACCCACAGGTAAATGCCAGGTAAAGACAACATAAATATGTCTTCTACTTATTATATTAATCATGCATATTATTAATCATGCGTATTAACTAAGAACTTTCACAAAATATACATATAAGTTCTCCAGATAAACACCCACAGTTCATAATATTAGTCCATAGATGTTAACTCTAAACCCATGTGTCATGTAATATAATGTCATTTTGTTTTTTAGATATTTTTTATTTTTTTCTCTTGGGTTTTTTAGGTTGTTTCCTTGTTATTTTGTTTTATACTTGTTAGTTTGTTAAGTTTCTTTTCTTTTCCTGTATGTGTCATGAAATGTTTTAATATGGTTTGATTTAATGTTGTTTTGGACCCCAGGAAGACTAGCTGGCCGTCTAGGCGTCAGCTAATGGGGATTCTTATGATAAACTATAAACTATAACATTTAATAGATGTAAGAATAACTACATGGTGTAAGTAAGAACATAAGTTCCATTGCAATTAAACATAATCAGATTATTGTCAGGTTTCTATCTCATTTTTCAGACATACATTAAGAGTGAATGAGAAAGGAGAGACAGAGGAAAAGAGCATCCATTGGCAAGGAAAGCATCAGACACTTCTCCACTTGACTACAGTTGCCAGGTTACCAAAAACATTCAAAAAGCAAGAGTTATTTTCAGACTAGCTAGAAGCTGATAGAGACTATTCTCTCACAGCTGTTTAGGTATCTCAGTGGCATTAGTAAGGCAGACAACTCCTCAAACAAGTTAGTTTTTCTCTCTGCAACACAGCCACATTGAAGGGACCCTATGAGGTACGGTGACAAAGTCCAACAAAGCACCAGCAAGGGGAGTTGTGAGAGACCCCACACTAGCCTGGCACATGAGTTGATAATATCCAAAAGACTGTAAAGGTCGAGACATACCGACCAGACGGCCGACCCTTGGCAGAAAAGGCAGTTGGACTGATCAGTCTCCCCGAGTTGGTCAAAAAAGTGCCTCAGAACCATAGACTGTATATATTAGTGGACAGCGCATCCGGTTCAGCAAAATGCGGCAAATGCGGAAGTGCCTTAAACCTGCATTCTATCTGAATTCCAGCAGGGGGCGACACGTGCGGTTGCAAAAAGGAGGTCCGTTTCTATAGAAGTCTATGGCGAAATGACCCACTTCTCACTTGATTTATTACCTCAGTAAACATTTCAATTAAGAGTTTATATTCTCAATCGCTAGTTTTAAGTCTTCTGCAACATAGAATGATGTTCATTTTTTGAATTATGGTCTCGTTGATTTTAAAATCGGCGATAAAGCGGGGATGTTTTAGGGCGTGGCTATGATGTGATTGACAGTTCGCGGCCTGTCAATCATGACAGAGGTTTAGCAAAGCTTATCCATGGCATGTAAACTTCACTTTGGGGGTTGACCAGCTTTCGTCTTCGTGACTGTGACAGTTGGTCGCCTAATAATGTCTTGTTCAACGTTCGGTTGTACGACAAGACACTCAAAGGAGTCGGCAGTTCAGTTTTTCCGGTAAGTAACGTTACATTTTGTTTTAATACCGTTTTTCGTTAGCCAACGTTAGCATCCCAATGAATATCAGTTAGCTAGCTAGATTGCACCTTGCTAACCAAGCTAGCGGGCTAACTAATAACGTTATGCAGACCAGACCGTATAAGCGGATTAAAATTAATGTATTTAACGTTACAGTCGTATACAGTAGGTATGCACAACGGTCTCGCCGGTAATCTGTTTTTAACCATATGTGATGTTATTGCTAATCGATGCGCATGTAATGGTAATGTTAGCTTAAAGTCAAAGCCTGATATAGCTAACGTTATAGTGCAAATTCATATAAATCCTATTCGTACGGGATTAGAATCATTTTGGGACCGCGTGTGATTTAGAAAGTACCCCCTCACATCTGAGTTTTGTGTGGGGCATTCGCACGGGACACGGAGATGGAGATGCTTTTACTTGAATATACTGAAATATATGTACCCCGCCCGAGAGTTGGGCAACGTTACCCGGAGGCACCCGAAGGACAGGCACAGACACCCACACAGCATCACCGTCACCCTCACCTCGGACAAAGCCGCGCTGGATCGCGTCGACGGACGGGGCAGTAGGCCAGAATATCCGTTTTTGCAATAAAATGTCGCACATGAAAAAAATATATATATTATTGTAAAGTTACATAAGTGTTCTATCTTGAAAAATCTTCAGTTCTGCAGCCAAATGTATTGTATAAAGCACCAGGTTCAATATTCTTTTCTCAAAAATCTAAATACATTATTTCAGACTGTTAATGTACCTAACAAGCATGCTGTTGCAGGAGTTACTAACCACTGTTGTTGATGCTGTTACACTGAGGTCTTTCTTCCACTTACTGTAGTTGTGTCTGCTAATCTATTTGAAGACCTTCTGTCAGCACATTAGTCTGTTTTAAGATGAGTCACATACATGTTACAATCTATATTTACAAATTCTGTTTATTACTAAAATGTAAGTAATGTAAGTGTTGCGTACAATACACATTGTCTAAGATAAATTTGACATGTAGGAGTATGTTTACTTAATACTGCATGTCCTCAACTGAAGCATGCCTTCATGTACAAGCTCATATATTAATATAATTCATTGTGATCTACCATCTCTTAACTACATGTTTGTCTTTACAAAGGTATCCACACTGAAAACTGAATGACCAGAGCCAGAGGGAAGACCTGGTGTATAGAGCAGCGTATTTGGTGCCATTCATCTTGTTGTGGAAAACAGATTGCATTGACCACATCCAAAGTTCTCAAATGTGTTCTGATTATAATGATGCCAGAAAATCATTTTCGGTTCAGCTTCTTCTGCTGAAAGGACAGACCAACTTTTAGCACTTTAGCAGTCATTGGTATTTAGAGGTTTAAAATTTGAGTCCTGTAATATTTGTGTCCTCTTATGTTACTGTTAGGCCTGCTGCTCCTAGGTAGCTTCTCTGTCTCTCCTCCCTCCCTCTCTCTGTCTGTCTCTCCTCCCTCCCTCTCTCTCTCTGTCTCTCCTCTCTCTGTCTGTCTCTTATTGCAGGAGTGGAGTCTAGAGGGTGGGAGTCTGGGTTCCAGCTGCCTCTCATCTACCACAATCAACCAACAATTTGTGATAATACTTTTGTTATAATGAATTTGCAATAACCTTACACAGATTAAACAGCACCTAGTGCATTTTCAATTACCTACTAAACACTTGACTATGTATGTCAAAATAAATATGTCTATAAATTAATCTAAAAGGATTTTGGTGAAGTGTTTTCATGGTGATTAAAATTGACAAGTACATAAAGACACACAAGAAAAGCACAAACTACATTTCCCTGATCCTTCTTTGTCAACATTCAAGTATGGTAACATTTGAGAAATCATATTTTTGTTGATTAAAGCCAAAATAGACACTTTTAATCAATTACAAATTCTATCAAATTACCAATGTCTTCTTGTATGACTACAATATTGTGTATGTTCCTATAGTTGCTTCAGAAAAACAAATGTAGCTTTAGAAAGACCTTTATTTCACATTGAAATGGGCATTAACTACAAAAACTACATAAACCACAAACAACACTGGCAATATTTTTAAGATTATGTTAGGGTTAGGGGTTAAATTGATGAATTAAATAATGTAGTTCACCTTTTACAATCCAGTGTACATTCCACACATAAAACACTGCTGTGGGTCAAGGTAAGACATGTCTGCATATGAAAAAAAGGGTAGTTGAATCACTAGTGTCACATTGTTAATTACAGTAGAAATGGTTGACATTACAAACCACAATATAAAAATATAGCTTAACATATAAAGCTTAAAACACTTGTGCAGCACTCTGTTCCGTCAAGTCCAAATGCCTGGGTAAAGAAATAGAAGCTGCCTTTACAATTAAAGTGAGCATAGTGTGACAGTCTGTTGGTTGTCTGTAATGCACAGTGGAAAAAGAAAAAAAACCCTGCGAGCCTTGTCGATCTTCCCCGGATTGTTAACAGCCCTCCACCTGCATCTCTGGGTGATGCCAGAGAAAATGGACTTACTTCTGAGGTATTGGGTGGGTGACCATGCCATCGTGGCTCTCCACACTCCTATTTGTGAAAAAAAAGAGTCATCAATTTCCATTTGAGCCCCTCATAGTTAAATATATATGCACACTAGCATGTAACTATACTTCATTAATTATCGGGGGAGAATACAGATGAATCAACAACAGTCTATTGTTCTTTAGTGTAACTTTAATTTAGTTAAATGAGCTTATTTCTGCTAACGTTAGCTCTTAAAAGCATGTAAAGGCTAATTGTGCCAACCATAGACTGATGGAGCAAACAGTAGCAAGACATTATCAGTGCATTATGGTTGTTACAGTTAACCAAACGTTTTAAGAAACTTTGTTATACATCTGCTAATACTTAGCGTTAGATAATGATTATTGATTATGAGCATTAACAATCCCCGTTTTGCATTTCGCTGACACTACGTTTAAATTAGGACAACGTAAACTTCGATTTGCAGAAAATTAACGTTAGCATGTTTTACCAGTGGCTAGCTAACGTTACAGACAATTTACATGGTAACTTCAGATACATTTACTTTACAATGTGACTCATCTTATATGTAATATAACTATTGGACAAAGATATATTTAAAACCTAGCGAAGCTATATTTTACCTCGAATTATGTATGCTAGCTTTCAGCAGCAGTTGCGTCCAGATTGCCAGTGAACGTGTGTAAGGTAACGTAGAGTGTAAGCAGCGTTGCCAACTCCAAAAAAAACAAACAGTCAGACACCGCCCAACAGTCTATGGCTCCTCCCTCACTCCGCCCTCTCGTCTAAAAACGTCACATCCGCAACCAGGATGGCTGCGCCCATAAACGCAAACTCGACGACGGATAACTGATCTCCACAAACCAATGGGTGACGTCACACATGCTCTGTCCATTAATATATACAGTCTATGCTCAGAACACACCAACGCGGCGAGATGTAGCCTAATAAGTTTCCATAACAGCAGGCGGCACTAATCTGTATTGTCGCCCAAAAATGAAAACCGGCAGCTGATTGGACAAACGCGTCACGTGGGTCTTGTTTCTTCGGAAATTCAAAGACAGACTGTCATGGCGGCTTGTTCAGAATACGATCTCATATTGTACTAAAATAGTTCACCGAAACGTGTTTCTGAAAACATTTCAAGCGAGAAACAGGCCATGCAGTTACTGAATCTGTCTTCATTTCAGATCAACAAAGGTCAGTTTAAAAGATTTTCGTCAGATTTTGAGCGGCTTAGTCACGCTCATTCCGCTCCCTGCTTCCAGGTTAGCACTCTACCAATCAGATGGGTCATTTGAGTCCGACTGCCCACCGATTATACATGTCAAATCGGCCAAAATGAAGGACGATGGCCCCTCGGATGGACGACGGCACGGAACACACCCAACAGACTCGAGTCACTGACCTTGCCAGACTGTCCGACAGCCGATTATCGGCCTCGTGTGTCTGAACCTTTAGACATATTTAATGGCTCTTGTACAGCACAACAATGTTTTTGACAAGGTATTTATGATTTAACATACTGTATGTGAAATGATGAAGCTGCTACAATCTGAGTGGAATATGAAAGAAAACAAGACAAGCAACTAGTCTAGAGCCACGCTAGAAAAGTCAGGATATCGCCAAAGTGACTACAATTCAGCCTGAGCAGTCTTAAATTACAAATCAAGCACTTTATTTCAATGGCTACTTGTCAGGTTTATTGTTTTCTTAAATTATTTAAATGTGTTGACAAAGGACATTTTGTGATGACCTGATTATATCTGTCTTATAATATGTCAGCAAGCAATGCATCATCAAGGCTGTGTTGTAGATGTTGATGAAAGCCTTTTACCCTTGCACAGTTAACCATTTGCAGTGCACCCATCCATATGATGCACATTGCACACATAATTTGGGTGATATGAATGTAAGATGATTGCAGAAGTGACACTGATCTGTGTTTTTGTTTATTATTTTTAAAGAAATGGCAGAGCAGATTCCGAAAACAAATCCAGTGTGGCAGGGTTTACATTTTTATGATGTAAATTGAGGGAGCAAAAGCAGTACCGGCTCCAAATATCGGCTCAAGAAAATCGGCAGCCTGTATCGGTCATCGGCTAAGGCTGATGAAAAAAAAATCGGTATCGGCATCGGCACTAAAAAATCCATATCGGTCGATCCCTAATACACAACCATGCTATATTTAGCCAAGCAAGTAGCAACTATAAAACTTCGAATTTAAACAAATAGGCAGAATTACCTGTCAAGAAGAAAGCAGGCAACTTTGGCGTCCCTTTTAAAATCCTTGCTCCTTATGAGCTCTTTCCATCTTGGAAAAGCCACTACAATATTAACTTTGGTCTTTGCCTGTCGCGTTGTCGTTTTAATTCTCTTTTTAACCTCCTTGGTGACTCCGTTACATGTCCTAGAGAATAGGCGTGATGCTCCATCTTCAACCGGCTTTCAAATCTGCCGGCAGTCGCTAAGTAATCTTCTACCCCTCCCTGGCATTCATCACGCTGCCACTGAGTGTAAAAGCGCGAAACGCGGAGGTATGTCCCTCTTTGGCTAATGTATTTTAAAGATGGAACATGGTAGAATAGAGCGAGTCACTCCTATGTATTCTGAATGATTCTGAATGGCAGATTCTACGCTTACCAGAATACTTTGATTAGTTGCTGGAAGTAATTACACATGAATGAGCACATATTTGTGAAAGAACAAAGGTTTTTTTTGCTAAGAATCAACTCAAAGAATTACACAATGGAGCTTTAAATAATATTGGGGGAAAAAATGTATATGTCCATTGCACCTGTTTGCTGCCACTCATTTGCTTGAATGCTCCAACACAGGGGTTTTCTAACAGCCATCTACTTGTTTCACTGTGGGATACATCCCACTATCACTTTTATAAGGCAATAATGGCAACAAATACTTAACCCCATATATATTCAGTCTATTTGTATTATATGGGACAGGGACACCTCTATATTTGATAAAAATATAAATTAAAGTTACACAACATTTGGTTACCATTATGTTCACACTGAATGAAACTGTCATTATCTTGCCCTACATCCATGACTAATATGAGCCTGTTTGTGACCACATTTCAATAACATCACTGTCTGTGGTTACACAATTGTGTGTCGTGTTTCTTAAAAGCTCATTGAAACACAATAAAATGAATAGCCAAGGGAAACAATATTGATAGCCTACTTGAAGAAACCACAGTGATGTAAGAATTTCCTGTGTGGACAATGTGTAGCCTTGAGAGCTCATTTTCATAATCATGTCTGGGGCATCATTTGAGCTTTCTGTGAATGGTTTCATTATAAAACCATCAGAAGCAGCGGAAGCACAAGAGGAACATATATGCATGAGTGTGTGCGCGTGTGTGTGTGTGTGTGTGTGTGTGTGTGTGTGTGTGTGTGTGTGTGTGTGTGTGTGTGTGTGTGTGCCTGTCTGTAGCCCTTCCATTTCTATAATCAACTAACCAAATACTGCTTAGAACAAATAATGCAACAAATTAATAATTGTGATTTTAATTTCTTTAGGGATACAGCACACCTCATGAGTTTATTGACAGCCTACTGTAATATTAACACAGTACAAGTGCAGTTTTTTGTTCCCGGTCAAAAATGACCGTTCCATTAATACTCATCATACAAATTTAAATAATACATTTATTCTTTGTTTTAAATGTTATTTTAAGTTAAATTCTTATGAATAATTTAAAAAAATGTATGTCTATTTGTTATGTATGGCCTGTGTGCCTCATTGATCTGAGCTTATACATCTTGAATTCGATCGAGTACTAAAAAACATAATTGCTGGATTATTTTGACTATAATAAATAATCAGATGAAACATAGTATACTGTTTATCACATATGTTTAGAAACCATTTAAAAATGTATACATTCACATAAAGTAACACCTGTTTGGGTCAAAAGTGAGAGATTTTCTGTCACTTTGGAAAAAGAGAGAGACTCTGAGAAAAGGTTAGCGTAGTAGGCGTGAAAAAAGCAGGGAAATATTTAAAAAATATTAAAAATAACAAAATGATCTATGGAAAGGAGTGCCATGTCTTTTTGGTACATGATAAAGTATCTGCATTCAGGAAAAAGTTGGACCTGTGTTGGGCTCACATGGAACACATGGATGTATTGTGGAACAGGACCACGCATGCATTGAAACACTTGACGACCAAACATCACAACTTTTTTTTTTTTTTTGCATCACAACTGGCAGCATTTTTTTTTTTTTATAATAATATTTAAATTAAAAAGACTTGTTGTCACTGATCCAAAACCGTGTAGCGACGTTGTTGTGTTGTTTATGTTAATGTTTTTACTTTTAATACTTCGTCTTGACTAATAACCATAGACTGTATATTATTAATGTGATGAAGTGTAAACGTACACATGTCCTTTCGAAGACGGGATGACAGCTCTTCCAGCCACCACTGCTGTATACCACTATAGTAGCTACATGCTAACGGCAGTAAACATGTCATCTTAGCTGGCAATGTTGTTAAATTCTCCCCAATTCCGGGTCACATTCCTGCTGAAACATGTCTGATTGGGTAGTGTTTGGTTCAGAAGCCTTTATCTGCGATTTCTGACGTTAAAATAAACCTGTTCGAGTCGTGATTCACTCGGATCTTTAACCCGAGTCTTTAAATTGACTCACGAATCGCGAGTCTCTAGTATCATTAACCCGGTTCAGATGAGTCCTACTACAATTCAATCTAAAATGATAACAGCGCCACACACAAACCTCTTGCAACATTAGCTTCTACTATGCTAGTAGGCCTGCACGATTAATCGTTATAAAATCGCAATCTCGATTCACCCTGTTCACGATTTAATTTTTAAATAACTTATTTTCTTATGACTTTGATTCTCATTTAATTTTACGAGCCAACTGCATCACAAACGCTACTACTTTCTTCTGTGAGTTTTAAACGTAGACTGTATTAAAAAGGTTTTAAAGCACTACCCAAGCGCTGTGATGCTCTCCCTTTTCTTCATTGTAGCCTCTGTGTTTACAGGCTTGTGGTGATGACCAATGTGCTATAGGTGCCAAAACAAAATCTATGTTTGGTACTGCCAATATGTTTTGTTTTGTCATGGTTCATGTGTGCAATAAACATTACACTTCGCGAGAAAAAAATCGTGGCAGAGAATTGTGATTATCAATTCTAAGCTAAAAAAATCGTGATTCATATTTTTCCCCAAATCGTGCAGGCCTATATGCTAGCCATCTTAGCTGCAAAAAACTCTATAACTTACAATTTCGTAGGCAACAGCAACTCCACAAGTCAACTCAAGCACCTGAGTGAGCAGCGAGACAGTCCCGACTCGCAGACTCAGAGCCGGAAGCACGCAGACCATGGGATTCACTCATGGGAGTCATCGAGGGCTCGTGAGTTGTCGGGTGATTCATGAGTTGTCGGTGATTCATGAGTTGTCAGGTGATTCATGAATTCTCGCACGAATCAGCCAGCTATATGAGTGGATCTGATTCAGACGAGCGAGTGAAGTCTCTCCTTGAGCTCAGAGTAAAGCAAATCCACAACAAAAGCCATTCTTTCACTTCTGAAATAACATAAAATGTTCTGCACGTAGCCTAGCTAGGCCTACTGTAGGTTTTGATGTATAGTATGTTAAATGCAATTAGGTCGAGCAGACAGCCCGAAACATTACAAGCTCGCCTCGGCTCGGCTGGCTCGGCTCGCAGACAACTCATGAGTTGCCGACAACTCACGAGTCCTCGATGACTCATGAGTTGTTGATGACTCGTGAGTTCTCGTGGGAGTCAGTCAATCCCACGAATCAGCCGAATCAGCCGGCTACGTTGTTATGAGTGGATCTGATTCAGACAAGCGAGCATAGCGAGTGAAGTCTGTCCTCGAGCTCAGGGTAAAGCAAATCAACAACAAAAGCCATTCTTTCACTTCTGACATACAATGTTCTGCACATAGCCTAGCTAGGCCTACTGTAGGTTTGGTGTAAATGTAAATGTAGTATGTTTGTCGGTACACGATCCGTTCTGCCTGCACGATCCGTTCTGCACATGCGCAAGATAATACTGTTTTACTGAGGATACGACCTGCACGATCTGTTCCACGCTAGCCTATGGCTAGCCTCCACCGGGAAGCTAACGTTAGTTTAGCTAACAGCTAATTCGGCTAACCGCTAGCTGACAGCTAGATTCAGTCTAAAATAACGTTAACTCAAACGTAATGGGAAAAGCAGGCTACAGCTAAATTAAGACTTCACAGTAATAACAATAAAGACAAGTATTGAGTGATTGTATTTTAAATGAGCACAAGTAAAGTAGAACTGACGTAACAGCTGTTATATATGTTAGGAGTTTGTTATATATGTCAACGTTTATTTTCAAGTTTTATTTTGAGGGTCTTTTAAAGTTATTACATGCTGTCTCAGCTAGCAGTTAGCCGAATTAGCTGTTAGCTAAACTAACGTTAGCTTGCCTGTGGAGGCTAACGGCAGACCGCTACAATCAGCTAGCGGTTAGCCGAATGAGCCGTTAGCTAAACTAACGTTAGCTTGCCTGTGGAGGCTAACGGCAGACCGCTACAATCAGCTAGTGGTTAGCCGAATTAGCTGTTAGCTAAACTAACGTTAGCTTGGCTGTCGACCGGAAGCGTGGAACAGATCGTGCAGTGTCGTAAATCCTCGTACAACTGCGTATTCGCGAACATTTTGCGCATGTGCAGAACGGATCGTGCAGGCAGAACGGATCGTGTACCGACACAGACAATGTTAAATGCAATTAGGGCGAGTAGACAGTCCGTAAGCTCACCTCGCCGACAACTCATGTTTTTTTTGTCTTCAAAAAACTTTATTATTCAAGTACAGATATACATACACATTGAAAACATTAAATGCATACATACACATGAAAAAAGGGCGCATGGAATTTACATTAAAGAGGTTGTAAGTCATTGTGAATGTTCAGTGTCCGGATGGCTTTCTTATTTATCAGTCCTATTAAAGTTTCAAAATATAATTTCATGTTATTTTTAAATGAATATTCGGTTTTCTTTCAGACCATTTACATTTATGGATATAACGTTTTCCAAATAAAATTAAAAGATTCTAAATGAAAACATAGTATTTTATCCAAATCAAAAGCTCGCCTTGGATGTAGCAATACTGACTCAAGTGACTCAAGTGACTCGCACAACCCGGATCAGTTTAGTGAGTGATTCAGAATAACCCGAATCCTTAAAAGGAATCGAGTTTGCCAGGCCTACATTAAAAAGTGCTGCCTCGTTCCACTATAATCTAACGTTAGCATACTCATAGCTAACTATTATGTAGCTGCAAAAAAAAAATGTTTTTAATTAAAAAATGATGTAGCTGCATGCATGCTAACGCGACATAGCGGAGTATATATATAGCTATATATGTATGTATATAGCAAGACTTTGAAACGTAAAAAATCACCAATAAAAGGCAAATACTAAACAACCGGACATGTCCCAGCAGTAAAGTGACCGGAATTTGGGGTGAAATGTCCAGCATTGAGCTACATAATAGCTAGGAGTATGCTGGTCTCTCACAGAGATCTCATTTGTAGCCCTGTTTTTACCTGATACTTTAATAAAAGTATAAACACATGAAGTGAGAGGTATATACACATGCTTAAACTTTATTTAAAGCATGATTAACCTGAAGCAGGACGGATCATGACTTAAAACACCAAAGCAAGGCTTCTAGCTCAGGCTAGCTAGCGTTAGCAAATTACCTTCAAAGTTGCATATAGCTAGACTATTAATTTTACAGGCTAACAAATACAGTGTGGGTAAACTCTTAATTTGAAAAACAATGAATGCATATCCTGCCAATCAGATTTAGCACCACCCACAGGGTAAAATCGGAATATTAAGTGTTTTTTCTGATTTCCATGCAAGAACGGGAAAACCAAAAATCAAGTCATAATTTCGTTTTTTAGTTTTTCTAAAAAAAACGGAAAAAATAGTTGTTTTCTCGTTTTTTCGTTTTCATATGTGAAAGCAAAAACAAATGAACGAGACCTTCAAGGATGAAAATGAACTGGTTGGTATGTCAAATGCACGTCTGGTTAACCATCCCAGCTCTGTTAAAGAGCGATGGATAGCGCTTCCCAAACTAGCCACCACCAAACTAGGTTAACTACAGCCTGTAAAATTAACCGTCGAGCTGTAGCTCTAAGCATTGTATTGTAGTGCTGTAGCCTTGAGTACCTAATAAACTAAAATGCTAACTCTAGACTATGTCTTTTTGGTACATGATAAAGTATCTGCATTCAGGAAAAAGCTGGACCTGTGTTGGGCTCACATGGAACACATGGATGTATTGTGGAACAGGACTCAGCCCCTGTGCGATTTGTACCACGCATGCATTGAAACACTTGACGACCAAACATCACAACTTTTTTTTTTTTTGCATCACAACTGGCAGCATATTCTTTTTTTTATAATAATATTTAAATTAAAAAGACTTTTTGTCACTGATCCAAAACCGTGTAGCGACGTTAGTGCTGTAGCCTTGAGTACCTAATAAACTAAAATGCTAACTCTAGACTATACAGAGAAGTTTACAGAACATCCATCAGTCATGATGCCGTCTCTTACAATATCTGTAATTTTCAATGTATGGAATTAATGGTCTTCAAATGCCTAAATAACGCTGCTCCCCTTCCCCTTTGCAGGACAATAATAAAACAGCGAAGTGGTACCAGAACCATCACCCAAGCAGCGTTAAAAGGCAATTGTAGCATCCCTTTCCGTAGAACATCATTTGCCAAAACTGCATTTTCAGTAAAGGGGCAAAATTATGGAACTTTCTGCCAGACCACTTGAAATGTATCCCAACATTAGCCACTTTAAAAAAGAAATACCAAATTGTGGCTAATTCAGGAACAATCTTGCTCTCATATTTAGTTTTTTACACTGTGCTTGTATACATTTTCATTTCATTTCTTTTTATTTCATCTTTATTGTATTTTTAATAATAATGTAAATCTGTATTTTTATTTGTAACCAAAAACCTTACTAGGGACAAGTGTCAAGAATTAGCTTTGGCTAAAAACACTATGATACATACATCAGATGACTGTTGAAGTTTATCTATGTTTTTTTGTATCTGTCCCTATCTAACTAAACCTTTAAAAAAAAAACAAAAAAAACTGTCATATCTGCATGAAGGTATTATGCATATAGCTGCATGGTCACAATTGATACTACTGTTATTATTTTAGGGCTGACATGATCCCGCTGTTGCTCATCTGAAAGACTGCTCCTGTGGTTTTATTATTTAGTGAATATACTTTCTATTGTCTGCTGTGCATTATCTGTTTTTTCTCAGCCAAAGAGTTCCGTTTGTATAAAGATCTTGGATCTTGTCTGTTGCTTATTGCAGCATACAACCCTACTGGTCCTGCTGCTGTCAAGCAACACTAGCCTACATCCAAAGTGCCTAAATGATCAACTTGTTGAAATAATCAATAAGATATTTTTGGGTCTGATCTATGTTAAACCAGTATCGGATATTGCCTTCTGAAAAAAGAACTTCATAATGTTTAGATAACTTTGTTGCCTTGACACTTGAGTCATGATGACCTAAACCCAAGGGCATAAGCTTCTCCTCGGACCGCATACCTCCTATGGCGCCATTTTGATGCTACCAAGCCATCACCTCCCGTTAGCATTCCATTGACTGCCATTCATTTTGGCGCCACTTTGACAGCGAATAACTATACATCTGAAGCGTTTAAAGACTCTATTTGTCCGTTGTTTATTTCTAAAGACACGACAATGTATAAGAGGCTCCATTACCTTGTATCTCACGTTATGGCTCCGTAGCAGACGTTTTTGTAAAAATAAGCTAACGATAGTGTCAAAACCACGCGACTTACTGTCGCATAGTAGAGGAATTACCGTATAGTACAGGAGAAGCTCGCAGGCAGTTTCATCTCACATTAGCTGTTTAAGTTTAATTACTAATGTTAACTAGCATTTTAGTTAGCAATAATTAGCCTGTGCCTATGTTATCTCCTTACATATACCTACGCGCTCCGTCTCTGCAAGATTGGGAATGATTGAGATTTCTCTTGGCACAGCTACCAGCAGACTTACAACTTTCAGACAGGTTGCTCACGTCACATTTATGTCGTCTCTCTCAGTTGGAGGCTGCGCAGTAATGCTCAGCGCTCACCGGAAAAGTGCTTCTAATATCCTTCACTGGTCTCCGTCCAGAGCAACGGGATCTGTTGGTCCATTATATATATGTCAATGCCTAAACCGTTTTTGCAGGATGGTAGGGGAAGAACCCGCCCTACTCTCCCTCTGAATGGCTAGTCCTCGTTGCCTGTTATGTTTAGGCAAGAGAGCTCAACAGTCCCGCCCCTCCACTGAGAGACCGTGGGTTCCGGAAGTAAATTTCCCATTCATTTCTCCCATTGGCATCTGGAAAAATCCGTACATAAAGAGTTTTAGACCATGCCTTAGGCTAACCAGATGGGACATGACTCATAAACATACAACGTATCATTTCGAGTAAAAAAACAAACAGAAAATCCTAAAAAAGTAAAAGGTACAAGACTGTGTACATATCGTCATCTCAGAGCGAAGGAACTACTCATCCCATAAACCACCGCGCGCCACTGAACAAAGGAAGCTAACGTTAGTTTAGCTAACAGCTAATTCGGCTAACCGCTAGCTGAGACAGCATGTAAAAAGACTTTAAAAGACCCTCAAAATAAACCTGAAAATAACCGTTAACATATATAACGGCTGTTACGTCAGTTGTAGACGGCTTTACCCAGTGATAAGTTTGAGTTAACGTTAATCAAGCTGTCAGCTAGCGGTTAGCCGAATTAGCTGTTAGCTAAACTAACGTTAGCTTCCCAGTGGAGGCTAACGTCAGAAGCGTGGAACCTGTCGGTACACAATCCGTTCTGCCTGCACGATCCGTTCTGCACATGCGCAAAATGTTCACGAATGCGCGGTTGTACAAGGATTTACGACACTGCACGATCTGTTCCACGCTTCCGGTCGACAGCCAAGCTAACGTTTGTTTAGCTAACAGCTAATTCGGCTAACCGCTAGCTGATTGTAGCGGTCTGCCGTTAGCCTCCACAGGCAAGCTAACGTTAGTTTAGCTAACGGCTCATTCGGCTAACCGCTAGCTGATTGTAGCGGTCTGCCGTTAGCCTCCACAGGCAAGCTAACGTTAGTTTAGCTAACAGCTAATTCGGCTAACTGCTAGCTGAGACAGCATGTAATAACTTTAAAAGACCCTCAAAATAAAACTTGAAAATAAACGTTGACATATATAACAAACACCTAACATATATAACAGCTGTTACGTCAGTTCTGCTTTACTTGTGCTCATTTAAAATACAATCACTCAATACTTGTCTTTATTGTTATTACTGTGAAGTCTTAATTTAGCTGTAGCCTGCTTTTCCCATTACGTTTGAGTTAACGTTATTTTAGACTGAATCTAGCTGTCAGCTAACGGTTAGCCGAATTAGCTGTTAGCTAAACTAACGTTAGCTTCCCGGTGGAGGCTAGCCATAGGCTAGTGTGGAACAGATCGTGCAGGTCTTATCCTCGGTAAAACAGAATTATCTTGTGCATGTGCAGAACGGATCGTGCAGGCAGAACGGATCGTGTACCGACAGAACCGATCGTGATTCGTGCAGTGTGGTAAATCCTCGTGAGGGATCGTGCAGGCATGCCTCCTCCCCCTCCTCACCAGCATGAGTTCCACCAATCAGAGGCATCACTGTGGGATTGTGGGATTGTTCAGGATTGTGGGTAATGAAGTACTTATCCAAGACATCGCGAATAAAATACATTTCTCTCTAAACAAGGTTAGTGCCCCATGATTTTTGGCGTCTATGTGAGCATATACAATCGCTTAATCATGTCGGCAAGCTGGTTTTAAGTCTACCATCGACGGTTACGATTTTATGGCTTATACTGCAACTGTCAATGGAGAAATTGCATTGTATTTTTACTTCCGGAACCCGATGTGGGCGGGACTGTTGTGCTCTAGAAGAGTGGGATTGGTTATGAATGTCAGGGTTAGCCAATCAGGGATGAGTTCCCTAATGAATATTCATGAGTCTTCCCCCTACCATCCTGCAAAAAAAAAAAACTCGCGTCCCGCCCACACCCGACTCCAGAAGTAAAAATCCCATTGATTTTCTCCATAAGGATTTAGAATATCAGTCGTAATGTCTAAATCATCCGAGGTAGACTGACCCCGAGCTACGTGGTTGTGAAACGAAGGTTTCTGCTCCTGTAGAAGCTAGAACTCCGTATGAAATCAACCTTGTTTTAAGAAAAACATGTTTTATCCTTGATTTAATGGAGAAAAACTACACTACCCACAATCCTAAGCGTAACAGCAACGTCTCTGATTGGTCCACCTCGCTGTTACCAAAGAAACGTTTACCGTACCCGCGAAACCACGAACGGCTAGAGCGAGCTTCTACCATTGAAGTCTATGATGGTTTCTGTACACGGTCTTGTACCTTTGCCTTTTTTTTGCCGTTTTCAAAAGGTTTTTTTGCGCCGAATCAAATGTGTTATGCTCACTATTCATACCGTAGCTGGTTGGCTTGGTTCTAGACTTAAAACTCTTTATAGAAGCAATTTTCGAAACGTCAATGAAACAATTGAATGGGGAAAACCACTTCCGGAGACAGAGCCGAAAAAAAGTGGGAGGCAGACGGTCACTGTTGAGCTCTATGAATTATTTTCATGTTTATTTTTTATTTTTCTGCCTGTGCTCCTTTACTTGGTCACATGAGGGCGCTATGGCTCCAGTTATGGTATATGGCGCCATTAATAATATAAAAGCATCACAGTACCATGCTGAGCTGCAGAAACTTGGCCTATAAACATTGATTTTCCTCAGTTGCATTTTTCTGTTATACATTAAATGTCTTATACTGAACATAACTATTTAAGGTCTAACCTTTTTCTGATTATTCCTAGTTATATTAGATATGTAATATTAAATGCCAATTTGTCTATAAATCTGTGAGGCATAAGTGTCTGAGATAAGGTCTGCAACCTACATCTAGAAAGGAAATTCGTTTTCAGTCAAGGATAATATTGTATCATTTGACAATGTCATAACTGGCTTCCAAGGAGAAATGCGCGGTGGTCGGTTGGTTAATAATTCAGATGGTAGAACGTGTTCCTGTGGAAAAGGCTGACGCGTCACTGTGCCACTCTAGTTTTGATCCTGCAGGAGTAAAAACCTGTTTATAAATGGGTGAATCACGTCTGTGAATATTTAATCGATCATCTGACATAAAAAGTGACAAATGTGCTTCATTCAAACATAGCAAAAAATGTGACGCATTGATGTTTAAGTCAATGTAAGCAACAGATATAACAAACTCACTTTATTTCTGCTTCAAAGGCAAATAGGTAGTCACAGTTTTAATGTGACTAAAAACTAACTGCAGACAACAGCAGTAAGATACAGACTAACAAATCAACCTATGCCAAGTATGGCATTTTGAATGCTAGGTTTTATCTGAATTTCACCAATCAGGAGTTACACTGTGATTGAAAAGAACCTTATGTCCCACAGTAACCGGCTCCATTTCCGTAATCGAAATCCTGTGAATAAGCTGAATATTTGAATCTCCGGAAAGAAAACAAATAAATGCCCAATAAAAATTAAAGACACTGTATAATCTCAAGAGAAAATGTCAAACAGCAAGGTAGCTTTGAAGGACAGCACTGGGGCTTTGGAAGGCGGTGAAGGTGTAAACATCTCTTTGTAAAATAAGCCAAGCTATAAACAGGTGCTGCACCCATAGACATAATGTACAGGGGGGATGTAATCAAAACTGGCCAGTGCAACCCACCCCAAAAACCTATGATAATTTCCTTTACATAAATAAAGACATTTGCACCATAAATTAATGCAGAAAGGGCACAAACTGTTGCAGAAAAATTCACCAGAAAATGAAGTGTTTGACGTTAAAATTTCAATCTTGCTCAAAAGTGTTGTGAAACACTGTTAAACCCAAAGTAACACCCTTGGCTGCACCAATAAATACAGTTCAGTGCTCCTCATATACCATCAGTGTTATTGTTCCATACAAGCACTGCTTCAAGGATGTTCATTTGCATCAGGGAAAATAGAAATAAATGCATATTTGGAAGGAAAGGCAGCACGTCCTCAGACCTTCATCTCGTCGTCAGTTTTGGAAGGAGTCCCCCAACACCATCATCACAGCCAGGTGAGCCCCCTGCACAAGCCAGGTGTTGTGAAATCTTCGCTGCATGCTCCATCAAACTCCTACATCAGATGACACTGAGACATTGTATATCCATCTGTTTATGTTTCAGTGTCAAAAGGTGAGGTCCACCTGGGCTGAAGACCATGTTCACAACCAGATACAGCCAACACAAGTGAAGCCCATGACATCTTCACAGAGCTCAATGGCCATCACAGTTTTCCTGTGGAGGGAAAAACAGTTGTACTATTCAAGTAGAGGATGCCAAAATGGATGAAATGTTAATAAAGGAGGTTGAACTAGCCTGGTTCCTGACCTCTGAATTGCTGCTCACATTTCAGATTGTATCAGTTATCAAATAATAATAGAACAAAATGGTAATTCAGTCTGAATACCACGCTAGAGTTAGGCTAGTTTACCATTTGGAAACTTGCAATGAGGGAGCTTGCATGTTTTTTAGGTCTAACTTGATGAAAGTAGAACAAATTCATCCAAACTAAACAAAGAGACTGGATCTGAATCTTGAAACTTTTATATGTTTATCCAAACTTTTACAGCTACAGATGGTTGATAAAATGTTACTTTAATAATAAAGTCCTATCAATAGATCTAATGACATGCTCCCAAAAGAAGAAACAGTAAATGTAGTGAAAAATGTCACAAGACATGTGTGCATATATCTTTGGAAGTACCCTTTAGTAATCCTTTTAAAAGTGTTTCGGTATCTTCCAACACAATTAGCTGAATGTGGTGAATGGATCACGTGGAACAGAAAATGTGGTTAAATGTAATGCAGTTAAATGGGATGGCTAAAATTAGTTAACAAAAAAGCTGCAGGGACAGCTAGTAATAGTTGAATAAGTGCATTTCACTTTTTTTCAAACCTTGATAAACACCTCATTCAAAAAAAAAGTAGAATTAAAAGATATTTTGCATTACACTAAAACGGTTTATTTCATGGAATATCAAACAGCTGACTTTAGCTTTGTGTCCCTATTTGCCCCAATGAATCTGGACACTGAACCTCTCTAGTACCTCTGGGGGGGGTTCAAACCACTTGCCTAAAACAAAACACTCATAGCAGGTTTAAAACTGGTGCATGTGATTCCAGTCAATCCGGCAACTGAACAATTACTATTATGAGGTTGGGAGAAAACACACTCACATGCACAAACATAGACCTACCCAGGCCTTTTCCCATCTTTTTAGCAGTTGCTCATGCTCTGTGAGTGCACCTCTCCATTGGTTCAAATCCCTGGATGGAATGCTCTCCTCATCTGTCAAATACCAACATCTTTAATGGAAATAATGGCAGCGGCATCGCTGACAACCAATCCCAAGCACTCCATTACCTCTCTACATGCATTACTCACAATATATCTCACATTTTTGAGACATACTAGGTTTTAACACACATATTGTCAAGGAAAACCGAACCATAATGTTCTACACACTGGACATTTTTTCTCAGCCATACAAGCATCAGGTCCAGATACCTCCAACAGTGAGGCGGAGGTCCACCTCAGACACGTCATTTCCCGTGCTGGCCTCAGCGACACAGTTGTAACGGGCGTCCTTGATCAGCGGCCCCTCTCGGAGCCAGCTGCTCACTAGTACCTTCCTCTGACCCAGCGGCCGGCGGTACTCCATTATGGGGGTGTCCAGACTGTGCCCATTTATTAGCCAGTGAATGTGGACATCACTGGGACCTGGGGGACAGAATAGGACTTCATGTTGACCCCCCTGATGGCCGAGACACTGACACGCCACATAGACATACTGTACATGAAAGGGAAATACTTGCCTTTGGTAGGTCCGTGTGGTGTTCAAGTTCCAATGAACAGTTTGAGGTGTGTGACTGAATATACATGCAGTGCAAAAGTATATGTGTAATGCCTGATCTCAGCTGTTATTGAACAGGCAGAGTCACTGATGAAAACAGATTTACTGAGTTGTATGTAGTTTGCATAGAATTTTTATAATTTGAATTCATCACAAGTAAGATTAACATTTTTCTGTATATGCAACAGGATCCTAATGTTTGGGCCACATACAGTAATTTTCTTTAGTCTTTTTTGTCATTATCATCCTTAATGAGTCCACATTGCTTAAAAAAAGGTGACGACTGAAGTAAAAAATGTAAGAAAACAAACCAGTGTTGAAAACATTTCACAATATTTATTTAGCCTCCCTACCAAGAGCAATAGTCCCAAAATGTCCCCTAGATTTATATACATCTTCAAATGGTATTTTTCCATATATACAAATATATTTACATTTGTTTACAGGCACAAAAAAAGATCCAGATAAAGTATTGAGATGCAAGACATTTGAGCCTGCAATAACACCCTGGATAAAAAAAAGGATCCACTTTTAAATTGTATATCTTTCATGTCAGACTGCTGTTACATAATACTATACACAAAACTATACCGTAGAATTGAGAATTGTGAGACAACTGGATCACTGAGAGGTTGACAGTTTAATATCGAATCGTAATACAGTTATCTTACCAGACACCTAAAATGGAGATGCACAGTTCTCTGCGAGTCCCACACCGTGAAGCAAAGGGCTGGCTTGTTTTAAACAAATCCAGAAACACACACACACACACAAACACTCCAGGTTAGTTTATGTTTGGGACATGGTAACATGCAACATGCAGAAAGGAGAGAGAATGAATGAAAAAAGGAGGGTTAGAAAGTGAGAGGAATAGGTTTCCAGTTCTGGAGGTGTGTGCCGAGTCAATGTCACAGACACCACTCACCCAAGGCCAGGCAGAAGAGCAGGAAGGCCTCCTGGGCATGAACCCCCCAGGCCTGGTCCTTCAGCAGGGGAGGCAACAGTCTCACCTCTGCCTCCCGGGCCTCCACACTGATGGGCTTGGTGGAGGAAGAAGTGGAAGAATAGGAGGAGGAAGAGGAGGAGGAAGGAAGGGCAGAGGGAGTGCTACTTCCAGAGGAGGACAGGGAAGATGAAGTGTCGGCAGGAGAGGAGGCTGTGAGGGAGGGAGTGATGGGAAAAGAGTATTGAGGAAAATAGGAAATCTAAACACGGGGTGACATGCAAAACAGACAAGAGGGACACTAATGGGCTAGAATCTTAATAAACTAATCTGCTGCAATAAATAAAATAAAAACCAATGAGGAAGATCACAACTACTTACACACAAAATATTACCACAGATGTGACTCATCTTAAATAATAATTATCTGAAAATGTTCTAAAACTGAAAGCTTCATTAAAAATACAAAATAAAATTAATTTTAATTCCAAGATTCCAGGGCTGTTTTAGAAAAAGAAAAACCGATGACTGATATTTTCAAGCATCACGTCGTATTTATGTTATCAGATCACATGGCTAGTAGAGGTTAATCCACAGGACCATCAGAGTTGTATCAATGTAGGAATGTCGACTTCACAGAAAAGAAACAAATGAAATACAGAGATACTCAACATTGTCACTGAAAGACAACGGTTTGATTTATTCCAGCATTTATCTATCATGCAAGTTGCCGCTTGCACACTTTTGTTTTTTTCCTGACCTTCAAAGCGTATACTGCCACCTCACTGGGTGAGAATAAGGCCCACATACCAGGTGCTGCAGATGGCAACACTGTACAACAAAGCTAGGCTATAACGTACTGAGCAAATCTTCCCTGAGAAATAACTGTAATGTTGAAGCATTTACTTAAGTCCAACAACCGACATGTTACTTCGAAAAAAAAGATGCAAAAGCTTCAAGAGATTATATTTCACCCAGGCTTTACAAAAAACATGACTCCAATTTGGAAAACACCAAGGTAACTTACCAATTTGGTAAACAACGTTTCCAATTTGGAATTTAAGAAATAGCTTTTCTCGGGGAGGCCTCTAGCTCACCAAGTAAGAGTGTGCGCCCCATGTAGGCTGAGTCCTGCAGCGGCCCGGGTTCGAATCCGACCTGCAGCCCTTTGCTGCGTGTCATCCCCCATCTCTCCCCCTTTCACATCTATCCACTGTCACTACAATAAAAGGGAAAAGCCCCAAAAAATAGTCTTTAAAAAGAAATAGCTTTTCTTGCTGGACTAAGCTGAGAGAGCGCAGCTTCTGTGAATACAGTTTTTGCATTATCATCATCATAAGCCCTACATCAGGAGTTAAATGTCTACGAGCAACGCCTGGCTTAAGCCTTGTGATGATTAAACTTCAGGTGATGCTGTACACTGAACATACTTTTATATAGGAGGCAACCATTTTGACTTGTAAGTTGTGGGAAGATGCAGCAAGAGTGTTGATCCCCTCTAAAATAGTCTATGCTGAGAGAAACGAAAGCTTCTGGCTAGCAGTAAGGTTAATCTGCATCTGCAAACTGGATGGGCTGAGATTCACATTCCACATCAAAGGGTTTCTCCTGGGACGTGCTGTCGTCTCCAAAAGTGTGAGAGGGGATTTGACCGTTGCCACACTCCGGCTCAGTCTCATACCCGGTGTCACGGAGCGCCCGGAGGTTTTGAGTGGTTTGGCTGCCGTTCTGCGTCGGCTGCTCCTTCATGTTCATTTTGTCAGTTGCAGATGCCTCCATCATTAGACCTTCCTCACAGTCCCGATACTCAGGCTGATTGGCACTCTTGTGACTGCCCAACAGGGCAGCTCGCAGCCGCAGACAGGGAGCTGGAAGATATTGCTTGTAGCAGTTGTACGCCAACGCAGCCAGAAAGAGGAGGAAAAACAGGAGGAAGAGGAAGAGGAGGGCGATGCTGTTGTTGTGCTGCAAATACTCTGCCGCTGGGTCCTGGCTGTCGGGGCGCGGCGCGTTGGAGCTCGGGGGAAGACGCTGCTTTGACAGGAACTTGATTGTGCTGCTGGGCGGCGGGGTTAGTGAGTCAGTTTGGGGTGGAGAGGTGAATTGGACTGTGGCTGTGAAGCTGGGAGGGGCAAGGGCCGACATTAGTAGGGCTCTGTCTGTCTTACCATTACCTTCAGCTGCACGTGTGCTAGATGTCTCCTGGCTGCCGAGGGTGGTGGTCACGTGGCCTGCCTGGTGCGGGGCTCTGGGCGGGAGGTCCAGAGTGAGGACATATCCAGCCAGGAGGCGGCTAAAGTTCTTCCCAGCAGCGGGGGCCCATTCCACTGACCAGCACTCATAGTGACCTTGATCCTCTGGAGCAACGCTGTAAATAAGGAGGCCGTTTTCGCCTATGAGGAGGAAGCGTGAGGCCTCGGTGAGCACCGAGCCGTTGGATTTCCACATCACCTGGGCTAGGTTGGAGCGTACCAGGCACGGCAGCTCAGCAGAGCTCCCTGGTTTCACTGTCACACGCTGGTAGTCCTTCAGAGACAGACCTGACGCTACGAGGCAAAACAACAAATGTAACTATCTTACATTTAGAATTGTGATATTTTACATTCATTCAGCTCAACTCAAATGTAGACTAAACATAGCATTCAAGTCATGTTATTAGGATAATCAGTATGCAGGGGTTTTACATTAAATTACATGTTATTAGGCCATATGTGAGCATGTCGAACCCTACCTGAAGGACACGTGTCTGCGTCACCATTCAGGTTCTGGATTAGCTTCCTGAAAAAACAAAGCATTATTTTCATAGCTATCTAAAATATGCCCATGCACAATGAATCTAGAGGCAGTATAGCAGGTCAAACTGGATGGAGTATCAGTAAAGACACATCTCGATGGTGGTTTTAGTGTCGTTAACCAGTGTAATAACGTGTGAATGGAGTACAGGTATGTAAAAAAAAAAAAAAAAAAGATTACCTAAGTCGTTGGCTGGGGGCATCAAAGATATTGACACAGGCAGCAGTGTGAGGGTCCCAGGCACAGTATGGGTCTCGAGCCAGGACACAGTCCTCGCAGGACGCATACCGGCCACAGAAGGCTGTGGGTGACTGGACTACACCCGAGTCTGAACCGGCGTACAGGGATCGTGTCTATAGAAGCACAAGGTTGTTCATGTAAATATGCCAAAGAAAGCATGCATTACAAAAGATATACACTTATAGATCACTCTGGAATTTTACTAGGTCCTTAACCATACACAAGTCTACACATCACTTTAAAAAAGGTAAATCAGCACAATTGCTGTCTGCAAAAGTCCAAAATACAAACTCCAGACAACCATAAACACGCCGCAGTAACGATAAAACGTGCAGTCTCATCTGATTGACACAACTGCAGGTCATGCTATCTCCTTGGTAAATTCCTATCGTGAGTTTTTTCACAGCAGAGTAAGCACATCAGAAAAACATGCAAATGCACACTTGCAAGTTTGCGTGAGGGTCGACTAACAAAAACACCTCTCTGTATAATGTCTCACAGTTTTACAGCACCACAAACGACACCCTCCAAAATGATCACACAGTTGAATCAACACCTCTAAAACGGTTTCAACAAAAACTGAACATTTGCATGACTGTTGTATTAGACTGCAACTGTTTTTAAACTACATATTTTATCAATTAAACTGGCAACTGAGTGCAGTATACCAACACATCGACACACTGCCTGTCTATGTGCAGTGTATATCTGCTGAGCTCAAAACACATGTTCTAATTCTTGTGCTGCAGGTGTCTCTTTGTACAGTTATTATCCGTTAAGAGTGAAGCTACTGACCTCAGAGGATAGCAGCAGGTTCTTGATGGACTCAGAGTTCTTCAGGAGCTGGATCTCCTCCACAATGTGAACTTCTCCTCCATACACCACTGACTTGTGCACGACTCCCTTATCTAAAAGATGAGAATGGTAAAATGTCAATCATTCAGCCAAGGAGGAAGCCAGATTAGCCTTTTAAAAACAAAAGATGACAATATGGGATGTACTGAATTAGGTAACACTTTACTTGAAGGTATCTACATAAGACTGACATGACACTGTCATGAACACATGACACTGTCATGACACATGAACCCTAACCCTAACCTGTCATGACAAAAAACAAATGACACTTAATGACAGAAGTGTTATGTCATAAAACATTTATGACTTGTTTATAATGTCTATGACACGTTCATGACAGTGTCATGTCACTCTTATGTAGATACCTTCAAGTAAAGTGTAACTCTGAATTATCAGTACACGCAGCCGATCAATTGAATGGTATCAGATATACTCAGACTGATCAGTTTCTTTCCCTTGTCTATTTTACCATATTATGCTCCGTCTATGCCAGCTTTCATTGGTGTTGTAAACAGACATTAACCACAATTATTTTGTATTGAGACATGGCTTTTAAAAAATTAACAATTATTTTAAACTGTAAAATGAAAAATGTCCAACGGCAGCTTGGCTAAAATAAACTTTGTACCGGGGCACTGTATCAGCACAAGAGTACTTATGAGTCAGTAACTCAGATTCAGGGGCTAATAAACTTGATGAGGAAAACCTTATTTATACCAGTCTAAATTCGAAATGTGTATTAATAACTAATGTGTTCTTACCTGTTGCAGTGAAGATGACGTCGTAAATGTTCGCATCGAGCGCACGGACCCGATCCACAACGATCTGAGTGTAGTTGACGTCTTTGGTGATGAGACGAGGCCTGTTGCCGATGGGCAGGACGGGGTCCTCCAGCAGGGGGTGGTCCTTAACAAACTGAAGGGTCTTGTCTGGCAGGTGGAGAGAGCTGCTGATGTTCTGCCGTCGCATCAGGTTGTTAATACACTGGTGGAGGAAAAAGGCAGGCAGGAGACATTAAATATTTTGTTATCAAGTATGTTCACACCCGTCTGTCTATTAAAAACGACACAAGACAAGCACAGGAATAAACTGATTTCTTTCCTATCTATTCATTTTCTTTTTACATCTGCATTGTCATTACACAATAAAGCATTTCCTGGATAGTTTGCCAAGCATTTACACAAAACTGAGCTCAGGTCTTAATTATTGGAGCTGTGTTAAAGGTACTTACTGCTCCAGGACGTGGAGTAGGAGTGATGCCGTTGTACCGGACCCACTTGGTGTGGGACTGCTCCACTGTGGCCTTCTGCATGTACTTGCCCTTGGAAAAGACTTCTTCCACAGCTGTCATGTTGTAAGCGCACACTGCTGACAAGCCCACGTTACCCCTGGGGGAAGAGAATGATGTGGGGGAGGGAAGATAAGTGAATTTAAAGGACCTGCATTATACTGACATATTTTCCCTTTCTGACCCCTACAGATCTTCTTCTCAAGATCTTCAAATCACTGACCACTGGGAGGTGAAGACCCCGTAGATGACTGTGTCCCTCCAGCCTGCCCCCTTCAGGATGAAGACATCATGTACTACGTTGAAAACAAAGTTGAGCTCAGGCATGGAGCACACCAGCTTGGCTTTCAGGAAGGACGTCCACTTCTTCTGCAGAGTGCGCTGCCCCCCAAGGTCGCCCTGTGGGAGAGAGGTTTATCAGCACATTAGGCGGTGGAGGGGGAGAGGAAATAAGGAGTGGGAAGAGGGAATGGCAGGTGTAAGAATGTGTGCAAGGGTGTATTTTCCACTGGGGGATGCGGGGAACATGTCACCATTACTTTTCAAAATCTTATTTTTGTCTGAGCCCATTTGCTTAAAACAATAAGTGCTACGAGTGCTTGGCAGAACTTCTTTGCCCAGCCTATATAGTTTTTTGATTAATATCTATTGTTTACAGTTAAAATTCTCCTTAAAAGACGCTAAAATTGAACATTAGTTAAAGAAAAGACAGTAGAGCACAGAGCTCTTTGTAGTAAAGATGCAAATAAAACATCTATCAGACAGCATCAAAACTATTTATAGGATTTTAAGATGGGTTAAAGCATAACAACACAAGCTTTAGGGGTTTATATAACATTTCTATTTTGTGTTATAACAACATTTAAACTAAATTATAAAAATGTTAGCCAATTTTACCTTTTTCTTCACCAAACATCCACCCTTGAGTATGTGTACAATTGATTCAACAGCTGTTAGTCTGATATATAATGAATTTAACTGCTGTGTCTTGTTTAAAATGAGTCTCATGGCTTTTACGGGAACTATAAATTGTATCAGTTTATTACTATTAGATCCTTTCTGGGAGTTCACAACAGCTTTGGCCATCAGTGGTGATATGGGATGGAAACGTCAGATATTAACAGACTTGTGAATAATGCCTGAACAGCTGCTCACTAAAAACATCTTTAAGATCTTTAATTGAGACATTTTGCATAAAAAATCCCTGGATTAGTGAGGTGAAATCTTTTATTTTGCATTATTCTTTTTTTTCTCTTTTTCAAACAGACAACAGTGTGATAATTATGATGCTCAGGGTAGATAGTTCCTGATGTAGGGGGAGAGATGGTCTGTTGAAGTTTGGTACAAAGCTAAAAATTGAACATATTATCTCATAAAAACTAAACTACAGTGTAGAGCCTTATGTGAAGCAGAAAAAAAGATCTCTTTGTGCACAATTATGTTATGTACACTACCGTTAGCTGTAGAAACAGGTAGTTTTAGAGACCAAATGCTCTGTTGTGATTTAGGTTATGCTGAAAAAATAATGTTCATGTTTTAATGCCAACTATATAATTCAAGGGATTTTATATATATATATATCCACTGACTGTAGTTGATTTGTTTTAGGATATGAGCTCAGGTCAGATCAAGAGAAGAGATACAAGATAATGGAAGGAGGAAGAAGGACACACACACAGACAGCAGGTGGATTGGGGCTAAAGAGGGTTGCTGCTGGTATGTGCAGATGGTACATGACGTGTACTGACCTTACAGACGCGTGCCACCCGGGGGATGAGCAGCTTGCCAAAGAATTCATACTCCACTGACACCTCGGTGAAGAAGTAGTAGATTTTATCATCCTCGCCATCTACTCTGTTTCTCCCTTCACTTATCACATCAGCAAACACAAAACTGGGCTCTGCAAGAAAAGCAGGGAGGAGAAAGAGGGAGAGAAAGGTATTGGTAAAGAAAGACTAGGAGGATTGATCTGCTACTGTGAAAGCCTCATTGTGTTCCTGCTGCGCAGGGTGCTACAACACACAATTCAACAGAAAGCTTTAGAAACTTATTTTGAACCCTAAACACCAGACACTAGGGATGACCAGATCTATAACTCCCTCTCACACACCTTATTTTTCACGAACTACTTGATCCAATTACTGGAGGTCTAAAGGTTAAAAAAATATTAAGTTGATGAGCTTCAATTATTGATATGAAAGAAAGTTTAACGGGAGAATTCAACTCCTGAAATTGACGTGATGCGAGAAGATCAGTCGGTCAGTCAACTTGCCGTTGTACCGTGGTGATACATAGTGGAGCATCTTTTACCTCATAAACAATTTGAACAATTTAATGTTGGCCTGATATCACGTTCCTCAAAGAATTAAAATGAAGTAGCAACAGCTGATATAAGCTACTGCTGGCAACTTTTGCAATTTTATTTGGTGAACACGACAGTCAGCGCCGGATACAAATGAGAAGCTACTACCTGAATGTTTTGTACTCTGCTCTTTGCTAACGAGAAAGAGCAACATCTGTGTAATTAGTCGACCCCAGCGCCTGAACTCTGAGTCACTAATACCGGTGCGAACAAATCATTTTACACATTGTCACACTGTAATTTTCACTCGCATGTGTGAGCGAAATGCTTGCACATTGGGTTGTCTTAAAAGAGGGCACCGCTGCAACACTAGCAGGCTGAGGTGGACGAACATGGTGGAGTAAAGAAAGGATCAGATTATGATCCGTTTTTATTTGAGCCAATACTGAACCAGTAAAACAAGTCTTGATCGGCCCAGATACTGATCCTTAGGTTTGGCTCGGGGCATCTCTACCAGGCACAAAATCTTTTTTCATCCATTACTTTATTCAAGATGTTCACGTGTTACATATTGTCCCAACTCACCATTGAGCCATGATGTGGAGTACTCTGTCCTCAGCAGGGACTGGGATGGAGAGTACCTAGAAATAATCGGTTCACTGCCTAAGAAGTTATAAGCTGTCCCTGAGTACAGCTCTCCATCTGATAGAAAAACAGGGAATAAAACAACAACAAAATGTTTCATTGTCCAGCGCGTCCATTTTGCCTTCCAAAAAAAAAAACAAGAGATTATTGGGGATTATTAAGCATTTTTACAGCGGGGCTGACAACCAAAAGAGCTCTTTGTGAAATGACATAAAACTGGCACCAACTCACCAACCATGACGGTAGTAAAGCTTTGTGATGGGTCAAAAGAGCACTTTCCCCGGCCATCTTCAGGTCGACCGCCCAACGAAAAGTCAGCGAGGTTCTGAAGGAAGTTCAGGATTAAATTTCAGTTAAAAGGTTGCTGTGATGATTGGCGAGCCCAAGCACATGTTTATTTGTGGCCATGAGCATGAACCTACCAAGTGGTCACACTGAGGTTGAAAGGCGTGCGTGCCGCAGACATACAGCTGCTCGTCGTCTATGACTTGGAGCACTCGAATGTAGTTTAGACAATCCCTCTGGAAAGCAACAATCAAACTAATTAGAACATACTGATATTTCATAATAGACTGTTTATTTATATCACTAAAACGAGTGACTGACACCGTAGTAATAAACATTAACATTAATTAGTGAACAGACCTCTCTCGATTTTCCTTTTTGAGTGCACATCAACATGTGATTTTCTGCAACTGTCCACTGAACCTTAAAATGGTTAAAAAGAAAAAAAGAAACTCAGAATTCAAATTTTTACAATTTTAATTTTCTCTGGTTTTCACAAATCTTATGCGTGTTTCGATACCTTGTTGTGTTTGACCGTCACATTCTTCTTGCTGAGCTCAAAGATGGCCTCCCTGGCTCCCACATACAGCGCATCTCTTTTCTCACTCAGCAACAGCGTGGAGTAGTTGAAGATCGCAGGCTCCGAAAACTCCATCAGATCTAAATCTGAGCACAAAACCATTGGAAAACATTAATTTAACATTCGGTTTTACTTAACAACGGTATTGAGAATTGAATTTAAAGCTGCTATAATACATATTATTTATAGTAACAATAGATCAAATGACTATGTGTAATGTGAAAAGGGCCACTTGTAGTGATAAACCCACAGATAATTATCACCAAACTCCACCACAACCATAATTCTGGTTTTACATTAATCAGGTGGCTAGAAACATGCTTTTCAAATGAATGCTAATGTTGCTACACGTCTGCTCAATGTGTATATATAAGTTCCTCATAACAACTTTATTAGATAATAATATGTCAGTGTTGTGTTTACAGCTTGTTTCTGCTGCCCCCAAGAGGCCAAAAGACAGTTAATGCAGGTTTAAGTTCATCTGAAGTAAATATCAACAATGTCAACAAAAAGGTGACAGAGGTAGTCTGTGAATAAAAGGCACCGAAACACAACTTTAGAGGCTGAATCCTCAAACGTAGATGTTTGAGACACGTTTCTGCCTCTCCCGAGTGAGTGTGTCTCTTGTTATACTGAGTGTTGTGATTGATGGCAAACTCAGTGGAGCGCTTGTGTCTGGCAGGCTTTGGTTGTGCCAGGTGCAAGTAGGTTCGGGTTGCAGGTGCCTGGACATAAACACCACAATGATGAAAGGAAATACCCTCACTGATTGACTGAAATAGTGACTGTGCCACAGTGAGCGGAGAAAACTTTGTTAAGGGGTGAGCTGCGCTGGTTCTCACATGCTTACTGGAGCTATTTATGTAAATGGCAGTGTGCAAACAGCACTTCCACCGGACGCCTAAACGTTCTAACTTGAGACCTGTGAGACTGAGGTTAGCCTGAGAAAACAGGTGTCCCCTAACTATCTATTGTGAAACTGAAGTTGAAAGAGTTCTGTATATCTATACAGTATGAAGGCTCAGTTCAGTTGCATTGCTAGTGGAGCAACTGAACTTTACGTTAGTGGCTCCCGTTTCTTGTTTTAAGATTGTGTATGCTCATAAATACCAAGTCAGACTAACAAGTAGGACTTCCTTAAATTGAGCGCCTGTAGACTCTCGGTGACTCAAGCATGATTTGAATTTAAATCAGCCCAGGGGTTTCAAAAGAACATTTACCAGAAATGGTTTCGATTTCTGAGGATGGGGTTTACTGTAAAAAGGACACAGAACTATACAAACAAACCTTTAATAATAACTAATATATTAAATATTTGATTAGTTGATACATTTATAATGGATTGAATAGAGAAGCAAAAGAATAACAAACAGCAAGTCAGTGTTACCAGAGCCAAAATCTTTATTGTAAGCAAATGTTTGGCATTTTTACCTAATAAATGGTCAAAACTTTAAACAATGCATCTTTCAGTCAATTAACAGATCTCCCAGAAATACTGTATAATGACATCAAGGCTTACCTTGGTGTCTCCAAGAGGTTCGAGGCACAGCGTGGGGTCCATGGGTGGAGACCTCTAGAAGCAGCCCCAGAAACACTCCCAGCACGCCAAATCCCATATTAGACTCTGATAACTTCGGAACTGTGAAGTTTCCTCTGCAAGGCAAAAAGTAAAAGCAAAACAATCAAACCTGACCTCTTTTACAAGGATGTAGAAATAAACAAGTTCCTCACAGGCTGATCTTATCATGCAGGACAGACACTAAAAAGGGGGCCGGCATCAAATCAACTTCCTTCATACTGAAAGCTGGCAGGATAGATTTATCGTCTTTGGTATCGCTTAGGAGGTTAGAAAAGCACGTCACACGCATTTGAATAAAATCAATGGAAAAATATATTTGGGACAGAAACTGCACAATAAAAAAACACAATGAAAGCATGTGTGAAATTCATATTTTCATTTGTGAAAAACAGATATTTCTCATGTGAAGATGTTAAAAAAAACAAAAACATTCTGAAACTAGAGCTGCAAATATTAGTCAATTGGTCAATGGAAAGAAGTTAGTTTTTCAAGCAAAAATGACAACCATTTGCTGGTTTTAAGTATTCTTCGCCATATATGACAGTCAATTCATATCTTTGGACTGTAAAATTGTGATGGGCATTTTTCACATACAGTTTTTATGTTATGTTAGACTAAATGATTCATCAATTAATCGAGAAAATAATCTGCAGATTAGGTGTTAATGAAAATCTTTAGCCCGATATGACATTTCGTTATGTTGTTGTAAAATATCACAATACCCAGCGTGCTTTTTTATTTCACTTTTTTTGTGCTTTATTTGCAAGGGTTTTTTAAAAACCACATTTAAGCCACATTTAAATGAGGAACAAATGCTACTCATGTCCTGTCTCCTTCGTGCTTTTGAATCAGTAGTCGTTTGTTTAACACACCGCAAAAAAAGGAAGTAAACTCTTCGCTAGATTTCAGAAACTATTTCCATCCTTTCATTACAGTGTTCACCTAAAGACAATCAAATAAATGAATGGTTGCTTTTGGAACTTGGAGCCATTTCAGAAATGTTAAATAAAGCAGGAAAAAACAGATGGGTGTGAAGTTCCATGTGAATGAAGAATTAGACTGGGGGCAGTGAGGAGGAAAGAGAGGGAGGGCTGCAGCACATGAGGGCCTGAACTAACACGACTTACAGTGGCAGAAAAACACCAGCTAGTTTGTAATACGCACAAAAACGACACACACACACACACACACACACACACACACACACACACACACACACACACACACACAAACACACACGGCCTAATACTCTGGCATACGTGTTTAAGCTCTATTAACAGTGCAGTTAATGTGGTGTGTTCTATGACCACTGTTTGACACTTCAGTTGATTGTTGGTATGTGCGTTATTATGCAACAATTTGCCACCTCGGGAGAAAAATCACTTTTTTTTTAAAACGTATTATTCTGCGCTGCACTATTGTTGAGACATAGCAATAGGTGTATCCGTTTGCCTCGGGTGATGATGACAACAATGACGATGATGACAGCATTCCTGGTAGCCATCAGCTCTTATCAGAAGCGGGTGTCGTTTTCCATTTATCCAATTTGTGAAGCATTGTGATCTTTTTGCCTTTCAACAGCTCTCTCTCCTGGTACATTCACGTCAGGATGTGTGCGATAAGGACTCCATTATGCTGCTCTGTGCCATTTAAGGAAGCGTTTCAGCGTATCAATCATGACATGTTATAAAATACTAAACAACGTCACAGTTGTCACAATAAAAATTTAGGACGAGTACATGAGTATCTTGAAATGCTGTGCATTTTATTCTGGAAGTGATGCGTCTCAAATATAGAAGATTCAGTCACTATAGCTAATAATATTTTTGTACTTTCATCTAAATTGTTATCTAAAATGGTGATATTCTCTGGTTGATAAAAACATATTTCAAGTCGCCTGTTTCAGGTCAGCAGAAAAGCTGGGGGGGGGGAGCTCATGCTTTAAAGATTAAGTAAAATATTAAAATAAATCTCTAAATCTGTTCACAATCCTGCTTGTAATACATGCAAGATTTGCCAAATGTACTGCAATGCAGGGCACATGAAAAATAATCTTTAATTTTCATGACCATCAACCAAATTCATTCTAACATGGACAGAAGAGTGATTACCTTCTTTCGCTTTGTCAATATTATCAACAATGAAATGGTATTAACTCAAAGTGATTAACTGACATCATTCAATTGTAAGACTCAAGTGCTTCCTGTCTCTTGATCCTATCTTGTGAAAGGGGCAGCATGGGGCGTGTCGGCACAACTGCAGCTTTGTACCCTGACTTTTCTCTCGTTTAACACAACTGAAGTTACTTTTTATAATATCGGAGAGGACTCTGAAGGCCAGGTGGCTCTGGTCAGTCAGCTGCATGCAGTTCTCTGAGGAAGTAAAGTGATCTGGCACAGATCAGGTTATTCTGGTTTTCTACAACATGCTCAAAAGAAGCTTAAATACCCGCAGCACACCTCCGCAAATGGGTGGGCCGGCAAGACAAAGAAGGGGATAAAAGGTTATCGGATGTCTTGTTAAGATGAGGATTTAGATAAAACTTTTCTCTCACAGAAACCAACAGGCAGTCTCACTCATCTCTCATGTCACAGTAATATGGATTTAAGCATTCAAGCTACTGAAAGGAACGGTGTTCATTTAAAGTGGCTGAAGGAAGACCTAGTGAATAGAAATGACATACAAGAAAGGATCTTACAAGGAAAATGTAGTGTTTTTTTCTTCTTCTTTTTTTTTATTAGGTCATTTGTCCTCATTTAAGATTTTCTAACCAAAATTACAGAACAAACGATACGACTACAAGAAAAATAAATCATTGTCAACCACTTTTTGGTGACCTAGTAGCACCACTGTGGCTCATCCTACTCAAATATAGGTTAGTAATCAGTTACCCAGCCGAGGGGGAGATATATCATGTAGCACAGCACGTTCAGACAATCAATGAGGGCCACCACAGCTAGAGAAAAAGAGAGAGAACGATAATTCATTATTGATATGGTTGTAAATAAGAATAAATTACCCCAAAGGTATGACCCTCCTAACACCAGGAGTTTTTGTGAGGGTTTCCATCCCGGCTTCAGCCCAAGCCATGGACTCCACTCTGCTAAAGAGCGGGTCAAACGCACAAGGACCTATTGTTTGCTGAAGATGAGGGTAGCCTCCACTCCACTCCACCCCCACGCCCCAATCACATCCACATCATCACTGCAGAGTGGGCAACAATGAACAGAGAGAGAGAAGGGAGGGAGGACAGAGAGCGAGGGAGAGAGAAAAGCATCACTTCTCCCTCTCATCCAGTTCTTTTACAGTCTTGCCAATCTAAATGCCAGGACAGCTTAGCCCTGAGCCAAGCCAGTGTTTTCAAAGATCACACAAGCCCATGAGATCTAGGTGTGGAAGCATCCCATAAAAGATGATCCATAAACTGTCTGATGACGGCAGGAGAAACTGTTAAACTGAGACAGGGAGAAAGAAAGGGAGTGACGTAGGCACAGTGTGAATGGAGGAGATAACAATACTGAATCCATGATGAAAACCCCAGACAGACTAAATTTCTCTCCGTTTTTGGCTTCTTTCCTATAGCTGCACGCTGCATAAATAAAAGCCTCAAACTAGATTCATCCCTCTATCAATCTTACCACTCTGAGCCCCATCAAGGGCAAAGCTTAAAAAAAAACTTCAAACCCTTTTGAGAGTCAGTGTTACAGTAGCAGAAAGAGCAAACTGGCAGCTACTCTATACTGCTGAGAGATTTAGAGGAGTGGCTACACTGGCCTGGGATATTTAAGACGGTGACCATGCTGGCAGGTCTCTTTGAGCCCTTTGTGTTCCTCTCTCAGCTCCTTTGGCTGAGCAGGGAGGTTGACACCTGCTTGGGGCCTTGGGGTTCCCAGCACTGTGCTGTTAACTGGGCACAGACATTGGCAGGCTGCCCACTGAGGACAGGGCACAGAGAGGGGGGAAACTGGAGCTCTGCCTATCTGTGCACAAGAACTGTGAATGTGTTAGTGAGTATGAGAGTAAGAGAGAACATTTGATCTGGAAAGTGATTTATTGACTTTATGC
Source organism: Sander lucioperca (assembly GCF_008315115.2). Taxonomy (NCBI): domain Eukaryota; kingdom Metazoa; phylum Chordata; class Actinopteri; order Perciformes; family Percidae; genus Sander; species Sander lucioperca. The sequence continues at coordinate 4,711,874 of NC_050186.1, forward strand.
AACACAAATCATTAAGGGTGTGCCAACCATTTCATTTTAATGGAGGATGGTCATCAGAATAAATCACTGTATAAACAGATTTAACAGCTGGGTGGGGGTTTGCGGCTACGCACTTGTTTTTCCTTTCAGTACACACTGTTAGCTAATTAAGCATAACCACAATGACAATTAATTACCAAGGCAACCCACTACAACTAATAAGTAATTTCTGTACAAAAACAAATATATAGCCAGTTTTAAAGGAAAATAACTTAAGTTTGTTTGCACTTCTTACTCAAGGCAGAGCAGTGGCCTTGTAAAATAATAACTTTATTTATATAGCACTTTTTCAAACAAAGTGCTTCACAAGACAATACAATGGCCGACCAACAATGATAAAAAAAATGAAAAAGATATTATAAAAAGATACAGACTGGCATCTTCACAGCCAATAATCTTTGTTTAAAAGCAAACAGGTGTACAACATGTATCTGCAGGATTGTAATAAAAAGGGGAAATCCTAAAGAAAAACCCACTTAAAATGCTCAGCAAAATGTTGAGGCGGCACAGAAAGTCAACAGACTACAGTGAGAACTGTGGTGAAGACGAATATGGACCATTTTGCAGTAAGCTAAAACTTTTGATTCCATAAAGGTGCCTGAAATATTATGGAGGACAAGCTGACAGTTACACACACACACACACACACACACACACACACACACACACACACACACACACACACACACACACACACACACACACACACACGGCGGACCTTCCCACCCACATAACTGAAGCATGATACGGTCTAAATCCTGTACGATGCATGCATTTAGTGTTGCACTGTTGCTATGAATGGGAGAAATCTGACACTGAACAGTAAATCAAAACTCCCGTTAACCTATTGTGTTGACCATAAATCTGGCTTAAGTGGGAATTGGCACCTCAGCTGTTTTGACGGACTGGCTTCATTCAAATGAATGCAGGGCTCAAGTCGGTCTGAACATGAATTAATTAAGTAATTTGATTTTATTGGTGGTGATTGCCATTTGTTAAAATAGTAAAAAAGAAAGTGCTTATAAGGAAATAGTTAAAGTGGAATGAAGCTGTATCAACTAAACCAACCATGTGTGACTCAAGGATAAGTTCCCTGATGAAATGTTAGGATAGCGGCTTCACCACTTGCCACCTCATTTCCAATGCAGAGTGCAAAAAAGAAGCTCCACATCCTGTGAGCAGAGATACAGAGTGTGAGGGAGGGTGATGTGAAGGAGTTGGACATTCAGTGCCTGCCAACAACTCCAACCCCTCACTCCTTTTCCCCTCACTGGCTCTCTTTTCCATGTGCTCATCAGCATCAATGCACAGAGTTGCTCTTCTTCCTTTTGCTGCAGCACGCCAAGAGGCTGCTACTCATTTTCTTTTCAGCTCCGTCTGTTGCTATAATACTAACGGTCCTAACCACGCACAAACAAACTGTGTAATGGGAAATGTGCTTTAAGTAGTTCATTTTGTGGAAAGAATGTCTCTTTTGGCAGTTCAGAATGACATTTCCATGTGGTGCTGCGCACTAATCTTTGCTCCAAGTTGCTCACATTCCTCCTTGTGAAAACAACTTCTGCTGTTGTCAAGATGCTGCTTCACACCTCCATGTAAAGGTTTAAAACTATTGTAAATTCAGCACTTAGGAGTGGGAATTGTTTAACCTGTAACCATCGCAGGTCATTTATATCAAAGACGGTAGACTAAATAACAGAATCCCTAAAACTGAGTGCAAACAGGACCATCTGTACGACAGTACCCACCCAGCTGTGGGAATGGTGATAAAACAGCACTGACAATGTATGCTAATGAGGGTGCTTTGCTGAAGGATTTCTAATAAACCCGTCACATAGTTTGACATCATAACTGGTAGTAATGTAATGATCACGGGACTCAGTGGATATTGCTGAACATTTTTAATCAAGATCTAGATCAAAGTGCAGGTCACATTTGTTAAAAAAGAAAGAAATCATGGCCAGTGTATGTCCAGGAATAAATAAATATATATATATATATATATATATATATATATATATTTAAAAAAAAAAAAAAAAATAATCAGCAGATATTCGTTTTTTAAATCTTAATTTTTTTTTTCAGTGTCTCAAAGTACTGTTGGTTCTTCCTATAACAGCACTACTGTGGTGTTTGTTCTTGTATTCTCCAGGGTAGGGCTGGGACGATTCGTCAACGTAGTCAACGTCATCGATTACGTAAATGCGTCGACACAAATAATTTGCGTCGATGCGTCACTAAATAAAATAAATAAATAAAACTTGCGTGCAAATTCATTAATGTAATGCGAAACTAATGTAATGCGGAACTACTGTTAGAAATGCGGGTTCTAGGGACATCTAATCTGTAGCCCCGCCTTAGCTCTGAAGCTAGCCGAGCTCTCCACCTACATTCAGTTTTTTTGTCAGGTCGACGGTCCAGTTAGTGAGTCAGAGATAGCATCACGAAAGGACGAGTACGGCGAGTAGTGGCGACCCACAACAGTTAGAGGACCCGCCGGCCTCTTTAAGATCGCAAGTTTGGGAAAACTTCGAGACTGTATGGCTGCAGCATGGAGCCTCCCGTGTCCCGTGCCCTCCCGCCTGGTGCCGTCCCCGCCTCGAAAAGTTCGGTCTTCGGGTCAATTACAGTAGTAGGCTACGGGCGAGAGAGTGGTGTATAAGACGAGGACTGTGTGTCAGCGTTGTAGGGCTGAATGATTTTTGAAAATAATCTAATTGCGATTTTTTTCCCCAAATATTGTGATTGCGATTCGATATTCGATTATTTTTTTAAGCTCTTTGTCTTCTGTATTATTCAACAAAGACAAACAATAAATAATTTTATAGTATGAACAACACACAATTACACACTACACAGTTAAATAAGTAAAAATATAATATATATATATATACACATATATATATACATATATATACATATACATATATATATATATATATATATATATATATATATATATATATATATATATATATATATATATATACACACACACACACACACACACACACACACACACACACACATACATACATACATACCAGTGTTTTTTTTTTTTTACAGTGCACAGAGAGGAGCTGCCTCCAGCCCTTCCCCTCGTGAAGTTGCGTGCTGCCGTGTGCACTTGCTCAGAGAGGCTATCGTTGCGTTAGCTAGTTGCTGGTGTTCTTGACGTGGGATTAACTGTACTAATAAAACTGTTGAAACCCCGCGGCCACGCTGCTGTGAAAGCTCCCCGAACGTCATTTATCAGTCTGATTGTTACCCCTCTCAGTGGCAGCTCCTCCACTCCATATCTTTATAACGGAGCTAACCGCTAACCGCTAATCAGAGCTAATCGTTGCCTACCGAGCCTTGAGTTCTGTGTGCCTGTAGTCATTAACTGCATGTATAGACTCAAGCCCGAATAAAACCCTTCATTTTATTAAAATGGCTGTAAAAGTTTTAAACTACAACTCAGAGTTGTTTGAATGACAGAAATCTGCTCAAGGTACGACGTAGCATTAGCGTGCTAAGTTGATGCTTTCTCTGCGGAGTGCAGACTGATTTGCTCTTGCGTGTCATGTGACCAAATCGCAGCCTTTTAACAGCGATACTATCGCGTTGTTCAGCAGTTGTTGGGTATGTGAGTGGAAATCAAGGGGGTAAGCTTCGCCAAAGCCCGTCTACGGAAAGCCGTTCCACTCCCTATTCAGCCCCATTGTACCTACTTTGGTTGCAGTTCCACCAGAGTTCCACTGGGGGTGATCACGGTCCAGTGCAAAATGAATGGGACCCTATGGAGCTAGACGGCTAAATTTGTCTCTTTCACCTGATTGTCGTTGAGAAATCTCAGATTTGATTGTAGTTTTTGCAAGTTCAACATGGATTATAGGTCAAAAGTTGAATGAACGAGTACTTATGCCCTTTCAATTTGTTACAGGTTGAGTCGTTGTTGCCCATAACACGCTAGCATTCTGCTAATGAATGCCGATTGGTCAGTGAAAGACTGATTACGATCGGAGATCCCGCTTGACGGCATCCGAAGCAGAACCAGAATGCCAGAGTGAATATTTCGGCATGGTCTTTAAAACATTAGCAAACCTCTTTCTAGCACGTGTATTGACAGGGAGAGTCTAACCTGTCAGCTGTGTTGTCGATGCCTCGAGAGAACAAAGGAAGTTACTCAGAGCTTGCTGTAAAGCAGAATCTCTGGCCATATATGTGTATGACGTCATTGACATTTTAAAAGGCTTTTTAGAACAAAAAAGCCACTTCTCTAACACCCAGCAGTGTGTATTTTCTTAGCCTCCCCTTTCAAATGCAACATTCAAATTACTAGACAAAACATTACATCCTGAGAAAAGTGGATTTTGAGGGGTATAGCTCCATAGAGTCCCATTCATTCTGCACTGGCCTGTGAGCGCCCCCTATACGGAACTCTGGTGGAACTGCAACCAGTTCAGAAGCCAGAAGTAACGAGAGAGTGGAACTTCTTCCCATATTAGAAATTCTTTGGCTTCGCTTCAGAGCTCGAATCTCCTATGGCGCCATTTTGATGCTACAAAGCGATCACCCCCCGTTAGCATTCCATTGACTGCCATTTATTTTGGCGTCACTTTGACAGCGAATAACTTTACATCTGAAGCGTTTAAAGACTTTATTTGTCCATTGTTTATTTCTAAAGAAACACGACAATGTATAAAAGGCTCCATTACCTTGTACCTCACGTTATGGCTCCGTAGCAGACGTTTTTGTAAAAATAGGCTAACGATTGTGTCATAACCACGCGACTTACTGTCGCATAGTAGAGGAATTACCGTATAGTACAGGAGAAGCTCGCAGGCAGTTTAGACTTACATTAGCTGTTTAAGTTTAATTACTAATGTTAACTAGCATTTTAGTTAGCAATAATTAGCCTGTGTCCATGTTATCTCCTTACATATACCTACGCTCTCCGTCTCTGCAAGATTGGGAATGATTGAGATTTCTCTTGGCACAGCTACCAGAAGACTTACAACTTTCAGACACGTTGCTCACGTCACATTTACGTAGTTTCTCTCAGTTGGAGGCTGCGCAGTAACGCTCAGCGCTCACTGGAAAAGTGCTTCTAAAGGCCTTCACTGGTCTCCGTCCAGAGCAACGGGATCTGTTGGTCCATTCTTATATACAGTCTATGGTGGAAATACATCTAACATGCTACCGCATATCCGACGCCATCACCCAGATGTGCCAATCACTGGAACGAGACAAGAAAAACTGTCCAACTTCTCCTTCCTACAGTGCTTAACCAGCCTTTAGATTCAAAGAAGAGCTTGGATGTTAAACAAGAGCTTATTCATTATTTTACCTACTGTTAAAAAAAGCAAATACAGGCTACTCTTTTTGCACTTGCTCTTTTTACTTTAAGTTTTTATTTTTGTATTCCTCCTGAAAGTGACTTTATTTTGTGATTGGATTGATAGCCTACATCTGGCTCTAATCTAAATTTACTTGAACGGTGCAGTGTTAAACAATTTGAATAAATAGAGATTTGAACCTTATTGAAATTTGTTTTGTGTAAACTGTTAATTGAGCAATGGGAAAATAATCGCTAATTGAAAAATTAATCGTTAGATTAATCAAAAAATTAATCGTTAGATTAGTCGACTAATTGAAAAAATAATCGCTAGATTAATCGTTTAAAAAATAATCGTTTGGGACAGCCCTACTCCAGGGGTATATTGTGGGTTATTTGGAGCCGGGCCTGTATGAAAAAGTGAGTGAGCGAGAGAGCCTTCACTTGAAACAAAATACTAAGACCGCAGAGAATGACACACTGATGGGGACAGATGTCTGCTCCAATGTCATTTGCAGATTAATGGAGTTTGGCTATAGATGTGGCAGAGACTCAAGCACGCTCATATGTGTACACAATTATGCCAACTGGGGGCTTGAAATCTCTCCAGACAGGGACCAAGACCCCTTCTTAAAATACTGCCAGCTGCACCAGGGTTTTGGGTTGTTTCTCCCCACAGGCTGATGAAATATTTTTGACATTGAGTTGACAACCGAGGCTTTACTGTCTCTCACTACAGGCTAAGCGACTGGTATTACAACTTCAGCTGACTATTACACTTCCATCTGATGGTCAGAGCTACAGCCTGTCCCCCGTTTCGGAATCCGCCATCTAGCAGTATGTACTGATTTGGCCAAAACGCAGCATGTAGTATGCAGTATGCAAACAAAAGCTAAATGTCGTACGGATTTAAAAAACATCTTCAGTATGCATCAGACCAGTCTACATCGCCTACTGTGTCCCACAATGCAAAGCACTGGAATGGTCACAACGACCGGTCAATACTTTCGTTTTCCAAAAATGGAAACTGGCAAAGCCTGGCCTAACATAATGCAAAAATAAATTGATTGACCAGTTTTCATACTGTTTCGTTGGTAGTATGTAGTAGACAGTTTTAAATACAGCCGTTGTCTGACTCACGATGGCGATCAAAATCAATACAGCAGAACCAGAGATACCTTTTTATTATTCAACACTTTCTTCTTCCTTGTCAAAACTTGGTGCCTACATTACCCACAATGCAACTCAAGCACAAACAGTTATGCCAGTAGCAGCTAATGTATCCTTGAGCTGGTAGCCTCAAACGGAGATGAAGAGCGGGCTACAGGGGTCTGGTAACCTCACTTAACTCCACAACCCCAGATTTGTTTTTGTTTCCAAACCTGTAGTCTTCAGTCCCAAACGACACCAAGTGACATAAGGCTTTATACAACTAGGATGAGTAAAATTGGGGAAGTTCCTCTTACTTTCTTATTTGCTTAATTTTTCAAGCTGTCTGGATAAATCAACATGCAACAGTTGTGGTCCACGTCCAAACCATCTGGAATTCACTTAAGACAGACATCAGCCTTCAGTCGTGAGGTGCAAAGCCACCGTGTCAAAGCCACATCATGTTAACACAAAGTCATCTGAAAGCCAGTGAACAGCTGACAGACCTGCACTGCACAGCGGACTGTTGTTCATACAGAGAAAATCATCTGAAAACTGCGACAGCTGATGCAGCAGTCATTGTACATTATCCATGGTGAGCTCACTGGATGACAGATGGGAGGAAAACTTTTAAAAAGCCAGATCAAGGATTAACAGCATTATCCACTAGACTCATTCATTCACATCTACAATTAAGGCTGAATGATGACAAGGGGCACATGCTGCTCATTTATGGTGCAGGCTGGACACAAAAACTACTTCTGGTTATACTGAAATGAAGTAGGTAAAATTAAAATATAGGTAAACCATCAATGACAACCCAAATGTCTATTGAGGAAAAGAGTTTGTGTGAAGGCAACACTACACAGGGGATGTTAAATGGAAACCCTTCTATATAATTACTAGTTGTAGGGCCCCTGCTGAGCTAGCATGTCGACTTAAAGTGGCCACAGCAAAGGCAAATGAGGGGTCAGGTCCAGTAAAGGGTATATTTAGTCTGCCGATGGCAAGCTCTTAAAAACAACACGCCCTTTCCTTGAGTCACGTGGCGCTGAAAGATCTGAAAAACGTCCCTATATAAAATACAGGCAGTAATGAAGTAAGCTAACTAGAGGAACATGGATTGCTGCGTGGTGTTCCCCTTCCAAGTACTGAATGTGCCTCTGTAGTCTAACATGAAAACATTATGACCATGCGCTTTTTCTTTTTAGTTAAAAAGGAGAAAAAAAAAGTGGACGAGTTTTACTATTGACATTTGCATTGGCAAAAATAACAATAAAAAGGAACTTAGCTGCCTTTCATGTCGTCATCTTGATACAAGCCTTTTCAGACAGCCACGTAAGCCGTTTCCTGAAGCCATTAAGGCATTATTCAATATAAGAATAATGTACTTGTTGAAAACTGGCAATATTACTAATAATGCACACACAGTAGTAAATTGATAACATTTTCTGGAGGAAGACAACTCAAACTTCCAAAACTAAGCTAGAGGAGAGCACATTGGTGACACTGCTCCACTGAAAACACTTATCTTGGGGTGAATACTGGTACATTTTATAGCCTGGGGTGACATGGAAGCCATAGCTCACAGTAAAGTCATAAACCTTTCACTTGATGTAGTTTCCTTGAGGCTACTTTGATGCCAGCCAGGCCTTGGGGCGTATAATGTGGGACTATTTTTAGGAAGCTGCAAAAGCCCAGCTGAAGGTCTTGTGGTCCCGAGCTGAAAGCCTTGCGGTCCCAAGTTAGTGAATGGTGATCACATCGGTAGAAGCTTTTAAACAGCAATAGCCAAGGGCAGGTGACTTCAGCTCCCGGAGTGTAATAAATCTCTAGTTCTGGGGTTTGAGTCACATGACGTGGAATATAAATATATCTGATATGTTTGACTTTCGTCACATTTCAAACATTTTACTTACATGTTTTGGTGCATTGGTGAAAGAGTATGATGAGATAAAGAAAGCCTTTCAAATGAAAGTTACTAAGCTTTCCCACCAGTCAGGGGACATTTGAAGGGCTATAAGCATCTAAAAACCCTGCTATATTTTCCTCCTCTCCTTTCTGCCTTTAAGGAGGACTCCTTTCTCTTCTGCTTTTCTCTCAGCGGGCACTGATTTCATGGTGGTAATTTTGGCCCGACAGAGACAAAAACCTCCTCTGGAGTGCTGTGTGAAAACTCACCCCATCACACACACAGGCTGTCACACTAACAGTGTGTCCTCCTGAACTTGGCATACCAGGAGATAAAATACTAATTTCACCGTTTCAGCACAGCACAGAGGGGGGGGAACAGAACAAAGCCAAGCCGGACACTTTAAAACACTTATCAAAATGTTTTTCACGTGATCTGGCGGGCCGATTTAGGGCACACTTCCGTCCTTGTGGTAATGAAAATAATTTAAGGCATTTATGTAGATTAGGTCACTTAAAGGGACAGTTCACCCCAAAATCAAAAATACCTATTTTTCCTTTTACCTGCAGTGCCATTTATCAATTTAGATGTTTTGGTGTGGGTTGCCTAGTGTTGGAGATAACCAACATTATTACAATTGCATAATAATAACACTGGGCAACTGGCACCAAAACCATCTAGTACTGATCACTGGGAGACTGTTGGCATCAGCTGAGCCTTCGCTTAGCCCTGCCTCCCTTAGTTACTGTTACTAAGCATGTCATGTCAATTCTAACATCACGGCACATATGCAGTTTACAACTCAAAATTCAATGTGATTTTTGAAGCAGTGGGTCATTGATTTCACACAGAAGTAAATGCAAGCACGCTTCTCAGTTCTATCCGATGACGGTCGATTGGGTCGGCTCAAATTACATTTTATAAGCTGTAGCAACTATGAGTTGGTTGCTAACTATCTCCAGCAGACTTCTTTATGTTTCCAGCTGACTTGTTTTAAAATAAAAACCATGTTAAAAGGTTCTTAAACTTGATGGCTACATATATGATATCAAACCGAACAGTTGTAGTTAGGTCTAACATTATAACGCACAGCGTTATAAAAAACATTTATTTTGTTCTTACCGTAGACATTTAAATCCTGCCTTTATTTTAAAACGATACGTTTCTCTTTTACAAGAGAAAAAGCTTTGGAGGTTGAGGATTAAGCAATATATACTTTTTAGGAAAGATAAGGCAATCTTGAGTAACGAGTTATTTAGTTGCAGGTGTGTAAACTTCCCCAAACCGAATGAAGAGCAAGACGGAGCTCCTATTGTTATCGTCAGCAACTTTGCTCCCATTCAGTCAACATGTTGCTCCTTAGCGGGGCTTTTTGTAATGTTATAAGTAACGTAGTTGGTTAAAGATACACTCCTTAGGTTAGCCAGAAATGCAAATATTGTAGACATACACACTGTTAAATCCATAACTTACACTTCTGCATGTGTTCTTGTTTTTGAAAAGGCGATAAAGAAACTAACGTACAAACACTTGAGTTTAGAGCCCCATTTACACTGCTTCAGCATTTGGAGCAATTCAAAGATGGACAGGTCTGCCGAGCTTAAATACGGTTGCTAAGCTATGATTGGACAATCACTTTTGGGGGAGTGGTTTAGTGAATGGTCAATTGCGGAGCAAAGCTTGTTGCCTAAGAGGCCACTGAGTGCAGGCAGCTGCGCATGTGAACACCATGTATGTCACTATGAACATCATAAGATATAAATAAGACATAGGCCATCAGCTTGCTTCAAAGCAGATATGAACAAAGAGGATCACAACTTAAAGAGGGAAGGAAAACCAAATCACATGGTGAGAGCAAACGACAAAATGATTGGTAAAAAGTTAAAGTATCATTGCAAAAGGCTTTTCTTCACAAGCACCAAAGCCAAGCAGAATCAAATCATAGGTGGATTGCCCCGGTGTGGTCATGCAGGGGGAATAACAAAAAGGAGAAAAGCCCTAAGGTGGGGAGGGGTTGGCGAAGCATGCAGCATTCATGTTGAAGCATGCAGGCCCGTGAGCAGCTCAGTGCCGGTCTGCACAGCATAAAAGGGGGGAGGGAGGGAGAGGAGTAGAGTTTCTGACCTGTGGCTCCTTACAAGATGCGACGCTCTTCCTCTGGAGAGAATTATAAAATCCTCAAGCTAGGGAGGGGGGGGAGAAGACAGAAAGATCAGACAAGACAGTTATGTAGTGTGTGTCTACAAGAGGGAGGAAGCAGTTTGTGTGTGTTTTGCATGTGTGTGTGTGTGTGTGTGTGTTTTGCGTGTGTGTGTGTGTGTGTGTGTGTGTGTGTGTGTGTGTGTGTGTGTGTAGGTGTGGCTAGTTGTCTAGACCATGGTTAGACAGATATAATGATGAATCAATGAAAATACATATTGCAAAATAAAACTGACATTGAATAACATTTACAAAGACATATGAATATGATATACGAATATCAACCATTTGTCCATCCAAACACACAAGTGAGGCAGATAATTCTTAGAAGGACAAAACAATTATATACTGATTTAAATTTCCACTGACAACTAACCCGGTGATATCATATGATGTCTGTCAGGATACTGTGCTAACTGTTTATAACCAAGGACAAATGAATAGCGTGCAGCCATATGATAAACATTATCTTGTGCGAAAACCATCAGGAGGAACCTGAAGCATGACTGCTATATTCATTTCCTCTTCTTTGTTCACCACAGAGGACTGACTGTTCGCTGTGGCTTTTCACCATTTTCCAGTCCAGCACAATTTTGAAGATTATCATGATTGTGGAATGCAGAGAAAATGCAGAGAAATGTTGCATTATGCATTGGCTAAAATAAACTTCTACATATTTTTTTCGCACTTACATCTAGTGAGCTTAAATGTTTCTCTTTTCAACTGCAGGTGGATTCAAACGACTTGTCATTAAGAGCACTCTACCTTAAAAAAAAACAACCTGAAAACTTACTTACAGAAGTATTTCTCCTAGGTCTGCATCGCACAATTATTTTCTCAATTAATCTATTTGATTACCACCAACTAAAATTGTTTAAACTTTGACATCGCTCACACAAAGATGATGATTGAGAAAATAGGTCTTCAGGGCCTTTAAAAGTCTGTACAGCATCAGCAGCACTGGAGTTAGGCATCACCAATGAATCAAGATGAGAACAAAGACTTTAGGGAATAATCTGCATCAGCAGCAACATAACAGTCAGCTGGAAAATTCCTTTGCTTTTCTTTTTCAGTGAGTGAAAACAAGATTTCATAAGTCAAAGGGAGGGAAAGTAGAAATCTTCTTATTGCCTTTGTGACAGATGGCTGGTCCTCCATTCACAACACTTTCCAGTCTGTTCCCTTAGACTGCTTCCCTGAGAAAAATGAAAACCTTTACAACAAGGCTGAATACATTCTCCCTGCACAAGTACACACGCTTTATTCCCACAGTCCACTACAATCCAACTCTGTTTGAAAAACATGGGCTTACATATTTACTTTGCCTTGACTATAGTTCCGTTTGGGACTTTCTACTGGTGCTTTTTAAACAGGACCAGAAGTGGCAAATTATCTCTATATCTCAAAAAAAACTATTAATGTATCTTTAAATAAATAAAGATAAACAGTAACCTGACTGACTAAAGCTGTTGCTGACAAAGCAACAAATACTGTCCCAGAACAAGGAGACAAATCTTCCCGACAACTGAATTCAGGTCACCCAAATCAACCCAAATATGCAGACTCATTAGCATTTGCTTGATGGGGTAGGTTACTGTAATGCAGTTACTGCTGCTCTACTGTATAAAAGAATAATCAGATTATGTTAAACAGAGATGATACACACCAGACTACAAGCATGGGCAGGTCACTTACAACTGATCACATTTAGGCAAGACATAACTGCATGTTATTCTGTAATATCCTGTAATGAGTTGGTTGCGGTGGAGAATATTTATCCATATTAAGATTTTGTATTGCATTTCTTTCAACTAATATAGATTTTAGCTGACTTTAAATAATAGCATTTTATTTCAGATCAGTTTCATGGTTGCTATCAGTGTCCCAAAGCCAGAGGATGATTCTTCATGTAGATCAAGGTCAAGAGCCATGCTTGACAGTTGCCGTGAGTTGCCACTTTAAGCCTTTAAGTATCACCCTGTGTTTTTCCATCTTCCTCCAGACTTTACCATTCTCCTGTCACTTCCAATCCTCACTCAAAGACACACAAAGAAAAAAATACACGATGCAGCAAGTCCCTGCCTCTCGCCCTCCTCTGACAGCATCAATGGACCACTGGGAGAAGATGACAGTTGCGCAAGATTGATGAGCTGTAGGCCAAAGGGTGCGGCCCCCTTGACATCCTCAGGAAGCACTCTGACTTCGCTTCCCTCGGCCCCCACAAAACCCTGTGACAGCCAATACAGACTTTTTACTATGCACCCACAAATCCCAATGACATCAGTGACACTGTGCCTTCACGTCTCAATTCAAGATGTCCTGAGTGGGTGTCGAGCCCGGGTGTGAGCCCAGCCGTGCCCCCAAACCACGCCCTTGGTGACACAACGGTCTGGAGAGGGCACAGAGAGGAAGTGGAGATGTCACAAGTCTGTTTTTTTTTAAATTGATGAGTGGACTTGAATGAGGACTGGGCAAAGACTATTCAAGCCAGAACAAATGTATTAATAAGCCCTACTTCCGAAACCCAGCCTATGGTAAACATACTGACAGGAAGGGCTATTGAGCTCACTCCACTGTGACACCTGATTTTCCCCCGAGCTGATAAAAGATCCCAGCTCAAGCTTTCGTCTGTATCTTATGACCACCACAATTCAATTTCTCTTACAAGTACCCTATGTATTATATGTATTCAGTCTTCAAGCGTTTTTACTCTCAAGGGTGCAACTTCTGACCAAAACACTTTGGAATTTAGCAGATGTGTAACTAGAAAACATGTTGCAGCTTTGTGTAAGTGACAGTTAAAATGCTCTTAACCAGCTTCTGATGGTGGTTTTGGATCCTTGCCCCCTGAGACTGACATGAATACACACACATGTGGCATCTTAACGGATACAAATACACAAAGCAAACAGATATACAGTAGACTGGGAAAGGGCCTCTCATCTCTATGACAGTGTGGTTATTCCAGTAAAAGCACCCCCCACACACACACACGCACGCATGCATGCATGCACGCACGCGTGTGCAGCCACCTTTACTGTCTATCTATAAACATCCCAAGTCTCTGACAGGGCTGTCAGCGTGCACCACCACAGGTGGGGGAGGGAAGGAAAATGAGAGGGACAGACGAAGAGAGAAAACAGAGTTTGCTATGAGAGAGGATATTCGAGTGTGCAAATTCATACAGTGGTTGAAGAGAGAAGACAAAGAGAAGAACAAGGAGAAATGAGTAGGAGGAGGATTCTCCTCATGGAAAACAAGAATGAAACCATTAAAAGGCTTAAGGAACAACTCATTTTTCCATCTTGCTTCCGTTTTCCCCCCAAATAACGGGGGCACCCAGTTGAAAGTACAGTCTACAGCTTACATTTATAAATGTGTTTTAGAAAAGAAAAAAAAAAACTTTATTTGTAAAGTAACATATTTCCATATGACTATTCTCTTTGTGCATGTGGGGCATTGTTTTTCTGTCCTACTTTCATACATGATGCAATACAGTGAACCCTGCTGCAGATCATTTTGAAAGAAGCAAAAAACAGAGGGTGAAATTCCAGTTCATTCAAATCCTGGATGGAGGGTGCACGGACTCTGTACTTTCTCACACACACACACACACACACACACACACACACACACACACACACACACACACACCAGTGTGCTGAAGAGGATTAACGCAGGCTTGAATTTCAACAGAAAGAATCCCCGTCTACAAGCACTACAGAGTAAATCAGGCTTTAGAAACTTTCCTCATCCCAGAGCATCCTGGTACAATAGGAGACTGAACTTAAAACCCTGCAATTGAAACATGTTCATTTTTTAAGGTTGTGAGAGCACATTTTCAGCTGGATAATCAGTTCCCGAATCAAAAGCAACATCTGCATGGAAAACACAGTCCTTTCCTTTGTTGGAAAGTGTTACACAATTGTGAATGCAAAGTATTTAATTTGTTCTAGATGCGTTGGCGGGCTTGCATGTATCTGGGAATATCAATTGGAATGCACATATCTACAGGAATGTCCACTGATATCCCACTATGTGTAAATGTTTGCTAGAGTGAAAAAAGGGGGGCATTTGTGTGTGTGTGTGTGTGTGTGTGTATTAGAGAGAAAATAAGTAGCCGTCTTCTTCTGCCTTTGTATGAATTTTAAGTAGTGCCATGTTGAGGGAGGCTTTGTTCACCGTCACTGTCGGGGGCACGTCCTCCAACTTTTCCGCTCACTTCCTTTTGGCGTAACATTTATCATTCTTCCCCGATGAACAATCATCCTACAACATGGACTACCATCTAGCGCACAATGAAATACCACCCCCACCTTCTTTCTGGTTGCTCGGATACCTTTCATCCAACGGGACAGCTTGTCAACAACATCATCACTTACTTAGAAACTCCCAGCCTTCACTTAACTTCAGCAGAGCCATTTAAAAAAAATATTGCTACATCTCGTTTTCAAAATAAAGCTTCAAAGAACATCTTTTTTCTTTTCTGCCTTTATGTTGCATCCAAAATACTTAAACTAAACGTCTGGCTCTGCAGAAATTGCAATGCATCCTTAAGGGAACGGCTGAAGTGGTACAACCTTCTAATTTGCAAGAAAAATTCCCCTCTGGGCAAATATAGCATTATCCGGCTCTACTAACCAATTAAGATGCACAATATTTTATACTGACATTATATAGAGCTGTTAGCAGGGGAGCTATCCTGAGGCCTGTTTCTTAGAAAGACTGAGTTCTCTCTCTCTCTCTCTCTCTCTCTCTCTCTCTCTCTCTCTCTCTCTCTCTCTCTCTCTCTCTCTCTCTCTCTCTCTCTCTCTCTCTCTCTCTCTCTCTCTCTCTCTCTCTCTCTCTCTCCTCTCTCTTTCTCTCTCTCTCTCTCTCTCTCTCTCTCCTCTCTCTCTCTCTCTCTCTCTCTTCTCTCTCTCTCTCTCTCTCCTCTCTCTCTCTCTCCTCTCTCTCTCTCTCTCTCTCTCTCTCTCTCCTCTCTCTCTCTCTCTTCTCTCTCTCTCTCTCTCTCTCTCTCTCTCTCTCTCTCTCTCTCTCTCTCTCTCTCTCTCTCTCTCTCTCTCTCTCTCTCTCTCTCTCTCTCTCTCTCTCTCTCTCTCTCTCTCTCTAACGGTGCATTAATAAGTGTTGAGATGCTGGAGGTTGACTAAGTGCATACAAATAGTGATTCCCATCAACCCTATTTCATCTATCAACACTACTTTGGAAACTTTACAGTATGCATATACATCTCCTCCACCTCTTCACTGAGTCCTGCACAAGCATAAATCATCATTATCACCACAATTCATTACAGCATTCTGAAAACAACCTGTTTCTTCGGTTTTGTTCCGGGACAAACTTCTTTTTTTTTTTTTTTTTTTTTTAAACTGCCCATTTCATTTTCTGTAACTCAAGCACATAGTAGGCCCGGCCTTGTTAGGCCTTCGCCGTGTTTTTACGCCTATCCCTTTCAGCTGACTGGTCTGCACCACTTATTCCGCTTATTATGAATGCTGACAGCAGATTATTTTCCTTACTGCACCCTCATTCTCCATCCTCTATATAGATGAAATCCAAAAACACTGGACTGAGAGACCAAAGGCAAAGTTGACAAAAGGAGAAAAGAGATAGGGAGCAAAGAGACTGGGTCCAAAATGAAAAGGGGGAAGAAGGAACCACGAAAAAAGGTGGAGAACACAGAGAAGGAGCAGAGGAAGAGGTAGTACGGCAAAGGCTCAAAACCCTTTAAATGACTGTGTTTTGTCAGGGAAATAAAGACCACCTAACAGCAGCAGCAACATACCAGCACAGTGAACGAGAATGCAAATCAGCCCTAATGCAAATGTCATACGTCTTCAGGGGCAAAACAGACGGTCTTTATAACCAACCCCCCCAACACAACACACTTCTCTCTGTGCTACCAGAACCCCCCGATTCTCCTCCACTGCTGTACTGAAAACACACTCACACAAACACTTCCAGGAGGCAATCTTGTGCAGAGCGAGAGTGTGTAATCACAAGAGACAACATCATCTTCTTACTTCACACTACACAAAAGGGACACAGTACAGTGGGCTCTTTACACAAATACAAACACTTTGAAAGAGAAAGAGATAAACTTACTTGTCTGTCATGGCGTCGGCTAGCGAATACTGATTCATTAAAAATCCTTTTCACTTTTCTTCACGCAGTTGGAAATGGTCGAGGGAGAGGCCCAGGGCAAATGTCACAACACCAGTCTACAAGAGAGGGGAAAAGCAACGCAAGCGTAAATCATTCATTCGCACCTGCAGTAGATGGACAGCTGCAAAAGCTGCAACTGACAATTATTTTCAATATCAATTAATTGTTTTGTCTACACTAACAAAGTGTCAGAAAGTAAAGAACAATGCCTGTTACAGATCAAGGTGATCTATATGCATGTAGGTCAAGTAGCTAGATGAGTCAATGCTCTCTGGTGAGAAACAAATACTATTTAAAACAAGCAAACCACTTCTACTGCGATGATTACTGCACGACACGTCTGTGAAAATCAGTGAAAATGAAAAAAGAAACCCCCTTAAACAGGCCATCGACCAGGCTAGGACTACAGCTAACTTTGCAGACACGCTTCACTTGCTCACAATTAGCCTAGCAAGGCCCGGTCTCTTCAACTGGGGGATACTGTTACCATAGTTACCAAAGCAGCCGACCAGCCAGCTAGCTAGCATAAAGAGAGTGCACCAAGGAATCCTCCGGGCCCCAATCACAGATGAAGAAGGCATTGTGTGACTGAGGAGCAATGATGACAGTTTTGGATCGGTGCAGCTGGTTCCTCATCCGGCATCAAAGCTTGCATAATCCATAAATCATCACTGATAAAAAAAAGCTAATACAAATTATCAAAAGGGTGTAACAAATGCCAGAATAAAAAAATCAAAAAAAAAAAAATCTATAAAACACACCTCTGTTAATGATGCATATTCCGGAGGGCACATAAATCAGCAGCTGTTCACTGCCAGCATTCAGATTTTTAATTTTTAATAAGGCGACAATGAGACGAGGCGCATCCTCTGTCCTGCTGGCTGATGAGCAACCTCCAAAACCCGGCATTAGCTTTTCAGCTTATCTGCCTTTAAGAGATTACGATAGCAGCACATTAAATTCATAGTTCAGATCCGGTTATGTGTTAAAACACTGACATAACAGATTGTGACCTGCTAGAGTGGGATTTAGGTTCCGTAAGCAGATAAAGGTAAGATGTATACATAATGAACCTGAAGCAGAAAAGCAAAGCTTTTAAATCATGTTTTACCTCAGAAATATGTCTATTTCGGCTATTAATCCAACACTGATCAACAAAAGAGGACTTAATGGTTTTATCGCTGACAGCTCCAACTGGAGGGAGACAGAAGAGTGAGGGTAAAGCCCACCCAATCCTATCTGCCCCAAACCCAGACAGACAGCCACCAGCCTCAGAGGCAGCCAGCGGCAGTCTGTCTGTCTGTGTGGGGATCTTGGCTCAGGATGCTGCTGTGCCTCCTTTTCCCTGCTTTCCTTTTACCACATCCCTGAACTCTGAACGTTGTGTCTGCAAGACCGCTCTCTTTTCTGATGCTCTTTGCTTTGCCTGTCAGGTCTGTCTGATGGCAGAAGCTCAGTGAACGTTTGTCCAGCGCAGAAACGGGCATTAGCTGTATACACCCAAGTAATCTCCGGTAATCAATTAAGTCCCATTTCCTCTGGTCTCTCAGCCACTGTGTTTATGAGAAATATTTTTATAACTGAAAGACTCCAACATCGCATTTACCTGTGAAGGAATTTGACTGAATTGGGGTGAAATTTGAACGAATAGTGCCAGAATCTGCCAATTCTATTGTTTTTTTAATCCTTTGAGTTAAAGAGGCTCCACCAGAATGTTATGGACCAAATGTCACCGCAGTTGACAATAAGTCCATTTCCAGGCATATCCTTACATTACTGAAATATGCAAGAATCTATGCTTTCGCACAATGTGGCAATCCACCCCAGTATGAGAGCTTTATATGAAAAATGCCCCATGCTCGCCCATGCATGCTGTTGTGATGATGTATGCAGCGTTTTCCTGCAAAGCCAGGAGTTTCTTACCCAAAGCCCAAAATGAAACCGTTGCCTTCTCACACAAACAATGATACAGTGCCTGGATGCTGGCGTTCCAACATAATACCAAATGCAGTGTACAATAAAGAACAGTCAAACTATGCTGCAAGAAATCTGCAGCTGGTGGTTAAAAAAAAAAAAAGGTCACGTGAACGGCTAGAATGGTTTCTACCAGTGCACGGCTGAGATAGAGATATACTCAGAGCCAGAAGAACAGTGCTCTTTGAAGTGGAGTGATAGCACTTGAAAAGACACATTAGATAGGTTTGATCTACCTAAGCCCAGTGCTCACAAACAAATCAAGCATCTTTGTTTTAAAATCAAGTGTTTCGATGCCCGGTTAAAGAGAACAATTTGTGGCATGGTGAAGGAAAAAATGAAACTGAAATGTCCAAGTTGAAAGGGCAATGCCACTCCTTCCCCTCCTGAGGGGGATATCTCCTGACAACAGGAAGCCAGGGGAAGACAAACTGTTTCCATATTTAAAGCTTGGCAGACACTGTGCAACTTTATTGTTCTTGTACGTTGGGTGTAAATCACACTACACATTTCAATCTGCCTTTGTGCACAGTCAGAACCTATGACTTTTATGCTCACACTGTACGGATCAATTGACCTGCCACGACTTGGCTCATCACAACAAACGTAAGCACAGAACCCTTGGTTGGTTATGTCTAGTGACAATTGCAATAAAGTTTATTAAAACAAGATGGCTGCATCCTCAATGATGACAAAAGAGAGAACGGCAGCATTACTTTGTGTAATTCGATTAGAAAAAAGTAAAATGTAAAGCCACAGATGTCTGGAAGATGCAGACAATATGGTCTAAATTTTGTTTAATATCACAGCAGTCTCAAAACTATAGTTTTAGCCACAACATGTAAAATACTACTCTAGTAATAATAAAATAAGCTAGCCGTAGTTTGGAACCGATCTTCTGACAGCAGCCATGAGGGAAATCGGACCGTGGAACTGTTAAACCTTAAGACAGCCGACCAGAATTTCGTATATGCCAGAAACCCATATGATCGTTAATCAGGCGTTGTGATCCAACTGCATGCCAATTTGGCAGAAATTCGGCCCTATTCTAAAATAAGTCAGGGGCCAATTTGGACCAAATCCATACAGTGTCTGCCTGGCTTTACTTTTAAAAAAAAAAAAAAAAAAAAAAACAGTAGACAACAGTGAAAATCTTTCTCTTTCAAATCTCGGCTCATAAAAGTGAAACAAAAACCAGCCAAGATGAAAAAAAGCGGCTAATCTATGTAAAATGTGCTGGTATTTCCTCAAATAAGGCACAAAATAGTAATAGTCCCACTTACTGCATCATGAAAACATGCCATCCACCACAACACTGAATTATTTACCTCCCAAATGCGATTTGGGTAAAAATAGCATGCGCTGTACTGGAAACGCTCTCCACTGCACATAGTGAGCATAAAAACATATCTGGTTGCTATGGCAGAGGAACAAGGTGTTGACATTGTGAGACGCCAGCAGTCAACACACTCACAGGCATCCACACAAGCTGTTTGCGATGTGAATCTTACCATAATCTGAGTGGGAAGATCCTGCAGGTTGAGAGAGAAGAACGCTAAAAGAGGCTCTTCCACCCGGGCTCAGTCACACTGTTATTACTGGGAAAGTCAGCAATGGTTTGCATGACAGATGAAAAAGAAAATAGAATATGATCAACCAGCACGAGCAGTCTGTCACCTCCTCCCTCTCTACTCCCCGGTAATGCTCCTTCTCTCTCTCACTCCCTCCTTCGCTCTCCCTCTGCCTCTCTCTATCTTGCATTTGGCTGCAAAGAGTGAAGAGATAGTAATTGCATTAAAGGGCTGTTTCACTTTAATGCATGTCAGTGGCTGACTGTCTTCGTCTGAGTGTGTAACAAAACGCCCAAGACCACCTTTCCCCTGTCACAGCAGTCAAATGCTGCTCGCCAGTGGAGAGCGACAGTGCAGAGATCGCGCTTCTGGAAAGCGTCAATGCACACAATTGCTGAGGAGGGGGAGGGGGATTTTGGGGTGGCGGTGGAGTGGAGGAAGATGGGGGGAGGGGGCTGAGGTTAGGGTAGTGTGTATCTGCAGGGTTGCATCTATTGTTGTGGGGAACTTTTTTTTGTGAATGGGGACTGCAGGTCCAGCTGCTCCCCTCTCTCAGCACCGTATTTAGCCACTGATACACTCAGTTAACTGTTTATTAGGTTCACCTAGCTAAAATTAATGCAGTCTAATACAGTTTCAACACAAACAGAACATAGAACACCCCAGAAGGTATGATTTGTTTTATGGCTGTTGCATTAGTACACACACACACACACACACACACACACACACACACACACACACACACACCTCTAACAATGAGCGACAATCTGATAAAAGGAAACCTGATTAAAATCGGCTTACTGTAAATTAAGTTTCTGTCATCATGCAACATCTTCTAAATGCAAAAACTACCACCTTCAAACAAATGCTGCTGAAATTGCACAAAGACAGAGAGCACCTTCTCCATTCAGCTGAGTCACACAGTGACAACCTCCACAGCAACAGAATGTAGGCCTACTGTATGTAGTCCAGCTTCCCTCTCCATTCCCTTTCTAGCTCCCTGCTCTGAGCAACACAACGCTGGGAACCTTTTCAAAACATCAAGTAAGGAGTCAATAGTACTGCAGCAATGCATCAGTACGCTTCCTGCACTCTCAGCAAAAGCAGTCATAGCTGATTTGAAACCACTGTTCAATCATGAGACATCTCTGGAATGCAGCAATGCATTATGCTTGGCTAGTAACACACATAAAGCGCCTAGACATGCCACTGCTGCTGATACGGAGCCAGATGCTTCTCTCTGCCAGTAGGAAATGATTCCAGCCTGAGGGTGTTGGGGTACTAGGGTGTGGCAGGGGAGGTTTGTGCGCGTTTCAAAAGGAGGTGGGGGTTGCCCCAGATGTCTGTTTCATAGACCCAGCACAGCACACCTCAACATCACGGCACCACAGACTGGCCCCTGACCTCTACCCTTTAACTCCTGCAGGACCAAAACAATGAGGTTGCTGCAAGACATACATCAAAATCGACTACCTTGTTTCCTAAAAGGCTCTTATGAAAGGACGCTATCGTTGTCATGTGCATCTTTTAGTTGTGAGCGCGTATGATTTTAAATTAAAAAGTGAGTCTTGTTTGCTGAGGCTACATCTACATTACAACGTTTTGGTTTAATAACGAATATCTTTTGCTACGTTTACGCCTGCCTCGCATCCACACTACCCCGGCGTATCAGAGCCTCTAAACCAGAGACCAGACATTTGAAAACACTGCTGACCCCATTTTGGTTTGAACACTCCAGGGTTGCTTTTTAGTCTGGACGGTCACAACCTTTGACCTTTGGAAATAAAGATGCACATCAGTCAGTCTGGCTTTCATTACTTTCAGTAACAGTTTCTCCTCGTCCTCGGTCCAAGCAAATAAATCCCTGGTCTTACTTTTCGCCATTGTTGCGTTTTCTTTAAAGTATTTTCTGTATTTTTAAACAATACATTTATGATTTTCAAGCACAGAGTAACACCAGCACACGCATGCCCAGTGCATGCGAATGGTCATGCGAAATTAGTTGTCAGACATGTTAATATGGACGGAGATTTGTTTTGCTACTGGAGCTAAAACTCTTGTGTGGACGGAGATCCTCTTTGTCCCTTAAACGCAGTAGTGTAGATGTAGCCTGACTCCACTGCCAGCAGATTCCTTATAATTAGATTGCTCTTGTGCAGCAGGGAACAATGAGGGATCGTGGGGTTGTGTGTGTCTGTGTCAGACATAGCACCTTTTACAGTGACCTCCACAGCAGGAGGTGAAGTGTTACTGCCCAGACCATTTACAGGTATTCCAGCCTTTTCTACCAGAGGAGACTGGCTTACGACCAAACCCAGCAGAGAGGACGAGAAGAAAGCCTCCGACGGCTCATGAATGGTCACCCTCAAATCCATTAAGAGTTTATTCAATTACCTGACAGTCACTCGCTGTAGGCATGTGAAGAAACGTGGCGTCTCTTAAAAGTCTCCTTTGAGGTGGTCGAATAATTGCATTGGGCTCTGAGGAGTAACACACACAGCGCTCCAGTAAGAACCAATTTCAATGCTCCCAACTTTTTTTACAAGAGAGAAATTTGACAAACAGCCAGGACTTGATCAGAAACCCAAACAAGGCATCCAAGTAAATAATCCCTGACATCCAAAACAAGTGCCATTTCTGCACAAAGTTCAAGTTTAAAACAAAGCTCTCTTTCAGCCACGCAGTTCCCATTTCCCATCCATTTTAAATTGATTAAAAAAAGGAATCTACAGACAGGCTTGCGTGCTTATGTGTGGTTATCATACACAAGCCATAGTGTTGTGTGTAATTTCATTTAGCACATGTGAATCCTGTGCTTCTAATGAATGTGAGAAAAAGACTGTCTGGTTCCTCCAGTAATTGAATTTAAATAAATCAAACAGTCGCACATGTTAAAAATAGACTAATACGCTTTCATGAAATGGGAAGTACTGGAAAACAACATGCATGCAAATATTTCCTCCGATAAAAAGCAGGTAAGGGAAAGTCTGAAAGTCTAGAAAGAAAGACTACAGTTTCTTTTTCTGCCTAGGACTATGACCAGCAGAGAAAAGGGAATGGAAAAATAGATTTCCATTCTTACACCAGCCTATCTATTTTCACACAAACTAATCCATCTACCATATTTACCCTGCTTTCCCAAGGCAAATCCAAAACCTGCAAGAGGCAATGACAACTTTACAACGCAAACACAACCTCTAACCTGAGGTTAGTGTGACAGACCGAAATGCCTGAGCCTCTCAGCGGCACGCAGCCACTGGTTTAATGATTTGTCTGCTTCTGGTGAATGATCACACAGCAATATCCTGTTCTGGCTAGTTCTCCGGCACCCCTGAGGGTCTGGTTGACATGATTCTGGCTTGCCCGGGTGCCACCCAGCCCATCATATTGACAAGATCCGGCTGGCTGCCCCCATGCCTGATATGACCCAGCAAAGGACCTGTGGAATCAAACTCGATGAGGCAGAAGAATTACTTATTGGGGCCGGGAGGGACTGGATGCCATAGCCCATACATTTTGGGGAGCCCTGAGAGAAGAGGAGGGGTGGTAAATGTCACTAACGAAGCAGTGGAAAAACAGATTTAGAAAACACAACAGCTGTATTTAAAAGGGAAAACTAAATAGCTGGCATGTTACAAAATTCCACAGTGCTTATGCAATGTGAGCTTGTATATAATCAATGCGAGGGGCATTTCTTTACTGTTAAGTGAGGAGCATTCATGCATTCCCAAGAGCATGTGGTAGAGACAAATAGTGAAATTTGAAATCCTTCTGTTTATCAGGAATAGGGCTGCAACTAATGATTACTTTCAGTATCAAATAATTGTAGATTTTTGGCCTAAAAAACATTAAAAAATAGTTTAAAGAGACCCATAACAATTTGCTGGAGCCTAAGGGGACGTCTTCAAATAGCTTTTTCGTCC
Source organism: Sander lucioperca (assembly GCF_008315115.2). Taxonomy (NCBI): domain Eukaryota; kingdom Metazoa; phylum Chordata; class Actinopteri; order Perciformes; family Percidae; genus Sander; species Sander lucioperca. Next base: position 4,736,132 of record NC_050186.1, read on the forward strand.
AACCCACAGTCCTAAACCCCATAATTGTCAGTTTACTATAATGTAAGTAAGGAGAAGTAGCAAATATCCACATTTGAGAAGCTGGAATCATCCGTTTAGCATTATTGCTTTAGATTCATTTTCTGTCGATCAACTAATAAATCAACTGTTTTGGCTCTACGCCGAAGAACTATGGCTTGTGAAGGCATCGGTCTCTCCTTCACGCTCTCAAAAGCCTGAACTTCATTTTAGGGTTGCTGAAGGTTAAGAGAAGGACCACGGTGATGATGGTGTAGATTGAATTATAGTGCACTGAGCCAGGAGAGTCACACATGAGACACAGGGCTTCAGGTAACCAGGCCAGAGGGCAAATGGTGAGACAGAAAGTTACTCCATAACTTCTTATTACTCCCTCCGGTCTACACCGACTAAGACTAGACATGCTTGCAGGTGAAAGGTTTATGATTATCCACTGATGAGCCCCAGCACTGGCCTTCTGGCACAGGATGCTTTCAAGGCTGAAGAATTATAAACTTCAGAGACAAAAGTGCATGCTGCAGGATATTATTTCGTTTGATGCTCCAACCAGCTTTAATATAAACTGTGGTAACGTGGATATGTGCTTCAAGGCTGTCAATAAAAAGTCTTTTGTTGTTGCAGTGAAAGAGAACCCTTTATTTATGCATGCCAAGAGTAGAAACCTCTGAATGACCTCTGGGTGCCAGAATGGCACTTTGAAAGTGCAAGGGGAAGTTTAATCTTTAAAAAGATTTGTGTGAGCACGGCTGGTGAACACGTAATATTATATTCAGAAGGTATTTTGCGCGTCAAGGACAGTGACAGCGACTGCGTGGACTCTTGCCGCAGTCGTCCGCTAACATCTTATTTTTTTCCGCAGTTCGGCTTTAAAACGTCGTGGGAAAGTATTTTAAAAGCTTTATGTGCCGTCAAAATAAGTGGAACTATTTGAATTATAACGCTGTATTTTTCTTCTTTTTGTGTCTCAATGGGGTTTTTCGGCTTCAGTGCAACAAGTGCAGCTGAGGTTGAAGTCCGCGACAGTACGCATGAACACGACCAGCGGGGCACAGGCTGAAATAACTTAGCAATTTTGAAACAAGAAAGCCCCGACACTACTTAGCTAGCGCTAACTCAACTGTGCACTTAAGTAAAAATGTGTGGTGCTGCTCACCGTGGGGAAGTATTCCTTGTTAGTCCTTGTATGTACGAAGATGAGCGTCGGTACAGCAGCAGCGTGAAAGTTTGGTTGGTTGGTCGCTCTCTCTCTCAGCTCAGCATGGCGGCTGGGGCTAGAGACTGGATTCAAACCTCTCCGGGCTGCGATATCAACAGACAGGGGGAGGGGGAGGGGGAGGGGCAGGGGGGAGGCGGCGGTGGTGGTGGTGAGAGACCCAGTGGTGAAAGAAGTAGGCCTACTCAGATCTGAGTAAAGCAATCTAAAAAATACTCCGTTACAAGTAAAGGTCCTGCATTCAGAATTTTACTCAAGTAAAAGAACAGTAAGTGTTAGCATAAAAAATGTAGGCTATATTAGCTTAATTATTGATGCATTAATGTGTTTATCACTTTAATGTTGCAGCTGGTAAAGGGGATAATTATTTTATATAGGCTACTCCTGGTTAGCTTGTGAATGAATCAATTCAGTCTTATCTTAATCTATAATATTCGCCTATATCATAATATATTAGTTGATTGCATTTTGTATTATTAATCTGAATCTGCAAAGTAACTGCTAATTATCAAATTAATGTAGTGCGTTTCAGAGGCAAATATTTTGCTTTTTTACTCCATTACATTTATTGACAGCTGGAGTTGGTTACATTACAGATTAAAAATTCAAAGTATGATGCATTACTATATAAAACTGGCAAACACAATATAAGTAGTAAGTTAAAATGAGCTCTGCCTCCCCCGGCTATAACATTGAAACATAATATGTTAAAGTGGAACGTCAAGGATATAGACTAATGCATCTGTAGTAATAGTCCGATAATATAATGATATAACACCCTGAAAACGGCAATTCTGCATTGCTCTTAAAACTTCTGTACTTTTACTTTCTTAAATTTTGAATGCAGAACTTTTTCAAAGGTTTCTTTTTTTATTTACAGGTATGTTATTTGGGTAAAGAATACTAAGCATTTTATTTTAATTAACTAATTAATCAATTCATTCAATATGTCCTCTGTGGTAGCCAGCTACAGCCCTGGTGAAGAATCAATACCTTAAACCTTTGGTGTAGGGGAATCTCTAGGTGGGACCAGTGGGTTTAAAAGGTCCCTGCAGGAGGTCAAAGGTTATACAACATTTTCATAAAGGAGAAGTGAATCAAAAACACAGTGAAGGAAAGACAGGCTGACCCTTGTCTCATTGTGCAGGGCAGAGAAGGAGGGAGAGGGGCTTTCCATGGCACTGCAGGCTGAATACAATACCATCTTTGAGTAAAAGACAGATTGCTGCTTGTGGATGATAGAACAGCGTCGCACTCTACCTCTGTGGCTGCTTTGTGGGTTCACTGAATAACAAATGTTGAGAAATTTACCTGCCCAATTGAGCTCCAGTAAGTAATGTACTTTTTCTTCGCCGCATCCTTAAATATGCCAAAACTCCCAGGCATCATCCGCTATACTACAAATTGTTTATTTTCATATCAGCCCCTAGTGATTTGAGAGCTCAGGGTTAAAGGCTGGCTGGAGTTAAAAGGGGACAGTAAGTGCTGCCTGAAATGAATACGTAAAGCAGCTGGGTTTATCTTCACTCACTCTGTGACATGTGCTGCTAAGAGAAAACAGGTGACTGAGGAATGTGTGCTGAAACCCAAACGTAATACTGGTGCGCAAATGATTTGACGCCACTTAGATAGATCTGCATTTTTAAAGTTTATTTTTATGGACTTTATGTAGGTTTTTCTTGTATTGTTTGCCCCTCTTTTCATGATCCATCTCTCTTTCACAGAAACACAAATTCTACTTGTTGGTGGTTAATTTAATAAAAGAATGCCATCTTAATGCGTCATTTGTAGATTTGAAAGAAAGAGGGACACAAAGACATCACACAGTGAAGCTTATTTTAATGCTGCTCTAGATAAGAAAATCAGATAGGCTAATGCCCAAAATGTAAATGCAGCAGGAACAGAGAGTCACATACACACACACAATAGATGAGAATTAATAGAGTTAGGTGTAAATTTCCAGTGTAAGTATATGATCTTCATGCCTGAGCTCTACAGACACACCAGTTGGATATATTTAGAGTCCCTAGCTGGTGTATCCATGCTACAAGGCAGACCACAATGATTCACAATACTGGAAGGGCCAGCGCTGGTCTGAGATCAGTCAAGAGGGGACTGCATGTGTGTCGACTGGTACGGGACAGGATCGACACCACAAGAGTCAGAGGTCAGGGCCACTCAAAGGTAAATACAGTTAACTCAGGAGTTTGAAATGAAACATTACCCCCTATATGACTTTTAATAATACGAGAGTCTGCAAAGCTTAAGTTTTATTATGCAGCAACTGTTAATGCTGATATACTTTCTAAAGGTCTTACAGCTATGAACGTGGTTAAATGTGTCAGTACAGTTGCCGTACACCAAAACAATGGTGTAATGTTGCTCAGTGATTACTTGACTAACCATCAAATATTCACAACAATGTCTTCCCTGTTTTTTGAATCACTGAAGATAAGAAGTGTAACAAAGAGTAATATCACAAAAAAGACAAGAAAGGAATTTGCAAAATAATTACTTTTGTTTTGGTTTTTTTACCTGCTATGGTCAACCATCTTAAATTCCATTAAATAGAAATAATTCCTGTGGGCCAAACATACAGAAGTGCAAAAATGGCAGAAGTTTGGTTCAACTTGCTTTCTCACTTGAGTAAATGCAATGGCATATTTTGTTATAAGTCCACACCAATAATAGTGTAATATATAAACTCTGATCAGGTTGACTTCAAGAAATACCATCATTATTTTTGCAATAGTGTATTACAGGTTGACTAACACCAGTGTGGAAAAGCAGTACCATCTAGTGGCGAATACCACACGTCATCCTAATATTGCATGAACCGTTGCCCTTCGCGCTCACATTGCTGTTTCTTGCGCGTGCACAGACCCATGGCACATACCCTATATGTGTCCCGGGTGTCCCTATTTGTTGCTTTAGTTATGATGAAAATAATATATGTGCTTCAGCTACATATATTTAAAATGTTCCATCAGACATCATGGAGGCGTTATTATTGTGATGTTTTCACCGGAAATCCCGCCTCACTTCTCTGCAACAAATCAATTAACTGCGCCCCCTGGCGGGCACTTAGAGGTGAAGACTAAATGATTGTGTAGCCCTATGGCCCTTTGACTGTGCAGATGATTTGGCTAAAATAAATTTAAAGTAGTGTGTACAAAACAGGCCAACATCTCCCGAGCCCAAGTACTCTATGGTATTGATTATTTTGTGTCATCTTTCAAAGAATGGACACGCGTGTTTTAAGTTATGCAGTGAAACCACAACATTACCACAGTACCAGACTTCTAAAACAGTTCCCAAAAAGTGTAACTTTATCAGCAGCAATGTGTTTGTCAACCTCACAGCTTTGATCACAATGCAAGATCAGTGAGATCCCCCAAAAGGTAATACGTTCAGTTGCATGTCCTTGCACAGCATGCCATCTGTCCAGCCAGCTCACATGCCCAAGCTGAGCTGAGGTCTGAGTTGTTTTTGTGTTATACAAAATGGTACACAGAGATGATTACTAAGTGCTGCATCAATACCGGAGATGTATACATTAAAATGTCTCCTGACAATCTCAGGCCGTTCAATTCAATGATGGGCTATTATTTCCATCATAACTCAAACTTCATAAAGCAACAGATGAAGCTTGTTTTGGCTCTGTGTAGTTGAGCAAATACAATCTTAGACTTTCATTTGATCTTATTTTGTTTATGAAAGCATGTAATGTATTATTGTGAGTGTTGCTAAAGCTTGAAAATATTTTGTCTACAAAATGTGTAGCACATGTTTAGAGTGTAGTTAGTATATGCTGCAGCACAGGAACAAGCAGATGGAGGAAAAATGTTGTGATCTAAAATGTAGTGTCATGCCATTTAGGTTAAAAGTTAAATTATATGTAGCAGCTTGAATATAAAATGCAGGTTTTAGACATACATTGTGAACTCTTTGTTCTTTCATTTTCTATGGCAGCTTTCAACTTATTGGTGTATACTGCCACCAACAGTGGTGGACGTACTCATATCCATTACTTAAGTAACCAATGACACACAATGTAGAAATACTCCATTACAAGTCAAATTTCTGCATCCAAAATCCTAAAAAGTACAAAATTAACAACAAATTAAAGTATCAAAAGTGAAAGTATCCCTTAGCAGAAAAATGTCCCCTGTGACTGATATATAATTATATATGACATTAGATTGTTAATACTGATGCATCAATGCAGCATTTTACAGCTGTAGCTGGTCGAGGTTAAGCTATTTCTTTTTTTTGGGGGGGGGCTTCCCCTTTATTTTTTGTTAGTGACATTATATAGACAGGAAAGGTGGGAGAGAGAGATGGGGGTGACACGCAGCAAAGGGCCGCAGGTCGGATTCGATCCCGGGCCGCTGCAAAGGACTCAGCCTACATGGGGCGCACGCTCTACTGGGTGAGCTAGAGGTCACCCCGAGGTGAAGCTATTTTAACTTCTTCATTTGCAGTTAGGTTGTTTGGTCCAGTGGTTCCCAAAATGTCACTAGATAAATCTAGTGACATTCGGTCAAAAAGTCATTAATGGGAGAGGAAAGAAGAAAAACAAAACAATTTGTTCTGATACTCACATCTTTCTTCATTTTCTGGATTCCCCACCCATGGATTTTTTTGTGAAATATTGAATATTGGATTGGATGTACATTTTTGGGCCTCAAACAGTTATTAAAATGAAACAATGTGGGCGCCCAGATAGCTCAGTCTCTCTCCCCTTTCATGTATTCAGCTGTTCTGTCAATAAAGGCCTAAAAATGCCCAAAAAATAATCTAATATAAAAAAAAAAATGTGTCTTTGATTCGTTGACATCTGAAGCATGATAAAGGGCTCCAACTAGACACTGCTTCTTTTTTCTTTTCTTTTTATAAGAGGATACAAGTCAAAAAGATTGGGATCTAGAAAGACCAGCAAGACCTTGAGACCAGTTTAATCTTGTGTTATATTTCATTAATTTATCACGTTTTAATGTGAAATCTTAATCTAAAAAAAAGCAAATGCATAGTAGGCCAACAGTAAAGAGTAAAATATTTCCCTCTAAAATGTAGTGGATTAAACGTAGCCTATAAAGTAGAGTAGCATACAATGTGAATACTCAAGTAAAGTACAAATACATTAACATTGTACTTAAGTAGGCCTACAGTACTTGAGTAAGTATACTTTGTTACTTTCTACCACTGACCACCAATAGGACAGGTATATCTTATCAGCTTCATGGGTTTAGCATTAGCAGTAAAATGAAAAACATGGATGTATTTATACCCAAAGCCCCTTTCTATGGGGCGGGCAAAATGCTCGTGCTCCAACCACTTTCCCCGGAGCTGTCACGTGCCTCCGGATGTCCAATAGCGAGCCACAGATTAACCAGTTTGCCGCACCCAAGTAGGATGATGGTGGCTGGGCGGAGCGACGCAGGGACGACGAGCGGAGAGATATAAACCCACTCTGAGATCACCAGGGTAGGGGATAAAGATAGTGAAACCCACCGTCTTGATTTCACCGAGCACTGTTTATATATTTCATCACTTCATCAAAGAGAGGGTAAGCTCGGAACCAATCGATACTGTTTGCATTTTCAGCGGTTTGTCCGGTACAACATGATCCATGTGTGTGTTTTTTAACGTTTGTTCCACAGTCTCGTTGTGTTCCAGTGTGGCGCTCTCTCACTGTTTTGCTAATATGTTGCTCGGTGCAGTCTGCAGAGAGGCGGCTGTGTACGTTTTCACACCGTAAAACGAGCATTTCTGCGTTTTAGTGTTATTAAAAGAACGCGCCTGAGCTCAGACGGTTTCCTGCGTTGAACAACAACAGCCCAGGGGCACACACTTGTGCATGGTGTTTGTCGTTAGCCTGCTGCCCGAGCAGGCCTGTGGTTGCATTATTTTGCATTTCACATGCTCACAGTTACTTGAGCTATTTAATATGGGCTGCTCTGGTCGATGCGTTTCCTAATGTAGTGTGTGTCTCTGCACTGGGTAGGTCTGGTTCCAGTCTGGGCGTGTTTTGGAGCCGAAGGATATCTAGTTGTGTCGTGATGGAGCAGTTTCCTGTTGTTCAGATGGCACCATGTCCTGCATAATAATACATAATAAGCACAGTAATGTCTTGATTGAAAGCGCATCACCTGTCATTTCCCAGTACAAGAGAAAACGATATGCCACACTGCATCAGATAAAGTACTTTATTAATCCCAATGGGACATTGTGTTGTTACAGTAGCCAAGTCAAATCACGTATAAGTGACATGCATTAAACACAACATATAGAAACCCAAAAGTAACAACACCAAATATACAGTATACATGCATGGTAATACACTGTACATTAGTAGTGTAAAATGCAATAAAGTTAGGCTATATCATGATATTTATGCTTGCTTAAGTGTGTTAACACAAAATGTATCCTCCACAAGAAAAAAATCAAATGTTTGCCTCTTCAAGCATCCTCCATGAATTTGCTGCATTTCTCGGTTTTATATATAATTGTTATTTAATCTTCAAGTTTGGGGCAGATGGTCGGACAAAACAATGTCACCTTGGGCTTTGTGAACTTGCGATGACTGTTATTCACCAATTTTATGACATTTTATGCACTTAAAGATTGATAGAGTAGTCGAAGATATAATTGATAAATAATGAAAATAATTGTTAGTTGCAGCGCTATCTAAGAATGAGTTGTAATTCTAGTAAGAGTGTCAGTTGGAGGTTTGACAGGCGATAATAACCTGAGATTTTGTAAAGGTTTAATGTGCCTTGTTGACAGTTAGCCATTTGTTTTTAGCCCCAAACTGGAGAACATAACCACTAAGCTGTTGCAGTGTCTGACTTCTTTGTAAAGTCCCTTCCCCCTCATACTGTATGAGGATTAGCAAACCCAAACTGCCTGATAAAATGTGTGAGTGTTAAGGGATGGTAACTCCCTGGATTTGGTAATTCTGTTAGAATGAGTGAAATTCCCAATGGAGGAAGCTTAGCTCTGTCAGTCTGGCTTAATGTTACCACCCTCAACACACACTACTACACATATACATAGACACTCACTTTAGATACAGAGTGTTTGTTTTACTCCCACTCCCCACGCCCACACCCTTGACTGCAGTGCAGCTGAAAATGTGTTCCTCATTTCAAGTCTATTCTCTCTATTTCACTCTTTCCTTCCTTCCTCCCCATATGTGATCACTTAGCAGGATTTTTTTTTTTTTTAAGTTTGAGATGTGTACACAGTCACTTAAACTTGTATTTACGCCACCGAGGCCACTAAAGATCGAGTCAATATAGGTGTCTATGTTTGGGTCAAATATTTAACCAGCAGAAGGCTGCACAGATGTAAATCATGACAGTACAGCCCAAAGTGGGGCCTAAGGAAACTGTACAGGGAGGGGTGTGTTGTTTCAGAGAGCAATCTTCCACCACTATGTCCCATATGACATGTGACAGCCAGATAAACCCCGAGCCACTGTACTCGCACTCTAACACAACACAGAGTCTGGCATGGCCTTGGTGGTCCGCAGCAGATAATACCTTTCCCATGAATATATTCCCAATACATACAGCACATCTAAACAACAATCATGTCGTTGGCTTCGTCTCAGGAGCTATTTACTTATTTCTTAAATTAAACTTGGATGCATCTCTTGGCTCTAATCTATCTGATCATTCATTTAATGATAGGGTGGAAAAGGTGACATATTTACCAAAGCAGAGGAAAATCTTCTCTTTAGCTGCTAAAAGCTAAAGTTTGTCTTTTGCAGGAAGCATAAATACCTGGAATCTGCACCGTGTGATATAATTGCATAGTGGAAAATGGATAAAGACTTAATTTAATCTAGTGGGTGAGTGGATGACGATGAACTATAATCCTTTAGCAGTCCACCTGACTTCGAAGAAGAAACAAACTTCGGCACAGTGATTCATTTAAATGTTAAAATATCTCCAAAAAGACGATTATTAGGTGAAAAATAAGCTTTGGCTGTGCACGACTTTACTATAAATTATACAACTCACATATTCCCCATTTCTACTTTTGTCCCAGACAGGAAAGACAATTTGGCCAAAATTCCTCTGCTGCCATCTCAGTATTTCCCTGTCTACTCTGTTTAGCTTAGTAAGATCACACAGATGTATACCATGATTTAGAGATTCAAAAAAAAAAAGAAATTAAAATGCCTTTTTTTTTTTTTTTTTTTGCGTGCAGCGTGGTATGATATTTATGATGACAAAGATAATGGCACAAGTTGAAGCAGAGTATCACAAGTAATGTTGCAAGACCTCTTTTTTTTTTCTTGTGGTTTGAGCAAAGAGGTCAGTAATACACACATTTATTGTTTCCTCCTCATGTACTGTATTTTAGTTTGTCTGCTGTTAGCTCATGTTTACATAACGCTGTGACTTCTATGTGTACGTCAGTTACTTTCTGGTGCACAAACCATACATGGGGCAGTGGTAAAATGATACCTAAGGCATTCCTACCAGTTTAGTAGTAGTTAGGGCCTGTAAAAAACACACACACACACACACACACACACACACACACACACACACACACACACACACACACACACACACACACTAAAAAGCAGTTGTTGGTGGATTCTTCGTCCCCAGTAATGTCAAGCATCCAGCTCAGAGATATAAAGAGCCTTGTCCGAGTGCTTCTCACGTCTGAAAACTGCTTGAAACACCAACTGTACACACACACACACACACACACACACACACACACACACACTAAAACTGTTACAGAAAGACCAACTTTTTTTCACACCATAATGATCTTTTCACTGCCGATGGCTTGATTGGCATACTTTTGGAACAAACTAAATGGATCTTTTTGCTTCAGATTGCTTTATTTTTTCAAAGAGCTTAGTCATGCTGAACATTTTTTAAGTGCAAGCTTCCGTCTCTCAAAGAATTATGATAAAATTGAAATATGCACAATGTAGGCCTAAACCCAGTGCATTAAAGTTGACAAAGCCAGCCACTGAGGGATAGCAGAGAGCCTGGTGCTTCTCTACATATGCTATCTCTAGCTTTTCTTCCTTTCTCCTCTCCCATCATTTGCTATTAGCAGCCTCTGTGGAGAATGGAAACATCTGTATTTAGTGGTGTCATTGCAAGTTCAAAACATCAGTTTAGTCAATCATCTAGACGGAATTCAGTTGCTTGTTTCATTTTCCTTTGCCAGTGTGCACTGTTGTGGTTAGCAGCACATAAGTTATGGGTTTCGAAGTAAGAGGAGCTTTTTGCCTGAGGAATTTGATTTTTCTACTACGTTTGAGCGATATGCGATGATGCATATTGTAAAATGATATGTGTAAATGTGTCAACTATCAGACATCTCTTAATATTTTTGAGTTTATTCAGCCTTTGTGGGAAATGCTGCACATCGATTAGCAGGACTGATTTTTGCATCGGTGAGATGAGAAACCTTGATTTGTCAGGTATTTAATTAATCAAAGTGTAGTTAACTTTATCTACAGTTTCTTAATTGATTCCCCAAAAATGTACTAGGTCTAAATTAAGAGATTTAACTAGCAGTCTGTGGCCAACAAACAGGCAGCACAATGAGCACATATAGTACATCTTTGTATAGGCTGCTCTTTCCTTTGCTTACATTTGTGGTGTTAGCAGGTCTAAAAAAAGACAAATCCAAATGTCTCACTCAAAGACAGATGGCATATATTGTACTGTATGAATGTGATTCATCGTCACATTTTTCCTGTTGCTTGGAGACAAGAAAACCCTTGGATGTATCCAGCGCAAGGGTTTTCCACAGTGAAATGTAGGCAGAAATAGCAGCTTTTGATGTGCATAAGCTGTTATATTTTCTGTTTATCAGAGGTCCTCAGTAAACAGACAACTGTCAATATCTTAAAGTCCTAGCAGGCACTCTATAGCAGTGTCGATTTTGCTCTTACTCTAGTCAGAGATAAGAGACAGTCTGGCACTTGCCATCAGTCAGAGCTGGCCCATAGCAGGTCTTTCTATCCACAGCTTAAAAATAAAAATCTGCAGGCTGGGGTTAACTCAGTCATGGTGTCTCTTATTTTTACTTACTATAATTTAGGAAGCTAGCCTAATCTGTGATTGCAATATGCAACTCTGTCTTTACATGGTCACCCCAAAACCAACTTTGCTTAAATAGTTTTTTAAACAAATATTATTCTTTTTCTGCTTTTGGAGAAGCTCTTATGCCCTTTTTTTTTTTGTTCAAACCTGCAGGGCACAGAGTGCTGTCAGGCCAGACAATACAGTGCCAGGACCAGATAGTTATTGTCAGGGCTGCTATAAACTCCTCAACATTTGGAGGGTGGTGCATGAGTTACATATTTAGACACACCCATGGTTCCACTCAATGAGTACAGGATACTTTCCAATACAGATTATTTAATGGCTGCGGTTATGGAAGCCAGGGTGAATCTGCCTTCAGGGAGATGGGCCATGACAAGATGCTCCATTTGTACCATTCCTGCATTTATTTATTTATGTTATTATGCCTCTCTTAAAACTTTCTGGTTGTCATGACTTGTCCCATCCCTGATGCACAATGACGGGTGCTTCTGAGTTTTCAGTTAATATCTTGATACTGAACAAGTGCATTTATAGAACTGTAAAATATCTTAGTCTCCCTGCACATCAGTCTCATTCCATGTGATATGAGTAAAAACCTTGAAACCTCATATTTTATTTTATTAATTGGTTCAATTCTCCATAAAAAAATATAGTATTTGATTCCCAACTTGACTTGGTCTTAATCTAAAACAAATACTATTATTAAGTCAGTGTATGTTGCATTTCTCGAGTCCCTGACATGTTTTGAATCTAACGTAAAATGAGGTGTGCGCCTTGTGACACTGACTGGCTTGCAGCATGATGTTGGCATACAGCTGTTACATAACGGCAATCTTTAAAAGCTGTCCCATGTTTCCATGGTAATGTGTTTTGGTTTCCATAGCAATTGCACTCTTAACAGCAGTGGAGGCTAGCCGAGCCCCCCTGCACCTACATATCTGAGGAGAGATGAGAAGTGGGGGGTCTGGTGAGCCTGTGGTTGTGAGATGACAACATCGTGCATAGATAGTGAAAGCTTCCTGCATCTACGACCATTGTTATTGCTAAATTGTCCAAGAAATAAGCAACCTAAGGATCTGGACATAATTTACACCACAGAAAAAGATGCTCTGGAGATGTTTATGTTGGAATGGTGTCTACTATTGCACAGCTGGATTCAGTTAACATTTGTGGGAGGGCAGAGGGCAGCGTGAAATTACTTCATTCAAAGAAATGCTCCGTGAGATGGCAGTGAAAGCGACCTGATTCAACTCCATTACTAATATTTGTGATGCACAATACGCCTGTATTCCCTTTTATTCTCCTTGCTTTGTTTACTCTGACATCGAGGTCATTATACTGACACAGAGCAGAAAACCCAAGGAAATATGAAAGCCACAGAGAAGATTTCTGCACATCGTCTGATATTCTCTTTGCTCCTGCTGCTCATCTTTCATCTTTCTCCGTCATGCAGTTTTAGTGATACTTATGGTTCATTCATCATGTATTTGCAGGCGTTAGCAGATTTTGTGGCTGTTTGCACTGCAGTGTTGGACCGATGGCAGCCTTGAGACAATCCAAAGGATCCTATTACACAATTCCTGCAGTGCTTTAGTGCATAGAGAGATGGGTCATTGTGAGCAAGATTAGCACTGATAACAAGCCTAAATTCTGGTTTTAGTGCTAACGGTGGATTTCTGAACAAGTATATTCTGCTCTCTAAACAAAAAATCAGCAGCACAAATGTCTTATTTTATTTTTTTTCCAGTTGTCCCGTTGTCAGCAGACATGTTTGATTACCATCGTTGCCGCTAGCAATAAACACCAACATGAACAACAGACAGCAAACGCAGCATTAAACACGCCTTAGTAAAGTGAATGAGATCAGACTAGCAGTCTAGAAGCATTTAGTCCATCTCCTGTAAACCTGGCTGACACAGGGCAGTCTTGGAAGGGCTGCAGACACTGCAGTGTAGTCATTAACCTAATAATAAAATCAATAATAAAGATACGTTATTATTGCCATGCAACGGTGTTGTGTGTAATTGTTTTGGTACTGCATGGTAGCTTAGTTCCAGTGCTGAAAAAAGAGAGAACATAACAAGCAAACGGGCACCAGTGATGATGAATTAACATCCTGGTACTTTAGTTTGTTATAAACTGATATACAGCATAAATAAGATTTATTTAGTTAAACCAGCCCGCTATGAGGTAACTAGCCTAGCAAAGTAGTTGTTACTACCATCTCAGCTTTTGAGTCTAGTGGAATTAATGATTTCTTGTGAATTAATGAATTATGTTTATTAAAGGTAATTATTAACAAATGGTATAGGTGGAAATAACCCATTTTTTAAATATATATTATAATACTGTGTTTTCACTTCATATTTCCATTTTACTGAAGGCAGAGTGCAGCTTTTAGGTCTTATCTGTGGTTCATGTCCGTTAAGTGTTGTTGTAAAATGATCAGTCTTAAAAAACATGTTACACAGTTTACCCAGTCAGCTTTAAACCTTTTTATTTTTTTCTCTCTACAATGTTATGTTGTGATTATGTAATTTCCCCTCATTTAATGTGTTTATGAGGTGAAAATGGACCAAACATTGTTGGCCTAGAATTAGCCAAACCGGTTGCAAACACAAAAACCTTGATTGGAGCAGGTGACCTAAGATGTGTGAAAAAAATGTTGAGTTTGATGTGGAAAATCTCAGTACACCAATAAAAGTGGCCAGCCCTGCCAGCTCTCAGTGTGATACTGGATGCTTTGGGTTTGGTCTGCAGTCGTCATGGTAGTTCTGGCTGAACACTTTTATTGATGCCCAGCCGACTAATGGGCTCCATCAGTTTCTGCCAGAGCAACCCCACATTACCCATGCATGCTTGCACACACACACATTTCCCTGTGCTCATAACTGGGTCTGCATCCTTTAGAGTCAGGGCTTGAGTAGTCTGTTCTGTGACAGACAGGCGGTGACTATTTATCCACACATACACCCAGCCAGCTGGATGGACATGGATCTATAGGAAATCTGTCTCTTCAGTCTCTTTATGTCTCTAAACCCCTCCCTGTTGTCAGTTGGAGGGGACACATGGTGATAATTATTTATCAAGCTGATTGCTACGATACCTTTGGCTATATTTCCTTTGCCCAGCCTTGACAGTTGAGTGGTGTTGTGATTCCAGGAAACACATTGTGGAAATCAATGAAAAGCCATCTCAGCTGGGAAGAGTGTTCACATGATCGTGACAGGAAGTTGGGCAGAGTGTGGTCTGTGTGATTGATTTTCTGGTCTAATGAATGGCGATCCTTCCGTCAGCATCTTACTTCCTCCTACTTGATTTTTCCTTAATTAATTTATACCAAACATTTAAGAAAAAAAACTTTATAATTATATATAAAGTTTCAAACGGACAGTAGATGATTTAATAGTATGTATTATTAGTCTGTTTTAATCCTAATTGATATGTTTTAGGGATAGACTGATTATTGTCCCTAGGCGATCATCGGGCCGTTTTTGGGTAGTTTGCAGATTATCTCTATCTGCGTTTTATTTGCCTGATAACCGATAAAGTTAATTAAAAAGTGCGCTACTTTGGCCCTGCTACAGCTCTGTGTCTGTCCCTCTGCTTTGGTTTCACTCACCACTGAGTCTGACCTTATGTCCCGCCCACAACACTATCTGACTGTCTTTTACTGTGTATTATGTTATGTTTCTAATTTATTAAAGAATTGCTTAAAGCATTTAAACAAAGTTTTGTGTTTGAGTTTGTAACATTCCAAAATCTTAATTTTGACTTAAAGATTTCCATTTTCAATGTAAATGCATATCGGTTCCAAATATCAGTTATCGGTTTCATTAACTAATAATAATCGGTATCTATATCGGCCTTGAAAAACAGTTCAAACATTATCTCTTATCACTCCCTCCTACAGGAGGCCAGCCCAGGATGAACGGCAACTCAGGTGCCGGCGTGGTGACAGCCCCCCCTCCCACCACAGCCCCACACAAGGAGCGGTACTTCGACCGGGTGGATGAGAGCAGCCCGGAGTACCAGAGGGAGAGAAACATGGCACCCGACCTGCGGCAGGACTTCAACATGATGGAGCAGAGGAAGAGGGTCTCCATGATACTACAGAGTCCGGTCAGTGGAGCAGACAGATTAAATATATTCAGATTCAGGAGCATATACTACATTTGCTCGACACTCACTACATTAACTGACAAAAATACTGTGGTCATACTGCCATTACCAGCATGGTAAAATTTGAAAAGGCTCTTTTTAGTGTAAAGGCAGCAGCCTTCTCAACAGCACATGATGGATCCAGATTATTCCCCATCAACAGTGTGTGTGAGCAGCTGAATGCTTAGGACAGAGAACAGCACTGTGTACAGGCCTATTGTATGTGTGAGAAGCACGGATGTATTCAAGTCCTGAAAAAAAGAGCCCAGAGTGGTGCCTATATGAGGTTTTTACTTTGTTAGGGTCAGGTCAGTGTTTTCTCTGTATCTCAACCTTATGTACTGTGAATATGAATTGTATGCAAATTACACTCAGTTGCCTATTTATTAGTTTCCCTAGCTATATCTAATGCAGTCTAATACAATTCAACAGCAACACACACTGCAGCCTCCAATCTGACCATAGTTGAATCAAAACCTCTTTAAAACAGTTGCAACAAAAACCTAACCTTTGTGAAGGTAGGATGTATTGCAGTTTGTTGACTATTGTATTAGAAGGCATTGATTTGTGCTAGGTGTACCTAATAAACTGGAAACAGAGTGTATGTTTGGCTAATGTGTGTACTTGTGTGGTTGCCTGCCCCTCTGCCAATATGGCGTGTCTGTTAAAAAGCATACATTTAAGTTCATGTTACTTAAAGTAACCTAAGCACACTTATCTGTCTCAAGTTTCTGCAAGTTCATTATTATACCTTTTTATTGAATTTAATAAAAAACCTAAAAGGGTTAGTACACTGTATGCTGTCAGAAATTGTCAGCAGTGATGTGAATTCGCAGTAAATAATGGTATGGTTGTTAAAAGCTTGTACACATGGTGCCAGGGTATTAAATTTACTAAATATGGAAGTTGGTTCTAAAATTTCCGTAGCCTCTTAATCTCGAACAAGCCTTCTTTGTTTGGTCATTATGCCCCTATGTGTTTGGTTTTTTTGCCCTTACATTTTTTGGTGTTTTTGTGTCTTTGTTGATGACCGGCAGGCATTCTGCGATGAGCTGGAGACAATGATCCAGGATCAGCTGAAGAAGGGGAAGACGCCCACTAGCCTGTTGGCTCTGCAACAGATCGCAGACTTCATGACCACCAGCATGCCTTCCATGTATCCCGCTGCACCTCAGGGAGGCATGGCGGCGCTCAACATGAGTAAGCAGAGAAGTGTGTGTGTGTGTGTGTGTGTGTGTGTGTGTGTGTGTGTGTGTGTGTGTGTGTGTGTGTGTGTGTGTGTGTGTGTGTGTGTGTGTGTGTGTGTGTGTGTGTGTGTGACTTTTTGACCTCAGCCCTGCTATGTCTGTGCTCACAATGAGGAATGCAGCATAAGCCAAAGTTAATTATTGGACAAAGAGTCCAGTTGGATTCAGACTCCATCTAATTGCTATTATCTGTAACTGAGATTATTTTCTTTCCCGCTAGCAAGGAATCAGGAATGGTTGTTATTTTTGTTTGGTACAGAGCACTATATTTGACAAATTTTTGTTTCTTTTTTTTCTCACTATTGTTTTTATTTGTTGTCAGCCTCTTTCATGTAAGCGAACCCTGTCTTCTCCACTCAGGTTTGGGTATGGTGACTCCAGTGAATGATCTGCGTGGCTCAGACTCTATTTCCTATGACAAGGATGAGAAGTTGCTCCGCTGCAAGCTGGCTGCCTTTTATCGGCTCGCTGACTTGTTCGGCTGGTCCGAGCTCATCTACAACCACATCACAGTAAGATGAGATTCTTTCTTTATAATATAACTGAAAATGTTGACTGAATTTGTCATTCAGCAGTTCATTAAGATATATTTACCTTAATCTGTTCCACATAAAGAACTTGCCTGAAAATTATCACATTTAAAAGTAAAAATCCAGTGATAGTTGTCTGTGCATTCATAGTAGGGATGCTAAAAAAATAAATTCTGATCCATAGCTGACCAATGTTAACCGATCATTAACTGTTACGACAAGCAGGCAACGAGTCTCTGTTCACCTGTCCGTGAAGCTCGGACCTGCGTTCCGCGTCCATGGACAGCTTTGGACTTATACCGGTCACGCAGCCACGTGGACATGGATGGATGTCGTGGACACAAGCAGCCACGTTCATGGAACCGCTTGTGCGACCGACACAAGTCTGCAGCTGTCGGCGGAACGTATGTCCGAGTCTGTTTCCACCGCATCCAGCTGCGAGGTTGTAGCTGTGTGTCTGCTTGGCATACTCTGTGTGGGACGGCCGATTTAACCCGCTAGTCCTCATATAGCGGCGTGTGTCATGTAGCAATCCGCTGTGATCGTCGTCCAACAGAGAGCCACAAAATAGCAGAAAGAGAGCTTAAAATTTGCAATAGCAACTTAAAGTGGCAACCATTAAGGTTTTAGTTCTAGTTGATTTAGAAATTCTATTAGAGTGAAAACAATGGAATTGTGCTGAGAGTTTAGCAGTCTGTAGCATATAAATAGAATATTTCTCATTCTAGAGCTGGAGTCTTGTTGATATATGAGCTTCAATTTTTCATAATAAATGTTGTTTTTTCCTGTTTTACTGATAGTATTAATCAGTCAAAATTTGTAATGTCGCTTAACGATTAAATGGTTAATTATTAACATAACCTAATCCATGGGTACATTGCAAACAGGAGCTAGCTAATTCAGCATTTTTTTAATGGTGCCATTTTGCCAAAATGTAAACAAATATATGCTCAAATTCAACAAATAGTGGCCACATTGTACATGTTCAATGCTATGTGGGTATATGATCTGAATTGTAGGTTTATAATATATTCTAAGAAGGTATGCTTTGGTGTGTGTAAGTGAAATGAACATTAAAGTAACACTATGATCTAATGTGACTGTCAACTGGTCCTTTAGGTCAGGGTGAACTCAGACCAGGAGCGCTTCCTAATTATCCCTTTTGGGCTCCTGTACAGTGAAGTCACCGCTTCCAGTCTGGTGAGAATCTGTGCTGATCTTTTATTAGAACTGCATGTCTTGTCTTATGGTTTCTTTCTACTTTTATATCAGTGATATCTGTGAGCATTGGTGTACTTCTCTTGTGATAAAATATGTTGTAATAAGTGAGATTCTTAAGTCATTCAACTTAAACCTATTGTTTTGAGTAACCTCTTGTTGTCTGCCCTCCTGTCCAGGTGAAGATAAACCTTCAAGGTGAGATAGTTGACCGAGGAAGCACCAATCTCGGGGTCAACCAGGCCGGCTTCACTCTCCACTCTGCCATCTACGCTGCACGGCCCGATGTCAAGTGTATTGTACATATACACACATCTGCGGGTGGTGCGGTAAGGAACAGCACATACAAATGAATATACCCGATATAAACACAGAGTCTGATGTCATTTGTTGCGTCTGTTTGATTGCAGGTGTCCGCCATGAAATGTGGCCTGCTGCCCATCTCGCCTGAGGCACTGGCCCTGGGTGAGGTGGCCTATCATGACTACCAAGGCATACTGGTGGATGAGGAAGAAAGTACCCTCATACAGAGGAACATTGGGCCTAACAGCAAGGTAACAGCAGAGTGTATGTCTGTATGTGAAAATAACAAACAAGATCAATATTGCTTCCGCAGCAGCTGTGCAAATGTCAATTTGAAATGTAATAGTTTTATTGGAAAAACCTGCTAAATTCTATTTATTTATTTTATTATATGATTTTATCTATTTATTACTTCTGTAACACATGAGACTGTGCTTTTCTTTGCCTTTTTTTTTTTTTTTTTTTATTTCTCCTCTCTTCCAGGTGCTCATTCTAAGGAACCATGGCTTGGTGTCTGTAGGCGAAACAGTGGAGGAAGCTTTCTATTACATCCACAATCTGGTCACTGCCTGTGAGATCCAGGTAGGAGGCACGCTGAACTCTGTAAAGGAAATATGAAATATCACTTGGGAATTGCATGTAGCGCATGGACATTTATTTATGTCAAAAGTATTATCACTTTGCTTTTATTGTGATATGATGTATAGAACCATTTTGTTTTCATTTCGGTTGTTGTATTTGGCACCATATGTTTGTCTGCATTTTTCATAACAATTGTCTTTGTCCCTTGTCTCTCCACATTTTTATGTGTTCATTCTTGATGTCTGTATGCGTGTTTGTGTGTGTCCTCATGTCCACATTTTATTTTCCTTCTGTATTCTGGATCTGTCTGTGGTTTGTCTGTCGGTATCCCTCCCAATTTCTTTCAGGTGAGAACACTGGCCAGCGCTGGAGGGCCAGATAATCTGGTGTTGCTGGACCCAACGAAATACAAGTCCCGCCCGCGGGTCCCGGAGCCAGCCATCGACGGGCCTTCTACACACCCCAAGTGGCTAGTTGGGGAGCAGGAGTTTGAGGCTCTCATGAGAATGCTCGACAACTTGGTAAGTACAAAGAGAAGGGGGAAACGTTTGCTGTGGAGTGGTAGTTCTTCATTCTTTGAACACTTTTTTTTAATTTAATTTTAATTTATTTTTTATTTTGGATAAACTGTCCCTTTTTTTAATTTCTGGAACCCTGGCTACTGGATGAATGACTACCCACTTCTCCACTCTCTCAGAGTGTAGGCTTTAAAGCAACACTTTAGGTTTTCCTCTATACCGACCACAATGGACAATATTGGATAGTGGTAAAACTGACTCAGTAATGTCAGTTACACAGCAATCTATCTAAAGTTTGCTAACATTAGCTAGCATTAGCCACCATAAGCTACTGGTCATACCAGACCAGAATGTATTGATTTGAACAACGCCGTGTTCTATTGCCGATTAAAGTAATGTTTTGTTTAAGAGAAGAATGTATTATTTCTTCTTTTAAAACATAGTCATAGTTACATAGTGTTTACTTAAAAGTAGCTACTTAAAAAGTATTTTAAACATTGATATACAGTTGGTGTATTAATGATTTGTTAACCCCTGTTTTATGTTTGTCTTCCTGTTTCACAGGGCTACAGGACAGGCTACCCTTACCGCTGCCCAGCATTGCGAGACAAAGCTAAAAAGCACAGTGAAGTGGAGATCGCTCCCTCCACCCACGGTGGTTACTCATACGGGGAGGACAGTGACTCAGGTGCTCGCTCCCCAATGAAACAGAGCTTCCAGCGCGGCCAGCGTGACAAGACCCGCTGGCTCAATGCCGGCGGCCGGCCTGACGAGCCCTGCGAGGATGGGCCCGACGGCAGCAGTCCCAAGTCGAAGCCTAAGGTGTGGACGAACATAACACACGATCACGTCAAACCCTTGCTGCAGTCTCTCTCGTCTGGTGTCTGCGTGCCAAGCTGTATAACCAACTGCTTGGTCTGTGCCTACCTTATTGTTCATAGTAAAGATTTTACAGCTACCTTGTTGGTGGAAATGGGCAGGTGGTCGGCATCCTTAGGTTCTGGGGACAGTGAGGAGTAGAAGTATAGTTCAAAGCTGAAACTGTTGTAAGTGCTAGGCTAAAAATGGAAGTTGGTATAATCCTGCTTTTCACTACTTTTGGGCTTTTTAGGCTCACTCACTGTAATTTCAGATGTCCTATTAACCCACCTTTCAATGCAGTTAACTCTGCTCTGTTAATTACTTGGTAGCATAGCTGTGAAGATTTGTTGACCCTCCTTGCTCAGTTTTCCCTTCTGGTCTCCTAATGCTTCATGATGCCGGGCCAGCTGCCCAAAGCATGCCCCACTGCATGTGTAGTAGTGAAATGCATTGTTGGTGTTGCTGTTTTTCCCAGAGGAGCGAGCAGCAGGGGTGTGGCATGAGTCCTCAAGTGGGCAGGTGAATGTGGCAAGACACGGTGACGTTGCTGCTAACCACACTTTTGCTCACCGCCCCGCAGTACACACACTCTTAGTTTTGTCTTTGCATGTTGAAGTTGTCCTTTTAACTTTGTTGCTCAAACACGATTCAGCGAAAAAGGACAAAGAAAATGCAACTACAGTGAGTTTTGAGGCTATATTGTTGAGCGTATTAATAAGATTTACATTGCCCGTATAAATGAGGGAGGTGGTGGCATGTCTCTGATAATCTTTTATTAGAATAACAACAGATACATTATAAACATCTGATAAGAAAAAAGAATTGGTATAAGAAAAAAAGCCAAATTTTGCTTTGCCAAAGGGGTTATGCAGCCTGCTTTTCTAATTTTATTTTTCCTCAAACACCTTCAAGTGCTCCCAGTTGTACTTTTCTGTTTTTTTCTGGTTTCATTTTATTCTGAAAATCGTATTTCAACCCCTCAAGGCCTGCATGAGTGGATTTGTTTGGAAAACAAAAAAGCCATACAATTTGACCTGACTTTTGAATCAATTATCTCCTGTTGGGAAAGTAGGAAATGTTGTGTTGTGAGACTCTTTCTCAGTGAGTATATCACTTTTACATGTTCATCTCATACTCAACCAACCCAGCTACTTCCATCCAGAAACCTTCCCTCATCTAGCCCCTGGTTTGGCAGCTAACCAGCCAAGCTTAAAGTAAACACAGGAATAGAGTCATGAGCTTACGCTTTCCACCGCGAATTACATGCCTAGTTTAAAAAGGTTAAACAAAGTATTTTGCATGAAAGCTGAAGATTTGATGTGTATATTCACCCGCTGCTCATTCACTTTGGTGCAAGAAGTGGGTGCAAACTTTATTTTTTTCCCTCCAATCATGCTGAGCATTACCAGGTTTACAAAAACATTGTGAAAAGTAGGTGGGGTATTTTTTTCCACATTTAAAAGGAAAATGTCAAGACACTAAAAGGTTTCATGCTCTGCAGGAACGCTACACTCTTGTCTTAGTTTGCAGCGTTGTGGCTTTTCTTTTATCCCAACGTGTGCGAGTGTCCTCGGGTGTGTTTCTCTCTTATCTCTGTCGTCCTTGTTGTTGTGTATCAGCCTAGGAAATGACTATGGTGATGCCAGCTCACCCCTCACTGCCACTCTCGCTTCGTAAGCCAGCCTCATCATCTGTCACCCACCCAGCCATCCATCCCTCTTGCCACCCCCCCCCTCACTTCTCCCTCCCTGACCCCTTTTACCTTTTCTTCTCATTCTGTGATGTTTTCAGTTAATCTTCAGTGTGCTCCTTCTGTTTGTTTTCTTAATCTAATAGCACATCAATGATGATGACAAATGGTTTTCAGTAGTACAAGTACACTGTTAGGCTTTAGTCGTTGCATTTTTAACGGTCGTCATGCGCGAGGTCTGTCATCAGTTTCTGACTGAGCATCAGTGACACTGATCACTTCAGAATTATTAATCCAAAAACGGCGTCTAACCATAGGGAGGATTTTTAAAACGGTATTTCCTCTCTGTGTGGGCTCCTAAAATCTGTCGTATGTCAAGCTTTTACTTCTCAGCAGCTTTAAAAAAAATCATGAACCACAACTCTTATTGTATCACTTCAAGCTGCCTCTTGCAGGTTCATCTGCGAGTTTCTGGTGTGTTAGCATTGACTTTTCTGGATGAATGAGAAATTAAAAAAAAAAAAAAAAATTCCAGAATACTTGATAAAGTCCTTCCTTTTTTTATGACATTTAAGCTTAATGCAACAGTTTCTCAGTAAAAAAAAAAAAAATTGGATCAATCATGTGTCAGGACAGCTCTAGCGCTCTTCATTTTAGATCATTAAGTCACTGCACCACATTACTGGGAAAATACAATCTAATATGGGTTGATAAGTGAGCATCAGAGAGGTAATGTTGTAAAACAATCCTTCACTTAATTCATAGAAGTAGAAATTAATCTCATCATCATTGGTTCACTTTTTACATTTAAACCCTTTTACAGCCATCCAACGTTTGTCCATTTCAGTTCAGCATGATTCATGTATTGTGAAGCCTGCATAGTATTTTGTATATCTATTTTTGTGCCTGGGTTTTCATGTCATTCAGTGTATCTGGTTTTAGTTGTTTTTTTAAAAAACATTTTATGTGGTGTTTACAGTGGACAAAGGAAGACGGACTCCGCCAGTCTGCCGCAGCCAATCAGTTCATCCCAATGAACACCAACCCAAAGGAAGTCCTGGAAATGAGGAATAAGGTATCACGTTTGTCTCCTTTTTTACTGCCTTTTTACTTTTAGTGAAGCAAAGACCATCTGAGACTCCTGAGGCACATGGATGCACGATAAGTTTATCATTCTCTTTATGACTTCAAATGTTTGTAGATCCGGGAGCAGAACCTGCAGGACATAACAACAGCAGGGCCCCAGTCTCAGGTTCTGTGTGCCAGCACCATGGTGGAACGCTCCTTCACCCAGGTCAGTGTTTGAACTCGGCACATACAAACCTCGCTGCTACAGCAATCCTGACCTGGAGATGAATATGTGTCTCATACTGATAATATACTTGAGAGTCTGTGCAGTTTGGTCACTTTTATGCAGTTTAAATAATAATCCTAATATATTCTGTCCAGGTCTGGAGTCACCCCCTAAACCAAAATGCTGCAAATTGTGAATAGTGTGGGTGAAGTTGTCCTTAGCTTTAATAAAAAACAGTGACCTCAGTTTCTGAAGGAGTAACTTCACCACTAATAACAGAGAGCAAAACATAGCCTCCATGTTTTGACCCAGAGAATGGGGTGACTTTGTAACTGTCACATTATTCTTTGACCACAGAGATTGTCAATCTGGCAGGTGAGTTGTGTTTGGGAGAGGTAACCTCACTCTGCTCTCCAAAACTCCCAGCTCAGGTTGTGGCCATATTCATACATTGTTTTTGTTTTCTCTTCTTCATTTCCTTTTTTATATTTTTATTCTTTTACTTTTCTTTCCGGTAGTACAGAGTTGAGGCTGTTATCTGTCTCAGCACTTTCAGACTAGTCATTTTGAACTCTTGCATTGTTCAACTAGATCCCCACTGCAGTCCAATATACTTTTATTTCTGTGCATGCACTCTTTATCCTATTTCGATATGTGAAAATGGAAAGAGGCTTAAAATTTGACTTAAGAGTTCAGTTTGCATGGTTTGCCCTCCCTTCGCTGGGCAGCTCAATTCTTCCACTTCCTGGACATTTAACCCAAACACCATGAGCAGCAGGACATGGACATGAAACAGAGCTGCTAATTATTTTAAAGTGCACATTAACCAAGTTTTAGGGCTACCTAAAACTTATCCCAGCATGTCCGTAGCTAGACCAAAGGAGGCCTTGGTGTACTGTTATTTTGTTAGATTCAGATTGTATGGACTGCATACTGTATAGAGTATAGAGACCCCCCCCCCGTGTGGATCGTTTGTCTTTACAATGCATGATCTCGGCTATTTGTTCCATCACTGCTATGCTTTTCACAGCCCCACATCACTTTCCAGAACCATCTCGCTTTGCATTTCCAATGCTTGTGAATGTCTCTATGGTATATGTGTATGCAGAGGTGGAAAGTAACTAATGAAAGAGGAATGGAAAACAATTAACCCTACTCTTTACCAAGATTTCACACATTCTTCTTTTTAATGAAGAAAAAAATGCAACTACTTTTTAAAAAGGCAGACTTGCAGAGCTTTATAACCAGGAGGACGTATTCACTTTAAGCCTCTTTTCTGAAAGGTAATCTCTCCAAACTTTACATTTGGGAGACTTATAAGTGTGTATTCTTATTGAAATGGTCATGGTCAGGTTGACAAATTGGATCCCTGTTACCCAAAGTAGTAACCTCACATGTGCTTGAGGATTACTTTCATATTAGTACCTAATAGCAAGATACCAAAGTACTCTTTCCACCTGTGTGTGTATGTGTGTGTGAGAAAGGTGGAATGTTTCTGAATGTCTGCACACATTCGTGCCTGCCTGACAGACTGCCGATTTGAATGTGCTGGTGTTTAAGAGTTGGGTTGTGCTCCCTCCCCTCACTGGGTTTACTATTGCAGGATGCCCCTCTGTCTGACTGTACAGACACTATTGATGGCCTCGATGTGTCCGAGGGGTCCTATAGTCCTGCTAAATCAATTAGAAAGGTACTTACTGCTCCAGTCACAAATATTCACCTGTACTTCACATCATCCTCCAGTCTTTCCTCTGAGTCTGCAGATAGACACTTGATATCTGGGCTTATATAGATGAAGTGAATAATAGTGCTAGAATGAGGCCATTTTCTCTCTTATGCTTGTATGGTGACCTAGTCTTTCCTACATGTTTATGAACTCTAGAGCCTGAGAACTTTGGATACAGTTAAATTTAATGTTTGTTTTTTGTGGCAGCTAGGATTCTTGAAAGGTTGGGTATCTTTGCTGTCATGAGTCTGTCTGCAGGAGAGATTTTCACCTTTGTTTCAAAATGTATTGTTGAAATGGGCAATAAAGAGGGCAGGTATTATATCCAGTGATGGTGGTGTTTTTATTCAGGTAGGAATAAAAAAAAAAAGTCCTTGAATAAAACTAAAGTTTTTGGTTTAAAGAACACAACTATTGTAAGTTTACTGCAGCTATGCTTTTTCTGCTTCACTTTGACTTTTTTCTTGTGTGCCTGGTGATATAATATTGGCTTGAACTTTTTCTCAGATCTGTCCGTGCTTGGCTTTTATGCATCAGTGTTGCTGTATAAAATGAAACAGGAAAAATGTTGCTTATTCCTAATATAATAAGAAGTAGCCTGTTATTTTACATCATAACGTGTGGATTTTGAAATGGTGAAACATCATCTATGGCTGATACTTCTGCTCACGCTGCATCATAGTTATGTGTGTAAACGGCCTCTGATCTGATAATCCAGTTCAATGAGAATTTCTGCATTCTACAGCTAGTTTCTTTTAAATATATATATGGAATCCTTCTATGTGTAACCTGCAGTGACCGTTACCTCTTTCTACCTTCCTTCTGTGTGTCCTGAAGGGGGAGCTAGTGACCGCATCCAAAGCCATCATCGAGAAGGAGTACCAACCCAAGGTTATCGTCAGCAAGCAGGGTCCCAACCCCTTCACCAAACTCACCGACCAGGAGCTGGAGGAGTACCGCAAGGAGGTGGAGCAGAAACAGAAAGGGCCTGAAGGTAAAGCTGACGAGTGGAGATGATGAAATGTATCTAAGTATAATGTGAAGGGGGAAAAAAAATACTTTCCACACCCCCTCTACCATGTTATTGTTTTTTATATATATATATATATATATATATATATATATATAGCGCTATATATATAGCTGCATTTTAAAATAAACATGCTCATGATAAAATTTTTAAAGGATATATGCAATAAAAGAATATTTACCTTCCTGCAGAATCACTTTATCTCTCCATACACACACATACACATGACACAGTGCAGGGACGAGACGATAGTAGGGAGGGATCAGCCTCCAGCGTACCCTATCCTGAGCCTGAAACGCTACCGAGGGGTCGAGCCTCCGTCTCCACACCTCTGCAGTCTGCCACTGAGTCACCCAGCTTAGAGATAGCCCCACCTCCAACTGCCACACCGGCCTCTGAGCTGGGCTCTTCCTCCATCGTCCTCTCCAGTGGGGCTGGGCCAGCTCAGGGCGGCACGGACTCTGCAGACGACGTTTTTTCGACAGCAGAAGAGGTTTTTTCAGCTCCAGATTCCCCACACAAGGAGTTCCACTGCGCCGTGGTGCGAGCCCTCAGCAAGGAGCCCTCGGTGGTAGAGGCAGCTAAGGCAGAGCAGGCTCCAGGTACATCAGATGACGCGGAGTCGTGCCTAAAATCCGGCCTTCCGCTTCCCTCCTCCCCTGCTCAGCCCTGGTCCGTCTCGCACACTGCTGCACTGGGAGTGTGGATATCCCTGCCTGGTGTGTCCTCTCCTTTTTCTTGGGGTTTGGAGTCTGCTGCCATTGTTTTACCAAGCATCCTCCCTACCCACAGTTCAATCTTCGAAGCCTTTGCTTGATTATTTCCCACCCCATCCCCTCTCTCTGATGCCTCAGAGGCATCAGAGTTCTGGCAGATCAGATAGCTTTCTGCAGTTTGATTGGACGAGGAGCTGAGTAGAGATGATGCGAGGAGCTAAAAGCAAGCTCATTCTAAAATTTGAAACCATCCCCCTCACTTTGAGGGCGCCCTCTTCGCAAGTCTAAAAGTGCTTTTGCATTGGAGTGTTATGCTAACCTTTTTTGAGGAAGCTGTGTCTGAGCTCAGTAATCCAATCAGAGCATCCCATGTGTGGACATAATTGTGTCCTCCTTCTCTTCCTGCTAACATGTCCTGGATATGTCTCTGTTGGTGTCTACTCTCCCTCCTGTACCTCTGACTGATTTCCAATCAAAATGAACGGTAGTTTTGGTTGGTTTAGCTCTTCGGGATAAGTTAAGGTTGATTTTTACTGGTATCGTTTAAAAAGCGTTTGCAGTGTTCTCCTGATTAAAGCTTCCTCCTTGGTTTGGTTCTTTGTGTTGTCCTCTTTCATTTGTGTTGCAATGTTGTTGGTGTCGACCTTTTTTAAGATTCTTTGAATGTTCAATCAAAATTAAATTATTATGTGAACAGTTTCTGACGGTTTAATTTCTGCTGATCTTCATTTAGACCAGGAGCAGCTTGAAGAGCCTGAGGAGGCAGAGCCCAAAAGTCAGAAACCCACCACCACTCCACCCAGCACCCCCGTCAGAGCAGAAGAAGGTAGGTTGGCCCGACATACTTGACACTCCTGGTGCGGCCTGGTTCAGCATGGGTTTCTCCAGTCCTCTTGCTGGGTTTTGGGGCTTTTCTAGGGTCTACAGAGGGAAAGCAGAAGGCTTCTGCCCGTCTACCTGCCTGCCTGTCTTGGGGTCTGTTCATGTTGTGGTCTTTAATAATACTACTACAGGTGCTGTGCTGTGTTTACTGTAATAACAGGCCAAGAGGTTTTGATTATTTAATCAGGTTTATGCTATAAGAAATGGGAAATGGCAGGCTTTCAGATGTAATGTCAATTAAATAGTTTGAAAAGACATATATTATACATACATCATTAGGGTTGGGTATCCGATACCGGTGCTAAAACGATACTTTTAAAATGGTGCCGACATATCAGTGACATATTGAATAGAAAGGACAAAATTTATTTGTCAAATTTAGCATTTATTGATGGCCCTGTGCAGACGTCACACTATTTTTTTATGTTTATTTTTCTCCCTCTTGGTCTTTA
The DNA here is from genome assembly GCF_008315115.2 of Sander lucioperca. NCBI lineage: Eukaryota > Metazoa > Chordata > Actinopteri > Perciformes > Percidae > Sander > Sander lucioperca. Next base: position 4,764,670 of record NC_050186.1, read on the forward strand.
TTACTATTGGATTACACCTATGTGAACAGTATCCTCCATGATGATACAAGAACGGGCTCTAAGAGTTCTTCATTTATAAAGTAATTGGCATTATTCCAGTCATACACCTCAAGTTTTCCCTTTTTTAAATGAGCTACAGTTCACATGAGGGAGGAAGGTAATGAATAGCTTTGATCGCAGGTGTAATCTAATACCTGAAATGTTGTTATATAACAAATGTCTCGATGTACAGTAACTCCTTTGCCCCTTCACTTCCATTCTCCATCATTTTGGAGTCTACTAAGAATGGTTCCCAACCATTCTTTTAAGATTTTCTTCTGCCGTTTTTATTTCTCTATTTCACTTTTTTTTTTTTTTTTTTATTTATTTTTGTTTAACACTGTGCCTGTGGTTTGATCTGCATAGACATTTGTTTCTACTTGTTCTTTTTCTTCTTTGTGGCTGCGATTACAATCAGGAGATGGAAATACAAAAGAGTACCTGTTGCCATAGTAAGTACGTACTGTTCCAACTCCTCACCACCCTCCTAAATCACCTGTCACCCTCTATTCCTGTTTTTGATCATGTACCCTTTTTTCTTTGCATGGCTTCACTAGTAGAGCTGTTCTGTGGTCTGAACTAACCCTTATTCTGGGGTTTGAGACTGTTCAGTCGGTTTTAACTCTGAACTCCTCTGAATCTCTTTCTTGGGGTTGATGGGGGTTATTTCAGAGCTCCTCCCTTTTTTGTTTTGTTTCCCGTTTTCAAAAAAAATGTAAGAAAAATGACTGACAAGAAATAGTTATCTTAATTCATTTTCCTTATAATCTTATTTCAGGTGTGATCCTTAGATCTGTAATATCATGCATTAAAGTCCCATTTACTGGACTGATAGTGACCTGGTCCAAACTAAAGTGGAGGGTGTTCCTGAAGTAAATCTCACAGCTCACCAAAACCTTTTTTATGTTGGATAACCTCTCTTTTCCTCCTGCCAATGAGTCACTGTCTAATTAACCAACCTCTCTTGCACATGTGCACATTTTATCAATGTTATATGACACTGTATATTTGTGTTCCATGGGGGGGGGGAGATCAGGTAATGTTTTGAAAATGTGATGAATGTTTGTTTGTCTTCCAGACGAGTCCTTTACCAGGTACATCAGTGCTTTATTTGGGTGTGGCTTTCCAACCAGACTCACTGCTGTCAGCTTTGCTGAGACTCTCTGTTGGTTTAGCTTGAAAGGATGGTTGAGGTCCGATGCTTTTGGCTGTGTGGTGTTGTTTAGTCCATTTTATCTGTGTGTGTGTGTGTTTGGCCCCATCTCCGTTCTGCCAGAATAGAGAGATGTAAAATGAAGACTGCTGTGGGGACTAGTTGGGTTTTCTCAGGTCTTCACAAAGGGATTTTCTCTGTGGCATGTGCGCATTATTAAAAATGAACAAAGCTGTAGTTGTGTTGCACTTGGCTGCACTGTGTCAGCTTGTATCTGAGCTTCAAGCTGTGGTTTGGATGCTGTTTGGGCCATTAATCCTGGAAGGTCTGCTGGAGCAGAGCTTCTGGATCCAGCACCAGCACTTGTTTCTTGACTCTTTTTAGCTGGGAGTATTTAAGTTGTATATAAGGATGACGCAGGCTTTTCTACTAACTATCTGGTGATGGTGCATGGACACTGATGTTTGCAGATTTTTAAGATTAACTAATTATTTTTATGTTTAGCTAGCTAGCCATTATCATTAGCCCTGTGCATTTGATCATGTCTTCTGACTTTTTAATGTCAAGTTGACTCAAATGAAAATATTGAATATTTGCTAAACCGTCTTAAATGTGGATTTTGCTCAAGCTAACACGCCCCATAGTATTGCAGGGCTGCTTAGCCCTAGTATTAAAGTATAGTATGATAAGGAAAATCTAATAGACTGTTAACATAACCCTCTTCAGAAGCTTACTATAACATACTTGGATAAACACAAAGGCTAGATTAATTTAAATATTTAAAAAACAAAATCAGTATTAGCAAATTGATGTATCATTCCAAGAATAATTTATAGATTACTATACTTCATTGTGATCTATGTAAACGGACATACAAACTGTTCTTGCACTCTTTATTAAGAACAAAGGGAACATCTCGAGTTAGTCATACTCCCAGCAAGTGGATTAGATTGCAGTCAAATGATTATTCAAGGCCTAATTTTAACTTATTTCACCTGAGGGCTGCGCCAGTTCTACAGTAATTTAACTTGTTCCCCTCCCCTGACTTTTTATGTAAATTCGCTTGTGTGGTCATGTTATTAAAAACTTTGAAAAAAAAAAAAAAATACAATATTTTCACTGTTGTAGAAATTGATTTTTGCTTGTTTGTACACAGGGTGCAAATGAGCCAGGGAACTGCACTCATTAAGATTTCCCTCATTAAATGAAGGTAAATCAGAAAAATGCTGTGTAGCAGCTTGGGATAGTGATTCAATGAGAGATGCGTTTCTGTTTTGTAATGTACGAGAGACGGTGCATCTTGGTTTGGCTTTTGATCAGAGGAAAGTTAGTGTGTGTTTGTGAATTTAGTGGGAATGTTGCCTTTGGAAGTGTTAGACTTTTTTTTTATAATTCGATTGCTTAAAGTCGGTATCATCTTGAACTGATTTTTTTATCAATCATAGATGGATAAACTAAAGAGCCAAGTTGTGTGGTCTTGTGCAGTAACGAGGGAATGCTTTTTTTTTTTTTTTTTTTTTTTAAAGTAGAAAATCATGTGGATTTAACAGCTTATTCAGCGGTCGATATGTAGTAGCCTCAGTGGTGTGTAAGCTCAGCAGCACAGATCCATCAGTTTGTCCTCTGAGGTCAATAACACTCTCTCTTTCCCCATTAGAGTCCCTGCCAGAACAAACCTATAAGGATGAGAGTGACGCCGCCACCCTGAGACAGACCCTTCCAGATTTAACACCTGATGACCCCTCCGATGCCCCAGCACTTCCTGCAGAAGACTGCCCCTCTGCCCCTGCCACCGCAGACGCAGCTGAGGTGGAGGAGCCTGCGGACGCTGGCGACCAGGAGGGAGAAGAGTCTCCCAGCAAATCACCCTCCAAAAAGAAAAAGAAGTTCCGCACCCCTTCCTTCTTAAAGAAAAACAAAAAAAAGACAGAGTCCTAAATTAGAGAATGTTGGATGTTGGATCGGTCCTCAAGTCTGGCCTCTGCCTCTTTTCATTTTCGCTTCTTGTCTGCTATCAATGCACCCTGCGAGCAAGCCACAGTAACACACAGTTAAGCTTTTTTTTGTTGTTTTGATATTATTTGTCGCTGGCTTATTAACCTATTTTTCCTCGTTAGTGTGTGCCAATTTTGTATACAGTGTAAAAATGATTGATTGCACAAAGGTTTTAATTATTAGAGGCTTTTTAGTTGTGAGTGATGCATTCTGTCTAGTCCACTCCATCTGGCCTTTGATGCATGTCTATTACTACAGGCCCACACTTAATTAGGGTTTGAGGGTGAGATTTTAGGGTTTTATCGACCCTCATTTATTTTAAAAGAGTATTACTAAACTGTTGTAACCACTAGAATGTATTGGGATTGTATCAAAAATATGTCAGTGTCTTTCAAAAACCGTGAATGCAGAAAGAGAAGCTTTTACTCATTTAACTGGTGGTCAATTTGGACAGTGAGAACTACAAATTGCATAGTGCTAATTTTACCCTGTGAAGCTGTGCACCCATGTAAGTACATGTTAGCGGGCCAGGAAAACAGTTGGGATATTTTCAGGTAATTAATAATGGAAAATGCAGTCATACAAAGTCAATATTAATGTTTCCATAATCAAGTGTTTTCATTAAATCATCCACAAGCTAAATTCCATTTGGCCATTTGACTTTTTTATTTTATTTTTTTTAACTCAAAATCTTCTACCCACACAAGCATTAAACACGGCCTTAACTTACAGTTTTAATGAATCCGCGGTGCTGCAAACCTGCAGATAATCATGTTTGAACCTGGTGATGTTGAGCGTGGTTCACAACCATGTCTGAGTCATCCCGGGAAGCGTCAACAAGCTTTGTGCTTGTTGATTATTCCAAGGGTTGATAATATATTTGCTGGAAGTCTTTTTAGTATGAAGGAATGTGTAAAAAATAAATTCAGTTATCTCAGTTTTTTTTTTTTCTCTCCATTTATTCTCATTATTTGAGCCTAGCTTTGTTTTGCATTTGCCCCTTAATTTCTCTCAGTCTGTAAAAAGTCAGAAGCAGACAGAAATGCTACATATTGTGAGATTTCATTTTTGTTCTCGATTTATGTATTGCTTTTTCTCACAACGTAGATTGAGCCATGATTGATTGCGGTGAGAGAGCACTGTGAACCTCCTCTTTTATAAACCACTGTCTGGGAGCTCATACAACACGTTCTATTATAAACATAGATACAATTGTTACAGTACGTGAAAGCTGCATGATCAATCATATGTCCGAACCCTCAACCTAGACTTTCCTGTGTAAAACTCCACTCTGAGCAAATACGACTTTGTCATTGAATACCTGTGTGTTTCCAGCTGCAGCAAAAACACAATGTACACTGGAGAAGCATTTTCTTTTTAGGTCACTGATGTGTAATCAATGGTGTGATTGCAAATGAGCGTTGTTTAAGGTTGCAGGGCATTAATACATAGGCCATCTCCATGCATTAACTGTTTTAGTTAAGGTTAGTCGTCAGTCTAACTCGTGATGAACCAAAAGGCAAAACTAACGGGAAGCATCACCTAATCTAAGGCGCTTAATAAACCTTGGTTCATGACAGATGGTGTATCTACATCATCACATACAAGCTGAGAATGTCTAACTCATGAAGGACTTTGTGTAGAGTACTTAGAGTGTGTACTATCCTTTAAATGAGTGTAACTACCCCTTTTATTTGAATTATATATTTTATTTTAGGTTTAGGACTAAAGTCCTTGTTATGGTTTTCATTTGAGTCAACCATAGATTTTTTTTTTTTTTTTTTTTTATCTTGCAGCTATGCTGATTTGTATTCTCTGTCTGAACTACTTCCAATTTAAATGTCTCATCATTATACCATCTACAGACTTAATACTTCCACCTATCTTTTCTCATGGTTCTGCCTCTTTTACAGCCATGAATAAAAAACACTATTGAAAATCAGTATTGTGTGACTGTAGTCATTTACGTAAACAGATTAACTTTCCATAAACCATATTTTTATTAGTTATTCAAACCAAATTTAAGAGCAGACGTTATAAAGTTACCTAAGCTAATGTATGATCAGTTTAGGAAAGCTTGGTAACAATTAGGAGCCCTCGACTCTAACATTAATATAAGAAATTGTTTTGGTATTATAATTCATGAGGCTAATAAAATGAGATTTTCAATAACATCCATTTACATTTAGTTAAAGTGTAAAGATTTAATTCCAAATTCTCTTTTATATGTTTAAGTTTGTTTCAATAAAGTCACATTTATATAGATCAGTGGTTTCCAACTTTTTTTTTAACTGCATGTATGAGTTGTAACCTCTATCAAAGAGGGATTTTCTCTTTTCAGACTTTTCCATTTGAGTATGTTAAATTGTCAAAGAATATAGTATTTAACAATATGAATGCAAAAATTTGGAAAATGTTTAAAAAAAATAGACTATTTTGTGTTGCAGAGCTTCTTTTGTCATTCATGTTTGCAGGTATTTGGCCATAAACCAAAGTATTGGACAAAATGACATTTTGGCCAGATAAAAAGTCAAGAGATCAAGGTTATTACACTTCATCCTCTGGGGTCCATGAATGTGTATAACAAATTCCACAGAAGATAGAAAGATATTTCAATAAAGAGCTAAAATGTCAACCTCATGGTGGCGCTAGAGGAAAAGACTGAGGACCCCCAATTAGACTACATCGCCTGTGAACCATGAATGTACCAAATTTGGTGTCCATCAAGTAGGTAAGTAAAAACTTTTGACCTGCTGGTAGCACCAGAGGAAAAGTCAGTTGAAATGTTACCTCCAAGGACATTTGAATAATCTGTTGTAGGCTACATTTCATGGGAAATCATCGGATGGATGTTGAGGAACTCTGAACTACAAATGTCAACATCATGGTGGCGCTGGAGGAAAAGCCTGAGGTTCTCCAAAGTCAGTAAGATTCATCCTCTGGGGACCATGAACGTCTGAACACAATTTAATAGCAATCCATCTCTAGACCAAGGTGGAGCAAATGCAGTTTCTGCAGATACTATAATAAAAGATATTTATTATTGTTATGTTACTTATGGAAAAATACATATACACTAGTATACAATATGTAGACTAGCCTACTTTATATTTTACCCAGTTTTCTGTGTAACCCGTGCTCTTATCGGAGTCGGGTTGCTGCAGCCTGGAGACGGGAGGTGTCACTATCCGATGTGAGTCGAGTGCAGATGTGAGTTGCGCATGCGTCACTTTGCGACCTGCCGCCTACACACTTGTCTGTAAAGACCCCTAGTATCTTATTTTTGTTGTATATACTGTTTAAGCTGTAAACACGTTTTTGACAAATGTACAAACACATTGTGCCTTGAATGTTTGTATGACTGTTGTATAATAAAGATAAAAAAAAATAAAAATAAAAAAACTCTTGTCTTATTGTAAAAGCTTGTCAACGCTAGAGGCGCTGTAGGGAATCTCACACCGGAAGTAGCTCTTTTCTGCTTCTTTGTTTTAAACTTTGACCTCAGACTTGTGCATGCTGGAAATGGAAACCCAGTGAAACAACGTGGATAGTTAAATATTAAAGTGTTATTTATTAAATTCAGGGTTGGCAGAGCGTTAGTGTCCCATGTTTTCTTCCGCCTGGATTTAATAACTCGACTCCTCAGCGCGACTAAAAGGTAAACGCTGCCTCTGCGTGATAACGTCAGTTTGTTTACCAATTGTTGTCGGCTCATAGCGAAGCTAGTTAGCTGTAAAGTAGCTCCAGGTTTTGCCTTTTGTCGTATAATGGTCGTTTCTATTACATGTTGTTATACTTTTGCTTTCATGAGTATATTAGAGATACTAGAGTCTGTCAGAGTATTCTGGGAAGGAAACTTCATGCAGGAGGGATATTTGCACCATTAACGTTATAGCAGCACACATTCAAAATGTCATGGTTTTCAGTGCCCATTTAATTCATGTGGTGTATCAAGTGAGAGTTTCTCTCAGATGGAGGTAAGGCTGATGAACAGAGTCTGTAATGTCAGTAATGTTAGCTCAATATGTCCACCAACTTACTCTGTTACAGATGGGGAAGGCACCCAAGAAGAGGAGCATGGCCGACAAGGTCCGCAAAACCAAGACTTCAACTGAGATCAAAAACAACCCTTTTGAGGTGAAAATCAACAGGAAGAAATTTGATATTCTGGGGAGAAAAAGCAAGCATGATGTGGGTCTGCCTGGCGTGTCTCGATCCAAAGCCATTAATAAGGTACGAAAAAAAAATCTCAATCTCATGTTTTTACTCCTACACCTTCAGCAACTTCTCTCTTTCTGCAAGCAATTACACAACCAGAACATTTCTGCTACCTTCAATTTCTAAACTCATTAAATGGACAAACATATTTGCTTTGTAATCAAAATGACATTCATCATGTCTGCAGTGATTCGTTGCCAGGTGACCGGTCTGTGAAATAAATAATTCATCAAAACACAGGGGCACATTTAATTACATAAATAGATAGTTTTCATTAACACGTTTTTTATGTTTACATAAAGCATATTCAAATATTGATTTGTTTAATAGATTGTTTCTGGCATCAAACACCATCTGCATTTTGATACTGTGAAATTTACGGTTTCACCTAAGAATTATAAATAATTATAATTCTACATATAGCACCAGTTCAGTCCAGCTAATGCCTTGAAATCAACTTTACTTTTTATACATTTATTACAGATGGTGATTATTTAATGTGCATTTAATGACGTGATGATTTTTGGGTTGATGAATAATTCTGACTATTGAGATATTCCATAATCGTGCAATCTTCTTATGCCGAAAAATGCTGCGCGACCCAACATCTCGGAGGATTGCATGAATTTCTTGATCAGTCAATTGGATCCTTATTACTTCAACTGCCATCAAATTGTATTTTTGTAATCATAATCGGTGTAATTTTACAAAAGGCAAAAGTGATGAGGTGCATTACCGACAGCAGCTGACTGATTTTACCAACCAAAAACGTAGGAGTTCTCAACTTTAGGCCCTTTATTCTTATGAATTCCCCCTATTTTGGCCAGTCAGGAGATACTTATTGCCTTAGGATGTTTTGTGAAAATGGCACCTGGTTCTTTGACCAAAGTGACCAAACACTCAGGGAACTGCAGCTTCACATAGAAACCATAGAAGTGGGAAATGTCAGTGTTAGACAAATCTGGGCAAAACAACAGAATAAAGAAAAAGGACGGCAGACTCTGAATAAAACATAAAAGATTCCGCCGCCTGATGAAATGAAAAATAAAAGATAAACTCTTCTACTTTAGCACTGTATCTGGCAGTCATGGGTCACAGCTCATCATCCCTTTAACACTATCTGTGCTGTGAAGCCTGGGGCTCACAGTATCATGCTGAGAGGGGACAGAAAGTACCACGAACTAAGCACAACTTAAAGTGAGGACAAAAGTAGAATCTGCACACTTTATTAAATATTGCTTCTAATTTATGATTTTGTATTTATGTATACATGTGAGGTTTTAGCTGCTTATCAGATCATATAGATTGATCAGTAATGCATTGACATAACTCTTGGTGCACACAAAAGGAACACATTTGTAACTCTGTTATGAAGGATCAATGTTTTAGTAGCGCGATGGAGCTTTGTGTGTGTGTGTGTGTTTTGGAGTGGACAGAAATCATTTGTAATTCTTGATTTTTGACATGTAGAGAAAAGAAACCCTCCTGAAGGAATACAAACAGAAGAACAAGTCCAGCAAATTCATTGACAGGCGTTTTGGAGAGTATGACACCAAGATGGCACCAGAAGACAAAATCCTGAAGAGGTTCGCAATGGAGAGACAGGTCAGTGATGTAATGATTTGCATTACGACACACCCAACATCAGGTCTTGCCATGCACGTCACCTTTAAACTAGTCTATATCCACGACGTTCCACTTCCGGGTTTGGTCCGGTGCTGCTGGAAATTCCACCGGATCACACTCTTTTCGCCCGGATGTCCTTTACCTTCCTTTTTGTTTGTGTTGGAATTTTAAACTCCGGTGGATTTCTGAGGACTATGGTTAACTGCTCCTCAGATCTCTGCAGGGTAAATCCAGACAGCTAGCTAGACTATCTGTCCAATCTGAGTTTTCTGTTGCACGACTAAAACAACTTTTGAACGCGCACGTGTTCCACCAAAACAAGTTCCTTCCTGAGGCTATTTTGCAGCGGCACCGTGGCTCCGTCCGGCGCCTAGCGCCGCCCATGACGATATTGATTGGTTTAAAGAAATGCCAATAAACCACAGCACGTTTTTCTCCCATCCCGGAATGCTGTGTGGACTAGCCAGACCCTCCTCTGCAACGCTGTGGAGGAAGGTCTGGCAATGCGAGACTACCTTTAAACTGAATAAACCTTGCATTCAGACAGATGTGAAAACAGATTGAGTACAGTAATACCACTATCCAAGGAGCCGTTTGTCTCTACTTAGACTTCCTTCATGTAGCTACGGCCTTCTGAACTTTTTACATGAGTCATTTGTTACTCACAACGTCAAACAAATCTCACTATGTATACTAAACTCTCAGTCAAACTGTGCTTTATCGTTCAGCGTAACCATGATAAGAAGGATGTGTACAACCTGAACGAGGAAGAGGAGCTGACTCATTACGGCCAGTCGCTGGCTGAGATGGAGAAATTCAATGACCTTGTGAACAGCGACGATGAATCAGAAGAGAAAGGTCTTTTGTCAGGTGAGATTTGCTGGGGTCCAAACACCAAATGAAACAGAAAGTTAATTTAAGTTTTTCCCCTCCCTCTTTTATTATCAACCCCCCCCCCCCCCTGCTTTTTTCACAAATCGCACCCTGAGTGACACTATTTCTCTCTCTCATCTAGCTGAGCTGACCGCCTCTCACTTCGGAGGAGGGGGCCTCCTCAGAAAGAAAAGCTTGGGGGAGCAGCAGGAGGGGGAAGGAAGCCACAGGGCCAAGTCCAGACAGGAGCTGATCGAAGAGCTCATCCAGAAGTCCAAGCTGGAGAAGGTGAGCCAGTAGCACAATCCTTTTGGTTAACTTGGTTTCACGCAGACCTTTTCCCTCTGGTAAATATGGATACAGAGATATATGCCCACAAGTGAACTGCACTCTCCCCATATGGAATTGTATTTAGTCATTAAAGAAAAAGTCAGGGCATATCTTATATTTTAAAAAAATCTCATAATCTCATAAAAAAACTAAACCAACAGTGAATTGATCTCACTAACAAGTGGCTAAAGTAGCTAAAGCCTGATATTGCTTGATCCTCTGTGTCAAAGAGCTCCATTGTTGTCCAAAAACAATTAAAAACACAATTAAATGAGCCACACCGTAGCTTCATTACAATGAACACGATTGTAGTTCATTTTGAGTGAATCCCACATATATCTTCCTGTTGCTGTAAATACTCGCTAGCGCACCACTACTATTAACTGCTAATTTATGCTAAATGTCATTTATTCACTGTATAATAACACAATGCCATACACAGTCCTATATATTTACTTCCTATATTTAGCTAAAAGTTTATTGTTATTCTTATACTGTATTTTCTATACTGTATTTTTTATATCTATTTATTTTCTATATAAGTGTTTTGTAAGCTGCTGAAATCTGCTGCTGGAAATCCAGTTTCCTTGCGGGAGTCATCCCATAAATCTAAGTCTCACATTCACAGCTGAAAATAGTCCCCAACAAATGCCCCATTTATTCCTGTTTGAGGAACTTTAGCTTAAAACACCAGTGCCCAGCTGTTTTAAGGTAATCCTTCAGCATATTTTAAAAATGAAGGAATTCTTGAGTGACCTGTTTTTTTTTAAAGATTTGCTTGTAGTCCAGATGATTAACTTCTGGGTTTTCTTGAATTTCGTTGACGTTTTCAGCGGGAACGACAGGTGCAGAAAGAGGAGGCACAGGAGCTGACGGAGAAGCTGGACCAGGAGTGGAAGAGCATCCAGGCTCTGATGGTGAAAAAGACGCCCAAAGGTGAACGCGTCGAGGAGGAGAAGCCCAAGGTAGAGTCACACCAGCCAATCAGCAAAATGTTGTTCCTCCGCTGTGCGCCTGTTATTCATCAGTGTCAGAGGCTGACGTTTGTTTTGTTCTCTCCCTGATGCCTCTGTGCGTTCCAGCTGGAACAGTATGACATGATGGTCAGAGAGCTCGGCTTCGAGATGAAGGCTCAGCCCTCGGAGAAGCTGAAAACCCCGGAGGAGCTCGCCCGGGAGGAGAGGGAGAAGCTGCAGAAACTAGAGGTATGTTCGCTTTTATCTCAATGACAACAGCTTCTTGTCATCAACACACAGTTGAATGCTCTGTGTGATAGTACAGTTCGTCTTTCTGCTTTCTCCAGGCTGACCGTCTGAGGAGGATGATGGGAGACGAAGTCGGGGAGAGTTCTCAGAGTCAGATCCACATGTCTGCTGATGACCTCAATGATGGCTTCATCCTGGATACGGACGACAAGAAGACCCTGTCTTATCAGGTAAGAGGCGACGCTATACGAAGGGCCTGTGTGATAAAGAACGGGTTTGTTTCTGGAATATTCCTCTCTGGTTTTGTTGATTCATGTGTTGATACAGAATGTGTTTAATTCACATTTCTTTTGTGTGCCCAGGACGGAAAGTGGAACATTGGAGAGGAGTCCGAGGAAGACAAGGGTGAAGATGAAGAAGAGGGACAGAGTGGAGAGGAGGAGGAATCCGAGGCAGAGGAGGAAGATGAAGATGGAGACGAAGAGGAGGAGGAGGAGGAGGAAGAGGAGCAAGAGGGCAGCAGTGAGGAAGAAGATGGTCACTCTGACCTAGAGTCCGAGCAAGAAAGCGAGGATGAGGAGGAAAAACAGGATGAGAAGGCCAGTGCTAAACCGAGTCTGAGCAAAGAGGAGATAAAGGCCCAGCAGGAGGCAGCTAAAGCCGAGCTTCCATACACATTTACTGGTAAGTACGCACCGAAACAAACGTATGAAACTCAGGACCGACGTCATTAAAATCAGACCTCAATTTTACCCTGATTAATAATAAAAAAATAAATAATAATAATACTAATTATTTTTTCAAAGTAAATTTCTTAACTTTCCTTTTCTGTTGGAGTTGACTTCTCTTCATCATCTGAATTAGAATCATTGGAGCATCTTGAGTAAACCTGAGATTAGGATCATCACCATTCTGTGTTTCCTCCTCTCGTAGCTCCAGAGAACTACAGCGACCTGAAAGATTTGCTCCATGGCCACACGCCTGACAACCAGCGCCTCATTGTGGCCAGGACTCAGAAAAGCAACCATGCTAGTTTGGCTGTGGGCAATAAGCTCAAACTGCAGGTACAATATAGCAGGCTATATATTTTTGGAAATGAATGCTGTGCCTCGGTCTCGGTGGCCAGTTTCAGGTTGCATTCAGTGCCGTATGAACTTAAAATGTTATCCTGTGTTTGTCCCAGAAACTGTTTGTCTTTCTGTTGGAGTACATCGGAGAACTGGCCACCAGGAGTCCGCCTGAGCTCACCACCATAGATAAGCTCATACCGTGAGTTCAAAAAGTGGCTTTCTTTCACCTGGTTTTACCTCCTCAAATTTTTAGTTCTCGAAACGAAACATTGTCTGCTCATTTCTGCGCTGTTGTTTCTTTTCTCTCTCTCTCTCTCTCTCTCTCTCTCTCTCTCTCTCTCTCTCTCTCTCTCTCTCTCTGTGTGTGTAGAGAGTTGTACACTTTGTGTCAGATGTTTCCGGAAGCAGCGTGTAAAGCCATGCAGAGCATCCTCGGAGACGCTGGTCATAGCATGGAGGAGGTGCTTGAGGTCAAAGGGCATGTTGCTTTCCCAGCACTGGACATGGTATGGATTTGCTGTGAATACCGTAAACATGTTGAATGTTTATCAGGGTGGTTTAGAGGTTTTAAATGTTGCTTGACCGCCCTATATCGATTCTAGCCTCTGCTTAAAATATTGTCCTCTTGGTCAATGGGCAACAATGTAAATAAAATAAATGGTTAGATATGTTGTACTTACTGTACATCTTACTACAAATGCTGACTTGAGCTTTGATTCATGTTTGATTTTAGTGTCCTAAGAGAGTATTCACTATCAATAAAAGTACAGGTTCAGTTCAAAGTAAGGGAGGTGCAGTTTGTCCCCTCCCATCCTCAGTGGAAGTGATGCCCCTTGCTCTTTCTATCAAATGAGAATATTCGTTCTTCTGTATATGACAAATGCAGCTACAGTATGTTTGTTTTTGTGTTTCAAGCTCATCTACCTGAAGGTGACAGCCCTGTTGTTTCCTACCTCAGACTTCAGACACCCAGTTACCACTCCAGCGCTGCTTTACATCAGCCAGGCTCTCACCAAGGTACACACAGTCTTCAGTGTGTTTCTTATTGTCTGTATCATTAGAGCTTTATTTTGTACCGCCTTGACTCATCCTGCCTCTAGTGGGATTTCGCCATCTCTCATTCTGTTTGAATCCAGCCCTCTTCCTCTCATTAGTCATCTTTTTTTTGTGTGGAATTTCTCCAGATAAGAAAGAAAGGGCATAACTCAAACATTTTCAATTATTCATTATAAGTTTTCCAGGTCAAAACAGCTGTATGAAGTTACACTGGTATTTTCTTTCCAGTGCTGCAGCTGAAACACTCACATGGAAGTTATGTTGAAGTGAATCTCCTCCTTAAATAGCACAAAATCAATGTTAAACGAATGGATTTTTGATTTTCCGCACTAATGCCATAATCATACCTGCGTGTGTGTGTGTTGTTGTCTGTGATTTGTACGTCCTTAGTGCCCAGTGAGATCATTACAGGACTTGACGTCCGGTTTAGCACTGTGCTGTCTGGCAGTGGAGTACGTCTCGTTTTCAAAGCGCTTCCTGCCTGAGCTCATCAACTTCCTGGCTGGAACGCTACATCTGGCCGTGCAGGACAAGACCGCTCTAGGTAGCTGCACACACATTTCCACAATTCAATCACGCCTTTTATTTGGTGCCAGCGTTCGTAAGGTGAAACCGAGCTGATAGACCTTGACATTGTGTTGCAGGTTACACTGTGGTGCTGCCCTTTAGGCCATCAGGCAAGTGCAGTGATCTGCTGGTGTTGTCAGACTCCGAGTCCTGCCAGAGCTGGAGCAAGAAAAGCCTTCCATTGTCTGCGACCCAACGCCTGGAACTCAAAAATGAGCTCGGCAGAGATCACCATAGGTAGGAGGGGAGTACACCTGGAGGGAAAGAAGCTGGTCAAACCCCTAAACCATACACTCATTTTGATGTTATTTCAGTCAGTTGGCAAAACAATCTAATAATGGCTAATCTATTTTTACAATTTTCTGCAACAACATAGAAAAACACGTTAGTCAGCAATAACCTAGGAACCCATCTTTTGGCCATGAGGTACCAAATTGATTAGATTTGAAAGCTAAGTAGGCAGGGTGAGAGATGACTATGAAGTTACATAACTTTATGTGATACAGTTGTGCATTGAGTAGTTTAGAACAGCCCGATTATGATTCTTTCATCCTGACCGTTCTGTTAACAGCAGCTAAATCTGCCCTTAACAGCACTTCACAAACTTTCATTCTACATCCCATCTTTAACCTCCTTTAATCTGTGCACCTTTAACTGTATGGACTGGAGGAATGATTATAGGGAACTAAAACATATTTCAATGCAATATGGGCATGTGAGCAATGTTTTGAGAAACAATGTGAACCTATCCAGGCTTATCAGAAAGATTTTAAATGACACAAGCATTTTTGTAATTTCTTTATTGAATTACTGCCCCTGGTTTACATTGATCACTGTTCCAAAATGATTTATACATTAAAGCCAGATACTGTTTGTATACCCCTCTGTACTGTATATACAGCTGACCCCCAGAGACATGGCATTTAGACACCACAGATCTCAGAATCCCTTATTGGCCATGTAGAATTGAGTATGTAACAACACCATGTAATAACAGGAGTGAACACTTGCTTGGAGACAATTATAGGCCCAGTAGGAAGAGAGGGAGGGAGATTAAGTGTGAGAAAACGTTTTGTCTTCACACAGCTTCTCACGTTCAGTTTGGACCAGAATGTGACCACCAAAAAATAAAACGGCGATAAATCAAGTTAGAATGATTAATTTACATTTTTTTTTTTTTTTTTTTTTTTTTTTTTTTTATATATAAGTGATGAAAAGACAAGCTTATTTGTTCTTTTGCAAAAGAAAAAGACAAAATGGAAGCACACAGACATGCACTCATCACTCAGATCTCTTCTTTAACCAGTTGCTTTACAACACTTGATAAAAGATTAGCATGTCATGCAGTGCTGATAAAGAATGAGTGTGTACTGAGGGTCTTTATTAATGCATAGATAAGATAAGCCACCATACTGTGTTTACCTGTAACTGTGTTTAGACTGTATGGCTCAGAGCTGATACATTCGCTCGTGTGATTCTGATGAGTCGCCAGCGTGGTTTCACACAGCAGCTGGTGTGTGGGCACCAAGCAAAACTTGCAAACAGACTTTAGCAGTCCATGATTGTGCACAGTGTGTGAGAATATACATTTGTATTTGTACTCAACTAAAATAATGCTCACAACATGCCATACATCACTCAGACTCAAACACGGTTATTTTGGAGAGAAATTCATTTCATTTATTGGCTATATTTGTCAAAGAAAAATAAGTATACCTGCAATTCACGCAGAATAAACGCCATTTAATCATCTATGTATCTAATATCAATTACAAAGATTAGAAATTCAAAATCATTAAGCGCTTTTTTTTGTCTGTAACCATTAACCAAAAGAAGGATTTGTTTATACGGTGTTTCTATTGGAAAGCAGAAGTATTTTAATTCCCAATAACTCTGACTGAGGCATGCTGCAATCCTAAATACCTACTCTCTAAATCATCTTTAAAATACCTTGCCTTAAGGTCTGATCCACACGGTTATGAACACAGAGCTGCATGTGACTCATGCTCCTCACACCTGGGTGGCCGGTCCTATCCTGTATTCCTTCAGACGTCACTGTGACTCATGCCACACCAGCAGCTGTGTGTCAGGAGTCTAGGAGCTGTGGTTAGAGGGATGCAGCATTTGGGTAGGAAGGGGCAGAGTGAGTGTACACTGCATGAAGGCCACAGTGTGTCTAAATGTGTAAAGATGAATGTTTTGACACACAGTGTTGAACTCCTGGAGTAATAGTGAGGAACAGTTCTTGTAGACTCTACACAAACTGTCCTACCTATTACTCTACAATGTAGACTAAACTAGAAACCGTAGAAGGAGCTATAATTTCCACCTCTCGCATAGTATTTCGCACCTCTTCTGGCCTTCAGGACAACATGAATCTGTCTTTTTATTTCTCTTTCTACAATATTTTAGTTTATGACCAAATACCTGTAAAAGTGATGGCATCCCCATCAGGCTCAGCGCTACTTTTTGTTTAGTGGCAATTAGCAACATAACATGCTAAACTAAGAACATTATTGCACATTACACCTACTTAATATCAGCTTTCTAGCACTGTCATTGCGTGCTAGGCTAGCATGCTGACGTTAGCATATAGCTCAAAGCACTGCTGTGTCTGAATACAGCCTCACAGAGCTGCCTGCTTGGCTGTCAGTGTTTCCCCTAGGTCTGTGGAAGACTTAGGTGCATGTATTTGGCAGGGGGTTTAGGGGCCCTCCCTTAAGAAAATCTTATTAAAATAAATGCAATTTAACATAATTTTAGACCATTATTATTACTATATCTGTGTCTAACACATTGGAAAAGCTAGAGCAGATAATATATAAATAACACTCAAAAAGCTTGCTAAAGAAGTCCACTGGGGACCAACTACAATCATTAGATCTGAGAAAGGTCATTTAGTTAGTTTTTGATGTTTTTTTGTTTTGTTTTTTAACAACGTTTTATTAATTTTTCATTGCAAATACCATTTAGTTGATTTTACATTCGTTCGGCTTAGGTGGTGCCCAAAACGACTTGGGTGCTGCACCTAAGCCTTGATTGAAGACAAAAGTGAATCTAAGACTACGCAAAGATAGAAACGGTTCATTGTCCCAGGAAATGTGTGTTTCTCCTGAGACATGAACATGTTTCACGCTCTAGATACACATACATTGGTCATATGGTATATGTATAGGGTATACCGCACATTCATAAATATGAAGAATGAACGACACTCCTGCCAACATGCCAATGGAGGTAAGGCGGAGAGTAGATTGAGGGGGTGATTGAGTGCTGTGGGTGTGTTGGGTTATTGAGGAGTCTAATAACCATGAGAAAAATATCAAAATGTAAAACTGAGATGATCGTCCATGTTTATGTATCACTCCGCAGGTTGATGTGTCTGTCTACTTGCCTGGACCTGGTGAAGCGGTGCTGCCTGCTCTACAAAGACCTCACATCCTTCGCATGCATCTTCCAGCCAATCAGATCGCTGCTTTCCAAACATCTTTCAGCCCAAACATTACCAGAGCTTTTACAGGTTGGTGCCCAAAAGAGGTTTTGATACGAGGTCTATCTTTTTCTCTTTCTCTCTCAAAGTATCCTGTTGTCAGTTTCTCCTTAATAATCGTGGTTGCTGTTTTGTTGCAGGAGCTTCACAGTGAGATCCTGGAGACCATCAGCAGTGCTCCTGTGACTCACAGTCGGCTGGTTTTAGAGAGGAAGAAGCCAATTCCTCTGAAGCTGCTCACACCCAAGATTGTTGAAGTGTAAGTGATAATCCAATTAATTACAAAAGCAACACGTTTTCATTATTGTTGAAATGAGTTGCCACGTCACAAAGCTGAGGTAAGGCATGCACCAGTGTTGTATCGAGACCGAGACTTTGAGGGTTTGAGTCAAGACCAAGACCAGATTTGTGTTGACAGCCAGAGCTTCTTCTCCTGTCTCCTGCACTTTCTTGGGAGTGCGTGTAAAGGGGGCAGGGAGAGGGGGGTTTATGGTAACAAATCTCAAATTAGATATAACTCAAGTTATTGGTTGCATTTGCAAGTTTTAACACATAGGCATAAAGCAGACAATGCAAGGCAATTTAGCAAAATCCCTGCAGTTCCCTGCAATAAAATCCCAAGATCGAGACAAGACCGAGTAAACATGCGGTCGATTCCGAGACGAGACCTTCAAAAAGTGAGACCAAGACCGATCTCGAGTACTACAACACTGTTAACTGTAAACACTGGTATGCACATTTGCTGGTTGGTCATCTGCTTGAAATATCTCATTTGCTTCTTTAATATTTGCCAGGTTGGACTATGGAAAGAAGCGTGGCAGCACCAGAGAGGAGAGAGAGAAGGAGCGACTGCAGCACAAATACAAGAAGGAGTTCAAGGGTGCTCTGAGGGAGATCAGGAAGGACACGCGATTCCTGGCCAGAGAGAAGCTGAATGAGGTCATGAACAGGTATGGATAACACAAAGGGTCCGTCAGAATGTTTCTGTGAAATGGTTCTGTTAGTAAAAGCTTCTAACTATTCACACGTTCTGTGTTTCAGAGATTCAGAGAGAAAGAGGAAAGTGAGGGAGCTCTTTGGCAGCTTGGCCACTCAGGAGGGAGAGTGGAAGGCCCTGAAGAGGAGGAAGAGGAAATGAAATACAGAATCTCAGTCTTCATCGCTTCTCTCCATCATCCGTTCCCTGTCAAATGCCATCCAGATATGGATAACAGACTGTACAAGGTTGAAATTTGTGGAACTGGGAACTGTTTTGTACTTTATGGATTGTTTTTAATCGAGAGATGGGATCAATTCAACTTCCTTGTCGCAACACGCATTTTATAGTGACAAATAGCTGTCAGAAATGCACACCAAGTTGTCGTTTGATGCAACAATCGGATACTGTTAGTCAACACAGCAGTGAATACTTGGTCTGCATTCTTCTTTTCTCCCACCAGAATCCATCAATATAATGTGCTTACATCCAGAAAAAAATAAATGTCTCTGTTCTCTTACTTTCCATCAACAATGCATATGTGTTTTTCTAGTCAAGCTCAGTAAAGTAAGATTTAGGGTTATTCCGACTATGATGAAAATGTAAAATCATTTTTAAGTCATATATTTTTGTGACAGTCTTCCGGAGAACTACAGCACCGTGTCATAAGTTTACATAAGCACTTGAGTGCAGGAAGTCTAATCCAAATTAAAGTGATCAATGCATGTATGGCTGCTATTTTGCACTCACCTCTCAAAACAATGATAAAGTAGATAAATGTATGTATTTTAAAACATACACATGATATGTGTAGTTAGGTACAATGCCAACAATAACATCATCGAGTCATAGAATTCTGCACGGATGTTCAGGAAACCGCAGTTGACAGGTGTGGAGAATAACAAATGAGGATGCGTACAAGTGCAGGCCTCTGCAGGATTTATTAGTAAGAAATGGAAGTTAAAAGTAGAGAATTAAATGACCCACTCTATTGAAAAAGAGTGGGAGAATTCAAATTCAGCAATCCCTGAAATACCTGCTCTGAAGTGGTGTAGTACAAGAAGTAAAACAAAAAGATGTACTGCAGCTGTAGATGGATTTGTTGTGAGTAACATACCACAGTACAGATGGCCAATAAAAATGGAACATCAGTCTTGGCGTTAATGAAGCAGAGCTGTCTGTCGGAGGTAAGATGCCGGAGGAGATGGTTACAAGGACAGACCTTGGTAAGTGCATGTCCACCTCCTTTTTCTCTCTTAAACACATTATGGAGCCTGCTACTGGACAGCAGAGTACAGCACACAATCAAGGCCAACATGTTCTATTGTAATAATAATAAACTGGTTGATTCAGTCTCAGTGGCTACAGGCAGGATTATTACTGCCTTTAAAGCAAATGCCAAAAGAAATATTTTCCTATGATGAAAGAAAACAGTACATCCAATCATGAATCCTTATTTTTTTAGCACATATTGAAATCCTTAAAACAGCAACCTGTTATTGGTGCACATGTTGTCCCCCAGAGGACGCAACTAACACACACACACACACACACACACACACACTATTGTTTCTGGCTGTTTTTTGTCCTACTTTCTCATGAGATAATAATGAGAGGGGATAAGACGACTTGACATGCAGCTGAAGTCAGGCGTCGCATTGTCTTAATTTACACTTGCAATGATTAATATCATTACCATGTTTAGCATATAATATTCATCAAAATTAAAACATGTTAAAAAAATGTGAATTTGTGTCATATAAACATACAAATAAATGAACAAAACCTCGGAATCAAAAATTTTTAAACATTTTATTTAACACTTAACTCCAAATAAATTCATATCACAGCGGTTAAGCCGAGTGGTTTTACATGCTCTTGGATTTCAAAAGTCCATTCAATATGACATATATTTGTTACAGCAGTGATAACATAAAAAATACAATATGAATGCACAAATAGCTCAGCACTTTATAGTCCACCGCAAAAAAACAGTGACAGTATACAGACAAAAATAGAGAATATCATTACGATTCCATTTCAAACTGATCACTGTAAATTGTTCATTTATATAGAGACACTTAGGTGCTTGAAGTGGTATATTTCCATGTTTGAGTTATTGACATAGTCACACAGTTGACAGAAAAAGTACATATAGACACACACTCACACAACATCCCTCTTTCTCTACATTTACACATATACTGTACAGACATACTGTACGTAACAACACAAACAGAAACACACACACACACACACACACACACACACACAGACGAGCAGAGACTCCATAAAGGACCAAAACGAGGCACAACGGGACTTGGCAGAGCGATATGGAATGTTTCGGTCATTGATCATTGATCATTGATCTTTGATTGTGAAGCTCTAAATCAGTTGTCATCGGTGTCGTCCTGAGAGAGAAGAGGGACAAGAGGTAGGCAGTGAATTTACTGTCCTTGAATGATCTATACAGCATGATGATATTACAACTGTGTAAACCAGTTGAGGTATTGTTACCCTTGTAAGCTGGTTTGTTTATTACTCTAGCTGCTGTCAGGTTGTTGTCTTTGCCCATACCAAGTTAGGAATGTTGATTTGTTTTTCAGGTTTGGAAGAATATAAAACAGTTTGAGGAGAAAATTACAAACTAAAATGTATGCAATTTAGTACACTTTAAGGATAATAGCTGCCAACAAATTCCATGTGACATACAAATATTTGAATGTTATTTAAGGTTGAATGTTCCTATGCTTCCCCAACTCCTTCCATCTGATTTCGTTAATTAGTTATGGGCTAATGAGAGAACAAAAAGCACCACAAATCTACCCATGAGTATACAGTGAACCAAATTACTGTATGTATATATATTTTAATGTCCTAAGGTCCATAGACTGCATCCAAACATCACATTAATACATTCTACTGTAATACAGCAGTGGTGAAATCTGTTCACTCTCACAGAGGTTGTTTTTTTTTTAAGATTATATTTGGGCATTTTTAGGCATTTATTCGACAGGACCGCTGAAGACATGAAAGGGGAGAGAGCAGAGGTGTGGACTCGAGTCATGTGACTTGGACTCGAGTCAGACTCGAGTCACGAATTTGATGACTTCAGACTCGACTCGACAAAATGTACAAAGACTTGCAACTCGACTTGGACTTTAACATCAATGACTCGTGACTTCACTTGGACTTGCGCCTTTTGACTCGAGAAGACTTGCTACTTCCCATGAAAACTGGGGAAGAAAATGTTCACACGGCCGCACCGCTCTCAGTTTATCTGCATCTGTGAAAAAAATGTGCACCACCTGTATGCATGCAGAGAGCACGCACGCTGCCTGCCAATCACTGTAGTCCCACGTTGTTTTGATTCGACAGCATCTAAGCAGGGACATTGCAAGACAACCAATGAAGCACAAGCAACAACGCGCCAGTTGGCAAAATGATACCGAAGATAGTTTCGTTTGGCTATAAAAATTACGAGGTAGTCGACAAAAAAAGAGTTGCAATTTGCAAAACATGCAGGCCCTTATTTGATTAATGTCATTGTATAAAAAGAGATTTAAATAAATACAAATCTTACAGACATACATGATTTGTATAAATTTTATTTCTGTGGTAAGAGGACTTGAAATGACTCGAAACTAAAATGGTAGGACTTTGGACTCGACTTGAGACTTGTTGGCTTTGACTTGTGACTCGACTCGGGACTTGCCTCATCTTAGACTCGACTTGACTCGGGACTCGAGGGCAAAGACTTGAGACTTACTTGTGACTTGCATAACAATGACTTTGTCCCACCTCTGGGAGAGAGAGGGGGAATGACATGCAGCAAAGGGCCGCAGGTTAGAGTCAAACCTGGGCCCACTTCGAGGAGGAGTAAACCTCTATATATGGGCGCCTGCTCTACCAACTGAGCTATCCGGGCGCCCATCACAGAGGTTTTTTTTAACCTAAGGCTCATCAATAAACCTACCCCTGTCTGATACTGACTGCAAAATATTTAGACTGTCTATCTTCTGTTCCTTCTTTAACTTTGAAATTCAGCTTTATATTAATTGTATTGACTATTGCTAGTGGAGTCTCACCTCTGTAGCATCAGCAGGGTCAGTATCAACCGGTGACTCTGCCATGTCCTGTACTGCTGAGGCTTCATCACTCTGGAAAAAGACAAACAGAAAACATTTTTATTACTGTCAATATGATCCAATTTGATATATGCATGATCTTAACAATAAAGGAGGAGGGGCGTTGAATGCAGAGAAGTGCCATTACTGTAACCAGCTGTGTTTGTGCACATATTAAGCATATTAAATTAATTCACTTTTTCTTTCACTCTCCTCTCTTATTTGTGTTATTACTGACCTCTTTGGGAAGCCTTTATATACACTACTTTTTGTGGCCAAAAACGAAGAAAAAAATAGACACAGGTAGAGCTGCAACGATTGGTCAATTAAGACATTAGTTGATCAACAGAAAATTTATGTTAATGTTTTTCTTGGTCATACATGATACTAAACTAAATATTTATGGTTTTGAACTGTTGGTCAGACTAAACAAGACATTTGAAGATGTCACCTTGGACTGTGGGAAAGTATCATAGGCATTAATTACTATTTTTTGACATTTCTTTTGACAAAATGGTTAAACAATTATTAGAGAAAATAGTCAGCAGATGAATCGATAATGCAAATAATTATTAGTTGCAGTAGGTAGACACAGATGCAACTCCAGACTATCAGAACAACATCTGGATGCACGTAACTCAGATTATAATTATATATTATTATATATATAATGTATACTATTATATAACACAACAACAAGTTTGAATGTAAACAACCCACAGATTTCACCCCTCTCTTGCACTCACTCATTTCATAATGGTCATTTTTGGTGGTCACTCTAGTGAATGGGCTGCTGCGATACAGACGAGGCATAAGTGGGCTAATGAAGAGGTGGGGGTGTGTGACGTCTCTCCTGTCTCGCTGACAGGGTGGCGTGATACACCGTGCCATTGAACTGACCTTCCTTAATGGGGAGTGGTCACAGTGCGCTGACATGTGCGTGTTTGTGTGTGTGTGTGTGTGTGTGTGTGTGTGTGTGTGTGTGTGTGTGTGTGTGTGCCGCGCTCACCGGCGCCTGACATAACCTTAAACCACTTATTGCACCTTCTCATCCTGCTGTTGCATGTAACACCACCCATAAAGCCTCCATCTGTTTACCCAACAGAGCCGGAGAGATGCGTGCTCATGTAAACACACAAACACATAGTTGGACTGCCAATATACACCACCTTGTCTTTTCTTTACTGTGGTCAGATTAAACTTTGGCCAAAAGTTAAAGATTTGTTCGTTTTTCAGGACAAATCAAACCTGAACTATCTGTGTAAACCATCTTTCAAAGCAAAAGTAATTCCTCACCTCCTGTCAGTATTGTTTCAAAGCAGAAATAGCTTCCTGGGGACGGGGAGTACAGCAGCCTCTTTTATTGCATGTTGCGGAAAAGATCCGAGCAATAACACGTGTTTGTTGAGACCATTTTCTAGTTCCTGTCAAGTCTTCTCCTCAGATCCCCACTACTCTACCTACCACTCTCTATCTCATTGTCATTTACCTCTACTTCTACCTTTTGCTGTTTTCTGAATGATATGAGTCACCAGCAGCTGATGAATTGGTGAAACAACTCGATGAGGAGATTAATCTGACTCAGCATCCCACCATCCTCTGTGTGTGTGTGTGTGTGTGTGTGTGTGTGTGTGTGTGTGTGTGTGTGTGTGTGTGTGTGTGTGTGTGTGTGTCAGACACAGGAGACAATCTTTGATGGCTCAACCTGGCATCAATTTTTTAAATGAAATCAATATTAATGACGTTCAATGGCTGAGCCGCCTGAGGCAATGATGGTTAAATGAGCACTATCTGCTGCTGTCTGCATGTCAGAATATCAGGATTTAGTTGTTTTTATCCATGTTTATTCCTCTGTCAGTCAGACCACCATTTTACCATCAGTCAGTACACTCTGTGTTTGTTTGTCCATCTGTTTGTATGTGCTGCCTGCAGATTTGGCTTGTCAGAGTTCTTCATAATGAGCCTGATCACAAGCCAGGTGGAGCTGCATCAGTGTTTTATCTCTCAGGGTGAATATTATCTATCTAGCTGCCTTAATAACACAACTGCTAACAAGGATGAAAGGATTCAATTGAATGTTTGTCTGAAATATCACAAGCATCTTTTGATAATGAAATCAAATGCCAGCAATGGATGATGAAAACAGTAGGGGAAAAATAATTTGATAGCTTCAATAAAAGAACTGCTAGTTCAGGTGTCAGTATTGTTGCCACTGGCTGGAAAATAACTTGATAATTTCTTTGGTCTCTTATCTTTTTATATGGTACTTTTCACTGATTGCAGCCAATTAAAGCAGAGCTGAAGACATGTTTGTGCTTATGTGTGTGTGTGTGCTGTTATCTCTTGGTGTCTAAGTTGTGTTTCATCGCTAATTAAGGGATGGGAGATCGAGCATCACAACAAACATTTAACAAAGTGTTGCCGTTGCCCAGGGAAATATTTGATTGGCTTATCATTTCCTGCTACTCACAGCGATGTAATGAGAGAGGAGGGTAATTAGTCATCCTTTCAGAATAACATCCAATTTGAACACCTTATTAATCCAGATATAAACCTTGGGGTAGTGTAACTGCTGCTTTGACAACAAAAGATTGAAAAGATGTTTTTTTTTAAAACAAAAGCAGAGCATGAACATGAGGGCCATCTGTTCCTCTTGTTTGAAGAAAGAGTTTCTGCGCTAATATGAGTTGGTGTCAAGTAAAAGTAAAAATGTAGAGATTTATGTTAGGGATTTGTGCACATTGGGAATCTTTGAACAAGGATTATAGGATGATGTTTACATTCTACCCTACCTAACCCAGTTTGTCTCACCTGAACTCACTGCGTGTATCCTTGAGCTCGCACAAAACTTTCTCATAAAACATTTGTATTGTAAACTCAATTTTGAAAGTATTTGAAAAATATGCGCTGTTTACGACAATGTTTACTTTCAGTCTTCTTTTCGGTGAATTGATGTGCTTTTTTGTGCATTGCTGCTACCAATTGTTAATGAGTCCCGAAATGATAGTCAAAAGTGTGTACAGTGTCCTTAAGCGTGTGCGTGAGATACAAACAAAACAGGGACCGACTTGTGGAAGCATTGCTCCATAGCTCTACTAGTGGTTGAAGAACTCAATGACTCAAGTCTCAAAAGATGTTAAATGTTAATGTGAAAATATTTTAGAAATACTGAAGTCATGAGTCTAACTTTTCCCAATTCTCCTCAAGTTTTTGTTAATTTTTTTGTATTTCATTTATTTAGTTAAATGTTCAATTGTATTGCCCAATATGTGCCAATATCTATGTTCTCCACATTGTTTTTTGATTGATTAAAAGTTTGGCTTTTTGTAGGGCTATAATGATATGTCTAAGAAATACTCATTGCTAGTAAATTCCCAGAACAAAATACCTAAGACATGACCTGTCTTAAGTGTCCTGAATGGTAGCTACGACCCTGACTGCATGTACAAATCTACATGACTAGCCCAAAATCCTTTCTAGAAAAAGGAGAGTGCAAAACAGAAACGTTAAAAGAAATTATTTTTCATATTTGATTTGTCGCAGCAATGACTTGTTTGCTACAATAAACTGCCTTCACCTCCTCCTCCTCCTCCTCCTTTGGACAAACGATGGCCAGACTGACAAGATGAACAATGCAGGAAAGCTAACAATATGTAATGGCTTTCATTTCAGAGAAGAAAGACTCACAACAGATATGAGAAGTGATGACAAATGACTCAAGGTCAGGAGGCCATTTTGAAACAGTGAAGTATTATAGCAGCCACTGTCATGAAATGGAGGGATGTGCTGTGCTGCAAACTTTAAAGGTTATATTGTATATCACCAGTCTGTGGAGAAGTGTGAATATTTGCTAAGTGTGGTCAGAAAAAAATGAAAGCATTAAAGTCAAACTGAAATTTGAATTTTTTTTTTTTTTTTTTGCCTCTGGCTAGACATCTCCAATGGCAGCAGTGGACTGACGTGTTACGGCCAGTGTTGCTAGGAGACCCACAGGAAACTTGCGTACTGCGCTAACTAGAATCACTGTGACGTTAACATCAATCACTTCTGGCAGTTGGTTTGAATTATGGGGATATGTGAAATCTGTGAAATTATTTTTGTTGTCATTGTCAGCCGTAACTGTAACCTTTAAAGATATATAGTTGAACACGTGGTCCGACCTATCTGATGTTTCTGCTGTGCTCATTGTATGTACTGTGCTGCTTTGTTAGAAGTTATTGTACACAAACACTGTGATTGTCTCTATAGCATGTCATAGTCCATTAAAGCAGAGCCCATGCAGGCCATTAGCAATCTAATATGTCTGTCCCCTTACAACATCCAACATTTGGAAAATGGAAGTTGGAAAGCTAGGCTACCACCCCTGATCAGACAGAGCGTGTTTGCAGGTTGCACCCTTCTATATACAGTCTATGGTTGCACTGCACTGCCTTTTTTGTTTTAGATGCTCCAATCAGAGCGATGCCAATTGCGTCTTTTTGTTTCCTTGCTATGCATCCACCGAACCACCCATCCTCAGCCAACCTTTATTTTGCTGTAAAGTTAAAGGATGTCTGGCGCTTTTCCGCTCTGAGTTAAAGTTTTTTTCTCTCTCGTTGAAATACAATTACAAAACGTTGCCCCAGGCTGTTAAAACATGCTCTGTTTGATCGGGGCCTTTCCACTTACAAAATAAGCCATGTAGCTGGTTAGCTGCTTGTATGGAACTTAAGTGATGTTATGAGCTATTTATTTGTACCTGCCCACAAAGATATTTTACCAATCAAATTACAGTTGGGCTCAAAATTCACACCCAATGGAGAACACTGCTGCAGGGGGCACTATTATCAACAGAAAAATAATTATATCTTAAATTTGGTACACTTTTAACACACTTTTTAAACACCAATAAACTGATTCCTTAAAAAAAACTAAAAATTCAGTTAAACTTTTAATGAAGCGTTACTTGTTTGGTAGGATCCTTCTTGACCAATCCAGTGGCAGCGGCAATGTTCCCTGCACCCTCCACAGTTTTGTGGGCCACAGCGGTAACCCCGGTAACCATGGCTCCACCCACATGAGACACTCCAGACACAGCTGTAGTGAGGAAAGATGAAGAAGGGCATTTGTGCAGTGTGTTCACTGCTTGTTTCTGTTGCCACAAAACCATGACATGTATCGAATTGAGCATGGTATGTGCTTTTTTAATACATTCATTTGTAAGAGAAAGGTTGTGATACTTCTCCTTTCAAAAGTTACATAGTCTCATTTTATAAATAGCACTTTTACCTCGATATAGGATATTGTAGCACCAAGATAAATCTGGATTTTTTTTTTTGCCTGCTCATTTCCTATTTTTGAAATAGTGTGCTCTTATGTGGTGGAAGCTACTTTCTGCATTATTACCCGAATTCTATACGGAGTTGGGTAAAAGAGTTATTAAATACTGCAATGCTTCTACTTGGAACGCCCTACAAAGTTATTCAAGACTGGATCATCACCTGTAGTGTAATTTAACTGAAAAACCTCAGAAACAGACTGGATTCATTTTCCTTTTATAGACTTTTATAGACAAGTTTCAGCACACCGTTTACAGTTTGAGCAATGCATTGCTGTGTAATGTGTGATTTTGCATATTAGTGCATCTGATATTACATGTGCTTCTTATGACTTTTAAGTAAACCTTTTGTGTAACTACTTTGAAGAGGTTTATTGTAAATCAGTTATTTTAATTCAGTGAGGCTTCATTCTTAAATTAAGGATAAAAAAAGTCAATCAAAAAAGACATTCTCGGTGCATAGCCTACGTTCACGACAAAGCTGCTCGATTGAGGGTCACTCAGTGCTATTGTATTTACACCAGTGGTTCCCAACCTGAGGATAAGGGCCCTAACAAGGGTTGACAAGTTAAATTCGAGGGGACACTTTATTAGCAGGATAGGACAGCAGAAAGAAAAACATTACACAAAATAAAGTTCATTTTTATTTGTCTGTTTTTGAACTGGTCACATACAACCAGTGACATGGGGTCAGAAGTAGAAAATTGTTTTAGGGGCTACAAGCCAAACACATTGAGAACACATGCTCTGCACTGTATGGCGATGGAGTGTTACACATAATAATAAATCACAACTAAGCTGCACTTTGCCATAATGCATCATACCTGCCTATGTGGACCTTCTGAATGCATGATTATCAGATCATAGGTCTAATGTAGGCCACTTGATCCCACTGAGAAAAAAGATATCCTCCCTCATTTAGTGGCTTTAATAAGACATTCTGTATAATCCCAGTTTCCAAAACACTCACTTTACTTGCAGCTATGATACAACAATACAGCCATTTCCCTGGATGCCTATAACAGAGTCTCCCTTGGCTTCTCTGCTTGTTGTGTATGAGAAATAGCAAGGCCTGGCCCGTGGAGAGTTAAAGCGGTGAAATATGACACCTACTCACCTGCTGAGTTACAGTAGCCTATCTCTCTTACTGACCATCTGAGGATCCAGTGAGATTACATCTGTGTTTGCTTTAAAATCTACTTGTGTTGAAAAATGTTGATGTTAACAAGAAAGATTGGATATACAAAATGTGTAAATTCATACACTATTGATTTTTTTTCTCTAACGTTGTAACGATTAATTTTAGCCGGCATTGATATGTGGTGTTACCTGTTGTGACTCCATCCTTTGTTTTAGAACCTGAAAGGAAATGCAGGTGTAGCTCAATTAGTCAAAAATATGAACATAATAGTAGCAACCAAATGATCAAAATGCCCTGCTTCATTCATGCTCAGAAGAGTGTTGAATAGTCAGAGTTGTGTAGTTGTAATATTAATGATGATGATATAGGCTATAATAATAATAACAATAATAATAATAATGAACAAACAACGTTTTAAAGCTTTCTGTCCCTTTTTTCCTCGTAACATGGTGATCAATCAAATTAATTCCCAGCACCCACCGACAAACATAACCCCGTCTTTCGTCATCTCAGCTGCTCCAGTCACTCCCTGCTTGGTTTTCTCCGCCGCCGCCACGACCCCATCCCTGGCTTTAGAGAAACCCTTCATGAACGCGTCCATGGCTGCTTGATTGGCTCCCAAATTAACACGCACACACAGCTGTGAGGATGTCAAAACACACGCAATGAGAAGACACTCTCGGTTCCAAGCGCTCGGTATTACAACGTGTGACAAGACACACAAACGATGCCACCGCCCTACTTTTCTCTCTGTCAGGTTTGTCAAGCCAATATCACCGTCTGAAATAGGCTATATAAGCAGTTGATACAAGCAGCCCTGCTCTGAGGCTGCTCAAAATCCCACCTGTAGGAGAACTGGTTACAGCCCAATTGAGAAACCATGAATGGATTAAGGCAAGGCTACTATTCATTGAGCCTAAATAAAGAATAGGGAAATGGACCTATATATACCTATATAACCTATATATATTGCAATGCGATAGGAAAATAAAATAAAGTAGTAGCTGGTGTTGTCATATAAAGGATTTAAATATATTTGTAGGAGAAAGAGAACAAGAAATCAAAGAGCTGTGGTTCACGCACCTGTTCGCTTCAACTTCCTTTACGGCGAGAATGTGATAAATCTTCCGGGATGACAGCGGAGATTCCCCCCAAAGAGCAGTAAACCCGTTTTATTGTCTCCAAAACTACAACTACTCCAAAAGCCGACGTGTGTGTAGTGTCTTCCGAACAGACAGACGGACACAGACAGAGAGAGAGCGACAGACAGACGCTCCACAGGTTTGACAGACGCCTCCTACGCCTCGGTGATGGAGAAAGAGCGATTAAACCCCGTGATGCTGATGCGAGAGAAAAGAAGAGATGCTCGCTGTCTGTCTGTCTGTCTGTCTGTCTGTAACACACACACACACACACACACACACACACACATACACGCACACACACACACACACACACGCACACACACACGCGCACGCACGCACGCACGCACGCACACACACACACACACACACACACACACACACACACACACACACACACACACACACACACACACACACACACACAGATTACGTAGTTCTTTCTGTACGTGGGTTGCCCAGCGTGTAGGTGTAGCATGCTCTGAATGCATCTGCGGCCGAACTACCAATTAGTGGCAGTAGGCCTATAATTATGCAAGAGATAACAGACTATTCACTGTTCCCATATGTGAGTAAGATGTTAACAGCTGCACAGCAGGTCCCAGAGGATTTTTTTGCATTGTAAAGGCCATGTTGGAATTAGCTTGCGGTAAACAGACTGTGTACGATCATTCACACTTTTTAATATCCATATAGTGGAAACATCTCTTGATAAGGCATGTGTTTCTATAAAGGGTTTTTATAATGGGTTTATAAGTGGCACATCATTTATTTCGTCTGTTTTACAGATTAGTTACAAAACATTAATACGTATTGGTTTGCCAGGTTGTGGAAAGTCCCTCTATTCACTCTAGCATCACTCTATCCACTTATTAACACTTACCACTGCAGGTTTGATGATTAAAAGCCTTTATTAATAACTTATTCAACATTTATAACTGCATACTTGCTGACTTATTAGAAAGTGAAAAACCCATGAGCATTTATTGATGGATTACAAACATTTATATATTCTCTATTATCAAAAAGAAAGTAGCTATAAATACAACCTGGTTCTGAATAATCTCTTCCTTTCTTGTGACCTTTTCTTCTGGGTCATCCATGTCACATTTTCAATGTCTTCACATGTTCCACAGTTTCTGTCTATTTAGGGTCATTTGGTTGTCAGTGGTGTGTAACACAACTCTAACCATCTACAGTGTAAGTAAACAGCTGCAAAGTTATAAAGCAATGATTTATGGAAATTCATCAACAGTACTGTAGTGCTGGAACAAGGCAAGTTTATTTGTATAGCAAATGGCATTAAAAGTGCTTTGCATTAAAAACATACAATCAACACAGCACAGAGTATTTTTGCAAATTGTCCTCATTTGTATAATACACACAAAATACATAAATAATTATGAAAAGACACAAGCTGGAAACATTCACTACTTCTTCTGGCTACTTCCCTTATCACATGATGCACTATACTTCTGTTTCTATAGCCTCTATAATGCACTTACATATTGTGCAGCCAATCTATAAAATTTTTTTCCAACAAAAATAAAAATAATGTATGTAATTTCAGAAACAGATCACTTGCTGAAAACATGGCTCTGAATCTTAGAACATGACATGAGGTCTGAAGAAGAAGAATTGTGAACAGAGGCCTGATGTGAGAAAAAAGACAACACATATCACCTTTAATTGTTCAGGGAGGGCCACTTGAGAGCAAGCTCTCATTTCCAATGACACCCTGATTACATGCCATATAAAATTACTGAACATAGTAAACAATATATAATATACAGTTGCAATACACAGTATACATAAAACAATTACAGAATGATAAACAACTCAAAATGCACATGCACATTCAGAATACATGGACTCATAAAGAAGACATTTAAAGTGATTAAATGGAATCAGGCTGTTCAATTTCAGTAGAATCTGCAGGTTATTCCATTTATATGGAGCATAATACTCAAATGCAGTTTTGCCTAATTCTGTCCTAACAAATGGAATATTTGGGACCAAGAAATCACTATTGCGAGTGCCATAGTGACACAATTTAAAATTCAGCAAGCTTGTTAAATATACAGGCAAGCAAGGCTTTGCAAATAAATAAAATGCAGTGTTTCTCCCTTCTTAGAGCCAAGGAAGTCCACATTTTGATAAAGGAGACAATGGTGGGTACTGAATCCATCACCAGAAATAAATCTAAGGACAGAGTGATAAACTGCATCAAGTGGCTTTAATGTAGAGGGAGCCGCATCAATGATATGTACGTAATCTAAAACTGATAGAAACGTAGCTTGAACAATCTGTTTCCTACAACTTTGGGTGAGGCAAGATTTATTTCTACCAAAGAATGCCAATTTTGGCTTTAATTTCTTTATACATTCAGGTATGTGTGTTTTAAAAGACAGCTTATCATCCATCCAAATGCCCAGATACTTATAACTAGAAACTTACTTATTTACATATAGTAAATAAAAAAGGACCCAAAACAGACCCATGAGGAACCCATTCACAGATTTTTAAAAATCTGATTGATATCCATCAGCCACAACAGCTTGAGATCTACCAGATAAATAATTCTCAACCCACCTACATGACGCAATATTGAAACAAATGTTGTTGAGACGCTCTAAAAGAATAGCATGATCCACTGTATAAAAGGCCTTTGAGATGTCAATTAAAAGGGCAGCACAACTGATTATCTTGGGCATGAACAATATCATTCACAACCTTAGAGATTTCTTGTACTGACTTACAGATGTGCAAAACAATAACTGCACAAAAGGATTAAGCTACAACAATGACAATGAGTTTGATGCTAGAGCGAGAGACGGAAGTCTCCTTTTCTCATCAAACTCCAATTCAATTATGCTTTTTGAATTTTAGCACTGGTTGTTTACTTTATTCTGTACTGAAACCTCAACACATACTGTTCAGCGACTCTCTTTACATCCACTGCCAAAGGTTTCACTTTCCAAAATATCTGTGAATGGCAAATTCTGGGTGGTGTCAGAGGCTCCAGTTTCACTCTTGCATTGGTATACAGTTACAAAGTTTTGAAGAGTAAAGTGCAGCATTTGTGTTGCTCTGGAAGCAACTTATTTCATAATTTTTTATGCATTTATAGTTTTTAATACTACAAAAAAACATGGTTTTACTCCAACAGATAAATTGTCTAAATACAATAGACATAAAGAACTTGGAAAATTTCAAATGGCTGTCATCAACTTGCCAAATTCTTGCCACAGAGCAAAGCTTTTTGGCCACCCAAGCAGTGTGGCTTTAGGGTCAGTAGGCTGGTCCACTATTTGGTCCAGACTGAAATATCTATAGAAGGATTCCACAGACATTAATGATCCCTGGAGGAATGACTTTGGTGACCCCTGGTTATTCATCAATTTGTTATACTTAACAGCCTTACAGAGCCAGTAGTGGGGCTGTAGACTCTTAAACTTTTTAGATTACAACCACTTATCTATACCACCAGGAGTTCAAGCTTAACATTTAACTAAAGATTAGTTAAAAAAATTAGTTGCCTCTAATGAGGTGAGACACAAATACTTAATGTTGCATTTCACTCTCCCTATCCATTGTTTAAGCATGTTTGCCTTTATTGAACAGATTGTATTAGAGAGGCAAACAGGAAACAAGGGAAGAGAGAGAGCCTTAACCATTAGTCTGCGCTCCCTCACATTTTGACAGCAAAATGTTTGCAGCCATTTCCCTGGTTAATGCTAAGTGGTTAGTTGATATGGCTTGCTATAGTGCCATTATGTCCAGGCGCTGCATTGGTGAGGGCAAACAGCAATACTGTGGAGCCTATTGGGTGTGTTTGAAAAAAGGCTGGGTACTCAAAGTGGTTTTGCACTCCAGAAAATGAATGAAATCAAGTATGAACGTGCTACCCACTGAGTGCTGAATGGCACTGAAACAAATACATGGCCTTTATCCAAGGGAATGAATGAAAAGGATTTATTATATGAGAATTAAGAGAAGAGTGTAGCATTCATGGAACTAATGGAAAAGGCGGTGCTTATTAAAATCGAGAAGTTAGCATGATAATTGTCCACCTAATAGACTCCCCTAATGGACGATATGGTGAAAGCACTAAAACAATCAAAGTCTTTCTGAATGTTATCCATTGAACTGATCAGTTCAGGAGCTGGCATCTCTGTCTTGAGTAACCAGATGGCTTCAACGCTTTCCCTCCACTACCGTTCTGTATCTTTCAGTGTCTTCTCTCTACTCAGAGCCCCAGTCCCTGCCAAAGTCTTTTGCTATTTTTTCTGCCTGTCAATCATCATGTACTTTAAATATATCCACAGCACATATCATGGCAATGGGGCCAGTAGTTGCCAAGATTTTGGACAAACAAGTAAACCTTGACTGACTGATATCACTTATCTTTTGGATCCAAAGCGGCAAAACCCCACCTGCTGGCAGCAGAAAAAAGTGTGGTTTTAGTGGCACTGAGTAATTTAGAAATTATAATTCTGGATTAATGCATGACATAAAACAGTATTATTATTATTATTATTATTATACAATGTAAAGCCATTGGCTGGATATACCTTTTAAAATGGTGTTCTAAATGCACATGGCTCAAAAGGCCGCTATGGGATAGCCCCACGCGCAATGTCAAGTGCCTCGAGTGTGGGAAAACAACAGTATGCATGCTCAGAGTGCTGATTGCCACACTGCCATCTGATTGGTTGTTTGCCAAATAACCTGCTGTTGTCATTTGCTCGTAGATGCGGTTAACCGATGTAGCAAGATGATCTTCTACTCTACAGCACAAATATGAAAGTCTGCCTTTTGAAGAAAAACTTTAAATTAAACACCTCGTTGCCCACCAGCCGCAGGCTATTGTTATAAACCAAATCTCGGGTAAAAATAAGCAGTTTCAACGTAGAGCGGCTCTCCGGGATAAAAGAGGCTAACGTTAACTGCTAGCTAGCTTGTCAGAGAAGGCCGTTTTTTGCTTCCGGTGTGTTTTATTCGAGGGGATGGTACTTGCCTGTCTAAGAACCAACAGACTTTCAGGACCTAAGCATCTTTCCGAGGGGATTACCAAACATGAAAGCAGCAGGACAACGCGGTGAAGTTGGGGGAATTGAACAGGAGGCTATAACGAATTGAGGAGAGCAGGTATGTGCCCACCAGTTGGATTATCACCTGTGTTAAACTGTGTGGGGAATGTGAAACGGTGTATAATGTCGAATTGTGTCATCATTTTTGAGTCTGGTACAGCCTGACTCTGAACCATAGACTGTATTGATATTATACAGTCTATGCTCTGAACGGTAAAACTGAGATTAGTTCTCATATTCAAGTTTATGTTCTGCCTGTTCAGCAGGTTGTTGAGGATTCAGAGAGGATTTGAATTGTTATTTTTATTCTTAATTTTTTATCATTTTGGTGCTGGTGATTTTCCTTTGGGGCTGGCTAAAACCTCTTTGGGGGGCGCCAAAAAATCCTCTATTGCAGGAAAAAGCCCTGTATACATAACGTTATCACTGTAAAAGGATCTGCATTAGTCCAGGTCATACAGGTAATTCATGATTAGCTTTGCTACAGCAATGCAGTCAAATATATTTATTTTATAAAAAAGGCAGCAGTGGTTACAATTTCTGTCTTTGTATTTTTAACACTACAACATGGTCCCTCATTTAAAATAGTTCCGGATTAGACAGTAAGATTAACATATTTATCATGTTGTGAGCTTAAAAGCAGCTGAGTTGATGGTTAAAGGTCAGTCAAACAATGGAAAATTGTCAGCACCACACTAGATCATACATGTACTCAAGGTTGGAAGTTAACTTTTTTGGTATATTCCAAAATCTACCAGCCACTCAATAAATAACCATTGTTTTTTTTGGCTGGTGAGTAAAGCAAATCTAGCAGCAACTTGCATATTTTACCAACTTGTAAACCCTGGATGCACTGATGCACTTTATAAGTAGGGCTATTTAAGTATGCAGAGCATTTATTGATTTGCTTTTTGTAGCTTGGTATGTTGCAGTGTGTCTGATATTTTAGCATTTAACACTGGGTGAACAGACACAGAAAATATTCAAAATATAACTTATACTGTAACGTTGCACCTTTTTAATAATGAAACCTGAGCCAAACAATAACTTGAATCATTATCCGAGAGAAAATCCTCAAAACAAAAAACTTGCGTAACCCCTGTGTTTGAACACTTTAACTATACATTTCTCACCACTGTTGTCTAAGCAATATTTCTCATTTTCTCATGGATTCTCATGCTATGTGTTCAAATGCTCACAATATCACAGGTCCGAGTCCTGCTTCACTGTGCTGTCAATCACTCGTAGAGAGTGGAGCCGTTATGGCCCCATGTCATTTATCACTAGCTACAGGGGACAAGCAGGCTCATTACTCTGTGTGCTGGTGAGCCCCAGGCTCAGTAGGATGCAGCGGCTGCACAGCTGCCCACAGGCTCAGTTAGAGAGGACCTGATGGATTCCACTCTAATAGCAATGTAGCATCAACCTTTTTTCAGATTAATGCTTGTTAAAATCCTGTAATCCTGTCTTGGTCTAGATGAGTGTTCAAATCACACATTCAGGTCATGTTATACTGGCCATTTATGTGTGTTTGTGTTTATATTGTTGTTACTGGTGGTACTCGATGAGAGGCCTCACTCTTGTGGCAGCATGAAATGAAATGACAAAATATTAATTATTTGAATGTTATTCTGTTATTCTGTTGTCTGTCAGCTTTTAATTTGACCATACTGCATGGACAAAAGAACAGAGAGGGAATGGAAACTTCAGAGACAGAAAGACACAAATATAAAGACAATGTCTTTAAAACTAGACATACTGAAGCCATTGTTGCGGATTGTATATTTAAAATGACCACACACACACACACACACACACACACACACACACACACACACACACACACACACACACACACACACACACACACACACACACACACACAGAGACATCAATGTCTCACATCCGTGGTGATTCCCAACCTTCATCAATATCACCTGTCATGTTGTGGATGATCAAATATTTATTTTTATACAACTGAACAGTCAATGTTTAGGTTTTTCATTTCAATAGGCTATTCATCCATTTTAGCTGTGGATTCAAACTATTTATCATTTAGCGATTTAACAGTTTTAACCATTTATCCATTACGATTGGCTAACGATTTTAACCATTTTGGCTTATTAATCTTTTTTTCTCTGCTTGCTTTTCACACTCTTAGTTGCCTCAAGGTGTTCTGGTGTTTATAGCTGACTATGTGGACATTTTTAAAATATTTAAATTTTATCAAATGTATTGAGCTGCTACACAATCTTTCCACTTATATACTCCCTTGTGAACATCCAAAGATCCCTGGTTGGGAATCGTTTATCTAAATTATTGAGCCAGACAGTCAGATTTGAACTCTGGGCTCACCTCATGCATATTTACTCTTATTTGCCATATTAACTTTCAGATTTCATCCATTAAAGGATGGGTTTCACTTAAAGTAATTATTAATCAGAGTATCAATGACTCTGTAATGTTACTGATCTATACTCACTGTAAAAAAAAAAGAAGGAAAATACCGTCTAACAGATCAGATAGTGAGCCAGTCGTTGGCAGAACTAGTTTCTTCAGCTCAACATGAAGATGCCTTTTACCTCCTTATACCATCTTATTTAAGAAAGCCCTCCATTTTGCAGTCCATACATGTTAGCCTACATTTTGCATTAATGATTGTCATTTCTCACAGATACTGGTATATTTTCCATTTGTAGGTCAGGTAGGGCAGGGGTGCCAGTAAAGCAATATCATTTATCTCACTGTCATCTGGACTACAGATCGTTACGGTTTGCTCATTTTCTCCAACATGCTGTAACACCATTAATCATTTTGATGACAACAAATGATCGGTTTTTACTGTAATCATTGGACAGTGGTCGAAGAAAGACGAAAGTAGTGGATCAGGGCTCACCTCTCATTTTCAGTGGGCAGCTTAGAGAGAAGTATGTCATGTAAATGCAGTATCTTTCATCAGCGATGTCGATCAATAATGAGCAATCCATAATAACGTGCTGCTAGTTCTAGTCATAGCAAGCCCACTTGAAAATCCAATTGAAAGTTTTACTTATTGAAAATCCTCTTTAGTTTTATTCAAAAGAAATAACCATAAACAGCAGAAAGTGACATTTTTTTTGTTGTTGTTCCTCTTTTTCATTCTCTCTAAATGACCACCCTCAATGAATCACCATTGAGACGGATAACATAACATGAGTTATACAAAATTGCATCTCAAAATTTAAAATTCAGAAGGTTTAAGAAGGCATTGCCATCCTTTGTATGTCTATAATACAGTTTGCAAATTCAGGTTTTTGAAATCTTCTTCTGTTACGACTGAACACAGTGCTATCAGTACATTGCAGTGTGTGCATGAAGAGAGGAAGACGCTGTCTGGTGCTGCACAGTAACCAGCGAGGCATAAAGAGGCTTATATGGATAAAGACACATCAAAACCCCAGTAGGACTGTGCAGCTCTGCCCTGCTGTCACCAGTGGTCACACAGTAATTGGTGTTTCTTTTTCTATGCGTGCGTGCGTGCGTGCGTGCGTGCGTGCGTGCGTGCGTCCATGGAGATCCGAACCAGATTGGTGTTGATGAAATAAAAGCACAGAACTTCACAGTGACATTTTTCCTCATTAAAGATGGACTGACTGACATCTAAAGTTACAAAATAATCGAGACTGAGATTTGGAAATTATACTGATGATAAAAAAAATCAAAAACAATAATAAGCGTATTTTATTAAAGTAAGAATAATGATGCTACTACTGCTGTGAATAATAATTGCACAATTTCAGGCATATAGCAGCAAACTACCTTTATCATGATTTTATTGTTATGTATATCGTGTTCAGGTGTATTTCATGTAGTGTAGTGCCACCTACTGAGGGATGTATGCAATAGCTGTCTGAACACACTGACCTGAACGAGAGGAAAGCAGAGCTATTAAAAGCCATACGCATACAAAAAGATGTAACTCTGACTGCATTTGAATTGCTTTAGAAGTCATATTGTCAGATTTAAGATGGTCTTGGGGAAGTAGGGGAACCCTTAAGAGTACATTGCAGACTATTGCTTTCCAAAGGTGTTTAGAAATCGATAAATTAGATGAACATGCTTATCATTCCTATATCACTCTGTGTTCTCTGGCTTAACGAGCACCAAATGCATCAACGCAAGCATCAGGATGATGAAATCTCGAGGAGATTTAGACTGCCAAGAAGAAGAAAAAATCAACAGCTGCTCAGAAAATATTTTCTGTGGCTTTAAATATAGAGCTTAGGTGTCCATCATGCAAATTCAATGCTGCTGTGAACCAAAAATATTCAATATAATTTCAGTTGTATCATCAGATTTACACTTTGAAAACTTAAGAAAGCACTCACACATAAACACCTACTACATGTGCATTTTCCTCGTCTAGGATGCAGTTTGATCAGTTTTTTTCTTTTGGTGGCCCATCCGTTCCAATAATGGCTCACAGACTCTCACTCCCACTGCATTTGCTTTGAATCATCAGACACTTTGCAGATCGTGGAGGAGAGATGACGGGTTAGTTAGTCACTCCTTGGGCGTTGGTAGATGTTCTGATCTGAAAGTGGGTGCAGCAGCAAGAGGTGAAAAGGCGATTATCCGTATTTCCTCTGTACCATTTTTTTTAAAAATTATTTGTTTAAGTCAAAGGTGTCTGAATACGCTGCAGAATATGTAATATGATCACCATGAAAGGGACGTTTGCTAATTTGTGTTTGTAGCCCTCTGTTCATTGCAATATGTTTTTGCATTATTTAATTCTACTGCTTGAAAGCAAGTTTTGTTTAGTTTCGTTGTAATTTGCATTGACCGACTAGTAGATATTTTAAATAAAGTCATGTAAACTGACTGTAATTTCTTAATATATTTTCAGTGAGTCATACAGGATATAGTAGTTGGTTTGACCCACTACATGATCGTTTTTAGGGAGTGACCCCAGTGACTATGACTAAGCTAATTTCTGTACTTATGGGGTGCTACACAGATCAACCCTTACCTTTACGCAATACTTGTCAAATCACATAATTTTTTCCCTTTCCCACCCATCAATGGTTTCAGGCATTCTGGTTTCACTAGTGAAAATCTCATCCGGTTATTCTTTGATCCTGGTGGTATCGCTTTACCAGCTTTATTGCTAAAATTCCTAGGAATAGTCCGGACGTTTCCCACCTAGACGTTGTAAGCCTTGCAGATTGTTGGCTCTACATACTGTAGGTGTAGGATGCCTGTGTTTTCATGGCTTTGACACACTTTGCCTTTTGAGGTCAAACGGAAATCTGTCAGTGTCTTACACAAGTTTGACATTTATTTCATGATGCATTACTTTCCTTGTATCATGGTATTACAAACTGTCTGCCTATACAGAGAAATAGTCACTAGAGGGCGCAAAAAGATACTAAAACAGCAGACACTGTTACATATCTGAGAAGTGTCACGCCATATGTAGACTTAACAGGATCTGGCTTGACACATTTGTAATTGTTTGACTTGCACTTACATTTGATCATTTAACTGATCAGAGCAAATAATAATGGTAGGCTAAATGCCACAGCAGACTAATGTTACATTCTGACTGCAAAAGTCCTTTATCTGTGGATTTGCCATAAATTGTTAGTTAAAGAAGTTTTGAAAACAGCACAAATAAAGAAGAAAAATATTCAAGATATAAGAGTGGGGGGATGGTGGAATGAAATCTTAATATTTCTTTAAGAGATCTCGGGAGAGAGTGAGTTGTGCAGCTGTGATATCGGCCTGACACAACAGATTGTTGTTCACAATCACCCTGAGATTGTTAGCAGTCCGGGCAGATGGTCATTGAGTCTGCTGTAGCTGGCAGGATAAATTTGTCCATTCCTCAACTCGAGCATTGGAGGAAGGCAAATATAATTGATATTATAAGAAGGAGAAATTATGTGAAGTGATGATATGAATTCGGTAGAGAGAGAAAAGGGGAAGGCAGCAGAGAAGAAGCTACATGATGAACACTGAAATCTCCAAAATCTAGTTGGGAGTAAAGATTACAAAAGGTGGAAATCTGCTTGTTTATGACTGAGGTTCTTAACTAGGCAATCACTTGTCACTCCACTCCACCCCAAACCACAAAGATCAATCCTGCAGGGTTGTTTTGTCTTAATTGCTCTACATTTGGGAAATTAAAATTCAATTCAATGATTATCTTTAATATGCTTGTTTGCCACTGAGGGCAACCCAAATTCTCCAAATGATAGCTCTTACATAACACTACATTTAGTGAAAGCATCAGCAGTATCACGCCCACTGAGATGATAGTTGGCAACATGAAAACATCTTCGTATCTAGGTAACTCCTTGATGAGAAGTGAGAGTATGATTGGGATTTATGATAAAGCTTTGCCACGTGACTGTTTAGTTCTTCATCAGTGAGGACTTTCATAGTACATCTGATAAGACTCTTTCAGGGGTCGCATCAGATGTGTGGCACATGCTGGTAGCAATTTAGTGCATCTGTTGATATCCAAACACAAAACTAGAAGAACCTGCAAAACCTCTGGGTGACTCATCTGAAAACCCACCTGGAAAAACAGGGACTGCTGAAACTCAGATTGAAGTGATACCTTTCACTCCCTAATCTAATGTGTTCTGTCACTCAGAACATGAAAACGCAAAGTACTTTATGATACCAGTTCTGTCGGTTTGGCTCAGACTGAAATGTCTCAAAAACTATTGGATGGATTACCATCCATGACAGACATCCATGTTAAAAAGTTACTGACTTTGGTGATCTCC
Organism: Sander lucioperca; assembly: GCF_008315115.2. NCBI lineage: Eukaryota > Metazoa > Chordata > Actinopteri > Perciformes > Percidae > Sander > Sander lucioperca. The sequence continues at coordinate 4,806,867 of NC_050186.1, forward strand.
TGACTTTTCCTACAGCACCACCACAAGGTTCGCTAGCTGGTTTGATTTGCATTGATATGGATCTTATCTCAGTTAGCTATTAGGCTAACTGAAATAAAACCATGCCAATCTCTAGGTATGGTGAAGGGTATGTGATGATGCGGGGCTACTTTAATTCAAAAGGCCAAGGGAACTTTATCAGGATGCATAGTATCCTGGATCCATGAAGTAACTGGCCTTTAAAAATAAAAATCTGCCTTCCTCTATGGGAATTTAACATAGGGGTATGTATAATTATGGCCCCTGTATTTTAAGGAAGAACATTTATTTATTTACAATACATTATTCATTCACAAAACAAATTGGTGTCCTTAAAAGGTCGGATTTTTCCTCATTTTTTTAATTAAGGCATTAAGATCAATTTCCAAAAGATGATTTTTTTTATTCCTTTTTTTTAGTCAACTTTAGCATGGGTATGAATACTTATGAGCAGCACTGTATATATATTATTATTATTATTATTATTATTATTAGAGTTGAGCCGGATACTCGGCTGAAACAAGTATCCGGTACAGATAAAGCACTTTTGCCGAGTACGAGTATTATACGAGTAATACGAGTCAATATCTGTGCTCAGATTGAATAAAAATCCTCATTGGGTAGCTGACTGTGTCTGCGTTCTGTGATAGGCTAGTCGTCACAGCGCCCCTCCCCTACACACATACAGATTTATTGTGTTGCTGTGTCCCGCTCTGCTCGCTCACACAGAACACTGAGAAGAGAACAGCTCTCTCTCTCTCTCTCTCTCTCTGTCTCTCCCTCAGTCACTCAGGTTCGCGGGTCTTTTCCGTTAACGTTTAGGGTTTCTTCAGCTTCAGGTTTGTTTTTTACTTCGGTTTGTAGTACTTATTAACCAGTAGAGTTCTGGTAAACGTGGGGTTTGTTCAGACGTGGTGCTTGGTAGAATGCGACTCGCGTTGCGTCTCTGCCTGTCGGAGATTTTTTTTCTTTTTTAAACCGTCAGCTGGCTCTAACCAGTTTTTTTTTTTACTTCACACACTGAGTGTCTGACACTTTCTTGCTGTATTTCATATAAAAAATAAAGCCCCGCCCATTTCAAGACAACCCGACCCACTTCCGGGTTAAATCCCGTCCATTTCCGGGTTAGGCCCCGCCCAGTCCGAGTACAGATACAGATAATTCATATGGTTAACAGATAGAGATACAGATAATGCTGTACTCGCTCATCCCTAATTATTATTATTATTATTATTATTATTCATTTTATTTTATTTATTTATTTTTTTTTTTAAGTTTATGGGTAAACCTTCAGGATGAGAAAAGCATTCTGTTCAGTGTCACATAAAGGAAACACCGCCCTTTCCCTTTTTAGCGATTAACTTACTTAGATTAAAAGGAAAAGAACACAACTTTGTCTCAAATAAGCCTTTGGTAAACAAAGCTCTCCACTAAATGACAGTCTGTGCTACAGCTCAAGAGGCTCCAGCACAATCTGGACGCTCAGTGATTAATAATCCATATGTAAAAGCTGTCTGCATGGCCGATAAGAGGACGCAGCTGACTGTCGTGACTGTCAAATGTTTTTCTTTTCTCATTCCACAATAATAGGTTCAAAGGAAAGTCAGGGAGTTTCAGAGGGAAAGGGGACCAGTTTGATGGATGGTTGACTATACAGTATATACAGCTGGGATCCCATTGCTCTTGTTTGGTGAAGCTCAGCAACTTGGATCAAAAAGGACAACCTCGAAGATTTAATTAGTTAAGGATGTCTTCTTCAAAAACATTTCCATTAAAGATGAGAGAAGACAAAGAAATGATGATAGTAGGAGTTATCAAGTTCAAGTGACTTTAAGGGTATGAGTCCTAGAAAATATTTGGAAATTTCTGAAATCCAAAGCGTGTTAAGTTTCCATCGGCTTTAGGTATGTGAGGGGAAACACGTTTTTCCTGGGTTGACCAATTCAGTTACCCCCACTTGGAGTTTTGACTGGCTGCCAAGCGATTCATGAGGCGTACTCACAAATTGTAACATGACGGTGCATCCATCAGATGTTCATTAACCACCACGGCAACTGGTTGCAGGTCGTTTGTCTTGATTTCTTGCCGTTTAATCGACAAGACACTCGGTTACAGTTAGCGTGACGAGTGAAACCAAGTGAAATCTTAGTTTTTAGGCATGTTTGGCCTATAACCACACACACACACACACACACACACACACACACACACACACACACACACACACAAAACATGCACACACACATTTTCCTGTGGAATTGGATCTGTGTAGTGCTAGGCCTACATGGGTCTGTGCCATGGATCTGTGGTTTTCAATACAAATCTCTGGCAGTGAAAGAGGCATTTTCACTTTGGCCTGCTGCTACAGAGCATCAGTCACTGTTTCATAACAACATGCTTTCCTTGTTTTCTCAACATTACCCAGCAACAGTGAAACCAGGACCAAGACATATCTAACTCCCAATCTGTGTGCTGTAAAACCATTAAAAACACTACAGGAGCTGTTATTTAATTTAAACTGTAATGATCTAATTTACATTGTTAATTGTTCAACATCTCTGAAGTTTTAAATATAAAAACTTAATTCGCAATATGCAGAACATCTGCCTTGGCCTCAGACGTATACATTTGCGTCGAAAGATGAGGTGCTACAACCGCTGACACCCAATTCATGATATCATGTAAAGTGTGTGTGTGTGCGCCAGTGTTGCTGTTGGAGGGGATCCAGGCTTGCAGATGGCCCTGGTTTGTGTTTGCACTGAACGGCTGCAAGCCTCTTGCCTCCCTAGTGACCATGACACACACACACACGCACACACACACACACACACACACACACACACACACACACACACACACACACACACACACACACACACACACGTTTGTTTCTCTATCTTTGTGTGGACATGTCATTGACATAATGCATTCCCTAGCCCCTTACCCTAACCTTAACCATCACAACTAAATGCCTAACCTTAACCCTTACCCTCACCCTAACCACAACCTAATTCTAACCCTAATCCTAAAACCAAGTCTTAACCCTCAAACAGCCCTTTAACCTTGTGGGATCCAGCATTTTGGCCCCCATAAGGCTGTGCAGACCCCACAAGTATACTGTATTCCCCGGTCACGCACGCACGCACGCTCGCTCGCTCGCTCGCTCGCTCGCTCTCTCTCTCTCTCTCTCTCAGGCCGATGCATACTGACTTTTTCAAAAGGGTCAAAAAACTTCTTGAAACATATCTATGTGCTGATTTGATGCTGCAAATGATTCTTTTAAATGACCTGAGTTAATCTCATTGGACGATTTATGTGATGAGACATGCAAATTGAAATATTTATTTCACTTTCTATTGCTCATAAACTATAAATCCAATGCAGATACCATGTTGGTACCGTGTTTATATCTACAATACAAACATAATGTAATCTTTTGTGTCTTGGGAAGGCCACAGTGTTATATCAGTTGTGACGTCTTTCAGGTGTGTCCTTGTTCATGTACTGTATGTTGTGTATATAAGACTGTGTTCTATTTCTTCTCAAGTATTAATAGAAGGTAACACGTAGAGGTAGGTACAGTAGGTGTACCTGCTCTCACCTGAACACACTTGCTGGCTGGCGGCCACTACTATAGCAACAACAATAACAACACGCCAGGAAAGCCTTTTGGACTTCCTGGGAGATCCTCTGGTATGCTCAAGTCCGGGCCAATGTTTGTCGACTCAGGAATGTTGCCTGGGCGACCGGAGGCCGTGAAGAGGGAAACCCCTTATCTGCTGACGTTGTCGTTCAGTCGTTGATACAGTTCAAAGGCCTTTTTAGGTAGAGACGGAAAAAAGAAAAAGACACACACCTTAAAGGATGGTCTATATACAGTATGTGTGTCACCATGGAGATACTGTTTGGGTGGAGCGTATGCTCCACAGGGCATGAATGCTTGCAGAACTGAGAAAGAGAAAAGAGGAAAAGGGTGTGCCTTGGCTTTGACTCTGAACTGGTAGGCTTACACTTTCAAGCAGGAACTCCAAAGACGTAGATTCATGAATGAGCTGAAGACCATAGGCTTGTTTATGTTGGTGAAAGACAGGGAGGGTTGGATTTTCAGAATGAGAAATGTGATTGCGACAGTTTTCTCTCTGTTGTGGTGTAAGTGTTGTTTGGTGCTTTGTGAATCTGATGACGACTTCAGATCTGGCCTATTTTTTTTTTTTTAAATGGAGATTTTGTGCATGATGCAGAGAAATAAATTTCTGTCTTTTTAGGCATACAAGAAATACATCTCAGAATAGGGTCATCTAGGATGCTATCAAATAGTGGGATATTATATAGAATAGAACTTTATTGTCATTGTCACTTGTACAACGGAATTTTCAAAAGGACTGACCCGGCAGTGCGTCATTCTTAAGATATGACCAAAAGTAGTAAAAAAAGAATAAAAAGATACATAGCAACATGAGCATCCTTACATGCACAGTCACCAGTGTTGGGAAGGATACTTACAAAACGTATTCCGTTACAGAATACATGCCCAAAAATGTAATTTGTAACGTATTCCGTTACATTACTCAATCTGAGTAACGTATTCTGAATACTTGGATTACTTCCACATTGAATTGCATTTTAAAAGTGTAGGAATGCGGCCATCACATACAGCTTACTAAACAGGCCTATTCTGGTGTGTTCTTCTGTTCTAACTGGCTGAATGTGTACCTAAACAAGCAGATAGATTTTTGTATTTGTAGTCCCGAACTGCATACTACAAAAATCTAACCGCAGTCTAAGCTACCACAAGCTAATTTTAGCTAACGTTAGCTAGCATGTCAAACGGGGCTAGTCAGTCTTTCAACGGCTCTGGGGCTAGTAAATCAGCACGTAGGAGAATGTAAAGTCGCATGCCAACTATAACATAGCAAGGTGACCATTAAAACTACAGCAGACGACTACCCTTGGCTAATTAAAAAAAATAACTTACTTTAAGATGCTTCTTCAGGTTGGAGGTGGAGTAATTTGGACGCTGAAAGGAGGTTGGTTGCTGGCAAGCAGAGGTTGCACTGCACTTCTCCCTTCTCTTTCTTTAATGTGAAATGCTGTTTGAATTTCCAAGATAGAAACGCATTCCTGCTCATTTTTTCGTTTTCATATGGGGGCTTCTGGGAAATGCATGGAGTTGCCTTAATTGTCTGACTGACATGTGATGTGCATTCTTCTTAGAAAACAATCCGTTTTTAGAAATGTCTCATGATATATTGTCTCTAGAAGTGTATTATTCAACTTTAGTTTTTGTTAAAGAAGGAAAAGAAAATTGCAATACTCAATACTATCGAATCACAATACTTCTAGAATTGCAATAAATTAAAATTGCAATACACATTGAATCGACACCCATGTATTGTGATAGAATTGAATCGGGACAAAAGCACATCGTCCCAGTCTTAATATGTAATCTTCTTTGTGATACAACAAAATGCTTTTCTACCTTCTACCTGTCTATACTGTTAATAACGTCAATATTTAATCTTTATGGACCATGTGCTTTGCGTGGTACCACGGCAGTAAAATAACACATTTTGCCAGATAAAGACCTATATACTGAGAGCTATATGCTGAACAGAAGAACAGAAGGTGATGAGAAAACGGAAAAGCTTCATGGCTGGGGATCAAAATATGTCAAATGTCTTTATTCACACATGCCAGCTGACAAAACCTGCACAGATGGTGCAGATTGTGTCAGTGCTCTGGTGGCACTTCAGTCAGTCCTGATCATAAGTGTCTGTGTCCTTAGTTGGCTATGTTGGCTCAATAGATCACAAACCCGAAGGTTTTTATTTGCAATGAAAGCAATCCCTTTCAGCTGGTGGAATTCTCAGACATATGCTTATTCATTCGGCTTGATCTTCTACAGCTGAGAAATTTCAGGATAGGAATTTCCAGACGAGTGAACCAAGGTCACATTTATGATCTGAGAAACACAAAAAACAAAACGACAAAAGCCAAAGTAGCATTGTTACGCCTCAGATTGGCAACAGAACAGTTTGCACTTCAACATGCTCAATCATGCACATGTAATTCAACCCAAAACAGTCTCTTTAGTTGTATTTCTCCCACAATTCCCCCCAAGTTTGGTTCTGCCTTTACTAAAATCGAGAGAGATCCCTCGTTGACATAGAGGCAGAATAACTGAGGAGTGTGCTTATAAGCTTTAAACGACTGATCTGATCTCCATGGTCTTATAAAATAATAAAAAATCTTTAATGCTTGTGTTTCACCCTGTAACATCATCTTACCTCTTCCTACGTGCCAAATGGAGCATTAGACAGGAATCATACACCACTACGTGTTCATTAAAAAACGCTATCCCGTGCCAGTATTAATAATTTAATGCTCTGTTCTCAAATTGAATCAAATGTTCTATCAACTGGAGTCCATCAGACTCGGTGAGTGCATCAGCCTGCAGTCTTTTCCTCGAGAGGAAAAGGACAAGAAGTGCTCATATTTATTGTTTGGCTACAACTGCTGTGTTCCATTTTCATTGTTGAAACAGCATATCAGTGCATCAAAATTAAACTAAAACTAAAGTAACGTCTATGTGAGATCCATCAATTTTTGAAGGATCTCTATAAAGAACTTAGTTTTGTTTCGTTGTTGCACTGACTAAAAGCCAAACCCCTGCACCAACCTCAAACACTGCACCGACACAGAGCAGCAGATCAACACAGCTGCAGGGGTGAGATATTTTGCAGAGTGTGAACTGTGAGTGATCTAGCTCAGATCATAATTTTTATGTTTTTTTTCATTGATGCGATCTTTGATTTGCATGCAGCAGTTATGATGGTTTAACTGCCCTTCTTGATTTATTTTTGTTTTTACGATTTTAGTCCCTTATTTGTAAAACACACACTGATGTTTCCTGTATTGTTTCCCTAAAGAGATGTGTAAACATGTATTTATGAATCCATAGTGATGATAAATCTAAGCCAAGCTAAACCATTGATCAATATTACACCATGTCTTCCTATGGAGTCCTCAGGAAGATACCCTGTTGGACAGCCAACAACATCAAGTGACCTTTCCTTTGATAAACAACATTTAAGGATGCAAATACACTTAATCAATTTGGATAATGTTAATATATGCGTTAAAATATTGATTAGGGATGATCTACCTCCTAGGAGGAGAAGCTCGTTAAAAAACATAATCCCCTGAGCATCCAGCCAGCAGAAAAAGATCAGATGGGGGTGTTTATGCTGAGGTTGACCTGCTGAATTAAAGATCAACAAAAATCAAATGTACCCTTAAATGAGCATCAATGATTTATGCCTAAATCCTACTTTCGAAAACAGTATTTGTTTAATATATTTATTTTTAAGTGGACATGTCATGTCTCAGAGGTGTGGGTATTTCACAACTGAAAATGTTAAGTATTTTCTTCCATATTTTTTTCCATACTTTACTTTTTTTTTAAACCCAACAACTCATACCACCCGATGTATTAGTTACATTGCTTTTCTACAACTATGTCTGATGAAGACGTGTGCAGATAAAAACTGAGAAGTCTTTATTAAGCACTGAGGAAGATTTGATGCCTCCACAACAGCTCCTTGATGACAGCAGAAAACAGTGTGCTCCCTGGATAGTAATGTCCTGAACGTTGTTTTTAGTGCTCGTTTAGCTAAAGGGGAAACGCAGCACATCATGATCTCGCCTGTAGTGCAACATGAATGGCAATGTGTGCTATAAAACTTGCAATTGGCGTTACGATTTATTTAGAGCGAATAACCGGTTGAGCTGGTTCCTTAAAGCAGAGATCCACAATGAAACCTGGGAACACGTGTGTAAATCATTTTCTATAACCGCGCCTACGCCCTTGTATGCACCAGTTGTTTCTATAAAGAAACAAAGCAACACACATGCAATTTCAAGTGTGTGTGTGTGCGCGTGTGAGTGTGCGTGCAGAAGGTGGTTCATTTTCCATGATGACAGTGAGAATCCTGTAGTGCACCTCTGAGGACAAACCTGTTTTAATGTTTATATCTGTGAAACAGTAACGATGATGACAGTAACCACATGACAAGATTTATACCACTTTAATGTCTAATGTGCGTTAAGTACGTATGGGGTGCCAGGGGGCGATTAGCTTAGCTTAAGGCTGTAAGCAGGCGGAAACAGCTAGCCTGGATCTCTCCAAAGTTCAAAAATACACCTACCAGCACATCTAAAGGTCACTAGTTAACATGTTTTATCTTGTTTATGTTCATAATCTTTACACAAACAGAAATCTAAAAATGAAAAGTTGTGGTTTTACAGGGGAAATTCTCACTGTAATCATTTCTTGGCAAGCAGTTGGGTGCAATGATTTCCTAAGTCTTACATAAACAAGATACAAATTAGTCAGCTTTAGGTACTGGTAGGCGGTGTTGGGGAGTAATGGAATACATGTACCGGCGTTACGTATTCAGAATACAAATTATGAGTAACTGTATTCCGTTACAGTTATAATTTAAATAGTTGGTATTTAGAATACAGTTACATTGTTGAAGTCAATGGATTACATGACGATACTTCACTGTTTCACGAGTTTATTGACTCTCTAAATAAATTAAGGCAACTCCATGCATTTCCCAGAAGCCCCAATATGAAAACGAAAAAATGAGCTATTTGCATGATCAGTCACAATGGAGTCGGAACCGGCACAACAGAGCCAGGGCAGGAATGCGTTTCTATCTTGGAAATTCAAACAGAATTTCACATTAAAGAAAGAGAAGGGAGAACAAAATATAACTGTGCAGTGCAACCTCTGCTTGCCAGCAACCAACCTCCTTTCAGCGTCCAAATTACTCCACCTCCAACCTGAAGAAGCATCTTAAAGTAAGTTATTTTTTTTAATTAGCCAAGGGTAGTCGTCTGCTGTAGTTTTAATGGTCACTTTGCTATGTTATAGTTGGCGTGCGACTTTACATTCTCCTACGTGCTGATTTACTAGCCCCAGAGCCGTTGAAAGACTGACTAGCCCCGTTTGACATGCTAGCTAACGTTAGCTAAAATTAGCTTGTGGTAGCTTAGACTGCGGTTAGATTTTTGTAGTATGCAGTTCGGGACTACAAAAACAACAATCTATCTGTTTGTTTAGGTACACATTCAGCCAGTTGGAACAGAAGAACACACCAGAAGGCCTGTTTAGTAAGCAGGATTTGATGGCCGCATTCCTACACTTTTAAAATGCAATTCAATGTGGAAGTAATCCAAGTATTCAGAATACGTTACTCAGATTGAGTAATGTAACGAAATACGTTTTGAAGTATCCTTCTCAACACTGCTGGTAGGTGGATTTTAAAATGTGGATCGAGCCAGGCTACAGTAGCTGTTTCCCCCTGCTGCCAGTCTCTATGCTAAGTTAAGATAATCGCCTCCTGGCTTTTGCACAATAGAGTTGCAAAATAGGTGCAAAGTGTTTTCCCCCATCTTGTATTCCTATTACACTTTTTTCTTTAAACAATATCCTCATGTTACCTAAGATAAAAACACATGACTCTCTCAGATAATGTAACAATCCTATGTGATTTTTTTTTTTAGAGATGATGTTTAGTTCATCATTTTGGCATTGTGGGCGACTCTAAACACTACAATACCCATTAGCCTCCGCTGCTGTTGGATGTTTCTTGGGCCGTGTAGTTTACTTCCCCCACCCAAAGTTTTTATGTTTTACAGATGTTCCTATCTTTTGACTTATTATTAAAGAAGCAGATATTTTTCTGTGATTTATATAATGATTCAACCTGGAGTTTCATGTCATTCCAAGCTGTAGAAGAGCTCCAGCTGTGAGTCACGTAACATTGACTGGAAAAATGAATGGGACCCACTTCACCACTCTAATACTTAACACACAGACATGAGAGTCAATCTCTTCATGTAATTCGGCAAGAAAGTGAATAAGCATATTTCCCAAAAATGTCTTAACTGTTCCATTTTAAAGGAGTACTTCCCATAATGCAAATGGATAGCATCTTTTGTTAAACCCTCTCTGCCTGGTAAACACCCACCATCAAGCTCCCAGTTTGAGCGCTTTTAGTTTAAAATTTGTAGTCACCAAGCTGAGACGTCTCAGTGATGTCACTTGAGTAATTTTTAGAGACTTAACAGAAGACATTACACAAGTGTTTTCACAGGCTTATTAGTACTCTCCATGACAAGTTGGTTGACTTTGACATGTAAAATAAAGGACTGCCCTTTTAACATAGACTGAGTTAAATTGCAGCTTCACTTGACCTAACTTTGCCTCTATAATGACCCCACTCATGTTGTCTCTGTACCTCTAGTAGTTAAGTGTTACTGACTGAGCTAACATTATAGTGGATGCCCTGCTGGCCTCAGGTCACAGATGGCTGACAATTACAACTCATTGTGTTTCCTACAGTTTTTGTACAGTACAACACCCCTCCCAGCCTTGTCCTTTCTATCCCGGTTTCCCAAGCCGCCTTCTACCCCCTTAATCAAAGCATAGTAAGATTTAGAGAGGAGGTAAACACTCTGGTTTTATGATTGGGCCCCTTCTTACAGCGTGGCCTGTGTAATTGGAAAGCCCTCGGTGACTATTTTAAGACACTAGTGGGAACAGACTCCCATATGTGTGCTTTGACTGGGAATGGGGCTCTGTCTTTTTCTCTTGCGTTCCCTGATTGCTAAACAAGTATGGTGTCTTTAGCTTGTTGTCTTCTATGTTTACCATATTGTACTGAAAATACAGAAAATCAAACAAACGCTTAAAACAAATATCTGCTGTCTCACCAGTGCAGTGATCTGTCACTTGTGACAAAAAATAGGAATTTCACAATTGAGAAAAGGGGGGGAAAAAGCTGTATTGTCACAACTGGCTGTGTTTTTGAGCAGGTTTTTTACTCAGACCATCTGTTCTTCACACTGCTCTACAGTCCCTGACTGCCAACATCCCGCAAACCAAAATTAACGTTGTTTCACTGTGAGTAAAATGTTTAAACAAACAAAATATCACCAGTCAGCGTCTTCTCTCTTCCCCTGAGTCGGCCATAATAGACTCTTTGTTCAGCTAAAATTATAAACTCTTATTTTGGATGTTGTATGCATGTGTCAACTGCTGCCTTGTGCGTCATGATGATACGCTTGTACCTAAGATCTTAAGTTAGAATTTCTGTAAAGAGAGAAACATGTTCTCAAATAAGTCACACACTAAGTTCATCACACTAACAAATATGAGCATAGACTCCTACAAAAAAGGGAGGATATCCTTTACCAAAACTCATTACATTGCCAAATTACCCATCAACAAGGTGAAATGAGGCAGTCTAACCGCATGTAGCGACAGATTTATGGCCCACATGTGCTTCCTAACCTGAAGTCCTTGATTTGGGTAATAAAGGTTGGGAAATTGGATTCTAGGTACAGCATGAGGTGGCAAAGTTGAGACATACATATTTCCATGTCACTGAAAATAGAACTGACATAACTTGTCTGTCTTAAACACTGTGAATCACAGACAGGAAGCACCTGCTGGTAAATTACTTTACTCAATTTAAAAAATAAATAAATACTCAATTTAAAAATAAATAAATACCATTAAGTCAAAAAGTCTACAGCCATGCTAGCTGCTCTGGGCCATCAAAATCATTACAATTAATCCTAAGGGGAACGTAAATGTGTGTACAATATTTGCCTCTGAGATGTAGTGAAGTAGAAGTATGAAATTGCATAAAATGGAAATACTCAAGTAAAGTACAAGTACAAAATTTGTGCTTAAGTACAGTTCTTGAATAAATGTACTTAGTTACATTCCACCTCTCACTTTTAAATGATGCTGTAGTAGGTTGAGAGAAAAACTAAGAACTCTATATCTTCACATGTAAAAAAAAACCCTCCATGGTACTTGTGGTAAAAAGATCTTTTTTTATATATAGAAATATAGTCCCATAACGCCATTTAAGTAACAAGAAGGCACGGCCCCCCAACTCCAACAAATAGGCCTATTACCACATGAAAGACGTGCTCTGCTCTAATTCCATTTGCCATTATAGCCCAACATGCGTTAAGTCCCAGCTTTACAGGGCGCACCTCTTTATACAGAGGCTGTGTTTATCAGTGTTTCACCATACTGGTATATGACAATGTTTGATGACCAGGAAAAAACAATGAAGTCAATGCAGTCAAATTTAACATTAGTAGACCCAAAAAGTTAATTTGTCTACAAACGTCTGTCAAACACATGCCGGGACACCTCAAACTGCAAACAAGGTTGATTATGACTCTTTCTATCATGAATTTTTAATCCATGGACTTTTTATATTTGAAAAACTTTCCTTTGAGTCCAGAAAAGCGATTTTAATAACCTGTGATGTCACCACAATGTAAAGGTCGAGCCTGAACTGGCGTGTGGGGCCAGCGGGGGAAATACTACTGCGCATATTCAGTGGACCACACATCACAAAGTAAATCCAGAAGCTAAGAGACCCTTTTGGCGGGCAACTCCATTGAACTGAATAGGCCCCATTTTGGGATCTGGTATCCAGTTGTTATTATTATGCATCCATGGCTCGGTCACACCAGCAATTGTGAAAATTTGGACTGAAATCTGCTCGTGGAGGCAAGATAAAATCGTGGTGGTTTCATGTAGAGTTTGAATTTTGGGAACTTTGGTATGAGAATTCATGTCGTGACCACTTGCAAACTGTCTTGGCAATGTTGACATTTTGAGGGAACGGAGAGAAGTGAATCCTTGCAAATTGTGAACATGGGAATCTTTCCCACCTCTACCATCCTTCCCAAATGATGTGAACACAGCATTACAGTAACTATGAAACTAGAGCCAGGAGGTGCTTAGCTTAACTTAGCATAAAGACTGAAAACAGGAAGCTGTTTGAGCTTTAGAGGCGTTGTATTATGTGTTATATGGACCTGTGTCTGCAATAAAGCTTTATATTTGTACAGTATAATTGCATTTTGGAGAGAGCCACACTAGCTGTTTTCCCCTGCTTTCAGTCATTATGCTTAGCAAAGTTAACCGCTTTCCAGCTCCTTCTCCATATGCACAGATATGAGATATATTTTTATCTAACTCTTGACATGTCAGACTATTGTTTTAACAATGACCAAACTTGGTCATTGGTTCATAGTATCGTATCAAAACTATCCAGTATTTAAAATGAATAAAACGGCAGCAAACGGGCATCTTAAATGTGCCAGTGAGAGCCGTGCAAAGGAGCTCTGCAACGAGACACAGCAAGTGTGTTTCCAGATTTCAAAGTTAGCCACAATCATTACATTTGATTCCAGAAAAAGATCAAAGAGAGAAGGGAACCCGCACACTGCAGGAAAAGCTCCTCACTAGAGGTCTGCAAAAATAGATGCTTTTTTAAATTTCAACCATGTTCAAAACTCAGTGCACATTTCCATCAATGAATCCTCCACAGTGCACTATATGATATACAATGAAAAATATTGGAATGAAAAGATGTTGCCACATTTTTAACATGCAATAAATGACAAGCAAAATTAGAGAATGATTGGTTTATGGGTGTCCGCTGTGGCAACAACCAGCATCGCCACACTGTCTCTACACAATAAAACAATAAAACCCAGTGGCAGTAAGTTACTTGACAGAGGTTCTGGTCACATTCATTGTTACAAACATAGATACACAAAATTTCCAAAGAAGGAAGGACCTGTGTTAATGTAGCTTGTGCAGCCAGAATAAAATGTCACTTCTATTTCCTGCCGTCAGATTTTAACTTTGAACTTGCCTCTTCCATTTTAAAAGGCGAGAACGCTTTACAACTTTGTGGAAAGTCTTTAAAAGAGTCATTTTTCATTTAAAGTGCTCATATTATGCTCATTTTCAGGTTCATAATTGTATTTAGAGGTTATATCAGAATAGGTTTACATGGTTTCATTTTCAAAAAAAAGTGGTACTGCACATTGCTGCAGCTCCTCTTTTCACCCTGTGTGTTGAGCTCTCTGTTTTAGCTACAGAGTGAGGCATCTCACTTCTGTGCCATCTTTGTTGGGAGTCGCACATGCACAGTACCTAGGTAAGGACAACAAGAAGCAGAGTATGAGGGCGTGCCATGCTAGCAGCTAGGCGAGCATTATAACGTATTACAAAGTGACAGAAGTAAAGGCTGGACTACAATAGAGCTGTTTGGAGCAGTTTGTGAACAGTGTTTTCTGTGGGAGATGGTAAGTCACTTGGGGTTGGCTTTTTCACTTTGTAAACTTATAACATGCACAAAAAAGATATATAACATAATAAAGGAAAGGGAAAAAGCCAAAAAGCATAATATGAGCACTTTAAATAGCCAAGATTGTAAAAGAAGGGGTTTCCAGATACAGGTGGGACATGTTAGTTTTGTTAAAGGACTGTGTAAACATTTTTAATGTTTTGTAACTTATTAGATTTTTTTCCTGAGCGTTAGTTTGACGTTAGCCAAGAAATAGTCTGGCACAATTGAGTTGTTGTTTGGATTAAACAAATGAGATACAGTCTAACATGTTTATCAGTGAGCTTTAGAGGTGCTGGTAGGCAGATTTTTTTCCACCTTCCACCACCTTTCCACCACCGCTTTCAGCCCTCATGCTGACCTAAACTAACTGGCTGCTAGCTTCGGCTACATTTTTACTGTAGAGGCAAATTAGAGTAGTATCAGTCTTCTTATCTAACTCTGCAAAAAAAAGGAAAATCAACATTTTCCCCTAAATGTTGAAGTATTTCTTCAAGCTGTTCTGCTTAATATGTGTGCAAAAGCAAAAACAAAATGGTGCCTTTTAAACAAATAATGCAAGCAAGCACTCACTCTTTCCCACATTCACTCAGCAAGAATTACTGTTGAAGAGTATACCATGATGCCCAACTCTACTGGCTCTTCATTATAGTTAGCTTAAATTAACAGCCACGTCAATAACAATAAAGCAACAGTAGGCAAGCTAATGAAATACTGAGCTGTTTCCAGCGTGCGAGTCTGACCCAGACTTAACTCACACCCACCAGCATACTTTCCCCTTACATCAGCAAACAAGAAAACTGCAAAGCTTTTTATTATTCATAAAACAAGATAATATAAGCTGTCACTGGCATTGCAGACAACATTGTGGAGGGTTTTTAAACTGTGCATTACGCTCTAATAAAATCCCCACTTTTTATTCAATACAGCATGTCTAGACTATATTTTTATTATCATTATTGCCAGTAGCTAATTAGGATTTTATTGTGCAACTCAATTGGGGTTTTGGTGTGCCTTTGTTTTTCTAAGTTTTTGTCATTCCTTGTGTCTCTGGGGGAATGTCAGTGGACCAGCTACTCAGCCACCCACTCAGATTCAGAGCTGATGGATGAACCACAAGGAACCGGGGACCGTCTGCATGTCTCCTCGAGCGTCACACTGAAATAGAAAAATAACAACTGTGCTGTGTATCAGACACACTGAAAGGAAACTCTGCAGCCAAGATGTTTACCAGCTGATTTGACAAGACAATGTCACATTAAAATATAAAACTTTTAAAATACACAGGCCTACGCATTGTAGATTGTCCCTACTGTGTTTAATGTACCTTGCTTGCAGTCGGTTGTTTCTCAGGCCTACAAAAACTTCAATGGGCAAAGCAAGGAAAACAGCCAGGACAGGTTGCCAGTTCATCACAGGGCTAACCCACAGTCAATGCTGCAATTATGTTTGCTCCTTAAAGTATTTGGCAACACAAATGAATAGCATATAAATATATTAAGAAGAAGAGGAGGCTGCACCTTGAACATTTAACCAATGGAATGTATTTGCAAGTTAGTGTCTCCAGAGATCCATTTCTGTGGAATGTGGGAGGAAACTCAGGCAAACAGGGAACCAAGGCTTTGATTCATTGGGCCCTTTACTTTTCTGCCCCTTTACACTGTGCACTTCTGTGTATGTAATACTGTTCTGTTGTTAATTCGTTATGGCATATGTTTTTAGCCCTGCTGGCAGCTCTAAGGATGGTGGGTTGGTTGGTTGATCATTTGGTCGACCACAATGTCCAGGCTGAAAAATAAAAAAAACTAAAGCATGATTTACCATGAAATACATGATCCCCAGAGAATGAATCCTACTGACTTTGGTGATCCCCTGACTTTTCCTTTTGTGGCACCATGAGGTTGACATTTGTGGTTTAGAGTGAAATATTTTACTTGTTTTTGTCATGATACGGGGAATTTGAGGACCCAAAAGCAGAGATCAGACGAGGTAACGTTTGATCTTAAGGATTTATTCACAAAAAACAAGGTACACACCAACACAGAGAGTCCCGAGTGCAGAGGGCAAAAACTTCTTCCAGAATCTTGAGAAAAACAAGAACAGGGAATCTAACAAACAAAAGAAGTCCAAAAACCAGGAAATAGAGACACAAGGAAATCCAGGAAGTACAGAACTTGACTTGGCTGACACATGGAGACTATACACCAACAAACAAAATTATCTGACACAAGACAAAGGGAACGCAGAAACTAAATACACAGGGTAAATGAGAAAACCAGGAAGAAGGTGACACTAGGGCTGGGGAACAGGTGAAACACATTGGGAGTGGGCAGAGTAATCAAGAAGGTGGGAAAAAAACAGGATGTAAAACTAGACAAGACAAGGGGGAAAAACAGACTATCAAAATAAAACAGGAAACAGAAATATAAACAACCACAACAGAAATATACACGACAGAACCATACACAACAGAAATATACACAACAGGGAACAGAAATATACACAACATCATATACACAACAAGGAACAGAAGTATATACACAACAAAATATACACAACCACAACAGTTTTACTATTTAATGGATTAAAAACATCTGAAAAACTATGGAATGGATGATGAAATTTGGTACATACATTCATGTCACCCTCAGGATGAATTATAATAACTTTGGTGATTCTGACTTTTCATCTTGCCTCATCATCATCAATCGTCACATTTTTTAATTTAAAGTAGTAGAAGGCAATTTTTTAATTTGACCTCTACTTTGGTTCATGTCCAAATACCTGCAACACTGTACGTTGTAGTGCCATTCAGCAAATGTTAGCATGCTAATACGCTAAGCTAAGTTGGTGAACATGGTAAATGTTATACCTACTAAACACTGGCATGTTAGCATGCTGACGTTAGCATTTAACTCAAAGTACCACTGTGCCTACAAGTACAACCTCACAAAGCTGCAAGCATGGACACAATTCTAGAAAAATCTGTCAGGGTTCCTGAAAACGTAATCCATTCTCAACCACAACAATCAAACTTTGATGTTATTACTGCTCTTTTTAGTCTGACTGACAACTGACATCTTACACTTCTGTTCAGTGCAACTACTCTGCTTTGCTGAGACTTTTCACCCATTACTGTATTTTACCACACTCAGTTGATGTCTCCTATAACATTATGTATTTTGTGGATAATTAAAACCTGCTAATGGTAGCTACTTCCCTCTCTATTGTAGCTAATGTTCTTCCCCTCTAGTGATAGATGAGTAAATGGAGCAGATTTCTGCTTGAGCAGCAAAGTGCATGAAAGACAATAATTTAATGTTTTT
Organism: Sander lucioperca; assembly: GCF_008315115.2. NCBI lineage: Eukaryota > Metazoa > Chordata > Actinopteri > Perciformes > Percidae > Sander > Sander lucioperca. The sequence goes on from NC_050186.1 coordinate 4,824,454, forward strand.
TAATGAATTGAGCTTTATGTTGCTCAGTGTAAGTATCCAAAATCCTGAGCTGAAATAGTTCCTATGACATATGAACCATTAACACAGAGTACAACAAAGCAGAAAGGGCATTTTCTGCTAATCTGCACTGACATTTACCTACTAATGCATTTCCAAAGAAAAAAGTAAAATGCAGCGAAATTCTGTGAGAAAGGACCATCTTTTTAAATTTCTCTCAGAAATGTATTCAATGATTTCCAATATGCGTTGAAACCTTGACTTATGAGCTCATGCACTTGAATGTAGGTCTACATATTATGACACCACTCTGTGATTGACAGATGGTGGGGGGGAGGCTGAAGGAGGGTTGAAGCTGTGGAGAAATATGAGTGAGACATATACAAAGAAATAGAGGAAAAACTGAAACTGAAAGCAGCCCACAAGCTATATATAGGACAGATGTGGTGCTGGTGATGCTCCTTTTAATAGAGGTGGTTGTTGGTGTCAGGTTACCCCCTCCCCTCTCTCTCTGTGTCTCTTTCTTGCTCTCTTCCTTTCTCTGGTGACTTTGGTCCTGGCCTACAGCTCTTTATTTACCCCCTCAGACCTCACATTTACACTGCAATTACCCCTAAGGACGTCATCAACTCACTCTCCACTCCACAGCTGTCAGTGGTGGCACCCAAAGGAAAGAGTTGGACGTGGGGAGGGGCTTCCTCGAGATTCAAGGGTTTCATCGAGGCTGTTTGTGTCCCAATGACTAAGACATAAACAACAGGTGTTACATATGGAATGCCAGGGGCGATAATCTAAGAAGGGATTAGCTAAAATAGCATACAGTTGATTGGGTGACGCAACAAGAAACTTGAAGCATTGTTTGGTGTTTGGGATGGCTGTAATGCCTAGCTGACCCTCTGGCATACACACACAGGCTGTTTGTGTGTACTTTTTATATGTCTTGTCTGTTCGTTTATTTGTCTTGTTTCTTTCTTCTGGGAGATTAAGTCCATGCATGCGCTGTCTTCTTGTTATGTCATAGATCGATAGTCTTAGCAAGAGCTGCTTGCTTTGGAGGTAGAGCTCTGAAGCAGACTTGGAGAACCTGCTCAGGGAGAATGGACAGTTTGAAGTTTGAAAGTACCTAGTTTACCTAGTCTTAATCAAAAAGAATTTTCCCAGCCACGCCTTACCACCTCCACAAACTGGAGGAAAACCCTATAGTACCAGCACAAGTATGGGCCTACTGTTTCATAGCAAATTACCTGAATGAATGCTCTAACGTGCACTTGAATAAAACCTAAAACGAATAAGAAATGGATGTACCAACAGACATATACATTTCAAAATTAATTTACATTACGTTGATGTAAGTTACTGTGTGTTGTCACTGATGAATAAATGAATAAAGTAGAACTGAACTTAAAATGTCTAAATATGGACTAAATATTTCTAAATCTATTTACTAGGAGGAGAGGTTAAACCGTTAGAGCCTTGGTAGAGAGACATTCCTGATCTCGTCGAGCACTTGCAGAGTAGTCTTGGAAATGATTTCTGCCTTTCATTTTTTGCTCTTTCTCTACTTTTTTCTATTTCGCACGCATGTACGCACACACAGCCGTGCGGCTGCTTGCCAAGCAGTAATCTGATGGGCAGAGCTGTACCCAGATGGTTTGATTCATATTCCTGCTGGTTGTTGCTGATGTTAAACAGGTGCTACCTGACCCTCATTCCACTGCTGCTCTGCCCTCCTTCGCTCCACCATATTTCCTCTGCATTAAAATCCTCTTCCCAGTCCTGCTATTTTTACTGACAGTGGTGTTAACAATGAAGTGCTGTAATTACTGGATGGAAAATTGACTTTTAGTGACATACTGACGCCTTTTTATTTTGCCAATATTTTAATCAGAAGCCAATCACCGTTTTGTATAAACTCGGCCGGAAGCCACCCTCTCCCAGACTGCATTGTGGTGCCTACAGTTATTATGTTCTGTTAATGAGAGCTTCTATCCACGGTAGTAAACAGAACAGTTTTGTATGTGCCATTGTAGCTGCTAATGTTGATATACCGTGGGCAATACTTCACTTAGCTGGATTGCTGGGCACAGGCATATCGAGGCGTTTGCCCATTTTGCCTAATGATCCATGGTGTGATGATTGTTTGTCTTTTTCTCTAAGGGAAACCATTGATTAGGCAAATATTTTTACTGGAAACAAATCTGATTAAAATTCAAAGAGCATGCATTTCAGACTTATTTGTTTTCTTTAATTTCCCAACTGTTTTGCCTGAGTTCTGCATTTTCTTTAGGCGATACAAGTTAACATGTAGCCTTATCTAACCGATATGATTCAAAGCAGCTAGGCACTATAAAAAGCCTCCTCATTTAATTACTGGGCTTGCGGGAAAGCTGATACCCTCTATTTATTTGGCCAAACATTACAGTTCCGGTTGGGACAGATGAAACACACTCCTGCCATCAGTCCCCTCTTTGGTGATGTTCTGCAAAGTGTTTAATTATGTCAGAAATTTATGTTCTGAGAAAGTTGATCATTCAAATTTGTTTCCCAGGCCCGAGAAAACATCCATGTACAACCTTCCTCACTGCACATGTACAGTTTGTGCATGCAAACTGATTGAAGTGAGTACAGAGGAAATCACGTGGGAATGAACTGCCAGCTAACTTTATAAAGGCTTTTCAAAAATGTTTAGGTCATCAAAGGTTTTAAAAGTCCTTCCTGTTTAATTCATAGAGAGTCCCAACAACCTAAAACCTAAAAGCCGTTAATCCCACCTCAGGGCCTAAAACAGCCCTAGTTATCTTTCTTTCTGCTGAATGGGGAGATGAACAAAGAGAAGAGCGTAAGGCGGTAACCCAAGCTTTGGGCCTGTGTCGCTGGATAGCGTGCTGACTGTGAGAGGCCTAGATTGCGTCCTGTGTTTCCCGTGCCTTGGAGAAAAGAGTCAGTTTTCCTTGGCGGTGTCCGATGTCGTTACCTGTGTATCCTAGTGGATGAAAGCTGCGTACTATTATGGTACTACAGTAAATTCTACATGACTCCATGAAATGGATAATTTATAGCAACCTGTAACGTAAAACTCTGTTGAGAGTCATGGAATTTATTTTGCAAGCACATAGAGACTAAGAAAGTTGAAATGTTGTAACTTAAAAAATCCATCTTTATTACCATTTTTCTATGAGTTGCCTGCTTTTTTGGAGCACTTGGCGATCATCCTGCCAGTCATCCTATACTTGTCTCTGGGAAGGCCAGGATAAAGTGACCAGAGAGGATGTTCTGGGATAAAGTGACACAAAGCAGCAGGTGTGGGAAAAAATGGCTCAGTCTATTCTGCCCAAACTCTGGCTTTTCCCAAGGTAACCATCAATAGCTTAGATTTCCAACCTGTGCGTGCATTAACATTGTATGTGTGTGAGAGAGCGAGAGAGAGGGAGAGAGAAGAAAAAGAAAATGGGGGGAGGTAAATGTTGCAGGATATGGGTACGGGGTGAGAAGCATGCAGAAGTGTTACACCACTGACACATTAAGGTTAACTTCCTGAAAGGTAACCGAAGACGTCGTTATGCTGGATCTGCCGCCATTGTTGTTGTTGTTGTTAGCTCCTTAACAAGCAGCGCCCTGTCGGTGAGCCAGCCATTACAAGGGGTTTGAATGTAGGCGCCAGGTTTGCTAAAGAAGATATATCTGATTCTGCTGCATTGATTGTGATCCTGTCCATGAGTCTGGCAATGTTAAATCAGTGCAATGCTAAATTATTGGAGTACACTTACAAAGGAGTAGTTTGCCAGTTTGGGAAATACACAGTACGCTTTTTCGTTTTCTTGACAGTAGATGGTATGAGGCTACTGTGGCCCTTGATAAGCAGGGTGTTATGCTAAGCTAAGTTAACCATCTCCTGGCTGTAGCTTGATATTTAACAAACAGATATGAGAGTGGTATGGCTCTGACTTCTCTTAAAGAGGAAATTAAAGGAGGAAACTGTATTTCAAGAGATTGTATAAACCCCTTTCTTGTATTTACAGTACTCTTCCTTAGCTATTACAGAGGTATTCAGGTATAACTGTAGTAAGACAGACAAAGCATAACACAGATAAAACGTAAACATGTGGAAGCCTGTATGCTGTAGAAGTAGTCTGACAGTCATTATTTGGCTCATATTTCACTGAATGTAGCTCTATTTACAGTATATTAGCAGCTTGTGGTTTGAGGATACATACGTTCATGAGGCTTTGAAGGGCAGAAACATTCTTTTCGCTGATGTGTGTGAGGCTGTTTGGTTCAGCTTGTACCCCCTTTGGCCTGTAATAAGTAGAAATCTGGTAAAGTCCTCACTACAAAACACAGGGTGGTTCATTCCCTGTGAGAAATCTGCTCGCATTACTCACACTGCTAATGAACCGTACCTTGTATCTGTATAAGAAGTAGAAGCGGAGTGGAACATGTCAAGCCTAAAACAGACAGATGACTTGGCTTACACAAGGTTAAACTTATACCTTGATAATGCATAGCAGCCTCATCTTCAGCCCACAGCAATACATGCTGAAGACACTCCAGAGAGAAAAGCAAATATGCTTACTCAGTTTCCCTGGATTCCCTCTGAAGTGTTGCTCGCTGTTTGCTGCCAAAAGCACAGCATGATTTTGTCATAATTTCATAGTTTTCCCCTCCTTCATTTTTTCCTCACTTTATGGCAGACTGAAACCCTGGTTGCTGTGATATGCTGTTTTGTTTATGTGTCATCTAATCTTTCTTAAGTAAATGCATCATCCCTATGCGTTCAGTGAACCTCATGGGAAAGCCTTGTAAATGTCCCAGAAGGTGCACTGACATCGAAGAAAGAGTTTAAATGAGGGTAAAGTACATACGGTAGGCTACATGGAGAAGTAGAAGTGAGGTAAGCGCAAGAGCGAGAGAGAGTTTGGATGCAAAATGTCACAAACATCTGTTCCTCGATGATGCAATTGCATCGGTTTTGCAGCTCAATGTAGCTTTACGGTTTTATGAAATGGACCAAACCCTTCATCTTGAGCTTGCACGTGGCGGTCCAGTGTGGACATGTTGTATGCAAACCTGAAAAAGAAGTCAAACCTTTGAAAGCTCACATGAATCATCAGCAATACAGAAGCAGGCTGCCTTTACACACCCTTTTTCCTATGCAGTGAGAACAGCTCTTTGTGTAATCTAACTGATATAAAGCACGCTGCTATGCGTTTACACGTAAGGTAAAAAAAAAAAGGTTTGACATTGTTGTTGCATGGAGTAATGCCCAGTAATTCCAGATCCTCACTCCTGCCCTGATGCCAAAAAGAAGACTCCCCACGCCTTGATCTTGCCTGAGTCAGCAGAGTGGGGATGGTGCCCTGCAGATTTAGTCCATGTTTGTGTGAGCGGGGCAGAAGCAGACATGGAAGGGGGGTTGGAGATATAATTTCATACACAAGAAACGCAAGAGCTGAGCTGTAGCTTAGGCAACTTTAATGACATAGTGTGTAAGAGGGAGTAAAAAGGTATTCAAGAGGTAATAACATAATCATAGTAAAGCATGGGGTTCAGTTCTATTGTACTGCAATATAATATAAGTGACTCAAACAGTCTTCCATATTATTAAGAATTAAAACAATCTGCTTTGCTTTGTCATGCTAAGCAGAACTATGAAATCATCACTATCAGATTATTTACTATTTGCTCTTACTAAGGATTATTATTATTTAGGTAAAAATCAATCAAGACATAAAGTGATATGAAATACTATCCATAGTTTCAGTTTTCATAAGTTTTTATGTATCAGTGATATAAAGCATGGCGACATCACCCACCACAAAAATGAATATATATATATATATATATATATATATATATATATATATATATATATATATAAAAAGGAATTTATATGTCGTATAACATAAGACCTTGTCTCTGACATAAGTGCTTCGACCTCGCTTCACTTCTCTTCTTTCGTGGAGGTTGGAAACATTAACACTATCATAATTTTTTTACAGTTTTTATTGCTCCCACTGACACATACATTACATGTCGCCTGTGTTTTAGATGCAAGTGTTGTTACTCTGGTCGGCCTCTCATGAGCAACACGAGGCTGATGTATTTCATGGGATGTTTCAAAGCATCGGTTGGGGATTTTATATCATATTCTGGAAACACTCATGGAAAATGACTTCTCAGGGTGTGTTATTGGGTTCATGGCTAATTTATGGACATATCGAGTGCATAACACTTCAGCTGCTCTCAGTGTTTATTGACGGATAGCTGGAAGCTGTCGAGTCAATCGGTAATGATGTGTGTTTACACATTGAGGCAGCATTCAAATCTGAAATGATCTTGGACATAAATAGATGAAGATATACTTTAACAAGGTGTCAGCAGCTATAGATTCAAATTCATAATTTCATATTTTACAATGTGAGATTGGCCCAAATGCAATACTGAGAAAGAATGACATAAAAGTTGGTATTAAAGTATGTTCATCTTATGTTTCGGAAACGTCTCATAAAAACATTTGTACTTTTGTAATTTAAATTGTAAGTATGTATGTACTTGTATTAAATATATTAATCTTTGGCTATAAGAATATCAGAAAAATGAAAGGGAATAGTTTGACATTTTTGGAAATACTCTTCCCGTACCCTTACAATTATCTCGCCTAACTCTCTTATAGCTGTGTACAACTAAATGTAGTGCATTATAAACCATTTATTAAATGTTTGTATGCTGCTTTTAAATGCTAAATAGTGGGCCTTAAAGTGTCACCAACAACAAAAGCATTGAAACACACCAGCTGAATAGCTATACATCTTGTTATTATAAAGGTGAAAAACATATTTTGCTAAACAATTTACAATCTAACATTGTCAAAAAAAATCAAAAAAAATCATTTGTCAGAAGTTGATTTGATTGTGCTTGTAGACACCTTTTACGTATTCTGCTGTAACGGTATAATATTAAAGGTGCTCTAAGCGATGTTGGGTGATGTCACTTCTTGTTGACGTTTGAAGTATTGTCAAACAAAACGGAGGCTAGCTCGCCCCTCCCTCCTCCTCATCCCATCCCCTCCCCCTCCCTTCCGTGCACTAACCCCCCAAACCCCACCCCCAAATCCTTCTTGTCGGTGATTGGCTGGAACACTGTTAATGTTTCGTGGTGCAGGTTGGTGCAGTTTGTTTTTGTTGCCGTTTGTGGAGCCTGGGCTGTCTACAGAGACCGTCAGGGGACAGTCAGCTCACGGATAGTGAGGAGATGTTTGCTGTATATGACAAAAAATATTGTAGCCTAAAAATGCGTGACATCGCTTAGAGCACCTTTAATAACATAGTTGAACTCAAAACATTTTGTAGGGTGTTATGAAGAGCATCTTATTTTCCTAAATGTGAATAAACAGAGTATAAAAAGGTGTTTTTGTCAGATTGCAATGAGCGGAAGAGTTATTTCAATTATCTGCAAATGCATGCAGTGTACTGGAGTTCGGCCACATCCCTAACCTGATCTGTCATTTGGCTAAATTTTTTTTGTTTTATATAATGTTGCTCCTCTGTAATCTATCCAACTTGTTACTCCGCAGAGAAAGAGAGTGCGAGGGAGAGAGATGATTGTGCACAAGAGGAAAGAGAGAAGCAGATGCTCCCTCAGGAGGAGGGTTGCGCTGCCCACCTCCTCTCTCCCACCAGTCCCCTCTTTTAATTCTAACAGCATATGGACACTAAAGAAAGACCACAGGACAGGACACACACTAGAGAGGACAAACGGAGAAAGCAAGGGGGTAGGAAACAGTGAAAACGATAAGAATGTTGGTGGCGGCAAGGAGAAAGAGAGAAAAAAAGAGAGAGATGTGAGAGGGGCCGCATGTTTTAAATAAATGTGTTTTCTGAAAAAATTCTGAAATTAGAGCTGGAATGAGACCGAACGATGGAAAATAGCGAGCATAGTATTGCTCACGAGGCAGCAGGCAGCACGCCTGCTGAGGCAGGGTGCGGTGAGGATATCCTTGACTTAGTTTGCACCTTTTTCTGGCCCGAATCTAATCACTGTCGAACTGTAGGAAGTCTCTGAGGCTTATCAGTTTAATAAAACCATGTGCTTTGATTGGGGGATTTGACATTTAGTTTACAGTGACAGTTTTGCTTCACTGAGAGGTTTAGGTAGTTTAGAATTTCAGTCCACCCAACACGTGTGGCTCAGAGGTTTGAATATAATGTGCTGTATAACCACGGTTTCACCCAGTAGGCCGCTGTTCTTGTCCCGCTTGAAACCAATAGTCAACATTGACTTATGTAACTGACTTCAATTGCGTACGTAAGTTAAGCTACATAACAAATGCACTTACATTAACCCAAACCATTATCTTTTCCTGAATCTAACCAAGTAGTTTTGTTTCACAACACCGTTCGCTGGTAAGTGGATGTGTAATCTGGGACAAAATACGTTTTCCTCGAAACGTAATTAAGAATGCAGTTTATTTATATGGGAATGTTGTTTTTTTAGGAGAAAGGGTTTACTGTGCAGAGGTGCTGGGTGGATTCACAAACGATTATCTAATAACTTTGTAACTGCCTCCAAAGCCATATAAATAAATGAGATATAACAAGAGAATATGAGATAATGAGTAAATAACAAAGCTGGAGATGTTGCTTTTTACTTTTAATGGAGCCCACTGTTTCCAGTCCTTGCGCATAGCTATGCAAACACATCCTGGAGGTACAGTATCTCTCTGTAGGTCCTGCAGGCATGAAATTGTTGTTTATATAGAGACAGAAAACACGTTTGATCTAATGTTCCTCTTAATCCAAAATATCTCACTGCTATGGTTAATAAAATATCCATGGTCATAAAAGAATGGCAACACAAAAGTCAACCACTGTGTTATGTTTGATGTGAGGTCATTCTCTGAGCATGATACTACAGTGTATTGCCCCCATAGTCAACCTGAGTTTGCTTAGCAAACTCTGCAGGAAGTGTGGAGTCATAAACTCCAGCTTAAGGTTTATTTAATTTTATCACAATAATCAATTAGGGTTTTATTACCTGGCAGGGGAATACAAAGGAATATATATATATATATATATATATATATATATATATATATATATATATATATATATATATATATATATATATATAGCACCAGGATGTAATAAAAAGCATATTACAGCTTAGAAGCACACGTTTTTTTTGTTCTTGTTTCGTGGCACAAAAAAAAAAAATCTATTGCTTCCTCTTTATATCATTTTGTTCATCTCTTTTTTCTTTTAGGCAGAGAAAACATTTACACGCACGCTCGCACGCTCACACACACACACACATGCGCACACAGCATGATGCTGCATTTTATTTCCAGTGTTCATGTTTGCATCTTACTGATGGTTTGCTGTGTTTCAAGTTTCTGTGGTGGTAACTTCACTTCATTGGCTCCCGGTACAATACAGAATCACCTTCAAAACTTCTGCTAATCGTCTATAAAGCACTTAATGGTTTAGTTCCTCAGTACATCTCTGACTTGCTCACTGATCACAACCCCATCAGGCCTCTCAGTCATCATTAGGCAGAGGTCTTCTAGCTGTACCCAGAATAAGATCCAGGTCAGGTGAGGGGGCCTTCAGTTACTGTGGTCCTGCTCTCTGGAACAAGCTGCCTGATGACCTGAGGTCCAGTCAAGACCAGTAGTTTGGTCTTGACATTGTTGCTAATTACTAGATCTGTCTTTCATACCCTTTCAGCATGATGGAAATGTAGTTTTTGTCTCCATAGGACAAAAGCAAGTCAGAAATCAAGATCTGAATAATCTGGATTCAATCTTTTAGGCCTTGAAAACCTGAAGCCTGTCAAACAGCAATGAGTGATTGGGTCCTACATGAACACACTTTTTCTGCCGGTTGTTTTTGTTATTTCACTTGAGAGATTTCTACCTGTGCTTATTTGACTGTGCTCTCCTCTCTGGTTTAAAGTGGGCGGGACTCAGTAGCAGAGCATGTGAGCGGAGTGGAGCGGGAGCGAGAGCGAGCGGGGAGCGCGAGCGGGCGGGTCTTAGACAGAGCGCAGAGCGGCATTTTTAAAAGGACGGAGCGTCGCTCTATTTCCCGCTCCAATTTCGCTCCGCTCACACCACGAGTCTGAAGCATGCTCAGTCAAGCCTGACCCAGAATCCATCTGTCTTGCACTGTCATCAACAGACTATTTCCATTCAATACTCGGCTCAATAATGGAGTAGATTTTTTCCTTTTTTGGAGCGAGCGGGGGGTGATTTGAGTGGAGCGCGAAGCAAACTGCGTTGAGCGATAATGAGCGGAGCGGCCTGATGTAGCTTTGAGCGGGGGAGCGGAGGGGTGAACAGTTCCGTGAGCGATGAGCTGAGATTCTCACCGCTCCACTCCGCTCATATGCTCTGCTCAGTAGGAAAAATACAATATCACGTACTTCCGTGCACCAATCAGGATGGAGCAAATATGAAATTAAAATCTGATGAAAGTTAATGGGTTTTTCCCAGGCAACTGTCAATCAAATGGGATGAAGCCACACAGTTTCATTTATTTTTAGTGTAAAAAACTGAATAAATAATACCACATTTTAAGTTAAATGTTGCACATTAAGTCATTAATATATAATGTTGGAGAGAAATACTTTGTCGTTTGTGTGTTGAAAGGACTTTCTCAATCAGAACTGTTGCAGTTGCTCATTACACCCCAGATGTTGCCTCATGTGGTACTGATGAGCTCATTTCATTGGCCAAATGACAAATCAAGCTCCTTTTCACTCGCAACAAAACAGTATCTTAAGCCTTCGCCTCGGGTCAGTGCAAGAATTATTTGTCAGATGAGACTTTTTAACCTCTGAACTTGGCGAGAAATATCATAAGAGGAGCATGCACTCATTTCACAAGAGGAATGGTTCCTCTGAACTGCCTCAAGGTGACGTATCGAGCAAAGAATGTGCTGATTTCAGATGTGGCGAATGGCGACCATGATGATTGTCAAATCGTTACAGTGTTGTTATTGAAACCATGTTTCACTCAGCAGGAGAGACTCGAGCCATTTTTAAGGACAGTGAACCACAGCAAACGTAAAAGCGAATAATTAGCCGATCTGAGGGCTGATTTAAAAGCTTGTGATGAATCAGATTAACACTTGGATCAGGCAACAGTGGCAGATGATCATAGGATGATTGATTCCTCTGATGATTGACTGTTGCAGTTTCAGCTTTTAATCAGCTTTTTGGATTAAACCACCGCATTTGCTGCATACTGTAAACAATCTTGTATTCAGTGTGGGATGTGATGTCTTATGGAATTCAGTTTCCTGTTGAAATGCTGGTGTTGGTCTGACACTGACACCAATGAAACAAAGACTCACAACGAATACTCTGCGACTTCAAAATCTTCAATTCTTAAAGCACATAGACAATGAAGGATTGAGCAATATAAACATAAATGACGCTGCACATTAAAACAATGCAACTGTGAAACCCAGCTGAGACTTTATATTGGCTTACAATTATTTTTGGGATGTCTGGAGTTTGGTATTTAACCAGGATTAATAGCAGGAGTTTGTCAAATTCCTGTGGTTAAAACCCCCAGAGAAAATCATTGTTTGCAAATGCTAATTGATTTAGCAAGTAAGAGACATTAGTGTTCAATAACTGGTTTAGATGGAGCAGATTGCTCTGAAATTATTGCATCTTATTAGGAATTAGGAATGTTCCCCTCTAAAGGCAGTTAATCATTTTCACAATCTAATTGGACAGCTTATTTTATAAAAGTCATAATGAATCTTTCTTATATCAACATCAACGCAGGGTTTGAAAAGATTCCTCAGGGAATGGTCTGACTGGCCACCATCAATCTTTCTGTGTTAAGGGGGAAAAATTGGAGGTGGTTAGCACATTATATCATTATAGTAATCATAACTTCACTTAGGCAGAGTGTTTGGGGGTAAACTCAGTGATCCTAAAAAGTGTTTACAATAGCAATCCTAAACATAATTTGAGATAATGCTGACTACAGTATTGCTCAATCTACAATGTTCTGCTATTATTAATTCTATTAAAATGACTGCTATATCTGGCAGTACAGCTATTGCTAACTGCTGCGGTTCAGTTTTACCCAATAGAATGTAAAAGTAAATTACACAAGTAAATGGAGATATGATGACCCCAACTTTTATAATGTCTTGATTTGTACATGTTTATGCATGTACAGTATATGTATGTAAGTATATGTGTCTTGTGTTTGCCTATAGTCTATATCATATTTAACCGTGCTAGATTGATGAAATGGTTTGATCTCATTGTGAGCCGCTGCTATCAGAGCCTGAAACGTGTTTACTCAAGCGATGAATTGCTTTTCTTCCCTGGCCTGAATCCATATAATCATCTTTAACTCAGTACCATTCTGGGTTTGTGTCACTGCATTTTCATGATAGATAGCAACAAAAGATCCCAGAAAAGTGGAGAACACAGCAATAACACAGCAATAACAAAGCAATAACAAAGTAATATATCCATATTAGAGGTTAACATTGTGTGTGTGTGTGTGTGTGTGTGTGTGTGTGTGTGTGTGTGTGTGTGTGTGTGTGTGTGTTTGATGTTTTTGTTGAAAACACATTATAAATTACAGCAGCATTTAATGTCAACACAACAATGAGGTGCTAGATGCAAAGTAAAGGGATCACCAAATTGTTACAATTTATCCTGAGGGGAAGATGAAAGTCTGGACCAATTTTCGTGGCAATCCATCCAACAGTTTTCGTGACATTTCACTCAAAACCACAAATGTCAACCTGCTGGTGGCACGAGATGAAAAGTCAGGGGATCACCAAAGTCACAAGGCTTCAACCTCTGTGGAACAGAGCAAAATTCCATGGCAATCCATCCAATAGTTGATGAGATATTTTAGTCTGGACCAAAGTGGGGGCTGACTGAAAAACCTGCATTCAAACCAACAAACCAACATGCACAGAGCTATGCTGCTATTATGGCATTTCTGTGATAGAGCTGGATTGCATTTTAAGTGAAATGTGTTACTTATGTTTGTTTGGATTAAAGATGAATCATAATAATATATTTTTTTTCAGTGGTATTGCATAATACATTGACAATATAAAACCTCTTTTGTCCTGGGGACATACATTTTTTAGGAAACATTCAGTGATGGTGGCTTTTCGCTGTATCCTAACCAGTGGATACACTAATGATGTGCACATGATCCAACATCCAAATGAACTCATAAATTCAGATTGCATGTTGTTGACATAAATCAAAAAACAGATAAAGTGTTCAAGAAAGGGATTATGGTTTGGCATGTAAAACAATTTGGATCAGATTATGGTTAAAATTGAGAAACTAAAGTTAGGATATTGTTTTGATAATGGTTAAGTAAGAAATCTGTTTCCTAAAAAGTGAACCTCTCACTCTCACAGTAGAAAACTCCTCTGTATGAGCTGGGAATTAAACCCAGGTCACCAGAGTTTAAGGCCATATCCACCCATACACCAACCCGACCACAACACCCTCACTTTCCACCAGTGAGTGGATTTGATGTGAAAACCACTGGCTGGTTCCTTCACATAATCCTCACATGGTGGGAAAATACCTCTGTCTTTTTTCATGAACATGAATATATTTGCATTTTAGAACTTTTCATGAACATTTTGTGAGGGCGTTGATGGATATGAGTAGCTCATATGAAACTACATGCAGGGAGACATATCAAGAGTTTTATTGATGATGAAAACGGACTTAATGACTTAAAGGTCCCATATTGTAGAAAGTGAAATGCTGAAGACCTGGAAACGTTGACCAATCAGAGCAGACTTGGCTTTTTCAGGAGTGGGGCTTAAAGAGACGGGCGATAAAATGTAGCGTTTCAGACAGAGGGTGAATATAGGTATATTCCAAGCGGCAACCTTCGGTGCTGAAAAATGAAGCCAACGCGGAAGTGCCTAAAACTGCAGTTTATCGAGTGGCCACTTGAGGCTGGCTCCAAAAGGGTGTCAATCCGAAGACCCCCATGTTAAAATGGGCACATTTACAGCAGAATGGAGGGATGTCCAGATCCGATCACGTGATCGGAAATCGGGCCCGATCACGTGGTTTCAGACTCGATCGTAATCGGACGTTACCTCCCGATCAGGAGTCGGATATATATGTATATATATTCTCATTATTTTTTAACACATCTATAGTTATGCGGTGGCACAGAGTTAGACCCTTTTGACTCCACACAGAAACAGCAACGCATGCGGCATGACATCACTTTGTTGCAGAGACGGTATTGGTTAAATGCTGGCAAAGTAGAACACGGAAGCAGCTTGAAGTGGAAAGCGTGAGTATGTCTGCGGTCTGGAGGTATTATAAAGTTGAATTATTATAGAAGTATCGGATCGGGACTCGGTATCGGTAGATACTCAAAATCAAATGACTCGGACTCGGACTCGAGGGCAAAAAAACCTGATCGGGACATCCCTAGAATTAAACATGACGGTATAATTAGGGGGTTCTGCTTTGAGTAACAGATGTTCTGCCATCAAAGGAGGCGAGTATAGACTGTAGGCTTCATTCAGCCCGCCTCTGCTCCATCCACTCTCCACCTATTTGCCCATTTTTGGATGAGCCACTGCCAAGATGGTGAACGGAGCAACCGGGAGCCGCCCATTTTGAGCTGAATTTTGGCTCTTCAGAAACCTATGGGTGGTGTCACAGTGTTACGTCCATATTTTATACAGTCTATGGTAAATTCAAACAGACAGTGAGTGTTTTTTTAACATTAAAGCATGTAAACATGTTTTAGTAAAACCCAAAATACAAGTAGAACCTGAAAATTAGCATAATACGTGACCTTTAAGACTATCTCTGATTGCAAAATTAAACCTTTTCCCAACTTTTCTTTTCTCTCTGTCTCTCTGTTCCAAACAGCACTGACAAAGATCCTAATTAGAGCCAGATATAAGCTGCAAAATTCTTCTCAATGGTTAACTGAGCACTGATGTCAGAGATGCAGTGGGGGTGAAAGTTGAAGCCATTGATTCACTTTGCCTGTTAGACTATGAAAAAGTTAATGGGACAATATGGCTTTAACTTGTATTCCTTGTTTGTTTTTGATAATCTGCTGTACTTCGTGTGGAGTATAAAAAGTCAGTGTAAATCTACAATAGCTACTCATTCATTTAGATTCATTGTTTTGAACAGAAACTTAATAAAAATCCAATTAACGTTTAGCCTTTTAGTGTTTAAAGACTTTAAGCCCAACTGGAATCAATCAACTTGAAACAATTACATGTAATTTACTGGGTTTACATTGTGGACTCGCAATGATGAGACATTTTGACTTACAACACTTACGTGTTCCTTCAATTTGAATACCGTATTTTAAATATGGTTTGTTTGTAATGATATTTCACATTTAGAAAAGAAGGATCTTGAGCTGGAAGCTTCTATAAGCCTGGTGACTTATACTGCAAGATCATAGCATCAACAAGGAAGAGGAAAAAAAGGGTTTTCATACAACTTTAACTGATTAGCCTTTGTACAAACACAGGGTTGTATGAAAGCTCATTATAGTTCTATTAGAGTCGTCTTTTGGCCACACATGGTTTAGATTTTGGAGAGGTCAGGGGTCATCATACATCTTACTCAGCCAATAATAAGTATCAGCATGAACTCTCACCTCCATCATCTTTTGCCTATTGCTCCAGACGGAGGGATTGAATCTCAAAAGTCTCATTAAATTGTCTTCCATTGAAGTTAATTTGCGCCATCCTCGTGCCTTAAGTCTGTTTTCTTTACCTAGCTAATCCCAAATGCATCCTTTTAACTATGATGCTCTCTCCTTGTGTATTTTCCCCAACAGTACCTACATTAACGCTTTATACACAAAGCTAATACGGCTAAGCAACAGTTTGCTCTTTGCTGGATTTCTGTGAAGAGGTCAAAAATAGAGGCTCACAGAAAATGTATATGGACAGGATGATGCACTAGTGAGACGGAGGGACAGAGCAAACATGACACCCTCAGGAGAGATAAGTCAGACAGACCCCCCAGACGTCTGTGTGTTCAGCAAATGTGATTAGGGGTCAATTAGGGGAGGAACATTTTGACACATGTCTTATATTTGCAGTGAGAAGAATGAGATAGCGGTGCAGAGGAAGGTGGAGATTGTATGGTGGATATTCAATACGCTGCTGGTGTTAGAGAGGCTATAAGGTACTGAGGTGCATTTAAGTTTGTGCCTCACATTCCAAAATATATCTCCTCTTTGATTGCAGTTTTAATAGAGCCTGACTTGTGTTTAATACATTCACAAGTTTTGCAGTCAACAGTTTTCCACACTACTATTGTTTGGAGCAAAGTTACCTTAGCAATTGTGCTTTTGGTCCATTGCAGGACCAGGCTTTAATTTTCTTTGGGAATCAGTCCACAACAGTGAGAAAGTACACATACAAGACTGACATGACCTCACATTTCTACGTGCGTACATAAAGTCAGTAATATGTCGAGGTTTCCTACGTCATTGGAGAGCTCTGTGAAACTGCTAAAGCAGAGCTGGAAGTCTTGTTTTGGTAAACACTCCTCTAGAAACCACCCCGATCAGAATGTGGCTTGGCCTGCTGCCAGAATTAATATGCGGTTAATGACAAGGTTTGGCAAGCTGCCCTGCTCTATTGATCCAATGTGGATTCTTCCAGTCCACTTTATTACCCTAATGTAAAACATTCATCACTGATCATTTCTGCTGTCCAACTCAGCTGAACACTGAAGAGTATATGCAGTCTTTTTACTTTGTCAGGCACAGGGTTCTCTCGCAGAAACTGCATATTTCAGATGATCAGATTTGCATCAAATTTACATACGTTTGTCCTCTACACTCTTAAGTAGGTAAGAGCCCACTACTTCACTTATACAGTAAGATATGCAACATCATCACAAGTAACAACTGTGTCAGATTTCTGTTAGGCAAAAAGACTGCAAAAGAACAGCAGAACAGTTTAAAACAAACATAATAAAATTCAGTTTATGTCTCACATCATGAGCCTGGCTAAAGAGTATTTTGCTTTAGTGAATGTAAACTATACGTGACAACATCTGGAGGTGATCTATGCAGCATGATGTTAGCACTAATGCCTGACAGCAAGCGGGATGGAGAGAGGGTCCCTTAAAAGCAACATGGGCTGCTCTGAATGAAGCTATTAATCCAGCTGTAGACTTAATGTACAGAGTGAAAAGAGCTTCAGTGAGAGCTGGGACCTTGTCATATGCTCATCCATCCGTCTCTGTCTCTCTGTCTGTCTCTCATTCTGTTTCTCTCTGTCCCTGGGATGGGCTCCAGGTGTGTTGTAACAGTGTGGTTGTTTCCATGGTATACACTCACCGCACAGGCGCCAGAGTGCTGTGGTTCCTCAAGATAAGTTTTCATGAACAGTTGGTTTGGATGAGCCAGACACAAAGTCATAATCTTTGTCAACTTTCATTAGGGCAGTTTTGGGTTGACCTTGTCAGACTCATGCCGCACTCATCAGTTTGACTGAGTCCAGCTGTGTGGAATAGCCAGTGAACGATTGAACTGTAACTCTTTTTATTCAAATTCTGGTCACCAAATAACAGTTGCATGATTTGATTAACGAGTATTTCCTGTTTAGCCAAGATAAAGCTTATTCCTTTCTGCCATAGTGCTCCACTGTTATTAAAACACACCAATGAGCCACACTGTTGCACTGCTTCACATGTTCCTTCTTTCCTCCGTTTGAATGACATTTTATGAAAACCACAGTGCCCAGCTGTATATTTGTGACCAGTTCTTAAAGATCCACACCTTCAGTAGGAAGAAATGGGCTCGGGGCTGAGTGCAATAGACAGGGTTAGGGAAGTTGGAAAGTACCGAGAGACAACGCACATTGTTGGTTTTGGTCTTTTTAGGGATTTGTTGACATTAACAAAAATATAGATTATGGTCAGTCTTCTCCATTGTCTTTTTTCTAACTAGCCACCAAACTGCACTCTTTTTCTTTGATTTTTATTTTTACTTGGAAAAAATTGAAGTTAAAGTATCAGAACTATGTTGTTTGGTAAGGAGGGCTAAGATAAGGCTGAGGCTAACACACTGTGTTTGGTGGCTGTATGAATTTCACCATTTTGACAGACATAGGGATGACTAGATCATTTGATATATATATCCTTTAAGCACAGTTTTTTTATGATAATTCTTTTATTATTTTTATATTTTTGAACACACAACATACAGAACAAACAAATACAATCGAACAGGAACCAAAACCCTCACCCACCACCCACCCCCCACCCTCTGCGGTCTCGAGGAAAACAAAACAAACCAAAATATAAGAAAACAAAAATCACACCTTGCCTAGTCGCTCTCTTCTAATTCTTGTGGTGTTGAGGTCACCAGGACCGATACCTGTGCTGCTGTGTTTCTCCATAGGTCTATAGTCGATGACTTGGCTTTATTAATCCTTGCTGTAGAGAGCTCAAGTATAATTTGGGGCAGTGGTGGCCTAAAGGTTAGAGATGCGAGCTTGTGACCGGAAGGTCGTCGGTTCAATCCCCAGACTGACAGGATAAAATCTGGGTGGGGAAAGTGAAAGAACAGCGCTTGTCCCTCCCCCATTACCACCACTGAGGTGCCCTTGAGCAAGGCACTTAACCCCAACCACAGATCAGACTGTGGTTGTACTGGGCAGCTTCCAGGTATGAATGTGTGAATGTGATCAGGGCGTTCCTGCAAAAGAGAGGCTTCCTCTCAGTGAACCTTCCCTGAATAAATAAAGGTTAAAAAAAAAATAATAATAATGTCTAGGAAATACGCCAACCACTGTTTTATACAGAGCAAGTGGGGGGGGAGCCAGCGTTGAGCTATCATTTTTTGGTTGCGGTTGAGCCGGCTAGCCAAATTTTCCCGTCTCCCAAGCAGGTGTAATTTAGAGTCGTCATTAAGTAACAAAATAATTGGGTCAGTAGGAAGTCGACATCCTATCACATCAGATATTATTGATGTTGTTTTATTCCAAAACTCATGCACCTGTTCACACTCCTAGACCATGTGTAGGAAAGTTTGTTCAAGTTGACAGAACGTGCAATAGGGAGTCGGAATGACTTTAGAGACGTGTCTCTTCTGAGGAGTCCAATATGTCCTACAGCATATGTTGAAGTGGATCTGCTTGTGATTTGTGTTCTTGGAACAGTGGGAAATGTTGTCCCAAACTGTCTCCCAATTAATTACATTACCCTCAGGGCTCAGCTCTCGCTCCCATTTCTTTACTATTGGGAGTTCTCCTATGGATACTTGCAGCAGTTTAGCATAAATCTTTGATACTAATCCTCTCACAGGAGAATCACCAAGCCATTTAATGATTGGGTGCACCTCAAGACTGTTCCCGCATGGTACTCCATAACATTTTAGGGCTGATCTTAAAGTGCCCATATTATGAAAAAATCACTTTTTCTGGGATTTGGGGTGTTATGTTGTGTCTCTGGTGCTTCCACACACATACAAACTTTGAAAAAAATCCATCCATGCTGTTTAGAGTGAGATACAGTTTCTGAATGTGTCCTGCCTTCAGTCTCTGGGTGAGCTGTTCAAAATCGGCACGGCTTGTGACGTCACAAGCCGAAACGAGCAGGCTAACCGCAACCATTAGCTCGTAGCGTTAGCATGCTAACGCTAATGCTAACGCTAGCATGCTAACGCTAGCATGCTACCTCGTTCTCAATAGCAAAGCACTGCTACAACACACACAAGTTCACCATAATCTACAAAAGAACTACTTACATGTGCGCCCTCATTTAGAAGTCTCCCAGCTAATCCTGCCTTGTAACTGACCGAAGTTGTAGAAACAGCCTTTCTTTTACTGTCTATGGAGCTAGCTAGCTGACATGATCTACATCTGAGTGCAATCAAAGATAGTACAGAAGAAGAAGAAGAAAAGAGGTCTCACTCTGTAGCTAAAACAGAGACCAGCTGAAAAGAGGATCTGCAGCAGTGAGAGAGAGCGGTACAGTACAACAAAAATATGGTGTTTTTTGAAAATTAAACCATGTAAACCTATTCTGGTACAACCTTAAAATACAATTATGAACCTGAAAATGAGCATAATATGGCTGCTTTAAAGTGCCCATATTATGAAAAAATCACTTTTTCTGGGATTTGGGGTGTTATGTTGTGTCTCTGGTGCTTCCACACACATACAAACTTTGAAAAAAATCCACCCATGCTGTTTAGAGTGAGATACGGTTTTTGAATGTGTCCTGCCTTCAGTCTCTGGGTGAGCTGTTCAAAATCGGCACGGCTTTCTACGTCACAAGCCGAAACGAGCAGGCTAACCGCAACCATTAGCTCGTAGCTAACGCTAGCATGCTACCTCGTTCTCAATAGCAAAGCACTGCTACAACACACACAAGTTCACCATAATCTCCAAAAGAACTACTTACATGTGCGACCTCATTTAGAAGTCTCCCAGCTAATCCTGCCTTGTAACTGACCGAAGTTGTAGAAACAGCCTTTCTTTTATTGTCTATGGAGCTAGCTAGCTGACATGATCTACATCTGAGCTACTGCGCATGTGCAAGTGCAATCAAAGATAGTACAGAAGAAGAAGAAGAAGAAAAGAGGTCTCACTCTGTAGCTAAAACAGAGACCAGGTGAAAAGCAGTGGTGAGAGAGAGCGCGGTGCAGTACAACAAAAATATGGTGTTTTTTGAAAATTAAACCATGTAAACCTATTCTGGTACAACCTTAAAATACAATTATGAACCTGAAAATGAGCATAATATGGCTGCTTTAAGCGAAGATAAAGGAAGAAGGATGTCCTAGGGATCTCAAAGCTAGCTCTCAGGTCTTCAAAACTTAACATACCTTCCTCATTGAATAGCTGGTCTAAGGTATAAATGCCTCTGTCACTCCACTGGTTACAAGTAAAGGGTTTGTTACCAGACATAAGGTGTGCATTGTGCCATATTGGGGTATTCAAATGCCACTTATTGGTGTATCGTAGGTGCTCCTCCACCTGTTTAAAGTTGGTCATTGTGTTGGTGATAATAGGGCCATAGGCTAGCATACACTTCTTTGGGCACACACCTGCAAAAGCAAGGTCTTGCAGTCTTAGACTTCCAGTGAGGTTTTGCTCTATTTCTCTCCATGGGACTATAGATGAGGGGTCCATCCACACTCTGAGGGCCCGTAGCTGAAAGGCTCTGTAGTACACTTTAAGGTTGGGGAGGGACAGGCCTCCCGTGTTTGTGGTACGTTGCAGGGTAGAGAATTTTAGCCTAGGTTGTTTATTATTCCAAATATACTGCCGAATTACGGTATCAAGTTTCTTCCAGAAATGTATTGGTGGGGGTAAGGAGATCATTGTACTTAAGAAATTCACACAAGGAACTATGTTAATTTAAACAACAGCAATCCTGTACCGTAGCGATGCCGGCAACGCAGTCCAATTGGCCAGATCCCTTTGAACACTACTTAGTATAGTTTCATAGTTGTCCTGGACAACTCGCTGTAGCGATGCATGAATGGTGATGCCCAAATATGTAATTTTGCTTTGGGTTGGTATTGTATCACTAATAGCTGATGTCACCTGTCTGTTGTTCAACAGAAGAAGATTAGATTTATTCCAATAGATTTTATAGCTGGAGATTGAGTCAAATTCGTTAAAGATCTTAAGAATTTTTGGAACAGACTCCTCAAGGTCAGAGATGTAAGCTAACGATATTGAGTTGTTATTGGATTTAATCTGGACATTACATATTTTATGTTGCCTTATGGCTTGGGCTAACGGTTCAAGAGAGATTGCAAATAGCATGGGAGAAAGCGGACATCCCTGTCTCAAGCCCTGTGCGATGGGGAATGGCTCTGAGTGCAGGCCATTGGTTGAGACTATGACCGTGGGATTCACATATAAAGTACGTACCATGTCAATGAATTTGGCTCCCAAACCAAGCCTCTCCATTACTTGCCACAAGTAGTCCCACTCTAGGCGGTCAAAAGCCTTTTCCACGTCCAGTGATAAAACTGCTGCCGTTGTTGGAAGGTTTTTGGCTTCTTCTATTACATGGAATAATCTGCGTATATTGTCTACAGTGTGACGCTTTGGTATGAACCCTGATTGGTCGTGGTGGACTATCTTCTCAATAAAATGTTCTAGGCGTAGTGCCAAGACTTTGGAATAGAGCTTAATATCAATCCCAAACAGGTCTAGTGCTTTCCTATATTAAACATGAACAATGTTACAAAAAACCTTAAAACTAAGTCCCAACCATCTATTAAGTTCTGAAATAAACTGTATGAAAAACAAATCAGCCATGTAGGAGTAGTAGACATAGATTATAAAATACAGTCTAATCAAATGCTCCTTATAACTCGGCTCCCAAGCTCATACATTATGTTTCGACCAGGTATTACGCTCTGAAATAGGCTGCGTGGGAAACAAACCATGTAAGAGTAGTAAATATAGATTATAAGAATAACATGTTCTTTCAGTCTAATCAAATATTTCTCCACAGCTTGACTCTCAAACTCACACACCATGTTCCAACCAGCTACCAGTTTCTGAAGTAGGCTATGTAAAGTGATCAGTCCGTGTCCATCATGTTTTCAGCCTTATCAAACATTCCTTTAAAGTCAGGTCGCCAAACTTACATGCAGTGTCCTCAGTCGCCGGGTCCGCCCACTCAGGCTCCTGCACCGGACAAGAGGTCCCCACACTGCCGTCCGGGCCCGATGGCAGCTCCCAATCTGGCTGCGAAGCTCCCCGTCTCCCTCCTCCATATCCAGATCCCAGTTGGACGGTGAAAGCGCTGTAGTCAGGCTTAAAGTGCAGTGTTGCATTGGAATCACGAATCGGGCCTTCCTGTTGTACTTGTCTCGCCCCCTGGATAATTGCCTGACGGTCCTGGTATCTCAGACACCTGAGAATCAGTGTGCGCGTCGTTGCACTCTTGCCGTAGATCCTGTGTGCCCTGTCAATTTCGATGGTAGCCCTGTTCCGTAAGGAAGGGATCCATTTTGGCAACTGATTTTGAAAAAATCCAACTGGGTCATCGTTTTCGCTGCCCTCTTTCAGTCCAATGATGCACACATTATTTCTTCTCGATTTGTCCTCCAGTTCGGCCAACTTCAACTCAAATTTCTTCTGGTCATCAATACAGGCTTTCACCGTGTTTCTCATCTGTCTATTGTCTTTTTGCGCCTCGTCTAGTCGCTGGATTAGGTCTCTTACTGTAATTCCCTGTCGCTCAAGCTCTGTCCTGATGTGTTGTAGCGAGGTATCAATTTCTGCTAACGCTTCCTTCATTGCGATGCGGACCGCTGATTGAAGCCCGCTTTGTTGCTTTTCCAGGACCCTGGTCATAGCCTCTTCCATGCGTAGATCCGCGTTAGCATGAGAATCCTTGCTAGCCGTCGCCATGTTAGCAGAGTTGGCAGAGTTCTGTGCTCGGTTAAACGTCAGCGAGGCCTGTCTTTTCGCTCCTGCAGCCATTCCACTAAGTCACCGTGGTAACAAATGAAATGATTGATGTAGAATAAAAAAGAATAGACCTGATTTTTAATGAAAATGCGGAGAAGGGGCGAGGAGCTTCAGCCTCGAGCAGCCATGCGATCGTCGGTCACGTGATCTCCCTCTAAGCACAGTTTTTTATTGAATATAATTTATCTTTATTTTAGTAGAAAATAGATTTAAAGATATTTAGAACTGAAAATAGCCTTATTTTGTGGTCACAAAACGAGGTGTAAATGTTAAAAACAGATTATAGAAATGATCCAAAAGATGAAGGCTGAAGCAATAGATTTATAGTTTGATTATAGACATTAATATGTGTATGTTTGTATGATTGTGTGTCTGCTGCTCACATATACACTCACCTAAAGGATTATTAGGAACACCTGTTAAATTTCACGTTAATGAAATTATCTAATCAACCAATCACATGGCAGCTGCTTCAATGCATTTAGGGGTGTTGTCCAGGTCTAGACAATCTCCTGAACTCCAAACTGAATGTCAGAATGGGAAAGAAAGGTGATCTAAGCAACTTTGAGCATTGCATGGTTGTTGGTGCCAGACGGGCTGTTCTGAGTATTTCACAATCGGCTCAGTTACTGGGATTTTCATGCACAACCATTTCTAGGGTTTACAAAGAATGGTCTGAAAAAGGAAAAACTTCCAGTATGCAGCAGTCCTGTGGGCGAAAATGCCTTGTTGATGTTAGAGGTCAGAGGAGAATGGCCCGACGGATTCAAGCTGATAGAAGATCAACTTAGTCTCAAATAACCACTCGTTACAACCAAGGTATGCAGCAAAGCATTTGTGAAGCCACAACACGCACAACCTTGAGGTGGATAGGCTACACCAGCAGAAGACCCCACTGGGTACCACTCATCTCCAATAAAAATAGGAAAATAAAGCTACAATTTGCACAAGCTCACCAAAATTGGACAGTTGAAGACTGGAAAAATGTTGCCTAGTCTGATGAGTCTTTATTTCTGTTGAGACATTCAGATGGTAGAGTCAGAATTTGGCATAAACAGAATGAGAACATGGATCCGTCATGCCTTGTTACCACTGGGCAGGCTGGTGGTGGTGGTGTAATGGTGTGGGGGATGTTTTCTTGGCACACTTTAGGCCCCTTAGTACCAATTGGGCATCGTTTAAATACCACAGCCTGCCTGAGCATTGTTTCTGACCATGTCCATCCCTTTATGACCACCATGTACCCATCCTCTGATGGCTACTTCCTGCAGGATAATGCACCATGTCACAAAGCTCGAATCATTTCAAATTGGTTTCTTGAACATGACAATGAGTTCACTGTACTAAAATGGCCCCCACAGTCACCAGATCTCAACCCAATAGAACATCTTTGGGATGTGGTGGAACGAGAGCTTCATGCCTTGGATGTGCATTCCACAAATCTCCATCAACTGCAAGATGCTATCCTATCAATATGGGCCAACATTTCTAAAGAATGCACCTTGTGTGCCATGAAGAATTAAGGCAGTTCTGAAGGCGAAAGGGGGTCAAACACAGTATTAGTATGGTGTTCCTAATAATCCTTTAGGTGAGTGTAGAAGAAGCGGAAAAACTAAAATATAGACAATCACCAGTCTTCTTTATGGTGTTTTTTTCTATGTTCCTCCCTTTTGGCAATTGTACTGCATCTACTGTATCTAATTGTAATAAAGCACTGTTCTCTAAAAATCACAGAAAATATCGAAAAAGATAAATGCCAAAGATCCTCAAATCCTCTCTTCTTTTATGTCTTCTCTTTTGGTCTTACTTTACCTTTCCTCTCAAACCTATTTTCATAAATGTACCTATTCAATCCCCTTTTTGCACCTGTCATCATATTTAAGCACCACTTTTCTGTCTCTTCTCACCATGTGACGCCTTACCTCTTCCCACTGGTCCATACCATCCTGTCCCATCCCATCCTGTTCTGTCACGCCTCGCCTTTCCCTGTCATCCCACCCCATCCTGTCCTGTCCAATCCCTTCCAATGCCGTCTCATTCCTTACTTCAGATTATTGCCTCTCTTCTCATGTGTCTTTCTTTCCTCCGATCTCCCCTGATCCCTGCCTCTCCCCTGCTTCGCATTCCTCTCTCCTTTTTCCTCTTTAATAAGTGCTGTCACTGTAATATTTACCTCACAGTTGAAATATTGACAAACACGATGTGAATCTGCCCAGAAAGCCCTTTTATAAACAGGACGAATTAGCCAAGGAAAGCCAAGCTCCATCTGGCTCAGATTGTTTGAGTTAAAGCAATTGCGTCTTTTAGCCTCCCCTCTGCGCGTGTGCTCACACACACACACACACACACACACACACACACACACACACACACACACACACACACACACACACACACACTGACATGTGCAAAGGGTGAAGGAATTGTTACAATCCAGCTGCCTCCCATCCATGGCTCATCCGCAACTGCCAAGAGATGATGATGCTGATGATGAAGTTGCACTGGACAGCATGCCAGCATTGGTCCCATGATGACATCATAGGCTGATGTCATGCAATCGGGTGTGGTGATTGGACAGGCAGCTGAGAGGGGTTATGTGTGTGTGTGTGTGTGTGTGTGTGTGTGTGTGTGTGTGTGCGCGTGCGCATGTTAGGACAGGGTGAAAATATGCAGTATCCTCTGGGGCTCTCTGCAGTCAGTCAGAGTTTTGGATGGACACTCACTATTGCGTTTGTACTGGAGAAGGAAAAGATTGAGGAAGAGACGTAGAAGGAGGAGGAGTAGGTGGAAGAGCAGGAGGAAAAGTAGAGGAAAGAAGAAAAGCAGGAAGGAAACGGATAGAAAACAGTGATGTAAAGGTGGCAAGTGTAAAAGAGACTGAGAAATAGAAGAAACAAGACAAGAGTCTACAGTCCTGCTACATTTATTTCAGACCGACCAACCAACTGATCGATCAATCGACCAACATTAGCCATGCCGTTAGCATGGTTAAAAATGAAATAAATAAAGCAGAAATAGAAAAAAAACACTGCTGAGATCCCTCTGTAACAATTAGTAAAAGTAAGAGTAATTATACTGTAAGTGAAAAGTCTTTCTGCAGGTATGCAGGTCACTGGAAACACGTACTAGTTGTAGTCAGCGATTCAGCTCAAAGGGAATCCAGAGCACCACATACCTGTGATAGCACATTTAATCTTATCTTCTGTAGTCTATCATTGGGGACACCTGAGGAGTGGGTTTTTCTTAAAGCTTGTTTTTCCGCTCCTGAGAGGAAAGTCTGGTGTCATTTCTTGGACTTCGGTTGGCCTCCTTGTGGCAGTAAATTGCATCACAAACCTCCCACGCAGTCCACAAGCGATAGGAGCATATCAGCAGTTGTGGCTGTTGTCACAATAGTGAAAGAGACACAAAGTTATACTGTACTGACTGCATATAAAGTCAAATATATAATTATTAAAATAGGTAGGATCTGTAGAAAAATTAACAGTAGACAAACTTGTTTCCTCAAAATAGAGGAAAGGACAAAGAGTCTTTATCAGATATCAGTCGAAGATGAGTCACGTGTGGATGAAAGTAGGCCAGTCTGAGAATGAGAGACACAGGTGTGTGTGTGTGTGTGTGTGTGTGTGTGTGTGTGTGTGTGTGTGTGTGTGTGTGTGTGGCAGAAGTCAGATATCAATGCTGAAGATGAAAGATAAGACCAAGTTGAGTCTTTATCAGATATCAGTCGAAGATGAGTCATGTGTGGATGAAAGTAGGCCAGTCTGAGAATGAGAGACACAGGTATTCGTGTGTGTGTGTGTGTGTGTGTGTGTGTGTGTGTGTGTGTGTGTGTGTGTGTGTGTGTGTGTGTGTGTGTGTGTGTGTGTGTGTGTGTGTGTGTGTGTGTGTTGTGTGTGGCAGAAATCAGATATCAATGCAGAAGATGTAAGAAAAGAGCAAGTTGACCAGGAGATATTTATTTATCAATGGTCTGCTGGGACCTGATGTACAGACAACTGGTAGCCCTGCTTGCAATAGCAGAGCTGAACCTAGCTACCAAACTATGACTGTGTTTGGTGGCTGTATGAATTTCACTATTTTGACAGACATAGGGATGACTGGATAATTTGACGTGTGTGTGTGTGTGTGTGTATGTATATATATATAATATCCTTTTTTATTAATAGATTTTTATTTAAGTAGTAAAAGAGATTTTTAGAACTGAAAATAGCCTGTAAATTTGAAAAACAGATTATAGAAATTACCTAAAAGATGAAGGCTGAAGCAATGGATTTATAGTTTAATTATAGGCGTTCATATGTGTATGTTTGTGTGTCTGCACACATGTATCTTTTAGATACATGCTTTTACAAAACCAAAGCTGCACTCACTTTTAACTGCCTCACCCATTTCATTATGTGTGACATTTACATGTTCTGTTGTCTTGTCTGTTGTTGTTAGTGTTTGTCTTGCCTCTCAAACTATGAGGGTGTTGCATGATTGTTATTGTTTTTATGTTTTACTTTTTATGTATCTGCCTTGGACAATAGATGAAAATTAGCTATGGTGCTAACTCTAGCATATTTACATTGTGTACTTGTACTGATGTCCATTAATATGCACTGTCCCTATCTAAATAAACAATTAAATAAAAAATAAATAAATAAATAAGTATGTTAGAAGAATGTGGAGCTTTTGTCAAACAAGCGGGAAAAAAGAATCATTAACCAGCGAGTGAGATTTCTTGAAATATATTTTATATCTTAATACCTACAGCTGCTGAGCTGAGAGTACCACGGCTGTGTGTTACATAATTTAGGGTTTTGCTGCTATGACGCAACTTCAAATATGGCCCCACAAACCCAGGAGGTTAGTTTATAGACATGTAATTTACTTTTATAAGCCCAGCTTTAGTAGTTGGGAGTCAAAGATGAAGCAAGAAAAATAACTGCCAATGTTTGCATGGCCCACTTGAGCAATGCTCCACTGCAGAAGGATAAAAGATCATATGAGGAAATATGGACACATCTCTTCAATGTGTGTCAGTTTAAAAATGTTTGTTTTTATTCTCGAAATGAGATGTACAGTATCAGCTAAACGCATACCTGACGGTAAGCACACAGATTTACTAATACAGTGCAGTTTCTAAGTATTTGGACAGTGAAATGACTTTCATTGTTTTGACTCTACTCCAGCAGTTTGGATATAAAAGGAAACAATGACTGGCGGGTTAAAGTGCAAAATATCAGTGTTAAGGGTGTTTAGGGTGTTCACATCCATACTCTGTGAACATTGTAAGAATATTTACACACACCCAAATGGGGGGATTGTATTAAAGAAAGGCTACAATGATGTGGATGTAAACCTCCTCAAATTATTTTCATTTCAAATCTTTAGTCTGTAAGTCTAAATACTTACAGACTGCAACAACATCACTAGTGTTAGATGTACTGTACTGTTTTACAATAAGGAAATATTTGTTTGTAACTAATATTTTGTATTATTTAACTAGTAGTTTCATTGTAGAATGCTTAATACGGATAAATAATGGGGACTGCCCATTGATACAAATGCCCATTATACCAAAACCCCAATAGTTTGAAAGTTTTGGACTTTAGATATTGCAACATTTTGGTCAACTGATATTAAAAATGCAATCACAAATGTATATTACAAGTTTGACTGGAAAACAAGCACAGTATCTGTGATACTGAAAGTTTGACATTTTTGGGAATCCGCTTATTCGCTTTCTTGCAGAGAATTAAATGAAAAGATAAATAGCCTACTAGTCTTGTGTTTATATGCTAAATATGAAGCTACCACCAGCAGCCGGCTAACTTGGCAAACAAATGAGATATAACGCGTTCATTATTGAGCTTTAGAGGTGCTGGCAGGTTGCCTTTGGACTAGTCTATATCCTTGATGTTTTACTTCCGGGATTGCTCTGGTGCCGCAGGAAATTCCGCCGGATGCATGTATTTTCCGTTTCCTTCCACTTTCTTTGTGTTGGAATTTTAAATTCAGTGGATTAATGAGGACTATTGTTAGCGTACAAATCTAGACGCACCCTAGTAGCAGCAAATTTATTTTGCAGCCAGGGGGGGTCTAGGCACTCTCCGTTGGCTTGCGAGCTGGAAAAACCAAACTCTGGTCAGGCCAATCACATCATGTATAGAGTTGGTAGGCGGGCTTATGGCTGCTGCTGGGAACAGCGGTCTTCTGGAAGACTTGGAGTTAAGCTTTTCTTTGAGAAAAGAACAAAGAACGGCACTGAAATCATTCTTAAAAAAGGAAGATGTGTTTGGAGTTTTTGCCGACCGACCGGATACGGCAAAAGTTTAATCTATCAACTAGCTTCGCTACTTTCTTCGTTGCTCTGTCTGGTTGTAGCGCTATCCTATTGCGTGCAGAGGAAATTTCGCCCCTCGGATTGAGCCCTGCCAATGGTGAGTTCCCAGACCCAACATCTTGATGTGGGTCTGGCTTGTCAGGCTAGACTATTGTTGACTGCTCCTCAGATCTCTGCATGGTAAATTCAGACAGCTAGCTAGCTCTCGCACGACTATTTTGCAGCGGCTCTGTGAGGAGTTTAGCGCCGCCCATGACGATTCTGATTGGTTTAAAGAAATGCCATTAAACGAGAGCACGTTTTCCTCCCATCCCCAAATGCTATGTGGAGTAGCCAGACCCTCCTTCAGCGTGCTTTGGAGGAGGGTCTGGCAAAAGCGAGACTACCTTTGGACAGAGCCAGGATAGCTTTTTCCACCTGTTTCCTGTCTTTATGCTAAGCTAAGCTAACAGTCTCTTGGCTGTAGCTAGCTCACATATTCAATGGGCAGACATGTGTTATCGATCTTCTCATCTTACTCTCAAAAGAGAGCAAATAAAATGTAGCTTTAGCTTCCAAAAATGTTGAACTTTTCCTTTAAAAGGATTTTAACATATAACCCACACATGCTGCCGGGCTGGGAGAAGACTGTCTGACTGTTACACTGACAGGCGCGGCTGACAGGTAGTAAGGTCTGCAGTGGTTGATCCCTGGCCAGCAGGGTGTGGGTTCACTTCCTTTGCCAGCACTGTGTCAAAACTCTGGCACAGAGCTCCACGTCCTCTGGTGGGTGGAGATTGTGTGTTGTCTGGTGATGAAGTGCCCCGTCATTGCAGATGAATGAAGGAGGGGATAGGAGAGTGACATCATAGACATCATTTGAGATGTTTGTAAGCATCAATGGGTGTACACAGATGGAAAGATATCCAGCATGTATGAAGGTGCTTGTATTTGTGTGCACAGGCACATGGGTGTGTGCACATTCCTTAATCATGGATGGTCCCTTCTACTGTGAATCCCTCCAGCTGACAGGAGCTTCTAGTTGTAGTAATTGTCTTTTTATA
Source organism: Sander lucioperca (assembly GCF_008315115.2). Taxonomy (NCBI): domain Eukaryota; kingdom Metazoa; phylum Chordata; class Actinopteri; order Perciformes; family Percidae; genus Sander; species Sander lucioperca. The sequence continues at coordinate 4,855,299 of NC_050186.1, forward strand.
GCCACAGACTGAGGCGCCCCTTGACCCAGGGAAGACAAACAGACAAGCACTTCAAAATCACCTGCTGGTCAGTAAAGAAGAAGCTTGCTAAATGATAGCAAAGGAAAGTGAAAGAGGAATAAATGCTTTGAGGGGAATTTAGGAATGTTAAAATGTCATTGGTCCCTGAGGCCAATCAGAAAAAAAAACTCACACAAGTGGCAGTAGCCGCTCAAGACGTTACATAGCTTTTGCTTCATTTTGTTTCTCTTGAACTACGCTTATCTGACTTTTGGCCCCCATAAAAGAGCCCTGTATTGTTACTGAACAGAATAGTAACAAGATTAGACCTGGCTCGGCTTTGTGTGTGTAATAACTCCACCTCTGTGGCATTCATAACACAGGCCTGGGTCCCAGTTAAGAGGGAAAACGGATAAAATAAAGCAGCGGCAGCGCTCTTATCCGACTCTCCCCTCCCTATGCCTTTCCTTCCTGCGAAATCAGATCTGAGCTCTGGCCTGTCTCTCCACCCGGCCCCCCGAGAGGGTGGCTGTCTGTCCACAGCACTTCCTTCTCCAGCAACACGGGTGGCGTTAGGGCTGTTGCGTAACTACAGGCCAAAGGCACGATGTTATGAGGTCATCTCCCTGTGACCAATGTTATGCCTGCCTACTCCTCTCCAGCCAGGCTCAAGCCCCAGCCTGCTCCTCCCTTCCTGAGTGCATCTTGTGATGTAGGCTAGTGAAAGTAGGTCTGAGTCTGAGGTTATGTCCTGCTACAGCTGGCGCACATACATGGTTGGAAACAATTACATTGAGGCTGTTATGTCATAATTCAACCCAACAAATATATCAATTTACCTTCTGACACCTTCTCAACAAAGGGAGAAATGAGAAGTGTCACAACGTTAGCATTTATTGCAGAGCTATTGTATTGAGTTGCATTAGAGCAGAGAGAGAGTTTGCTGGTCATTTGTGGTGTTACAAATATGTCAACTTTCCTTTAAAGGAGAATTCCGGTCAATTTTTACGTTAATCTTGATCGCTATAGCTACGCGAGTACTTTCGATAGAAAAAACCCCGACCCGAATCAGTGCAGGTAACACGGAGAAGCTGCAGCTACGTACTACAAGCGTCCACTGAGCTAAAACGGCAGTGGTCGGGGCAAGTTTTAGAGTGCCTTTGTGCCTCTTAACAGACATAAAATGCAATTAATATGTCTGGGCCACATGAACAGGGCCCTTACGTGTCAACAAGATGCGTTTTCAACTCAGACATTGTTTAAATTCACCTACCATGGTCCCTGTCTCGATCCTGCTGGTAGCTAGCTTGCCCTGCTAGCTGATAGCCATTAGCCGTTAGCTGCTAGCTGCCGTCCGGTGAGTGTATTCAGACAGGCTTCTGTGAATAATCCCTATAATAATCCACGGGGCGGTGGTGTGGATATGTCCTCCAGAGGACAGGTCATGTCACGTCTTGAAGTGTATTCCCCCCTAAAAAAAAAACGTAGTGCGGTAGTAGCTGTTAGCTGCTAGCTGCCCTCCGGTGAGTGTGTACAGCCAGATAGCCGTTAGCCGTTAGCTGCTAGCTGCCTTCCGGTGAGTGTATTCAGCCAGACTTTTGTTATAACCATCCCAATAATAATCCACAGAGCAGCGATGGTGTTGCTATGTCCTCCAGTTACTGAAGGCTAGCTTTAGCTTGCTCTTGAGCAGCAACTTCATCTGCCTGTTTCCCCTCCGTCTGACTCGTTCTTTCCAACTCTTGTGAGGCTAGTTCTTTGTCTGTATACTCGGGTTCGAATAACCAAGGACGACCATCAAACTCAAAAGGCTCTTCCGTGTGTTGTATATCTGCTATATTCTCCATAGTTACGTTACTCCAAGCTTCTTCCCTTATAAACAACTCCGCTCTTCACTCTGTCTTCACATACTACTCCGATCTGCGCACTACTGTTTACCTTTTCCTGCTACAACTGAATTCCCAGGAGACAGCGCGATGCTACAGCTAAGCTTCAATAATGCTATTACTGTGCAAGCCACAGACATGTTTATCCCGTTTCCATGTAGTTACATAGTCACTGATATGGTCATAACAACTACAGTGCTCAGTTACCTATTTTGAGGGGGAAATAATCTAAACCTTTCGCTGCGAAGGCATGATCTGTCCTATGCAGGACATCCACCAGACCACCGGGCGCTCCGTGGATATATGGCTGGAATACTGCTGAATACACTCACCGGACTGCAGCTAGCAGCTAACGGCTATCTGGCTGTACACACTCACCGGAGGGCAGCTAGCAGCTAACAGCTACTACCGCACTACTGTTTTTTTAGGGGGGAATACACTTCAAGACGTGACATGACATGTCCTCTGGAGGACATATCCACATCACCGCTCCGTGGATTATTATCACAGAAGCCTGTCTGAATACACTCACCGGACGGCACCTAGCAGCTAACGGCTATCAGCTAGCAGGGCAAGCTAGCTACCGGCAGGATCGAGACAGGGACCAGGTCACCAGAGTAGGTGAATTTAAACAATGTCTGAGTTGAAAACGCATCTTGTTGACACGTAAGGGCCCTGTTCATGTGGCCCAGACATATTAATTGCATTTTATGTCTGTTAAGAGGCACAAAGGCACTCTAAAACTTGCCCCGACCACTGCCGTTTTAGCTCAGTGGACGCTTTTACACGTAGCTGCAGCTTCTCCGTGTTACCTGCACTGATTCGGGTCGGGGTTTTTTCTATCGAAAGTACTCGCGTAGCTATAGCGATCAAGATTAACGTAAAAATTGACCGGAATTCTCCTTTAAGTCACTTGTTTGTAACCTCAAGTATTAATGTTTTAGACAAAGTGCTTGTTGCCTTTGATTTTTGCATCTTTCTGAAACCAACAATCCGACAAGCACGTCCACTTTATGCAGTTTGTCCAGGAGTGCAAAGATAAGAAAGATTGAAGGATCTCAACTTCTCTCTCAAGCTCTTTTTTTCACACATTTGTCATTGTGTCAGTCGTTGTATCAATCGTTCTGTCAGTTCTGTCCACCTCTTTGGGTCAGACTGACTTTTCCTCTAATGCCACCAGGAGTTTGACATTTTGGGATTTTAGTAAAGTATCTTGACAATTATTTGGTGGATTGCGATGAACTTTGGTACAGATATCCATGTTGCTGAGAGGATAAATCCTCGTTAACCTAATTTTTCCTATGGCGCCACCAGCAGCAAAGAACCACTGTGCAGCCTCTCAAAGTAGTGGAGTGCAACCCCAGGAGTGCCTTTCAGGACTGCCTTTTTAAAAGTGTGCGGCATTATCCACGTTTGTATGATTTTTTGCGATAACAAAAACACACAAGAGATAGAGTTCCTGGAGATAGGTCCTTGAGGCAGTGTAATGCCACCAGGAGGAGGCTATGACTGTAGGCTTTTTTGCTGTGCATACAAGTATGTCAATTTCGGAGGGTATTGACTTTAGACGTGGTCTGACGACACGTCGTACAAACTAGCTCATTTCAAGAACATCGAACCCAACTGCCTGCCACATAAAAATAATAATTTTCTCATGTACTATTTCTAACTGGGCTTAGGTCTGACTTCGACAGGCCAAGAAGAGGAAATATTACATTCTGACACCTTCCCACAACTCACCCTTCATCATATAACTTCTCTGCCTGCAACCTCCAACAATATAAAACTGTGTCTTTGTGCTTATCAGTCAAAGCATCAATGAACTCAAACAGGAAATGCTTTTTAAATGACCACGCTGCCCTTCTACCATAACGCTAACCAATTAGCTGCCAATAATTAAATGCTTGTGTGTATTTACGAAATGGACCCTGGCTCTGAGCACAGTTATTAGTTTTGTTTAGACAGTGAGGGGGGACACAGTCTCAAAAGGTCTCTTTGAGAAGCTCCTCAGGTGCATTTTGTCATTGCGGTCTGTGGCCTTATCTGATGAACTGTGAGATAAAGCTTGCATTCTGTGGACTACTTTAACATTTCCTATTGCAAAAACTACAACATTTTGTGCTGTAGATGGTCACGACATAGAGTGGAGACCAAGTGGCGCACAGAAATGGCGATAAGCATCAAATTGCTCCCATCAGCGACAAAACTGTCTCTGTTTCTCACATTTTGTGGCTCAGGCCATGGTCCCCAGAAAAAGGGCGTCTCTTCAAATGGAGCTGAATAAGAAACATTATGTCAGTAGGCAATAGAGAAAAAGCTATCACAGCATTTAGGTAAGGAATGACAAGTGGTCAAACCATTTAACATCTATCTTGGTATACAAGTTTAATGTGTGAGTGGAGAGTTTTCATAACTTTTGGGCTCAGTTCATTTGCCATATTTTTATACTCATAAATGAGTTTTTATAGGGATCCTAAAAATGAAGTACCTTCAGAAAAAGAATTCAGTAATGTGTGAGCAAACAATTAAAATCACTTCCAACACCTAAACTGAAATGAGAGAAGCCACACAGACTTCCTAGTGGGCTTGGATAATGTGGGCACAGCATATCATATTCAATTTGAGTCTGAGCTTGAATCATGTAAGTCACATATTGCTTTGCCATATCATTAATTCTTGATATTTTCGATACTCGATGAAGATGCTCCACCAGCATTCACTAGTCAGTGCTGCTATTTTCCTGTCTTGCCACTGTTACTGATCCAGTGTGTGTACAGTTTAAGATAAAAGGCTGCTCCTATCTGTGGGCAGAGGGTGTGTACACCAGATCAGCACGCACATTATCGTCAAGTGAATATTTACACTCTGGCCTGGTGCCCTGGCTTCTCTCTCACAATGGCATGTAACATGCTTTCTCTACCTCCATGCTCACTGAATGTGTCCCGACACTTCGATACGTCAAATGTTCACATTCCTGTTGAGTTTAATTCAATTTTCAGAACATAACCGGAGCTAGGTTGTATATTGTCAAATAGACAAGCTGATACAGTGACAGCATTGATACTTTGTGGAGCCAAGTGTAATAGTATTGCTGGCAGTGTCTACTGTGACATTATAATTTAGGTAACACCCTCATTATGGCTAAATGGGGCTGTAAGAGTGACATAATACTACAGAGACCCTCAGCTCAATGGAAAAACCCCTCAACAATGATCTGTCTTTAACCCACAGTTGTGTTACTATGCGTCCCCAACACCTGCTGCTTGCTATTCTGCCGCTTTTTTCACACTTTTAAACTTTATCTTCCCACTTCCATCGGTCTCATTTTCCACATTTCTCTTTTCTCTTCATGCTTTTCTGCTGCCTCTATTCTTTTAATCTTATATCTGCCTGTATTTTCCCCTTTCTTGTTTGTTTTCTTGTTTATTTGTCTTATCATTTCAGTTTCCGGGTCCTTCCTCCTTTCTTACAGTGAAAACAAAGTGCTACACTGTAAGAGAGAAAGAAACTAAACAGCTAAACATTTCCATGGAGATATTCAGATCTCAGCCTGACTGCCACAGTGAGTTGCGCTGTTTTTTTAGTATTAATTTACACCATCCTGGTACAGGGACCTAACAGTACAGCAACAGTGATGTTGAGGATGATGAAGACAATAATAATGGTAAGAGCAATAGAATACTACTTTCAGGTCTGTAGCGGCTGCTTACGCACGCATCAGAATGAGTCACAGGGAGGGGAGGGTCCTCCCTCCCTCTGCAACTTTGTGGTGAGGTATTAAAATAGCGAGGAGAAAAAAAAAACTGGTTTGACAGACAGTTGCACAATCTGGATTATTTGTTATGGAATGCAGGGTTAATCGTGGTGGATGTGTTGATAAGGGGGAATGCATGCACATTACTGCACTGTATATATGAAGAACAATTAAACAGGCAGGAGTTGAGGAGAAAGTTGAAAGAAGAGGGGAAAAAAAACAATATGGTGTTTGGAAGAGAGGATATTTTAATCTAATCCACCCTCAGGTTTTGCTTTGTTCTTTTACATTAAAGGGGTATTATTTTCATAGTTGTGATGATCATTTCTATCATTTATTTTCACGTTGTACCCACCAAAGTAATCACTGAGATCTGGGAACACTTTGACATTTCTGCAATGAGTTCAGATGGGGCAAGAAACAGTTAGAGAGATCAGGCAGGTTGTGGACAAGCCATCAGTTAAGCCAAATGATCTAAACCACTTTATTTGGAGGCATAACATACAGCACACTTCAAATGTTGGTAATGTGTCGTAAGTATGGTAGTTATGTTTACAATGTTTACAATAGTCCAGTTGACTAAACCTAACCCGTATAAGTAGAAAATGTTAACATGCTAACATGCTAAGATTGTTAACAAGGCAAACATTACTGTATATGCTTAACATCAGCATATTGGCATTGCTGTTGTATGTTAGCATGCTGATCTTAGCATTTAGTAGGGGTGCACGATTCAGAAAATGTCACGATTCAATATCGATTTTTATGATTTTTATGATTTAGGCTCAAGATTCGATTCAAAAACGATTCTTGATTTAAAAAAAAAAAAAAGATTCACAGTATGTAAATGTAGTTACTTTTCACATGCGATTGCAGTAGACATACAATTTATTATAATTTTTTTATTAAAAAATATGAATCGATTTTTGGAATTTTATGAATCGATTTTGAATCGGTAGAGCTTGAATTGCGATACGAATGTGAATCGATTTTTTTGCACACCCCTAGCATTTAGTCTAAAAACAGGCTCACAGAGGCCTCACAGAGCCGCTAGCATGATTAGGTGAGTACAATCTTAATATTACCCATAGAGTTAGCCAAAGCTGGGAAAATAAGACAAATAGACAATAACAAATGTGTTGTAAAAAACGGTAATTGTCTTTTAACTCTTTGAATAACCACAAACATTTGCAAAACATCCTCCTAAGTAAACATTATTAGTATTTTGTTTGATGTTCAAAATCCTCTGGGGCCGTCTTTAACCTAGATGGGAAACAGAGGTGAGCTACTCCAAAAATAGCTTTATGTCTTCCCTGTGGTGCTTCCCAGGTCTGTGACAGAGGAGAGAAACTAACTATAATTTTCTAAGGTATACAATACACTGCGCCTCTATTCATACGTCTCTTTCAGACACACAAACACATGCAGAATGTGGAAATGAGGATACTCATAGCTCCTGGGTATGTGTGAGCTCAATAACACAACCGTTTAGTCCTGACGGCACTTCAGTCACAACAGAGACACACACTGTTGATTGTTCTTCTCTTCACTGTGGAGTCATGCACTTGTTTGCTCTGTGCAGGAAGGAGCCCCTTACTTATTTAACAAGAAAACACAAATACAAGGCCGGCTGAATGAGGCCTTTATTGTTAACATGGGTGTGCTTTAAATAGCTAAATGGCTTTTTCTTGCTGTATGTGAATGTGGTGACACTGGTGCTGAAGCCTCCAAGACAAACAAAAAGTTGTATTTTTCCCTCTCCATTCATAGTGCAGGTGTGCACGAGTGTGTGTGCACATATGCCTACATTGTGTGCATGCCCATGTCTCACTGGCTTTTTGTAAAGTTCCATAATATGTCGACATTTCACCACAGCACAGTATCCTGCATCACATTTTCCCTGGGACAGATGTAGCTAGCTCACGTCTGCCATGTATGTGAGCAGGCATACATACTGTAGCTTGGCATTGTGGGGTAGTGGAATAAGTCCACACACAGTCTCATACAGTCAACAAGCTGGACAGCATCCACTCTGGCTGTAAGGTCTGTAAACCAACGCAGGGCAACAAGGTCACATAGTTAGAAACACAACCGCTGCATGAGTCACACGGGTTCTCTTAAAAGGTCTGGTGGCTTGAGGTATCGTTGGAAAAGCACACAAAACCATCATGTTATAATAAAGCGAGAGAAAAGTTTGAAAGATATGTTTTTCAGATAAGTATCCAAATTATTTTGAATCTGTCAACTGATCAAAGCATTCATTGAAAGACAATTGTAGAAGTGATTTCTCCAACGAAACTGGCACCTCCTCAGGTTCCAATTTGGCGTGTTCACACAGGGAAAATGGCAACTTTACAGCACGTTATGCTTTCAACACTGCAGCTTGTGGAGGCAATGACCAGCAAAACACATCAACATTTTTTACACTGTCTCATTCTCCATCTCACCATGGACCCTCAACTGACATATTCAACAATGGTGTCTGATTACCTGTCTTTTCGTGAAAGTTTTTGGCATCAGTTCTCCTACTCCTACTCCTACTACTCTGCTTAAAAGGAGAATTCCGGACAATTTTTACGTTAATCTTGATCGCTATAAATATGCGTGTACTTTCGTTTGAAAAAAAAACAACCCGAATCGGTGCAGGGAACACGGACTAGCTGCAGCTACGTGTACAAGCTTCCACTGAGCTAAAACGACAGTTGTCGGGGCAGATTTTAGAGTGCCTTTGTGCCTCTTAACAGACACAAAATGCAATTAAAATGTCTGTGCAACATGAACAGGGCCCTTACATGACAACAAGGTGCATTTTCAATTCAGACATTGTTTTAATTCACCTACCCTGTCTCGATTCTGCTGGTAGCTAGCTCGCCCTGTTAACTGCTAGCTGCTAGCTGTTAGCTGCTAGCTGCTGTCCATGATAAGTGACTATTGGTGCTTTAATAAAATATTTACACAATGAGATTTTTGATAAATAATCATCATTAATGTGGATATAATGACTAAGTGGGTAAAGGCAAATAATAGAACAGTTACAACAGTCTGGTAAGTTCAGAAAATGACATCGCTTTACTGTAATGCAGCCTTTAAAACCAGGAAAAGACAACACGTGCCATATTACGATATCCAAAATCTAAGACGATATCTAGTCTCATATCACAATATTGATATAATATCGATATATTGCCCAGTTCTAACCTCAAATCACAATGAGTAAATTGGGCTTGGATGCAAAATTGCATGCAAATTCAAAGGCAGACAGGGAAATAAAAGGAGCTTTAGTCACAGCAAATCAATTTGTGGTTTAATAATGTATTTGTTCATCTCTACAGAGGGAAACTTGTTAATATTGTTAAATATTTGTTAAAGCTCTAAAGCTCTGTTTCTACCAGTATCATGCACATTCATTAGTCTTCCTATGGAAGTACCTAAAAAAAAACATGGACAACTGATGTGACCATGATCAAGTGGCATCACTAACCCTAACCCCCTAACCCCGCTTTTTCCAATGTTTACAATACATTAAAGAAGAATGAAATTGTTTCTACTTCTTTTCTAGGCCATCTTTACACAATTTACACAGTTTCCCACCAAAGAATGTAATAAATAAAATCTGTGGGCAAGAAACACACTATTTTGAGTGTTAAAACAGACGTACATGTATTTCCACTGATGGCCAAGCTTTAACGATTACCATGCTTTTGTCATGTTTATGGGCATTTATGTGGAATGTTTTGCCAGGGGAATCCTAATTTAATTTTATAAGAACTTCTCAGTGTTTTTTCTTTTTGCCCCTCTAGCCTATTTGATTACAGTACCATAGCCTACAAGCTGCGTCATGAATGTCATTAACAGTTGGTGAAATTACTTTAATGCCTTTAAAGTGCACTATTGATCGCAGTTGGTATGAAATCAGAAAGCCTCTGATGTCTTTTCAAAAATGCCTGCAAATGAAGAGTGCTTTGCTGATGTGGCACATTTCCCATTTTGGTTCTAACAAAATCCATGTGAACCTACTAATTTAGTTCACTTCTAACAGCCAGTTTTCTTTTCAGACTCTTTAAATCCATGTGTCTAATGAACTGCGTGTAGTAGCTCTCTCCTTCTCAGTCTCTGTGTGTGCACATGTGTGTGTCGTGTTTATGCTCTGTATTGGAACTTTGCTTTGGCTCAAAGGAATAGCTTGACATTTTAGGAAATAAGCTTATTTGCTGATACCACTTTTATGTTTGTACACAATATATGTAGCTGGAGCCAGCAGCCGGTTAGCTTAGCTTAGCATAAAGACTGGAAACAGGGAGAAACAGCTAGCCTGGCTCTGTCCAAAGATAATAAACCCGTCTACCAGCACCTCTAAAGCTCACTAATTAGATGTTCTGCTTTCTTTCCTGGCAATGAAATAGTCCGCCACGTAAACAATCCTTGGTTTTTAATTAACAAGATATTACTTTGTTTAATTGTGAACTTAAGAGGTGCTGGTAGATGGATTTTGTTTACCTAGAGAGCCAGGCTAGCTGTTTGCAGGCTTTTCCAGCCGGTTAGAAGCTAAGCTAAGCTTACCGGCTGCTGGCTCCAGCTACATAAATTATTTAGCATACAAGCATTAGGGTGGTATCAATCTTCTTATCTAAATCTTGACATGAAAGTGAATACGCATATTTCCCAAAATGTCGAACTATTCCTTCAAGGGGATTCATTAGACTATCCCAAAAAGAATATCCATTATAATGTCCATTAAGTTCGACATGCAAAGATAATGCTTTCACCACTTACTTTCCACTGCCAGCTTTAAGTATCTTTATGATAAATGGCATGGTATCAGATTCGTACAATGAATATAAATTTGACCAAATAGGTTAGTTTTATGACATTTCATAGTTAAGTATTTCATTGAGCCAAAATAGCTGTAAATGTAAGAGAGAGAGAGAGAGTGAGTTAAAGGGTGGAGAGAGGGGGGCTGTTAGTTCATGAGCTGGTGGCCCATCTGCTTTGAGTTACTGAAACCCCCCTCCTCAATTAGACTCAGCATGATGTCAATAAAACGTCAGACTGGAGAAGCTATCACTTAAATTGGGCCTGTCAAGTATTGTTCTTTCCTCAGCATTCCAGCGGGGGCGATCAGTCTGAAATGATTTGTAGTTTGATTAAGGTTACCACAATGTGCCATTTCTGATTTGATTTGGGCGCTTGGCTTGAAAACGTTGCCATAAAAGTTGTTTGCCTTTTACTGGGGAGATAGATAGATAGATAGATAGATAGATAGATAGATAGATAGATAAACCGTGTTCCAAATTATTGTGCAAATTATATTTTACACAGATTTTCCTTAATAGTCGATGCAAATGATAGTCAGTATAATTTTCAAGTCACCAACCGTTATTTTTTTCAAAAATACAAAACTCAAAATGCAGAGTTTCAAAACATTTTATAGGTTGTAAAGAAGTGAAATGGTCATTTGCTGAATTTGCAGCATTAGGAGGTCATATTTACTGAAATCAAAAGCTATTTCAATCAAACACATCTTAACAGGGCAAGTTCCATGTTAACATAGGACCCCTTCTTTGATATTACCTTCACAATTCTTGCATCCATTGAACTTGTGAGTTTATGGAGAGTTTCTGCTTGAATTTCTTTGCAGGATGTCAGAATAGCCTCCCAGAGCTACTGTTTTGATGCGAACTGCCTCCCACCCTCATTGATCTTTTGCTTGAGGATGCTCCAAAGGTTCTCAATAGGGTTGAGGTCAGGGGAGGATGGGGGCCACACCATGAGTTTCTCTCCTTTTTATTCCCATAGCAGCCAATGACACAGAGGTATTCTTTGCAGAATGAGATGGTGCATTGTCATGCATGAAGATAATTTTGCTACGGAAGGCACGGTTCTTCTTTTTGTACCATGGAAGAAAGTGGTCAGTCAGAAACTCTTCATACTTTGCCGAGGTAATTTTCACACCTTCAGGGACCCTAAAGGGGCCTACCAGCTCTCTCCTCATGATTCCGGCCCAAAACATGATTCCGCCACTTCCTTGCTGACGTTGCAGCCTTATTGGGACATGGTGGCCACCCACCAACCATCCACTACTCCATCCATCTGGACCATCCAGGGTTGCACGACACTCATCACTAAACAAAAAAAAAACAGAAAAGCAGTAGCTCTGGGAGGCTATTCTGACATCCTGCAAAGAAATTCAAGCAGAAACTCTCCATAAACTCACAAGTTCAATCGATGCAAGCTTTTGATTTCAGTAAATATGACCTCCTAATGTTGCAAATTCAGCAAATGGCCATTTTCAGTTCTTTACAACTATTTCGTTGATGTATGTTTTGCCATCTAATTTCCAGATTTATGCCTGAATATTAAAGTTCACAACACAGGGAGGTTTGGAGAAACAGTGGAGACATTTATGTTTCTCCTCTCTTATTGCACTGCAAATTTATTAGGAGTTCCCTGGTTTTAGCGACGGGAGTTTCCCAACAAGACTGTCTCCTCTCTCATACAAACCATGCATCATCCTGCAGCGCCTACGTGCTGATATCCAGAATTATTATTGTCATTTTAACTTTCTGATTGCAGGCATGTTCTCAGAGAGTGAATCCAGGGCCTGAAAAACGGCGATCCATGGAAAAGGTCACACATTCCCAACCACTCCCAGTGGGAAAACAGGAGAGTCCACACCTTCTCAGGAACGCAGAGTCCAGCTACCCTGAAATCTGACAACAATTACCACATGAAGTTTGGCATATTATAATGACATTTTTGTGCAGACCTCGACTCAATGGCGTTTAGCCAGTCTGGAGATCATGTGTAGGCTATTTTGTAGTTTTAACAGTAAAAGCTATCCATTTATAGTATTTAGTCTTCAACTAAATATGTTGGAGAGCTCAAACTTCACATAACAGAGTGCAATGATACGCAGGCTCAAAGCTCTGTAAATCACAAACTACTACACGTACGTACTATACTACACGTTGATATAACTAAACCGCCAAGCCTCCATCAACATTGCATCTCGATTTCCAATGTGCCTCTTGAACATAAAGATTTAATCAAGTGTTGTGAAAATGTGACAGCCACGGTTTAACAGCAGCGCAATGAGAGCATAGACGACCAGACTAGCTGCCTTTGAATCAATGCCAGAGCGCTCTTAAAGGTTTAAGAATGCTGGTGATTGCTGTAATTGCTGTGCAGCCAGGGTCTGATACAGACTCATACAGAGAAATAAAAAAACTTTAATACTCATATGTTTCTATAGGAACCTCTCTTAACATTGTAAAGATGTGTTCTTGGTTTACTGACAGACTATACACTTAGCTTTTATGGTACAAGCGTGATGGTAACAGTTCGTGTTAAATTAGATTGATCTGTAGCTCAAGTTCCTCTAGAATATACTTTTAGAAGCCATAGATAAGGGGGTGGACAAAATAATGGAACCATTTTAAGATAAAGCACTATGTTGTTAAAAAGGCTTCAGATTTGGGTCGTATTAAGCTGCTGATTAGCTGAACTGTAAATGTGCTATTCCCCATTGGTCAGCTTCAGCTTGTGAGTGCGATGCTTGTTTTCCGTTGCAGTTCGTCTGTATTTACCACATGTTATCATGAGTTCTGAAATTCTTCCTATTACAAATTCTTTCTTCTGCACCTGCACTTTAGACACAGATGGCTTGGCTTCCTTGGAGCTCAGTTAAGTGTCTCCTATTGCGTCAAAACTTTAAAAACTCATATCAAACAGCCAGATCTCTTCTATAGCTAGATCTGTACAGATACTGCTGACTGGTAGTCAACCTTAGATGACCCATTTTCCATGCAGCGTTTGTAAATGTGATTAAAATACCGCAGGACTTAAGTTCTTTTCCATGTTTACATTATGTTGTCTACACCTTGTTTATAGATAGTACACACAGTATCTCTTCCTTATTTATGCAGACGCCTCAGCCATTTGGACTGTGAGTCATTTTAAATAAAACAATAAGTATAAAGCATGAACAATCAGGTTGAGGGGTTGAGTAACTTAATGCTCAGCTCATACATTTTAATGAATCCAAGATAACCAGAATTCACAATCTTTTGATTATTTTTCCATTGCTAATCCCTAAACATGTAACTTTGAAGTTATTTCAAAAATACATTTGTTATTAGTAAGAGTTTTACAAATTATATATTTATATTTCAGTTTGACATCCCATGGATTAAGAAATGTTATTTCCCTCGAGACTTGCCTTTATTTGCACTTTATTTCATCGTAGGGCTCAAAGATCTGATTCATCCCTGAATGTGAATTGCTTTTTCGCAGTTAAAATACACTGCACACTAAAAATCTGAATGTTCCTAGTTTTGGTCACTATAGCATTGACACAATACAGAGTACCCATGGCTGGAAAACCAAACAACAGTGTTAGTGATGTTTTTTTTATATTACCGTTTTTACCTTAAAACTGCCACAAATGTATCCTGAGTTGTACAAAACTGCAAAGAATACACAATAATAAACAACCAGTAACAAATAGTGACATTTAAGTTTAAAAGGAGCTAGTGTAGAGTTCGTATTCATACCACGTGTTGACCAACGTGTATTTATTAGATAAACATCCAATGGTTTTATGTGTATTTAAACTAAATTAAGGCTGACATATTCTACATGCTCTTCTATTTAACTGACATGTGTCCACTGTGGATGTAGTGAAGCAATATAAATCAGTCAAACATTACAGTCTATGACATGAGGCTGGTACTCATTTAGCTGGTAGTGAGGTTAGTGCAGATTGAGACGTGAACTAGTCCAAGTTCTCTGTATGTCAACAAGGTGAGCTCATGGGAAGTCCCTGATTCTCCCATGTCAGACAGACAGAGAAACACATTTTCTTCAGCTCTGGCAGCCCAAGTCCCAGGCCTTTACTTTTTAGAGGCTTCTAATCCTGGCAGGTCCATGGTCTGACGTCACAGCCCCCCTCCCCCCCCCTCCACACCCTCTGTCTGCCGACGTGCCGTACCCACACTCTCATTTCCTCCGCAGCTCACGAACACCAATCTCTGCTCTGGTCCTTTTGGCTTCTGACGTCTGAGGATCTGATTTAAACGGACTGCCTCATCTGGCCAGCTGAGGGGGTTAAGCTTTGGGGAAAGGCGGTGCTGAGTGAATATGTGGGCTGGTGTGGGTATGAGGCAGCCAACCAAGCTCCCTCTACTCCCCTCAATCACTCTTCCCCACTTCCCTGGTCTCTTAGAGCTGCATCACATGACCAGGAAGTGTGGCTCCCCTCCATTTCCCCTTCTGACAGAAAGGAAATATTGTTAACAGAGGGGGCCGGCACTGGGCTCTGTTACGTCGCTGGTTAAAAATAACTGGCATATTTAAGGTTGCCGAGGAATCCCAGGGCAGGCAAAGGCTGGACAGCCTGCCGCCCGGCAGGAGCTCTCTCCTCGCTCCCAGTCTGTTTCTCGCCAACTTCTCTCTCTCTCTCTCTCTCTCTCTCTCTCTCTCTCTCTCTCTCTGCTTCCTCTTCTAAACCCATTTTAGGCCCTGCAACATCACCACCCAATACCTCAACCACATTACCCTACACCTGTGGAAGCCCACCACTAAATGATATGATGTGATGAATGCCCAGTGTTGGTTGGTTGCATCCCAGCCTGACCCCAGCTCTGTCCAGCTATATAGGCTTGGCTGGGATTGTCCAAACAAACAGCCCCCACTGACTCAGATCTCATCCATATGCATACCATCACACAGCTGAACTGTCAACCTGTCTGTTAGCATATTTTACCTTTGTAAAATAAATACAAAACTATTTTGTCATAAAAATGACCAGAGCTAATTTATTTCACAGTGATGATTTATATACAAAGCTCTGCTTGCTGGTGGATGTCTGGACCACAGTAACAAGTGTGGTGATCTCTTTGGCCTGGATCCATCAGGTGTTTTTAGATCACAGAGCGTTTTAGATGATTATAAATGAAAATGTCAAGCAGTCCTGGTCAGTGTAATGACTGAATGGTTTAATCAACCCACATCATTTGTATTGTGAATGTTGTACATATACTGAATGTTTCTAACTTTTAGTTATAGCTTTACACTACAGCAATTACAAAACATGATACAGTATGAAACTTATGTAATTTATGAGAGCATGTAGTAGTTTGTAGGGCTGAAACATTTATGAATCTACAACTATTTTGATATTCATAAGTCATTTTTCTAGCAAAAAAGCCAAGCACTCATGGCTTTCCAGTTTCTAAAATGTGATGATTTACAGATTGTCACTGTTTTATATCACTGTTTTGATTGCATATCTTTTTGGTTTTGGATTGTTGATCGGACCAAACAAGCACTTCAAAGTTGTCGCCATAAGCTCTGGGGAATGGTGATGGACATTTAACTAAATGATTAATTGATAATAAACAATAATAATTAATTGCAGCCCTAAAAGTTTGTGTTGATGTAAAAACATCAACATCAACTATATATATATATATATATTGATATAATTACATTAGAGCTAATGTGAGGTGGAGTGGAGGGAAGTGCAGCACGGATAATCCAAAAAAGCTTGACTCAGCTTTCATGAATTAAGGAAAGAATGAAAGCTATGTTTTAATTACTGAACAGCATCTGGAAGAGAGCACTGAAAACCTCAATATCTGGAGTTATGATCCGCTGGTACTCATATTCACTTGGGTGCTATCCAGGAGGGGGAACTTTACTGAGAGACACCAGTAGAAACCGTGTCAGTCACATGCACACCAAAATACTCAAGAGTTGTGCTAAGTTATTTGACTACTTACACTCTATTTACATAATATCAATGTTGACAACTGTGGGACTGGATTATCAACTGTGTTTGATCTCGATTTGAATATTACGATAACCACAAATTTTACGAAAATGTGACATCTAAAGTATCAAGTTTGTACTCAACAGTTACCCACAACAACATTACCTAAATTTGTCCACATCTGATTCTTGCAGTCATGTCACCAATGGCGTTAGCATAATGTCAATATCTGGAACTGTGTAACACTTGAAACTATTTAGTGTGGGCAGGGTATTCTCAGCACTGCATCCAGTTGATACTGTAAATGTTGCATTAACATATTCCACACAAGGGTTTGGTGTGAGTAACTAAAATAACCATGACTTCATTGTGTCAGGAAAAGCACACAGTGGTGTCATCTTCTCTTCCTTTATCTCTTTTCTCTATTCCTCATCTCTGTCATTATTGCGATGCAAAGCACCTCAGTTGTCAAAGTCAAGCCTTTGTTTTCAGGATCGTTTTCAAAACCATTATCTCCCACCATAAAGAATATGGCTATAATGACACAGCTGCCATTGTGTTCCTACCTGATCTTCAAGAACAAGACATGTAGTTCAAACATTGTAGGTTTAAAGCCATCACTTCTAACCACGCAATTGGAGATAAAGGGCAGTACACATATTACTGTTTGGATACTCGTTAGATTAAGTGTTACTGTTAATATATCAAACAGTAAATAATGAGTTGCCCAACAGGATACACTTTCCATTTACAAAGTTCCATTGTAGTCAATAGGTTTTTTTTCCCACCAGCTTTTGTTTGCCAACTAAAGAAACATACATTCATGCAATTAAAATGTTTGAATGAAGACACAACATACGCTGACAGTAACTGTGTTCTGTTGAAGTGACGGCATGTTTGTTGACATGCCTAACAGACAAGATCCTGATGCAGCAGGATCAGTGGCGAGCGCTTTGTTTGCTCTTACATTGAACTCTTGAGTCAATGTGTCTAATTATGTTGAAGAGAAAGGTTTGTGTTAGCTTGCTAGCTCTGAGCAAACACTGCCTGAACCCAATTCAAACTCAACACTGAACAGTTCTCAGCATTATAATGTTCCCATGTAAGGTAAGTATTTTCCCATACAGAATTTTCATAACTATACTGTAGTGTTAAATGAAGTATTTATTGTGGGGCTTTTGATAATGGGCAAGAGTGCAATTTGCAAGGGAGGCCAATAAATATATCAGGGTCGCTTGCTATAATATTGTTGTCCCCAACATCTGTTTTAAGAAACATTACACTAAAATGTAGAAACACAGCAGCTCAAGGCCTATCTATATTTCCTATAAATGTCTGACATTTGTTTCAAGAAAACAATGTGTTAAAGACTAATTATCTTTGAGAATTTTGGCTATGCATAATTGATATGTCTGCTATGTATATGTGCATATACAGTTTGTATACAGTACATCTACCTGTAGACATATATGCTACTTGTGCTGCCTGTTAAATGATATCTCTAATATTTGCAAGCAATAGTGTAAGAAGTATTCAGATCCTTTACTTAAGTACAAGTACTAATACAACACTTTAATACTCCTGCATTGAAAATGTTACTTAAGTAAAAGTAAGTATCATCAGGAAATGTCCGCAAAGTATTAAAAGTAAAGGTACTCAATGCAGAAAAATCCTCACGTTAGAAACTGGAAACGATCAAAACTGTTCTGTCAATTACCTAATTGTTTAATCGGCTAATTATTTCAGCTCTAGGCCTACTTGTAGGCTATATATAGCCTACAATTAGGCTATATGTATCTATATATATCTATATTGTTGGGTACTTTAATTTATAATAAAAAATAAATAAACTGTTAAATAAACTGCTAAACTGTGTTTAGTATGCAAACAAATGTATTTGTAAAGTAACTAAAGCTGTCAGATTAATGTGGTAGAGAAAAACTACAATATTTCCATCTGAAATGGAGTGGAGTAGAAGTAGAAAGTGCCATGAAAAGAAAAGACAAGTTAAGTACAATATCTCAAATATGTATATAAGTGCAGTACTTGAGGAGGTGTACTTAGTTACATTCCACCACTGTTTTCAGGTGCGTGCATGAATTGTATGGGGATTGACTTCTATTGCAATCCAGTGATGCAATGTAAACCAAACGTGTGCCCACAATAGGCCTACTTTGCATAATTACCTATAAGCTCTGGTAAAATCATTGCACTCATTTAGAATATCACTTGCGGACAAACAAGTGGAGCAAAGACAGATGAATAACAAAATGTTATTGTTTAGGATGAGTTTTTTTTTTTTTTTAAATGTTTTAGCTAATGCAATAGACTACCCTTTTGTGGATGCCCATGCCTGCAGGTGACCCTCCCGGCATGATTAAATAATACTCGCTGTTATCCCCATATCAGCCGGTCTGAAAAGATGCGCTTCTTCACCCACATTTTTCAGGGATCACAGCAGAAAAGATAGGTGCCGTTGCTATGAATACAAACAAACCTCTCTCTCTCCCTCTCTCTCTCTCACCGCTCGTCCCAGCCTTCCCCATGTGCTCCCTCCCTCGCACTAATGTTTTTTCGCGCTTGTTGCCGAGCAACGAAGGCGTGTCCAGCTCTAGTGATTTAAGGATACCTCTCACGCGGTTTTCTCAGTTCAGGCTGCCGGTTCCTACATGGCTACAGGCGCAAGGGGTTCCCCCGTACGTCGCCTCTCTGTCTTCCCGTTCAAAATTGCTTTAACGTGAAAAATTCAAATCTGCCTGGCTGCTTCTACCCGGCGCGCCCATCAGTGGCAGCATGTACTGGAATATAGTATAGCGCGCGACGCGGAGCAGAAACTTTCCCCGGGATACTGAATCCAGTGCAGTCACACCGAAGAGCAGCCGAAAGGACTCCACAAACCGATTCTCATAGATGAGGTGTGGACCTTGAGCAACTTTTGATAACAATATTTTGTCTGATGCACATCTACTTGTGGACTATAACAGACTGCGCTCGCTGTTCCAGGATCACTCCACAAGGATTTACCATATTATCTGTTCAATTTCAGGCAACCTCCAAATGACGTCGAGATGGCTTTAGGTGGGACGCTTCTGCCATCCATATCCACGTTCGCCAGCGGACCCACTGTCAAGAGTAAATCCATAGGAAGTGCCAATTTAGTAAGTAATGTTAGTACGTGGCCACTTCTTATTACTACATACGGAAGCCAAATAGCCGTAGGCATCAACGAATCTGTTAGGGAAAATATACAGCTTATTTACAGTGTAGTTGTTTTGTGTCGCTCCCATGTTATTATGAACACAGTCAGGGCTTGACACCATGCTCTACTGGGGCATGCACCAGTTTACATAGGCTACTAGCGAAAGCGCCATGGGATACTGCACCCCTCCTAAGAAAACATCCTGATGCCCACTATGATTATTATAATATTTATTAAGAATGGGTTGTTTACACATTGATTGCAAGAATCCTCTGATGGTTGTCTGAGCTTAAGTGTTACTTACCCATGCCACCACTAGTGCTTTCCAGTACAATTTCTTTGTGAGTGAGAATAATCTGTATTCTAGGAAGTGCTCTGTGCCAAGGACACTTGCTGCACCAGACTGAGCTCCGTAGCTGAGCTGTCAAAATAATCACTCCATTACTGATCCTGCTTCTTTTCTCCTTGAAGCATTGACTTATACTTGTATCTGATGTCCTTATATATTCAAAACAAGCGCTCGTTTTTTAAGTAGGACGTGAAAAGTGTGGTTTTCTTGGCTTCTTTTTGTATCTTATAAACTGTAACACGATGCAAACAAGCAGCTTATACAACTAAAGCCATTAATGCCTCTGTAACTTTCCTCTAGAGATGGAAGGAGGAGTTGTCCCATCTTAAGAAACCCAGTGTGCCAACCGGAAGCAGCTGCTCTGACCCAGACCATCCCACTGCAACAAGCACAACAAGCCCCAGCATGTCCAAGAAAGACACAGAGCCTGACCTGGACTTGGACTACGACTTCATTCTGTCTAATTCCATTCTGCAGCAGCAGCTGCAGCAGCAACAGCAGCAGCAGCAGCAGCAGCAGCAGCAGGAGGAGGCCATGGCATGCATCTCTGGCCAGACCCTGTCTCCTTCCCCCAGCTCCTTCTCCTCATCTTACCCTCTCCCCTCCCCTCAGGGCACTGCCAGTGAGCTCCTCTATACCATCCCAGATATCAGTGACGTCTCGCCCTCTGGAGGCTTTGTGGCAGAGCTCATGAGACCTGAGTTGGACCCGGCATACCTCCACCCCACTAGCCTCCACGGCAAGTTTGTGGTAAAGACAACAATGGACATGGGAGAATACAGCCTAGGCGTGAACGTAAGCAAGGCTTGCGTTACTGCTGTGTCAGACCCAACTCCTTCACGTGCCTCACCGTCCTTTGCATGCCACAGGATAAAACAGGAGAACCCCAGTAACTGCACCATCTCGCAGCCCATGGACCTACACCTGGCTGGGGTAAACTCCCAGGGCCGAGGGAGCCAGCAGCAGCGCCCATGCCAGTTAGAGCTACATGGCTTTCCTGTTGGAGGGAGATCCATGACAGGCGGCAGGTTATCCTCATCCTCTTCCCTCTCCCCAGACAATCCTCTGAGCCGGGAGCACCAGGTTCTGGGACACCCCCACTCTCAGATCCCTCTAGCTCCCCAGGGATACCACCATAGCTCCCCGCAGGGCTACACTTCCTACCCTCAGCCATCCTCTCTGCAGTACCAAGGTTAGAGCACATTTCTTTTTCTCATTATTCTCTTGTAATCTCTTGTGGCTGTTGAGTGCAGTAACTTAAATGTGGGAAAAACTCAAAACAGACTAACACAACGGATTATACAACATGAATATAAAGTCCATAGAGTCTATTTAAATGCATAGTATACAACCTGTAGGGATTTAATTATACCCCCAAAACGGCAGTTCAAAAGTATTGAAAACTGCATCCCATGGTCAGCCAAAAGTCAACCAGCCAAAAGAATATATGACATTACCAGATGTTTAACAAAATATACAGTTATTTGGTTGTTTTCATAGTATTAGTGTTAATTGTCCATTGTTGTGCCCCTTTGCATTAACTTTTACAATATAGTAATTTGAAGTTGTTTACAACATTTGGTGTTTGTTCCAAGCCTTTTACATTTTTGAAGAAGGCTGATGTTATCTTTAGCATCTTAAAATTGATGAAAAAAATGATTAAGGACATTCTGCAACTTCTACTGTATATAGAGTGTGCTCTCTTTTATTTTCTCTAAACATTTGGCACCATGATGATGACCATGATCTTTTGACACCACAGAGCCCCTCATGATCTCCAGTGGGGACTGCTTGCCAGAGGAACCAAAGCCTAAACGTGGTAGGCGCTCCTGGCCCAGGAAGAGAGTTGCCACACACACGTGTGACTATGTTGGCTGTGGGAAAACGTACACAAAGAGCTCCCACCTCAAAGCACATCATCGCACGCACACAGGTATGCAACTGTATGTTAGATTTTCTTTCCAGTGGTTTTTTTCCAGTGTTTTTTTGTCAGCCATTTATATCTGGTTTGAATTAAATGATGTCACATACAGGTAGCTTTCTGGATTCTCATCAAGAAACATTTTTTATTTACTGTTTAACTGTTTAATGCAGTTGTTTCATACTATTTTCATTGTTCAGAGCTAAAAATTATCCACAACAAGCACGTCAAAGTGAATTATTGAGTCATGAATGGGGGTTAGGTGGGTGGGGGATGGGCTAAGGTGACTTGTTTGGCAGGTGCGGTAAAACCGGTTGATACTGATCCCTGCTCAAATACAAACCCCAGGCTGATTAGCTTGGCCTTTTATACACCAGCTGTAGGACAGGACGGACCTCTTTTCTCCTCAAGGTGGAGAAGGTTGGACCAGTTTAACCTCGGGGCCAGCACTAACTGCTCCATATGTGTATTGTTTTACCATCAAAAGGGGAGAAGCCTTACCACTGCGACTGGGAGGGCTGCGGTTGGAAGTTTGCACGTTCGGACGAGCTCACACGCCACTACAGGAAACACACCGGCCACCGGCCATTTCAGTGTCAGAAATGCGACCGGGCCTTCTCGAGGTCAGACCACCTTGCTCTCCACATGAAGAGACACTTATGAGACTTGGCGATGGATGAAGGCTCCAGGGGGAAAAAAACGAAAACATATGTTAACAAGAACCCTGAACAAACTTGTGACCTACACTTTTTAGAACCATAATTTGCCTTCAAGCCGTTGCCAAGCAACAAGACAAGCTGTGGTGTTCACGGCAAAACAGCATTACTCCCTCAAGAGCCTAGAATTTCTCTCAATCCCGTCTTCGCACACTGTGCAGGTGACTTGAAAAGACCTCTCAGTCAGGGTTGTAAACTTTTATGAAAGGGACCAAACTGGAATTTGTCTTATTTAACCGACAAAACTTGGAGGACCAGGTGCCAACAACTTTTAACTGGAAATGTATTTTTGTCAGGGAAACCAGGAGCAACAAACATCTCCAGAGGCCTTACACCAGCAACATGCCAATATAGGCTCGGTTATCATCTACACACTGTTCAAAATACTGTATTAATAAATACATCTATATTTATATACACATTTCACCTGCAATGCCATTAATTTCAGGTACAATTTTAACTTATACAAATTGGTGCTGAGTGACTCTGAAGGTTTTTTTCTGATTTTTAAAAAAAAAAAAAAAAAAAAAAAAAAAAAAGGTACCAAAGATTAAGGAAAATATACAAAATGGTGAAACTATGAAAAAAGTGCCATATGGTTGTTTGTGTGTTTCTTGGAAACCTTTCTTCCACAATCTGACTTAAATCAGGTGAACACTTCACTTCTAAATGGTGATGGCAATCTTCAATGCACTGCAGTTGCAAAGTGCAATAATTTATGAGACATTCGTATTTTTGTATTGAATGAGTAACTCTGAACAAAGATTTTTTTTGTTTATAGCCAAAATATGTAATATAATCTTAAATTTTGTACATTTGTAAATAAAAATGCTTTGTTATTGTTTTGTATTTTACACTATAATAAAATAAAACTGTATTTGAAATAAGGAAACAACAATGACCTTTGTACTCTTTTACCCTATCTACATCATTACCCTATTGAAAAGAAAACAAGAAAACATAGATTTCCCTGGCAGTGTAATGGAGAAGCACATTTAAATGGCAGCAATATCTCACAGTCAGCTCACACACAATATCCCCCCCCTGATAATAGCGATTATCGCCGCAGGCAAACTAACACAATGTTGCCGTTTAAAAAGATTTCCAAAAAAACACACTGCTACAATGTCCTGTTTCCATGGGGTTCTCTTTCCACCTGTCAGTGGGAAGAATGGGGAGGATAACCAAGTTACTGGCTGACATTCAAGGGTGACACCAAATCTGACTGCCACTCTGTGCCGGAGCTCTCGGGTGCACCATATGAATAAAAAAACAAACAAAAAACCATAAAGGTGCTACAGTGAGATAGTTCCTTAATATGTTTCTGCTATATGATTATGCATCATGTATGTAATGTATCCAGCTACATACATTTTGTTTTTCAAATAAACATGAATGAATGAAATTACATTCCTGAAACCCTGCTATATGCTTAGTGTCCACTCAACAACTGAGTTACTTACACAACACTGAAAGGAACCCCATATAAAGTTTATGTTAACACAAAATGTAATAACTGCATATCTATATTAAAGTATGTTAAAAAAGGAAATGTTTTCCCCACAGAATTCTTTACAGTAAATATAGGTCATGATTGCAGTTCATTAAACATATAGTAAATCATTTTGTAAAAATATGATAGCACTTTTTAATAAGTAATACTTTAGAAGTTTCAAAATTGATTAAAAACGTCATGTGCTTAATTTCCAAATGCTAGTTATGTATTTATTTAGATAATTTCCTTTTTTTTTGCCCATACCATTCTACTGTAGAATGTGTTACACCCCCACAAAACATGTCTTGAAATTTATAAATAGTACAAATAATCGAATAAAACAAGGAATTAAATTCTATTAGTGACACATCTTTTTAAAAACATAAGAGCCTATGTTTAATGTGTAACATTTGTATTTATAAAAAGGCCATAAGGTCTTAAAATATGTATTTCAAGTGTGTTTAAAGTCACCGGGTAAACAAGGAAAAACTATTGCACTGATGTACTTGAACTGCTTATTAATACACAGTAAAAGAAAAAAAAGCATGCCTTGATTTTCACTCATTTTGTGGTTTCTTCAGGCTGGCAAATGGGGCTTGCTTACTGTTGACAAATGTTGAAACATGTTGTGGTCTCTGTTGCCCCCTATAGGTTCATTCAGTTTTAAGCACACTCAAGGCTCTTGTCGTTCAACTTTTATTCTTAAGTGGAGCATTGTAGAAAGTCCCTTTAAGGCCTTTAAAAGTAATTCTACATGTTGCAGTTCACTATTAAGCCTGAGGTAACCTGCAAAATACAAGTGGTTTAGATCAGTGGTTCCCAACCTGTGGTCCGGGGACCCCTCAGGGGGGCGGCAAAGATCACAGGGGGTGCGCAAGTCTTTATCTGGTTTGAGGTTAAGGTAAAAAAAAAAATATTTGCACGTTAAACAAATTATAATACACTAGAATATATAATGTATACAAAAGTCTGTATAAAAACTATGTATTTTTGTTCTCGCTTAAAATTGTAGGCAGGCTACTTAGGCCAGACCTCCGGGACCTCATAACCTGGGACCCTTGCTGTCATCAGGTCAGCTGCTATCATCCTCGTTTTTCCTGCCGCCACGGCATCACTATTTTATGAATGAAACATGGCGGAGAAACGTAAAAGTGCTGATAACTCCTCTGTATCAAAAAGAAAGTAAGGATCTATCTAGAGAGTTAACTCAACTTTGGTTTCGGAGGGGGGGCTCAGCTTTTCTTAGACATAAGTAGGGGGGGCGCCAAGGAAAAAAGGTTGGGAACCATTGGTTTAGAGGACACTGATAAAGCTCACATGAACATGAATTATGCTCTTTACAACCTTTATAGAGTAAGTTTTTTTGTTTAAGTATATTACATGTATTTCAATACATTATGAATTGATCCTGGTCACAGTTTAGGGTTCATTGCAACATTTTGTTTGCCCTATAATTTGGAGGTGTGGTGTATCAGGCAATGATAGATTTATTTTTGGGGGGTTGTGGTCTGGTGGAAAGAATTTCTGAATTTTCTCTGAAAAAAAGGCAAAAACATACCAATAAAATGGATCAATTCATAATCTTGAGCATGTCAGATTTATACAGTCACACTCCATGTAAACACAGCAGAATAGGCAGCTTTCATATATTTTGAATTGGATTTTTCTGTAAAAATGTCAACCATTGCCACTAAACCCTACCACATGTATGTCAACTGTATACATGTTAAAATGCCTTCACATATTATGCATTGCAGTTCAGACTTCTTTACACAGCTCCTGTCCACACACCTGTTGATTTACATGCAAATGAGGGATGTTAAATAGAAAAAGAACCAGTGCCATACATGTTGCTTGTTTATTGTGCACAGCTTTAATTTTTCAAATCTCCATTACTTGTCAACTTAAAAAAAACAGAATAAGAGTGCATGAATACTGTCGGATCTATCCTCCTGAACAAACCTAACTTTCAATGTGACGCATACTGCAAACTACATTGATTAACTAAAGTGTTTTTTTTTTTTTTGTTTTTTTTATCAATAGCACACAGGTGATTTCTGATGCAAAGTTATTGTACTTTAATTGTTCCTCCATTTTAAACTGATCACAAACAGCCTGTCCTTGTCCACAGGCTGATAATGACCCAGTGTTATAAAGAAAGGTGAATGTGAAAGTGCTGAATAAATCATTTTTTTAATGTAAAAGGCTTGTTGTACACATATAGTTAGCAATCAAAAAGTAGAGGAAGAAATAAGAAAAAAGTCAAAATGACGATTTAATCATCATCAAAGTTCTGTTGTAAAAGGAAGTTGGCAGCCAAGTTCTCGTTCTTCTCACAAGCAAAGTAGGCTTGTATAACGAGTCCCTCTGGAAATCCTAAAGCTTTTAGCTGGAATGAGAGAAAGAAGAGTTGCAAATTAGCCAAACAACATTTTAATAAGCAAATGAAAATGTGTGCTTCATGTTTAATAGTCTGAATGTTCAAAAGTCACGATTTTGGCAACATCATTAGAGTTGACGCATCATATTCCAGCACGCCTAGTTAAGCAGTACTGAACTTTGGACTGAGAGTAAAGGGTTAGTGACAGCATTGGGCTCCTCCTCACCCTCTCAATGGCCTCTTTCTCCAGTGGCGTGACCTGGATGTAGCTCATGTGACTCCCGCCGGGTGCATCACCTGCTACCCCTCCGGCTCCCACTGCTCCTCCTGCTCCACCTCCAGCCGGCACTGCCTCTGGGTTGGGTTCATTCAGCATCTGGATGAACTGCTCTTGGTGGCTGCTAATCTCCTACAGTGGTAAATGAGAAGTTTAGGCATGGACTGTGGAGGCATAGAAACTATACACTGTTCCTGTGCACTTATTACTCTAAGGTGAGGCAAAAATGTATTAGAAAAAAGAATTGCCTCCTATACAATTTATTTTTCCTATACATCGGAGACTCACAAGAGACACATTTAAACGAAAAATCCTGATTTTTAGTCTCTATTATGGGTAAAACTCCAAAAACGATAGAACCTACAATTCCCATTATGCAACTCAGAACTGTCTTTCACTAGACGCCCTGCCTCCTAAATCCTTGTCCTTAAAAATCCCACACCTCCAGTTTGTAAAGCAGGCTTGTTAAAACGTTTAAGTCCCAAGTCCAAACTGAGATAAAAAAATGTTTCTAAACTTGGCTCCCTCCAGAGCCACAGAGGACATTATACAACTGTTTTTAAAGGCTGAGTAGTACTCCTTGTGCCGTGTACACTGAACTGTGTGCCTCTCTAAGTGATTTAATTAGGACTGTGTCAAGCACCCCCACCCCCACCCACCTGTAGCAGCTCAGGGTTTTCCCTGCCGATCTCCTGCAGCAGGGCAGGAAGCAGGGCAGCATTCTGCTGGATCAGCTGTCGCATCACGTGGAACTGGGGCTGATTTCTTAGGAAACTCAAGGGGTTGCCTGAAAGGATGAAATGTCAGTTTAAGCAGCAAGAAGCCAGACACAGAAGGATAAAAACAGAAACAAACATTTTTTGTCATTGAGACTGCTGGAATATGCAGAATAGTATAGGACACTTACCTCCTCCAGCACTTGAAGAGCCAGTGTTGGCAGGAAGGCTAATACCACCTATGGGTGCAGTAGAAACTCCACTCACTGGAGGCACCACCGCTTCAGGTCCTGATGCATGGCCTGGATCTCTGCCTGGAATACCCTGAAAGAAAAGTCAGGAAATACAAGTTATTTGAAAAAAACATAATCAACATAGTATATGGTTGCCACACTTTGATTGTGAGACTCAGGATTACTCTACTTCAACTTCAGTTTAAAGTGTGTGGGTCACATTATGTCATGTACACATTTTAGGATTTTGATTATTTACTGTAGGAAGCAACCATGTAATGAATGTCACTGGCAAGTAAGCTAACACCTACATATTAACACATTCCAAAGTAGGGATGTAGCGATTACTGGTGTAACGGTAAACCACGGTAAAAATGTTGATAATAACAATTACCGTTTTCATTTAAAATATCATTATTATCACAGTGGATTGCCACGGTGTGGAAACCGCGTGTTCCCAGCTTCCGAGTCTCCTGAAGTTGCCGCGCAGGCGCACTGCATAGCCTACAGTGCATTTCTTGAAGTAGGAATCATGGCGTGAGGACATGACAGCGCTCAGGAGCCTTGTGAAAAAGGCCATAGTAACACTGCTCTCTCTCTCTCTCTCCTGAGATGATGTGACGAGAGTCATCGCTTTGATCTCCTGCCAATCACTCACGCTCAGACAGGAGAAGGGGACAGAACAGCTGTAAACAGACTTTTTTCTTTATCATTCCTTTCCCGTTTTCAGACTTGTTGAAGTGATGTGTGTAGCCCAGAACGTAAGTTTAAACTATTCTGTAGCTTGTTAAACTGTCATGGGTTTTACTGCCTCGTTATCTGTGTAAACATTAAAGCTACGTTTATTCATATTTCAATAAGTGTTCTGCTACGATGTGGTTTAGCCTGTGTTACGACGTGACATTTATTTGGAGAGAGAGAGATATATATTATCGCCTTGATAATATTGCTGTTGCTGTGTTTCTTATTGCATAGCTGAGATGTGCAGATTGTTTTTTATTACTTGTGCAGCCACGTGTAACATGTAATGTGTTGATATTCAGGTTGTGTTAGGGCAATTTGCTAGCAACGTGCAATCGCCAGTAAACAGCCTAGCGCTGTGAGCCACGTGCTTAGCTCTTAAAGGTGTATTACACGGTTTGCTCCGTTACAGATATGTGTGCTGTAATAGATGTGGCTTATTCTCAGTTTGTTTTACTGAGTAATATGTTACATTTATGTTAATTATTACAGAGAAATGAATGCAATTCTCAGTATTCTTTCTTGTTATATGCTGGTGGCTATAACATTTAGTTTTTGGTAAATAATGTTTATAGTAAGTCTGATGCTTATTAATGTTATTATTTGTTTATATTTCAGAACCACATCCAACTTCACATGTAACGTCAAATACAACTTCA
Source organism: Sander lucioperca (assembly GCF_008315115.2). NCBI lineage: Eukaryota > Metazoa > Chordata > Actinopteri > Perciformes > Percidae > Sander > Sander lucioperca. The sequence goes on from NC_050186.1 coordinate 4,884,396, forward strand.
TAGTTAACTTCATTGTTAAGAGTTGTAAATAAATCTTCCTGGATCTCAAAGTCAGACATCTCTGGTTCAAGTTCTTACCGGACACCCTACAGCGGGCCAGTGTTTCAGTAGCCAGTTTTGAATAGTTTTTACAAGCCTATTGCCTATATTTTTCTAATATAATAAACACTGTTACACTTTTTGAAACTATTTCAGCTTGTGTAGGCCTATCAGTGCTTTCTGAACATATCGAACACACTTTTAAAAATACCGCGATAATACGGAAAACTGCGATAATTTTGGTCACTATAACCATGAGGTTAAATTTTCATACCGTTACATCCCTATTCCAAAGGCAATGTAAATGATACATGTACAAGATCCTGACCTGAGCAGGGATACTAAGCTAACCACACAGAGGTTTAACCTATCATGGGTTACGTATCAATCCAGCAATTTGCTCTCAGACACATTTGCTCGGGCCACAGACTAAAGACTGTTCTTACTGTGAGCAGGTACTCCACAGCTCTGTCTGGGTTGTTGAAGCTTGCTCTCAGAGCTGCTACCACCTGCTCCCTCTCGTAGCCCATGAGCATCATCTCGTTCACCATGGCGTCATATGATGGGCCCGTCACTTAAACAAACAAACAAACAAACAAACAAACAAACAAACAAACACACACACACACACACACACACACACACACACACACACACACCCTTAATAGGCGGTCAACAGCACTGTGATTGGCCACATTTAAAGCCATTTCAGAACAAATTAATGTCAAGTTTTCTTTTAGTATTGAGCGTAAACATATGCATTATTCATTTATTTTATAACATGGGTGTCAAACAGTCAAGGCCACCGGAAAGGTAGACATAAATGTGTTTTAATTTAAAGAAAATTAACTAATCTTTAAACATTTATTGACATGGCACTTCATTTAATGACACATAAAATAGCAGCATGCTGTCAAACAGAAGACATCTTGCTCAGATGTTTTTAAGGTCACAGAAAACGCAACTAAAATGTATTTAATATAACAGCATTATAAACAAAACTCACTGCATGCATCAGTTGAGCTTTGACTTTAATGCAAAAGAGGGCAAGAGCATTTTAGGAGTTAGCAAACATTAAGATCCATTTCTCTACGGTGTCCCATAAAAATGAACAATTGCTTCAAATTGTGAAAATTCACATCAATGGCTGCAGGAGTCATAATAATTAAGACCAACAGGCTTTGCTCTTAACACAGCAATATTTGTAAAACTGAGAGCATATTGGCCATGGGGAACTGTGGGATTATGTTTTGGCTGCGCTGCAGTGTCCGGCTGCTAATTGATTACGATGCATCTATGTCAGCATGATATGGATATCCAGAGAAATAGGGTGGATCAAAATAAACGATTCATAAGTGGGCCCACAGATTTATTACATACAAGATATGGCTTAAAGGCATTGAGGCAAAAAAAGTAATTTTTGTCTAACAAATTGTGTGGCATTTGTGACAAAGCTTGTATAGCAGATTCATAATTACATATACAAATTAAGTTTACAAATGCAGCCTTACCTAGATTTGAAACTGCCTCATTAATCAGGTTAGTGTTTGTTGAAACCTCAGAGCTTCTGCAAGAGAAAACAGAGCTTGGGTGAGGCGTGATCTGCACATCACTTCTCAAAAAAAGACCATAGAGACACCAGAGAGATAGTTAAAGACAAACATCTACCCATCTTTACCCGACAGGGGTGGAAGCTGGTTCAGCAGTGGGAGACTGTCTCTCCTCTGGTTTGTCGTCTGTAGAGGTAGGCCCTGATGTGTTTTCAGAGCTGGACGATGAGGCAGGAGTCGCTGCGGGAGCTGCAGCGCTGGAAGCTGAAGTGGCAGGTGAAGGCTGTGGGGCGGCGGAGGCCGTTTTAGCCTGCGAGACCATTTTTATGATATAAAAATATGTTACATATCCAATATTACTGAGTCCCAAAGGGTGATTGTCTTATAAGTGGTCATCAATATGTATTTTACTTTGGAGTGTTATTGCTTAAGCAATGTCTTGGTGATCCTAAATGATACTGATAAAGGTCATCACTCCTATGACATAACTTGAGTTTGTTTCTGATTAGGGTCGCTCAATAATGACTTTAATAATGTGCATTAACAGATACAAGATCCCATTCAATTTATTTTTTCCAATGTATTAAAATTGGTGAAACTATTTCAATGGGGACAGCTCTGCAGGAAGAAAATATATCCTAATCATTGTTTTCTACATTGTCCTAGTATTTTTGTAATATATTTTTTCGTTAGTGTTACAGCAGGTAGATTTGAACAGGATCAAGACAGCTTCTCTCTTTCTCCAGCATGAGAAAAATACTAATCAAATTCTTATATGAAATACAGCAATGTCATTCTAGGAAGATAATCTTATCTTTGTTTGGAACAAGTTAACTGCAATGTACAGGAATATATAGGAGTAAACCAGAGCCAAGCAGTGACAACACTGACCCCACTCCACGTCAGCAGACGTGATCACATTGTGAGCTACTTGTTCTAGTGCACCATAAGAGCCTGTTCAACAGCTCCCACAGACATAATACAGGTGGTTGGCAGTGGAAAGAAAAGGTTACAAAACCTAATCAATGTTCAGTGTTAGCTCATTTTAATAGCATTCAAGGGTTTGCTGTTCTATAAAAAACCTGCCATTTCCTGAAACAACTTCTAATTCACAAACCTTTGTCACCATGACGACCACAAAGTTCTTTTCATCGATTTTGTATTCTTTGAGGGCTGTGTCATCGCTGAGGACTTTACCTGTGAAGAAATAAAAAAAAATGAAACATAATTCTATTGGCTTTACCTGGCATTAACTCTGAAACAACATGCAGGGATGCAGCAATAGATGGTATCATATTTTATCACTGAATAGAAGGTTGCTGAGTGGATACATCACCTGCTTTTGTCACCACATCTGGGTCTTTTTGTTATATTGTTTTCGATTGTGTTATATTTCTGAGAAGCTGCTTTAAGTAGGTCACACAAAACTCCTGTCTAAAATGCTACAATACGTACGTACTAGAGTGCGGATTGGGCTGCATTTTTCTGTCCGAGCCCGGCCCGTGTCCGACAGGCATTAAGATATTTATGTCCAAACCCGACCCGAGCCTGACACAGTTAAAATCTTTTTTTTTTCTCATACTAATGACACATGTACGTTTGTTTGTGTGGAAAGCCCGCTTTTATTAAGCAACTGTAGGAAGGCATTCGGAAATGTCAACAGATGAGCGCATCAGCACACACGGGGCAACAAGCGCACGTTAACACAGGCGCGCACCTACATAATAAGCTTTTTTAAATTTAAAATGTTCAATGCCTTATCGTGCTGATGTGACCGAGCCCAACCCGAACCCGAACATCCTTTCTAAATATCTGTCCGAACCCGGCCTCGGTTCGGGTATCCATCCTCTAATACATACACAGTGCCTATGAAATGTATTCAGCCTCCCTTGCGGTTTGTCAGGTTTGATTGTTTTAAAACGCAAAGTACAGTGGTGTAATGTGGAATTTTTAAGTCTGACTAAAATCTTAATTACCCAGTACCTTGTTTTCACCATCCCCAAGGTTTATCTATCTATCTATCTTTTGAAAGACAGATAACTGCAACGCTTGCTCAAACAAATGAAGGTGGGCATGTCATGGAACACATTAACCAATCTGCATCATTTGCAGTAATCTGGCTAACATTTTCCTTCTTTGGCAGGTTTCTTGCTATAGGCTTTGCGCTATGGCAACAGGAGATTAAAACCATTTGAAAAACACAGCCCTTGCTGTAGCCTTAATGTATCTGCTTTACCCGCTAAACAGAAAATACACTGTTAACCAGCTCTACAGCACTGCATTTTTATAGCTGTACAATATTACTGAGGGTCTAAAATGACAGACATTTAGACCTCTCAATGCAAAGGTAGAACCAATCTAGTGTGTGGACATTTACATAATGCACCAGCTACAACAGATGTGGAAACAGATCCTTACTTATAATTACATCAGTTCTATTCCAACTTATCAAAATTTGACACAATTTAGAGGGAAGCAAAGGGTTGGGCAACTTCTGTCTCAATAAAAGCCATTTAAAGGCTAAATCCTTGTAAACAAATTCAACAGTCAATAGACAATATATTAATTTTGTTTTTCTGATCCTGTGTAAGGCTTGGCTACATCCGTTTTGTTTTAAAACACAAAAGTAGAACAAACTGCATTTGCTTTCATGCTGGATTATGAAGAGAATCTTTCAAACATTGACATCTTATTTTGACACTGGTTAGAGATTTACTCTACCCTCCCCATTTCTACACAACAGTATAGGATATTTTACAAAATATTACAGTAAACAAAACGCTAGAAGATATGTTACAATGTATTACAGTAAACCATTAAAATGAAAACTGTGATGCACTCAATGTAGGCCCACTTCAGACTTTAAGAACACTGTGATACAAATCTACTTGCTTGGAAGATCTGTGTTACCTTTCATGACAAATATAGGCTTCCTGTGACTGCACAGAATACAACATCCTGTCAATATAAACACTGATCCAAGTATGAATCAGGAGAAACCACTAGCATGAAGGCAAACTGTCAAAGGTAGCTTTGTAATAAAGCTTTGTGTAATCTACATCCACTCATCAAAGTGAACACCAAGAGAACACACTGGAAAGTAACAATAAACGTCCTTCTCAAAAACAAAAACATTGGATAAACTATCAGACTCACAAATGTATTGCTGACATCCCTAAACAGTGTAATGGGTTGCAGCACACAATAAATAAATACAATAAAAACACCGGGTATATGAATGTGTTTTTTTACTTCAGTTACTTTTTTTATTTCGATTGACTGAAAACAATAGAAGACAGTGACAAGCTCTTTTTTATGTTAAGATTTAAGAAGAGTTAAATACAGCCATAACATACATACCAGCATAAATCAGCTTTAATCCAGCCACTGAGAAATGTTCCTTTCCTTTCTCCTGTTCAATCCTCTCTTTTAAGGTTTTCACCTGTGAAAAGAATCATGACATTTTTGTGTGTGTGGTTGTATTTTGAGAGGCTTGACTGCAGTGTGAGTCCCATAGGTGTAAAGGAGCTGAAAAATTAAATAAAGATTTGTACCATAATGTGTAATGCTGTAATACTAATGCTGTAATCAAAATGTTTAATTCTTATTATTAATTAACTTAACTGCTAACGTACGGTCGCAAATGTGTAGCTAATTTTAATGTGTTCCACAGAAAATGAACTGTGCTAGCTAATCATAACTCATTGGTTCACAAACACTTCAACGGTAGTAAGTAACGCTGACGTTACCTTGTCATCCCCCCATCTGGAACGATAAGTGGGATAAGGCTAAATGCTGACAATACTAACTACTTTCATAACCAGTAACGTTATTTAATAAAATTACGCTAATTGGTCTCATGCCCCGCGTCAAATAGCGGCTATATTAACCCGAATGATTAGTCCTTCTAAAATATATCCGTCGTGTCTCCGCAGACCCATCTATCGATCGTCTAATTTGAAATGGTAAAAAAACTAAAGTCCTCCGTTCCAGAACATACCCAACTCCCACTCCACCCCCTTCACAAATGCATGGTTTCAACTCTCACCGTCTCCTCTTCATCGATGTCGATTCTGAACGTCTGCTGTTGTAAGGTTTTCAAAGTTATCTGCATTTTGTCGTCAGAGTTTTTATTACCGGGCCTAGTTTAAACGTTGTAGATCCAACTTGCAAGAAGCTTGTCTGTTTTTGTTGGCTCATTACAAACTGTCAGCCGCCATGACTTTTCGCCTTTCTTCTTCTATGTAAGATATTTAAGCTACAGCGCTCCTAGTGGTCAGCGTTGGCACTGCAGTGAAACTGCGGTATATACTGCTGGGTGGTTTAACAGGACCCAGTCAACTGACAATATCTTATAAGCTGATCATATGTTATTTATTTGAAATATATATATATATATATATATATATATATATATATATATATATCTTCAAAATAAATAGTAACATTGTAGTTAATTGTTGATAAATGTAGTAGAATGCAATACCTGCCTCTGACATGGAGTGTGGTAGAGGTGTAAAGTAAGAGAAAATTAAAAAAATACTCAAATGGATGTATTTAATTACGTTCCACCATTGCTTTGATTTCACATAATTAATTAAATATCTTAACTTGACAAGAGTCAATTTGACTAAGTGCTGGAATTGGAAAGTGTATTGATTGCTTGATTGAGACACAATATAATTTCTTTGCATCACTTCCACTTTAAAAAATATGAAGACAAATACCTCCAGCACTACAAATTCTTAGTATTTAAGTATTATAACATGAAAACATAGGAAATATATATTGTTTCCTTTAGCTCTCTTCACCCTAAAGAACCCCTTATGAATTGAATTCCTAAAAAGCATTTTATTGTCACTTATTTTGATCACAATAGTGCATTGCAAAACAGGGTTAAGTTATAATATGAGTAGAGAAACATAATAGTGAACAATAATGTTACTTTACCCTACCCAAAATATAGCCTTCATGCAGGCTATATTTGTAATGTCATCCCAGCCCCACTCTTACTGTACAGTAGAAGAAGCAGTCAGAGCAACAACTCACCCTCAATCAAATACATTGCTAACATTTTAATTACATGTGATAAAAACATTTCTTTAATTTTTCCTTTAGATAAATATATTGTTGGTGCTTCTTCATCATGTAGGCTATATCTAAAGACTGACATAAACTTGCTTCCCTTACTGAAATTAATTTAGCATGTAATGCTGTTATCACAAGTTTCAACAATCCCAGGTCCTTCAAGCATGGAGGAATTTCAATATTATCCATCCGGCGCTCAGTATGCAGAGGCTTTATTGACTTCTGTCTCACATGCTGCACAGCTCTGACTCTGAGAGGACTGTTAAGTGCGGAAGATGCTGGAGCTCAATGGGGTCTCTTCCCCAGGCCACTTCTCCCTTATTCTCATATCACTCCCCCTCACTTTCTATCGCTGTAAGTGGGAATCTGTTTATCTCCCACTCCTCTCAACTGTCTCTCCCTGTTCTTCTGCCACTCTTATCTTCTTCTATCCTGACTTTCCCTTCTATTGCTTGACTCAACTCCCCCCCCCTCCCCCCAGGGCCCTCATGTGAGGAGGGCCCAAAAAGATGCTAGAATGAATAGCGGTGGATGCCTTACAGGGACCAGAATTTTGTTCTGCGCCCCTGCCACCCCCCTCTCTTTCTTGTCATCCAGTTATTACGACAGAAGCAGTGTCCTTGCCTGCCTTGGCCCGAGCACACATTCATTAGGCATTCCTTATGCTGCTCCACTCAGCAGCAGTGTCCTCCGTTCCCCTCTCCCCACTGTGGCTGTGCCTCTTGCTCCTGTCTCCAGGGGTCGTCAGTCTGCCATCGGGCCCCTTCTGAAGTTGCAAGCCACAGAGATTATAGTCTAATCCCTTGTGACTTGGAGATATTTTTAAGCGATGATGTTAGACATGTGAAATAAAGACTTGGCCTCTTCTAAAACAGTCAGGATAGGAAATGTAGATGGCATGTGTGAAATTGAGACTTTCAATATAAAGACACTACACAGACTTCTCCAAGTGCTGTTTTTTAGTGATATGGGGAGATGTTGAGAAAAAAAAAGGACCAACAGTGAAATATAAAACTTGCCGATCTCAATGGCTTGTGGTATTTAGGGCGCAAGAGCCGCAGCATTTCATGCATGCACATTTCACAGACACACAAAGACGTTCACAGCACACACTCACGACTCACTCACTTACTGCATGGTTTGCGGTTTTGGTCAGCAGAGCTCTTGCTGGGTGTGGAGTGGAGTAGAATAGAATAGAGAGAAAGAAACAGAGGGGTGGAAGGGTGTAACACAGAGTGAAGGCCACTAAGATGCCTTCTCAGTCCGAAGCTATTTCCTGTGGACAAGCTGCCGGGACTGTTATTGCTTGTTCCAAGGGCTCTGTGCTACAGAGGAAATCCTATATGTCACTGAAAATGGGAAACATGTTGCACAAAAGCTAGACTTGATGAAGACATTTCAAAAAGCATATGATTAACTTTGGAGGAGGGGTAATTAAATGTGTGAGCAACGGCATTGTTATTAGAAAATGCATTTCCAGCAGAAAATGCTTGTGAATGCTGAAAAGCTAAATTGCTAAAGCTAAATTGGATTGCTGGCATAATTGCGTAAGAAGAAGGTGAAGTAGGAAAAGTGGGAATGTTTTTAAGTACACATTTCATTGAAATTTTGAATAGCACCAATAATGGATTACACAAAAAATATTTTAAGGTTTTAAAAAAAAGAAAATATACATATTATAGCAGTCAAAAAAGTGATGAAAAAGTCATAGTATAGTATTTCGGAAAAAGTCACAAAAAAAGTCATAGTATAGTATGTTAAAAAAAATGATAAACAAGTCATAGTATAGCATGTCGAAAACAAGTAATAAAAAAGTTATATGTCGAAAAAAAAGGGAAAAAGTCATACTATAGTATGTCCAAAAAAGTGATAGAAAAGTCATAGTATAGTATGTCCAAAAAAGTCAGTATAGCATGTCGAAAAAAGTCACAGTATATGTAAAAAAACGTAAAAAAAAAAAAGTCATAGTGCAGTAGGTCGAAAAAAGTGATAAAAAAGTGATAGTATAGTATGTCGAAAAAAGTCTTAGTAAAGTATGTCAAAGAAAGTGATAAAAAAGTCACAGTATAGTATGTAAACAAAGTAAAAAAAAAAAAAAAGTCATAGTGTAGTAGGCCAAAAAAAGTCATGAAAAATTAATAGTATAGTATGTCAAAAAAAATGAAAAAATAAAGTAGTAATAGTAAATAGTATAGTATGCCTAAAAATGTCAGTATAGCATGTCGAAAAAAAGTCATAGTATATGTCAAAAAAAGTAAAAAAAAAAGTCATAGTGTAGTAGGTCAAAAAAAGTCATGAAAAAATAATACTGTAGTATGTCAAAAAAATAAAAAAATAAAGTCATAGTATAGCACATCACTGCAGATGAGGTGGCCGAGTGGTTAAGGCAATGAATTGCTAATCCGTTGTGCTCTGCACGCGTGGGATCGAATCCCATCCTCATTGAACTGGAGTATGTTATTCTGTAACCTACACTTGTCAACAATATAACTGCCTGCATCAAACAGTTCTCTTTGGGAAATCTTATCAGTTTGCCCCAGAGAAATGCTTATGTTATATTTTTTTTACTATAGTAGGTTGAAAGAAATCATAGTATAGTATGTCGAAAAAAGTGAAAAAAGTCATAGTACTATATTATGTCGAAAAAGGTTATAGTATAGTATGTAGAAAAAAGTGATAAAAAAGTCAATGTATAGTATGTCGAAAAAATTCTTAGTAGAGTATTTCGAAAAAAGTGATAAACAAGTCATAGCATAGTATGTCGAAAAAAGTTATAAAAAGTCGAAATATAGTAAGTCAAAAAAGTGATAAAAAGTCATAGTATAGTGTGTTGAAAAAGTCAAAGTATAGTATTTTGAAAAAAGTGATAAAAAAGTTATAGTATATTATGATAAAAAAAAGTGATAAAAAGTCATAGTATTGTAAGTCAAAAAAGTGATAAAAAAAGTCATAGTATGTCGAAAAAAGTTACCAAAGGCATAGTATAATATGTCGAAAAAAGTCATAGTATAGTATGTCGAAAAAAAATGATAAAAAAAGTCATAGTATAGTAAGTCAAAAAAAGTCATAGTATAGTATGTCGAAAAAAGGCTTAGTAAAGTATGTCGAAAAAAGTAATGAAAAAGTCATAGTATAGTATGTCGAAAAAAGTCAAAGTATAGTATGTTGAAAAAAGTGAAAAAAGTCATGGTATAGTATGTCGAAAAAAGGCTTAGTAAAGTATGTCGAAAAAAGTAATAAAGAAGTCATAGTATATGATGTCAAAAAAAGTGATAAAAAAGTTATAGTATAGTATGTCATAAAAAAGTCATAGTATACTATGTCGAAAAAGGTGACAAAAAGTCATAGTATGTATGTCAAAAAAAGTGATAAAAAAGTCATAGTATAGCAAATCGGAAAAAGTAATGAAAAAGTCTTAGTATAGTATGTCGAAAAAGTAAAAAAAAAAATCATAGTATAGTACGTCGAAAAAAGGCAAAGTATAGTATGTTGAAAAAAGTGAAAAAAGTCATGGTATAGTATGTCTAAAAACGTGATAAAAAGTCATAATATAGTATGTCGAAAAAGTCATAGTATAGTATGTCGAAAAAAGTAATAAAGAAGTCATAGTATATGATGTCGAAAAAACTCATAATATATTATGTCGAAAAAAGTGATAAAAAAAAGTCATAGTATAGTAAGTCGAAAAAAGATGATGAAAAAGTTATAGTATAGTATAGTCGAAAAAAGTTATAGTAGACTATGTTGATAAAAGTGATGAAAAAGTCATAGTATACTGTCGAAAAAAGTGATTAACAAGTCATGGTATACTATGTCGAAAAAAGTGATAAACAAGTCATAGCATTGTATGTCATCCACATCAGTGCAGATGAGGTGGCCAAGTGGTTAAGATGATGGGCTGCTAATCCATTGTACTCTTCTCACGTGGGTTCGAATCCTGTCCTCGTCGAATGGGAGTGTTTTAATCTGCAACCTCTAGTTGTCAACTACATAACTCCCTGTATTCAAGCAACTCTCTGTGGGAGGTCATTCCAGTTTGCCCCAGAGAAATGCTAGTGTTATGCTTTTTTTACTATAGTAGGTTGAAAGAAGTACTATATAATATGTCAAAAAAGTCATAATATAGTTTGTCGAAAAAAATGATAAAAAGTCATGGTATAGTATGTCTAAAAACGTGATAAAAAGTCATAGTATAGTATGTCGAAAAAGTCATAGTATAGTATGTCGAAAAAGGTGACAAAAAGTCATAGTATTGTATGTCGAAAAAAGTCAAAAAAGTCATAGTATAGCATGTCGAAAAAGTCATAGTATAGTATGTCGAAAAAAAGTGATGAAAAACTTATAGTATAGTATGTGTGGGTTTGAATCCACTCTTCATCGAACTGGAGTGTGTTATTCTGCAACCTTTACTTGTCAACAATATAACTGCCTGCATCTAAACAACTCTCTTTGGGAAATCTTATCAGTTTACCTCAGAGAAATGCTAGTAGGTTGAAAGAAGTAGTATATAATATGTCGAAAAAAGTCATAATATAGTTTATCGAAAAAAGTGATAAAAAAGTCACAGTATAGTATGTAGAAAAAAGTGAAAAAAAGTCATAGTATATTATGTTGAAAAAAGTGATAGTATACTATGTCAAAAAAGGTGACAAAAAGTCATAGTATTATACGTCAAAAAAAGTGATAAAAAAGTCATAGTATAGCATGTCGAAAAAAAGTGATGAAAAAGTCATAGTATAGTATGTCGAAAAAATTCAAAGTATAGTATGTTGAAAAAAGTGAAAAAAAGTCATGGTATAGTATGTCTAAAAAAGTGATAAAAAGTCATAGTATAGTATGTCGAAAAAAGTGAAAACAGTCATAGTATAGTACATCGAAAAAAGTCATAGTATAAAATATCGAAAAAAGTGATAAAAAAGTCATAGTATAGTATGTTGAAAAAAGATGATGAAAAAGTAATGGTTTAGTATGTCGAAAAAAGTTATAGTATAGTATGTAGAAAAAAGTGATAAAAAAGTCAATGTATAGTATGTCGAAAAAAGTCTTAGTAGAGTATGTCGAAAAAAGTGATTAACAAGTCATAGCATTGTATGTCGAAAAAAGTTATAAAAAGTCGAAATATAGTAAGTCAAAAAAATGATAAAAAGTCATAGTATAGTGTGTTGAAAAAGTCAAAGTATAGTATGTCGAAAAAAGTGACAAAAAAGTTATAGTATATTGTGATGAAAAAAGTGATAAAATGTCATAGTATTGTATGTCAAAAAAGTGATAAAAAAGTCATAGTATGTCGAAAAAAGTTACCAAAGGCATAGTATAATATGTCGAAAAAAGTCATAGTATAGTATGTCGAAAAAAGTTAATAAAGTCATAGTATAGTATGTCGAAAAAAAGTGATAAAAAAAGTGATAGTATAGTAAGTCAAAAAAAGTCATAGTATAGTATGTTGTAAAAAGGCTTAGTAAAGTATATCGAAAAAAGTAATAAAGAAGTCATAGTATATGATGTCGAAAAAAGTGAGAAAAAAGTTATAGTATGTCATAAAAAAGTCATAGTATACTATGTCGAAAAAGGTGATAAAAAAGTCATAGTATAGTATTTTGTAAAAGTAAAAACAAAAAATCATAGTATAGTACGTCGAAAAAAGTCAAAGTATAGTATGTTGAAAAAAGTGAAAAAAGTCATGGTATAGTATGTCTAAAAACGTGATAAAAAGTCATAATATAGTATGTCGAAAAAGTCATAGTATAGTATGTTGAAAAAAGTCTTAGTAAAGTATTTCGAGAAAAGAAATAAAGAAGTCATAGTATATGATGTCGAAAAAAGTGATAAAAAAGTTATAGTATTACTATGTCGAAAAAGGTGACAAAAAGTCATAGTATAGCATGTCGGAAAAAAGTAATGAAAAAGTCATAGTATAGTATGTCGAAAAAGTAAAAAAAAAAATCATAGTATAGTACGTTGAAAAAAGGCAAAGTATAGTATGTTGAAAAAAGTGAAAAAAGTCATGGTATAGTATGTCTAAAAACGTGATAAAAAGTCATAGTATAGTACGTCGAAAAAAATCATAGTATAAAATATCGAAAAAAGTGATAAAAAAGTCATAGTATAGTATGTCGAAAAAAGTCATAGTATAGTACGTCGAAAAAATTCAAAGTATAGTATGCAGAAAAAAGTGAAAAAAAGTCATGGTATAGTATGTCTAAAAAAGTGATAAAAAGTAATGGTTTAGTATGTCGAAAAAAATCATAGTATAAAATATCGAAAAAAGTGATAAAAAGTCATAGTATAGTATGTCGAAAAAAATCATAGTATAAAATATCGAAAAAAGTGATAAAAAAGTCATAGTATAGTATGTCGAAAAAATTCTTAGAGTATGTTGAAAAAAGTGATGAAAAAGTCATATTATACTGTCGAAAAAAGTGATAAACAAGTCATAGCATAGTATGTCGAAAAAAGTTATAAAAAGTCAAAATATAGTAAGTCAAAAAAGTGATAAAAAGTCATAGTATAGTGTGTTGAAAAAAATTTAAAAAAGGCATAGTATAATATGTCGACAGTTTGTCGAAAAAAGATAAAATGTCTTTGTATAGTTTGTATAGTTATAGTATTGAAAATATTGATTAAAAAGTCGTACTACAGTATGTCGAAAGTCATAATATAGTACGTCAAAAAAGTTATAAGAAAGTATATATACTATATAGTATATCAAAAAAAGTGATTTAAAAACTCATGGCATAGTTAAAAAAGGGATAAAGTTATAGTATAGTATGTTTAAAAAAAAAGTGATTAAAAAAGTCATAGTATATCGAAAAAAGTGATTAAAAAGTCATAGTATAGTATGTTAAAAAAGTGATAAAAAAGTTAAAGTTTAGTATGTTGAAAAAAGTGATAAAAAGTCATACTATATGTATATGTGTATATATATAAGAAATTGATGAAAATTCATAGTATAGAATGTCGAAAAATAGTCATGTATATTATGTTTAAAAAGTGATAAAAAAGCCATAGTATAATATGCTGAAAAAAGTAATAGTATAGAATGTTGAAAAAAAATTGATGAAAAATTCATAGTATAGTATGTCGAAAAAAGTTATAAAACAGTCATAGTACAGTATGTTGGAAAAAGTGACAAAAGTCACACTATAGTATGTTTAAAAAAAGTGACAGTATGTCAGAAAAAGTGATAAAAGTCATAGTATAGTATGTATATCAATTTTTCAGACATACTATATGTATGTCTGAAAAAGTGATAAAAAGTCATAATATAGTAAGTCGAAAAAAGTGATAAAGAAGTCATAGTATAGTGTGTCGAAAAAAGTGATGAAAGTCATAGTATAGTGTGTCGAAAAAAGTGATGAGAAAGTCATAGTATTATACGTCGAAAAAGTGATAGAAAAGTCATAGTATACTACGCCGAAATAAGTGATAAAAATGTCTAGTATACCGTTGAAAAAAAGTGATAAAGTCATGGTATATTATGTGGCAAAAAGTGATAAAAAGTCATGTATGTCGAAAAAGGGCTAAATAGTCACGGTATTGTATGTCGAAAAATAGTCAGAATTTAGTATGTTGAAAAAGCGATAAAAAAGTCATAGTATAGTATGTTATACTATACTGGTATGTTATATAAATACGAGTAAGAATTTTTTTATGTCGAATAGCATGTCGAAAAAAGTCCAAGTATAGCATGTCGAAAAAAGTGATAAAAAGTCTTAGTATAGTATTTAAACAATAGTCATAGTATAGTATTGTGAAAAAGTGATAAAAAGTCATAGTGTAGTATGTCGGAAAAAGTAATAAAAAACTGATATAGTATGTCAAAAAAAGTCAGTTTAGCATGTTGAAAAAAGTCATAGTATGTTGATGTTTAGCAGCTATAATGTTAACCACCAGTTCACCATCTTAGTTTGGAGTGTCTAACATTTGCCAATTAGCGCTGGGCTGATGACAGTGCCATCAGGTATTTGGTCATAATATATACTACGCCATTTGTGCAAGTACCAACGTCTACAATATAACTCATAATTCTGAGCCTGTAAATAATGTTGATGTTAATAACGTGTCTTTTAATCTACTGTGCATGGGCACTGTTTGTTGGAGTATGGAGACTATGACCTACATTTCGTTACATATGTGCCTGCACATTGTGTCAATGACAATAAAATTTAACTGAATAAAAGTAGAGGGATCAAGTCATTACTATGGTAGGAGGTAAAAATGAATGTCTACCAAATTACCAAAAGAAAGACACTTTAAATCACAAATGTGAACCTCATGGTTGCACTACAGGACATGTCAGGAGACCACTAAAGTCATTAGGATTCATCATCTGGGCACCATGAATGTCTATATTATACATAGATATAATATTTCCATCTGTACCAAAGTCACGGACCGACCAACTGCTAGCCCCAGAGTCATGATTCTTGCATGGTTTAACATATCTTTTGCTCATGGACCTGCTCATGACTTCCCATGATTTCCCAAATTATATTTGTTTGTCCAAGATGAAACAGCTATGGCAACCCTTCTTACAGTAAGTATTCTGCACCTGGAGGCAGATATTTGTGTTGGTTGGCTGTATTTGTTTAAACAGAATGAAGCTAATAAAAATGGCTTCTCCCTACGAGAACCATATCCAACACAAATCTGCATGTAACAACATAAAGTGCTAATTTTCAAATTTGATGTTAGTTTCATAGAAAAATAGACAGGTGATTTGATTGGAAAAACAGCACTTCCTAGTTCTTGCTCCTTTGGCATCACTTTGCCCTTAACAGTGAAGCACTTCACTTACTCAATTTGCTATTCAGGAAGATTGCTTGTCAAGGAAATGTGTGCTGATATGCATAATTCAATGATTTAATCATACATAAAAGTGATATTATGCGTGATATCAAGTCTGAAAAAATATAAGTAAAAGTGCAGCATGTTTTTACAATTTAACCCTTAACATCTTAGTGTTAAGCAAGGAAAACTGACATTTCAGAGCCCTAATTGAATTTACACAATGAGTCTGTACAAAGAGGAGATAAATGCAATTAACCGTTATCTGATAACTTTATTATCAAGTTAAAAAAAGACAATGAATTACAATATTTACAGAATATCCAGAGATAAATGGAATAAAATTGTAAACAATCATTCTAGGCAACATCACAACCCACCATCAGGTAATCAGATTTATATGGGAAGAAAGGCAAGAAGGAGAGATTCTAGTGTCAAACTATGACAACAGTCTGAAAAGAGAAATGCATCGGAAACAAACTAAACATATATACAAGTATCCAGTGTGTTGTCAGCAGAGGCTTAACTTTGGGTAAACTGGGAATATTACAGTCTAGAGACTGCACACAGTGAAGGATTCATAGTCATTTTCTATTAAAATAATCACACAACAACAAACAATTTTGGGTTGACAGCTTCATTACCCAGATTGTCCTAATTTATCATCTGTTTGCACTGGGCTTTCAAGCTGGGCAACAAGCTGCCCTACAAAGCTTATTTCTACAACAGTTTTCAAACAGTTTTACTTTCAAAAAGCTACAAGCTGGTCCTGAAAAACAGAAAAGGGCTTTGAGATTCAGCACCAACTCAACAGGTTTTTAAGGTATTACAAGGACTGAGGAGCATAGTGGGGCTGCTACATTCCCACCTCTTGTTGACTGGGTAGACTACTGTTAGGCCTACTTGGAGCAAGTGAGCTGATGCCCTTACTGGAGTGCCAGATGTTGAATTGGACATGAGTCAGCTAGATTTTAGAGGGATCTATGGGTCGACTGGGAAACCAGATCGTGGCCAAGCCCAGAAAAGGGTCAAGCAGTTTAGGTATTTTTTTTTTCTTCTTGTTCACAATAAAAGCCATGGCCACAAATTAGTAGAGAACTGCATCATTTTCCTTCACGTGTTTAAATATTGTACAACCACACTGCTCTTCTGCTCATTCCCATTACAGTACAAAAAGGAGATATTTTTCATTGTAACCAGACATTGTACAACAGCGTAATAATGTTGGATTGGGGACTCAAAAAGCCCTTAAGGGTTAGCTATCATCTTTAGATTTCTTTTTTTTTTTTCCCTTTCTTTTTTTTTTTTTTTCTTTTTTTTTTTAAATGAGAACACCTAAAGGAAAAAAGGGTTAAAGTATCCTTTCTGAAACACCACGGTTCAAACACTTAACAAGTAATTTAGTTTTCTATACATGGCTGCAAACGTGGTTCGCCTGGGTTCCAAACCCAAATTTCCTATTTCCATCAAAGGTTCAATGTTCAGGAAAGACAATCACAGCAGCAACACAGCAGGCTTGGTAAATGTTTTGGTACCAAGAACACAATACATTAATTGTGCTCCTTTATGAATTCGACATTATAATTTAGTTATCAGCCACTTTATTTCCGATTGTTTAACGTTGCTTATTGGTCTTATTGGAATTGAATATAAATGTGTCTTAATAATTGCTATTTATTATCTTATAAGGCTTTAGGGCATTCAAGCAGCAACTTCCAACAAATACAATCTCTGCCTTTTGTCAGTAATAACAATAACATGAGAACTTTGTCTAAAAAGAAGCACACATATGCAGGCTATGACAGTTGTGCCAATAAATAATTTAAAGGTGTTTAAGTTGGGCGATTTGACACCTTTAAAATAAGTCAATGTTCAACATATAGTCCCAGTGGCAAATAAACTCTATACATGTGGAAACAATTGGTTTTTAGGACTTTTCGACTTGGTTACACTTGTCTTTTCAGTGTCTATTGCGTCACCACTGGACCACAGACTGTAGAAAACATGTCTGTGGCATCAGCCATAAGTTTCTAAAGGGATGTCTTGAAGCCAAGATTTGAGTTTAATGCTTAATGCCAGCCTGTCAGTCATTTGGAGCCTAACAATCTGAATTTAGGCGATGTGGAGGGACCTGGATGGAGTTGAGGTAATCACCAGGGCTGACTGTGAAAGGCAGAGACATCTGTCAATCAAGCAAACATTGCTCCACACATACCCAGTTTAGCATGACATTTCATTTGTGATGCTCACAGCATAAAAAAAACATTCAGCAGAATTTATATTCCTTTCACTCCAGATAATATACAGTAGTAGTACACTCAGAACACATTATCAACAGTTTTCAGGGACTATTTATTTAGTAGAAAGTAGTTCCAATGAAAACTGCATTTTCTTTAATGCTGTGAGTATAACAAATTAAATTCCATCCACTTTCATTGGACCGACAGAAATCTCAGAGACCGATATCTCAATCCCTTGGCAAATAAACCAAAGCTATTGCCATGGCTAAATACCACTACACCACATCTCTTTGTACTGGTACTCACTCAATTGCTGCAATTACAATAAAAAAGTCAAATCTAATTTCATCTAATCTGCTCTTACTTAAACAATGACTGTGAAAATTGCCACTAAGACACACATTAGAAGAAGTGAAATTAGATTGTGAGGCTATAAATTATTGTAGTAAATTGATTTCCTGGTTACTTCAAACCAGCTGTCCTTTTTAAAAAAAGGTATAATATGTAACTTTTTCCCCATTAAAATGTCTAAAAATGACAAGACCAATGTTATATATTTTGTTGAGTTGTGTACTTACATTATCCTAAATGTTTCCAACAATTTTCAAACCCAGAGAAATCTGTAATTTTAATCAAGGTTACATTTGCGCAGTGTTGTGGTTGTCTACCAGAAGCTGTCATAAAATATTTTTTTATCCAGTTTTAAACCACATTTTAACTCTTCACTTTTTAGATATTGGTTGTTTTTTTACTATATATCTTAACCGGATGAAAGATTTTAGTCCGAGACGTCCTTTGTCGGCAAACAGCTTTAGAAAAACACAGATTTTTGATGTGAAACTGTTTTATTCAGTGTTTTTACTGGTTTTAATCACCTGCTCCGTTGTTTTGGAGAGGAGGATACCTATGTGGATAATTCGGCTCCCGGTAAAAACCCGATGAACACTGAAGAAATCCTAACCGGGAGAAGCTGACTGCAATGACGTGTGGTGAAGACAACAACTCCCCTGATCCCACCCTCAAGCTACTTCATGACGTCACTCAAAACTCCATCTCTTGATTAAGAGAACCCTCGTGGCAGAAAATTACATATTGTGCGGTTAAAGCAATTAAAGACATTTAGTGGCCATTAGAGGAACTGCATTTTAAGGCACTAGCACACTGGCTTCAACACTCAGCCGTGGTAGTCAGCCTCCTCCAAACTTTGCATTAAATTGTCATTTGGGGATGCACATACAGTATGTGCAGAGCTGGATTCTGGCAGGTCCAATTGTCAAATTTGCACCGAAAAGACAAGTGTAATCTTTATTGATCACAATGATAAATATCACGCCACTGTTGTAAAAACCTGTAGTTATATGTTCCAGGCTAACCTTTGCTATGATCAGATTAATAGATACCTATGTCAAATGGATACAGTCGTGACACATTAAACATAGCTCTGTTGTTATATTGATCTGCTGAGTGCATAGGTCAACTGTGATCTTGTTTAACCTGGACTACAAACACCATTATATGTTACGGGGATGGGAGACTTAAACTAATGCCATTATTTTCATGATTTCATCGGTGAAATATCTGGACAATGAAATAGTACAGTCAAAATGCAAAGGGTGCCACAGGCTGAAGGCTTATACGTAGTATAATATTAAGGGACCTAAAATATAGCAATTTGCTACAAACATTGGGGGAAATTGTCAGTATTTCTACGAATAAAGAAAACATGATTTGTGGTTTTACTAAAATAGATAAGGTGCGACTCTTTCTCAAGGAATACTTCGACACAATTAACACAAGGCTAAAATGAAAAAGCTCTACAGTGGGCCACAGTTTAAATGCTTTCATATCTTGTTTATTTATTTTGGGTAAATTTAAAGTACTCCTCTTTTGGGAGAGTGTAAAAGGTGCTTCAAATAATAAAACACAAAATTTTGTTAATCATTTTGGACAACATTCTTTATAAATAGCTTAGTTTTTATCTAGGTGGGATCTTTCACTGTAGATTTGACCAGAATGTCAGCAATAAAGAGTTCTGTTCACTATTGGTTACCAATATATTAAGATCTGTCCTAGGGGACTGCCCATTTAAAGACCTCAGCCATTTTATGCAGCACAATCTAATACTTAAATATGTAACACATAAAATCTAGTAATGCGCCAACTCATAAGAAGTCACTTATTTTTCAGTTTCAATCTTTTTGTTTCCTTTGAAGTCCTATTTAAAGATCCAACTCAGTGTTGATCCTACCCAATGTTATCAGTTTCTAGCACAAGAGGCCACAATCAGTTCAACCAAACTGTTGATCATTTTTGGTGTTGAGCATTTCTTTGTCTTCCACATACTGGCTTGGACTTCTCAGTGACAAATCAGCGGGGTTCCCTTCCTTGTTGCTGGACAGGTGCAATCCTGTGTCCATCAAGGCCGAGGCGGAGCCAGAGGAAGATGAAGCTGAGGCTTCTATTGCGGAGGTGGTGCTGGTGTCCATCTGACTGTTGTTTACCATCCTAGCAATGAGGGAGGGAGCAGAAATAAGTGCTTTTAACATGTGGAAAGATATGAACAAACATAAGACTAAGGACAGAGGGGGTACAATTTTAAATATGCATATATACTGAATATGCATATATACTGAATATATATATATGTATGTATATACACACACACACACACACACACACACACACACACACACACACACTAATACATGCCAATGTTTACCAAGAAGCCCTAAGCACAAAGTACGTTAGTCCATATTGTTGGCACAAAGACCAGAAAGACAGGTAACAGGACCATTGTGTACTGTGCCGTGTGTAAGGAAAGTACACAACCTCACACACAAAATGAGAGTATAGAGAAGAAGATAAACAGGAAAAAAATACTAACATGCCATGTCGAAGGACATGACGTTCCCACTCAAGGCTGTTGGTAAAGCAGCGGCCACAGAACTCACAGGGAAGACGCTTCTCTGCGCTGCTCGGTGCAGAGCTGCTGCTGCTGGTGGGAGATGCAAGGACCTCTGGGAAATGGAGTTCAAATGATTGGTCAGTCTCAGAATAATTTCACAAGTGTTCATTTCCTATTTGCAACAATATTTGAAAACAATATTATTGATTATTTATTATCAGCAACCAATAACAGTCAAGTACACTCAGTGAATAATAAGATGGAAGAATGAAATGCAAAAATGAATTCAGAATTACAAGACTGTGGCTATTTTGCAAGAAAAACCCTGCTCAAGAAAAAGCGTATTATGCATGCTATGGGACGCTCAATGGTGTTTTAAGCCCCCAACGTCGACTTCAAGGGACCTAACCCTAACCATTGCCTAATCCTAGGGCCTTCCAGGCAGTGCTGCCTGGAAGACGACGTTGGGGACTTAAAACATCAAATACCCTATGGGACTTCCAATATTCTGACAGTATGATTGTTTTCTTACTTATGGGCCCATTTATTTGGCTTAAAATGCGTCACAGGAGATTTTCACACTGATCACAATTTGATAAAAAATTACTGAGAACACAACAGAAAATGGCTTTTCAGCAGATAACAATTGACAATGTAATCCCAAAAGATTTTGTAAAGAAATGTATTGTGCGATAGGCTCATATGCAGCAGCTAAATAGTATTGAGTAGAGTTCTGGTCTTGACTAGCTGGGGGGGGGGGGGGGGGGGTATACATTTGTTCTTTCAGCAAACATCAGTGTGTATTTGACAATATAAGGCAAATTATCCTTTGGGTATGGACTACGTCAACAGAGTAGGGATGAATATGAGTAGATAATATGTTAAACAGGAGAGCAACAAAGATGACTTCATTAGTATTTACCTTGTAGGCCAGGCTTTTCCTCCTCCACCTCCCTGACTTCCTCTTCATCTTCCTCCTCCTCCTCTTCCTCTTTGATGTTGTCCTCTATCTCTTCATCATCCATCTCTCTCTGTTCCTCCACTATGTTCTCCACAATCTCCATTTCATCTTCATCATCCTCCTCCTCTGCAACTTCTTTCCCATCTTCAACCATCTCCAAGATTTCTCTTTCTTCTTCCTCTTCTGCGCTGCTCCCTTGTTCCTTTATCATCTCCAGCTGGTCCAGGTTGACGCGGCCCATCAGCTCGAAGTTCCGAATAACCTGATCAGAAACAGGGGGTATTAATCAGTTTGGTATAGTGTGCTTTGAGCAGTATTTATCTTGTCTTTTTTTCTTCAACAAGACTGGTTTCTATCAGAACAATGCAGCATAAGATGATCAGTAAACAAAAATTTAACAAAGATGAAATATTTAATGACAGAACCAGCTCATTCCATTGCCTATGAATCTTGTTGCAAATGATGTCACGCTTTCTGAGCAATTCCCACCTCCCACACAGCTGTAGCTTTGCAACATCCTTCCCAGCAGCGACAATGTCTGTCCTTCCACTCCTTCTACAATGAATAAGCTCTCTGTCTCAACCAGGAGGAGCCCTGCTCTGTCATTCTTCCTTTCAACTGCATGTCAACAATGGACATAAAAGTTTTACAAGACCTTTTTTGGCCTTCAGCTACACATAAAAAGGACCAAAAACTCCCGCACATGGCTAATCACTTGTACTCACTTTATTTATGATTTTTTTTGTCCTCATACCTTCATCATTAAAATTCATATAGACAAACAGCATATGTAAACATAGCGGGGTCTTCCGATCATAAAAAAAAGTGAGCACAAGTGATTACCAGTGTGTCCGATTAATTTGTTTTAGGGTTCTTCCAAAGAAAGAGTTTTCAATCCAACACATCTGTCTGGTGTGCAGCAACTTTTAAGTGTGACCTTGATCCACAGTACATAACATCAAGATAACAATATTGATTTCACGATAACACAATAGCACCACTTCTTTGCCAAATTATCTGAATGAGAAAGGTGTGTAATAATAGCATGCACATCTTTGCTCCTCACAGTGCCTCATGTCAGCCAAACTTAAGTCGAAACAACGTTTTTCTTGGATTTTGTTACCTTTGAATACGTTATTTTTTATTATCTGTATATGCATCATGTTAATTATCCATTCATGCATCATCTATACTTATTCCTATTTTAAGTAATAGGAGGGCTGGACCTTATCCCAGCATGCATTGAGTAAAATCAGGGATGTGAAAAGAAAGAATTGAAAAACGATAATCGTGCTGCCCTTCTAAGTTTAATGTACTCTAAAATTCTAAAATGCCATCTGCCTTCTCATATCATCATATAAATGATCCCCATTAAGACAGACTGAGAGACTAAACCTTTTCTCTCCTCGATGTGGTTAGAATATACTGAAGCTCTAGCAATCCGATAGATATGCGCCTGGTCATCTTATTCCACTGTATCATTCACTAGTCACTGGTATTTTTATCTCCTTATCAAGGTGCAGCATAGAGTTGAATTTTGGCTTTATAAGCTTGTATAGCAATTATTTTATGTTGTTTTAAGAAACCATGTGTTTATATTAACTTTTAAGGGCATTTAAATGAAAACATAAGAACAGATGGAAGAACAGAGGCGTTTTGTGAGCCACTTGTATACTTTCATACTCCTGATTGACTTAGCAACCGACTATAATTGGAATATTCTAATAATTTCTTATCTAATAAAGTTTTACACATTTTCAAAAAATTATACCACACACACAATAAACGATAGTTGCGAGGTTTTCCCTGCCTAAATTCAAGGTGGGCTGATATGGATTTTAGTTTGAAACCGCTGCAGGGAGTAGCTTATTTACATTTCAGCTCCTTTTTTGTCATCAGTCAGTGAACATGCACAGCAAAGAGCTTCCAGCACTGAAGTTACCAACCTAAAATCACCAAATAAACAGTCTTTTCCTGTGCTGTTGCTGCACGCTACGTGGAATAAATAGTTGCTGTTTACTTGCCTAATTATAAAGATAATTTCTTTTAAAAACTGCTTCAGCTCTTTTAAATAGTTCTGGGTAACTGGGATTCAAATATTTTCCAGATATGAGCTCTGTTTTTTGTTTTACAATCCAGAGCTGTTTAAGATATGTAAATTAGATTTGGGATCAAATCTTGACACTGCGAATATAGACAGTTGATTGGCACAGACCTCACGATTACCTCCATTAAAACCAGCAAAGACCCTAATGAATTAATTGAATGTTAAGTGTGTAAAATGTAAACATCTCATGTCCCAGCAGGCTGATTATGAGTAAACCATGTTCAATAAGACTCTCCGTCGGACATAAGCCACAAAGTCTCTTATTATATTGTAAAAATCAATAACGTAAGGTACATCAATTTAAATTCAGTTACACAAAACTCCATGTGTATCATATTTGGACTCCCACTGACCTTGTGCTCAAGGCGCAGATGCTCCTCTAGCTGGCTCCTTTGACTGCTATCGTAATAACAGAGCTGGCACTGGTAGGGTTTGATCTCAGCATGCTTCTGCAGGTGCAGCTGCAGGGCCTGGTCACTGGAGCATGTGAAGGTGCATTTGTGGCAACGGAATATGAGGCCCTGCAGGTGGCGCGACAGCTTGGAGCGGCTGACCTCCAACGGAGCCACGCGCTCCTCTGGTAGGGGAAGAGGAGAGAGTGGAGTGGATTATTAGGTGGGATAAAGGAAAGGGAAGTAATGATAGAGCAGGGGAGAGGGAGAGAATAAGAAGAGGAGATGTGGGGGCGCAGGAGAAATATCAAATGACACACACACAAAGACACACAAATCCCAGTTGCTTGGTTTTGTCGGTTTCAACACAACACTTCCTCCAAATAACTGAAAATAAAAACTACCCAAACACCCCCCAACAAGCTGTATCGACTTGTCACATAAGTTCCATCTCTCTATGCTTGCTTTTAAATCTTACCTCTCTGTTTTCTCATGAACACTCTCATATGCTGTATGTCATAATTAGTTTGTTTGTAATTACTTTGTTTGCACTATGTTTACATTTCTTATAATGGAATACAAGATTAATATCAATGTTGTCAGGAGAAAAATAATTGTGTTCAGTTTGTCAACCACACAGAAAATAAGTTTGATAAGCTAGCTTTGTAGAACTTCCTTAAACCATTTAGTTACACCATATTACCATTGCCTTTATGAGGTTTTTTATTGGACGGTGATGGCATTTAAAGGAATAGTTTGACATTTTGGGAAACTGCTTTGAGAAACTGAGTTAGATGAGAAGATTGATACCACTCTCATATCTGTGTGGTAAATAAGATGTTTGAGCCATTTAGCTTAGCTAAGCATAAATACTAAAAACAGGGGTAAATAGCTAACATTAACATGTTTCTCGTGCATTTAATCCATACAAAAATCAAAGCATTACAACGACAAGTTGCAATTCTACAGGAGGTTATGCTGTGTTCACTTCATACTGTTTAAACCATAATTACAAACAGCTGAGTGGGAAAAACCATACGAAACTGTAATTCAGAGTCGGATATATTGGCATTCTTTTGGCCACTTCCTGTCCCTCCAGGAAGTCACTGCACCTGGGTATAATCCACCAGTAGCTGTTTCCCTGTTCCCAGTCTTTATACTGATCTTGATCTCCTCATCTAACTCGACAAGACAAAGTGTATTTCCCAAAATGTTTAACTATTCCTTTAAAATGTTACTATGTCTCTGGTTCCATTTTGCATGAAGTGTACCTCTGTGCAGGACAATGTGGTCAATCATATTGCTCTTGTGTTTTGTGTGGTAGAGGCAGAGAGGGCAGCGCAGGTCTTTAGAGAAGTGGTCAGGTGCGTTGTTGTTGTTGTTGTTGTTGTTGTTGTTGTTGTGACCGGCCTCCACATGCATGGTGAAGGTATTCCTGAGATAGAGTCAGAGACAGAGCAAAGGATCTTTAAATCATTGAGGGAATCTATCCAGTGATTGTCTATCTTAGTATCTTTACAGTTGAATACACTTTGGAATTGGAAATTCATTTATTAGGAATGTATGTTACTGTTATTTTATATTAATAAATATACAGAGTTTATACACTTTGCATAGCATCTATACTCACATAAATTGCATATGAAATACTATCTCAAGCATTTTCCTATTTTTCTCTGCTGAAGTCTTTCCTTACTTGTAGCAGGTGAAAAAGGAACAGTCTTTGCACTTGAAGAGCTTCTTGCCACCATGGCGGTCCCTGTAGTGCCGACGCAGGCTCTGCATGTATCCAGAGCTGAACTCACAGAACTCACAAGTGAGGATGCTGTCTGGTCGATTATCAGCCACTGTTGAGCCACCAGGTGTTGAGCCGGAAGACATTTGACTGCGGGAGGCTAGCTGGTAATGACTAAGCTGCTGACGAACATCCGCTGGCTCCTCTAGGTATGATAGATCTTATAGAGGGGCAGAGAAATTGAGAGAAACCTGTGTATTACACTGTAACATACAGTTCAAATTCACATGAAAAAAAGAGAGTGAGACCTTTTCCTGTGCATGCACAGAACAGCCAACAGGAACATTCTCTCTTTGGGAAATGACCTGTGATTGGCCAAAGTCTCCTGTGACGGCTAGATTTCTGAAGCCTGAATACAGAGTCAAAAGGATGTGCAGAAGTCTACTTTTCTCTCAGACCACTTGAATTACAATATACTGAAAGATTATAGAACGACATCAAAAATAAAGTGATTGTTTCTTCTACAAAATATATTCTGTACATACAGTATACGTAATATTTAACAAGAGGCTATCAGCAGACAGCAGTTGGGACTATCAGGAATTTAGTTGTGCTCACACAAAATGTCCCCCTCCCCCCTCTCAGATACAGAAGTATAACTATGACTGTCATCATTTGTCCCCTACCTCTTTCCCTCCTCATTCCCTTTCTCAAGTGTCTATAATACCACTGAGCAAGCTCATCTTCTCGCCCTACTTTGAGCCTCCAACACATCAATAAATAAACCACAGTGTGACACTAATAGAATATCTATCCATGTGAAAAATGCCTCATTCAGCACTCAGAGTATGAAGAAGCATGGAAGAAAAAAAAACTCTCTTTTAAACTTTTACTGTATAGAAAGCTTGAGATCCAATTTCTCACTTTTGAAGAAGCGGTAGAGGTATTCAGAAGAATCAAACAATGCCACAGTTGATTCATGCTTTTAATATCCTCTCTGCATTGTGAAGATGTATAGAGATGAGATGGCAGATGGAGAACAAATTCTGTCGTAAGGTTGTGATGTTTCTTGGATTTGGAAAAAACAATCGATTAAATCTCATAAAGGATAGGTGTTGGAGAAGGTTGAAAATATATTTTAAGAATGACCTTAATAAGCATAAACATGTGAGGATTGGGTTGGCGTTCAAAGACCTTGGGTCTTGCATTCATAGTTTTAGAGCCACTCAAATGTTATTCCTTTCAAAACAAACCCCTACTCCACTTCAAATATCAGCATTTTAGAGATTCGACTGAAGGTAGCTAGTTTAGCATGGTAGAAAGACATTCCATATGTCAGCTCTGCTCTTTGTCAATGCTTCACTTGTCTTGGTAGGGCACAGCTGACAGTGGTGGTGGTTGGTGCATTGAGGAATGCTGCCCTGTTTCAGCTCCAGGGAAGATTCCACAGCTCCAGCAGCAAGGTGACAGCTGCTGCCAAGAACAGTCTGCAAGCTAGAGCAGCGGCTGCACAGCCACTAAAACACCTAAAACATGGCATCACATCAGGGAGATAGCTGCTGCACCAACCTACAGTGAAGGTGTCTCTCTTTGATAGGAATATTCTGTAAAGAAAGGTGTCTTATTTAATCAACATTAAAGAAGGCTGAGGTAGTCAAATCTCAGCAGTCAAACTCCTTAATTCTCATATTAATTATTCAGTATGTGCGCATAACACCTTACCAAAGACTATGACACCTAATTGTTGACCCAAACTGCTGATTTTCCATATTTATAGCAAATTTAAGGTGTTACATTAATAATATAAAAATAAAACCGCTTTGGATAAAAAGTCCCACCAATTTTTTTTATTTTTTTACCATTTTTAGTCCCAATGTTGCCTTTCAAAATTAGAATGCGAATGAAATAGCTCTTAAATTGGGTTAGTCAAGAGCATGATGTGTGTTATATAGATTACATACATGCTATATCTGCAATAACTAGTCAATTAATCAACAGGAAATTAATCAGAAATTTTGATATTGGACATTCATTTTATAAACGTGCTGGTTTCAGCTTCTCAGATGTGATTATTTGATGCTTTCCTTTGTCATATCATGATAGTTTAGTGAATTTCTTAGGGAAAATTAAATGGGCAAACTACATATTTGAATACATCTCCTGGACTGTGAGGAATTATAATGCATAAATGCTATAATGCATTTTATAGATCAAAATACAATATTATTCATTATATCAATTAAATAAAAATAATATATAGTTGCAGTCTTAATATACATATTAAACAGACTACATAGACATCATGATATGGGCCTGTTTCTAAAAATATTTCTTGGCTCCAAAGTTAAGAAACTCTGTTTCTGCATTACAATAGATTCTGCTTTGATGCTCAATTGAGATTTTCCAAATCTGGCCTGACAAGCCTATCATATGATCTTATATTTATTAAAATGACATTATGCAGGATCTCATACCATCCGGGGCCAAGGGAGTCTGCTCTGTGTTACTGGCCAGCCGTGAGGGCCTAAGGGCGCCATGAGCAGCCTGGGTAGCAGCCCGGAGTTTGGGGAGGGTCAGGGCCTCACCATGGTCTCTCAGAGAGTGCTCCTTCAGCTGACTGATGGTCATTGAGGAGAAGGGGCACGACAAGCACTTGTATGTGTACTGCTCACCTGGAGGAAAATCGAGAAACAAAGGTCAACAACTTGACCGCGGTATAAAATTAACTGTACAAGGCAGTATTAGATGAGGATCTTAAAATATTCTTTATGATAAACATAGTGATAATAAACACATCCTCCACCGCAAACAAAGCTATTCCCATCGGAGAAAATCTGTAGCAAATATGTCACTTAGTGCTCCTCTTGGACTAATTAGCGTAATTTTGACAGAAAAAAATATTGAGCTGCAGTGTTTATTAGAAATGTCTTGAGGTAACACACATAAACATGATCCACATTCCAACTCCTCAACATATAACTTCCTTATGGGCAGTTTTTTTTTTTTTTTAAATTGGAAGTTACAAAGTTGTATGTAAGAAACACAAGTGCTACATTGTGGAACTACAAATAATTTAGTTGACTACCTGTAAGTATAAAAGGCTTTAAATGTAAACATGAATATACTGTAGTCTCACACTGCCAGAGGGAGGCACGTCTGAAGGGGAGGCAAATATTATTAAGGAACTTATTTCCATATTTAGTAGGAAGCTTGTTCGCTTAAATAAAGTTTTGTGCAGGTTGATGAGCCATGCAC
Organism: Sander lucioperca; assembly: GCF_008315115.2. Lineage (NCBI taxonomy): Eukaryota > Metazoa > Chordata > Actinopteri > Perciformes > Percidae > Sander > Sander lucioperca. The sequence goes on from NC_050186.1 coordinate 4,913,455, forward strand.
AAAGGACATTTCATATTATGCTTACAGCTAATCTCTGACTCATAAATTACAGTCATAATACTGACTACTTTCTTTTGATTCATGCTGTTACAGTGTGTGACTGTACTGATGTTGTTCGGCTACTGTGTGTGTTTCTGGCAGCTTTGGTGGAGTTTTGGTGGAGTTTTGAATGTGCCCATAGGGGATTTATAGCATCTTGCTTCCTGTAGCTGTTGCTGGATATATTGCTGGATATATTTGCTAAACAACCTAATGCAAGCGCCATTCTGAGGAGTGGCGCCATTACAACCAAATCTGATGAGACAGCAACATATTCTAACCAGAAGTTGTTTTAATAAGGAAACTACTTCCTGAGTGAACTATTTCTGGTAAGAACATGTTTGGAATAAGGCAGCTCCTGAATGTAGATGAATCAATCAAAAGTATCTTAGGCTTGCTTGACTGAAAGCAAGGTTACAAAGGAGAAGAACTAAGCCACAATGATAAAAAATGTAATGCTGATTGTTTTCACAAAGTCTACAAAATCGCAAAACTCCACTTTTCAAATGTAATCTCAACTCAAAATTGGTTTGTGCCAATTATCCACAGCAGTTGTTAACTCTTAGTGCTGTTTCTTGCTCCAATCAGTTCAGACAGTTGAGAGCACTGATGCCTTTTAAAAATTGGTCTTTCTAGTTTGGCAGTTTTGAGATTGTTTTTTTGCTCATGTATTGATTTCCAAGGTGAAGCTTTTTTACATTTGCTTGAATGTCTGCCGCCTTGCTCCCTCAACAACAGAAAACGATCACAGGCGAAGGATTACATCTAACTGAAGACAGCTGTAGCCATTCACCTTTGAGACATGCTGAGGGCTTTATCACCATATTCCCAAATAAACAATATTAATAATAAATAAACCTGGGCTATTTGTGCTAAAATCTGAATCCAAATATGAATCTTTTGGATGTGCTTAATTAGGTGTATCTAATGTACTCGGTAAATGGTGAAACTGCTCCTCCAGCTAATCCACTGGTTACACTGTGCAGGATAAGCTAAATCAAGCACATCATCTTTATGTGGAAGATGATAAACAGGAGGCTGCTACTCAGGCCCAGGAATACCTTGTTAGTCATGGATACAGCAGTAAGATGTGATTTAATGTATGTATGTTTGTGTGCTTACCTGTGTGTGCCTTATGCAGGTGGCTCTTCAAGCGACTCACGTAGGCAGATTTAAAGGGGCAGAGTTTGCACTTGAAGGGCTTGTGGTGTCCGTGGTGAGACTGCACATGTCTGTCCAGACTGCCAATGAGACAAAATATACAAAAGGAAAAAAAAACAGAAGGGAGGGTATGAGATAAGAGGATAAAAAGACGGGAAAACAAATAGATGGATTGAGGACAAAATGATAGCAGATAAAGAGAGAAAGTGACAAGAATAGAGTACAGGAAAGAAAGAGAGAGAGCTCTACTCAACAGCATCCACTTTGATGATTTCGACAGCAGGGTTTTTCAGCAGCATCTAAAGCGCTCAATTCTGTAAACCTCACAAACAACAGCCGCACATTTCCAATGACTACAGAACAAGGAGCCGTGGGGTGAACTCATCTACCCACAATCCCTTGGTAGGAGAGAGCGTGTGAATGCCTGTGGGGACAGTGGCTGTGTTTTTAATGCCAGCCTCGTAGGTGGCATGGGAATGCAGCTTCTTTCTGGGTCAGGGCACATACAGTACAGAGGGATTACACCTGGGAGCTCAGAGGAGATGAGGACTCTCTCTTCCCCTGTGTCTCTGTGATGGATAAAGCAAATCACACTACCAAAATGTCTGCCTCGCTGTAATGTTTGTCTTACTCTCCTAGGAGGCAGGAAGTCTTAGCGAAGCTTGAGGATTCAAAGGGGTTGTGAAAGGGTAAACACAATAAGGTGTAAAAGTGTGCTCTGTACATAATACATTTAAAATCCAGTTGATATGTACAACAGCTGGTAGAAGACTGGTAAGCTATACATGGGTAAGAGTTTAAAATGTACTGCTACCAGGGCTACATATTGCACACTATTGATTGTATGGCTGGAGGTATTTATATTCTATAATTACCTCCCAATATAGTTGGCCATTCTCACACTGGATTTAAATTGCCTTCACATGCATGTGGGATATACAAGAAAATTATGCATGCATGTAATCTAGCGTTATTTTTTTAAATAAAAATAACGCTTTATGTTATTATAATATATATCTATATAAATGTATTTATTTATTTATAATATTATATACATAATTTTATAATATAAACCCCACATGCTGACACCACCGGGAACCACAACTGGAATTAACCTTATTGAAAAGCACAAATGAAAGAAACTGGACAGTCAGAATTGATGAAAGAGCAATGGAGGATCAATGGATTAACAGCAAAGTTGCCCAATTTACTCTAATTTACTCCTACACACAGGGCACTCTAATGTAGAAACAGTGTTAGAGGTGTCATTCATAGACTCTGCTCCTCCCTCCTTACTTGTGTCTGAACGGTGAGACGAACTGGCAGTACTGGCAGCTGTATTTGTCCTCTCTGCTGAACAGCGCCATGGCTGAGTGGCTCCTCTCATGGGACCTCAGTCCCTGCATGGACATAAAGACTCGGTCACACTGGGCACATGGGTGACCCCCTGCTGCTAATCGCTGCTTCAGTTCGCCCTCTGACACCACGGCCCTCGCTGCAGCCACGAGGGCTGCTGCCCTTCCTTCAATAGCATCCGTTTTTGGTTGCAGTGGCTCAGCGGCAACGGCAACACCACCAGAAGCTGTGGAAACCAAGGATTGACCGACCATCGTAGCCGCGGGTCTCTCGATGCCATCGGCTTTAGACTCAGCTGCTTCATCCCCCTCGAGGTCGCCGTTAGTCAGGCTCTCTGAAGGCAGGGTCAGGGGGACCTCGCTGACTTCCTGCTGCAAAACAAAAAGGAGAAGTCTCAGATCAGTAATTTTCTGTGCCTGTTGATTTTGTCTGTCACAGCCCTTTGTTATGTGGATGCACTACACAGCAATAAAAGGAGAATGATTAAGGGTAACAATTAATTTGGATAGTCCAATGTTGATACTCAATCAGCTACCAGATGACAAATATAGCTGTTCACTAAAGTATCACTTAAGGTCTGGCACCTCTAACTGTTTTTCCTAAATCAGGCAAATCATGTTAAAAGCACATAAGCAACAGTTAAGCATCTGTATAACACTGGTTCTGTATGTGCTGTATCAGTGCAATCATTTCAGTTAAGTGTTGGTTACAGCTTTCTCACTTACGTTCTGTAATGTCAATTGGATACATATGTGCTGGAGAACTGAATGTTGGAAGATCAACGTAGAAATATCATTGACCTGAAAGTATTTCTATGTAACGCACTTTCCTTAAACACCTGTCCAAACTACTTTAAGCTGCGGTGTCAGCCTGTAAATGAAAGTGTTTCTGGTCCAAGAACGTATTACTGAAAAACATGACTTAACAGTTACCTGAGGCCAACTCCATTCCTGACCTGAAACTCAGTAGTCTGCAGATATTTACTGACACACCATACTTAGTTAATATTGAGTTGATTGCATTATCCAAATAGAATGTGACATAAAAAGTCCAACCACTCAAATCTGTCCAGGAGCTTTGTTACATATCATTCCCAACTGTCCGCCATTTTTTAAATATATCTCTCAACCGTATAAGAATAAAATTCTTCTTAACAAAGTCGATCACAATATGCATCCAGTTTCCTATGATTAATAAACTTAATTACTAGATGATGCTGCTTAATCACCCAGAAAATAAATGGAAGGACCTAAAACAAGACCTTGCACATTCGCACATCTACCAACAACAACTCAAACTAAATGCTAAACAAAACTCCATCTATTTCCTCTTTCTTCATCTGCTGATGTACTGTCTGGTTTCTGTAATCGTCACAAGTAGACAGACAATCACCATGACTTTTTTATTGCCCCGAGGAAGCTCATTCTTTCTGTGGAAGGACCTGACCCTGCACTTCATGCAACCATAAATAAGATGTAGCATCCACAGGCCCAACCTTGCCATCCAGTCTGCCCTGACTGCACTGTCAGCCTGATCCAACTGTATCAGAAACCATTGCAGTTCTAGAGTTGAAACTGTATTCATGATACTATAAAAAGCAACTTTAATTTCTACCTTACAGTGCCTTGCTCAAGAGCACCTTGGTAGTGCCCAGGAGCTACCAGTCCAAACTCCGTATTTTGGTCCATACAGCGACCCTCCGGTTCCCAACCCAACTCCCTATGGGCTGAGCTACTGCCATGATTGCCACTTGCTTTACAGGCTAACATTTTATTCCATATACTGAATGTACCTAAAAGTCAAAGTTACAACAGACTACATCTTAAAAACATAAAAGACAGACGGAGTGTCTGATGGAAGAACCAGTCCTTCATTTGGGTGAGGCGTTGGATCCTTAGGCCTTTTCCCCTCACTGGCAGCCTCAGTGGAATACTAATGTTCGAATAGTTACCCGCCACTGCCCTAAAAGTTATGGCTCACCACTCTGTTCTCCAATACCCCCCACCCCCTCCCCTCCCCTGCAATGGGACAGCGTTGCTTGTTTTCTCTGGGGGAAGCTGACAGACTGCCTACCCAGAAGCCACCGTCAGTAATAAACAAAATGAGAAACAGAACCTAAGTCCCGTGAAACAGATCACTGCAGAGCTACGAAGATGAAGAGTTAGTTTACAAGACAGAAACACCAGGGACAGCCAAAGTGGGTCCTTTAAGGATGTTAAAGAATATATAACGTTGATATCTCCAAATAATGCATACTAATACTATTTAAAGCTAAGCTAAGCTTACCAGCTGCTGGCTATAGCTTTATATTTATTTATGGGACATATATGAAAAATCTTCTCATCTAACTATTCCTTCAATGGATTTTACAAACAAGTAAACAACAGATGCCGTTTTGAAAAGAAAATTGTTTTTAATTTAGCCATAAATAATCATATTAATTCATATTTGTCATAATTATTGTTTACATTATTTTACCTAAATATGTTTCAGCAATGACATGTGTGTTGTTAATATGAACATATTTCAGACTTAATGTAACAAAAGCCACAGTTAAATAAAACAAATACTATAACAGTATGAAATAAATTTAAAAATAAATCTAACTCCATTTACCTTGACATGTCCCTCTTTGACCTCTCCATACTGGACGTGCTTCCGAAGGTGGTTGCAGATGGCTCGGAGGGTGGGGTGCATCTCTATGCAGAAGTTACACCTGAATCCTATGGGAGCTTTATTTACAGGGCTTTCCTGTTCACAGAGAGAAACATGACCAAAATTTGCCGTTTTATTCACAGTTTTTGTTTTCTTTCCGTTTGACATCTTTTTCAAATGTATTTGAAAATGATTTGAAATAAAGATGTTTATTTTAAATTATATGATTTAACCTAATATCAGTGTGTAATCTGCCAACAACCAGCTAATGTATTTTGTCAGATGGTACTACTATTTCTTCTCTGAGATTTATATTTTCACCATGAAGTTAGAGACAGCCACTGTCCTCAAATATACATTAAATGGTATTTTAATCAACGTATTATGAAATTAATTATCACACCTCATTATCACCGTTACAATATTTCTGGTGACAGTGAGGGGGCAATTTAAAATATACAATACTCTCAGTGATAAATTATGTCTCTGTGAACTGTTTTCCAAAATCATGGGAGCCCATGACTCCAATGACTTAAGAAACAGCTGTAGTATGATAGACAGTAGTAGTTTATAGCATCAGAAGATTTATTGTATGCTTTAAGATATTAATGGCAAAAGGAAAATCAAATCATGCCGGTTTTATTCTTTCATTTACAAGCTTTAAGGGAGACTCGTATCTTCGCTCACCTTCTCAGGTTTGGTCTCGGGCAGTTCTGCGGCTTTCTGTTTGCTGAGCAGCTGCCTCCTCCTCTCCAGCCTCATGGCCCTCTTCTGAAACTCCTCATTGTGGTTCAATAGATGTTTGGCCAGAATCGGGAGAGCCAGGAACTTCAGCTCACAGTGAGAACACTGGTACAACTCAGAGTCCTCATCCCCGTGATCGGGGGATACCACAAAGTCCCTCTTCAAGTCATTACTGTGGTGGTCGTTGTAGTGCATAGAAAGCAGTTCGCCTGTGCTGAAGGACAAGCGGAAGCATTTTAGACACTTGTAAGGCAGCCATTCGACCTCTCCGTCCTGCTCGGTTTCAAGCTGAACCTCCAGCATTTCCTTGTCATCCTCTGCTATTGAACTGACAGCAATCTTCTCAGGTTCTTTGGCATAGATAACGGTAAAGTAGCGGCCAAGCTTGCTGGCATGCTGCTTCTTGGGGAAGACACCGGGGTGGCGTTTAATGTAGTGTGAGACAATGCTCTTCCTGCTGAAAGCCTGGAAGGCGCAAAGAGAACACCTTCGTCTCTCCACAGCCAAACGCAACTCTTCACTCATTTCTGAATTGTCCCCTTCTGACGGCAGGGGTGCTATTACTTTGTTAGGCTTTTCGGTCATAGTTTTGGAAGCAGCCAGACAATGGGTATAATAGGCATCAATATCATGCCGCTTCTGGTAGTGTGCTGCCAGACCTTTGCGTATAGGATTTGTGTAAGAACACAGAGCACATTTGAAGACATTGTTTTTACCCTCTGGCTGAGCACGGACGTTGTTGTGCTTTATACGGTAGTGACGAGCAATGCCTTTCCTGGTGGAGCAAAAGTATTTGCAGAGCTGACACTTGAATATAGCATGTTTCTCTGTCTTATTGATGGGTAACTCTGAGTGGGCAAGGTCCAATTCACTGACCTCCTGGACCTTTGCTGCGCTTGATATATTTCCAGCACTGCATTCGGGTACTGGCTCTGTTTCTTTACCAGGAGAGAAATATGTCACAGAGGAAGAGAACATTTCAGAAGCCGACTGATTGTGATATTTCTCATAATGGATTTTTAGTTTCTCCAGTGTCCCATGCGTGTACGGGCACATTTTGCATCTGTATGCGCCATAGCCTTGCCTTTGAGTTTTGCACTTGTCATCTCCTTCATTTAAGTCAGGGATTTGCTCTATATCATCAGCAAAGTCTTCTGCAGTGACTTTCACTAATGGGTGTCTCTTTTGATAGTGAGTTAGGACACCGTGGATTCGGGAGTTTACATACGGACAGTGACGACATTTATACACAGAACTGGGGTTGATGTCTGCCTCCTGTGCAAAATCTGCAGCTTTTACTTTCATGCCTGGGTGCTTCTTTCCATAGTGAGTGAGGAGGCCATGGAGACTGTTGTACTCTGACAGACATACAGTGCACTGATAAGGATTGTTAGAGATGGAAAGGCGTGGGTGTGGAGGAGGGGGATTGCTTTCTTGAGGTGTAGTGACAATGACCAGTGGTCCATCATCTTCAACAGGCTGGCAATCGAGAGACGCATGTTCTTTGGCAACCTGCTGGTGGATCTTTTCAGCTGAGCCATTTCCTTTGATAATATCCAAAAGCACAGATTCATCCCCTTTAATGACCCAAGGGTGGACTGCCTGATAGTGACTAGTGATGTCCCATATTGTACAGGCCTCAAAGGCACAGTCTCTGCATTTGTAATGTTTAGTTTCCATATTGCCCCCTTGTTGAGTGGTCTCCGGACCAGCCCATAGCTTGCTGGCCATGTATGTGTAATCAACATTGTGCTCTGGATGGCGTCTTTGGTAATGGAGCAGCAGGCCTTGGGGTTCAGCGTGTGAGTAAATGCACCACTCACAGTGGTAGCCAGCCTCCAGAATGCCATCTTGGTAAGCCCAGTGTAAAATGGTCATAGCTGTGGCTTTTACAGTGGGGTGCTCTTTCTTCAGATGCTTCTTTAGGGCATAGATATAGGGGGATGTGTAGGAACAGTGTCTGCACTTCAGGGAGCGCAAGGGCGTAGTGTTTTCAGGGTCTGGAGGGGCTGGGATCAAGGCTGAAGAGACACTGCTTGACTGAACCATCTGTGCACGCTCGCGCTGACTACGGACAACTGCAGTGTGACGACGCACAAAGTCAGCGTTGGCCTTGGTTTCCCTATGCTTCTTCTGGTAATGAATAAGCACTCCTTTTACAGTGCGGTTGCCATAATCACATTGCTGACAAAAGAACAGCTCGTCCTCACCTTTCTCACCACTTCCTGGTTTAGGGCTTGTGTTGTTAGATCCATCGTGACCGTTATTTTGAAACTGCTTCAAAAACTGTTTGGGAGCCGCAATTTGCAATTCATCCATTAATTTCATCAAACCGGGGGTGGGGGCGCCATGTTTGATATATTTTGCTGTCACTTTTACTTCTGGGTGTCTCTTTTGATAATGGACCAACACACCAACAACAGATCTGTTGCTGTACACGCAATGTTTACAGTAGTACATTTCTTCATCTGATCCATACAGCTCTGCGCTTGGTTGTTTTGGAGTCGTAGCCATGCTGAGATTATATGAAGAGTTTGCAGCAGACTGTGATTGATCCACTGAGATGACCTTCATGGTTTTCTGTATACGGAAATAAGACGCCTTTTGCTCTGGGTGTTTCTTCTGATAGTGGACCAAAACAGAGTGCATGTTGGGGCTAGCAAAAGAACACACATCACAATCATAGACGACAACATTACTACCCACAGATTCTTTGAGAGGGTCTGTCTCAGCACTGGCTTCAGGGGTCTTAGAGACCGTTTTCAGCACTGGGCTGGAGGATGACCTGGGGGTTGATGTGGCTGAGTTCAAATTCTTGGGGCCAGAGTTTAATATTTCCCTCAGGGTTTGTGATTCACCCGTTTTATGGGACTGCTCCACTACATAGCTGGAGAAGATCATAGCATTGTTGATTTTTACTGTAGGGTGCATTCTTTGGTAATGGGGCATTAGGCTCCTGACATTGGGGCTTGTGTACGAACAAAAGCGGCACATGTATACCAGATTTGGTTGGTTGAAGTTCAGCACATTGCTTGCTTCAGGGTGGTGATCCATGTAGTGTTGGTGCAGATCGTTGTAATTTGTGTATTCGATGTAGCACTCTAAGCAGCGGAAGACCGCGCTCTGGTCCTCGGGGTCCAGGATGTACTTAAAGCTGAACTTGATGTAAGGATGCATCCTCTGGTAATGGGTGCTGACGCTGCGAGCTGATTTGTTGTGGTAATCACAGTGTTTACAGTAGAAACGTGTAGTTCCCGGTTCCTCTGAATAATCAGCGTTCTCTTGAATAGCACTGTCGCTGGGTTCAGCAGAGATGTTTTCACTATCATCTGAGAGAGTCAGTGATATAGGAAGGTTTCTAGGTTTTGACTTAGGGTTGCTTTTTCTTTTCCCTATTCTGCCTCCCTCGTGAGAGATCATTGATTCTCTTGCATGAAGCTGTTGTGTGTTATAATTGAAGACAGGGTTTTTATTGTCATGGTTTCTACCCTCTTTATCAGAACTGGTGTGATTTTCTCCTGCATCTTCATCATCCATGTCATCTAGGTTTATGATCATGTCCTGTTGGCTTTGGCTTATCTTACTTTGAAGGTTACTGGCAATTTCATCAATTCTAGTTCTCTTCTTAACCGAGGACAAATCCAAAGGCAAGTCATTAATGGACTTTCTGGCTCTTTTCCCTGTTACTAAGGGCTTTTTGGTGGCAAGTCCTAAAATGGAGGTCTGGGTTTTTTGTAGAAAGATTGGAGAAGCATCTATTTCAGAGTCGGTCTGGTCAGTCAGCTGGCTTTCAAAGACAGTGGGATCTAGGTCATCACAGTAGGAATGCTTGTGCTGCTGGTGAACCCTCAGACCTTTCAGAGTGGTGGTAGAGAAGCTGCAGAGCGTGCAGCGATGAGGGTTCTGCTGGTCGTTCGGTGTGCTGGTTACCTTTTTTCCATTGACTTTGGAGCTTACATTACCCCCGTTAACTGGCTCTGTAGCATTGTCATTGTGAGGATCTGGACTATCAGTTGTTAAGTCCATGGTGTCTAAATCTGAGGACATGTGGCTCTGTTTGTGCGTGCCTAGTTTAAGAGGGCTGGTGCAAATAAACGGGCATTCATCACATTTATACACTGTGGTTTTACCAGAAAGGTGAATGTTTTCAATGTGGCGGGAGATGCTCCGCCTGTGCATGGTGAGGAAGGAGCAGAAGGGGCACTGAAAACGGTTCATGTACTTTCTAAATGGTATTCCTTTAGTCTCCAGTAATTTATTGTCCTCGTCAGTTAAAAGCTGCTTTGCATCTGCTGACAGGGTCCCAGTATAGCTAGGATCATCTATGTCGCCCAACTCTTCCTCATCATCATCCTCTAAGCTGCTACGAGAGTCCTCCTCATTAAATACGTTGGCATCCATCCCTACGACGCTGTTGGAGATGTCAGCTGAAGCAAACCTCTTGGACAAAATGGAGGAACCTGTGCTGTTGGGTGTTACTGCACGAATCTGTGCATATTGAAAGGTAGAGATCTCTGGGACTGTCTTCTCTGACATGTTTTCTGCTGTTTTTCCTACTGACTCTTCCTTTTCACAAACGTCAGTTAAACTCATCTTTGATCTAGTCGGGCTTCGGGAAGCGGAGGGAGAATCTGGTTTGGGTGAGCTTGCACTTGACTCCCCTTCCAGCTCCGCAATAGAAGAAACTATCTTGACCTTGTCACTGTGTTCCTTCACCACGTGATTAGTCCAGCTGTCCTTCTGGTCAGTCTGATAGTCACACCATTCGCAGGCAAATGTTCCCTTTGTGAGCACATTGGCTGAGTCTAATTCCTCTCTGGTCTCTGCATATTCTGATGGATCTCCAGTGCTCTCAGAGGGAACCTTGCTATGATACATTAGTTGGTGTTTCATTATCCTTGCTTTGCGTGGAGACTGGTATGCACAATACTGACAAGAATACACCTTTGAATGGTCATTGTGCATTATAATGGTGTAGCTGGACTGCTTAGCTGTCTGGGAGGAGATTCTTGCATCTGAATCTTCCTCTACAACATTATGCACTTTTTTGGTGTGATTTTTTAAGAATGACTTCGATCTGAAGTAACGAACACAGAACTTGCACTGATAAAACGGCTGGTGGGTTTCAGCTGTCTGCTTTTGTTGTGTTTGGTTGGAATTGTCAGTAGAGATGGGGCCTAAAAAAGATTTAAAAAAGTATGTGAGATGTCTGCTGAAAAATGTGTACATTTAGTTGTTATTTAAACTTTGTTGTTTCGGTTAAAAAAAACAGTAAATAAGCAATATTCTGCTTTTATTAAAACATTCTGTTGTTTCAGTCAATAAAACTAGCAACAACTCATACATGTTAAGCTCCATGAAATCCTTCTACTATGAAGAGTTATTTGAAACCAAAACAGAAGTGTTTCCTAATCCATAACAAATTAAACTGTAACATCTGATTTGATGTGGTGGACATACTCATTCCAGCTTTAGGAGGCGTATAATCCTTGTCATCCTTGTCCTCATATTCCTCCTCTTCCTCCTCATCTTCATCCTCGTCTTTCAGAGAGTCAGACTCATCTGCATCTGCAGGCTGCAGGAAAACAGTGTGCACTTCCTGAATGTGGGTCTTCAAGTCATCGTATGACTCGGCACGAAAGTCACAGCCGTCGCACTGCAATACCTCCATTACTGAAAAAAGGGAGCACTCCCTGGAAAATCAGGGAAACCTGCAATGAAAAAGAGAGAGAAAATTATTCATGAGGACTTGTAACATTTTCCAAAGAGTACACGGCAGAATACATGTCTAATTAAGTGGGTGTGATTGAAAATAAAAGTAATGTATACGAATTGTGTTAAAATATTCATATGAGCCATTTTTACATTGCAAGTTAAGGGGTATTTACTCGTTTGTACAGAGCTATTACAATGCAGGCATAATATTAGTCTATAATCCTTAAATATTCAGTGTAGTGAACATGCCCTTCCGTGAAAAATGAGCTTGGTAATGATCAAGCATGATTACCAATGGCAATTCCTGCTGTGAACAAATAATAATCAAGTGCAGGTTGGATGATGCACATTTTCCACATAAAAGGTATAAGACAATGGCCAGCAAAAGATATACTGCTTTCAAATAATCATGATTATGTGTTCAAAAGAGTCTCATCTTCTAGCTGTATAGAGCCTCTTAAAGTTGCATTTGAAAGAATTTGGTCCAAAATGTAGCACATTGTTGAAAATTTGGCACTGGAGGGAAACAGTAATTTGAATCTGGATATATGAAGACACAACATACTCTGAATTTATTTCTTTATGGCTGCATTGATGTTGAATAATACATGGAAGTGATGAGATGGTATAATAAAAGCTGAAATGTCACGGAAATATTGTAAAAAAAGTTATATTCCCAAAAATGTACTAAAGAAATGGTTTTATTTTATGCAAAAGCGCAACAAATTCCTGTTGTTTCATTATCAAGACAAAACCACACAGATAAAGAGTCACAAATTCATATCAAATTGAGATTATTTTCACTGGAGCTGTCCACAAACTCTGATAGAAAACCATACAAAACATGACAAAGAGGAGAATTCAGCAGATGCTGATGTTACTCAGAATACTAAGAAGGTCTCATTTTTTAGCATAGCATCATTCTAAGAACAATGGAGGACAGAGAAGGGATTATGGCCTGATTGTCCCATTTTTATTACCTTGGGATAAGCAACAGCTGGAGAGCAGCTCCACAGCTCAGTATTTAGAGCAGACTATTCCATCAGATTGTATCAACTGCTCTGAAATAAGATTGAATGAATCAACGGAGAGATGAAAGCTTTATGCAGGCTTCTCTCTTTGCAGTTTGGACTTGGCCAGAGAAATGGAAGTTGATGATGTGGCCATCATTTCACAGCTCTTTCATCATCACTTTCTTATCAATTGTCATTTTGTCTTGCAAACCATATAATATCACAAATAGCATTTGTAGCTCACGCAGTTCTGAGATGCGTAGTTAAAGGGCACACTTTGCAAACTTGGCTCACAAATCAAAACATAATATTACTCCAACACCACATGGGTTTAGCTTTAAAATGCAGTAATAACACTGTGAGTGAATCATATTACTGTTGTATGTCTGCTAATTATACTGTAAGTATTAGGGGTGGTACAGTTCATGAAAAAACATCCGAACCGCTCGGTTCACTAGTCTCGGTTCGGAGCGTGTGTGTCGCACGGTTCGTCAGTACACTGTTAATGTGCACTAACCACTTACTGCCGTAGTGCCCACTTTCGACACCTATGTTAAAACACTTAATGGAAACGACAAGGGGGATGAGCGTGACGAACGCAACACATGGCAGCTGATTGGACGAACGCGTCACGTGGTTCTTGCTGCTCCCGAATTTCAAAACAGACTCTAATGGCGTCTCGTTTTGAATACGATCTCGTATTTTACAAAAATAGTTCACCGAAAAGTGTTTCTGAAAACATTTTAAGCGAGAAATAGGCCATACAGTTGCTGAATCTGTCTGCTTTTTTGATCGACAAAGGTCAGTTTAAAAGATTTTCGTCAGATTTTGAGAGGCGCCGAGCCGACCGCTCCTCAGGTGGAGTGTGGAGTGCTGCAGGTCACGTCACATGCAGAAATGTCAAGTGGGAGAGATAAGGAAGGCTGCCCGGAGTTGGAGGATGCGCCAGCATCGTATATAGTCTGGTGTGTGGGAACATTTTGGATTTCATGTTACCTATGATGACAGCGGAAATAAAACAACAGATAGAACTGCCACTGTGTGCATGTATTGTGCAACATGCATTCAATATGCTAATTTTAGCTATATATCATATGCTGAAGTATATTTCTGGAGTGTTAAAGATTAAAAGAAAAAATAACAAGAACTGTACAGAACCGAAAACCATGACCCTAGAACCATGATACGAACCGAACCGTGGATTTTGTGAACTGTACCACCCCTAGTAAGTATATGTCAAGAGATCTAAAAAGTAATCCAGCTTCAAGAAAATTAAAGAAATGGAACAGAAATTGAACCAGCACCTCTTTACAGGAACTGTTGTGAGTTTTACAAAGATGATATGTATAACAAGGTCCCTATTCATATCTAAACTGCTCATATCCAAGGACCATGCAGAAAGATGCAACTCACATGGAGGATCTGTAATGTTATGGGTATGGCTTTGTAGTGGGATTCATTAGGTCTGTCGATTGCTCTCCATGGATGCATTATGGCCTAGTATGAGGCCATTTTGCAGAACCAAGTGCACCCTGTGGTACAAATGCATGTTTCCACATTTCAAGATGATTACATCCCCAAACCTATAAGTATGTTTAAAAGTAGATTTATAAACACTATGTACACCTTCAGGTATTACATATTTGAACCTACGCACAGTTGGGCCTTGTATGACAGCATTTCAAGGTGGATTAAAGCACTTGTGAATGCACAGGTGGCCATTCTCCTCCTCATTACCTGCTTGCTATAATATGTTTTTTTTTATTTCTCCACCTCCAATTTATGTTACGACCTGATGTCTAGGGGTAAACCGGACACAACATAATGTGTGCCCCCCCCCCCCACTCTTCCCACTCCCAAACATGGCCAGGACAAAGAATTGCAAAGTAACAGTCTTTTTATTTTGGAGATGAGGCCCCAAAACAACAAACAAAACAATTCTAAAGGCAAACTAAACTTACCTAAGCCAAAACAAAACGTAAATAAAAGACAAAGCTCTAACCTAAGCTTCTAATAACAAAAACAGGAGAAAAAGGGAACCAACAAAAAAAAGGACTTCTCACTCCTACCAACTGCTACTAGCAAATAAGTCAAAGAAATATGTATTCACAGATAAAACAAAATGGTTGAAGGATAACAAATCCAAGAACCCAAAACAACCATTTGACTGAAGGCTGTTAACATTACTCACAACAACTGCAAACACAAGACACAGGTTTACACAGGCACATGTTGGGAATGGCAGAGTGAAGAGAGAGCCAGAGCTCCTGTCCAATGAGGCTTAAAATAGCTGCTGTCCTCCAGACGACCAATCAGGAGACAGCAATCAGCTCTGCTGGACCAATCCGGTGTTCACACCTGTTTTTCATTACCTGTGTACACTCAGGAAAACAACTGATAGAGCAGGGCACAACAAACCACAAAACATGACCCCAGGGTCATAACACCTCCCCACCCAAGATCAAACATTTTCAATAAAAAGTTTGACTCAAGATCTAGACAGAGCATCAGCCATAACGTTTTCCAAACCCTTTTTGTAACGAATCTCAATATTAAAATCTTGCAGTAACAAGGACCACCGCATGAGACACTGGTTGCTATTTTGCATCCGAGACAGGAACACAAGCGGATTGTGGTCAGAGAAAACAAGGGTTGGCACAGGACTAGACCCGAGGTACACTTCAAAGTGTTGTAATGCTAACAGCAAAGCTAAGGCCTCCTTCTCAATGGTGCTGTAATGTAGTTGGTGTTTCTTGAACTTTTTGGAAAAATAACAAATGGGGTGATCAATGCCTCGCTCATCCTCCTGCAGGAGCACTGCGCCCGCACCAAGAGCGCTGGCATCTACCTCCAGCTTAAATGGTTGAGTGAAGTTTGGGGCTGCGAGCACAGGTGCACTGCAGAGGAGAACTTTGGCATTTGATGGAGTGTTCTCATGTGGTCAGACCAGGTTGATGAATAGGCCACTATGTCATCCAAATAAACCTCACAATTTTCCACACCACCTGCATGTACCCTAAATAATGTACGCTGTAGAAAAAAACCTTGAACTACAAGTCTAAAACAACAATAAGGTGAACGTATTGAAACCTGTGCGCACACTAGGGTGTGTACACAAATCCAAACACACAGACGGTGTACACTGCATGTCAGTTTGTAACTGTTAGAAACAACAAGCACAGAAGCTGCAGCGTACAACAATGTTTTTTTTATGTCTCTCTTTTGTGCCAAACTTCTTTGTGCACTGACAAACCTTTTGGTATTTTAAGATATTCTTTGCCAATGTTTTGCCTTTACTGTACAACTTGACAATTTCTCGACTTAAACTAAGGACATCACAGATTATGGCCCATGCTGACATACAAGGAAGACAACTTTCATTTAAATGAAATTACCATTGAAAATAGTAACACACTGATGGGCACATATATATACAAAGAGGATTAATAGTTCACACTGCAAGCATGACTTTTTGTTGATCCATTGTTCTTAATGGTCAAAACTCTACATCACAATACACCACGATTCGTGTCTATAATATAATATATATAAGCATCAGTTCTCCTTATATTCTTGCTGAAATGCCAGAAGATGAAGAGGTTTCATTAGTGGCTGTAATAATACCCAAAGAAATAAAAATATATTATAAAAAAATAATAAATATCATTCTATAAACACTATAATACTATCATAATCAACTTTTACTGCTTTGATTTAGGCCTCTAAGTTACATTCTTATTATTAAACAGCTTTATAGCGAGAGTTGCATAAATACAGCACCCCTATGTGTTTTTCATTAGGGCAATGAGCTTTATAGAGAACACATATTTGTTTATTCAGCCTGATGTTGCAATTAATAGGCCAGAAAACATTTTTTTTTACAAATTTCAGTGCTTGATATTATGAAATTATTATATATAATATAAAGTCAATAGCAGGTCAATAAAGTATGCAAATAAGTAAAAGGTTGTGATTTCATAGGAAATATAGCACACCATATAGGCCTCTTGTTTTTTGTTGGCCCTTTAGATTTTTCAGTTTGTCCACAGATGAGATTTATTTAAAGTTAATGTGACACGTATGCTGACATGGCAATTCCAAACTTAAGGTGGAACCGAGCCGATTCTACACATCAAATTCTGTTTACAGGTATTGGTGAGCACTGTATGTGGGAGATGTAGGTGTCTATCCTGAGTCCGACAATGTTAGATAGAAGTACAAAGCTAAATCTCTGCAGTTCTCTTTTAATGTCTTCAATTCTGGCCACAAGTTTGCCAGGCTCTAGATAGGAGAAATTAAAAATATTTGCCCTTGCAGTGCCCTAACTGTGCCCACACAAGTCAGAGTGTCTTGCAGCACAATTTTTTAACTGCCACAGGTTTATTAACATGTTAGCTTGAAACAAAAACACTGCTTATATTCAACATAAAATTATAAAGGTTATAGAAAATGTGTTAGCACGTAATATTTGCAAAGTAGCTCCAAATGTGATGTGTTGACATAGATCTAACTAATTCTAATTTTAGCCATTAGTTTCATTTTTTTAAATAATAAGATACTTGTTTTAAAATGTTTAAGTGAACAAGAACACATTTTACAGGTCAAGTGTAATTTATTTTCACTACAAAAACCAATTAAACAAATGATGAAATACTGAAAGAAAATTGGATATTGTGTCACAAAATCAGCTTTGATTTTAACAGAGATATAGTGAAATATAGCTTTAATACAAGGACTGGGGGTGGGATTAAATAAGTTATCTTCTTCCCACTCCCTTTCAGGTAGAAATTGATCATTTTATTTATATATTGTATAATTTTCTTTTGTTACTATTGTCTGCCTGAAATAAATGAATAAATGAAAATGAATGAAATCAAATTCAGTCCACTAATCTGGAAACTGCAAAAAAAGAAATTTCAAGTGAGATCCAGCCAGAGACAGTTGGGAATCCCTCCCTGCTTCCCACACCCAACTGGTCAGCCAGTGGAGAGCTCCATGTGAGCCAGCCAAGCTGCCAGTATGTCCCTGAGCAACCAGGGGATCCATTGTTGTTCAGGGTCAGGTTACAGCCTCACCACGGGGCCCCACCCTGCTCTCTTGGCAGTTCACTGCTGTTTTGAACAAAGTTGCCTCCTAATGCCAGGTTCCTTGACATGGATATCAAGAGAATCCTTTCGGAGAGAAGGGGAGTGGAATGCCTGGGGAGGGAAAAAAAGCCTCCTACACAACCACCATCTGCCTTAGTGTTGGCTGTGTCTTTTCAGCCAGTCGGTCCCTGCGCCACACCAAGTTAATGGTGCGATTGTGTAACTGCTTTCATCTAGTCAGCTGGGGCTCTAACAGGCAGCAACTGAGCTGCTCAGATCCTCCTCTGAGCCGTGCTTCAAGGGCAGCCATTTTAGGAGCTGACTATGTGCGCTTAGGTGTTCAGCCAGCACACAACATGGACCCACAGATCTGATCCTCTTCCTCAAAGGCAGGCAGCCTGACACTGGAGAGCTGCTGACAGAAATCTATCTGCCATATGTACGGTACTGTACCCAAGCCCTCTGCCCACACAGCTCAGCAGAAAACATCTCACACTCTTGCCAGGCTGACTTTGCCTGGTCCTTTCATTTCTCAGGGACATTATCTCTAAATGAAGGGATTTTCCAGATAAATGTCAGAAACCCCGTTCCAAAGAAAGGCAGGTTAGAGCGAGCGGTATGCACCGACAAACACACTGTGGAGGGAAAGTGACAACTAAGTTCCACAAGGGGTCTAAAAATGTGAGGCATGTCTGAACTTCTTTATCTCAGAGCTCTGAAACCCTGATGAGAGAGGGCAGAGAGAAGCAGAAGGGGAGAGCAAGCCTGAAGGGAAAGGGTGGGAGGAGAAGGGAGGCGGCGTAAGTGCACGACAGAGCCACCTGGAATATCTTCAGTGGTAAGCTACTGAGGACAAAGCGTTTAGACTGGGCTCCCCAGATTCCAAAGTCTACTGACATTTGTTAATCACCAACCGGTCTCTCTGCATCGGCGAGCTGTGCCAGCAGTCACACCCTCTACTGAAACTGGCTGACAGCAGCTGCTCTGTCTGAAAGAGGACCTTTGAATAAGCCAGCATTAAGCTGATTAGGATGACAGAGGTTTTGTCCTTAACTGTTGGTTAGTGCTACCATCTCATGCAGCCGGGGAGAGAAAATATTATATGGCAAGTATTCTGGCTCCCGATAATTCAACTGGCAAACAAGACGGGATGTGCATCTTGTCAACTTGCACTCCCTCAATTATTAATGGCCCATTGATTGAAAATGACAGCCTGCTTCTTAAAAGAAAATACAGTGGCAATAACAGCAGGTAGCCAGAGCCATGGCATTGATTTTTTTTGCAGAGATGAGATGACAACATAAGAGAAAAATCAATATATCTTTAGTTTCAAGAAAGTTATTAAAGTGCCCATATTATGAAAAAAACACTTTTTCTGGGATTTGGGGTGTTCTTTTGTGTCTCTGGTGCTTCCACACACATACAAACTTTGAAAAAAATCCACCCATGCTGTTTAGAGTGAGATACGGTGTCTGAATGTGTCCTGCCTTCAGTCTCTGGGTGAGATGTTCAAAATCGCTAGCATGCTACCTCGTTCTCAATAGCAAAGCACTGCTACAACACACACAAGTTCACCATAATCTACAAAAAAACTACTTACATGTGCGCCCTCATTTAGAAGTCTCCCAGCTAATCCTGCCTTGTAACTGACCGAAGTTGTAGAAACAGCCTTTCTTTTACTGTCTATGGAGCTAGCTAGCTGACATGAGCTACATCTGAGCTCCTGGGCATGTGCAAGTGCAATCAAAGATAGTAGAAGAAGAAGAAAAGAGGTCTCACTCTGTAGCTAAAACAGAGACCAGGTGAAAAGAGGATCTGCAGCAGTGAGAGAGAGCGGTGCAGTACAACAAAAATATGGTGTTTTTTGAAAATTAAACCATGTAAACCTATTCTGGTACAACCTTAAAATACAATTATGAACCTGAAAATGAGCATAATATGGCTGCTTTAAAAAAAAAAAGAGGGAAAGAAGAGCATAGGTGTAATACTTCAAATGCTAATCTCTTTAGCCCACATTCCTCACCTGGTTTATTCAAAAGCTACAGCACAGAAAGATCTCATTGTGTCAGCTGAAGAGCAGAAAGCACTGCATCACAGGACCAGTGAGAATTTGGCCTCTTGCACAAACAGGAGATAGGGAGCTGAAGATCAAGATGGCTACTCCCATCCTCTGATGTCATCAGCCAAGAAGAACTCAACATACCAGATCTGATAGTGTGCTTAACAGTTGCTTATAAACAAATAACACACTGCATAATAAAAATGTAGCAGGATGTTTGCAAAGCTATTGTAGTGGATTGGTATATGAACAGGCGTTTGTCTGTCCGCCAGCTCTATGGAGACAAATGTAAAGATAGATTAACAAATGTTAAATGTATCACAAAAAAATGTGTTACAAAGCAGCAAATTTATGATGAGACTAAACATCTTTCAAACTCCAGCCAAACCACATTCTATATATTTAGCTGACATAATGATCATAGTCATCAAGAATGCTCCATAAAATAAAAACAGAAAATGAAAATTATGATTATTAGATTAAATTTGGCTCAGAAAACCATGCCAAACAATCACCATCTCTGTTCAACCTCACTACAACTGTAAATGTTAAAAGCGTATATCCAAAACAGCTAAACCTGGCTTCAATGTCTAAAAACTTGGCTTCCAAATCAAATATTGGATCTAGGTAGCAGTACACCTTACTTAGTGTGAGTAGAATTTGTTTACGTGAGTTCAGCTTACATCTTACATTTATAGCATGCACAAGAGACAAGAAGTTTGATGCACACCACTATGGCAAAGCAAACCAACAGCTTCTGCATGCTGGCACCCTGGCTCTCTGTGTAATTAACTAACATTCAGATTCTATGACAATCTCATCAATGCCAAAAAAGAAATTCACCTTTTCTTAGTATTCCCCACAGTAATCATTTGCACCTGTCATTTGGGCACAAAAGTAAAGTACTTTCTGCCATGAAATATTCCAACTTGTGACAGGATGCTGCAATAGAAGAATACATTCAAATGGTATACTACACTGGTCAAAATGAGAGAGCATTAGCAATTAAATGCATAATGCATATGTTTTATAAAAATAGAAACTAGCTCTTAAAGAGCTTACAGCATCAGTGCATTTGTAAAAAAGAAATTGATGGAACTAGAAAAATTAAAGTACAATACTGGCATGAAAGGCTTTTACTGTGAAGCAGCTGCAGGCATGTCATGTACACTGAAGTGGCTGCAGCTAGCAAATGTTTTCTTTTTCCATCTGTTGATGAGTTTGTCATTCAGTGTACTATCAATGCCTCACATTTGAGAAGGCAAGACCATCAAATATTTGGTATTTGTGCTAGGGCTGCACAATATGAGGAAAATATCAAATTGCGATTATTTTTAGGACCCAAGCACTGGTATTAGCAAATTAGCAGCAGTGCTAATTTGTGCTTGAAAATGACCGACTAACGACGACGATTTGATTATGAAATCAGTTGCTGATTCATTTTCTCTCCATCAACTCATCGATAAATCCACTAATAAGTTCAGCTCTACACTGAAGCAAACCAATTATGTTTACATGTCACCTTTGTGTCATCAGACCAAACAGAAGCGAGGGAGGTAGTAACATCAGAAGCTGATCTTCCCCCCCAAAAGCTAATACTTCACCTATATCTTAATTATAATTAGTTTTTTTTTTAAGTTAGTAGAACATGAGAAAAAAATTAAGCTCAGGCAGTTTTCTCAGTTTTTATTTGTACTTCCTTATTGTGCTTATCAATGTTCTTAACGCCTTTGTTTAAAGTTTTAATTCTATTTTATGCTAAGAGACAAAAAATACTTTTTTGACTGTTACACACATCACAACAAATACATCACAATTGTGATGTATTTGAACTACGAGGCAATCCCATCAGACAGTAACGAAGATGTTGTTGACAAGCACTAGTGCAGAGTTAGCCTGTTGTTCAGTTTAATTATAATTTGTGTACTGGTTTGTACATCCCTGAATATCAAATTGTCAATGCACATTTATTTTAATCGGATCACCTACTGAGATATTGTCTTTCCCATGCTGTGTGCGAGCCTGCCCACCCTTGTTATCACACTTTTTGTTTTAAGTTTGGTAAACATTTAACTGCACAACCTGCTTTTCCTGAATGTGCAAATAAAAAAACCCTCTGTGTCTCTGAATCTGCGCATTGTGCCTTGACTTGAACTAACATTCAGTCAAAATAATGACAGAAATATATTGAAATCTATTTCTAGAAATAGATTTCTAGAAATGTATCTGTAACTCAGACTCCTGAATAAAGAAAAATATATTTAAATATAGTTCTACTTAAGAAAAAAATACATT
The DNA here is from genome assembly GCF_008315115.2 of Sander lucioperca. NCBI lineage: Eukaryota > Metazoa > Chordata > Actinopteri > Perciformes > Percidae > Sander > Sander lucioperca. The sequence goes on from NC_050186.1 coordinate 4,935,579, forward strand.
TTAAATATGTTTCCCATTATAATTGTATTATTATTAAAGTGCCCGTATTATGAAAAAATCACTTTTTCTGGGATTTGGGGTGTTATGTCGTGTCTCTGGTGCTTCCACACACATACAAACTTTGAAAAAAATCCATCCATGCTGTTTAGAGTGAGATACAGTTTCTGAATGTGTCCTGCCTTCAGTCTCTGGGTGAGCTGTTCAAAATCGGCACGGCTTGTGATGTCACATGCCGAAACGAGCTGGCTAACCACAACCATTAGCTCGTAGCGTTAGCATGCTAACGCTAACGCTAGCATGCTACCTTGTTCTCAATAGCAAAGCACTGCTACAACACACACAAGTTCACCATAATCTACAAAAGAACTACTTACATGTGCGCCCTCATTTAGAAGTCTCCCAGCTAATCCTGCCTTGTAACTGACCGAAGTTGTAGAAACAGCCTTTATTTTATTGTCTATGGAGCTAGCTAGCTGACATGATCTACATCTGAGCTACTGCGCATGTGCAAGTGCAATCAAAGATAGTACAGAAGAAGAAGAAGAAGAAAAGAGGTCTTACTCTGTAGCTAAAACAGACCAGGTGAAAAGAGGATCTGCAGCAGTGAGAGAGAGCAGTGCAGTACAACAAAAATATGATGTTTTTTGAAAACTTACCATGTAAACCTATTCTGGTGCAATCTTAAAATACAATTATGAACCTGAAAATGAGCATAATATGGGTGCTTTAACATTTGCGATCATGCACCATTTTTCATTAGGTAGTTAAACATTCTTAAAGGTCAGTTATTTTATTTTCAAAGTAAACAACTCACTTTCTTCGTAAGTGAAAAGTGAAGTAAGTGCTTTATGGAAGGAGGGCATTTTAGTCAAACTCCTGAGGTATTAAAGAACATTTTTTTTTCTGTTATTTTATAAAAATATTACATTGCTCCTGATGCATTTACATCAAATACTACTACTAAAAGAACCGTGGCTGTTTTTCAACAATACCTGTCCTTATCACAGTATGTGTATCTGAAGGCTCAAGTCATTGTCCTGAAATTTAACATCTGCTGATGCAAGTATGGGCCAAATCAAGCAACAGCAAGAAATATTTATTTTGGCACCCAACCTTTAATCATTCACTTTACCAGATACAACTGAGGGACTTTGAAACAAGAAAAACTGAGGTAAGAATTGGGTTTCAAAGTCAAAGTTGTTTTTTTACTCATTCGACACCTGGTGACTGCATCATTAGGTGTAAGATTCAGAGCCTGTTGATGATATCATTCACAACTGTGCTGGCTTACACTTCACTTTCAATATTAGTTACAATGGTAAAAATTACAGCGTTTGGTAGACCAACAGTAGTCATTATTTTGGCACAAAAATAAATATAAATGTATACTTATTCAATGTATTTTTTCATTTGGTGCCTAATGTGGTGATGGACAGTTGAAGATATACTGTTTTATGAAGTCAATTAGTCGACTGACAGAAAATGAATTGGCAAAGCAAAAATGCCAAACAATCAAATTCTAGCTTCTCAATTGTGAGAATGTCTTGCTTTACTTTGTCTTATGTGATAGTAAACTGAATACTTTGGGGCTTTAGACAGCTGGTCGAGCAAAACAAGCATTTTGAAGACATCACCTCTTGCTTTAAAAAATAATTGTGATGGACATTTTTCACTATTTTGTGACATTTTATAGACCAACAATTAAACAATTCATTGGGATAATAGTTGCCAGATTAATCGCTGACAAAGACAATAATTAGTTGCAGCCCTGCCTGAAAGAAGTTTAGAGCTACTTCAGTACAATTTTCCCTACAAGTTTTCCATTTCCGACTGTAAAATACATTGAAATAATGTACAAGCTGTATTAACATTTTTGAAAAAAAATCTTAATCATCAACTTCATATCCCAAGTAAAATCTCAACATGCTGGAAGGGAGGGCTAAATCTGTTAAAAAATGACAGTATGTGGGGCTGGACTTGACAGGGTTCTAACTGTATTAACTCCTAAAAACAGATTAAAAACAGGCCTCCTGAGATGGACCACCATAACAGGTGAGACTCACTGACTGCCACTACCATCCCAGCTGCAATGAGCTGCAAATACAGCCACGACAGACACTGGCTACAGGGTCAGAACAACTGAGTCACTCCTTCCACATCTGTGGAAAATCTTAACATGCAATTTCTGTTTCTGCTGTAGCAAACGTACTTAACCTTAGCGTCCTTTTTAACCAATAAAAAAGTTTGATCTGCAACGACTGAACATTCAATTTCTGGATATAAAAAGTTTTAATAAACTATTAATTGAGTTAAGGTCTAAGCACAAAACGAGACACCACATTGGTGTAAAGTTGTACGCTTGCAACTAACGATTATTTGTTCTGTCTTTAAAATGTCCAAAAATGGTGCCAATTATAATTTCCCAAAGCCCCAGGTGGCGTCTTAAAAGGACAATTCCGGCGCAAAACGAACCTAGGGGTTAATAACAGATGTGTACCCACTGGGGACAGGGAAAGTAAAAATAAATCGCTATTTTGTACCACTAAAAAGGCTCAAAATATCACCAAACTTCAACGGTAGCATAGTGTGGGTCCCTACATGTTAACCGAAGCATTGAGAACTTTGTAAATACAGACAGTTTATTGAACGAAGAGCTGCGGGAGCTCCGTGAAAGGACTACGAGAGAGAGAGCTATGCCGCAACAGAGCCTCATACTTCGGGAAACTGGTGGTGTACCTGCGGACATTGTGAAGCTATGGCCACCGAACAGGAGTGTCTGTGTTGCACCGAGTGGGATTTGTAAGTAAACTAGACAAGTTATGTTTTACATCGGTGTGATTATTTCAGATATATTGAGCAAATTGCTTTTGATTTTAATTGCATTGCCAGCTGTAAGTCATGACTGGTTTCCCGAAGTACGAGGCTCTGTTGCGGCATAGCCCTCTCTCTTGTAGCCCTTTCACGGAGCTCCCGCAGCTCTTCGTTCAATAAACTGTCCGTGGCCTCAATGCTTCGGTTAACATGTAGGGACCCTCATTATGCTACCGTTGAAGTTTGGTGATATTTTGAGCCTTTTTAGTGGTATAAATAGCGATTTGTTTTTACTTTCCCTGTGCCCCGAATACTAGTGTTGTACGCTAACCAGCGGTCCGCGCTAGCTTCGTTCAAGCTACAAACACAATCAATTAGCATGAAAACATGTCCCAGAGAACAACAGAGTGGGTACACTTCCGTTATTAACCCCTAGGTTTGTTTTGCGCCGGAATTGTCCTTTAAAATTCTTTGTTTTATCTGACTAATACCCAAAGATCAACCGTTTATTATCACATTATACATGCCAAAGAAAAGCAGCTAATCCTCATATTTGAGAAGCTGAAACAACAGCCAAATACAATTTTTTTTGCTTTTTTGGCAAATAAAATAATAAAAAGGTGAAATAAAATGTCCAGACACATTTACGACACAATTCTTGCACATTCCTGCTGTATTGTTTATGGTGAGCAGACACAGGGCTGCTACAGCCACTGAAACCACAGCCCAAGGGTAACCAGGAAGCATAATTAACGTTGGACTGTCTTACTGTCGGCTAACACGCAACCATATGTGCATGTGCCTACAATCTCTTAGCCAAGCATGCACAACATTCATAAAAGAAAGCAAATACACACACATGCACACAGTTACCAGCACCACCTCCAATACACACAAGGGTCGGAATTCCAGCGTCAACTTGTCTTGGATTTTGTTTTGCCTCACCTAAAGGTCTCATCACACATTAAAGCCATGAATATGTCATAGAGCGTTATTCCCTAAAAAGGATCTCCCAAGAATCTTTTAATACATACTTTGGAAGTTATTTTGGTTCAGATTAGGAATGGTGCCCTCAAATGCAAGCCAGCCAAAATAACAATGTCTGGTTTGCAGCGATTCTTTGGCATGCGTGCAGCTCACACTCTCGTTGGCTCACAGTTGGCTTTTATCTGTCGGCACTGTAGCAGATAACAACACCGGTTCAAGAGAGAAAAGCTGGTCTGACCTGAATGACCTTCATATTCCAATACTGTGCTTCTGCCTAATCCCTACACAGAAGAATAACATATTGACAGATTCAACCACAACACTGCGCAGGAGTCTATTATTGTATTAGTAAGCATGTAGTCTTGCATTGCCAGACCTATCTCCACAGCACTGTGGAGTAAAGTATGGCTACTCCACAGAGACATTCTGGGATAGGAGGAAAAACGCTCTGGGTTGTTTGCATTTCTTTAAACCAATCACAATCGTCTTGTTCCGGACGCAGCGACGGTGCCTCTCCAAAATGGTCTCGTTGAGGAACTTGTTTTGGTGGAACATTTGCACCCCACAAAAGAAAATGCCACATACAATATTAAATGAAGTTGACTGTTCACACAGTACAGTAACGTAACCTATTTAGATTAGCTGCAAACATGGATACATTCAATGAAAGAACCAAGCACGCCTGCCTTATTGCACGATTCAAATTTCAATTTTCAGTATGTAGTAAGGTTAGCTTGCTAGCTTGGAGGCTGTTCTTGTTGTGAAGGGGCAAAGCTTGTCAGGCTTATTCTGGCAATGTACTTCTGTTGATCCAGACTAGTAAGCATGTTAAGTGGAGACACTGTAGGTGTAAGTGCTGACGCTTTTGCTCATAATTTTTTACTTCTACAGATTTTTATGAAAAGTAGATCAACTGATTTTAACACTGTTGTTATGTCCCCTTGCACCCATATAGGAAGATGCCAAAGTTTACAGTAAACAAAGTATTCATGCTAAAAGGAGAGCTTAGACAATGAAGAGTGTGGAAGAAACGTGAACAAGTGGAGAGAAAAAATAGAGAGAAAAATGCCAATGAGGTGCAGATATTGCACACGAGTAGGGCTACAACTAACAGATTTATTATTAGTCTGTTTACTTTTTTCTAAAATGTCAAAAATATGACAAATGTCCATCTCAGTTTCCAAAGACCCAATGACATGTCTTCAAATTCCATGTTCTGACCAAACAAAACCCAAAGATATTCCATTTATCACAATATAACACATAACAACACAGCAAATCCTCACATTTGAGGAGCTGAACAAATATGTGGCATTTTAGCCATGGTCAGTCCATCACTTTGGTCCAGGTGATTTTTTAATCCAGATTTTTTTGTATATTTGAGTTTTAAAAAAAACATTAGCCCTATACATACAACTGCAGTGTTAGCTGTCTTCTTGGCTTCTAATGCGTTGATTATTGTATAATATATACGCATAAACACATGTAAAATAACCCACTTTAATCTAATAGATTTTGACATTTGAATGAATTTACAACTTTAATAAAAAGGTGTTTCTCTGGGCCAAAGCACACAATTCTCTGTGGACTAATGACATATATGCTGTTTTTGAAGTTGAATTGCAATATATATATCGTTATAATTGAACTTGCAGCATGAACACAATGAGAAGTAAGTTACTTACTAAGATTTGAAGAAATATGGTCAAAAGACATTTTGGGGATGATGACCAATTGGAGTGGTTGTTTAAATTTAATATACATAAGTTGGCGACTTGTGTTTCTAAAGCTTGGCAAAAAAGACTAGAAGGTTTATTTGTTTAGGGTATGTTGTTACTTTAGCATCTGGTCCTTTGTCCTAAGTAATGGTGTCTTGTGTGGGCTGGGCATATTTTGTTGTATGCATGACACAGTAATAAAATTATTCATTCATTCATAATTTACAACACCACAATCTATCCACCTGAATGTGAAAGATATATATATATACACACACATGAGCATATCTGTTTAATTACAACAGCCTTTCAGTGATAAGAACAACAGTGAGTTGGACAGTGACCTCCCTCATCTCTGTCTGTGATCAGAGCAGTGAGCTTCCTTAAATGATGTCTGAATACACAGAGATGAGACATTGATTCCACCTGGCCGATCAATGGACCAGGCCTTTTCAGAGGAGATGTGAGGAATCAATAATGTTCAGTATAAACATTTTGTCATAACATTCATCAGACATCTGCTGGAATGGAATGAAAGGGAGGGAATGGCATGGAATATACAACAGAGAAATAGCAGAATAGAGCTGAAAATACAACAGTAATGCCATCACATGTTCCCGTTGGAATGCATTTTAACTCACAATACTTAGAATTATTTGAAGCTAAAATTACATCCAAACTTCAGCGTAGGCATACTTTCCAACTCTGATGATAGTTTTTAATAGATATTTTTAGTTTTTAATCTCTGATATGCTGAATAAAAATTGCAGATTAAGCAGCAACATTAAGCCAAATCACTAGCTATTCAGCAACACATTTGGATCCTAATACTGAGACCAAATCATGTTAATAATGAATCAACCAACTGTGGAAAAAGTCCAAAACATCACTGGGAGTTAGTAAAATAATATAAAACACTGGTGTTAATCTTCCCATAAATCTGTTTCAGGAAGCATATGGCATTGAAAAAGTAGGTCAACCATTAACCAGCTAACACGGCCTTGACCAGAAACATTCTCCTATAGCACTCCTTCACCTTAAATCCATTTCAAATATCTAATGTAAATCAAAATACTCTGTTAACTTATCTTACAAATTAAAAGGTGAATTCATGAGAACTAAACTCAGTTCAACACACTCACTTGCTGCTAGAGCCTTGCATGGTTTGGTAGCTTATGGTGGATAATGTTAGCAAACTTTAGATAGATATTGCTCTGTATTTTACTCTTCTCTACTTGTGCTACTAATAAACTACATCTTAGCATTGACTATCATCCAGTGATTGGCATATGTTGCCACTGTTCATCAAAAGTTACATAGGATCGCTTAAAATGGAGCTAACGGTCTGCCCATGATGCAGGACTGCTCCGTTTGACTCACTTTTGGAGACAGGAAGTGCCGCCCCCCCATTATTATGTTAGCTCACTAAAAGTAGTACATACATACATACATATATATATATATATATATATATACATACACATATATATATATACATACATACATATATATATATATACATACATACATATATACATACACATACTATATATACATATATATACATACACATATATATATATATATATATATATATATATATATGTATGTATATATATAGTATATATATGTAGTATGTATATATATATATGTATGTATGTATATATACATACATACATGTATCGTGTATACATACATGTACATACATACATACATACATACATACATACATATATATATATATATATATATATACATATATATATATATATATATACACACATATATATATATAATTTTATTTTTTTAAATAGCTACAGATTTTTTTTCCAGTAGAAAAATTACTTTAAATGTAGTTTCCTTTTCAGATTTGGTCTTAGAATTTTTCAGTTATTACATTACTCAGGAAAAACACCATTTGCTTTTCATACGTGAATTTAGGATATTTCTTTTCAACAACAATAAAACAGCTTTTTTTTTTTAAAGGAGGGAAACATTTTCCCAAAAAAATTCTTAAACTAGTATCTTCCTTTTCTGGCCTACAAAACAGCTGTGTAGTTTGACCTGTACTCTATATTTAGGAATTAAGATAAAAAATTTCTACCTTGGTTTCGTCAGATCACAAGTTCCATTTCCTGTCATGGGAATGGACCACATGCTTCCAAAATTAACATGTGGATTTTGGTGAGAAGTAGTCCTTCCACTCAGCTCAGAAGTGTTAGGAACACATGAAACTCTTGCTAAGCGTATGTTGTGGATAGACTCTGCTATACAGACCTTCAGTTATTTTTAGCTTGCTGTTGGCCTCTTGGTAGTTTTTCCTTTAGAGCTTCCTCTTTACGTGACCATCCATCAGAGCAGGATGATGACCTGATCTAGATAAGGTCTTGATGGTGCCATGATTCCTCTACGTCTTCAAGTCCGTCTTCACTATGTTCCAGAAAAATATTAAAGGGTATTTAATCTTATGTCTGAGTCTTTCGACAGTAACATCTAAAAAATGTTGCGTTGGCTCCTTGCTGTCCATGCTCGTCTCTGTTCACTTTGATATTTAAGGAAAATCTCATAAAAAAATTATTTAAAAAATCTAATTATATCACTTCACTAAAGCAAAAGTAGCTCACTTCTTGATTTTCAATGCCACTAACTAAATCTTAACACAATTACAACCCAGAATTAATGAGGTATGTGCATACTAGCACAAAGCAACTACAAACCGTAGCCTTTTTTGTTTAGCTTTCTTTTACTGGTTACTTTAAAAAGGTCCCATATTGTAAAAAGTGAAATTCTTTTTTATATATATATTTTTTATTATAAAGCGGGTCGAGGTGCTATATGAATACTGTAAAAGTATCAAAACGCTCACGTCAGGGCTTCCGTATAGTTGTGATGTAATAACTATATTTGTATATAGAGGTAGAAAGTGCAGCTACAGTGCTGATGCGCAGATGCAGAAGACCTGGAAACACTGACCAATCAGAGCAGACTGGGCTTTTTTGGGAGGGGGGCTTAAAGATACAGGGGAATAATATGTGACCTTTACCTGAATGAATAACACAAAGTCTGGATTCTTTTTGGTTAACATTCAAGAAACCAGCTCCGTAATCCCTCATTGTCTCAGAGTACTGGTAAATACAGGTGCACAGCCTATCACACGCTGCAATCCAGCAAGCTTTGCTGACCTGTCTGCAGCCTGGCCTTCACTGGTGTCACATTCAGAGGGCATTAAAAAGAAACACCTCACCGCTGGAGGCCCAGGGGACCCTTAAGGATTCTGGGTAAAGGAAAAGATAATGTAGGTTTACCACCATCCTATTAAGTTGACTGAATGCAAGTCTATTGAAACAAAATGAAGGAGATGCAGAACTGATTTTTTTTGTGATGGGTGTTTATACAATATTACTGCCCTTTAAGCTGCTTTACTTATCAATATCATGCTTGGGATATCATCTGATTTAACATCAAAGTTAAAGCATTGTATGATACAAACATGTGCCACCTCAGTAATACAGGAAGAGCAGAGACTAGAGGATTGGAGGATTTTGATCTTTGGACCTCAAAGTATTCTGCTGATGGAGGCCTTCAAGCAAGACCTCACATCAAAAAGGGAGACAGATAAGCTGAAAGAGAGAGGGAGGAATGCTATTAGTAATGCTCCTAGTTACAAAACTATGCTAATCCCAGGAAGAGATGATAGTTTTCTATTTTATGTCTGCATCGTCCATACTGCAAGGTCAGTCAGTGCATGTGTCAGTCTGTCCCTGTCTGACAGATGGTTACCTGACATCACCCACATAGTCAGACGGCCTTTAATACTTAATATCGCTGCACTCACTCTCCTCTTTATATGCTGTCTCCAAACCAAGACAGTTCATTTCTCAATCAAAGACATCCAACTTGCTAATTTTGCCACATGTTTCTCTCTAAAGAAAAAGAAAGAAAGGAAGAAGCTGGCCATCATGGTACAAGTAACCTTGCTCCAAGGGTAGCCTTTGTGTTTAGCAAAGGGCTCAGATTGTTCCTCCTGAAAAGGGGGACGGCTGCAACACAGAGCACTCCGTAGCAACATTTGCCCTCTTTTGCACAGAAGATAATGACCAAGCAGGATAAGAGGAGACGAGCATTAATGGCCATCCTCCGTGTAGCTACTTTCTTCAGGTTGTCATGGTAAAAACTCACAATACTTTATATATATATATATATATATATATATATATATATATATATATATATATATTTAATTACTACTCTATTCAATATGCCGCTTACAGTCTTTTACATCAGAGAAATTTATGTGACCTTCAAGCCTGAAATCTTCACAAAGCAACAAAAACAGAAAAAAACAGAGGCTGGTAAATCCCTCAGCTAAAGCCTGCTGGGTGTGAAGGTTAGATAATGAATACCCTTACATAGTCACTCTCTTCATTCCTGTTAACAACACTAAAAATAAATCTGATCTTGTATGTTCAATGTAAAAACGCACCAAATGAAAAAATAATGCAGGTAACAGAATTCAGAACCCAGGAAATCGAGTAGTTAAGTGAGAATACGAGGTGGAAGCAAGCAGACGTGCACGGTCACGGTCTCTCTCTCTCTCTCTCTCTCTCTCTCTCTCTCTCTCTCTCTCTCTCTCTCTCTCTCTCTCTCTCTCTCTCTCTCTCTCTCTCTCTCTCTCTCTCTCTCTCTCTCTCTCTCTCTCTCTCTCTCTCTCTCTCTCTCTCTCTCTCTCTCTCTCTCTCTCTCTCCTGACAGAATTATCTTCTGCATCAGAGCTGAGGCTGGGCCAACGCTCCACACAGAGGACTCCATTTCACGCAGCCAGCCCCACTGTGGCCAAGGAGACACTGCCAATCACGCTGGAGTATCAGTGGCATGGCCATCCACCATTTTGTGCTCCTCAAGGTCTTTGACTGTCCTGCTCAGCTGAGTGGAGCTGCCTCTGCTTGCTCTGCTATCTCGTTACACAGATGGAAGTGTTTAACTTTAAGAGCACAGACCTGAGCGAGCAGCTTCCCCTCCTGTCTGTTCCTCTGCTGACTGTCATGGCAGTCAGCAAAAGCAGAAGTGAGATGTGTGGTTTTTGTTCGCTGCAGAAGACGGCCACCTAGAGTGCGGTTCTGCTGTTCTTCACAAGCTGAAGACAACGTCCTCAAGAGATCTGAGGATTGTGTCTCTAAATACGGAGCTTTCAATCACACTGCCATACAAAACATTCTGAAGGTATAAGCATCTGTAGATTACATCAAATGCAGGTGATCCAACATGTTCTACAGTAAACATGTTGTAGTGCTTCTATGAGATAGATAAAAAAAGACTGAAAAGCATAAAACTTTGGGGCAACCCTTTAGCAACATGATTAAATATTCCATCCAAAAATGATTAAGTGCACAATTTAATTAATAGCCTTAGGCGTGATTATTTTTACAATTTTATATTGGAAAGAATAGGTAGATATATTTGGTTTTCTCAAGAGGTTTCTTCCCTCGAGCTTGAGGAGAAAAATTCTCAGAAAAAAGGATTCTATCAAGTACTGTACACAAGTAGGCTACGGCGAAAAAAAAATGATTTGCTGCACCACACACAATACATAAACGATAAATGTTCACAGTCAGAGGTTCACAGTCACATCTCTGAAAACATGCTTCATTCAAATGTTCTCAAACTGAAACGCACAGGTTCATGACCAAAATAAACACTGCGGAAGAGTCGGGCAAGTAAAGGATGTCCAAGGACAGATCTTGGAGAGAAACCAGGAAGTGTTTTTCCACAAAGACAATCACTCCAGGAAACCTTCCATTTCACACGGCCCTGTAGTCCATCTAGCCGAGGAAACCATTTCCTGCTGTAAATCAATCTGCTGCAGTCTCAAATAAATTCTGTATAATCTCAAACAACATATATGGATGACTGGGAACACAGACAAAGGTCAGCTCTCAAACCAAACCAACTATGACTATGAAATGATTTCCATCTCGCTATGAGCAAAACCACCTTCTACCGAAGGCTTTTACCTCATCTCAATCAAAAGTCTAAAACCTTGTTTTCATTCCTGTTTTCCTTTTATCTATTAAAATGCCTTCAGCAGTATCCAATTCCACTAATTCACCAAAAAAACAGATCACAAGAAAGGGCTGTGAGATGCACTGAAGGGTTTCTTGTAAGCAGTGCTCAGTGGAAATCTGCCAGAAAACACTGCAATGCTGACTTCCTTGTAAGCCTGACATGGCAGTTACTACAGTTACAGGGAGTGGGTGAGGTTACAAGCTAGTCAGGAAGGAGTATTTCAGAGTGACCAAAAGAGGACACAGGAAGCACACCCCCCCCCCAAAGTCAAACTCAGTCCAGTTTGTTCACGTTGGAGGAAAAACTATCTCTTTTGGATATATTTTTAAAGCTACTGGTAAGTTTATCTGATAAAAGAAGAGGTGAGGTTTCTCTCCAGGTTCTCCAAACCGACCTCTTGAGGCAACTCAACAAGTTTGAGAAGGGAAAGATGAGAGACCCATCAATATTAACTTACCACTGAGACCTCCTTTCCATGCTCTTAAATATTTAATCGTCCTTGGACAGCTCTGTTGCTTCGTAGGCCGAGCCAGTGTGGATCCCTTCTACAAGACCACTCCTGTTCCTGCTCAATGAAGGCCTTGTCTGGTGGCACCACACTGCCCAAGGAACGGGCGTCTCCAAAGAATTCAGGATTTTTTCCACCACAGGCAGCTCGAGGCTGACAGAGTTGGTTCACTGTGTCTTATAAGAGAAGGGCACAAATTCGGAATTTAGGCTAGAAACCTGCAGTGTAAAGGTGGATGGCTTAATTTATCTTAATTTTCTATAAAACAAGCCCCCTATATCAGATAGACACAACTGTGCGCTATACTGAGCTACAAGCATTACGTGTTCCAGGAGGGGAAAGGTGACATTGAACTGTTGATGTTCTGATGGAAGAGAGGAGGAACCAGTTCTGCAGCAGTGTAAGGTGGCAACTGACAACAGAAACTGGAATGACACCTCTAGCAAGCCAATTCCTTGTTCCATTTAAACCCCGACATGATGCTGTTTAGTTTTTCAAATAGGCCTAGTTACACAGCATTTAATTATTCAAAGGATCCCAGCAGATTTTTACTGTAACAATGCCGTGCTTTCATGTCTAAATCAAATATCTAAATCGTGAAAAGAATTTGTTTATGGACTGAGGAAGGGTATGTAAGCAGAAAGTAGTGAGGTTTTTGCTGTGCTGTAATGATTATAGTATTTTGGATGTGGGGCCTGTGTGTTTCAGCACACTTACAAGTGTAGCATCAGGGCCCGGCTGCATCTCGTGAGCCATGCATCATGTCAAGAAAGCACTCACTGGAGCATTTCAATTTGCTTTTGTGCGTCTCCCTGGCCTTCTTCACTGCCCCAGGTAGAGAAGAATGGAGGAGTGCATCACCCAATGTGAATGAGTGAATGGGGGAGAGGAAGGGGTGTGTGTGTGTGTGTGTGTGTGTGTGTGTGTGTGTGTGTGTGTGTGTGTGTGTGTGTATCAGAGTGAGTGATGAGCTTCACAACCACTTCCTTCCAGCGTTCAAGCCATCACAGAAGTCTCTCTTGTTTAATCCTCTGTCCTCTCTGTGGAGCTTTTTAAGCGTAATCCTGAAATACCTTGCAAAAAAATCCAGTTATGTAATTCTTTTCTAAAAGTATCTACCATAGTTCAGTTCTGTCCTGTCACCTTAAAGCTGAACTGCGAAAAAATGTCTTATGCGGAGGTCATGTTCAACCAGTTTTTAGCCTTTAGCAATCCAGATACGATATTAGTATTTCGTCAGTCACAAATTTGGACCATGAAATCACAATTAAAGCAACAAGGGTCAATGTAAAAACATTACAGCATCTGATAGCACGTTGCAATATACTACACTAAATGTAATCTATTTAATAAATAAATGAAGAGTAAATATATTATACATGGTGTATGCTTAACCAATTACAGTTCCTTTAGAAATATGAAGATGTAGAGGAAGGGCAGGGTAAACAATGTGGTTTGCCTAAAGTTCAAGAAACCAACCAACCAGTATTTCTACTCAGGAAAACCAAACCCATGTTGATTGTATGTTAGTTAGTTTAAATTAATTAAACACACATTTGTTTAAAGATATGCATCATGTAGGCAGAATATTAACTAAAATACTTAAGATACTCAATCCAATTTAGTAGGGCTGTAATTTATGATTATTTTCTCGATAAATCTATGTTAATTTTCCACAGCCCAATGCCGCATATTCATGTCTTGTTTCGTCTGATTAACAGTCTAAAATCCAAAGATATTCAATTAACTAACTTATTATATGACAAAGAAAAGCAACAGTTTACAATTATATCAGTTTACAATTATATAAAACAGAAAAGAGCAGCAAATCCTTAATCGAATAATCATTTTAACTTTAAAATTTAGACACAGGTACTCTACAAAACAGGGCCTCAAGATACAGGAGCCACCTTAGGGCCTGGTGCTTTTCAGTTTTTAAATTACTATTAGTAGTGTTTACAGTATTACAAGATAAATTTGTAATTAATCTAATTACAACAGAGTAATTGCTACACAAAGAACCTGGGGACTTTGGGGCATCTGAGAGTCTGGGGCCCCTGTGCAGTTCCCTACTTTGCCCTGTTAGTAATCCAGCCTGGGTTTACTATACCACTACAACACTACACTATAAAAATAGAAATGCCTTCTCTGCTACAGCAAGAGCAAACAGCCCTGACCTGACCCACACAAACTTAGCTGGTGAGTTGAACTGAAAACCTGAGCACACAGATTAGCTTCTAGCGTAGCACCAATAAGCATTACAATTGAGAAAGAGTCAAGAATGTGTTGAAGGCTTGTGAAAGTTACAACAGGAACTCTAAGTGCACAGAGGCAGCAGCCATTGAGACAATCTGAGTAGAAAGAAACATCACAATCACATCCACAGTTAAATCACTGGGCTCAATTTCAGAACATCCACCAGACTATATCCATTCCACCCGTCTGTGAGACAAATGTGTCAACCGCAGCAGATTCCTGCCCTGCAGTCCCCTATCAGCTCCTCCTTGAGAACCTGTTTGCCCTGCCACGCCAGGGAGAAGGAGCATTGCCACCATTTTGAGTGCTCTTCTCAGCCCCAGCATTGTCGCAGCACAGTGTGTCAAGCTCACAGTCTCCTTGTCAGCAAGATTTCACACTGTGGCCAGGGAAACTGCAGAGTGTAGCACAACCACACACACACACACACACACACACACACCCTTCCTGACAGGCCGGTCAACAGATACCTTTAGGATATAATGTGTGAAAAGTCACCAAAGGCTTTACAGTGGACATAGGGTGGACTACAACATGACAATAAATGACAAATCCATTTGTCCAAATAACTTTTAAAGTATTTTAATATACTTGAAACAAGCAAACAAAGTAAGTACAAATTCGCAATAACAGTCACACGTGTCCTCCAATAACAGCAGGGTCTACTAGCTCCTGTGTAAATAATTAGTCTACAAATTATGAGTATGAAGACTTTAAAACACTTTACTTTTGCATTTAAAGCCATCACAGTGTGTAGATAACAGCAGCTGACCCCTAATTTCATCAAAAACTCATCCAAAACACAAACAAACAAGAATCATCTTGAGAACTTTCATTTAAGAAACTTTCTGCACTCTCTCTCTCTCTCTCTCTCTCTCTCTCTCTCTCTCTCTCTCTCTCTCTCTCTCTCTCTCTCTCTCTCTCTCTCACACACACACAGAAGAGTATTTGTGTGTGTCCGTGTGTGTGTGTGTGTGTGTGTGTGTTGAGACCACTTTGTTGAACATTAACTACCTGCATGGCCAAAACACTGCATTATTCGGCATTAAAATTCCTATCTCATCCACGTGTCCCTCAGACAGCACAATCACAAACATGCTGTCCAAAAGTGTCATCTGCGAGTCTTACACCAAAAAAATCCCAGATATTTACAATCCAAACTGCGTTTAATCATGCAAAATGAAAGCAGCAAGTTCTATGGAGTTAACCTTGAAAGCCCCACTAAAGGATCTAACCTCACTTTTCAGAGTTCTTCTGCTTCCTGTAGCAGGCTCAACTTCCGAGCTGAAAAAAGCAGAAGAAGAGGAAGAAGCAGAAGAAGAAGAGGTTATGGCCGATTATTTATGAACACAACCTTTGTTCTGGCGTGAGGGATCCTGCCTGTCTGACTTCAGGGCTCTCCTTGGAGACTCATCTGCTTTCCTCCATTTTATAGTGAATCCCTACTAGTATGACATACCTGACTTGAGACCAGTGACAGCAAACAGGCATCCAAACAGTGCAGGGGACACGCGGGTAACAATGTAGCAATAACAGCAAAAACAAAACATTAGAATACAAATATATATAAAGCCACCATTTCACAAGCATTAAGATATATCTAGCTCCAACCCTGTGGAGAACCGACTCAAAATCACCACCAGAAAAGGTTTCTTTTTTCTTTCTTTTTTTTTAAAAGAAAAGAAAAAGAAAGAGGAGCAGGGGAGGGGGGAGAGCACATATAGCTTCCTCACACTGGACATGGCTTTCATAATGTGTGTGTATGTGACTGGACCAGCGGATATGCCAGCTCCTCTGTGTCGCTAATGGAGGCTGGTTGGGAGAGGAGAGCAATCCGTGCAATGGCTTCTCCATGAAGCTAACGCGCAACAACACGCACGACCGGAGAAGGGACGCACAGTCGGGGCCAATAATTCCCCTGACCAGACATGTCAGAATAACAAAACCATCCGCTCCGGTGCTGATGAAACACGCAGGCGACCCTCTTTACACCGCCGCGTCCATTTCCTTGTGTCACTTTGACAACAAACCGAAGGCGACATAGCGAGGAAGCGGCAGGGTTAGGATATTAACTGGGAAGCGAGAAGACCCACTTGACTTTGGCTGCATGGGTGCCAGCCGGAGCACCCACCCGACTAAAATCTCGCCCCGGCTTCCTCTCCCAAGTCGGCTGGACCTGGACTAAAAGGAGAAAAGGTGGTGGGGGGGGAGGATCAGCTCTTTCCAGGTCATTCACGAGGCGCTCTCCAAATTATATCCCATGATCTACCATACCGACGTTCTTGCAGACCTTGAAAGCCCAGCCGATATCTTGGCGAAACTGGAAATATAGTGCAAGAGGAAAAAACTCACTGGTACAATCTTCTCCTCAAGCGATCCTCCCAAAAGTTGTCCTCGTATTTCATGCGTGCGCCCGGTCGGTCTAATGGATGATCGCCATCTTTCCTGCTTCTCCTTTGCTGCAGCTGCAGATGACCTGAGATCCGTCTGTCTCTGAATAATGAGCAACCACACAGACAAGGAAGACAATCTGCAAAGCAGGCTACACAAAGAAGTTTGGGAGACTAGCAAGCACCAGAGGGTGCACAAGAGTTTACGATGAGACGAGGGAGCATCAGCAGGATGGACAACGTCTATGTATGAGAAGCTCATCCTTCATCTAGACTGAAGTCAGATAGCCTGCAAAGCCTTATCAGCGGCTCGGACCACCACTAGATACATGCGGGTTCTGTGAATATTATATAGGCTTTCCATACTGTGTCTGCCACGTCATGGGGTTATCTGCAGTTCACTTTGGTGGTGATGATGCCGTTTCACAATTCAACCAGACAGAAAACAAGATAGATAGATAGATAGATAGATAGATAGATAGATAGATAGATAGATAGATAGATGTACAGAGTTAAAACAGCCCAATTTTATAAAAAAAAAAAATCCAAATACATTCATCACAATCAGAAAAAGCTTTATTGCCAAGTACATTTTTACACATACAAGGGATTTGTTTTGGTGTTGTAGGTGCATGTCACACATTCTCATAATAAAATATATAAATATAAGCTATGTTTAAAAATCAACAGTCCCATTCAACACTGCCTCCATCCAATGATCATTATCATACTCCCCCAAAGGTTGATCATCTTTATTCAAATAAAACCAAAACAATACATTTTTACATAATTGAATCCATTCTGTCCCTCATTCAGAATAGAAAAAAATGGCCGATGTGTTGCAGTATGTTGTCATTACACTGTTGCTGTAAAGTAGTCATGATGCTGCTGCTGCTGCTGCATGCTGCTGCTCTGTCCACCAGCTGCTAACAAAGAAGGAGCCCAAGACAAAAGGTGCAGGGTCCTGCTCAGATGTATGTCACTGTAAGGATGGGTGAGTGGGAGGGGGTTGAGCAGTAAGAAGGGGCACGCATCGGAGGGTGGGTAGTGAGGAGAAGAGTCTACCTTGCATGATTGAGCGACCATAATGTCATCTGAGAATGTTTATGTGCCTTGATGGCTTTTGTTGAAAAGAATTTACCATGGGTTGGTTATGCTTATTATACCGTGAACGATGCACTTCAAAATATTTTTATTATTTACACAGTGTAAGGTTTTTTTTCACATTACTGCACTGTAAGATATTTTTGATATGATTCTATTGAGTTCTTTTGTCAAAAGCAATTTCATTCAAACCGAGTTAAGATTAATGCATTGCATAATGTAAAGCTCACTTTTTGTATAACTGACCTTAGATGATCTTTAACTCTTGCAGCTGAATGCATGATTTTAGGTTCACAATAAAGCTTATTTTATTGAAAGTTACATTGGTCCTAGGGTGTCTATTTGTCTTACAGAAAATATAATAAAACACAGTCTAACACATTCATCTAAATGCCAGTATGTTTATTTTAAATATTTGTTATATTTACACATAGTAATTACTGTGATCTGTATGATGTACACAGCTGTATGAGTTAGATGTGTTTTCCTTTTGTCTTTTGCAGACAGTAGATGGCAATAACATCTGGTCTCATTATAACAAAAACATGTGAACTGTTCTGCACAGTTTTCTTTTTTAATTAAACAGCAAGTTTTTATTAATTCAGAAAAAGTTGTTTGAATCCCAGAAACTTTGTTTTCCTCTACCCAATACTACTGTGACACCTGAAAAACTTCAGCCACAAATCTTGTGAGCAGGCTCGCTAGTGATTGTTCGCTGAGACACAGAGGAATTAAATTTGTGTAAGATATAGACGTAGTTAATCATGTTTGACAAGTGTTGGTGTTGCCTCTTGTGAGATTCCATTATGAATTATGGATTGTGGAATACATTTTATATTTTGTGTGGAATTTAATAGAAAGCTAAGATAAGAAATGATATTCAGTCTTCGTATCACCAAGCTCCTATCATGGTCACCAGTGCTAATAATTTACAAGGGATAGATTCTCAACAATGCTGTTAAGCAGTGTGATACAAACAGTGTCTAAAATATGGGACACCATGGGATCTGAATCATGTGAGAATATAAAATATATAATGTGCTGTTAAGCATAAGGTGACAGATGGAAACAGGAATCAGCCTTTTTTTAAATGCAGGTCCATAGTGCCAGTTCTCCTGTTGCAGTGACGTACAAAGCCCCATGTATTTCCAAAAACACTGTGGCAAATGATCACTTGGCCCAAAAATGACTTCCTCCCCCTTCATGGTTACCTTCGATGCCTTTTCTTTATTTCCTTTTTTACTCAGAGCATCTTCAAGATAATTAAAAACACACCAAAAATACCTGTTTTATGTATGCCAATTACATTTTGATGTCTCAACAGATCTTTGAAGGATTGTCTATGGAGGAAAGACGTGTGAAATACACACGCCCATGCAGTCACACACACTGTGTTGACAGTGCGTCCTGTGGGTGCCAGGTAGCAGCCGGGCTTTATCATGCTGCTTGGACATATGGTTGCTGCGGCAAATCTGATTAATATGGGATGGCCAGGAGTCCAGCGTACAGCAGAGGACAGACTGCACCAGGACATCCCCACTGGTCCGGCCTCCCCCGCACACCGTGCCAGGCCTCCATTCAGCACAGCTAAAAACAGACCAGTCGTCAGGGATTCAGATGGTCTAAGCGGTGGGAGATCAGGAGGAGTGGGGGTGCTGTACAGATTTAGAAGGTGACCGGTGACTTTTTGGATGCATTAATATTCATGAATTACTATTTCACTAGGAAAATCTTATTCCTAATTAAAAACAAGCATCTCCAGTTAATTATTTATTTAGTATTTAGCTAATAAAAATTTAAATTGGAAACTTACTGCATACTTTCCTCTACTGTATGCTGGTGAGAACTCAAATGCACCTCCTTGAAAACTTTCCAAGACTTTAATTGAGTAACAACAGAGTCCTGTATGGGTCAGCAAACATTACCAGAGGTCCACTGTGTGCCAATGGAGAGGGGACAGAGAAGATACAAGGAGATACAATGACAGCCGTCTTCAACTACAAGTCTGATTGTGCTGCATGTTGTCTTGTTCTTTTTTTCATCTCTATGAATTTTCCCCCTCATAAAACACAGATAACCCCATACACACACAATGAACACATAAACATTAATATGAATTGTGTGTGCCAGTTCAATTCTTATGTCGTTTTTATATTATCAGGTAAGACAGACAGCAGCATGAAGGGATTCCTCAGACATGTCTTCTTAATTGAAATGGATTTTTTTCTAGGAGATTATGATGAAAGAAATGGCAATACATATTATTGTTTCTTTCATCAGTATATACACCATCTCCCCAGAATTGCCTTTTCTCCAAAAAATTACATTGCAGCTCTACCGTATGAGAGATCACTTGAATTACAAGACACAAGTATAACAATGTGAATAAAAATGGAAATAAAAGCATTGGCTGTTGCCTTGGAGGACTTTCAGACAGAGATGTTACATCCAGCAAATTGTCATGGCATGTGCCTAAATGGAGAAATGATCATGAATTATTAATGGTTCAATTACTATTTCATTTAGATAAGCCCTTTAACTCGTCAGAAATGCTTCATAAATGTCTTCAGGATTAACAGAAATGGCTGCTCAGGCATCTGTACTGTTGGATCCGGCCGGTTTTGTGTGAAATTTGCATGTTTGCATGTTCTCCTTGTGCTCACATGTTCAACTGTCAACTGCATGTTGGGTCCAGCTCCCCATGACTCTGAACAGGAATATGCAAATGTCTCTGAGTCTTTATTTAGTTGGGATTTTGTAGCACATGTAGTTTGAAGTGAAAATTTCCTTCAAATCCAAAAGAGAACACAACAATCAATCACAACAGCAACACAGGGTATATCACATTTACCTACTGTGTAATCTGAATGCAATTTTTTATCAATTTGAACTTAAAATATTCTTTTGAATGAGAGCACTTGCAGAGATCAACAATTTGTGATGGCAGACAAAACAAGGGAGCGTTTCATTTTTACTTTCAAGATTGAAAATGCTGCTGTTTCCCTTAAAATATAAATACTCAAAATGTTCCTAATCATCATATGTATAGAGCATCTTTAGTTATTAAGAGCAAATTGTTGGAGAAGACAATCAAAAAACATTTTATGACACTACAATTCTTCCCCACTGACCTTCAGCAAAAAGCAATTGACAAATATGCATTTTCACTTACTTCAATCAGCACCTAACAATTGCAAAGCCATTCGTTCACATATCAAGGAAGATAAAAGTCATTTTAACATTTGAACCTTGATGCAGTCTTGTGAATACAGTTTGCAAGAAACTCCCTGATATCAAAAGAATAGGCCCAAACAGGACAGAATGGCTTCAGGCTACCAGCAAACTGCCACCCAGTGATTTGCATATGCAGTCCACAGCTCGTTTAGCTATCATATTCTAATCTGTAGATGTTGTCAGTGGATGTATCGCTTTTCTAAAGAGCTGAGGGATTGCTCTGCCACTCCCGCTTATGTCTCATCTCCCTCATGGCTGCCTGGCTGTGACTGCTTCTCTGCTGCTGATGGTACTGATGGTGCGTACGAGCAATCTGTGTACTTGGACTGTATGCAGACAAATGGGTATCTCTGGATTCTTTTTTTTTTCCTCAGATCATCAACAAGTCAACTCTTGACATTTCAAATTTAGGAACAACTAAAAGACAGTAAAAATAGCTAATGTTAGTTTCAGTACTGGCTCTGAATTGTATAATTAAAACACTTAAGTGCATATTCTTCCACATTATGCTGAAATACATTGATATTGATTTTAACACGAATAAAAGTCTACAGCCATGCTTGCAGCTCGATGAGGCTGTCCTAAATTCGAGCTAAATGCCAAAGCCAGCATGGCAAAAAATGCCCACACTGACAATGCAAACATGCTAATGTTTTGTAAGATATAATATTGGATATAATGTTTATCATGTACATAATAGTAGTATGCACATTAGCATTAAACACAAAGTACAGCTGATGGGAATGTCACAACAAGTCCTACAAACCATACAGTGCTACAGGTAATTTATTCCTGTCTTTTTATACGACCCACAGGAGCGTTTCATAAATTAGCGCGCCTAGCGGTGGCAGGAAATACTGTCCACAGTATCGCTTTCCGTCCTCATATCTAAAGTTAAAAAATACTTTTTTCACACCACAACAGGACATGAACCCCGGTCTCCTAAGTGATTTTCTGGGTTTGTTTGACAGTCCCACCACCCCAACCTCCTTACGAGGAACTTGGTGCTATTATACTTTGTCACTCCAGTGCCTGCTTTGCTCCCATCACCACTAGAGGGCGATGTCACTATAAACATAATTTGTGTGGTCGTAATTGCTGCTTGAACAAACAACTTATGTGGGCATTTCAAATGTCAGTAGTTTTGCAGGTTCTTGGTCATAAACCAAAAGTAAAACAAAATTCAAGACCTGGCAATGGTGCTATATGGCAAGGGGGGATTAAGGGACCACCATATTACTTTTAGGTAATTAAAAGTAATATTAGGCTATATCTTGAGATATTTCACTGGATAAGTGAAAATGTTGACCCACTGGTGCTGCTAAAAAAGATCAGGGATCACAAAACCCATTAGGATTCATCCTTTGGGAACCTAGAATGTCTGTACAACTTGTCAGGGAGCCATGCTGTTGGATGTCTAAAAATGAGTAGCACTTACTAGTCTTTTGTTTATGTTTTTTATTCTGCTGTCAATTCAGCTTGCTGCAGTTGAAAATATCTGTGCAACTTGTAAAGACATTGTTCTCTGCAGATTTTATAATAAAGTGCTTTGCCATGTTTTTTTGCACAATAGAAATACCATTCCGTGTGCACGCGTGTGTGTATCTGTGTGTGTGCTGGTGGATAATTTCTCATCATGGGGGAATTTTATTGCTTTCAAGTCCTCGTTCCCTGACCTCAGTGAAGTGATTGCCTCTGATAATGCCATTAACCACTGCCCTGCAACTCTCTGGGGCACAGTCAAGAGACTGAGAATAGAAAATACTTTTATTTCAGAGAGAGTTGTGGATGTTTCTCACCCTTGATTTATCAATAGGACAACATTGACCACATTTATTTGCTTCTAACTAACTGAATCATACATTGATTGATCCTCACCTACTAAGCATTTCATTTGTATAACAGTGGCTGAAGTAGAGAAAGATGAATGAATGAGCAGTAACCAATCACACTCTTTTGTTAAAAAAGCTAAGGCCGGGCGCCTGGTTAGCTCACCTGGTAGAGCGGGTGCCCATATATAGAGGTATACTCCTTGACGCAGCGGTCGCGGGTTCGACTCCGACCTGTGGCCCTTTGCTGCATGTCATTCCCCCTCTCTCTCTCCCCTTTCAAATCTAAGCTGTCCTGTACAAATAAAGGCCTAAAATGCCTAAAAAATACAAAAAAAAGGCTAAGGCCTTCTTTTCCATGTTTATTGTTGTAAACAGCAAGATAATAGAGCATGGTAATTATATGAACATTTTGAGTTTGGTATAACAGAAAGAAGAGATGATGTCAAGTTTTTTCAAATTGCATTTTATTACCTCCGCCAAGGAGGTTATGTTTTCGGTTCGGTATGCTTGTCAGCAGGATTACGGAAAAAAACTACTGGCCGATTTTCATGAAACTTGGTGGAAGGGTGTAGCATAGGCAAGAAAGAGCCCATTCAATTAACCTGTAATGATCTGAATCAAATCTGCCAGTATCGGAAACAGAAACTATTTTTCTCTTTCGTTACCATTGCAAGAGAAGGCATGGCCTCGGTGGAGGTCTGCGCTCTCCTAGTCCCCTTCTAGTTTAATATTGTGATATTTCTTCTCTATTGATATAGGATTTTGTAAACTGAGTTTTGCACACAACATGTTTGTGCGCAACCATTTGTTCAACTTGGATGTTTTTAACATTTTGAGCCCTGCTAGCATTATTATTTGTCAGTTTCTCAGTCCACCACTTTGGTCCAGACTGAAATATCTCAACAACTATTTGATGGATTGCCATATGTTTGGTAAATACAATCATGTTCCCCTCAGGATGAGTTGTAATAACTTTGGTGATCCCCTGACTATTCACTATCAGATCAAAATTTTAGAAACTAATGATGTTCCCATCAGCCTCAGCTACACTTTGTATTTAGTGCAAATTAGCAAATGTTATTATGGTCACATGCAAAACTAAGAGAACAGTTAACAGTATATCTGCTTAGCATCAACATGTTAGTGTTGTTATGGTGAGCATGTAAGCATTTAGCTCAAAGCACCTTTGTGCCTAAGTACAGCCTCACAAAACCACTAGCATGGCTGTAGACTCTTGGTCTTGTGAGTTTTACATAAAGCACTTTGAGCTGCATCTTATGAAAAAAGATGTTATGCATGCAAGGTTTATGTATTTGAATTTGTATCTCATAGTTTTTTCTGAACCATCTGATTCTCCTGTCTCTCGCTCCATCCTTTTATCTATATTTCTGTCTGCAGGCGGCGTCCTAGGTGCCCAGTCTTTATCCCCATCTAACAATAAATCTGCTCTACCACAGGAACTAAAAAGTCCCCAGGTGAGAGCTGTGCAAAGAGGCCCTCATATCAGGGAACAGCCAAGCATACAGTGGACAGTGGCATCTCTGGGATTAAAAACTGCTGCATCCACTGTTCCCCTGGCCCATTGACGGATGGATAAAGCCTTGGACTTTACCTTATTGAAAGAAGGAGAGTGCCCGGGGAGCCATGAAATCCATAGACCCTTCTTTAAATGGGTTTGTAAGAGGCTTCCGCCTAGCAAACCACGGCTGAAAGAGACCATTAAATAAAGCCCAGCTCCTCAGCAAGAAGCTGGGGCAGATTCATCAGAGAGGAGGAAGCAAAGATAATGATAGCTCATGGCCAGATGTGAGACGTTGGCTCCCCTCGCATGTCATGTGGGACCATGTCAATAACAAAAACAACAAAAAAACAAATTGTTTCTCACTTTCTTTGGCCATGCTCTTTTGGGGATTGTGTTTGCAAATCAGCTACATATAGACAGAAACATCATCACATAATGTACACACACGTTTGAGAAAGAAAACAAGAGTTAATTCACCCCAAGGGTGGAGCATTTTCACAATCTTTTATTAACCACCTTCATCTTATTCTATCACAGATCTTAGGCCACTGGGTGTGAGTGATGCAGGGGACCACCTACAGCATATGCTCTGTCATTTTTATACGACTAGCTGTGAATTAAGAATCAGGGTGCGGACATTAGTCCATCTTCTTTCTCCCTTGGTGGTTTGGCGAGACCGTCACAGCGAGAGAAGGTGGGATGCAACCTGGGCAGATTTGAATATCAATGTGGTCAGATAGGATGGGAAGGTGCTGAAAGGAGGGAGGAAGGAAGGCTGAGGAGGGCCTCTGGCAGGACAGTGGGTGAGATGGAGAGAGAGGGAGAGGGATATCCAGGGAGGGACAGAGAGAGATTTGTCATTTGCTCTCCGTTCCACCTGATCCCCTGTCATGAATCCTGCCAGGGGGGAAATACACCCTGATGTCTGAGGGAGACAGAGGGAAAAGGATGAGTGAGGTGGCACGGGGTGGAGGGGTGGGGGAAAGCAAATAAAGGAGTGGGAAAGATGGACAGGATTGAGAAGGAGACAAAGGAAGGCGAGATAGAAAAAGAGAGAGACACAGTTATAGAAAAAAGGAAGAAAATATATGCATACCATTGCGTATTTGAGGTGCCAAGTCCTGAAATGCAGGAGCTAACTACAGGGCCTGGCAGGTATGCAAATAGGAGGATGTACCAGTGCACCACCAGATTACTTTTCCTGCATTTGCTATTCATATATTTGCAAGGTGACTCACTTCAGACAAAGCAGGTGATCAAGAGCTCTTTCCTTTTTTCCCCTCTTGCCTTTCTCCTTCTCTCTTCCTTTACATCTGAATAGCAAGGAGCAGAGGAGAGCAGGCAAGGTATGATGGATCCACAGCCTCAGCAGAAGTCATAAGCCTTGCAAATGCCGCAGCCTACAGTTGCATGCCCACAGATTTGATATGCATTCCGTCAGCAAACCCTGTTTAATCCATTTTGCTGTCAGCCCCCCTTAAAAGCATCTCGACAAATATAGGGAGAGTGCAGGAGTGAGACAAACAAGACACCAACATGCACTGCTTACAATCACACCTGAATCACTAACATTAGAAATGTCCGTCTTTTCCCTTTCCTTCATCTGACCAAATTTATTCAAATTGCACTCTTGCTGTCGCTATCTAACAGAGATTCACACTCATACATAAAGGGCTGACTTTCCCAAAAGCATCTAAGTACTGACATCTCCACTGACTGATTGCACAGAGTTAAAATTGTGACTAAAATACTTTTGGCAACTAAAGCCCAGGTTGCTAATAGATGCACTTGACTTTGGGAACATTCTTGAAAATTTGACCTGCCTCCTGCTGTTCGCTTAATGAACATCTAGTAAAGCAGAGCTCAGCTACCTCTACATACAAATATTATATCGTGTTAGAAATGATATATCCTTTCTGTTTCTAGATCTGTGTTTTTCCTTGACAGTGATTTTGAAAGTTGTTCCTTAAATCTCTTGAAACCATTATCCCAACATTGAGATCCTGGCCCCCAAGTGCTTCCATCATCAATGGGACCACTTCAGTCCTTCCACATCCTCTCTAGTTCCTGTCTCAGCCCCTGTTTTTCCTCCAGCTTCTCACATTCCTTCTTCTTGATGTTGCTGCCACTTGGGACCACTACATGTAGCCTATTTCCTCTGCTGTATTTTCTTCGTGATCCATCATTGCGCTGACCGGTTGTGTGGCCACTACTCATTTATCTAACCGGACCTGGAAGTCCAACAGGATCCAAGCTATGCTATTCTCAACCTGTTGTGTTGTCTCTCTCATGACACCTTTACAGATGCAGCTACATGTCACATTAATCTGGTTACCTCTGCCAAGGAGGTTATGTTTTCGGTTTTCTTCGTGATCCATCATTGCGCTGACCGGTTGTGTGGCCACTACTCATTTATCTAACCGGACCTGGAAGTCCAACAGGATCCAAGCTATGCTATTCTCAACCTGTTGTGTTGTCTCTCTCATGACACCTTTACAGATGCAGCTACATGTCACATTAATCTGGTTACCTCTGCCAAGGAGGTTATGTTTTCGGTTTGTTTGTTTTTCTGTCAGCAGGATTATGGAAAAACTACTGATTTTCATGAGACTTGGTGTAAATGTGTAGCATTGGCCAAGGAAGAAGCCATTAGATTTTGGAGTGGATCCAAATTACAGGGAGGATACAAAAATTGGCCTTAAAACAGGTCAAACTTCGAGTTTGTCTTCTGATAAATTACATGGTCGCGCTAGAGGAAAATTCAAGAGAGCCTCAAACTCATTAGGATAGTGTCTTTGAAGCATGAATGCCCGTACTAAATTTCATGGCAATTCATCTAATAGTTGTTGAAGTATTTCAGTCTGGACCAAAGTGGTGGACCACCCAACAGACCTACATACAGCACAAATATTCAGTGCTCAAATACCAAGTGCAATGGTCAGAAATAGAGTCAGTTGCCATTAGTCGATGGGGGATCTGCAAAGGCATGAGCAGACATATGTCTCCAGGTATAGACCTATGTAGCCTATATTCAGCATATTGATCAGGATGACAGATCCTACCAGGCTCTAATCATGCCTCTGTGGGCTTTGTCTTTGTGAGATCTCAGAAGTTCTTCCTTCCAATTTTATTTGATTTAAGCCTTGTAAGCTCTCATTAAACACAAGGGAAAGTACAGCGGGAATAACATTTCCTTTATAAAATCATGAATTCAAAACATTCAACCATCATATTAGGATGGATACAGGATATAAACAGGATATCTCTGAGCACACACAGCGCTACAAGGTGCCACACTCTCTTCAAGGTCACACTTCATCTCTCCACCAAGGCTGTCATGCAATCACAGGAAATAAATGAAAAGCATGTGGCATCCTGAGGAGGGAAACCACAACAAACACTAGGCTTCTGTGGTCGTCTGAAGGGGATTTTGAAAACGGTCCATGTTTTATAAATCATAATAATCTTTAAATCATTTTATTTTTAGTTCTACTTTTGGCAAGAAAACTGCCAATCATGTCTGGAAATGTCCATGCGTGTTCAAGATGACAGCCCCAATATTTGTGAAATTCATTTTGAGGTGAATCTCTCCTTTAGGTTAAATCTCAGGAATCAAATCCAAGGCTCCAGGCAACATTGTGACCCAAATTTCTTTCAGTGGCCAGATCCCTCACATGACTTGGTTGTTTCACTTCACCCAGTTCTGGGTAATGCTCTGTTTCCCCCCTGATCTTGCAATATGTTTTAATATCAAACATTCCAGTAATAAAATACACTGTGCATGAAATTATAAAAAGCAGATTCATGTTGCCATTCTATGGCTGCAGCTTCTCAGAAAGACAAATTCTTTTTAGCCAGGAAAAATAAGGGACATTATTTTATATTTTATTAAGTGCTATTGTATACAAGAATCAGAATCCTCAAGTTGGGAAGAAAAGATTAGACAAAACAGAATTTGTTGTCAGACCAATTTTTGGCAAATTTACTTGATGAGTGAAGTAGAGAAAAAACGTTTCTATATAATTTGTAAACATTGCAGAGTAGAAAAAATAACTGGTGTTAATGGAGGCATCCACACTGTGTGACACATTAATTTTTCTCTCAAAAACTATCAGCCTGAATGGATATTTGGAAAATCCAATTTGCTCTCTATTACTTCAGGATAATTAAAGTGCTCTCCACAAAAATGAGGACACTTTGTTATGTTGTCTTTTTCCTTGATTCCCCAAATCCAGTTAAGGTCATAGATGTCAATAAAAAGATATGCAAAAAGCAGGTATGAAATATTAAAGCCGGGGCATAACTCCAGGAAGCACAGAAGAAGTTGTCGGCATTTAATTTCACTTCTTTGTTGAGGTTTCTTCCTGAGACAGTTGGTGGTGTCAGCAGATTCACACTGCTGGCACAAAATTCATGGGACAAGTGTCCATGTCAGCACTTTCTCCCCCCTCAGCCAGTGTATAAAAGGACATCACACTTGTCAGTCGCAGTAAGCCTGAAATTATAAGGACAAATAAAATGGTGCGTATATGAGCGGGGCTTTTCAAAGAGGATGTCCTTTTGGCTGAACGATATGATAACCTGTATAGGTTCTCACATGGGCTGACAGATTGTGTAGCTTCCTTGTGTGTGTGTGTGTGTGTGTGTGTGTGTGTGTGTAACGTCTATGAGTTAGGGTGTGGTAGTGTGTGCACAGTCTGCGCTTGTGTATGTGTGTGTGTGTGTGTGTGTGTGTGTGTGTGTGTTGGTAGGGTGCCAGCATGTATTTGTGTAATCTCTGCATGCTTATTACACCTTAAAGTTAAACTGAATTCAAAGTCAAACAGTCTTTTGGACAAATTTGTAGAAAATGTGTATGTCCAATGTTTACGCCCACGCACCCACCCCAACCTCCTCCCTACGCGTCCGGCCACGTTCTTATACAGCGGTCGTCAATGTAGTGAATACAGCAAAAAAACGTGGAATGCTTACAAATTACAGTGCTTAACTTTTAGTAGCTTTTTGAACAAATGGTTCATGAGAACAGGCTGATACAGTATGTCAGAGATCAACTTCTGTGCACTACTACCACCAAGGATATAATAAGGAATCTATTTTAATTCCAGTTCAACCTTAATATAAGGCAATAACACCCTCCATGAACCTATGTCATGCAACCATGAACACACTGATACTCAGTGCAACGTTGTACAGTGAGTGAGTGTGAGGTAAGTTAGGTTAGGCATTAGTAGCTGGTAGGTGTGGATTAAAGTTTGTGCTTATTAGACAGAGCTAGCAGAGCTATAATCCACATCCTCATATTCATCCAGCATATATACACACACCCAGCCTACATACAGTACACGGAAACAAACACCCAGCTCCATTAATAAAAAAAGGTTTACATCCATTAATTTTGCACGAACAAATGGCAGGATCCTTTCAGGTTTTACACATAGAGCTGCTGATGTAACTGGGTGGAAATGACAGCAGGGTTGCAGCAGGTATATAGGTTGAGATTGTATCTGAGAAAACTGTGAGAATGGGTGTAATGTTGCAGCGACTAAATTTAGAAGTTTATGGCTGTGGTCTTTTTCTGTGGCTTCTGTATCAGTGAGATAGAGCTGAAGCAGAGGTCTGCAAAAGTCTAATTTAATCTAATCTAATTAATCAAGAATAACACACAAACGTTACACAAATTCTGAAATCTCTTTTCCTGAGTCCAGCCAAAGAACAACTTTAATGGAAGTTTTGCTCATTTATATCTCTTTCTATATATTCCTATTCCTTTATGCTGATGTGTCACAGCGACACGTATTTTGTAAACTTTTGCCAAACCTTTCAGGCTCATTCATTCCCATTTAATTTCATGAATAATAATTCATGAGACATCTAATTCAGTTGGGAAAGCCTATCCATTAATCTATCAGTTGCATCAAAACCTTTCCATTCTTACATATTTGTTTGTTTAAATAAATGCAAATTTAAAAAAGAGGAGGACCCAGCAAGAGCTACAGTATATAATTAAAATACACTTACAAAGCCCCCCTTTACATTAATCAATTTAATTAAAATAAAAAAAACATTAATTAATCAGTTGCTAAATAATAATGATTTCTAATTGTGCATGACAAAAAAGGTTCTCTGTGTACACCAGTGAAGACCTGTTCTGAGATATTCCTGGAAAGGAATATGGTGCATTGCCACATTAAATGTTTTCAATTCCTACAAACTGCTATGAAGATAAAGTGTGATTAGATCTGTTGTAGTGCTGCTATGTTATTGATTTTAAAGTGCCCATATTATGAAAAAATCACTTTTTCTGGGATTTGGGGTGTTATGTTGTGTCTCTGGTGCTTCCACACACATACAAACTTTGAAAAAAATCCATCCATGCTGTTTAGAGTGAGATACGGTTTCTGAATGTGTCCTGCCTTCAGTCTCTGGGTGAGCTGTTCAAAATCGACACGGCTTGTGACGTCACAAGCCGAAACGAGCAGGCTAACCGCAACCATTAGCTCATAGCGTTAGCATGCTAACGCTAGCATGCTAACACTAGCATGCTACCTCATTCTCAATAGCAAAGCACTGCTACAACACACACAAGTTCACCATAATCTACAAAAGAACTACTTACATGTGCGCCCTCATTTAGAAGTCTCCCAGCTAATCCTGCCTTGTAACTGACCGAAGTTGTAGAAACAGCCTTTCTTTTACTGTCTATGGAGCTAACTAGCTGACATGATCTAAATCTGAGCTACTGAGCATGTGCAGTGCAATCAAAGATAGTACAGAAGAAGAAGAAGAAAAGAGGTCTCACTCTGTACCTAAAACAGAGACCAGCTGAAAAGAGGATCTGCAGCAGTGAGAGAGAGCACTGCAGTACAACACAAATATGGTGTTTTTTGAAAATTAAACCATGTAAACCTATTCTGGTACAACCTTAAAATGCAATTATGAACCTGAAAATGAGCATAATATGGCTGCTTTAAAGGCTTGTGTGGAAATGGCCTTTGTTTTATTTCTCCTGACTGACCCGTTTTATAAAATGTTTGGAATAAAACTTTAAAGTACCTTAAATTCCTGAAAGTCTATTATATATTCTACAGCCACTTTTTCCCATAGGCATTTTATAGAAAATGTTGAAAACAATCTGATAAGCATTTGAAGCATACAGTAATTGCCTTTTTGTTGCGTGGAATGAGATTTGGAAGAGCATGATGTCAACAACAGTGCAGCAGGAGTGAAAACAACATCTTAATGATCCAGTTAGTTTGTGAACTAATTGGTGTACATCAACAATGACAGCTCTGCGAGGTTTTCGAACCGCAAGGTAATCTTCTTTAAATAAGCAAAAACTTTAGCAGTGTAGGTGGGTACACCTCAATGGGAAGTGTATGTGTCTGCATTTGTTAACATTAATTTCCTGCTGTTGATGGACACGTTCTTCCTACGTGTGTGTCAGGCCACATTTGATGATGTCATGATCATTTTCACAACCAAAATGTTTGTAACTGAGTGAGTCCCCCAGGTATTTGTCACCATTACTGACCATTTCGGATTGTTGCTGTTCTGCTTTTCATTTTCCTCTATCCTGTGCATATAATCATGAGGGAGGGCACGGCAGCACAAAAAGCCAGCACCTGTGTAAAAAACTGCATCTGAAGATCTACCTTATCTCAGAAACACTGGAGGCAGCTTGTCAGGCTTCTGATGTTTTATATTCAGGGGTAATATCCGGATTGAGATGAACAGAGGAACCCAGGTGTATCTGGCCACTGTCTGTGCAGAATTCAATCAAAACCAAGCCAGAGCTGATCCATCTCCTTTCCTCCCTCACTATTTCTCTTAATTTCACTTCAATTCACAGTGCTCTCTGGCATGAATTATAGATGAACGGTATTGCCACAGCATCTACTAATAAATATTTGTCTTTTTTGACCATTTGTATCTGTGTATTCTATACATACACTATATATATTCAATTTATTTACAGCAAAACTCAGGCAGTTCGTCAGGCCAAGGAGGCGGAGCCTACAGAAGTGGGGTCAGGATCTAGTACAGCAAGACCAGAAACACACTGACGAGAGAGATCAGTGTAGCAAAGAGAAGCTACTATGAAAAGCTGAAAAACAAGTTCTCAGGCAACGACCCTGCATCTGTGGAGAAGCCTGCAGGACATCACCAACTACAGGAGAACATCCCCCCCCACCCCCACAATGTAGAGACCCATCAACTGGCCGACAACCTGAATGGGTTTTACTACAGGTTTGATAAGCCCACATTCATACCCCTCACCCGTTTTGATCTAACAACCATCTGCATCCCCTGCCATCCCCTCACCCCCACACTGACCCCCCACCTGCAATGTGAAGAGGATGTGTGTCAGCTCTTTCAGAGGCAGAAGATCAGGAAGGCACCAGGCCCAGATGGCGTGTCTCCCTTCTGCCTGAAAGTCTGTGCTGACCAGCTGGCCTCCATCTTCACATAGATCTTTAACAGATCACTGGAGCTGTGTGAAGTGCCCTCCTGCTTTAAATGCTCCGCCATCATCATGGTCCCCAAAAAATCCACCATCACAGGATTAAATGACTACGGGCCTGTCGCCCTGACGCTAGTGGTCATGAAATCCTCCGAGAGACTGGTGTTGAGCCACCTGACATCACAGGACCCACGCTGTAGACAGCAGGTGAGGCTGGGGAAAATCTCATCCAGCACCCGGACCATCAGTACTGGCACCCCCCAGGGATGTGCGCTCTCCCCACTACTCTACTCCCTCTACACCAGAGACTGTACCTCAGGTGACCCGTCTGTTAAACTCCTGAAAATGTAATCGTTGGCCTCACCTGGGACAGTGACGATTCTGCATACAGACAGGAGGTTGAACAGCTGGCCCCTCTAGTGTGGTCAGATCAACCTGGAGCTGTGGAATCCACAATCTCTCAAGACCTGAAGTGGACATCCAACATTGACACAATCAGTAAAAAGGCCCAGCAGAGGATAATAGGCTTGTTCGAGATGAACTGCGCCTTGCATGTAAAGTGGACGAGAGCAGGCGGCAGCAGCCTGGGGCAGAGACAAAAAGCTGCGGTCAAGTCGAACAGTTTTCAGCCGTTTCCAGCAGCCTTTAGGCCGAACAGGGAGTCACATAAACACTCACATCCTGTTAGGTCCGATTCCAATTTAATACAATGTTATCAGACCCATATATCAGCTTGTACACAGTCAGTAACAGTAAAAACAGTTTTTATTATGACAGAGTAGCTGTCAAAATGCTCTACATGCGATCTGTTGCTGATGTTAATTAACAACACACTGTAGATGATCTGTAATCTGAACAGATTTAGTCTCTCTGACTTCTAAACATAACTATCAGCCACACAACATGTGGTTTGTACAGAATATGCCTTTAAATCAGACAAACATCAGTTAAAATCCTTCCAATTCAAAATCAATAAAAAGTTTATATAAAAAAAACATCATCATGATGAGTCGATTCTGAACCAATCAGCTGTTAGATCAGCTGAGAGGCCGGCGTTTCCCAGCATGCCCTGGGTCTGCCTGGGTCATGCAGTCTGTGTAAAGCAACTGCACTGCCTGCGTCTCAAACCTGCAGCCGCCTTGATCTCGTGAGGTTATCGTTGCCCACTTGTGCATGACGTCAGAGCAAGTCGGGATCAAGTCGGGATCAAGTCGGACACAAATCTAACCAGCATGCATTGGGCGGCAATCGCTGGTGATCGATTCTGCACAGACCTGGCTCATCTCGAACAAGCCTGTTCTTCCAACTCCAGCTCTGCTAGTTCAACCTGCCTCAGGAGCTGCTAATCCAGTTCTACAGTGCAATCATCCAGTCTTTTCTCTTCATGTCTATCACTGTGTGGTTTGGCTCAGCCACAGGAACAGACTGCAGAGAAAATCATTGGTGCCAATCTGCCCTCCATCCAGGACTTATACTCTTCCAGAGTCAGGAAACGGGCAGCAAGCATCACTACAGACCTCTCTCTTAAATTCTGTCAACACATTGTATATACTGTCATATCCACCTACCTCAGATATATAAGCAACCTGTTACATAAATAACTTTTTTCCAGCACCATTTGCAGTTTTGCATTGCCCTATTGTCTTACTGTTACAATCCTGTTTGTTTACATGTGTGTATGTACGAACTTATGTGTATGCATAAGTATACACTTGATTTAGTACATACAGTATTTCCTCATTTCCACTGCCATGCAGATAGTTTTTTTTCTGCACTGGAAATAAGTTCTGCCAAAGAAATAGTCCCTATGAAAACCGTTCATGTGTTCTTTGGATTATTTTTCGGTAGAGAAATTGAGACATTGTTTCTGGGAGAGCACTTTAAATGTTATGTGACAAAGTAATCTGTAAGCTTAAAGATCCACTTACTAGTTTTTCAGAGCATTCAAACACACCCACTAGGTGCATGCTTGGTCTAGCTAAAAGCTAATGTGCTCATGGTAGATCCTCCAGTAATGACTTCTGCATTTCCCCAGGAACTTTTACCTTCAGTGAGGTGTGTGAAGCCTTTTTGCTGTTTTTGATAACGATCCCTGTGTGCAGAAACTATGCAGCTCTTTTTGCTTTTATGTTTGTGGGCTGTGTCTGTTGTATTTACATCCCTGTGTTGTCTGCCCTGGTTATGCTTTACACTGCTGTTAAAGGGACAGGTTATTAATTGTATGTGGACTAATAATGTGTGTTGCACTCGCTGCGGTGTCCATATCTCTTTTTATTTACTGTTGGTCATTTCTGTTTAAATGTCTGAGTTCTGTCCTTTAAATAACAAGGGGGGGGGGGGGGGGGCATGCTCTGTGTCTCACATTTGCTTCTGTGTGTTTGTGATCCCACTTTGTTGGGCAGGGGATTGGATTTTTTCTCCATTTGGGCCACCAGTGATTAGATGAGTCTATGTCTGAGAGCTTAATCCTTGTTGGAAGGAGCACCAAGTTCCACACGCACACACACACACACACACACACACACAAAATACATTCACACTTGCAATTTAAGATCAGATGTATCTTTTTTTCTTTTTTAAGTGGAGCTGCATCTGCAGGGAGGCTTGCGGCCCTTATGGCACAGGCCCAAGCTGCTTATTGATGGGCAGATTTAGCCATTCATTTCACTCAGACATTCCTTTGTCAGACCCCTCACCCTCGCTTTCTCTCTCTCTCTCACAACATACACACAAACACACACACACCATGTGTCAGATGAAGCCAGCAGGGGATGGAGACTTTGTGCAACAGGCCAGAAGTTCAAGAATTTATCATGTCATTTAAAACACCGTAGCATAATCCTGTCTTTTTTCTTCTTCTTCTACCTCTGTATTTTAAAAGAAAAGTTTATGGACTAAATAGACAGTGAACTGTACATCAGTGCATTGTGGGTGTAAATTTGCCTCAGCCAGAAGGACAGAGTGGTTTTAGCATAATAATGCAGCTTCTCTACTGTACATTAATATTCATATGTACAGACTTTGCTGCTGCTCTGACAACTTGGCCCCTCTTGCACCTGCCAGACATGTGTCACAGCAACCGAGTGCATTTGGACATATGCACATTTGTGCATACATAATCTGTAACAGTTTCCTGTAACTTTACATTTAACACAAATTTACTTTAGGCAGTAGACAATGTTCCTTCTCCATTTATAGGAATGTTTATTTGGATTAAGAGGTTACAGTTAAAATTAGATAAATAAATG
Organism: Sander lucioperca; assembly: GCF_008315115.2. Classification (NCBI taxonomy): domain Eukaryota; kingdom Metazoa; phylum Chordata; class Actinopteri; order Perciformes; family Percidae; genus Sander; species Sander lucioperca. The sequence goes on from NC_050186.1 coordinate 4,971,713, forward strand.
CATTTCACTGGTGCTATTACATCTTGTATCCACCCACCTTCATCCAGTGGTAACTTTATCTCCTTCTGTTTCCTGGAAAATTTAGATTTGTATTGGATTTAAGGCTCCTAAAACACATTTAAAACACTTGAGAGAAAGACAGGGGTGACTTTTGAATTGGGGGCACAATTGTCAATAAGTAAAAATGTGGTGGACCTTATTTTTTTAAGTTTATGGGTAGGACTCACATTTAAAGCCCTGGTTGTTGGCAATAAATAACTGTACAATACAAATAAATGCATTGTCATTAAATAGCTGCAGCCATGATTATGAGACAATGAGCCCCTGCACACAGACATGTAATTGTTTTGCATCCGTTTGTGGTCATGTTGCGTCTCTTGTATCTTTTTTAGTGGTTATTATGCACATTTGTAGTCATTTTGCATCTCTTTGTGCACTTTATTTAATATCTATTGAAATCAATCAATCAATCAATCAATCAAGGGACCGTTCGTTATTTATATCAGGGGCCAACAGAGGAGTTTTGGGATCTTTACCGAAAATAGACCTGACCCTCCCTTCACCAGCAATAGATTTTGAATTACCCTCCAAAATGATACGGAAAAAAGGGATGACCCTCCCCAACAATTTATTGATCCCTTCTGTACTGGATTGCGCTTGGCAAAGACATACAGATAGCCATTGTTTTTTTACAGCCATGACATACATGACTAAACCTCTGCATTCTCATCTTACGCATCCCACTCCTCTGTTATGGTGTGGTGGCCATTTCAGTAGATTTACTCACTAACATTGTTGTGGAAACACAATAAGCATGGAAACTAAATGCACACTTCCTGCATTACTGCATTACTTCAAATACTAAGTTACTCATCTAGTAAACTAGTATTCACATGAAATAAAACAACAAATTGAGACCATTCAGCAAAGCACACTGGGTAATAACAACTTCAACACTGGTTGCTATGGACTCGTCACTAGGCTTCCTCAGTCATTGTATATTTTAACATATAGGTAAAGCTGCCAAATCTGAACATTATCCAAAACTCCATTTCCCAGATGAGCGTCAATTTGGGAGCTTGCATGCTATCACTCCTTCCTTCTCAAATGGCTGTTGTGTGTGTGTGTGTGTATATGTATGTATGTATGTATGTATGTATGTATGTATGTATATATATATATATATATATATATATATATATATATATATATATATATATATATATATATATATATATATCCCTGTAAAATTCAGGATTGATTTTAAGATTTTAGTGCTGACTTTCTGAGCCTTAAACGGTCAGGCCCCACAGTACATCCTGGACCTTTTGAAGCCATATTTCTCTGGCCGGACTCTTCGGTCCTCTGGCCAGAACTTGCTTGTAGTCCCTAAGACTCGTTATAAGACCCGAGGGGACCTCTCTTTTCAGTCTGTTGCTCCCAGACTGTGGAACGCCCTGCCCCTGTCCATGCGTCTGGCAGACTCTGTTGTCTCTTTTAAAAAGGATCTGAAAACATGTTTATTTAGGAAAGCCTTTGGTTGATGGATTTTCACTAGTGTCACTTTAATTTTACATATGTATATACATTTTATATTGTTTGTTTTACCTATTCTTTTGCACAGCACTTTGTGATTTTATCTGTGAAAAGCGCTTTATAAATAAATTTTACTTACTTAATTACTATATCTATATATAGATATAGATATATAGATATCTATATATAGATATAGATATATAGATATCTATAGATATATATATAGATATCTATAGATATAGATATATATATATATAGATATAGAGATATAGATATATATAGATATATATATATCTATATATATAGATATCTCACCAGGACCGAAAGGATATTTGAGTCGGGTATGGCTGCAGCCTGGAGACCTTCCGTCTCGGTGCAGTCCGCAAGCTTTGACTTTTCAAAATAAAAGCTTGGGTCTGGTCCGTTATATATTCGTACGGTGTTTTGGATGTTTTTGAACTAAACAGTACGGCAATTATTTTTTCATCAGATGTCTTAGTCACAACACAATGGAGCTAGCAAAGCAGTTTTGTGTTTATATGTGCGAGCGGGATTTATGCAGTTTGGGAAATCCCACGGTCTCTAAAGCTACAGTTCAAATTGTCTGGCTGACTAAATAGGGAGGGACCCATCTGCTAGCGATAGGGGCCGAGACTGAGAGAGCTAAATGGAGCTACATGGATAAATATGCACCAAACAAGACACTTTGGAATGTTGCTGTTCTCATGAATCCAAAATTGACCCTCCCCCCTAGACTAACAATTTTTGGATGATCCTCCCCTCAACAAAGAATAAAAAGACATGACCCTTCCCTATTTTCCTCCGGTGATCCAAATTCTTTCAGGAAGACTTCTAAATTACTTCTAAATTACTTCTAAATTACTTCAATCACCATCAACCACTATCTCTCCCTAAACTTTCAGCTGTTAAGAGGCGTTCACTCTTCAGTAAACCAACCAGAATTGGCCACGAAATTCATGATCCAATCGCCCAATCCCAAAGTGAGCCCTGAGGACTAAGGACTAAAGACTCACAGACTGAATTGATCTCAGGTGCTAAGTGAGTGAGTGTGTGAGGCCACATGGGCTCAGATAGGTATAAATGGGATTGGGACAGCACTTCAGGACAGCAGATCTCATGTTACCTTGGCGACGTTTAATAACAAAGACATTGCTGACACTTGCCGGTTTGGGAATTTTTATTTTAAGTTTGTTGCTTTCCACACGGCCAAGGCACAGAAGACAGCTGCCTGATTCCACATTTTTTCAAACTCTTAGTTTACAAGCTGGACAACAGGTTTGTCTGTGTTCCGTGGTCGTGTGTCGTGCTGTTGTTTACCTTCCGGATTTTCCTATGGTCTCCGCATTAAACGTCACAACGCTTTGAAATGTGGGTAATTCCCTTTTGTGAAGTCTGCATCGATGCAGACTCACGGAAAGGGCTCGGTAAGTGTGTACTCAAACCCTCACGCCCTTTGAAATTCGACATTGGGTCAACCAAAACTCCCTTACGAATTTCACGAGAAGGCACAGCAAAGTCTGTGAGTCTGTGAGTCCGGACTTTGGGATTGGGCCATTCACAGCATGACATCCCACTTTAAATGTCTTCTCTCCTTGCTATCAGCTGTCTTTTCAGGCAAGCGTGCAACCCTCCTCCTCCCCTTCCACCTCCGGGCATTGTCAACCACGGCAACCTGAGTCCCTTTCCGGCAGACCGGTCCTTCGTTCAGCCTCCGGGTTCCCTCTCCGCCATCCCCAGTGTCTAGGCTCCATCGGGGGGGAATGTCTGGTTTCTATACCCCTTTAAAATATTTTTAATGATTGAGTCTAATCCCCAAAGACTACATTTATGCTTATGTACAATAAATCTTTGCATATCTGAAACGAAGTCTCTCCTGATTGAAATACAGAAGCATGTTGATATGAGGGGAAAATATCATGGCAAGTGTCCTATTAAAAAAAGAGAGAAAGCATTTTAGTGTCCTGGGTTTTACTTTATGAGGATTCTTTGTATGAAACTCTGTGATCATGCCACAGCAGCTGCCATTTCCTCTGTCCTTCAGTGCGACTCATGCATCCTCTGGCTCCAACACACATCATGTTACTCATCCCAAACCACACACACGGACACACATCATCTTACTCATTTCATCCTAAATACAAGGCCTGCTCAGACCATATGTCATCACACAAGGCATCTACGAAATTCATTGAGCGGCCCATTCTCCTTGAGAATTTTCTCCATGCATATAATGAAAAGGCCTGCAGATATAATACACATGAGATGCAGCTTCTCTACCTCTACAGTCCCACCCTGCAGAAGTCTTATCTGTGCATTCAAATGTGATCTTTTTCAAAGTTATTTGAAATGCCTGTCCCTTTACCAAACCCTTTATCCAAGTGATGAAACTGTGCATGTGTGTGTGCTAGAGAGACATCTGGGGTCCGTTTCAGAAAGCAAGTTTAGTGAAAACTCAGTTTGTTAATCCTGAGATGAGGGAAACTCTGGGTTTTCTGTTTCCGAAAGGGTGGAGAGAGAGAGGGTTAACTCCAGCCTGTTTCAGAAAGAGAGGTAACTTAACCTCAGAGTCAGTTACTATGGTAACTGAGTCTGTGAACCTAACCTGAGGCCTGTACTACAAATCAAGATCAACATGTCCTGGATTTATTTCAGCTACCCGGCTTCACCTAACCTAACAACCGCGGTCCCGCATAAGCTGTATCATGACGCTGGTTATCAACTAGTTCAATCAACCCAGGGTTTCCCAATCCAGCGGCGCGCGCGTTCACATAAAAGAGGCGGTGTTTGCGCACCACGACCAATCGCAAATATCTACCAGAGCCGCATATTTTACATAAGAAGAGCAAACTATAATTCTACATAAATATGAAGAACACACAGACATGGTTTTACATGCAAAATGCAAGAAGGAAAGCTGGCAAAAAAAGCCGACGCTGTTTTGCGTAAATCACAACGCTTATCCTATCAATATCACTTCCAGTGGTGTAGTCTAGGTGATAGCTCCAGGATGTCTAATATACCCACTTAAAAATGCCCAATGACACGTAACATACTTTCTATTATATTTTTGATACATTTTGAATTGTCATCCGTGCTTTTTTCTAAGTTATCTTTTTTTTTACCGTAAATTGGTGCATAAAAGTGTATCGGAATGCAGGAAATAAAGTCGTTGATGCTTAAAATTTCCCTGGGGGAGGACTCCCAGGCCCCCCCACTATGATATGCCCCCCCTCCTCCAATATACAGTACAGTACACCCACTATAATAGCCTACATTAGACTACACTGGTCCTTTCCCATCAGTCAGGCACAAGATCTGACCATAATTACACTTCTGCTTTCCATGAACTGTCGTTGCTTTAGCCTTTTATTTCAGTTGCAACCCCAGCAGTGGTAAGCTGTGAGAGAAAATAAAATAATATCAAAACATAATTCTAACCGATGTGCGTATTGGCAACACACGGCTGAAGAAGCCGACAAATAGCCTATATGTAATTCCCTCCGCTTCAAATCTATATCTTTCATAAAGATACCCATCAGTGAATGTTAACGGGGTTGTCGGTCTCTAAATGTTTTAACTTTATGAGCGCACCTCTCTCTCTCCGCCCACCGAGCTCCACCGGATCTTCTAAGAACGGTGACGCCGTTATCAATCGAGTATTGATTGGTCAGTAGGCGGTGCTTTTACACCGGTTGATCTCTAATCTCCAACATAACCTGCTCCCGACCAGGTTAGGCGTTCAGCATAAGTTACCATGGCGATTGAACCCGATCACAAGTGATCCACCTTCGTAGTACAGAAAACCCTGGATTGAACCTGAAGTTAGCTCGTTAACGCCAAATCTCGCTTCATAGTAACAGGCCTCTGGTCGGGAGCAGGTTTTCGTCAATAAACCTCGAGTTTCTCTCAGTCTCCTCCCTCTGACACAGCGCTCTTTCATTTCCTCATTCATTCATTCAGTCAGTCTGTATCAGGCGCATTTTAGCGCAGTTTGTTATCTGCATGAATAAAAAAACAGGGTTAATTTATTAACTGTTAGGCAGACCATAAAACGTTTTTTTCTCAAAACATGGCATTTCCTTTTGTCGAGGATCCCGTTGATGAAGTAGCTGTATTACTTCGCAGGGAGTTAAACATACGTCGGGAGATGATATTGAGGTCCCAACTATAGACGCATTTTCATTTCCAGATACTAGCCTACCTGTTTGAGTGGTATCCTTTTTCTTCCCAGTCTCAGTTATGTAGCCTACATAACTTTATCCTTCCTCATATCACTAACGTCACCCATTGTGGACATGCTCTTACATCCCAGCAGATTCTTTGTGTCGCATTACGTTTCTTTGCAAACGGCAGTTTTCTTTATACTATTGGTGATATTAGTAAAGCCACTGTAGCAAAGCGCCGTCAGAAGAATGTGACTCGCTCTGACACGTGTTGTAACCCTTGTGTTGTCCTCCGGGTCACCGGGACCCGTCCAGTTTATTTGACGTTTTGTATTGGCCTGGCGTTGAGCTTCGGGGTCCTTGGAACTTGCACATTTCCTCTAGCAGCAATTTTCTCCCATGCAAATTCTCTCTCTTTTGCAGCAGCTGCTATGTTGCTTTTTTCACGAAATATATGTTCAAACTCGCTGTATGTGCCCATGAATATTTCCTGCCAACCAGTTTGTTTGTGGTTGTTACCATGGTGAATCGTAGTATCATGGCTCCATTCATGCTGCCTTTTTATAGTGGTAGTGCACGCGCTTAACTCTGAGTTGATTGAACCAACTCAAATCAGCTGTTCTGGAACCGAAAACTCAGAGTTTCATCTCAAGGTAAATCAACTCAGAGTTCAGGGTTAGACTTTCACTTCCTGAAACGGGCCCCTGGTCGAGCCTCTCTCCTCCTTCTGTAATGATTTGACATGTCATTGTGGCATTTCATTATTTGTGACCCCCTTTCTCTCGGGCAGGACATATCTTGCGGCACAACAATGGAAGCATGAAGGTTGAGCGATGCATCAGAGAAATCTGGTATCTTTCAGGCGAGAAAGCAAGAGGCTTGTTTTTGTCATTTAATTGAGAAACAAAAGCAAAGGTGATTGAGGTGGAATTAGAATTGAAAAAGGGGAGAAGCAACAATTGGAGATTATCACTGGTGGTCGAGAGGAACAAAAATTGGGTTTGCAGATGAAGAAAGCCAGTGTTTATATTGCCATGTAGACTTTTGGTCCCCAAACAATCACATTTCGTTTGTGTTTTGATCTACACCGGTTCTCCATGGATGACACTGAATTAACTATTCGGCAACCTGTTCTGGATGACACTTTTTATTGCGACAGAGATAGTGAAAAATAGTTGGTTCCTTGCATAGACGCCTGGCTTGTTCTCTCAGAGGTGAGCACCCCGCAATTAGTATGCAACAAAGACACCTCAATGTGGTTGCAATCTGAATAGAGAAAATGAAAGTTGTGGAAAATATGATGTTTTCAGAGCCTTGGGAGAAAGGAGTTAATATGCATGTCAGTCAAGCCTACAAGCAACAGATAAAGCCGAGCAACCATTTAATGCCTGAGAGTGAATAAGATATTGGTGTGAACTAACTGACCGGACGCTGTTTTCAGAGTCAGTGACCTCCAAACCAAGATTTATGCAGAGCAGGGGAGTGAGGGAGAAGGGAACAGTGATTCTCATTTGTCCGAGACGTCATTCAAATCGGAAATGGAGTGACACTTCAATTAACTCCAACAAAGTTTACCTTGGTCTTCAGAAAGGCGCAGTATTTCATTTCTTCCTGCAGGATTAGCCAATCATATTTCCAATCTCAGACCTGTCACCATGGTGTTGCTGCGCGGCAGCTGGTAGTCATAATGACAATCTATTCTCAGGAAGTGAAGAGCTGTTTTCCCTCAATTTTCCCAACCAAAAAGGAACATTGTGTTTTTACTCCCTCATAGCTCCCTCTCATATTTTCTTCTTCTTGATAAATACAGTTTTCATACCATCTTTTTCATCTGTCTGTCGGTCTGTCTACCTTGACTTTTGCATGTCTGTTCATCTGTCCATCAGTCCCTCCATCTGTCGGTTATTATTTTCTGTCTGGCTAGTGCTATTGTTTGGAAATACAACCAGACATGTTTTCCTGAAATGATACATTGTCCCTAGACTATAAATACAGAAGAATATTGGTCAAAAAAGGCAACTCACTCTTTCCCAGCATTCCACCTCTAGGCTGGGTCACACCAGAGGCTTGTGTCTACATCACAGATAATGTTGGCCCAGGCCAGCCAGCAGCAAAAATACTCCTAGCATAAGTCCACAAGCCTCCTCCACAGCCCGGAGAAGGTTTTCTGCAGTCTAACACCTTCCACTCTTGAGAAGAAGATTCCATCATGGCATTAAAGAATTGGGATTAGTTTTGAAGACACATGCTTGGGGATTGTCAGGATTTCAGTAAAGCAGCAGATATGGACCTGACATTGTTCCAGATGTTGTAGCAGGACAGCTCTAGCCAGCGTCACCTCCCCTCTGCTTCTTGGAATAAAGCTCCAAGAGACAACTGAGGAATGCAAGCAGATGTTTAGCATTACTGTACATAGGCCTAGATTGGCTTGCTTGTCCCATGATGGATGTCATGATGGCTGACTAAGAGTGACGCTGCCTCTGCTGCAACCAAGGACGTCCACAATGATGCAGTGCGTTCTCTTTAAAAAACATACATCAGAAAAAAACATTACTGCTGTCAAAACATTATTGTAAAGTACAGCAGAACAGATCAGGATAAGTAGGCCATCATGCAGCCTTCAACAGATGACTCTAGAATAGGCTTACATTTCTTAAAGGGGCACTACACCGATTTGACATGTTAAATTCATAGTCATGGGTGTCACTAGTCAGCCTGTGAAAACTGCTGTATAATGTCTTCTGTGACATCGCTCAAGTATCTCAGCTTGGTCAGGGAGACTTTTAAAAGAAGCTATGCATTACAAACTGGGGGTGTGAAGTGTTTACCAGGTTGGGAGGTTGTTGTTGTTTTTTTGCTATCTGAAATAGCCGTTATATTTTGCTCGTAAATTAAATTTGAAAAGTCTCTCGCCTCCTCGTTCGTCCTCTTATATCTGTCTTTGATGACACCCGCCATGTCTGCAAAGAAACCTAAAAGTTATTCTTCTTTGTTTTATTGATTGCAACCATACAGTGACCTAAAACGTATGCGCAATTCATTATTTATTCGGCAAATAACGTTTCCATCAGCGTTTATCGCATAAGCCATTTACCGATTAAGAGAAAATCTGACGAGATCGAACGTACAAACAACAATCAATGGATCAATCAAAAAAAAAAAAGGAAACGGCAGAAATTTGGAAAAAGTCCAAAAGTCACAAAAATGTAGTATGCTTAGCTGAAACCTTGTCATGTTGATAAAAACAAAATGGGACACTTAGTGAATTAAACATGGCGTGCATAAAGCACGTGACAGCAGACAAAAACATCAGTGTGGACGATGAAGAGACTACAGCGTTCTACACAAAACAAACATAAACGCCATATTTCCATCATGTTTTCCACATCATTTTTGTATATTTGAGGCTCTGTTAATTATGTCACCCTGTTGTTCTGCAATGATTTAATGATGCTGACTGGAGAATTAGCATCAGCAACTGTTGATCTCGATGCAACAAACTCCTAATATTTGCATAACAGTAGTGGATGGAAACACGCATAAATTCACCTTTTTTTGCTGATTTTCTGAAAATTTGAAATACAATTTACACTCAATTTGGATGTAAACTAGACCACTCTTGTTGTGTTCTTTTAAAACCCTTGTGCTGTCTTCCCTTCAACCTTGAAAAAAACACTTTTTTCCCGACGTTTTTGACGCCTTTTTTTCACAATTTCTTTTTGCTTTTTCCAACGTTTTAAATTTTTAAATTTTTCTTCTACACATTTTCAGCGCTTATTTCTACATCCCATATTTTCTGATATAAAACAAAAATTTAAAAACGGGTCAATGTGACCCGAAGTCAATTAAGCATGACAACGACCATTACCAACCTTAACCACATTGTTGTTATTGTAACCATGACAAAGGCCCCCTACCCTAATGTAGTAATTTTCTAACCCAAAGCACAATATTTGGATTTTCTTTTCTTTTTTTTTTTAAACCTAGCCAAGTCAGTTATGTGCCTAAACCTAACCAAACCTTAACTCCGGATTTCCACTGAATGCAGAACGTCTGCGGACCGGCTCCGCTGCGGGACGGCTGCGTGCTCCGCCGTCCGTCAATACCCACTAGGTCCGGATTTGTTGCGGCACGGCTGCGGCCATGACTGACAGCTGTAGTCGCAAATTCATGTAGAATAGAACCACAAAACCAACAACAGATTGTTTCCATCCAGAGGAGTAGAGGGGAAACTACTCTGAGCTGTGTTTTCAAGGCGTAGTGCAGGGAAATATGATCCGCCGTGAGCACGGTGTATTTTATTTTGAAAATTAACCGGATGTTTATTTTGTTTCTGTGCTCGACTTCCTGTCCCGCGCTATCTGCCGTGTGCTGAAATGCTGCGGAGCTCTCCGGCGTCCGGCAAAAATAGAAGCTCTGCATATCTGCTCCAGAGGGCTGCGGACCGCCGGCGCTGTGCCGGAGTCGGAACGCAGCCGTTCTGCAGTCAGTGGAAATACACACATTGACTTTAATGGAAACCTAATGACTCCACCGACGTTACGCAGCCGGTGGAAATTGGCAGTTAACCACAGTGTTGCCACATTGTAGAACATATTCATTCTTCAACAGTGATATGCACCGGATTTGTAATGTATTTTGTCGTTTTATTTGGAGGACTTATTGAATTAAAAAAATCAAAATAAGTAAAGCATGAAGATAGTCTAGTCACTAAGCTTCATCACATTAAACATTACTTGCATTTTGAAAACAGTCATTTTATAGAGAAAGAGCATTTTACTTTTGTCATTCAAAAGTTGTGGTTTAGGGTTAAAATGTTCACTTGCTCATTTCTTTGAATATGCCTAGATCCTCTGCTACTCTCCATTGTATTACTTGTGGGTAAATGTCACCACAGAGAACAGATGTATGTTGACAATGGCTTTTTCTTTTCTACCACCATCGGCTATTTGTCCCTCATTTCTGCAAAAATTAGAACTGCTGTGTTATTGTCTCATTTGTACTCTCTGCTGGTGGCATCTTTTCATTGCTCTAAAACATATGACCCTTTTTTTACACCTTAAAATTGGTGATTGCACAATAAGTTTGAGGACTTAATGTTGCGTTGTAATGACTTGCGTTTTGTATATTGAATGACAAAACATGAGATCACGACTCAGCTAAAGTGTAAAGCTTTTGCTATTTTGTTCATATAACCAGCATTGGTATATTAGCAATTGTGTGAAAAAAGTAATATTTAAAGATGTACCGTCAGAGTCAGTTGAGCAGAGAATTACTTGTATTCCCTAATTTATTAACTGGCTGTCATAAACAAGGCAATCTTGAAGTCTTACATTTACTTCCTCTCCCCCTCCTTTGTCTCCACTCTCCTCTCTTCTATTCAGCTGCATTATAATCTTACCTCTCAGCTAACAAGTAGCCCTAATTGAATTCATACAAGACATTATAAAAACATAGCGTATACTCATTAAAGCAGCCATATTATGCTCATTTTCAGGTTCATAATTGTATTTTAAGGTTGTACCAGAATAGGTTTACATGGTTTAATTTTCAAAAAACACCATATTTTTGTTGTACTGCAGTGCTCTCTCTCACTGCTGCAGATCCTCTTTTCAGCTGGTCTCTGTTTTAGCTACAGAGTGAGACCTCTTTTCTTCTTCTTCTTCTGTACTATCTTTGATTGCACTGCACATGCCCAGTAGCTCAGATGTAGATCATGTCAGCTAGCTAGCTCCATAGACAGTAAAAGAAAGGCTGTTTCTACAACTTTGGTCAGTTACAAGGCAGGATTAGCTGGGAGACTTCTAAATGAGGGCGCACATGTAAGTAGTTCTTTTGTAGATTATGGTGAACTTGTGTGTGTTGTAGCAGTGCTTTGCTACTGAGAACGAGGTAGCATGCTAGCGTTAGCATGCTAACGCTACGAGCTAATGGTTGCGGCTAGCCTGCTCGTTTCGGCTTGTGACGTCACAAGCCGTGCCGATTTTGAACAGCTCACCCAGAGACTGAAGGCAGGACACATTCAGAAACCGTATCTCACTCTAAACAGCATGGGTGGATTTTTTTCAAAGTTTGTATGTGTGTGGAAGCACCAGAGACACAACATAACACCCCAAATCCCAGAAAAAGTGATTTTTTCATAATATGGGCACTTTAAGCTCCTCAAAATGCTGCAACAGGTTTTGTTCTACCTCAACCGCTACACCTTCGACATGCAATATTCATCAGCGAACAAAAAACAACCATCCTACGTTAGATCTGCGTCACCAGATTATCAAAAACCACGCGAGTCACACATAAAACCCCCTTTTTGAGTCAAGGTGTCATCCTGTACGTGCAACACAGGCTCATTCCAGCTGATGCAAACATAACAAATATTATACCTTCCCTAGCCTCATGTGGTAGGACATGACTCCACTATCACTACACACTTCAGAATGTGCATCCATGAATATAAAGTCAACGCTCCATAAAGAAATAGGTCTCAACAACAGCATCTAATAAGGATATTCATACTGTATGCCAAGACATGCATGTGTAAATATAACTGAGCAATGTGATGCAAAGGCAAAAGAGACGAAATGAGAGACATGAGAAATACTGTAAGGCAACGGAGAAATGGAGTTGCAAGAACTGTGAGCTGAATTGTGAGCTTGTTGGTTGAAAAGCAAAGAAAGAAAAACGACATCATGCAACAGTTGTTTACTGTTGCAGCATGACCCTGAACCTTACACATTGAAGTTAATTTTTGCTTATATTAGGTAAGACATGCCCTTTTTGAAGATTAACACCCAAGTAACACTGTGTGACGACCTGCGACACAACAACAAAAGTAATTACTTGTTACATTCATTTCCTTACAGTTCAGCTCCGTCGACTGTGTTTCTAAATAACTCCAAGCCTCCACATATATACGCCTTGACATATTCTGTATTTAACATGTAGAAATAGAAAACAAAGCATTATGGTTTAACCCAGTCTACCTTTTGGGATATTTCCTGATCATTAAAAGCTTAACCTTAGCCCCATTTGTCACCTCAGCACTTCATATCTTTGGGGAAAAGTTTACCTTTAATTCAGCAACGGTTTGCATGCTCAAAGTTTTTTTTGTGATCTCACAGTTGTATGGTTTCTGTCCGGAATGATAAAACATTTCCACGGGGCGAAACCAATATTTAAAACCCAATATTTCCACAGAGTGTGCTGCCACTCTGCTCTTCTTCACTGATAACAGTCTGTTAAATCTGCTGGCACAGTCTGTAGAAGTATGGATTCAAATGTTGGTTTCACCTCGGTCAAACATTTTATCTTTTCGGGCAAACAGAAGACATCTGGGGGTTTAAAAAAATCCTTTGAAGATACGACTATTCCTGGATAACAGTTTGAAAATAATTAATTTTGACTTTACCCCATAAAGTCTGCATAGGGAATACTATGACTGAATCACGGTGAACTACCCAGATCATTGCTAAATGTCTGCTCAGCATACCAGCTAAGAAGACACAACATGGAAATATGACAGCTTTTGGGTTGGGCATTTCTCCTCTTTTTGTAGAAGCTAACAGCCTCCTCACACCTCCAGCCTGGACGTCTGTCCACTGCACGCACAAAGACCAAACGGATATCAACCCTCCACCAAACTGCTGTTTAGACGGCAAAGAAGCCGATCCCCAATTGTATAACGTGAGTGTTCCCAGGTATAGTAACTGTCAAGTAATTACTGAATTTCAAAATATAATCCCTTACACTACTCCTTGTGTCCAATACTGATCACAGAACATGTATAGTGCCACTCGCATGTCTAAAGATGCCACCTCTGAGTAGAATAACGTGTTCTGAAAATAACATCTGGCAAGCCTGGCTGGAACATGTAGTGACACAAGCCTAGAAATAGAGCAAGTGGAAAAATGGCCTCAGGGTTAAGCAGGCAACAAATACTCTTGGCTGATGGCTAAATTAAAAACATAAATAAATAAACCTCAAATCTTCTTTCGTTGTTTGTCTCCATTATAAGGTAATAATGTCATAGTGGTTTCGTAAAGTCTTCAAGCAGACAACAGCCAGGGCAGGTGATGAACTTTCCACATACTTTCTGTTTCCAAAACACTTAAACATGTTTACAGGCTCAGACAAATTCACATTTGATTGATAGCATTTTTACACATTGACTACCTACCCCATCAGCAGCATTTCCTTTCCAACTAATCATAGTTACGTTTCCTGGAAAGGTTACAAGGTCAACAGAGTTTAGTTGAAAGCCCGAGACACACCAAGCCGATAATCGGCCGTTGGACAGTCTGGCGAGGTCAGTGACTCGAGTCTGTTCGGTGTGTTCCATGCCGTCGTCCGTCCGAGGGGCCGTCAGCCTTCATTTTGGCCGATTTAACATGTATAATTGGTCTCTCAAAATCTGATGAAAATCTTTTAAACTGACCTTTGTCGATCTGAAATGAAGACAGATTCAGCAACTGCATGGCCTATTTCTCGCTTAAAATGTTTTCAGAAACACGTTTCGGTGAACTATTTTAGTACAATATGAGATTGTATTCTGAACAAGCCGCCATGACAGTCTGGCTTCGAATTTCTGGAGAAACCAGACCCACGTAACGTGTTCGTCCAATCAGCTGCCGGTTTTCATTTTTGGGCGACAATACAGATTAGTGCTGCCTGCTGTTATGGAGACGTATTACGTCTCATCGCTTTGGTTGTGTTCCGAGGCACTTTTTTGACCAACTCTGGTAGACTGATCAGTCCAACTGCCTTTTCTGCCGAGGATCGGCCGTCTGGTCGGTGTGTCTGCAGCTTGTAATCGTCAGCCAAGTTCAGTTAATTTTAAAAGCAGTATTCAAACAATTAATAGTTTATAACAAACTAATGTAGATGACAAAACTGATTTTTCATGTAAAGCAACCATAACAATGAATGAGTGACAATATAACATAGCAAGTATTAATTAATGCATTAATTATTCTTATTTTATTGTGTGTATTATTTATGTATTATTATTATTGTGTGGATAAAGTACAGCTTTCTCCACTAAGACGGCCACAGACCGAAAACTGAAAAAAAGTGGACCCTGAGAAAAAGCTATAATACTTTTTATACTATTATGAAAACAATCCCTATTTTTGATAGATTGCACTTTTTCTGCAATAGACATTCAATGTATTTACATTCAGTAATTAACTCACTATTTAGTAGGTTTCATTGTTTGTGGCGGAGTCTGCCATTCCAACATTGGATTCTAGTTGGCTTCACGCGCACAACAGATTCACAAGAAACATGTATGTAATCAAGTGTAATTTTATTACAGCCTCTATGTTTACCGTTAACTTGCTTTTATTTTTTGCTATTATTAATAACATTTGCCTATGGGGTTGCTTTTATTGTGAAGCAGTCACAGGAAACAGTATGTACTTACGTGTTATATTTAACCGCACTCACTGTTACCATCATAACAGGCATCACTAAAGTTTTTTTTCAAACTATTTCTAAGGTAAAGTATGAACTGTCAAGCTCAACATATAAATGCTTAATATTGGGGTTAAAGTAAAGTGTTACCTTTTGGTCTTTTATGTTATTGGTGAAAGCTATACTATTTCAAGAGGAGGCTCAGACGAGTCACCTCTTTTCGCTGGGTATCAGTCTTTATCAAATGCATAAGCTTAACACCGCTGACCTTCCCCTAGCTAATGACCCTTGTTATCACACGGGCTACACCCAAGCACTTTACACCAAGGAGACAGTATAAACAACAGCCTTGGTTGACCGGTCTTCAATCACACCTCCATAATGGCAGTTACCTTGGCACAATGATATCCGTCATCATCATCCAGCATTAATTTATCAAAAGGGATGAGGCATTAGAAACTGCAGAGGGACAAGACATGGTAGAGCAGTGGCAGGGGCTCCCTCTGGTGTGATGAAAAAACACTGGGAGCTCCATGCTGTGATGGGCAAAATAGTATGTATGTCACAGATGTGACAAATTATGTTTTGGGAAATTGAAGTGTTTCAAAGAAGATTGCCAGAAGATTATAGTAATTTGAGACTTTGTGAAAGTTGACTTAAAATGTGCTGGAATTTGGGAGGAGAACTATTTTTGTTTGTCTGTCTTACTATTTATGTATCTGTCTGTATCTATGTTCTCTGTTTCTATGGCACACACTGGCACTCTTCTATAGCACCCAATTAAATTATGCAAAATATATTTAAAAAATAACACAATCAGGGCTGTGGCTACCATTGAGAAACAACATTTAGAGCTTTATGTTGGGAAATGAAATAGAAATAAAATAGAAGCACTTTGTTTTAACGGGTCCATTATTTCCAGCCCAGTCTCATGGCAGTTCGTGAAATGGTCACGTTATTTAATCTATTGATTTGTGTACTGAACACGTTAATGTCGTTATTTTCGTGTGGTAAGCACGAATTTTAAAGTAATGTATTTCAATGGGAAGCATATTTTGTGATCACAGAACGATTACGGTAGCGAGTAGTATTGATAAGGCGAAAATCCGCGCAGGGAGGTTGGTTGGGGTGGTGGATGGGTCAACACAGGACTTTCACCCTGGAGACCGGGGATCGTGTCCCGCGTGCTGCAGTTCCTTTCCGCGTTATTCTCTTCCTAACCACAACTGTCCCGTTGTTGTCGGCGTGTCCTGCGTGTGACGGTTCCTTTCCCCGTTCTTCTTTTCCTAACAACTAACCGTCCCGTTGTTGTGGCCTGCGTGTGGTGTTTCATGTCCCTGTTGTTGCGTGCCACAGAGACCGCGGATCGTGTCACTGCGCCCGGGGATCGGGGATCGCGTCCCGCGCGTGGCGGTCCGTCCCGTTGTTGCCGGCGTGTGGCGTTTCATTTCCCCGTTGTGGTGTCCCCCAGAGCAGCCCAATTTCATGGCAGTTTGTAAAATGGTCACGTTCGAAAATCGTGACCTGTACACAAATCAATAAATCAAAATAACGTTTTCACAAACTAGCATGAGACCGGGTTGGTTATTTCCTAGGAGAGAACTACGTACCGATTAAAGGGAAAATAGAGACAAAGATTTGAGACTTTTTTTTTTTTTTTTTTTTTTTAAATCAGAGGTTAGTTAGTTCTGTTTATGTGGAGTTGATGATTTTTAGTCAAATAAATCCTTCATTTAAATAAAACCTACAGAAAATATACTTGAACAGCTAAGTCACTGAATGAAATCTGAAAAACACAAAGTTCCCCTCCTGCAACTTACACAAGTGTGATGTAGGAACTTGAAACCTCCAGTGCACATACGCTGAGAATGAACTTTAGAGTGAAGTAGGACATTTCAAAATGAAACATTTAAAAGGTAAATTCTGTGTGGTAAAAATCATACTAGACACAATTTATTATTTAAAGCAGAGCATTTTTTTATGTATTTTTAACATGTCTGGGGGGGATCCTTAAATATTTTTTATTTTCTTTTTGGATAGTTAGAGAGGGTGTCAGAGACACTCTTCAGTAATTCTAAAATCCTGGCGACGGCGCTGTAGATAGGGTTGGGTACCATTTGAATTTTAACGATTCCGAACCGGTACTTTTAAAACAATTCCGATTCCTGTTGTTGAGTTGGTATGCCAACCAGCTTCAAACTTTAGAAAAATGACCATATTTGGCTTCTCTGGCAAGATACGACACCTCTCCTGACGTATGGCATGTCCTGCACAGGAGAAAACTCTCTCAGATGGTGTCCAAGAGGCCTGTACACACAGGTATGAGTTTGAAAGGGCAGACAATTTGGGGAGGCTGTCCCGCTTCCCCCAGCACCAGGATACATGGTCTTGTCCTGAACGATGGACTAGCAGAGAAAGTGTAATATGTTTACTAGCGATCACGTGCAGTGAATGGTTAATCTGCCTTTACGTCCATTTTGGTGAGCCCAGAGGGAAAATATGGCATTTTAAAAGTAGCCTGCATTTATGATAGCTAGCTAACGGTAGACTACAGAGAAAGTGTGATATTTTTACGTCTGTTTCTGAGCGTGTACAAAAAGCCATCTATCAGCAGTGATAGTAGAGTGCATGTCGGAGAATAGCGCGGACACGCGCTTCACACCGCAAGCGGGCACGTGCGCCACTTGGCAGAAAAGGGAGAAAGAAAAAAAAAAAAAAGAGTCTGCTGCTGTCCGGAGCAACAGAGGAAAAATATTTCAGTCGGAACCGAAATTTGCGTTCTAATCCGGTCCGAATACTACCGTTTGCGTAGGAACCGGATCCACGGTGGAATTGGGTTTCGGTACCCAACCCTACCTGTAGACAACTACACAAAACATGTTGTACATGATTACCAAGCATTGCAGAGCATGAACAACCTGCAGACGCTTTTCATAGTCTGAAACAAGCTTTGTTTTACAGTAAGCAGCATGTTAATGTAACCGTGGTAGGTTTACAGACAGTTCCATAGGGCTGAAGAGAAGGAACTGTATCCCACAGTAAGAGTTTTGGAGCAGATGGTTGCCTTGGTGTGCAGGCTCGGTGGCAATCCTTCCTGCCCTTTTTTTGTGTGTAACCCTGGCATCACACAGCTTCTTCATGGAGGGCAGCTGACAACCATTCACCCAGTCATCTGCGCAGACACCATGTTCAGCGTGTCCTTGGTGTAGGAGGAGGTGGATTAGAACCAGGTTGTGGTGGAGGATTTGAGGATGTTTTCAAACGCAGATTTGTAAAACTGGAGCAGGATTGGCGAGGAAAATGCTGGACTTCCAGATGATGTGAAAATCTTTTTGATTTAACTATTGAGATTTTGGTTATGGTGTAGCAACCCTATCGCTGGACAAAATGGCAATATTGGAAGATTCTGGATAGGACCGCCACTTGCCATCGCAGACCTTCTCACTCACTGCCCCTGGGCTTCGGGCCGGCCCGTGCTGTACCTTCTGGAGAAGGCAGCACCACCAACAACCCGCTTATTTTATCAATAAAGGGCAATTTTTTGTATGGTCTCAAGAGTTTTTCTTCCCTGCACAGTCTGATGCTCAGGTTGGTTCAGATGTTAGCATTGTTAGCCATGTTGTGTCAGCTAACACATAAGGGGAAAGCAGTGCTGGCCGCTCTTCCTCAGCCTCCACTTCATCAGCTAAGGTTTATATCACATTCTGCCTCAGTGGCTAGTAGGGTTTGTGTCACATTGGTTAGATTGAATGCTATTGCTACTTGGCTAACCCTGCTAATACGGGCAACAGTGCTAATGCAGACAAGACGGCTTCACTGTGGAAAACATTGCACCTCCCCAATAGCCTTGTGAGTAATACCGTTAGCTGGGTTAGCTTTGTTGACTGTGTTAGCACAGTTAGTCACGTTAGCTGCCTCCCCGGCTCTATCATCTCCACGGCTCTGTGTGTCCCCACACGGCCCGTATCTTCATGGATGTATTAGCTCTTAGCGAGCTCATAGACTTAATCAGTGTGGACTGGAGCATGTGAAGGCATCGCGCAGGTTAGCGCTGCAAATCTACCGACGACACACAGTCGACACCTGCCTGCAATAACATCGTAACACCACAGCTGCCACTAGAATCAACCTAACAAATCTTTCGGTAAACTATTACAGTTAATGTAAGGTTGTTATGGCAAATAAAAATATGCACTTTGGTCTCTTTCCTAATTGTTTTCAACTGATTTTTAATGTTTCATGTAAAGCACTTTGAATTGCTGTTGCTGAAATGTGCTATACAAATAAAGCTGCCTTGCCTTGCCTTTCCTGAAAGTCAGACACGCTAAAAGCCCGTTCATCTACACAACTTCCACATCCGGACTTTCTGCCTCGCTACATATAAGGTCACACTACCTCCTGTGTTTGCACTGAACCTTAGCATTCACTCTTAAAACTATCAGGAGAATTCTTGTGTATTTGTCTGAATTTCTTCAGACCCCTGACTTTTACAAACCAAACCCTTTAGGAATTCAACTTAGTTGAGATTAAGCCACTAATGATCAAGGGTTAATGACCAGACCGATATATTTAGAGGACAATAATCCAACAATCTCAACTATTTTGAGGTTGCTGGCAGTGCTTCCTAGAAGCGATTCCTCAGTCGGATCGCCACGTTGATCTGATCACAATGTACCGCTACCCATTTCCCCGTCCTCGCCAGACATTTCCTTTGTGTCGTGTACTTCCGCTTCCTGTTCTTATCATCCCTCTAAATTCAGTCCTTACTCCTTATTACTATCCATTTCATCACTCTGCAAAATCCACCTTTTGAAGACACCACATATAGAAGAACACACACACACGCTTGCCCAGTTTACAATCAAGTTGACCTGTGCAACAGTTATACAGCTGATCCTGAATGCCTGTGTAAAAATTAATTCATTCAGTGTTGTTTGCTGTAATACCACATGAAAAGCTCTCTCTACCTCTGTCTCGCTCTTTTTCTCCTCTCTCTTTCTGGTTGGTTTCTAATGTATTCAACCCCTTTGGTGGCCTCTAGCCAGCCTCGCTCTTATGTTCTTTAACAATGGAGAGGGAGGAGGTCACTTGATGCCTCTGCTTAGCTCGACTCTGCTCTCTTTTGCTCTCCTCATATTCCCTAAAATGCTGTTTTCCCATCTCTCCTTTCTTCTGCTTTCCTCGCCTTTTTTTCTGTCTGCTCCCCTCCCCTTTCGTTTTCTCTCTAGCCCTCTGGGTGAGGTTGTCCTAGCCAGGACTTCTCTCTCTCTCTCTCTCTCTCTCTCTCTCGAAAAGAAAGAGCTGATATGAGGCACATTACAGCAGACAGGTTTCTTCAGAGTACGATGTGACTCTTGAAAGTAAAGAAAAACGTCAGGAATGTGATGCCCATAGAGGGCAGTTGTTACATACCATGGCCATTTCAGAAATCAGGTTTAGTGAAAACTCAGTTTGTTAACCCTGAGATGAGGGAAACTCTGGGTTTTCTGTTTCAGAAAGAGAGGTAACTTAACCTCAGAGTCAGTGACTATGGTAACTGAGCATGTGAACTTAACCTGGTTGGGAGCAGGTTTTCTTCAAGAAACCTCAAGTTTCTCTGTCTCCTCCCTCTGACACAGCGCTCTTTCATTTCCTCGTTCATTCATTCAGTCTGTATCAGGCGCATTTTAGCGAAGTTTGTTATCGGCATGAATAAAAAAAACAGTGTTGGTTTATTAACCATGTTAGGCAGACTATAAACGTTTTTTTTTTCTTAAAACATGGCATTTCCTTTTGTCGACGATCCCGTTGATGAAGAAGCTGCTTTACTTCGCAGGGTGTTATGTCGGGAGATGATTGAAGCCCCGACATTTTAATTTTCAGATAACTTCCTATTTAAGCGGTATCATTTGTATGCTTATAGGCTGCATAACCTTATCTTCCTCATATCACTAACGTCACCCATCTTGGGCATGCTCTACATCCCAACAGATTATTTGTGTCACATTAATTTTTTTTAAAACGGCAGTTTTCTTTACAACATTGGTGATGCTGAGCATTTTAGTAAAGCCACTGTAGCGCCGTCAGAAGAATGTGACCCGCTCTGAAACGTTTTTTAAACGTTTTTGTAGTGTTCCCTGGACACAAACCAGTAAGAGCCATTACAAATATGTTCCACATGATTGCAGGTGAATGAGGTAAACCCTTTGAAATAAAAGATTATGAATTATAATTCTGTTAATGATGGTGCTGCTGAGTGGGATTAGTAGGTGTAGTACTTTTTCGCCCACAGTATTGCACCTAAATGAAATAGATTATAGGTTCAATATCATTTCACCAGTAATATTGGGCTATAGCCTACTTATGATTAAATATGATATACACTATATTGGAATATACGCATTTACTCCAGCAGCACTTTCTCCCACGCAAATTCTCTCTTTTGCAGCAGCCGCTGTTGTTTTTTTAACTCATTGTATGTGCGCACGAGTATTTCCGCCGACCCGTTTGTTTGTGGTTGTTACCATGGTGAATCATAGTATCATGGCTCCATTCATGCTGCCTTTTTATTGTAGTGGTGCACACGTGTGAACCTACTCCGAGTTGATAGAACCAACTCAAATCAGCTGTTCTGGAACCGAAAACTCAGAGTTTCCCATCTCAGGGTAAATCAACTCAGAGATCAGGGTTAGACTCAGAGTTTGTTAAACCTCCTTCCTGAGAGGGAGCCCATATGTAGTACTTTACAAATAATACACAATGAGACGAATCATAAGAATCATAACTACACTACATGGCCAAAAGTATGTGGACATCCACATATGATTGCTGAATACCGTAATTCCTCCAATAAAAACCAGGGTCTTTATTTACCTTAACTGCAGAAGGTAACAGGCTTTTATTTGAAGCCGGCTTTTGTTAGAGGCAGGCCTTTATTTCTAATACCATCTGTTTCCTAAGTATAAAAAAGCTATGACTTTTTAAATTAAAAGCCATAGCGTTCCAGTGGACATAGACCATTCATTTTTTTTTTTTTTAAACATTTGCAAAAATAGCACCATATCCATACAGCCAGACAGGATTAGAGGACGACAAAGCAATTTGGGTCAGAATGACTCAAACACCACCATTGTGTCAGTTTGAACCCTGTAAATGTACCGGGTATTTATTTCAAATACAGGTATTACAGTATTGCTGGTACATTACAATAAAAGCATATGGTAGTTTTGTAAAACACATTACTGGTATGCAGAGCATCAGTTTCTGATTAACGTTACAGACGGTAGCTATAACCAGCATGAACATGAAAAAAAAATCAATGTTTTCCTCAGAGCTACACATATGCTCATATATACGTGTGTGTGTGTAATAGGCCTACGTCACATCATGGCATCCAGCGTGACAACATAAAAACTAAAAGATCTGAGGTAACACTACTGCGGATACCAGCAGCACAGTCTGTCAGTATCTAATTACATTCAGCTGCAAGCAAAATCCGAACAAAATAAAAGGATATTGCTTAAATATTAACATCGTCGCAGCTTACTTTGATAAATGAAACTGTGCAATTACCCGTAACAATATTGGGTGGTCAGTCCTCCTCCTCAAAATCACCATCCTCGCCATCAAGAACTACAAGTTAAACAGCGCCTCTTCATCTTCCTCCTCCTGAGGTGCTTTGTGCCAGTTCTCCCGGCCCTGCTGTCAGACCTGAGTGAGTGCATCCAATAATACTTTAGTTGAGTACCATAATCCAGAAAAACAAAGTGTGTAAAAAAGCATGGATATATTGTTGAATCTGTTAAATTGGTAGAAATGTACATTACGTTTTAACTTTAATTCACATTATATGAAAGGCACCTAGGAGATTATCCACAATAATTTTCTTTATTTGTCCCTGTTGACCACACCCCCGGGCACTATCAGAGGCCCGGCATTTAATTGACTACCAGTTTTTATTTGAAGAATTACGGTATCTACTTTCAAAACCATGAAATAGCATCCAATCTTCTGTGAAGACTTTCCACAAGTTGTTGGAACCTGGCTGTTGGGATTTGCTCTCAGCCAGCCTAATGAGCATTAGTGAGGTTGAACGCTGATGCTGGGCGATAAGGCCTGGCTCGCATATGGTGTGTGATTAGGGTTTAGCCCTGTCCAGGGGTCCGTTTCAGAAAGCAGGTTTAGTGAAAACTCAGTTTGTTAACCCTGAGATGAGGGAAACTCTGGGTTTTCTGTTTCAGAAAGAGAGGTAACTTAACCTCAGAGACAGTTACTATGGTAAGGGACTGTTCGTTATTTAAGGGGCCACCAGAGGAGTTTTGTGGCCTTTAAGCTAAAAAGACTTGACCCTCCCCTCGCCAGTAATAATTTTTCTATGACCCTCCAATCTGATTTGAAAAAGAGGCATGACCCTCCCCTTATATGCAAGTTTGCGCTTAGCAAAGTAGTACAGAAGCCATTCGATTTTTTACAGCCATGACGTACACGAGTTAACCTCTGTATTCTCATCTTACAGATCACACTCCTCTGTTATGGTGTGGTGGCCATTTCAGTAGATTACTAAATGCACACTTTCTGCATTACTGCATTACTTCAAATACTTACTCCTCTAGTCAACTAGTATTCACATGAAATAAAACAATAAAACATTAAGACCATTCAGCAAAGGACACTGGAAAATAACCAATTCAACACTGGTTGCTATGGACTTGTCACTAGGCTTCCTCAGTCATTGTATATTTTAGCACATAGGTAAAGCTGCCCGAAGCTGAACATTATATTCCAAAACACATATGTTTATTTTTAAAGCAGATTTTAAATTACATTGTAACAATTTACCCTTATGAAATCCAATCGCGGCACGGCTGTCTTGGAACACAATAGACAGACGGTGGTGGAATTCCCCGACACTTAAATTCAACTAAAATATAACAGTGAACAATCAGTGTTTGACCTACAGTCTGTTGAGATGACTCTCCAAACGCAGAAACAAAGCACAGTCACAACATAATCAACATAAAACAAAACAAAAAACAAATCAACATCAACATAAAACGTTGACACGTTTTACGACAAAAAGATCCGTATTTTGCCGTAATCCAATGACACGAAAAAAAAAGTAATCCACAGTGATCAGCAGATCCACAAAAAAGGGTCACGGTGTATCCAGCAAGGCCTATACAAGCGTCACATTCACCAGCCAGCTCCAAACAGGTGAACGAGGCCTCTCCACGTCGCCGTTTAAACAAAGTGGAATAAACATATACAAGTCCAAATCTACACAAAACCCGCAATCAATTAGTGAGCTGACATCACATTTATATACATGGCATTTAGGAATCCTTTATTGCAAGGTTGGCACGGCAAGATGTCCAGACTAGTGCAACAGTAGCTATGTTTCCATCCACACGTTTTTATCCGAATTAAGTGATATCGAATGAGAAATGCCTTATGGAAACAGTAAAATTCGATTGAATTTCATGAATATCGACTCAAATGAAATACGTTCGGTCTCATCGGATTTTATCTCGATCGATATACGGCTTATGCGATAAACGCTGATGGAAACGTTATTTGCCGAATAAATAATGAATTGCGATTAAGTTTTAAGACATTTTATGGTTGCAACCCGCCACAAAACAAAGAAGAAGAAGTTTTAGTTCATTTCCGCCCAGTATTTCCGCTCTGTTTGCACACATGGCGGGTGTCAACAAAGACAGATGGAAGTGGACGAACAAGGAGACGCACTACCGGGAGTGCCAACACAAATGTCCCTTATGATGCAACGATCGTCTACTACAGCCTGTAGTATGATTGATGGCCAGCCCTTTCTATTGACTAAATCCCTGTAGCCTTCAGCAGGGGGTCTAATGGGGACGTGAGTCCCGTCTATTGCACCATACACCTGTGGCAC
Organism: Sander lucioperca; assembly: GCF_008315115.2. Classification (NCBI taxonomy): domain Eukaryota; kingdom Metazoa; phylum Chordata; class Actinopteri; order Perciformes; family Percidae; genus Sander; species Sander lucioperca. The sequence goes on from NC_050186.1 coordinate 4,996,736, forward strand.
AAGGTGCGCTCTGGAGTTACGCAGCAAGATATCATGCGCCTCATCCACTCCAGGTAGGTATATATACCTTCGCATCATCCTCATTTGTATGGCATTGCACACGGCGTAAACACACCGGTGCACGGTGGTTTTGCTGACTCCAAACGTTTCGCCTACCACTCTGTACTCTGCGCATGGAGACAGTTTGTAGAGTGCAATGGCGATACGCTTCTCGGTTGGAACCGGAGGGCGATAGCTTGCGACATCTGGGGAAAGGGAAGGGCCAAAAAAATTATACAACAGGTCATATGTTGTCTTGGTCATCCGAAAATGCTTCAACCAAAGGGTTACCGTGAAGTGTCTCTGAACCACGATCTCCCAGAACTGTTTGGAGCGCTGTCACTCCCACACCACAGGCCGCCTCCGTTGTCGTCGGGCATTTACGTGCATCTGCATCATCATAGCAACGTGTTGATAGTGTCGTTTTCTTATTATAGCTTGACATGTCACTATCAGCTGGCACATAAGCACTATTACAACTTGTGCAATATTGATCATTTGTTGGTAGATGGCATGATCCATTTTGTCTAGCAAAATTTTGTTCGCAAAAGTTAGCTTGAATGTTGTGCGATTCAGTGCGAAAATGAATGGAAACACCTTAACATGTCTAAAATCAATTCAATATACCAATTTGATCGCAAAACAGCATAGGTTTTTATTCGCTTTAAAGCCGTTGGATGGAAACACACTTTCACCAGCTTTATTCACATGAGTTTTTTTTTTACCGAACTTCAGATAATTCGACTGACAAGTGGATGGAAACTTAGCTAGCAAGTTTCGTTTTTTGTGTCCTGCTGCTCCATCGTCAGCCAGGTCATTTTTTTTTTACTAAAGCAGTATATGAAATCTGATGTATTACCTACCACAATTTAGTTGTTTTGTGTTATTTAAGATATTTATAAAATATCTGGTCATGCCAGATGTAATTATTCCACTCATTTTTTAAACAATGCATTTACCCGTTTCAGCCACCAGTGCTCCCCTACCCCCAGCAAACTCATCGGTCAGACACATCTGGTAGCGAAGGAGGGCCGAGACTAAGAGCTACATGACAAAATATGCACCAAACAAGCCACTTTGAAATTATGCTGTTTTCATGAATACAAAAGTTGTATTCATGAAAACAGACTAAAAAATGTTGGGTGATCCTCCCCTCAACAAACAATAAAAAGACATAACCTTCCCCTATTTTCCTCCGGTGGCCCATTCCATAAATACCGAACGGTCCCTAACTGAGTCTGTGAACCTAATCTGGTTGGGAGCAGGTTTTCTTCAAGAAACCTCGAGTTTCTCTCAGTCTCCTTCCTCTGACAAAGCGCGCTTTCATTTCCTCATTCATTCAGTCTGTATCAGGCGCATTTTAGCGCATTGGTACGTATTGGTTTATGTTAGGCAGATTATAAAACGTTTTTTTCCTCAAACATTGCATGTCCTTTTGTCGATGATCCCGTCGATGAAGAAGCTGTATTAGTTAGCGAGTTTACGTCGGGAGATATTGAGTCCCGACTAGATGTATTTTCATTTCCAGATAACCGATTTGAGAGGTATTTTCTTCTTTGTCATAATGTCACAATGTAATGATTTATGTCGAATGCCAACATTCAGTGCCAATGAAGGAAGTAGCAATTTATGTGGCGAGGTGGAAAGTATAGTGGGTTATGCTAGAAAAGTACTAGTTCATTTGAGGTGTTTGTTTATACCTGTTCAGAACGACCACACTCCAAAGCAGGGTAAAAACAGCCACATTTTCCTGTCAGACATGCATAGTGTTGGACTAATTTATATGCATGGAAGTGAAATATAATGAAAATAGTTGCGTGTCCCCAATTCTGAGGTCGGAAAGGTGTGGTGGCGTTTCTGAAGCTATTCGACCAGCCAACAAGCAGTTCTGATGCGGTATACTGGCCCTTTAAGAGTGTGGAGGTCTGGGTGGAGACAAGCATGTGCATCTGACTTTCATAAGGAAGGCCAAGAGTTCCTTAACCATACTTTAACTGTACAGGGGGTTCTTTGCCTTTCTACAATTGATATTGTAGGAAGGCATCATTTTAAAAATGATATTTAACAAAAAATGTTAAATGCAATTCAAGGTTTTGCAGAATTGTCCAATATCAAGCAAAAGGGTTGTTTTTTCAATGCCAAACTCAGACCCCGTTTTGGGCGTAAGGGCATTGTAATGTTGAAACAACAAAGGGCCCCGCTGAAATTGTTGCCACAAGGTTGGAAGCACTCTGTTGTCTAAAATAACATTGTAGGAGTTCCCTTAATTGAACCAAAGGTCCTTGCCCAAATAAAAAAAAAGTCCTTCAGGTAGTTTAATAAATTTAAATCTTTCATTCTACCTGGAAGTTTTAAAGGTAATCATGATCAGAACTTTGGCAGCTCAGTCTCCTTCTTACCACCTCTCTTTGAGCCGCATCAGGAAACAGCAGCTACTGCTACTACAGCCTCATTCACTATATGTGGAGTAAGCAGAGGAACTTGCCATCAGGTCCTGATCGACCTCCCCTCAACCCCTCCGCCCCTCCATCCCGGTCCTGGACCCTGCTGGCGGCCATGATGAATGATTCATCCTCCCAGCAAATAGAGCTGACTCATCGCTGCATTTCAGCTCCATATATTTCCAAAGTGGGCAGGAGCTAAATGGCTTTACCAATAGCCTTGCCTTTTTACCAGCTACAGCTACTGTACCATCTTGTTCTGCTGCTGAAATTGCAAAAGAAAGAAAAACAGTATTGAAATGTAGTGCTGCACTTTGAGTAGAAGCCATGAAGGCCTATTTATCTCACTGGGTTGCAGTTAATTACAGTGTAGTGTATCTATATATTTTTTGAATGTACTGTAGGTGTTTTGTATTTAATGTGCTGACTCATAAGGTCATTTCTCATTTCAAATGATATAATTTATTAAATGGTCATCTTGAAAGCTAGGGTCGCTAAATCGTCAAAAATCTGACTGAAGTCAATGGGCCTCATTCACCAATATCTTCCTAAGTTTTCTCTTAAATATGTTCTTAATAAAGTCCCTAAGAAAAGTCTACGTCGGATTCATGACGTGTTCTTAAACAGAATGGTTCGCACCTGTGTTCTTAGGATTGATGAATCCCACGTCTTCGTAATTGAAAGCGCGTGCCAGTTGTTCATAATTAGCTTAAGAAAACGCCCCGCAAATTCCCCTATAAGGACATGACACTTCCTGTGCACCTCCTGGGAAGCGGGAGACTGCATTCAAGAGATGGTTGTTGGAGTCGCAGATGACTTGTACATTGCAGTGGTGGAGGAAGTACTGAATCTCAGTACTTAAGTAAAAGTACAAATAACCAGAGACATATTTACTTTAGTAAAAGTAGAATATGTCCACTACCACAAACAAGGCCTGGCTTTTAAAAGAAGTTCCTATCCTAACCAGCATAAAAACGGAAATATGTTGTTAGAATCGGAATGCGGTTGGTTTTATTCATGGATGTATTTTAAGACGGTTTTATTTTCTTTAACCATGCAAGTAAGTAAATAAAAAGTGTGTGAAGCAGCGAAAATGGGGAGATGTGAAGAGGTCCGGCCAAATAAATAAGATACGAATGCGTCTTACGCTGCCTGGCAGAGGAGTAAACGACGCTGTGGAGAGGCAACTATGATTTAAAAACAGGAATAAAAAAACATTTTCATTTTCACTTTTACCGGAGGCTGTATTACCGAGGGTCAGCAGCACTGCACCCGAGCTCTGGAGCACCGGAGCCAGCTTGGAAGCCAATGAAGGATCGGCAGTGCCCCATATATATCTATGGCAACCAAACTTCACTGGTGAGACAAATGTGTGACGGTCAGGAAGACGGTTACAGAAAATGTAACGGAACATTGTAGAAATGTAGTGGAGTTAGGGCGGCCTCTAGCTCACCCAGTAAGAGCGTTCGCCCCATGTTGGCTGAGTCCTGCAGCGGCGCGGGTTTGAATCCGACATGCTGCCCTTTGCTGCGTGTCATCCCCCATCTCTCTCCCCCTTTCAGGTCTATCCACTGTCACTATATAATAAAGGGAAAAAAGCCGCAAAAAAATAATCTTTAAAAAAGAAATGTAGTGGAGTAGAAAGTATAGATAATTGCTGCAAAATGTGATGAAGTAAAAGTCAAAAGTATGCACTATTGATTCTAGTACAGTAAAATGAAAAATGTACTTAAGTACACTGCCCTACAAAGGCAAAAGACCTTAACTCGCTAGAGTGTGAAACTGAGAAAAATGACTTTAAAGTTTCTGTTTTGTCCAGACAAAAGTATTATAGGTAGGACTCCCAAAATTTGACAACTAGTTGCTATAATGAAGAAATGTTTGTATGCAAAAAAATCTTGAGCTCAAAATTGACCTTTGACCCTTGTTTGGCAGTTACTGTACTCTGCCTTTGTATCATGTGCCAAAAACAAGGAGTTGTGCAAAGGCAAAAGGCAGTAACTGACATATAATCAATATTTGCTTGCTGTTCACCATACTTACATCCATTATAAGAACACCTAACCAAGGTCTAGTCATCATGGTATTAGTTTTAAATTATATAGAAGAACTTTGGTTGTTCCTATTTAGTGCTATAATGATCAGGATAGTGCGGCAACACTAACAGTTAAACAGTATGACAGATAAGTTACTTTGCAGTACAGTATAGAATATGAATAAATACAATAAATATTTTCTCAATAAAGATAATTATAATTGAATACAAAGTATTTATTGTTTAACGATAAATATATTATGTTTAACACTTTTGCAAGGCACTGTATCCGTGTCATATTCTCATTAGGGGCTGAGCCCCCCTAAAGGTCTGATCCTAGAATTGCCCCTGGTTAAGGGTCAAGGGCCACCAAACTGCTCACGATGCACAGTCAACAAACTCAACTTGGATTACTACTTTTTAACTCTGAGATAACATAGACAGAGTTGACCGTCCATTTAGGTTAGCCTACTTTGTACGGACGTTAGCGAGAACTAGCTGCTATTATGGATTTGTGTACGATCTGACATGAACACCTGCAAGAAGGAAATACAAACATGTATGGATTGTTGTGGATACAGCAGATGACGTGCATTGCTATGGATTATATCTTCCATGGATTATATCGGATTGCATGGAAAGGTAGGATGCCTGTGTATTTAATAATTGGTTTTCGGTGTCTGATGTCAGGCTTCGTCAAGTGAGGAGGTATGTCAGCATCACCGTTAGCGCTACGTGACACCGATTAAATTTAGCTAGCTCCGGGCTGTCACTGACGTTGACAGATCTGAACCATCGCCACTTTATTTCAAAGATGTGTCATTTGTATGTTACGTGGTTTGGTGACAATTAAAAGCGGCAAACTTTGACAGTATGACAAAGCCAGAGTACAGTAACATCACGGCGGCACAGTAACATCTCTCTTGATGCCTGGCTAAACAAAGTCAGAACACCGTAACTCAACTTCAGCGTGCCGGTGTTGCACCGAAATCTGTGACCCATCGAGATCAGTGTCCCCCTACCACAACCTGAACCAAACCCTTGTCCCTAACCTTAACCACGGAGGGGGGCGCTACGCTTTTAACAGGAGGGACACAGATCACGACGGGTCACAGATTTCGGTGCAACATCGGAACAAAGGCAAAGAGCCGTAACAGCTGTTACGGTGTTCTGCTGTGGTTTCTCGTATCGTTTTGGATGTTACGGTTGTCATAGACCTTTATTTTCTCGTTAAAACAATCAAATTGACCCACGATATTTACATGATAAAGGAGGTCTCAAATAACCCAAAAATGACTAACTCATTTTTGACCAAACATGATGTTACGGCGTTTTGCCTTTGTAGGGCAGTACAGTAACGAAGAATTTGTACTTTATTACATTCCACCACTGCATTTTGGCCCTATAAATAGCGCGATCAATCACCAAATAACGCAGGATTTAATCAGTTTAATTGCTGATGTAAATTGCAGTGTAAGTGTTTCTTTGCATACTATGATTTTTCTTTTTTCAACAAATGTTCAGAAATACATTACAGTACAATACTATCATTGTAAACGACTGTAAAATTAAATAAAATTACAGTAAACCAATTATTTGGAGCAAATTGTCATCACTCAAATGTGCGTAAGAGTGCTCTTGAGTGTTCGTAGATTTTGTTCTTAGCTGAGAACAAATTCAAGATAAGAAAACATTAGTGAATGTCAGAATCTTCGTAAAAAGTGCGTAAGTGGGGTTTAAGAACACATTTCTTCGTAAGAACGGTTGGTGAATGACAATGTCTGTCTCTTTGAAGATATTGGATTTAAGGAGTTGGTGCACACAAATATTCTCAAACACAGTGTGACATTCTGAGATGGACATTTTCGTTCTGCTCTGCTGCAGTGAGCTAATGGTCAATAACAGATTCATTTTCATAATTCGTGTGAATGGGCTGTGTGTTTGTGTGTCCTTCACTTCCTTCTCCGGCAGATATGGACATTTGAAATTCTGTACCAGCTTCTAGATTGAGCGGGGGGGGGGGAGGATTACTCATCTGTCTCAGATATTGTGCTCCTTGGTGGTGCTTGGCTTTGCGGCTGACTTAATGAGAGTGGAAGGCTTTGTTGTTGTGAATTTCTCTATTCAGCCAAAAGAGGAGGAAAGGTGCTCCACTGAGGAGAAAGAAAAAAAAAAATAAGGTAGCTACTCTCAGCTGCTTTTCTCAGTAAAAAATGAATGACAACTAATACCTGAGGGCACTTCCTTATCTCCAGCCTGTCAACATAGACAGGCCATATCATTCAATGGGAGCTTTACTCAATGGGAAAAAGCCATCCACCAATGAGAATAAGCCCTTTCTTGAAAACAGTGGTGCTCTATCTCTTACTGTGACTCGGTAACCTTTATCATACAGTGTTTATGGAAGAATGGTTCCTCACTCGGCCAAATACTGAGACTCTTTCATTTCCTGATTTCAAAGCAAGGCTGTGATGTTCTCGGCTTAGAGGAAACAGGATGGGGTGAGGAGGCAGGAAGTGCATTGTGGGACAAAGATGAGATTATGGGGTGAGGAGAGAAGATCAGGTCGAGATTCAAAAGCTGTGCTGACCGCAGGTGGTGTTATTAATGTGAGTGCGCCTGTGAGAACGTTGCTCTCTCAGACATTTTTTCTTGATCCCGTGTTTAAGGATCACATTTTAACTTTCCTGCTGTTTTTGTGCAAAAGTGGGGAAATGGAGGAACATCATCACTGAATGAGATGATAGACGCTAGAAAAAAAATACATATGAGAAAGATGCATGATGCCACAAGGCTCAAATGAACATACTATCCTTTTTAGGATCAAAATTAAATTGACTCTTGTTGATAAGGGTTATTAATAAGGTAAAAATGCATGTAACAAGAAAATGGAAATTGTAATTTTCTCTAGGGTAACGAGATAAAGGTGTACATGGCTGTGCAGAGAGAGACAGGGACCTAAAAAGAACACTTTACATTTTGTGTAACCCCAGAATAAAACCACTAAAACCACATCCTGCAGGCCCACTGAGACCACAACTGTCTAAGCTAAAGAAATTAGCTCTTCACACGCATTGTGGGAACTGTCATATATAGAAAACTCACTCAAAATAGTCATGTTAATTGGAGACCACCTTTAAAAAAAATAAAAAACGGCGCTCAGTGTTGCTGAGCTCTGGCAATTTCCTGATGAAAGACAACCACCCAGAGAGCCCCCCCCCCACACACACACACAAAAGTGTCTCCCAAGAAGAAATCGATGACCTTCTGTGGGAGGTGGCGATATGCTGCACAGCCCACTAAATAAGCAGCCTCTGGCAGATGATGTTAAATGACGGTGGGAGGAGATAACACATTTGGTCAGAGTGTTTCTCTGGTCACTTGATAGTGCAAGGAATACAAATGTGAAAACAAAAGAAAAGATATGAGGTGAAAAGCCAGTCATAAGTGTCCTTCCTTTCTGGTGACCGACTGACAAAATGACTGCCATTCATTTGAAAGACAAAAAAAAAAGTTCTAAACACGATATATTTTAAAAATGATGTACAAATACAATGCAATAATGTCAAACACGCAAAATATAGAGATTTTATGTTCTGTATAGCACACAGATATTGTCTAAAAACCTTCTTACCTTTCCCCTCTGACACTTTCACTCTCAGTTCTCCCCAGTAACACCAAGTATGGTCTACGTCTGATATTGACAGTGATGATGAAGTATTGAGGACCTGTAGTCTCCAGAGTTCTGAGTGGCTTATATCCACTTCCATCTCTCTCCGATATGATTGGTCGCTGAGTTAATTGTGGAGGTCACGGATGGATGGGGAATTTAACTTCTTCCTTGGAGACGACAAAAACTAGATCACTCAGAAGGAGACGGCATCATTAAAAGTAAACTATTGCTATAATGATTGTGATCTTTTCTTTGTTCTTTGTAGACGATCATACCGTGATCAAAATTTAAATGAATATCAACCTTAAGTCACTGAGGGTGGAAAGAAGTGCTGCACACAACATGATGTTGTCTGGTATATACAGCTAAATTCCTGTCTACTATTTGTTTTCATGAGGAAAGGTGTATTTTTAGGTATTCCTAAATCTTTTTCAGGTCTATTGGAGCACTCTGGGCGAACACATAAATATCCAAATTGGCTTGTGGATAAACAATAAGTTATCCCCACACCGAAGACAAACTTCTTAAAACATACAGTTATGTACAGGGTTTCTGTGGAATGGTTACAAAACACTATTAGAGACAAGTGCTTAATCAAAAATTAAAATGATTAACTGTTATAATTACAATTTTTTTTATTAGCTATAACGTTTTGTGTGTTTAAAGTTTTGAGTGGATTGGTTACAGTTGGGAAAAAACTGCCATGTACTTCCAAGCACCAATCAAAAATCAGGAGCACTTGAATCAAACTGATGACAGGTGTCACGATTATTAAGTGTAGCCCACTCACTCAATTCTAAGTGGTTACAGGATTATCATGTGCCTAGGGCTGGGCGATATGACCTAAAAATAAAATCCCCGATTTTTTCCAAAAAAATCCGATTTAAGATTTAAATCGATTTTTTCTCCCCCTACTTAAATTCAATCTGCAGATGACAAAGAAATTGTTCAAAACAAGTTTTCAACATTGGCCATTATGATTATTCATGCCAATTGTGTGGAAATATAAATTGGTTTGAGTGTTTTCCCTTTTTTTGGATGGGGGGTGCTATATATATTCAACAACAAACAAACGGATGCGTGAGATAAAGCTGTTTTCACACATACAGGTAATTCACTTCTCGTTCCTCGCTAAAAGTTCAAATAATTTTAACGTTATTGCGCAACCTCGCCCCTATTTTCACCTGTTGCTGAGTAACGTACATTAACATCCCATGGTCTCTTGAATGTAGCATACCTGTAGCAAGCTCCTTCGTAGTAACTAGCGGTAGAAACAAACGTCGAAGAGGAGCTCCGTGCTACAGAGCGGCGATTGCTAGTTGTTTAAGCCGCTACAGACCTCCGTCACAGCTGGGTCGTATCAGCGGCATTTAGTAGATGTGTTGAGCCGCAAAAGAGTTCCTCAACACCGCCTCTGGTGCCCCGCATGGTGGTCCTTTAGGTCAGCGGTAGCTGGTGGTTCAGTTATCTGAGAATAGGTGACTCTCAGCCGGGGACAGAGCACCGCGAGCTGCCGGTCATTTTGGCAGAGATTACGGATAAGTAAGTAATGAAACTACTAGTTAAGAAAAGAATTAATGTTAGTCCCTGTCGCTGCCATGTTGTTTATGTATCTCTATGGCAAACGCGCGGGGCGAGGGCTGAGCCCGTTCGGAGCTATGGGAGCCCAGAGGGGAGCGTCGGCGGATGTTAAGGAGAAAATCGATTTTCATTTAAACAAATCGACGTTAACTACACATTCAAGTTAATCGATAAAATCGATTTATCGCCCAGCCCTACATGTGCCCCTTTACATCCGATAGATCCGTTGCATGGGAGATAGTCTATATCCTTGACGTTCCACATCCGGGATTGCTCCGTTGCCGCTGGAAAATCCGCCGGATTTCACTCATTTAGGCCGGATATCCGTTGCCTTGGGCTTCCTTTGTGTTGGCATTTTAAACTCCGGTTGATTGAGGAGGACTATGGTTAACCTTTTCTCAGATCTCTGCAGGGTAAATCCAGACAGCTAAAGACTGTCTGTCCAATCTGAGTTTTCTGTTGCACGACTAAAACAACTTTTAAACCAACGTGACATCATGACTTTGTGTAAACATACACGCCACTTTCCTAAAGCCAAGAGGCGTGTTATCTGTACACATTTTCAGCTGTCTGCGTGTATGTCTACATTGTATACAGCTGACTGCAGGTTGAAATGAAAAAACGGTTGGGATTAGGAAAAATGAAACGGGGTTGGGTTTAGGAAAAGAACAAACGTGGAAAGGAAACATCACACGTGGGACGCGATTCCTGCTCTCCTGGGTGAAAGTCTTGTGTTTTACCCATCCACCACCCCAACCAACCTCCTCACGCGGATTTTCGGCCTTTCATATGGCGTCAATTCACACGCAATCGCAAGGTAATGTAAGTCAATAGAGGCCGGTGCTTATCACTTCCCAAGACGATTGTGATTGGTTTAAATAAATGCCAATAAACCAGAGCATGTTTTCCTCCCATCCCTGAATGCTATGCAGTGTTGCCAAATTAGCGACTTTGTCACTAGATTTAGGGACTTTTCAGACCCCCTTAGCGACTTTTTTTCAAAAAAGCGACTAGCGACAAATCTGTATTGTCCAGCGGGCACGCAAGGTATTTCTCTCCTGTGGCCGCCAAAACAGTCTCCTCTCTCTTCTGTTCTGTGACTCACTGCGGAGCAGCCCCTCCCCTCTCTCCTCATGTGAAGCAACACTGTGCACAGTGCGCAGGCAGGTAGAAAGGGGAGAAGGGACAGGATGGGGGCCCGGTGTAGGTATGAGAGACCGCGGGACGCGACGGGAGAAAGACGCTGCTGAGCTGGCCTGGCCCTGGGCAAGCCAGCCATCTTTAAGAATTCTTTATCAATCTTTTTTCCTCACTTTGTAGAATCTTTTTTTACTTCAAAGATAGGCTACCTGAGTAATAACTATAAGGTAAAATAAATTCTGTATTGAATTTGTGATTATTTGCAGACCTGCCAACCTTGAAGAAATGTTATGAGTACAACCCCCACCCCCCCCCCTCCCACACACACACAAACAACCCACCGCCAATGTATGCTCCACCATTGCCCACCCACCAGTGAGAAACCTATGAGATACCTAACACCATAATACATAATATATACATGGCGTCTGCAATCTGAAAATGTAGGTGGAGAGGGGGGAGATTATGATACTCTCTGATACTATGAGTAGGTCATATTCCTGCATATTTTTACAAATATGAATATCACACACACACACACACACACACACACACACACACACACACAATATTCAAATACATTGTTTGGCTCATCACTACCTCCTAGATTACAATAAATGATTATTACTGTGTAGAGGAATGGATTGGATGAATGGCTGTAGGTGTAGTGAAACTACACAAATGTTTTCTTATACTATCCTGTTTAATTTGTGCCTATATATTTTTGTTAGTCTAACCAATAGGAGGCGGAGTGAGCTAATAAATAGGCCTAAGTACTTCTCTGTTAAAGATGAGAGTCAGACCAGGTTAACACATAACCTTCTTCTGATTACTAAAGGGAAATGAAGTAGTCTAAGTAATGATTTACTCATAAAGCAACTTTAAATAGGCCTAAAGCAACTACTAAAAAAGCACAAGATTGAAGCCTGGCAGAGACACAATTATAGGCTACTAAATAACATGGGTCAGATATTTTCAGATATGCTTTTAAAAGGTTGACATGGGTGACATTGCATTATGTCAGTTGCCATCACATTGGTCTAGCAAAGCCCTATTGTATGCTATGCATCATTAACTGAGCTCGTCACAGCTGGACTCCCTGTTATGATGTCAAGGTCATTATTTATGTTCATAAATTCAATTAGGCTAAAAAAATAGCCTAACTGTTACCTTTATATTACGTTAATCAGCACCTGGCCTGTCTAAAACCTTCTAGTTTTATAGCCATTCCATCACTTTTCTAACCAACTAATGGGAAAGATGGCGGGTGTGATAGGCTAGCCTATTGACACTATGAATGTTTTTTTCTTATCATCCTTTTATTTTTAATATTATTATGTTTCGGGGGGGTGGGCGAGGAGTATTTGCAAGAGTGTATGGCTGCAGCCTGGAGACCTCCTGTCTCATGCTCCTTCCGTCTCATGCCTGGGCATGTCCAACGGTAAATTCAGATGTTCAGAATACGACAGTAAATTCAGATGTTCAGAATAGCCTACAAAATTGTGAATTATTTTCTAAATGAAGTCACGGTTAAGTTAGCGGGCATGGGAGGCATGAGAAGGGGAGGTATCCAGGCTGCAGCCATACCCGACTCAGTATTTGTGTGTGGGACTGTGTTCGTTACCTGTTACCCCTTCGTGACTGATATCGATGTCTGTCTTGCACACAGTGCAGAACGCGTGATGGAGGTAGCCTGGACATGTGGAGGCAAGGCCATCTCTCCCGATAGCTGTCAAGAAATCGCTGTGGTTTCCAAACCTTTTTTTGAGGCGGTTCAGCCATGGTATGCAAGTCTACAGTTATCCGGCCAGCCTGGCTTGCTTGAGGCACTGAATTGAATTAAATGTGCAAAGCATTTGGCTAAGAGGGGCAGGTGGGCAGAGGGTTAAAATGCAGCGCTCTGAATGGCTGAACTCTGACTCTGAATTCACGCTGTGGCTCACAGCGTGAAGTGGAGTGAAAAGCTTTCGGCCATTCAGAGCGCTGCATTTTAACCCTCTGCCCATAGAAACTGAAACCGGCGAAATGAAAGATGCAACAAAATGTGTACCTAGAGAGCAGCGAATCGTACAAGCATACTTAAGGGTCAAAATGCGTGTCGAGCGCGAAAAATGCGTACATGTTGGCAGGTCTGTATTTGGCTAAAGATTTCTATTTCTTTCTATCTACCTTGCTCACACAACCACAAAGTTTTATGCAAATGATTGCGTAATGGCGTCACAAATATGCAAATGAGTGTATGACGTCATCTAGCTACTTTTAGCGACTTTTGGAGCTAGTGCTAGCTACTTTCATTGGAAAAGAGTTGGCAACGCTGATGCTATGTGGAGTAGCCAGACTCTCCTCCAGCCTGCTTTGGAGGAGGGTCTGGCAAAGCGAGACTACATGGGAGATGAATTGGTGAGGGGTACTAAAATGTAAAATTAGGATATGTCTACAGTAGCCAACAAATTCAGGTATATGATATGACTCTGAATAGGGTGCAGAGAGGCCTAGTTAGCTTATTCTTTAGCTATACTGTTAGTGAGCCTAAAACTCCCATGCATTCACTCTTAGCCACTATAACTCTTATTTAACACAGGAATCACATTACTATCACACCTGAATAAACATTAAACCACATTGATTGAATGTCATACAAGACAATTCACAAACACTAATGAGCATACTAAAGCTTAACTATAAATGTCCATATCATTACCGTTTTCAATGTCCATACTCACTCAGAAACTTGGTGGCAAAGTGGGTTTCGGCAGGCACACAGTCTGTTCTCCCAGCTCATGAGGGTGATAGTTAACTAACTAGCTAATTAGCATCTGTGCACACGTGGCTTTGTTAGCTCCACTTCACCAGGGTTACACACTGACATTAATTCCTTTCGGTCTTAACTTAAATGAACATTAATTTAACAGATATACTGAACCTAAAACCAACTATTAGCGTTTCAATCTGTTTTTTTTCGTTACGTTAAGTCCCTCCCCTGTCAAAAGAACCCGGTTGGTTACAAGACTCCTCTCTGATTAGTACTGATTGGCTAGTAAAAAAAATTGACTCCTGGCCGCACCTGAGAGGTTCAAGGGCTACTTACAACAGAGGACATTTCAGCATCTTACCAAACTATGTGTTTCTCTATGTTTATGCAAAGTTATATACCAGGGATAAGTGAACCAGCCAGTATTATTTTTAACAGAAATACATATCAAAGAACAATATATAAACAAATTTAGCAGGGTGCTACATAAGTGTTAAACAGAAATACTTGGATATGAAACCAAAGCTACCTCATGGTGCCGCAGCACCGACTTTGGGAACGACTGTTGTACAAGTCAGACAGTCCCTGATGATCTTATACCATATACTCCCTGTTGAGAAGGTACAATAGACAACATGTTACTATACTATCTACTAAAAAAAGAGATACAATTTACAAGTATCATGAACACTAACATATTTAAATTAGTTAAATTCAATTCAAATCTGTAAATGCTCCTGTAAAGGCACTCCACCTGACAAGATGCTTTTAAAATTCTATTGGTTAACTGTTCATTCCATGTCATTGGCTTTCTTATTTCATTGCCTCTATATTGATGCCAGGGAGAGCAGCAAGATGAAGAGTTCCTCCAGAAACACAAGCACAAAACTGTTCCTGAGCTAGTCAGGTTAATGATTGAAAACAAGTGGGCAAAACTGGGAAATAACAACTATAAATACTGATGCTTTAGAGAGCTGGGATCAGGCTGGAGCCGTGTACATCAATAGGAGCTGCTCTACCTTTACCTCATTGTATGCAGTGAAAAGGAAAGTGAACATTTTTTGCACTGCTTTGAGACTATAAATGTAAGTCATTCTGAAGGTGAAATTTAAAGGTTACAGCACCTGACATTTGTCCAAGTGGTAATTTTTAATTCGAAGCACATCAGATATTTATTGAGGGCTCTTAAGGCTTAATATGAAGTGCTGACCTCCGTTCTTTTATGGACATTCAAAGGAATAGTTGTAGATCCATGCATCACCTCACAACCACAAGACCATTTTGTTAATTATTCATGGTTGCCGAGTAGAAAAAAGAAAAGCCTGCGTCCAGCGACGTGGGCGCTGGACGGTCTTAAAATAGCAAAGACACTTGCATCAGGCTTTGCGCCAGGTGCAAGATAGGGCCCTAAGTGTTTGTCTTCTTTGACAGTGATGTTTGTGCGAACATTTCTCTTGTGGTTTACCCTAATTCCACATTCATACCGACTTCGGCCCTGTTTGTAAAAATGTAGCCATGTCATCATTGCCAGCGTCACAGCAGGGGTGACATCCAGCAAGGTGTTGCTTTTGCCAATCACATACATGCAAGCACACATTCCTGGTGGATTACAACGCCTTATTTTTACTGCTTACCTTGCGATCATTGCGACCAAAAAGCAAAAGGATAACTGAGCATTTTTTTTAACTCACCTCATGTTGTCTTTACTCTCAACAATCTCCAACAGCATCAGGAACTTCTTAGATAAAACAAAAGCAGCCCATGTTGACCAATCAGAGTTTGTGCAGTCACCATGTGGTAGACGCTAGCTATGGAGCCTAAGCACGTAGCCGCTCTATCTACTGCAGAAGTAAAAATGAAGCTTAAGTTACCAAAAAACACATCTAGCTTATTGTCTGAATTATTACGGAACACATTGCTTTGCAGATGTGATACTAATCCATTTTGTCACTGCAGTTCCTCCAGGAAATGTATTGAAAGTTCTTGCCATGCCACCAGGCCTCATCCAGATCCAAAAATCCAACCACCACAGTTGTTTCTTTCACTCTTGTTACAACTCACTCTGGAACATCCTCCCACAAAGTCTCAGAGAAGCGAAATCAACGCACATCTTTTAAAGGCCTGTTTGGTTACTTTAGCTTTTACTTGATTTTCAAACTTTTACTTAGTCCCCTGAGGAATAAAAAAGCAAAGAATAAAAGAAAGAATAAAAAGTCCTTGTTTGTTGCATGGCTGCCCACAGTGGGTGCTCACACTGGCTATTTGTAGCACTGGGAGCTCAGCTGGTCATGCTTTTTAAGGAGATATTGTTGGTAGTGTGTGAACGATTAACTGGTGCAACACTAGCAGTACTTTGGCATGACTGTACTAGATTTTTATGTGGAGTATTCATTTGTTCACCTGTTACAGTGAAAATGGGTTCTGCCAGATCTTCATCCTGTGCTGGCAGTGAAATCACAATGTGGAGATCTGTGAACCTAACAAATACAATGCACATAAGTATTATCTAAGTTAGATAAAAACAGCTGGTGGGTAACTGTTAACATGTGTACTGCAGCAGTGACACTGGATAGGTAGATGTTGTAGAGCCGTCCTTTGACTTGGTGTTCGGCCTTGTTTTGCAGCTCTCTTGGTCGGACTTGTGCATTCCTTTCCAGAGGCAGGTCGCTCTCAGTGCCAGGGTAAGCTGGAGTAACAGATGGTTGCTGGAGCAAGTCTGGCCTTTCCCCTGGTCTCTCTCCTTCTCTCTCCTCATAATAACCCCACTGCTGTTCTCATGGTAACACTATCTGCCAAGTCTGAAGGATTGGATTTTTACGGGACACATGAGCTCAGCACTGTACCAGCGGTGGACACTCTGCTCCCACTGTCTCTCTCCTTCCCTCCTGCACCTTCATCTTTCTTTCTGTCTCTATTGAATGTTTCATTTCTACCTCCCCGCTGGCCCAGGATCCCTTTGTCTCCTTTATCTGTCTCCACCTCTCCTCGGCTCATCTGTCATCGCTGCTTGTTGAGTCAACGGTCGCTTCTCTTCCTCCTTCTGGTTTTTGTTTCATCATCCAGAAATCCCAACCATGACCGAGCTTTATCAGTTAGCATGTATAAATCTAACTCCAATCTAATCTTTTGCATCTGCTGCGCTATTGTTCCACTTTCCTTTGTTTCACTCTATCTTTAAACAGCTTGCCCCTACTGTATCATGTTCTCCAGACTGTGCTGATAGTCTTATCACAAGACTGATGGTTTCATCTTTAGAGACGATCTCTCACCTTAAAAGAATGGCACGCATTTTGGTGGTGTAAGGTTCTTGCGTTGTGGCTTGGTTGCCTGTTGGTGCTTTTTTTGGGAAGGTAATCAGCAACACACACATGCATAGTCCCATACAAACACACTTATTAAGGATATTAGATTTAAACAGGCACAGCATGGTGTAGGAAAGACAGCCAGCTGCTCTTTGGACCAACTTAGATTTCTGAAACAGTGGCCATCTGTGGCACGCCGATTGAGGGGGTGACTACTCTGAATTCAAAACATCTACAAATCAAATGCAAGACCACACACACACACACACACCCACACACACACACACACACACACACACACACACACACACACACATTCGCCTAACCCCTGCTCCATCAAAAAAGAAATTCAAATCAAAAGAGTTAAGAAATGGAAGCTGGCTTTCTGCGTGTCTTGCCATCTTTCCATCCAAAAGGTGAGCTTGCCTTGCTCTCTCTACCTCCTCTTTCCCTCTTTCTTCCTCTGATGGCATTGTAAATGGAATGAGTCTGGTTGCATTGCTGTATTACGGTGGGATAAAGTATCAGTGCTGGTAATCTTCCGTGGATTAATGGCTTCTTCTTTATCTGCTGCGGCTGCTCTGCTCAGATGTCTGGCCGGGCCAGGAGCCTCCTGCTGGAATACTAATGACAGACAGACAGACAGACAGACAGACAGCTCCTGCTCTCCCTGTCCCCAGCCCAGCCTACGGGAGGTGTGTGTGTGTGTGTGTGTGTGTGTGTGTGTGTGTGTGTGTGTGTGTGTGTGTGTGTGTGTGTGTGTGTGTGTGTGTGTGTGAGTGAAAGAAAGGGAGCACATATGTGTGAAGTGCATGTGCAGTGTAGATAGAGAGGGCGCACAGCAGAAACAGAGGAGACTGCACGTGTTAAGTGTGTGTGTGTGTGTGTGTGTGTGTGTGTGTGTGTGTTTGTGTGTGTGTGTGTCGCCCCCAAGACCCTGTCGCCTCCTTTTGTGAGGTAGTTGCTGTCCTCCTTGTCCTGGCTGACACCTGCTTTGCATACAGGAGGGGCCAAGCGGAGAGGAGGGGAGGGGCAATGATGGTGAAATGAGGGTCCCCCAGGATGTGAGAGAGAGAGGGACACAGAGGGGACCAAGGAAGGAAGGGAGGGAGGGAGGGAGGGAGGGAGGAGGAGATACAGCAGATTAGTAGAAGAAAATAAAGAAGACTGATAGAGCGAGAGAAGGAACCTGAGAGAAAATTGAGAGAGTAACAATGGAAAATATGAACAGATCCCAGCGCTCATGTGAGCCACTGACAGAAACCTATTCTGTAGTAAATAACCTGCTGTAGGGTGTAGTCATTGTGGCGTGGTAGCTCCACTTCCATTCCCTTAGCAAGGTCACATTTATCCCAAACAGACCCAGGGCAAAGAATATAGGTCCTTTTATGAAAAAGAAAAGGACCAACACTGAACGCCATCTGCTTCCTCAGTCAAAGAAGAAAAGAAGAGGAGGAGGAAAGGAAAAGGAGGGGGAGTGACAGAAGCACACCATGTACCAACTACTGGCCATGCTTGCGAACAGAAATACAGAGGAGAACAAAAGAAGACTGTACACCCTGAGCTTACCTCATTTCCAAGGTGGAACAGGAACCAATATAAGAGCAGAAGCACCAGCAGAGCATCCAACCAGAGTTAAGTGAAATGCCAACATCTGAGGAAACTTCACATCAAACTGTTCTCGAGAAATGTGGCCATATTACCATAACTTCATGAAGCCAAGAAAATAGAGTCTTACAATTGTTTTCTCTGAGCAGATTGTAGTTGGAAATTGGAACAGCAACATATTTGTGGTTATTTCCATTAGTGTGCAGTTATTGCTCAGTCCTGTCATACACAAATGGACAGGTTTTTTCAGGCACACCTGTTCAATCTAAAGCAATCCAAGACAATGGCCCTGCCTTAAATCATATCTTTGTGAAGCTTATAACTGTCAAGTTCAGTTGTCACTGACTCAGAGAGGTGTTTATTTATCAGTGGCAGTACATTGAACAACTACCAACAGCTGTTTTATACTTCTTTATCATGTTAATATAAAGTGATATGCAAAAGTTGGCTCATTTACGTCAGTGCAAAGTAAGTGAAAAATCAATATAAGCTAACCCTTTCATTCTCCAGTGTTTCTTTTTCTCACTCTCTAACACACAAACACACACACACACACACACACACACACACACAGCCAGCTTGCTAGTCACATTATAGTGGCTCCATTTTTTGACATTCTCCTCACAGCTGTTCTTTGCAAGTCAGATCTTGAATGGTGACACGACAGGCAATGGCCGTTTGGTTATGCGTTCAGTTAGAGCTCTCTGAAGAGACTGCTCTGTTTGTATGTGTGTGTGTGTGTGTGTGTGTGTGTATGTGTTTGTGTGAGAGAGAAAGAGATGTCATGCATACAACACCACAACCTTGTCATGATGCGACTCCCCATCCCCCCCACATTTTTCTTACTTTCCTCCATTTAGTATTTCCTCCTCTCTTTCTTTCTTTCTTTCCCTCTATCTGCCTTTCTTCCTTCTGCCTAACTTGCCTAACTGAGTCTTTTCCTGTGTGGTCCCAAGCAGCTCTCGTCTTACTTTCGTCTTACTTGAAGAGATAATGAGTTTGATTGCATCACCCCCAGAGTCATTTGACAAAACTTTGGATTACAAAACACGCTTTGATCATTAAAAAAGGAAGATGCCAGTGAAGAATAGTTATTGCTGTTACTGTATGAAACTTTTTAGTCCATTTCTTTTAAAATGAAATAGATCCATGTCAGACATCAGCTCAGAGGGTGCACACAGCCCCAACAGAGATCGTGTCAGTGTGTGGTGTGAGGCCAAACAACATCCAGAGACATCACGTTTAGACACCACTGAGCTGAAGCAGGTGCACAGCCACAAGCCAGTAGATTGCAGCTGGTTTAACACGTTCATACTTATTTTAATGGAGTGATGGGAGGTCTGCAAAACGTCAATGAGATCACTGAGACTGACTGGAATTAAGCAAAAAATAAAAACTTACTGTAGATACATTTTTGTCTTATCACTAAAATAAAAAATAAAAAACTATAAATCTGGACAAACATTGGCTGACCATGAACAAAGATGCAATGAGTGTGAATGTGTGTGTTGGTCATGTTTGTTTCTTTGGAGAAAGAGAGGAAAACAAAGGGCCTTAGTCTCACTGGTGGTTGGAGGGATTTGGTGAGAGAGCGCATGTTGGCGCATGTGTGTTTGTAGGTGTGCATGAGTGTGCCCCAGAGCTCTTTGTGCCTTTTTGATAGACTCAGCCTTTGTTGCCACTCTACGTGTCACATGCACATGCAGCGACAAAGAGAAACTAAAGCACACACTCATATCTACATACAAGTTGGCTGGTTTTGCTATACTGAAGAGTACCGTAGGAAGAGCACACAGAAGAGTCCCTGAAACTCTATACTTCTTTTTTTTTTTTAAATTGTCATTTGACCTTTAAAACATCTAGGAGGTAATTTTATATGTTTTAAAAGTCATTTTGGATTATGGTGCATCCAAAATGCCCTTACAACCTAAAATGTCCTCACAAGAATAGTAAACTGTCTATAGTCAATTCTCACAAGCACAGCTAAACCAGACCACACACACACTCAAACACGTGCAGGCAGCTACCATTGGCTCTGCAAAGAGGGTCCCCTCCTGTCCCCATCCCTTCTTGCCTGCAGCTGCTGGCCAGCCTGTCAGTTCCCAGGCATCAAGCCATCAGAGATGACGCCTCCTCACGCCACCAAGTGGTTATCACCTGTCCTGCACTACTCAGCAACAGGGGCTCTATCCTCCAGGCAGCAGTGGAAGTTAAGATGCTACCAAAAGTGTTTATAGCTTCATTGATGGAGTTTTAACTCAATGTGTGTGTTTGAGTTAAGAATAAAGATTCAAACTATATGATAAAGCCACATAATGGAAATAAATATAAACTGTAATATAAGTCATGTTAGTTGCACCATGTACGCTTTATTGCCCTGTGTGACATTTTTTGTAAGTCCACTTTAAAAGTAATGAATGTTACCTACCAAATAGTGGTACTAATTATTAATATTTTGCCCCACAATTCTAGGGGTAAATATATTCTATCAGGAGAACACAAGTCAATGAATGAACAACTTAAAGGATAAGTCTGGCATGAATCAACAAATTCCATGAAAAGACAAACCAACCGCGTAGTAGTCTGTCTCGCAATACTTTCTGACTTTCCCCAAACTCATTCTAAAGATGTAAATCTTTAACAACAAGTCACATATATGTATAGTTTAATAAAAAATAAAAAAAGGATAAGTGATTTCCTGAAATGGCTGGTCACCGCAGTATTTTTGCAAAAATTACTCAAACACAAGTAAATAGTGCATTTATTGGGGGACTATTTCAAATGCAGATGCGCTAGGGAGCATTTATGGCAGCAGTACAGTTTATTTGGGATTGCATGAAAGTTAACTAGAGCACACATGTGTTCATGCATACACCCATTGTTAATTTCGCTCTTTTCATGGGATTTGTTAATATAAAAAAATAAAGAATATCTCTAGATTTAACCTTTGAGTCAAATGATGAGAGACAAAATAAAAAGCAACAACAAAACAGGTCACAGACACAAGCTGTCAGTGTCAGACGCACGCACCCTGGTGGCCTCCCAGTATTTAGTCAAGCTGTGTCAAGCTCAAGTGTGTGTGTGTGTGTGTGTGTGTGTGTGTGTGTGTGTGTATCTGGTTTGGGTTTGTTTATGCCATGGTCTTGGTATGTCCCTGAACTCTGCTTAGACTCTGGGTTCAAAGTCATGTGTGTGTATACAGTATCCTTGCGTGTGTGTGTGTGTGTGTGTGTGTGTGTGTGTGTGTGTGTGTGTTTGTAGGAAGAAAATCTGATATTTCTGAGCCACAGTATGCCACATCCTTGCTATATCATGAGCTCTACTCAAACGCCACTGTGGATTCAAAGTCAAGTTTATAGAAATGTGTGCATGCATTGTGTTTATTAACCTGTTTATTTAAGGATTTGTTTTCTGCACCTGACAACCGGTCAACTGACAAGCAGGAGTCTGGGAATAAAAAAAGATGCTGAGATGTGCCGGAAAGCAGTTGAAGCGCACGCAAAAGGTGCAGGGGCTCAACAGTGGGGGGGCTGCTCAGTTCAGTGAGTAATTGTGGTGGGGGTCACACAGGTCTGGACCTCATTAAGAGAATTGTCTGGGAACTTTCAGGCTCTGAGCTGTCGTCATGTCACCTGCCTTTTAGTCACGGGAGTAAGGAAAAACAGAGGCTTATTAACATGTCTTTCAGTTTTCCAGGTCACACAGTTCACCATTAGAGGCAGGAAGATCAACACACACGCTAACACAAAGCAGTTTTGCAGCAAATACTTTGAGATACAAGCCTATGCCTGACATGCACACATCTGACATCTTTGGACTGTGGCGTATGAAAAGCAGGTACGTCATCTCAGCCAGTATTTCTTTTGATCGTCTTTGAACGTCTTCTCTTTTCTCTTGAACGCCCAGCCCCCCCCCCCCCCCCCATTCCTCTGTTCTTAATTTGTATTCACAGGGGGGTTCTCTGCCGTCTGAGGTTACATAGATGAGAATTGGGGGGGATTTGGGGGATCTCTCTCCAGCAGTTTTTTAAGTGGCTGAGGTATCAATCAGGTGCTGATGTTACACTGATGCAATGTTTTAGCCTTTAGAGGAGGTTACTTCTGGACGCTGTGCTGCTTTATATCAATTTACCAGCAGCTAATCTAGATATCAGTTAACATTTGACAGTTTATACTGTTAACAGATGTGCAAAGACAGCTACCTGATGTTTGGTTCTGTATTAATTAGGAGCTTTCTATCAGGGACATTTTAAAATTTGACTAATGATCTGTTTGCCGCTTTAAAGTGAAGTAATATTGAGTTGGGTCCGTAGTTCCTGACAAATCTGTCTGATAAAGCGGAGGCAAGAAATCACAAAAACACATTTTATAGTGCATTTAAACCGGTTTACTCTCATGCTTGCAAGTGTAATTCAAAGCATTTACCAGAAGAAACTGCATACAATAAAAAGTTGTCATCCATTTTAAAATACATTCAAGAGTGCAATTATTTAGTATGAAGACAAGAATATAGAATATATAGAATATAATCTCTCTTTAAAAAATCGTTTCTAATCATTTCATAGTATGAAAAACAGCATTTACATAAAGCAGAAAACATTCAAAGATCAGCAGGTGCACAACTGTTCCCAAAACCCAGAGATTCAATTATTAATTATTATAAATATATATAAAAAATCAAGCTACACATTTTACTGCAAGTGTGCAATCTGCTCGAGGATAGTACGAATTTCACATCCAGCATAAATATTACAGTACTTTAAGGACGGGGTGATTATCCAACAATAAGGTGCAGGTTAGTTTTGAAGTCAGCAGATTTACATTTTTAATTTTTTTTGTTCTCAGGAATTATTAAAAAACATGTTTTAGATGGAACAAAAACATGTCTTGA
This sequence comes from Sander lucioperca, assembly GCF_008315115.2. Classification (NCBI taxonomy): domain Eukaryota; kingdom Metazoa; phylum Chordata; class Actinopteri; order Perciformes; family Percidae; genus Sander; species Sander lucioperca. The sequence continues at coordinate 5,020,197 of NC_050186.1, forward strand.
TAAAAGAAAAATAGCACATAAAGAAGTCCTGAAGTGACCAATCTGAATCAGAAATGACTCCACAACCCTGCTTAGAGGTGAAAAGGCGCTATGGGGCAGAGGCTGACTATTTGCTCTTCTTGCAGTTTGTTGTCTCTGCGTTCTCTGACTCCTCTTTGGCTTTGAGCAATCCACTTTGTCCGTTGACAGGAGAAACCAGGGTGTTCTTCCCCGCTACTCTATTTCCACCAGTTGTGGCAGTTGAGGTCGTCCCGTTGGTTGCGCCGTTTTTGATGCACGCTTTCTTTTCCTCGCTGATGAGGGCAGCATAAGGGGAGTGGCCGGTGAAAAGTGTCTTATAGATGGCCGACTCAATGCCAGCGAATGGTGAGGTGGAGGAGCCTGTCAGCATCATTCTTGACTAAATGTGTCAAGATAGAAACAAAATGTTTTATTAGGTTTAGAATATAATATGTGACCATCTAACCACTTCCATAAAGTGGAAGTGTCTCAAATTCCTTCACCATAGCAGCTGTCTCTAAAGCAGCTATAATCAGTAGGCTATATTTAAACTCGCTTGTGGAGTCTTGTTTTGTTTTATCTTTTGTGTTGACCCCAGGAAGAATAGTTGTTACTTCGGTAATAACTTATTGGGATCCTAAATAAACAAATAAAAATAAATAAACCTACAGAGAAGTATCAGCTGACTCTTGCAGTTGTATGTAATTTGTCATTTTTCATGGATAGCCAAAGTGATGTTGGCCTAGTTTACACATAAACACACTAGGTACGCGGATAACGCATTAGTATTTACTTCTCATTAGGGGATGAGTGTATATCTGCATCATCAGGAACACAAAATAATAAATAGCAGATTTGGACGGAACTTTTTAAATCTGATGAAATGGCTCAGCGTTAATTTGACAGACCAGAGACGGAGGGCGCTAACAGAATGAGAGTTGAAAGAAGACATGGTAGATTTATCTGTGTCTCAGTCAAGAGCACAAGTTTCCCAGAGAAGAGAGGATGATGCAAGCTGATGAAAATGATACAAAAGCCTGAGCCCTACGGGTAATACCGAGTTAATGTGAGTCATCGCAGCTAAAACTTCAAAAAAGCAGAGGGAGAAAGGTCACTTAGAAGACAAGACACTACAGATTTGGAGGGAGCTACGGCACCAAACATTTTAGACCTGAGTTAAGATCAAATAAACTAAGAAATGTATTAAATAGTTGTAGTTTTTGTCATGAACCAAAACACACCGTCCTGGTGCAGAATCAGAATCAGAAAAGGGTTAATAGCCAAAGTAAGTTACACTTACAAGGAATATACCTTGGTGGTTGGTGCATACATACACAAATCTGTATCTTATATCGTATTTGGTTTGTATCTGAGTCACTACCATCGTGGATGTTTATTCTTAAGGTCAGTGTCAGGTATGAGCTACACCAAATATACACCACACTGACCTTGTTGACGACAGTGAATATGGTGTAGATGAGCATCAGGTGGTGCTTCTGGAGAGGCAGATAGTGGGTCTGCTGCAGAGCAAACAGCACCGCCCCTATCAGGGTGATCTTGGTGGGGCTAAACAGACATGCGATAAAAGGTTATGTTATGTTAATTAAAGTTGGTTGTGATATAATAGATGACACAAATAAATCAATAAATAGCAAGGGTGATAACTTTATACACATCACATCTATGTTCTTGAATTATTATGCACAAATGAACTAAACTGGAGACACACGTTATCACTGTAGATGTACATGGCATCCCTTTGAGTAAATAGCTCAAATAATTTTTTAATGCTGCCTTAAAGTAACAAAAAGAACATGTTTGATAAGATTTGTATACATAGGTGCTAGCTGTTTGGTTTGGAATAGTTCGACATTTTGGAAAATACACCTATTCACTTTCTTGCAGAGAGACAGATGAGAATATTGATACCACTGTCCTGTCTGTAAGGTAAATATAAAAGGTACAACCAGGAGCCGGTCAGCCTATTTTAGCTTAGCATAACGACTGGAAGAAGGGAAAAATAGCTTTCCTGGTTCTATCCAAGGGTAACACAATCTGCTTACCAGCAACTCTAACGCTCAATAATCAATAGGTTATTGTCTTTGTTTGTTTAATATGTGTAAAAAACAAAGTGTAAAAATGACAAGTTGTAGTTTTGCATGAGGGGATGTGCCAGACTATTTTTTGTCGGGCAATCAGCAGAGATTCCAGGGAGTGACTGAGCCAGGCCAAGAAAAAGTCCAGCAAATAACCAACTGTAACACCACAACATGTACAGCAGTCATAATTTCACAATACACTCACAGTGTATTGAAAATTTAGTTTTTATAAGCACAAAAATCACAAATATAATATTGATAGAGTCCTGTAGAAGACTTACTAAGACATTTTGAGGAGCTCATTAGTCTCTGGTTTCCATACGCCTCGAACAAGCTGCTCAAAATTACTTATCAGACCACCTCCAGCACCTAGTAGGAAAGACACATTTGCTTGATACAGATTCATATTATTCACACACATATAATCTATTTAAAAATCATCCTGCATGCACCATCAGCTACCGACCTTTAGCCCACCCAATGGCAATCATAACCATCAGACTGTCTTTGTATTTACTGTGTGCCTGGGTAACCCCTCCGAGCACCTTCCACGTCCTGGTCACTTCCTTCATCCCTGACAGCACTAGCCTGAGAGGCAGCAGGGCAGCACAACAGTACACCAGGTCCATGGGGCAGTAAAAGACTAGGTACCTGTAGAGACACATATGGCTCAAATAAAGAGTGAACACACACACACACACACACACACACACACACACACACACACGCACACGCACACACACACACATACACACACACACACACACACACACATACACACACACACACACACACACACACACACACACACACACACACACCTCTGCTACCTGCTGTGTGTTAACTGTGTTCATTACACATTTTGACAGTCACTGACTGTGACAGTACCTGACTACACCAGCAGAGGGCACGCTGTATTTATTGTGAGGAGAGTGTAACTATATAAGCCACCAGTAGAGGGTACCAAAGTGTCATCCAGGGTCTAGTTTGCAGTGGGCCTCTCACTAATGTTCCCTTCCTCTCTTGCTCTTTTCTCAACCTACTGTATATACTAGGCCTATATTATTCAGTCTCAAGATATTTACCATGTGATTGAAGCAAGAAGAACACTGGTGCTGTTGGACAAAGGTGCAACAGCTGGCTCGGCCAGCATGATGGCAGACAGCACACCTCCACCAAAACAGAAGAGCATGGAGCTGAACCAGCAGGCTAAGGGGCTGACTCTGGAAACCTCAAGAACGCCTGCACAAAAACAGAAGTATATTTTTCAGCAGGATCAGTGTGATGTGGATTTAGAGATCTGTAAGAGGCGGGGAAGACCCTGCAATCACTGTTGTTGTTGTTGAATGCTTGCCATAATAAGCATTAAACATCAGGATTTACACAATGACAGTAATACTACCTAAGAGACAGGCTTTGTGGATATGAGAACATTTATTCTAGACTAGCCATTTGTGAAGTCTACAATATTGTTGTAGAAACCAATTCCACTTTAGCATATCAGGGTATTACAAGGAGAAGTGGAGTTTGATACATTGGCCTTCCTTCCGGTCTGATGCATGCTTCTACTAGTCCCTAAAACTGTGTAAATATTAGCTAGTAATAGGAAACAAATAAAGAGATGTTTGTCAAGCACAGTTACATTATTTGCTTCTGGGCGTACAGTTCAAAGTGCAGAGCAGAGGCACGACATTGGCAGTTATAAACCATATCGGTTCACTGCAGATAACGATCAGCTGCTCAATGCTCCCTCTGTGCTTCCACACTGTATTCCTTTTTCCTGATATTATGGTATTAAATGTTCTTATTGTAAATCTTCACTATGAAACGAAGGTTTGGTTGAACTATTATTTAGTTAAAGTGTCAACACAGGTTTTATTGACAAAATTCCAACACTGTGATTTTTCATATCCTTTATACAACTCTATCTACTTTTGCAATTGGTCCAACACTTTCCAAGACCGACTTGTCTGACTCTACCACAATTAATGTCACCAACGTACACTAAGATATACTTGTTATCTTAACCTCACAGGCAGAGTGCTCAGTCAACCCTGAGCCACCTGCCCCAAGTCACTATGGCCGCACACAGGACCATACTGGTAATCTGAGGATTACAGACAGATTATAGACTCCTGGAGAGAGATCGGTAAACCAGGAGGATTTATAGCTATATCTGCCTCTTCTGCAGACTCCCAGTGGATTCAGTCTGCTCGGCTCACTTATTAACTTTGCTCTCACTCACAGAATATGGAAATGTTAGCAGTTTAGTTACCACTAGTTTAAAAAATAGAAGTGTACAAAGTTGTGTTTACTACATTTTTCAAGGTTCTAAATGAGAAACATTTAACAACAGTTCTAATGCTAAAATAGAATGGACAAATAACTGTTAAATACTAAAAGAACCAATACAACAATGTAAAGTAATAGTAAAAGACTTGCATTCAAAACCCTACTTGAGTAAAAGTAAGAAAATAATTTACTTAAGGTATCAAAAGTACCAGTCAGGTAGTTTTGTCCAGTTGTTTCCATCCTAGGGGTTGGACCCCACCTTAGGGTCACCAGATAAATATGACGGATCCTGAGATGATTGATGGGGCAGGAAAGAAGAAAAACAAAGTTCTGATACACCAATCTTTAATTTTTTTCTGACTTTTCTTCTCTAATCTTTGCTTTTTTGTGAAATAAAATATATTTTGACCACTTTGGGCTTTAAACATTTATTCAAATAAATCAATGTAAGAAGTTTAGAGGGGAAAAATCTCATTGGTGGAACTGCTAACAACTCATAGAAAACATGGAAGTACATGAGACACATTCTTTGATGCCTATGCATATCTTCATTACTGGGTCACTATTATAAACAAAAGGCAGGAATTCTGACAACATCTATGGTTATATTGACCCATTTTACCACATTTGAGTGAAAAAAAGCTAAACACATATATGGACGTACATATATGAATGGATAGAGAAGTGTCAGTGTATAAGGAATATAAGAACCATGTCGATGGGACATTCTAAGTGACTATTAATGGATTTTGAAACTCATATTATTTGGGGGATAACCATGCTCTACATTTTGGAACTACAGTTCCCTTAATTTGGGGGCTATATTTGTTTACATTGTAGCAAATAGCACCATTAAAAGTATGCCAAATTCGCTATTAGCAGTTCCTGTTTGCAATAAATGTACCCATGGATGTACAGACAACTTTCACTGGATTACTTCTCAGGCAGGTTCTTGAGTTATAAGGAGCACTTTTTGAGTTTTAAGTGGATTAATAGAGGATCACAATAATATCCTAGAGAAGTGTAGGCCTAAGTCACACTGAAGTTCCTTAATAGTCTCCATGAGCTGTGTGTCACAGCCACTGCTGCTGCTCGAACTACTGACAGTGTTGGAGAGCAGGCCAAACTAAAGTAAATACCTTCCCGTTGTTTATAGAACACCGGTATGCACTTGTCTCTTCTTACATCACAGTGTCTTGACATCACGTCTCTCCCTTCAACTCTCGCATGCCCCCATTGGCTAGGCTTGGGCCGGTGTAAAAATGTTCAAACTGGTTTTACTGCATATTAGGCCAAATACCGGACCAACCCGATAAACCAAATTTTACTACTAGGTGTTGCACTTGATTCAGCCGCCCATAATGAGAGTGTAGTGACTCCAGTCCACTTGGTGGTGGTATTGTAACTCTAAGCCATGACTTTATACCTGCAGTGTTCACACACGCTCAGCTTTTTCAGCTCACCTCTTTCATCGGCTTGAAATCCGAAATGTTGCCATAACGACGGCGCAGTTTTAGTTTTTCGAGGCTAACTCTGCCATTTACCATCTCGTCACCCCCAAAAACAAATGAACCCTCTAGTAAACAAACTCAGCCTTTCAGCCTTTCACCCTCCCACCGCTACTGAAATGTAAAGTCCTTCAAATCGCCACTCGGCAGTAAATTGCTGTCAGACACTAGCGACTAGCATTAGTTTGTTCGTTTATGAACATAATATTATGTTAATCACATTGTCATACTGCTTATACCATTGTTAGCCAAGCTACTTGGAAAGTTCAGTGAGCTAAGCTAACGCTACTGCCCAAAACTGATTGCAATAGAACTTGGATTTAGTGCCATGATGTCGTCAGCACAGGTTGCTAATGTAGGCTACTTTTTAACTTAACAGCTTGCATACAATCAATCTCCCGGCCATTTTTCACCGCAGAAAGCTAGGGCTAAAGCTAATATAGTTAGCCTAAAGAAACAAGGCGTCTGTCCCAACTAACGTTACAATTCAGAGCCGTGATGCTGGAAACGTAACACTAATCTACAACAGCAGTCTGTTTCTGATATAACGTAATTTACACTGATTTAAGTGTTCTTGGATACACAGTTTGTTGCTAGTGTGTGACATGCAGGTCTGCACACACAGCAAACCACCAATCACAATCAATGTTGATCAATTTATTTAACAAACAAGCAGGCGCCGCTAGTCGACCACAACCTGAAATTTGGAGGAAGCAACATGCATGCATTATTACTATCATTCACTTTAGCCTGGATTGATAGTATTATATGAATACAATGGTGTCATGTCAGTCAACCAGTGTATTTAACCATCTAATTTCCCTCTCCAAAATCACTTCAGAAGAGTATTCACAGTAGCCTAGAAATCTAGACGCACCCTAGAGGCAGCAAATGTAATTTGCAGCCAGGGTCGTCTAGCAACTCTCCGTTGGCTTGCGAGCTGGAAAAGCCAAACTGTAGCCGGGCCAATCACATTGTGCATAGAGTCGGTGGGCGGGCTTAACATAATGACAGCAGAGTTACGACGGTTCCATGTGAATTCCCTGCTACTTGAAAACAAAGAAGATGGCTGCTGCTGCTGGCGAACAGCGGTCTTTCGAATCGGCTTCGGCCGCGACTCTGGAAGACTTGGAGTTAAGCTTTTCTTTGAGAAAAGAACAAAGAACGGCACTGAAGTCATTCTTAAAAAAGGAAGATGTGTTCGGAGTTTTGCCGACCAGATACGGCAAAAGTTGAATCTATCAACTAGCTTCGCTACCTTCTTCGTTGCTCTGCCTGGTTGTAGCGCTATCCTATTGAGTGCAGAGGGAATTTGAAAGACAACCGTTTATCCCGCCCCTCGCATTGAGCCCTCCCAATGGTGAGTTCCCAGACCCAACATCTTGATGTGGGTCTGGCTTGTCAGGCTATAGTCACAGCGCTTACTTGCATTAGTGTTTGTAAAGCATTAAAGTTCAACAAAGAATGGTTCACATCATTTTTATTTTCTATGTAGATTAGAGCTTAGATCGGGCCCAAAAAATCAAGCCTGACCCTACTCGAGCCCGTGCACGTTGTGTCCAAGCCCGGCCCGGCCCGACACATTAACAGTAATTATGAGCCAGAGCCGATTTAAACCTGACAATTTTTTAATAAGTGGACTGTTATAACTGACGTTCTCAACTACAATTCCGAGTTGTTTGAACTACAGAAATCTGTTTAGAATTATCTTAATGAATAACGGTAATGCAACAAGGACGAAGCATGTAAACTGCGCTGTTTGTTTATTCAGAATGGAATGGATCGCAAATGGACCCGAATGAAGAAACGTAAAAAAAAAAAAACTCGACCCTAGCTGCTCCCTCAGCCGAATAGTGTGGGTAACAGATCAAGGCAGCAACATAATCAAAGCCCTGGGACCATATAGGAGACTTTCTTGTCTTGATCACCTAATTGGCCGACAACAGTGATGCAGAGGGGGGGAGACGCGACGTAGCACAGTTTACCTCACACTCAAGTCAGTGCAGGACATACACCCAGAGCTACGGGAGAAGCTGGAGAGGCATAGCTTGCTCCCCACTGAATAAGGCTAATGAAGTAATGATTAAAAAAACACAAATGCTTGTTTAAGGGCCAGGCCCGGCCCGATCATAGCGCCGTAAAATGTCGGCCTGGCCCGGCCCGTGGGGAGTGCATCTAATGTAGATGCACTCCCCTACAAAATCACCCCAGTAGTCGAGAATGATTTATTATTTCCAAATAGAGCTATTTATGTCATCTTGTAAAAATTAGTATTTTTTTCATTTCGCAATATATCGCATGAAAAAAAAAATATCACAATGTCAGTTTTTTCCCAATATCGTGCAGGCATAGCCCCACCCAGTTTGAAAGCATCTGCTATACACCAGAGGTAACTGGAATGATAGTGAGTGATAAGAAGTACAATGTGGCTGTGCAACTGCAGCATCAAAGGCACAGTGAGGTATTACTATTAACAAATTTTAACAGTTTTTGTGTGTGATATGAGTTTCGTAACAGTGACACAACCAGACCTTTTTTATTTTGTGTGTACATGAAGTCTGGTGTAATGAACATTTGTGGTTCAAAACTAGCTTCCACAGTTAGAAGAGGAGGAGCTTTGAAGAAAAAAATGAACATGTCAGACAGGAAAGAGCAGTTTTAAAATATGCCAACACCCTGACTGTCATACCCTTTCCTCCTGCAAGAGCCTCAGCCTACATGAGACAGAAATGTTCAGTATCAGTGAGTTTGGTCTTACAACAGTTGTAGCACTCTGTTCACAAATGCAGCACATTGCTTACATAGTAAACAGGGTCGTTATGTCATCACTTTAAGTTCCAGAGCAAAACAAACTGCTGCAGTCAGTGTCTGAGCCCAACTGGCCGACCACAAACTTTAACAGAAATGTTTTTTCATATAAGAAGTGGTAACTTTTGCGCTATAATTTTTTTCAAAACGTAATTTCAATATAGCACATATTTCAGTTTTTAGGTAGTAAAAAACTGTTTTTCTTACATTTTACAGAGAAATATAATACACTGGTTGGAGTGCTCTGACATGCTGGGCTACAAACACGGATCTTTACCAGATCAACTTCCTGTTTCCTGGTTTGCATTTGAAGGAGACACATTTATTTACAAGTCAAATTTGAGAAATACAGGCCAAGTTACCACAGCTCTAACATGTCATACTGGTTGTATTTCCAATTCCTCTTTTTCTCTCTCGCTCTTTTTATCATCTCTAATGAGAAGATACAGAGTGGGCTCTCTCTTCTCAGTTCTCCCAGGAATTAAAACAAACCAAACACAGTTCCCTTTTTGGAAATATCTCTCTCTTCAGAGCCATAAACAAACATAATTGTTGTAATCTGAGATCAGTTTTGCCTGTGAAGTCTGTACATGAGTTAATTTACATGCATATAAGTCCAGAATGAAGGGGATATTGAGACAAGTCTTGTAACTGAGAAACAACTAAGTTGTTGCTGCTGCAACCTGATCAGAAACAGTAATTTAATCCTTAACCAGAACAGTATATCTCCTTCCGCACAAACAAATACACGTGATCTCACCTTGTAAATAAGACATCCCTTCTCTCGTCTGAGATAGATACATAAATAGATGGAAAAAAGTGGCTTATCTCTGGTTATTTTTGGTCTTGAAGAGAGAACCACTGATTGACATATAGCCACGGGGGCGGCAGTAGCTCAGTCTGTGGGGACTTGGCTAAAAAATACATAACCAGAGATAAGCCACTTGTTTTCTTATCGAGTTATATAGTTTCAGGAGCGAGGAGGCATGTATTATTTACAAAGTTAGATCATACAGTATGTGTTAGTGTGTAAGGAAGGAGATATGCTGTCCTGGTTAAGGCTTAAATTACTGTTTTGGATCAGGTTGCAGCAGCAACAACTGAACTGTTTTGGTTATGACACAGGAAAAAGAAAATAAATGGAATTGTTAACTGGGTTAAGGGCATTCCTTTCCTTTTTGGGGAAAAGAAGAACTTGAGCTGGCTCCCCGAGTGTTTTTTGTGTCTTGACTTTTATTCCTGTTTTATTGAATTTCTTTTGAAATGATCCTGAGATTTAAACCATTCTTTTGCTATTGTCTCCGTAATAAGGATTGCGTGTTGTGTTTGCTGATCTCTAGTATATTGTTTGTCCATATTTTCACTCTATGTGTCTAGATAGATAGATAGATAGATGTGAACAGAGGACGAGGGGTTAAAAGGTCATGGGAGCTCAGATGCTTTGAAAGGCAAGTCCCAAAATAGACTGTAGATTTACAGCAGCGGGACTACAATGGACTGTGTGTGTGTTCTTCTATGTTTGTGTGTGTGGAACATGGACTCACTGTGCAGTTAAAGTCCACCTGTCCCTGTAGACACTATCTCAGGGACATAACATAGTTGGCTCAGTGACTGCCTTTGGTCTGAGCTGATATGCTCAACTGCATCTCAGTGTTGTGTTGTAGATTTAGCTAGCTAAATATACACTACCGGTCAAAAGTTTGGGGTCACTTAGAAATTTCCATTCCACTCCATTACAGACAGAATACCGGCTGAGATCAGTTGCATTGTTTTTTTAACCAGGGCAGCAGTTTTCAGATTACAGTATGTGCTTACATAATTGCAAAAGGGTTCTCGACTGTTGTAGAAAGAAGTGGCTGATCTTTAATGCAATATCTACATTGCCCATTATCAGCAACCATTCATCCGATGTTCCAAAGGCACATTCTGTTTACTAATCTGATATCATTTTAAAAGACTAACTGAGAAGACATTGGAGAACCCTTTTGCAATTATGTAAGCACATAATGTAATCTGAAAACTGCTGCCCTGGTTAAAAAAAAACAATGCAACTGATCTCAGCTGGTATTCTGTCTATAATGGAGTGGAATAGAATTTCTAAGTGACCCCAAATTTTTGACCGGTAGTGTATGTGTATCTATTAAGCTAAATATAGATTATAATGATCAGTTGATTATTCAACTTAAAATAATAACAATAATATAATAATTTTGGAGGATATAACATAAGCTACTTGATTCTGTAGGAAAATTAGTCTTGGACTCAAGTACAGTAATGTATAACGTTAGATGTAGTTTGTGGTGCTGTTGAACTGTATTGCATTATACAGAGAGGATTTATGTATTATTTAGTCTACTCTACCCTCATTACCAGGGTCGTGATAAATTGGGTTGACAAAACAACTGTTAATAAACAAATAATAATATATAAAATAGGGCTATTATGAGTCATGTAACTTTTAATAGCAGCGAGGCTAACAGTGTTGTTAATGTGAACAATAAACATGTTATTTAATGTCCTCATCACCAGAAAAGAACACACTTCGGACAAAAGAGGGGTCGGGATTTATAAAACAAATTTTTTTAAAGAGATTGTATGTTTTTTTTTTTATTTTAAATTAATTTACCACTCAATAAGTTAAGTTTAGGTGTGTTTTCATTTAAGTTACAACACAACATCCCGAGTAGCTGCGTGGCATTTTGGTGGAGATCTAACGTTACTAGGATAGCTGTAACTTTATGTCTGTTGTCAAAGTTGCACCTGGTCAAACTTGGTGAAACGTGTTTACGTTGAGACCTGTTGAACTTTAGCTACGTCAGACAGCCACTTACCTGGCTGCTCCCTCAGAGCCATGATTGACACGATGTAGTGCGCCATGTCAAAGTATGGAAACATTGACAAGTTTGCCAGTCCGTGGGACAGCTCGTCCAAATGCAACACCCCGAACAAATCCATAATCTTATCTGCAAAACTCCTTAGCAAGAGGAAGCTAGTCTAGTTAATCCCAGCGAAGAGTTCAAGTGGAGGAAAAGGCACCGGTCCAACTCAGAGCATCAGGGCTTCCTCCACCGCCTGTAAAGTCTGACAGTGGCCCAAACAGCTGTGTGTCTTCGGATAAACTGCTGCCAAGTTGCTCACAACTGGTTAGTTGATCGCCGCTCGTCGCCAGGCAACAGATCTGGAACAACCAGATGGTGGTCACCACTGGTGTCACCATGGACGACGGGCTCTGACGACGCTGTCACCGGCCATGGATGTAGTCACCAGCGCACCAGCGCATAGCAGGAATTCCTGTTCCGTGTTCCGCCATGCAAGTGATGTGGCAGGCGGAGCCAGAGCGGCTTAGTGATTGGAGGAGCTAGAGCTGACCAGCCAATCACTGGTCTTACCAATCACTTACAACAACAAAAGCTATTGTTAAAGGTATAGGTCTGTGCCTTTAACAAGTGGAGCCTACATGTGGAAATGACACATGGTTATATTTTACATAAACATTATGAGATACAATTAATATAATGTTTTGATTAACATGTTATTGTTGATGTTCTCTAAAGTGACTATATGCAACTTTTAAATGTTTGTGAAACTGTGTAATTTTGTATCTGATGATCATAAATTACATGCAACAGCAAACGAGACTAACAGTGAAAAGAACTCTATTTTTTATATAGTTTGTATTAATGCTGTTTCCCGGGTCCGATTTTTACGGCAAAGTTACGAACTGATTTACGGCAGGTAGATGGCGCTATTGAGCACACATTCTGACGGGTCACAGATTTTGGCGTAACACCAGAAAAGCTTGTGTTAGTGAGTAGGCTATGCAGGTAAAAGGTAGCAGGATATGTCTTTTTATAAATCTAATTGTATTTTCATTTTATTTTAGAAGTTATCTGCTGTAGTTATGGCTGATAACTGATGCAGGGCCATCACTGAAAAAAGGAAATCTGTCGGGCTTTCAACAGATGGAGACAATTACAGGATTGTAAATAATTCAAAACTGACCCCGAATTGACCCTCAGGTATGTAATATGTCTATTTCATTCATAAAACATATGCTAGATATGCTAATACCTGTTACATAATATACTAGTTGCTAACTTTTTATTATTTAACAAAATCAATAATAATCCCTGCACTGCAATTCCTTTTATTACTCTTCAACCCTAACATATAATTAAGAATTTGACACATATAAATGTGATTTTGAGGTATTTCCAATTGCTTGTGGTAGCCTATGTGATTTATAAAAGAATTCCAAAGAAAATGTTTGTTTGAATGCTTTTGTTCTATTCCCTCCTCCTCTACACCCACACCTCTCATTATTCATTGATCAATACAGTTTAAAGTCCTACCAACTATAGTTTGTACAATTAAAGAAAAGTAGAGCCACATTTGTGGTATAAAATAGACACCCTAGTATTGATCGGGACTGACCTTACAACATTTTGACAGCATTTGTTTTAGCTACTTTATCTCCTAACATTATAAAGGCATGCAAACATGTGAGTGGAATGCAGAAAACAATCACTCAGAAAAGCTGCAAAGGTAGTGTATCATCACTAAAAAAACACAATATATGGTAATCATCACTTAGTCTTTAGTCTCACATTAGGTCATATTTTTACTTTGACAGTACACAGAAACTTAAAGGAAGTGCTGACACAACAATCAGTTCACTACTATTCATGTTATTTGCAATAACGTACACATGAAAATACGTAAAACAGATTCAAAATGTGTAGAGGAGGGTGGCGCTGCAGTGATCCTTTTCAAACTCCTGAATTTCTCTATTCAGTATCATATCAGAGTCACTGCAACATCAGTGGTTTCATAAAATAATTAAATTCAAATAATGTATTTCAATAAACCAAAAATATGAAACATTAACAGAAGCTGCGAGGATGTTTGTATAATTTGATATAGCGAAAAAACGGATTTAAAAAAAAGGTTTTGAGCATGAAACACCCAACAGTCTTAGTTAGTCAGTTAGTCTTCTGGTCAGCAAGAGCATGACACCTGGTGGTAGCTTCATATTAATTTTTTTCTTTGTCTTCTGACGTTTTCTTAAACATTTGACCTTTAAATACAATTGAATCAGATCTAATATTAATTTTTCTGTGACAGCAGGATCTATTCGCACCATGGTAGCTCCTCCTGCTACTATTGAGACACAGAAACATCCATCCTCATTTGTTTTCTGGGACAAGCCTTTTCACTACTACATGGCTGGACTTAACAACTGAAAAATACTCTTTCTCTTTTAACCGTTATTTTTTATTTTTACATTTATATAATACATTAACCTATACAAAAATGAAAATTAGTGCCCTCATAGATATTGTATACACCTTCTAATAAGCAGCTGCTGTATGTTTGTGAATTTAAATCAACTGCTCTTACACTCAAATATTAAATAATAGTAAATGATATGTGAGTCAAAACAGTGCAATGTGTAAAGGTATTTCAAGGGCTTTTGAGAAGCTGTAATGTGAAGTTATATCCACTAGATGGAAGCAGTCAGCCATCAATTCAATGCATTCTGCTCTCATAAAATCTTAATGAAACATCAGAATCAGCTTTATTGGCCAGGTTTGCGTAAACAAACAAGGAATTTGACTCTGGTTAATCTTTGCTCTCAAAGTACACTTTAACATATAAAGAATAAAAACAGAAAGGACAGTAAGAAATATAAAAAAAATACTGTTAAGTATACAGTATAACAATACAGTAGAATTTACAAAAAATAGAGAGAGAGGAAGGAATAGTGCAATATCAGTATAATCTGAAACGCACAAAAACAAACAAAGTACTAGAGAGCGAAGTACAGAGGCTGCCATCCGTGGTGCCATCTTGTATGTAAAGAACATAACCATCCATCAACAGCAACAGTCTAATAATCAGTTATATCATGTTCATATTCATGTTCTCATGATAAAAAAGATAAATCAGCAAGTGAATGCATGCAGAAGATTGTCAAAAAGAAAAGTAGGTGATAAAGTTGATAAAGAATTAGTTTATTAATTTACTTTGGGCTTAACTGACGTGTGGAATAGTAAAAATTGGTGGTGTTCACCTTTTTGTGACCTTTACTACACAATCCATGATGATGTGATTATAAAGCCATAATGAACATGGACTGATAACATAGAAGAGGCACAATACCTAACATGGCCAGGTGATGATGTAACCACATATTTAAAACTGCACCCGCGACCACTCCTGTGTTTGTGTTGGTAGCCGGCAGAGTGCTGAGATGTGTATCAGCTTGTTGAAACCTCTGACTTGTAAAATAGGCTATGTCGTCACTGAAAGCTGTACATTATTACAAGAGCTATCATTTTAGATATCGCCCAGCTACATTGTGACACCTCCCATAAATATATTATAGGACCGGGGGTCCGGTCCATCGGGGTCAAGGCTCACACAACACAACACACACACACACACACACACACACACACACCTCATCAGTATTCTTCCAGTAGTGCAGGATTAAACTGTGTCGGCAGCACCAACTGCACAGGGGCAGCCTCTCATTCTTCGGATTTCTGGGGCCCACCTTTAAGACCCAAAGGCTAAAACTGGGTATTTCAGAACAACTGGAATCTTTATTCAATTACGTCTGTGGGCCCCAAGCCTGTCCCCTGTGTGTTACCCCTGCAGTTCAAACCCCACAGTGCTGTCTTCACAGCGAAAGTCAGGCAGGGATGAAGCCAAATGAAGTGTTTCTAATGAATATGTACATGGAGAGTTTGCTGGTCTTGGAACAGCTCCTGTTAGTTGTGTGAAACAATTGAAGGTCAGGTGTGTGTGTGTGTGTGTGTGTGTGTGTGTGTGTGTGTGTGTGTGTGTGTGTGTGTGTGTGTGTGTGTGTGTCATGTAAGTGTCAATAGTGGGGCAACATCAACTGAATCCATCCATCCATCCATCCATCCATCCATATATTAATATAGGTCATTTTCTAGATTAAACAAACTCAGGGAATTCAGGAAGCCTTTAAGTTGACTTCCTTAATTTCTTTAGACAACTGCAGATCCTTTTTCAGCTTATTTACACTATACTGTATTTACACATCTGGCAGTCACGTTGCAACATAAGAATTTATTTAAAGTGTTTGTCCACCTGATGAATTTAATTTAAGTCCAATATACTCTTCTTTTAGCTCTATTTTCTTCTCCACCAGCTCTTGATGGAATTATCAGGCTCTAAGTTGCTAAATCTCCGCTGTGTTCACCAGCTAGTTGCAAACTTTGTCTGTCTGCCGTCTGGCCCTGGGCTAATGGAAACTTACAGTGGATTTTGTTTGAGCTTTTTTACAGAAAAATTCTGCATCTGGAAACGATGATGCTAATGAGAGTGGTAAGAGTGAACCAAAACAGTAAGGTTGCAGGCCATAAAAGTAAAACAATGAGTTGAAAGATGCTAAAACGACCCGTTGAGGTAAAAAAGAACTGCACAGTCAGGTCATAATTATTTGTAGGTTTTGTCGCTACAAGAGACCCCTTTTACTTACTTATAGTCACTTGTTCCATTGTTGATATAAAATATTGATTATGGCAGCTTTAAATTAGATGTTTTAGTATGCATTCCGAGCGCAGAGGAGGACCATGTAATTGTGTAAAATAAAGTCTTATTGTGTTCATCGTTTACCAGACTATAGCTGTCAGAAGTGTCTTACTGTCTGTTAGATTGAATGGGTTGTGATAGACTAGATATAGAATATACATCATAATGCATATAAAATAAACATACGTTTTTTGTACAAACGTTTTTTATTTTGAAGAAGAAAATGTAAAGAGAAGAAGGTGGTAGCAGGACACAAGCAACACCTCATGAAAGATGACATAACGACAGAATGAGTAATCGTGAAGAGGCTACACATCTGTTCTGATTACACTGTTGTTCAGGTGTTGTTCAAGTGCCAAAGTCATGTGGAATTCCCCTGAAAATGTAAGCTATGACACACAAAAGGTCAACCGACACAAAACACAGGACAGATGAAACAGAGGAAAATGGCACATGGAACTCTGCTGGTCTGCATGTTGTGGTGTAGCAACAGAGCGAATTCCTTGATATGGTGAGCATTATGCAGTACACCAGCCCATTAATCAAACTGAACCACTGTGCAGATCCATTGTTTGTGTGTATGTGTGTGACTCTCTCTTTGCTCTGCAGTAAATTACTTTCCAAGTAATATAAACTTCTACGACAGGATTTTTTCCATCGAGTCAAGCAGAAGGTCATGGTCAGGGCCATGGATTCAGTTATTTGAACAATGAAAGTATGTTTGGGAAGAAATATCTCAAATCTCTAGACAAAAGATAAACAGACCAAAATGTGGCTTTAAGTGCCTTATTCAGGATTGCTTTACAGCTGTAGCTGATTTTGTCTACCACGCATTCTTGGACTCTTGTGAATCATTCATTCAAACAGCTTTTAATTATAGCGTGAAACCTTAATCTTCCTAAACTGCTTACTTATGCACTACAAGTCTTTTTCAAAGTTGATTTCTATTATCAATGACGGATGAGTTTTTGACAAGAACAGGACATATTACAGTAAATGCATTTACAGCACATGACAACATGTATCGCACATTTCTTTAGTTCCCTTAGTTTAACTTTTCTCCCTAAATAAAACACATTGTTTTAATTAAACCAGTGGTTCCCAACCATTTGGCTCGTGACCCTTTTAAAATAGCGTCTTAGCTGGGGTTCCTATAGTCATGTTTCAGATGTTTCAGAGTTGAGCAGTTTCTCCAATGAGAACTCTAAACGCTTTCATAAATAATTTGTGAATAAAATTTTGAAAATCACAAAAAATAGCAGAATTAATTATCTCACAAGCTGTCAGATTTATCTTTTGACCCTTTGGAAGGACCCGATAACTAGGTTGAGAACCACTGGACGGAAACACCGCCCAGTGGTATATAACAGCAAACGAGTATAACAGTAAAAAGAACAATATTTTTATGTTGTTTTATTAATGCCTTAGCCCAGGTATGTTTTGAATTGGCCCTCAGGTATGTTATACATCAATTTTATATTTATATTTTATAAAATAACTTTACAATGCACGATGTGGTTGTACGTCAGTAGTTTATATTAAATTACGTCCCCCTTCCATTTAGTGCCCGGCTTTTATTTCTTTTCAGTCCGTGTTTGTGTTGGCCTATTTTCTTTTTTGTCCCCCTGTACTTGTGTAAAGCGTCCTTGGGTTTCATGAAATGCGCTATATAAATCTAAGTTATTATTACGTTAGTTGCTACAACAAACTCTTAATGCTTGGCTCGTGACACAGTGACAGTGATACCCGGTTTATCTCACAATACATCCAAAGTAGGCTAAGTTACCATATGCAACACTTGAAATGCAAAGATGCATCTGTAACGTATTCTCTTATTGTAAATGAATGATTTTTTGTCTGAGCAAAACATTCATTGCAACTATATGACCTCCCGGTAACGGTAACTCAGTAATACAGTGGCAATACAGCACCGTAAAGAAAAAGCAGGTGTGGTAAAAACACTACCGCTTTGTCCAAAGCGGCCGCTAGAATCAACACAAACTGAAAGTTACATATAGCCACTTCAAAACTAGCTCCACGTCAACCAGCTTCAACAGTAAAATACTGCTTATGCCTTCATGCATCAATCATCAATGTAATATAATAATGTATCAGTCATAGGCCATTTTACTGCAGAACATGTAGTTGTTAGTTTAAGTACATTTTACTGGTAACACTTTTACTTAAATAACATTTGAATGCAGGACTTTTAGTTGTATTTAGGTGTTCTTACATTATGGTATTGGTACTTTTAGTAAAGTGAAAGATGTGAGTCCTTCTTCCACCACTTTGATTAAGTAAAAAAATTTCATCAGACCCCTGCCTATCTGCTCTGAAAGCCAGAGTGAGGTAAACAATGTCACAGAGATTTGTTTACATCAACGTCTATCCCAGACCAGGTGACGCGTCACCTTCAAACGTTCATCCCCAGCAACACTGCTTAAAACAGAATCTAACTCTAAATTGCTTTGGAACAACCTTGTGGAATTGTGTGGTTAGCTTTATATGTCAAGCGATAGCGACGTGAAACCAGTCATATAAAGTTACAGCTGTTTAAAGGACTTCATCTAGTTGTGTTTGTTTCTACTGAAGATTCTTTACACAAACACAAAAGCAATTCCTGTTGGGATCAACTTCCCAGAAGAAGGACAGTAACAGCAACAATGTTTCAGCTATAAACACAAAGCCACATAGCTTGATGATGCTTTGTTCATTTTAAGCAGTGTGATGAACAACTGAGGCTCCTCTCGCTGCCATGAGTCTCATGATCAAACTTCCTCAGCAGACACAAAGAAGTTGGTTACACAAAGACTCACTTGTCTTTATCCTTAACACCATGTTTATATGAAAACACAAGTGCTGCCTTCATAATGACTGCAAAGGTCAAAAGGGGTTCAGGATCAGTTCCTTCAAGTTATCCCACCCCTTCCCCCTCTCTCTTGGCCACATCCAGCCAAATAAAACCACTGCAACTAGTTTCATCAGACAGTCAATAGTTGCATTGATCTGGCTTGCATTCACATTGATTTTGGATACCTAAAGTGAATGTGTAAATGAGCAAACACTATTCCTGAGCTATAGCCACAAGCATATAAATACATTTAATCCATTCACTCGCACTAGTCAGACTAAGTATTGGATTTTTTTTTCAAAATAAAATCTCTTTAACTAAAGAGATGAATTAAGCCTATCTGCTGTAGCAGTGTGCTGTTAAACCACACTCAAACACATTTTAATGACCCTAACATTATCTACAGTAAGAATAGTTACATTTATATATATAAAGACAATAGAAAGTGTCTTTTCTGAAACAAATAAATATAAAGTGTTAAATCTCTGCCTTGCTTATTTGCTATTTCAGACTTCCTTCATAATTACTTCGATGAGTGCTCTAGATTATAATAATGTGATTAATGTGATAATACCACAATGCTGTATTTCAATCTTTTCCGACAGTCATTGCCTCAACTCAGGCTTTATCTCTAGCTGAGTGTTTTGACAAAGAAGAAAAACAGCCACTGTAGGGCTCACTGCATGAACAGAAGGGCTGACTATGCATTATGTATATGTGTGCGAGAAAACCTAGAGGGTGTACTGTGGACAGTCTGTGTAAATATACGTGTAAATAGCCCAAGTAGCTTTTCGGCTGAGGAAGACGCAAAAAGGCAGGCCAGTCCTGAAGAAGACCAACAGGATAAACCAGAACTATTTTCTTATCGCCAGCAACAACCATTGTAAAACTGTATTCATGACAACAACATCACATGTGCACACACAACAGTGCTGCATAGTTAACCAACTAACCGTCAGACTGGATTGGGCTCTTTGCCTGAAAGGGATTAATCATCACACTCTCTACAACAAAATATACATTATATACATGGTGCTTCTGGTTAAAGCTGCACCAGTCAATATTTTTACATTAACAATGGATCAGTTCAGAGCATTTTACCTTCTTTCAACTCACTGTTTTGGTATTACGGCCCCTAGCTTTAATAGTTTGTTCACCTTCACCACTCTCATCATCGTTGCTTTTCAGACTCTTCTTTTTAAATACATTTAGAAAACTCCCACAAACTGTCTGACTTACTGTTGGAATATTTATTAATTTACGACATTTCGATCTGTTTAACTTTCATCAGGTACCTGAATTTTTATCCAAGTTGGGCTTTCCTCCGACGCATGTGTCACATATTTAGGTGTGCAGAGACATTTTTTAAATTTGTTAAGGGACACTTTCAGTAAAAACTTCATTATGTGATAATATGTCAAGTGACCAAATGAATGCTGCTTTAAAGCCACTTTGTGTAATTGTTTTGTAATTGTAGCATATTTTAAATTATTGAGATGGCTTAAGCCAAACTGGATGTTAAGGGGCTAAGTAGTTTAATTTGGCAAAATACTGTATTTGTGACTGTAAAATGTGTGCATCATCATTGATCTGCTATCAGCTGTATTAATATGATAGTCTGAATGACATACCAGTTCCCAATGCTGCAAATCCTCTCACTGACACAAGTTTTACCCAGAAAAGTTCTAAAGTGAAAAAGTCTAAAGTGTACCGTTCCCTGTGACTGTGACGCATGGGACGATGTGGTCTCTACAGCATATCAGAAGGTCAGCCACTGAGTCAGATTGTTGTTCTCCGCCTCAGGAAACTAGATGTATGTGGGACATTGGCTGCCTCTGGGTCTGGAGGGAAAAACCTCTCACCCTCAAGACCTTTCCACAGTCCTCTCAGCTGCCAACCACACACACACACACACACACACACACACAGACAGACAGACAGGCGCACGTGCACGCGCACACACACACACAAACAAACACACACACACACACACACACACACACACACAACCTAGACACATAAATGCACTGAATTCTATCTATGGCATCCTCAACCAAGTGTGCTGGTGTGTGTCAGCCTGACCACACAACGATGCAGGGAGTCGTGTGGCTGGCGTCACTCTGTGGTAAATTAGTACTCATGTTATAAACAGATTATTTTAGTCTCTGATTACGTGCGTACCAAATGATGGCTTAGCTTAAACACCACTGACTCTGCCCAAGTGTTGTCTCTTTGATTACACAGAGGAGGTCTGGATGATAATTATGTATTATACTAAAGAAAGTTGCACAGAATGATTTCCAAAAAAGGTTAAAGGTATCACTAAAACGTCTACTACTGAATCTTCTATAAGTGGAATGGAAAAGTTTGTTGATTGGGATTATTGCAGTTGCTATTGATGGAGTTTTTGGTGGAAAGTAACTAATTACATATACTCAAATAATGTACTTTTTAAATCATGATACTTGCACCTGAGTGGCTTTATACCTCTCCATTTCAAAGGGAAATATTCTACCTTTTACTCCACTACATTTATTTGGCTGCCATAGTTACTAGTTAATTTTCAGATTATGATTTTACATAAAGAAACCCTGAAGAATATGATTTATAAAATACAATATAAAATGAAATCAGTTGTTGCCAACATTTTTGGCTTGTGAACCCTTACTGAAAAGCAGTGACTTGTTGGGCTCCACTTTATGTTTCTGATATCTTTGAGTTTTTAGCAGTTTCACCAAAAGAGACATTCCCCCTCAGAACTTCTCACATGGGTCATTTTAATAAATCAGATTTATCTTGAGACACTTAGGAGGGGCTCGACCCTTAGATTGGGAACCACAGGAGAAAACTACCTAAATGTATAGTTACCGTAAAACCAGATCCACTTCGACCTGCTCCAAGTAAAATGCTGCTTACACATTGATGCATCAGTATTAAGAATAATAATGCCATATATAATCAGAGGTCTCAAAAGTATTCACATTCATTACTCAGGTAGAAGTATAGATACTAGGGTTTAAAAAGACTTCTGTAGAAGTTGAAGTATCAACTCAAGCTTTTTACTCAAGTAAAAGTGTAAAAGTACTGGTTTCAAAACTACTTAAAGTACAAAAGTAAAAGTAATGTAAGGGGAAAAAATGCCATTAAGGACAAAAGCTTAGGCTGCGCCACAGGGGCTTATAGTGCACTACCCCACCGCCACAAAAAACATTTTTCTAAAGGCCATAATGACTATAATGTTATATTAAAATGTTAATGTTGAAAAATTTGGGATGCACCTGTTTCAGCCGCATTCATGCCCATTGAAAATGAACGCATTTTAGTACAATGTAAATACATTAAAGAACCATATATGTGTACTACTGAGCATTAACATGTCTTTCATGGAGCGGGAGATATGATGACTAGTTGCCTATAAGTATTGTAATGGTGCAAAAAGTCAAACTTCAGAGGCATGTTATTAATAGCCTTTATTGGAATGTAAATGTACATCCAAGCTTAGCTGCAGGAATTTGTGAGGGCAACGGATGTAAGATAACAAAACTGGACAAGAAAATTGCCGGTGCTTGGTTGGGACATTTCGCTCAAGTTCTCTTGAGTCTCTGCCACGGACATCTTGGTACTAGGCTACATACGTCTGCTATTTCCTTGCTGGAGTGTGACGTGATTTGTGTCATGTACAGGTGCGATGGATCATTTACAAACCAATAGGGTGTCGGAATGGTATATGTTTACTTCTCATCCAACCACAATCAAATTCACTCTATCCGGATGGCGCGATTTATCTGGATAGTTTTTTTTTTGTGTGTGTGTGTTTTTTTGAACGATGACAAGCCAAAATAAAAACAAGCTGAACTGAAATAAGAGAACGAGGCTATTTTGAAAGTGTAAGGAGTAGAAAGTACAGATAATTGCGTGAAAATGTAATGAGTAGAAGTAAAAAGTCTGCTGTAAAATAATTACTCCAGTAAAGTATAGATACCCAAAATTTCTACTTAAGTAAGGTAACAAAGTATTTGTACTTCGTTACTTGACACCTCTGTATATAATAATATATCAGTAAAAGGGGCCATTTGACTACATAAGTACTTTTACTTTTGAAACTTGAAGTATATCGTTGTACAAGTAAAGGGTCTGATGTACTTCTTCCAGCACTAATGTAAAGAATATGTCAAGTGGTTATGATGGCTTTCTGATTGCACCGTCAAGTTTCCCTTTCCATTCCCTTCTCCATCTTTCTCCGGATGCAGCCGCTGTTTCCGCATACAACCAGGAAATGAGGAGTGTTAAATGCTCCTGTGTGTCACACCAGGGTAACGCTAAGAATTACACACGGACTAGCTCAGTTTTTCTGTTGAACCCCTTCCAGTCATTACAACAAATGAAACACCTCTGCATGCATCATACACTCAGACACAGAGGCGGAAAGGGTGGAGGGTAAACTACACCCTATTTACAGACCTCATCAACCTCCTCTCTCTCTCTCTCTCAAAAAACACATGTGCACTTTCTCTTTGCTACCATGCTACACCATATCATTTTGAGAAGACCAAATGTGGGTGTTGTCTGTCTCTGGTGAAACCACGCCACACAGCTGGTTAGAGAAATGGCTGTGGCAATACCTTAATAGAAACTATGACTGTTTATGTTAGTCAGAGAGAGTTCAGTGGAAAGATAAGTGGCGATTTGAAAGAATTAACATCACCAAAATGACATGATGTACTGTATACCCTCCTCTGTGTGTATGTGTGTGTGTGTGTGTGTGTGTGTGTGTGTGTGTGTGTGTGTGTGTGTGTGTGTGTGTGTGTGTGTGTGTGTGTATGTGTGTTCTTGTTTAACTATATTTATGGGGTACAAAAACCGGGAGTCCAGTATACTTGTGGGGTCCGGACAACTTTGTGGGGCCAAAATGCTGGACCCCACAACTTTAAAGGGCTGTTTGAGGGTTAAGACTGGGTTTTAGGATTAGGGTTAGAATTAGGTTGTGGTTAGGGTGAGGGTAAGGGTTAAGGTTAGGCATTTAGTTGTGATGGTTAAGGTTAGGGTAAGGGGCTAGGGAATGCATTATGTCAATGACGGGTCCCCACAAAGATAGTGAAACGCACTGTGTGTGTGTGTGTGTGTGTGTGTGTGTGTGTGTGTGTGTGTGTGTGTGTGCAACTCTACTCTTTGGAAATCAGGGACTTATGGATCACAGGGTAACAAATAAAATTTGCAGGTTTAACCAGAAGACACGTATACTAAGAGTGAAAGCGACAGCAGACATAAAACTCACTCATTGTTGAGGTCAAGCAAGTAACCTTTAACTTGCCGACTATCAGTAGGGGAGATGACCCACACATTGCACCCTGGGTATGTAGGCCATGTTGTTCCCATAACAGAACCAAGATATGATTGTAACTTTTTTAAATTATTTGTTTTTTTAAGGGCATCATTTTTATACTTTTAGACTTTTTTATGACAAATTATAAAACAGGTAGCTCAAATCAAGCAATCTGACTGGTTCATAGCTGTAATATGATAGCCACCTACCACGGCTATGATGTCTAATTAGACAACAAGACATATAAGACAAGTCTAATTAAAATAAGTATCACTCCGCGTCTGAGAAAGAAAAACGTTAGACTAACAACCTTACATCTGGTGCCACTGAGGGAAGCCGTTCATCTACACACACTGCCATGACACAGAGCTGGTTTAAAATCGGCAAAGTATCCCTTTAAGTGTACGTTACATTTAGAATATTTTAACCACTTTACCTTGCCGTCAGACAGCCTTTTCCGACAGGGAACTAAAGCCGTTATCTATGCTCTCTTCAAAGCCACCAGACAAAAACAGTAATTTTACCTTACTGGAGTTGCTGCTCTACTGCTGCCTCGATTGGTTAGTTGCTGCTCTACTGCTGCATTGATCAGTTAGTTAGCTAGAGAATAGGCTACTATACTACTGTATGACATTTTTCTACTATGACTGCATCACAGCAAATGCCCCCGAGTAGGACAAGTGCCTTAACCAATCTCTCACTCAAAGCACTTTTCGGACAATGTATTGCTACAGTATATAAACTGAATGCATACTATGTATACATGTTTTTACTGTTGTCTACTGAAATCTAATCCACTGCATTAAGCAATAATGCACAAGTGAAAGGTTTGTATTGTAAAGCATCTGCAGAAACTACAGTAGGCTATTTAGTGTGTGTTAATGGTAAACTAACATTATGCACATATATAACAATGGACTTTCAGAAAACGGCGGGGCTAAATCTAAGTTTAGTAAGAGCAGTAGCATGAGAGTAAAACAAAACTCTACACACAAGAGGTTGTTTTAGCATTCAGTTGTAGTATGTGAGGAAAAAACACATTCTTCAACTCTTCTTGTAATGCTGCTGGTTTGCTTCTTTCTCTTTCTCTATCTCTCTCTGATTATCTGGCCTATTCATTTGGACCACAGTCCAGTGATCAATTTCTCCTCTTTCTCCTAAAATCACAATTAACAGGATGTCCGACACCAGGTCAATTAAAACGGCTAAACCCACTAAGACACTGCCAAAGGCTCTGCCCACTCACTGTTTGCTTTTAACTGGTGAGGAAAAAGAAGTGTTTGTGTGTCAGTGTGTGTAAGGATCCACTATGGGAAAACTGGCAATGTTTTGCACTTAGTGAAAAGATATGGGCTTCTGTGTTAAACTCAAGGCCAAGTCCCAACTACAGCATTGTAAAGCTTGCTGTCAAGGACAGCAAGGACGGAATTAATTATGTTTCCTTAATCCTGAGTGACACATGTTTATGATTGATGCAATAAACAACTTGTTCCGTTATTTTCTTGAAGGTAATTCAAACATCACCCCCATGTTATCAACATTATTCAAAGTTCTGCCTTTTATAACAAACATAATTCACCCTTTGTACATTAAATCCCACTAATTTCCCATGCAGCTTCAGACAGACATTTAGATTAATCAAGCCTGACTTGAGCGGTTGTCGTGCTGGGGAGGAATGCTCCTCTTGACTCTCTACGTGTTTGAGGATAATTGCTACTGATTACTATGTGTACTCACTGCTCACTGATGAGGAAAGACTCAAACACACATATGCTCACAAACACATAGACACACTTTGTTGTCCCCAAAAGAAACACTCAGTGTACAGACAAAGGCGCATGTGTGCCGATAAACACCCCGTTATCTGCTTCAGCACATACCTGTAGAAGAGGAGGCTTGTTTATTTGAGCTGCTGTGTCTCTTAAAGACATTCCAGTGTGGTTTTCCCACGCTTAGGGTGGTGCTGCTCGCTGGTGAGGGTAGTGGTGGTGGATGGGCTTGGGGCAATGGCCTTTTGGATTTTGTGTGTATAGTCAGTGCACGAAGGGCTGAAAAAGCTTCGTCTGTCCACCACAATACATAACTCACATTCCTCTGAGACATGTCCAAACATGTTGGAAAGGATTATGCAAGGACACACACACTTTCTCACTGATGTAGTTTTTTGGAAAAAGGAATGTGGGTATATGCATGCATGTACGTGTGCCTACCTGGATGAGGGGATTTTAATACTGCAGGATTACTGATGTTTTTTAACTTTGATCTCAAATCAACCCACTGCATCTAAACACGGATGCAAGATGCAGCTTTGCCGAGTTTGAAAAGAGGGCAGCAACAGTCAAGCTTTAAAAAAAAAATGGGCTGGATAATCCCGCTATCATTAGAGACACAGTTAAAACAGAAATAGATGTTATCAGCAAGGCTCCTGTGGCCAGACAAAACTGAAGATAGAAAACGGTTTACTGTCTATTTTTGCATAGACATGCATGAGCATGCACGCACGCACACACGCACGCACGCACACACACACACACACTTTGCTGTTAAGGCCCACTGCAACATCCCCAAAGCTCCCATTGTCAACGTATGTCAGCAGTGTTTTGGTGAAACCAGACTCCGCAGACATCAGAGGGCCAAAGAAGCAAAGCAGAGAAGAAGGATCCTCCCTCTTTCTTTCTCACCCCCCAGCTGCCAGGGAGGGGCAGCTCTGTGCCCTGATTTATACCCTGCAGGTGTCCGTGCACGTGTAATGTCAGAACAAATCGGCCCCTTCAGTGTATTTTACTATTTAGATAAGGCAGTAAAGTGAAACACTGAGATGAATGCTTCACACTTTGAGCCCGCTCCATTAATTCTGCACTGTAAAACTCTGCCTCTAAGAACCTCTTTCTGCTGTTGCCACTCCACATTATACATTTCTTTAGAGGCAAAACACCAATGAACATCAACTGTTATTTATCTGAATTAAGTGCTTTGTAATATTTTCTTGTAAAAAGGTATAAATAAACAGCAGTCAGCGAGTTGTTTGTGTAATCCATGACAATGGACTCCAAAACTTACAAATGCCAGCTGTATATGCCTGCCATGTATTCTTAGATCACAAGATAGGACCATCCATCTTCATCTGCACACTGAAAGGGATATAGGGAACAACTGTTCTGCAATGCACTCTGACTCATATGTTTATGTACCTTTACCCATTGGTTTATATCCAAGAATCTGCTCTAATATTAAATGTTTAAAGGATAAGACTGGTGATATTATTATCAATAAATCTCATACAAACAATGACATCAATTAGCCACATTGTTGCACTGAGTGACTTGTCATTAAAATAAACACTGGCCCTGTAGTTTATATTGAGTCAATCCCACATAATCCGTCCTGCTGTCATAAATGCAAAATCACCACGTGTATGAACCCGCAGCTGAAAATCCCCAACAAATGCATTTTTTACTCGTTTGAGTAGCATTTAATTATCGATTTATTCATATTTGTACCGTATCTGTGAATTGTCCTTTATGTACTACTCTTTGTGCCTTTTAATTGCCCCTCGCGGTCAAATAAAGTTATTTGAATTTAATTGAACTTGCCAAGCACTAGAGTTACCACAACGTTGAGGAAAGTATTTCACTTAAAAAAACCAAAAAACAAAGTTACATTTTGATGACGTCATCAGTGATGGGCCGAGAGATGGACAACACATTGTTGGTTTGGTCTTGTCACAAATCAATACACCATTAAAAAAACAGGATTCCGGCCTGTGTGTAAACATGATTGAGTCTCGTCTGCTGAAAAAGTGACAGACAATGATGCTGTGAAGTACCTGTTTGCCTGCATGTCTGTGATGTTTACAGGAAACACAGATTGTGTACTGTGGGTCTGTTGACACATGCAAGCACAGATGGCACATAGAAAACATAAACAGTATGTCTTTTCTTTGTAAGGTGTTGACAAGATTACAAGTATCAGATTCAGAGAGAACAGCAAGCAACAAAGGGAACTATTTCACTTGTATAAATCTAGGAAATATTTCTAGCATTTATTGATTGCATTGTTTTTTATCAGCAGTTCTCCCTCTGTGTCTTAGTTTCTGCCTGAACCAGCCCTCCCTCAAACACAACCTCAGAGTCCGTCTCTTCTTTCAGTTTCCCAGAGGGATAGTCTTGATAAAGGGTATACTATTAGAAAAGGTGGAGGGAAAAGTGATGGGGTGATAAGAAAGAAAGGCAGTGGGGTTGGCAGTGGGGTGCTGGGGGGGGGGGGGGGGCAGGTCAGTGCTGAATCAGCTCTTCCTAAAACCCATCACACGATCTATTCCAGAGTTTCCCCAGGGAGCAGTTATGTTCTCAAGGCTCCACGCTCTATATAACGGGAACATTCATTGGACAGACAGCACTTAGTGACAGGGATCACATTACTGGGACGGGGAAATAAGTGGGAGAAAGGCTTCGTGTAACTGCTCATGTATGTAACAAAGACTGAAAATGAGTCAAAGCGTGAGAAAAGTCGAAGCCCACGTGATTAAATATAAAGATCCGAACATCCTTGAGGGTAAATGTACAAATGATGGCTCTTTTATGGCTGATAAGTTTCCATGTGAATGCCTGCAAGGTAAAAGGGCAGGCTGGTGGGATGATGTTTTTAGCTGTGTCACCATGCAGTGTTATTTCCATCTGTCCCAGAAGGACAGTGTGAACTTAGGTCATATACTCTTAAATATGATTTAATGTCTTTCCATATCTGTCAAAACAGTACTGCTTATCCCCAGATTCAGCCCACTCAGTGCATCTCGACAATAGGGAGAAACCTGGAGTAGGTCAAGGATCATCATTTAAAAGTCAGCCGAGCTGACCAAACCGCCAAGAAGCTGATGCTCGTATACCGCCATTTGTAATTGGCTGACAGGAAGGAAACGGATGAATACCAGGAAGTAAGGTTCATTGAAAAGACTAAACGGCTGCAGTGGCCTTGGTTGCTAGCGGAATGAAACATGAAACATTCCCTGAGTCTGCCCAAGTCTGCCTGCTGTTGCTTAGCAACACTGATTAGGTTTAATCACCGAGAGACCTTTATCTGCTTGTGACTGCAAATTATGCCCTGCCCTTTGGAGAGGTCACTCAAGATAGTGTGTGAAGTCATGATATGCTGATGTGTATCTGAGGATCACTACATCAGTTCATTATTCTATTGTAATTAATTCTTTTCTGATATTTGGGTGGTTGATATGGATAAATCTTTTTATTTTTTTTTATTTTTATATTGCGATATCGGTATTTAGCGTGATATAGTACATTTTCTAGAAATTCAATTAGAAAGCCGGTTAACTGAATTTTCCCATCTGACTAGTTATAAGATAAGAATCCTGTCAGCGAGGTCTTGAATATTCACTTGATGATTACATATTGTGTTAAAAGACTGAAGCTAAAGCTGCATGTCTCAGGTAAAAAGTCAGCATCCTCACACTGATGATCTATGTAAAAAATAAGGAAAATTTTAAAAATCTGCATGATTCTTGTATTGCAGTGTACAAGGGCAAAATCTTCAGTCAGGCATCAGGGAGACCCCCTGGCTTAGAGTGAAAGTGGAACCTTTATAAAATTTTAAAATAAAACAT
Source organism: Sander lucioperca (assembly GCF_008315115.2). Classification (NCBI taxonomy): domain Eukaryota; kingdom Metazoa; phylum Chordata; class Actinopteri; order Perciformes; family Percidae; genus Sander; species Sander lucioperca. The sequence continues at coordinate 5,050,261 of NC_050186.1, forward strand.
TAAAAAACAATGCCCACACACCTTGCACAAAGTCAGGCTTGTTTTGAAATTTTTTTATCAAACACTAGGTATTTTTTCTCATGTTGGATGTACAGTAAAACACAACACATCTGGAGCGATAAGAAATGTGATTTTTAGTAAGCAGATAAGAAAGAAGTATTCCTTTTCGTGCTTTACTGTTTTCACTATCCATTTATCAAAAAACATTTAAGACTACGTCTCCACAACACGTTTCTCACAATCAGCACTCCACCTTCTCTCACACTCTCCCTTTATCGCTGTGAATTCCCTCCTATCACCTGATCAATCTCCTTTCTCTGCCTCTCATTGTGTGCATGTCTGCCTCACCTTTCTTCCTCAGTCTCATTCTCCATCCTTATATGGAAACAACAGGTAAAAGCTTTTCTTACACGGTTCCCTGAACCTACAAAAGAGGGGAGAGAGAGCAGCCATCTTATAGAGGCCATAAATGATTAATTACAGGTTTGAGATGTTTTCATTTCATATTCCTCTCCCACAGGGTATTACTTTCTCTTGTAGGCTACATCTCATGTAAAAGTGAACGAACAATGGAGATGCAGGGAAGAGGAAGCAGAGCAACGGTTAGAGTGTTGCAGTTTTGAATGACTATTAGAAATACCAGAAGAGCAGAAAATGAAATAAAGATAACAAAAATAAAAGTTTTTGTCTTAAAACTAATCAAAGTCCAAGATTATAAATTAACATTTTCACGTTCATTATTCCCCCTCTATCACAATAATACTTTAATTTTTAAACTTTGGGTACCTTATTCTGAAGGTGTCTGTATCAAAGCACTGTAACCCCACTCCATTTATCATTTTCAATCTACATTTGCTCTACGCCATCAAAAGCATTGTTCTTTCTAGATTACTCTAGCAGTGCCTGAGTGAAGCACAACTATGTGAGCCAATTGGATTTCTTGTGTTACTGTGTTAAGAGGCATAACAGCACTCACAGACATATACTGTATCAACACACTGCGCCACAGGACAAAAAGAGACAGCTAATGGACCACAGCAGTTATTTATCAAACCGCTGATACAAAGAGACAGATGGCAGGATGTACATACGTATGCGTATAAGACAGCTGTGGCTGTCATGCTTGTTTGACGTAGACCTTCCCAGGTCTTGCTTCCTGGCTTTCACTTAGAGGAGCACAGTGGGTACTGCATTTTTCTGTGTGTGTGTGTGTGTGTTGTCTAGATGCGCGTCTGTCTGAGGGGAAACCAACGCTTTCATGAGTGTGTGTTTTTCTACACTCAGGTTTCGGTACCAGCGTCTACGTGTACGTGTCATGTCATGCCTTCGTCAAAGCGCGTGTTCGCAGTAAATCTCACACTGTGCCTCAAAGCAGTTGGCAAGGAGATAGAGACAAAGGGAATTTTCTTTAAGCTGTAGCAGCTCTTACGTGTGCATTCCTCTCATACCAAAAGCCGGCCAACGCCAAGATTAAACAAAAGAAAGATACCTTTGACTTGTATATTTATTCAGGAAGTCCCATTGAGATCAAAGTTTGTGAGACATGCACAAAAAAGCAAATCAATAATGCGATAAATGAGAGACACTTTACAAATGCTTTACAAAACTTTCAACACAGTTTAAATGCATGCTAAGTTGATTAATAGAAAATGCTGCACTGAAATATGCAGTTCACTTCACAATAGCTCATACATTAAGCTGCTTCATTTTAGTAACACGCCCCTAAAACACTGTCCATCTTTGCATAATTTTGGTGATTTTGACTCTTTTCTCCGACTGCACTTGTTTGTCAGATTTATGCATTAAAAGAACACTCCACTGACTTAGCATTGTCAGACTCTCAATGTAGTTTTTTTTTTTAAAAAAGGTTAAAAATAGATACAGCAGAACCAGAGTTATCAACTTTTTAAATCCACATATTCTCGTCATAACCTGGTGCCTACATTACCCACAATAAAGTGACATCACTTGAGGCAACATTGAAGGAGTTCCCCCATTAATTAAATGATAATGTCTGATTAAATGATCAGTTACAATAACACTTTTATGGAGTTTTTTTCCCAGTTTGACATAGTTATAGTTCATGTACAGCTTTTGTCCATTGGATTGGTATGTATTCGGAAACAAATGTCAGTGTTAATAATTTATTATGCATCTAAAATGGCAAACTCACAGTCATCTAACTTTGATTAGTCATGCATGTTGACACATGAGCAACACGAGTCGGTGCTCATGTGAGTCATTTTAGTCACCAGCTAATAAAACCAAAAGGTGTCTGAGTTTGCCGTGTCATTAATTTTCATTTTTTGTCATCATCATCACATTCTGCTAAATGGTTGCTCATGACCAAACACTTAAACAATGAGGGAAGTGTGTGTGTGGGGAAAACAATAGGTTTTGTGTTCCAGACTATAGGATCCTGTGTGCATGATCTGACTGGACCTTGAAGAGAAGTAACTGTCACTTGCTGGCATCACACAGACAGGAAGCAGATCACTGATTGATCTAGTTTCAGTTCCCCTGGCAGCTCAAAAGCAGGAAGTCAGAGGTATAAGCAAGAGTGGCCACAGACAATGACCAACTTTAAAATATATCAGTAAAGAGGACCACACACTGAACCACACAGACTTATACACACCATGACTATCCTGGGACTGTGTGCATGATTATGAGACATGATGTATGACCAAAAACATGCTTGCACTGCTTTCTTTTGTGTGCAGCACCCTAAATGAGCTTATTGTTTCACTATCTGCAGAAAAAAAACACACTCGGCAGATTCCTCATTATGACCGAAATTTATCACATTTCCCACAAAATGTTTTCTCATCAAAAAAAGAGCTTGATGGAAACAATTGGACTATATTCTGTGCTTGCAATTGGAGCTGAACTGCAACATCTCTGCATGTATGGAGTAATAATCCATACTGGCACACATTTGGATAATTCCAGGATGAATCAAAAGGAAGCACCAAGAAAACTGCTACAGAAGAAAACTCAGTGGCCTAATTTGAGTTCTCACGTGTGAACTCACGAGTTAACTTACAATACTAAGATTGTCCAGAGCTACACTGCAGTACAAGAATGCTGCATCTTTATTTGCATGTCATCTACATGGATCATCAGCTGCTGGGGATGATGATGAGAATGTTTTCACAGAGTTCTTGTTTTAAAACGCATCAGCCACGTACATTAGCTTAATTAGCAAGCTAGCTATAGCTGATAAAATCAGCTACCGACAGTTGTCATTTTGGCCGACGAAATTGAGAGTTGCCAACTACAAATGAGAAGCCCACTTTTGTCTGAATTCAATGACACACTGTTTAAAAAATAACTCTGAATTTCAAGCATTTCATTTAATTTTTTACAGTCTATGATTTCAAGTGGTAAATCTGCCCCAGTTATTATTGTAAACTGTAATGCTGGGCGAAAAAACTGAAAACATGTCTAGTTTTCAAACACCCAGCTCAGGATTATGTGTGTGCATAAATGTGTGTATGCACAAAAATAATTCCTCTTCTGCAGTGCTGGGTGTAACGCGTTACAAGGCTGGTAGCAGAGCAATCGTGGCAAGCGAGAACAAAGCTAACTTTTGAGAGCGTTTTAAGCTTCGTGCCACGAAGTTGGTGGCTTTTTGCTGGACGGCGCTCTGAGCCAGGCAGACACAAAGCTGACAACCTCATAGATGGATGCGGTGGAGATGGCCTCATACATACACGCAGCGGACTGCTGTGGACTTGTGTCGGTTGCACGGACACGCAAAGATTTCCAGAAAAGAGGCTGCATGTGTCTACGACAATGCACGGACCATCGTAGCTGTGCGACCGGTACATGCATTCAACCCGCGCTGGACTCGTTCGTAAAGAATCAGCCGTCACTCTGTGAGTAGAGAATCCAGTCTGCACTGCAGTGTAGTTCAGATACTTCACTGATAAACCATAGATTGGCTTTATGGTCAAAGATAGTTTTTGTATAATTAACTTCAGTCTCTGCCAGAGATGCCTGCTTTTAAAAGTAACGTAAAAGTAACGAGTAAAGTAAAAAGTTACTTTCCATAGGGGGTAACTAAGTAAAGTAACGGATTACTTTTTTAAGAAGTAACTAGTAACGAGCAAACACTACTTTTTAAATGTAACTTCCCCAACACTGCTCTTCTGTCAACACTCAAGTGAAAAAGTGCACCTCAAATTCAAGGATTTCAAAGTGATCCAAATGTAGCTCAGCGTAAATTCTCTCAGGGAGACTTCATTAACGTTAACACTCTTCTCTTAAACTGATCAGCTGGTTTGTGGGAATTAAGTTTGTGTAAGCCAATCAGAATTGGGCACATATGTTCAAGCCAATCACAGCATGACAACCATGTTTTAAATCTCTTCCCTGCTTCTGTCAGTTGTCTTTTCAGACGAAAGCGCGACCCGCCTCCTCCCCTTCTACCTCCAGGCATCTTCAACCACGGTGTTCTCGGTCTTCATCCGGCTGATGGCTCCCTTTTGGCTTTTTCGTCCGGTCTTCAGGTTTTTTAGTCGCCACCACCAATGGCTAGACTCTATCGGGGGATATGTTTGGGTTTTTCTAAACCTCTAAAAATATATATATACCTTTTTACGATGGAGTCTAATCTCCAAAGTTTATGTACTTCTTACTTTGCACTTGTAACTTACAAATAAATGTTTGCATATTTGCAACGAAGTCTCTCCTGATTGAAATAGTTCTGCAGCCCCAACTAGCATTCTGCAGCGGTGACTAGTCTAATGATTAAAAAAATAGCCATCCCTCTCCCCAAACACTCTCACACACACACACACACACACACACACACACACACACACACACACACACACACACACACACACACACACACAGAGCATAGCCAATTAAGTAAGATGAGCAGCAAAGCTTGGGGTTACTGGAAGCACACAAAAGGCTTTTGTAGAGCTGCCCCAAACTGACACACACTGGTTGAATGTATGGGAAAAGATTAACTATGCATACATTACTATGTGGCCAGCAACCATTATAGACTCCTGTGATTCACACAGATTGTGCCTCCTTTCTATATGTTCACACTGTTTTACAGTAAAGTCTCTCAGACCAATTATTTTGAGAACTGAAGCATGTGAAAAGATGTGCCTCAAACCCCCCAGAGGACAGAGGTTTCCATGTTCACATGCCTGAATTTGACAACATTTTGAACGTTTCTTTCCTTCATTTAAAAAGCAAAGTAGTGAAAGCTGGAGAGAAAATGGAAGAGATTAAGTGGCGTCGGGGAAATAGAGGGAGAGCGGTTTGGACAAAGAGTGACCCCTCACACAGCAAAAAAAAAAAAATCATTGTTCAAGCATAACAGAATCATTATTAAATGAGACAAAGAAGAGGAAAAGAAAAGGAAAACAGAAAGAAAAGAGAGACAGGACAGAAGAGTGGGCATGTCTTGACTCATCCAGACAGACAATAACTGACTGACACAGTGTCTATGGTAATAATTCAACATATTGTGTTTTTGTTGGGAAAGAAAACCAGAAAAGACGAGTGTGAAGCCAAGATAGGATTGTGGCTGGATTTTTTTTAATTGTGTATCTGTGTTGTGTATGCATGTTTATTAAAATGTGTTGTATATTTATATTTACTTTGTAAAGTCAATATAGCCATAAATGTGAAGTAAATAGTTAATAGACAATATCAGTTGTTTATACTATGAATAATTAGCTCATTTTTAAGTATTCGGTACCCACACTCTGTTTCTTATTAAGCTATTTTAATCTTTTATCCTGAATACCTCCCATCTCACAAAATACATACATTTATGCAAACAGATGCCAACATGGGTGCACATAAAGACAGTTGATTTGATTTCTTCACACACCTCCATCGATATCATGCTCCAATCTGCATGGGGTTGTATGAATTTGAATAGTTGCTTTTCTCCATCTTTACACGCACGCACGCATAGAGTGGTATCGATCTTCACATCTAACTTTCGCCGTGTTTCCTAAAATGTTGGAGGAGCTGAGGTTTATGTTTGATTTACATTTGTCATTCATTTGTAATCTATACTTTATAGATTTTTTTTCTTACACACAAACTACTGCATTTCTAATATGAAGCATCAATGAAAACGCATAGATACTCTTGATCTCAGTGTGTGAAGTGATAATGAATTTAAAACAACAATACACAGTACACACGTACCAGAGAAGCAATTATCATTGCACATATTCCTGATCTAACACCATGTGAAACACTCAGTGTGAAAAGTTCAAGAAAACATACAGGAGGATGCACATGTTCATATTCCCTCTGTGATTTATGTGACATTTACAAGAAGAGAGTTTTGAATGCCATCAGATTTTTCCTTCCCTGTTCAGAGCAGGATGAAGGAAGAAAGGACTGTAACCTCGAGGATCGGTTGTTCGTTTTCTATCTTCTTTGATGGTGACAGCGTCAGCGTGGAATGCAGATCTAATCATCACCGTTGGGAGAAATTGTTACACTTTCCATTTTCCCTCGCTTGAAATAGTTTCCACGAAGCGACAGAGACACAGTGAAAGAGAATGTGCCCGTATCTGGTGTGGGTTTGTGCACGCAGCAGGTGTTTGTTTTTTTCTCTCCTGAACTGAGGATTTGAACGAGACATTAGTCCAGCAGGACACAAGTCTATTCTGAGACCATTAATCAAGCAATTGGCTACAGGATTAAGATATAACCCTAATATAACCGTCTGGAGCGTTCTTCTGCTTTGGGCTAAAAACAAAATATTCAAACGAGAGTTTTGGTGTTGTTATACAGTTAGAGGCTTTTCCTTTGAATAACTTAATCATTAGCAAGATGCTGCTCTTCCAAAGTGGCTGTCACTGTTGGTACATGTCAGTGCTTTTCTTCTTTACTTGTACTGTACTTGGATGAGGATTATATCCAACTAGTAGCAGTCTGTTTTTTTATTTCTTTTTTTCAGTTGATTAAAATAGGACTGTTTTTATTAGCCTAAATAAAACCTCCAACCAACTCGTGAAGCTAACTTTAGCTTAATTAGCTAGCTACAGCTGATAAAGTCCGAAAGCGACAGTTTTCATTTCAGATGACAATCCCAGTTTGGTCTATAGCCTACCTACTGCATACTGAATACTACATGCTACATTTTGGCCAAATAAGTACATACTGCTAGTATAGTAGGCGGTTTGGAATACAGCCTCTGTCTGAAATTAAGGAGCCATTGTTTCCAAAGTTACTGAGGATTTTGAGTAGTATATTTCTTAATGTCATCATCATACACTGCATATAACGTACGGTCAAATCAATCTGTTAGTTTACAGCCAAGTTTTCTGAGCTGATCAGGGGTTTTTTTTTTTAGTACAGCAAAATGTTTATGATACAAAGTCTTTAAATTGCAAAACTAAAACACTACTGAATAATTGAAAGTGTTGTTCCCTTGTTCAAGCTGGAAGTGAACAAAAAATCAATTGCAAATTTGGGACCTAAGCCAAGACTTGCCCTGCCATTTCCCAGGGTCACGGACAGCTAATAAATGAAGTACAGCCTTGCTAACAAATAAAAAATGGAAATGTCAATATGTTTCCTCATCCATGAGTTGTTAAAACAATTAAAGAGAGAGTTTTTTTGCCCTTTTCCAAACGGCAGAGTAAGTCTCTTTGTCTTTGGATCATCTATTATTGCTGGAGGCCGGGGTAATTGCACAGAGCACCATTTTCTGATTCAGCACTTCCACCATGTTAGAAAAGCAATCAGGATTGTCCCACAGCGATCCGCTTTATTGCTCCACTCACTCTGTCTTTTTTCAAATGATGTGGAGTGAAACACAGAACAATGTTCAGTTATGCTCTAAAGCCAAATCAGGCGGAAGTTTTTCTCCATCTTGTCGAATCATTGTGTTTGTGTATACGTGAACTCTCCATCTGTAGGACGACATCCTCATTGCTGAGGTTTGCACAACAGGAAGATCTTGTCCATTGTCTCATTACCCAGGATTTATATTTCTTCATCTTCTCTTCCTCCCTCTATTGCTTCTTTTCCTCTAACTCGCCATTCTGCTCTGCTTTCCATCTTGCTTTTTTAATTCTTTTATTTATTTGTGCATTTGTTGTTTAATCATAAACATGCACTCTTTTTTGTATTTAAACCTGCTAAATGAAATTACTTGGAAGGATGGAGTGCCCACAAAATAGGTTCAGCCTAAGCTTGTTGAGTCCTGTAGTTCAATGTTACAAAACAGAACTAATACGTTATAGTTTGAATATATCAATATTGCGTTGATTAAATAACAATTAGAAAAGCATTCCATCACATTTGAGAGATTTATTGGGCACGTCTGATACAGTTGGCTCATTTTATTGATTATGTCTGGAGCATTAGAGCAAATCCAGCTCCAGAATACAAATCTGACCCATTTGTCTATTTTAGCTCACAACCAAAGTAGAGACTGATTAAAAGGGTTTCTATTACAGTAATATGTGACCCAAGTCTGCAGGCAGATCAGCATAAAGGCCAGAAAGTGACACAGTGAAAATTCATCTGTATCTGTAGTTAGTTGTTTAGCTAACCACTAACATGCTTGCCAGCCAGGCTTGCACTGGTCAGTCACAAGATTTCTCCTAACTTATTTGTATTTTCGGTATAGTTTTGCCTTTTGCTCCCCTCTAGCATTTTATTCTCTGGATTTTGCACTATTTCAGCCAATAAAGAGATATTGAGGTTTGAAAAAAATCTCTCTGAGCAAGCAAGCTTGCTTACAGTCAGTTAGTTTGGTTGCAAACAGGGACAATAAGTTCACACAGTTTATTCCAAAGACGTACTTTTGACTCCTGTCTTAAATGTCCTCTTTTGTGGAGCGGTTATACTCCGACACAGAAGGTTCAATTTAAGTGGTCAAAACTGTCAAGACGGCTTTTTATTAGTCAACTGCACAAATTGCATTGCATTGCACTTGATACAAAATACTGAATTAATTGATTTCACCATTTTGAATGCAGGTGTAACCGTTGCTTAATACCAGATTGTTTTTCTCAAAAAAGTTCAAGTCCAAGTTCTCAAACGTAATTCCGTATCATATGTGCCTGGGACGTCTACTTAAATGCTTCATCTAATTCAAGAATGTCTTCATTAAAACAAAATAACATTCCTGTCCCCAAAATGTTTCACCATACTTTTTGATCTTTTTAGTTCAATCTTCAACCTTAAGAATCAAACCATGACCATTTTGTAACACATCACCAGTATTACCATTTCTGTCCATTTCTGGTATTTATCTAAATTGTTTCACTTCTACATCCTCAAAATTACACTGCTCCAATTTGTTCTTGTGTCTAATTTTTGAATAACTAAATGAGTGTGAGGAGAGGAGAGGAGAGGAGAGGAGAAGAGAGGAGAGAAAGATTGAAGACGTTAGAAGGGACACACAAAGACTCAACTGTAGCCAAACATTTGCCTCTAAACGGACCACGGCTGAAACTCCAAACTGAGCACACTTCGGAAAAGAGTAATAGAGCAGGAAAAACCTGCACCTGTGGCTATTCTGTCAACAAATGACAAGCCATCAGTGATCTCCGTTGTGATGGGGCTCACCAGACACATGCAAAAACACACACAGAAACCAGACAGGAATTCCTGGTCCCCCCCCTGGCCCCCCAGACAGGTGCTGATTAAGACAGCAAAACCCTTCTTTTCTTCTTCTTGTACCCTACTTGGCTGAGGTCAAGAGACTGAATATCAGAGGAAAAAGCAATATAGAGAGAGAGATGAAGATTTCTTCTAGACCACCCACCAACATCCTCAGGATCTCCTCTTCCTCTTTTTTTTCTCTCATGTATAAAATCAGAAAAGCGAGGGCATGTCGCCAAATTCTCCCGTCTCAACAGTGTGCCAACTGATTGTACCGAAAAAGCTGTGCAGCTCTGTTTGGGATAAATATGCAATTGGTGCAACGACTAACTAACCTGGGCTCATATAACAAAGAAACACACCTACTAAAAGGCTAACCTAGCTCGTAAAATTAATTATATTGTCTTCTCTCCCTGCGTGTTGCGTTTAGCGAACAACAAAAATGAGAATAAGCTGGCTTGGATGAGTGTATGTCTTTCCTACTTATAGAGGGGTTTGTGCTGTGTTAAACTGACTCACCCAGCCGACATGTCGTTTCACGTTCCACATTTCCGGAGCCAGGCCTGCTAGTGTCCATCATCAGATTTTAAAAGGTGTATTTACAAAAGTTGTGTTGTGGTAAAACAAGAATAGTCTTTCAGCGTCTTTGTCTTTAATTGTATTCTCTGTGTGGTTGTGTGTGGTTTGCAGCATCAGCCTGCAGCGTGCTGTTTCTGTGATAAACAATCTCAATCTGAATCTCCTGAATCAATCGCCATTCTGCCGTTTGGCCTGGGTTAAATCAGCAACACACAAACACAGCCCCTCATGTGTCATGTCAGTACTGGCCCTGTCCATCAGCTAACCATGCCCACTGTTCTAAATAAACTAGACTGATGTAACACAATGAATGTAGTTTTCTATTTACTGGCTGACAGCAGATAAAATCGGGGCTTCGTCAAGTCTCAAAGTTTCCTCAGAAGCTGTTTTGGAATTTCCAAACAGATAGAAGGAAATCCATACACATTCATAAAGCCTTTTGGTTTTGTTACGTTCTGTCCTCTATCCTCTTTTAGATGAAGCTGCATTTTACCTCACAAATCCTTTTTAAGTTTGTTTCTCACTATTACATTTCATTACCAAGCGATTTGACTCCCATTCTCAGTGATAATAACTCTGGACAACCCTCCATTCTGCTGAGCGCAGCAGTCTGAAACAAACTCTGCTTTTAATATTCATGCTATTGTTGTGGCTTTCCTCGCCCCGTTGTTAATCTGGAAGTTGTTTGATATGTGAAGCCAAAGCGCTCTGGGGTTTCTTGTGGTGGTTATTGATGGAGAATGGTATGTTCTTTATGATTGAAGGATCAGTGAGATTGTGTGGGAGTAAGGACAGCACTTCCTCTGTGGGTAGATGGGATGTTTCTGGTTATTTATTCTGTGGCCTTTTTTCCCCTCCTTACGCGAACAGCATAAGTTTGTGCAATGATGGGTCTGACAAGTCAGTTTTTATATTTTATGTGTGTGTGTGTGTGTGTGTGTGTGTGTGTGTGTGTGTGTGTGTGTGTGTGTGTGTGTGTGTGTGTGTGTGTGTGTGTGTTTGTGCGTGCTTGATGACTTGCATGCTGTGTGTCTTTGGTACAGTATGCCCCTGTACTTTACAGCACTCATTAAGCTTGGTTGGATGGTTACTGTAACTCATTAAAGGCTGGTTTGGCATGGCCCAGTGCATGTGTATGGACCCATAGAGGGATAAGATTTACTCGGCACCAACTGAGGGGATGAGCAGTGAACAGAAGGTTGATCATACAGTATATTTTGCTCCATTATGGTGCTGCACTTTATAGGAGTATTTGGATATTTTCTTTCTTGCCGTGAGTTAGATGAGAAGATCAGTGCCACTCTAATGTCTGTGCGCTAAATATGAATCTGCAGACAGCAGCCGATTAGCTTAGCTTAGCTTAAAGACTGGAAACCAAGGAAACTGTCCAAAGGTTACAAAATCAACTTACCAGCACCACTACAGCTTTGATTTTCCGATGTTTCTAGCATGACCCAGCCGTTAGTGTAGACGTAAGAGTGGTATTGATCTTCTCATCTAACTTTTGGCAAGAAAGCAAATATTTCCTAAAATGTCAAACTATTCCTTTAAACAGATAAAACAAATCCTACTACTTTTCTATTAACAAAATGCATCCAGCAAAATACTGTTTACCATTCTTCTATACATGGATTTTTTACTACTATTATTATCATCATCATCATCATCATCATCATCATCATCATCATCATCATCACCATCATCACCATCATCATCACCAGTGTATTATTGGTGGTAGTTGTGGTCATTATTCACAGTAATAATGACCACAACATTACAGTTTCACAATGAAACTGTAATAATAATTATGCCTCATTCCAAATTTAGTTGAATCTCACGCCCCATCTCTTTCTCCCTCGACACATATATTTATTAATCACCACATTTCAATTTAGCGCCATAGACTCTGACCTCCTTTCTGTGTCTGATAATAACTATGAGAGTGAGCAGGTGCTCTCATCATCCTAATGCACTGGCTGGTAATGCGATCTCCTGGATAGACGGGTTGTAAGCAAGCTGTTCTTCCTCTGTCATCTCTTCAAATCCCATGGGGCAAAAATTATGCTCATCTGAATTATTAAAATGGACATACGTTTGAATGACTTATCATCAGGTGATTTGTTTTCTTTTTATCTTAGATTACCTGTTTCTAACGTGTCTTTTTTATTTCTTTTCCTATGTCTGAGAATAAACCTTCCTCCCTATTCAGAACATGACTTAATGCAAAAAGCACAAACCGCTGTCAGTGTTGAGTAACCACTCCCCCTCCTGCCTTCTAGTTCTCTCCCAGCCAAAACAAAACAGACTTGTGTCCAAGTCTGCAAGATTATGTGTGCATGTGTGTGGTCAACCATCAGCAGTATAATGGCACTAAGTGCCAGATGTGCCCCTGTTACATTATAGATGATAGTGGCAAACATAAGGTCTGCATGGGGTTTCCACATCAATGTCCCCTCTTTGTCTGTCTCTTAAGGCCCGGACACACAGAGCCGATAATCGGCTGTTGGACAGTCTGGTGAAGTCAGTGCCTCGTGTCTGTTCGGTGTGTTCCGTGCCATCGTCCATCCGAGGGGCCGTCGTCCTTCATTTTGGCCGATTTGACATGTATAATTGGCGGGGCGGGCACTGTTGGCAGTCAGACTCAAATGACCCATCTGATTGGTAGAGTGCTAACCCGGAAACAGGGAGCGGAATGAGCGTGACTAGAGTCTCTCAAAATCTGACGAAAATCTTTTAAACTGACCTTTGTTGATCTGAAATGAATGAATCTGAAAATGTTTTCAGAAACACGTTTCGGTGAACTATTTTAGTACAATATGAGATCGTATTCTGAACAAGCCGCCATGACTGTCTTTGAATTTCCGGAGAAACAAGACCCACGTGACGCGTTCGTCCAATCAGCTGACGGTTTTCATTTTTGGGCGACAATACAGATTAGTGCATGCTGCTGTTATAGAGACGTATTACGTCTCGTCGCTTTGGTGTGTTCCGAGGCACTTTTTTGACCAACTCTGGTAGACTGATCAGTCCAACTGCCTTTTCTGCCGACGTTTGGCCGTCGGCTCTGTGTGTTTGGGCCTTAAGATCTGCTGCTACATGGGGAAAGTTGTTTGAATTTGTCATTGTCATATTGGTGTGCGTCTAAAAGTCTTCAAGGTCCAGTTCAAATCCCATTTAGTCGTCCCTTTTCGCAGTCAAAAATAATGTCAGTGGTTTTTCTTTAAATGTATTGTTAATAGCTTTTTTATAACGATCATTGGGAAAATATCAGAAATACTCTTTTTTTTGTCTCAGCAGCTGGAGGGGTGTGTTGATGCTTGATTGACAGTAGCTGGCAGGCTGAGCCCCAGCAGGGGAATGAGAGACAAAGCAAACAAGGTAAGTATAGATACGGACCCTACGCCATTCCCCATGCCGTACCCTACGCCGTAGCCTGACATGCACCTCTTAAATAATGTAACTACACATCACGGCAACACAGACTGCAACAACTGTGATTGGTCCACTAGCCTGCAAGCTAACAAGCTAAGGTGGAGGACAAGGCATGTGTTCATGTTTGTAAGTTAGATAATAAGGAGAAAGATAGCTAATGTGGGTTTTGTTCAAAGTCTGTGGCTCTTATGTTGTGTAACAGGCTGCTGTTTGGCTGTGAGCGTGACTAACAACGGTGACATGGTGTGTTGTTCAAAATGAAGTGATTTGATTGGCTGTATGGAAACCAATGCTCCATCTACATATACAGTGAAGTAACAGTATTCAGATTAATTAATGAAAGATAGGCGGGCACCAACATGAAACCAAAAAAACACAAATTTCCCCCCTTTGGTTTCTGATTTTTTTTCCTCAAAGGAATGCAAAGGACATGTGATTTACAGAGTAGCTATGCTGTACCAGACAAAAAAATAGCTGACCCTGTTTTTTTATCCTCTCCCCTATCCTATCCTTTCTTCTTCTCCTCTCTCTTTTTAATTTGGTGGGGCAGATGTTTGGGTGCAGCAGAGGTTAATGCATCATTCTTCCATCTCCTCTGAGACCCGTGTCCACAGCCCTGTTTCACGCCATTATAAAGTAACTGTGATACACACACACACACACACAGACACACACACACACAATATTGAATATGATCTCTTTCACTCATAACATGTTTTTAGATAACATTTTAGAAGATCCTCACCCAATCCCTTATTTTGTTGATCAGTCTGGCAACATAACATCCACATTTGCTCAGCTTGTTTAAACATTTAAAATAGAGCAAAGCTGCACCTTTGGGAAATACAAACAGTTGACAGCAGGATCATTACTACCTGGATGTTATTGGTCTGTAGTGACTGGAGTAAATGTTTGTGTGGCTTAAAGCTTCCCACAACTGCCTCTGTTATTAAATTAAAAAAAACACTTATTATATTTCATATCTCTGACACATGGTTTAAATACTGTATAGAGAAGAGGACCAGATAAATCTTCAATGGTAATTGGAAAATACAGTAGATATTATAATACATGTAAATGTATTTAATTGAAAGAATATTTTCGGAACAGTGCATATACGATGGTGATTATATTAATCATTATAATGACAATCATTACAGCAATCAGGATATTACTATCACAGCTGCTCGTAAGCAAGATGCAGGAAGATACGATGGCTGATTTGAATGCAGATGAGACAACCTACTGAGGGAGAGGTAACGCATGTAGACGCTTCTCTCTGTGTGAAACTTGGAAATGCAAATCAGGTTTACCAATCATGACAGGATTACCGGAAGGAAGCATAACTTGCATGCAGACTCCGTTCCTCTGACGCTTTATTAACAGTCTATTCTGGTTTACACTGTGAACGTATTTGTTTTGATCCGTGCCTGGTCAAAAATGTTTTATTGTGCGACGCTTCTGCACTGTAATAACCCTCACATATTGATTTCCTTTGAATTTATTTATAATTAATGCCACTTGGGCTGTGTTTCTCTCGCTGTATTTTAAGAGAGCAGTGAAGTTTTGCAATGAGGCAAATTATAGCAGTTAGATGCTACAGAATTTATTTTTACTAATTTTATGTATATTTTGTGCATATGTATTTGAAAAAAAAAAAAAACTATTCTATTGCATTCTTCTATTCAATGCAATGCGGGAACATTTTTTGTTTTTTATCTTTAGTACATTTGAGATTTAAGATCTTGCTAAATGTTTCCCATCTAGTTTACTCTAGGGTTTTAACACTGATGTTATTGTTCTTAAAAAAGAGGCTTGTAAACAAAGACTCTGGTGAGGAGCCACATGCATGCTTGACTAAACCCAGGCCCTTTGTCTCTGGTTCTGGTTCAACACACAAATGTAAGTGAGTGAGGAATCACTGGACTGACAGGTTCCCTGCAACTGGAGCTGACTTTGGCTTAACCTGTGTGGAATTTCAAGGTTTAGTGATCAAGTTGCATTCAAGAGGCTGACCAGATATGAAATGTTGCGCATTCCTCAAACTGGTCTCAGAAGTATAGAGGGATCTGATGAGCAACAGCTATATAGAATTTTTGATGGAACAACCAAAAGTAGGATCATATTTGAGTATTGAACCATTTCACATTTTGAGAATCATTGTAGCAACTTAGCAATAACTAACATGTCTGACCCAGAGACAAAATGTATTCATAACTAAATGGAGGTTCCCTTTCATGCAGCACAGTCCACTACATTCCCACTGACGTATAAGTCAATTTAATCTCTGCTAAACTTAGAACAACCACCACCAAACTCAATGCACTCTGATACAAATATAAAGCTGTGATACAGGCACAGGGGTCAACCACAGCCTCTAAATAAAATGAGAAGTAAAGTCGTTCAAATCTGCCGTTTTCATCTCTGTTCCCCAGACAGACAGAAGTTAGGCTATTTCTGAAAACATGACTGGCTATTTTTACATGCTGGAAATGTCACCCTCTTGTTTACTGATTCTCTCTCCGACTTCACGGCACACCCTCTCCTCTCTTGTTCTCTATCCCACTCTGTCTGTGTGCTTTAAACCACAGATTTAACAAGCAAAGATTAAGACGAAAGCAGATCACACCCAGTTTCGACTTTATAAGACGTGTCTTTTCCACATCTGCTGTTATAATTATAAAGCAATCTGCCTCTACTCCCACTAACTGTTCTCTGTTTTTTCTCATTTCCCTAAATTTGAATTTTTCTTTGTGTTAACCACCCAACTTGTTTTTTGTTCTTCCATCACCTTATTTCTACATTCCCATCTCTGTTGTTAATATCCTCGCAATTAAAGTTAACAGTGTTCTACACCAAGTCGCTGCATTAAAAAATGTAATTTACTGTATATGCATGTATCTGGTGAAATTGGACTTCTGATAAACTTGGCAACCATTTAATCCACCATGATAGTTGGCGGAACAAGACAGTGGAACAGGGAGCCAATATAAAAAAAAGACGAAGTTCTATTAGTTCCTATAATAGTGCTGCAGCTATCGATTATTTTAGGAATCAAGTATTCTGCTGATTTTTTCATTGATTAATCGGATAAGAAATACTTTTGCTTTACAGTAAACAGCAATAGCAAATATACAAAGAGGTTTCCTTTTTTCTAAAAAAGCAACCTTTTTTAGGGATCGATGCTAATATTTTTAAGTATGGGCCACATGGGCCACCAAGCCCCTTATTCTGTTGGCAAAAGTAAATTTTTGATGGCCCAAATGTAAACCTTTTTTGCCCCCTTCCCCTTCTTGCCTCTGGCTCTTTGCACTGGATATGCAAAAGAGCTGTTCACTAAGCCCAGGTAAATGTGACTGTAGAAAGCTTACAGCAGGGCTATTCAACTACATTGTTCAAGGGGATACATTTTAAGAAGGCTAATACTGAGTGAGGAGAAAGAATAAAGAATGCAGACATCACCGGCATGGTCCGGTGACGTCATTCACGTGCATATAGACGGGTTTCCTGTTTACAAACATTACAGGGTGCGTGCGCATACCAGGGGCAGAAAGCCAGATTGGTGAGCTGGTCCGCTACTGCAACAACCTTAAGTATTTAAGCTTTCCTTATTGTTTGTATATAACTGCTGACTCAATAAGTAATTAGTTGGATCTGTTTGTCTATCTTTAATTTTGCAGTGTTACTGTGATATATATGTATGGCTATAATTATCGTTTTAGGCTAATGTAATAGCCAATGTTAGCAGCAGGGTTACCCCTGAGTGTACCCCTATGGTTGGTTTATGCCTTAAAATAATGGCCAGGATTCCCGGGCGAAAGGTACGATATGTGTCTCCATTTCAAAACATCACTGCAGGTTGACTGTTTTTAACAGCAGAGGTTGATTGTGGGCGAGAGGGCGACAACACTGTCGTGGTTAGCTCGCCGAAACTCTACTGCCACTGTCTCGGCAACGTTAGCTAATGTCCGCTAGCATATAGGCTAACTATAGCCAGTTAGCTTTGTGTGTGACGTAATAAAAACCCACATATCTCGTAGGAGCGAAGCTTAATATTTTATTCAATAACATTATTGTACAAAAGGAGCACTAACGCCAAAGGCCTTATGTTGACAACGTGGACGCAGATATAAGAAACTCCAAAGGCAGTCGTAATATTTACCTAGCAGGCTAGGCTAACGCTGTTGCGCTAACGTTAGCAAAACATCGGCGTAGCTTTAGCTAGCAGTCTAAACTTGTCTCGAGTACGGACCTTTAACTATCTACGGTCCGGACTCGAGTACTACATCCCTGACAGGTAGATATTAGCTGAACAACTGAACAAGCTGCAACTTTTCTGATTGATACAATGGGAGCCTGACTCTTACATATGACCCCAATCTGCCCTTCTTATGGCTTGAAGCCATAACCTCCGCCGGTTTTTGGCAAAAGCATGCTTCCCTCTAGGTATGTTAAACATCAGGCACCCATCACTGGCTCTGTTTGTGCAATTTACCACGCAACAACTCCTTAGCATTTTGACTTACACTATGCTGCTACTACTACTAGCTACACGAAACACGTCTTCTTTCTGCCCCCTGGTTGCGTGCGCAAGCAGTGACGATGTTGCTGAGAAATCCATGTATTAAGTAGCCATGAGGTTAATGCTCCAGGGGGGAGGGGCTGGTTTGTCTCTGGCAGCAGTTAAGTTTACAGACATTTGTCAAAATGTCAAGATTAGTAGCAAACTAATAGAAAGTTAGATTACAAACCGGAAGCTTTCGTTTTAGCTTGTTTGTAAAACATCGCTATATGCAGAGTAGCATGCTGTAGGCTAGTTGTGGAAAACAGCGCGGTGGACGAGAGCAGCAGACATTAATTAGCTACCTTGTGTCAGGTTCGTTCCGTGGAATGGATGAGTAGACTGGATGTTTTCTACAGAGATGATGTAGCAGCATGTTTGCAGCTTAAAATGATCCCAAACTTTCTGTCGTTTTCTCTTGCCTGTCTCTTCTCTTAACCCCTCACTATTTTCGCTAATCTGCGCCGTCAGCCTTGTGTGTTGTGCGCTAGTAATTATCATCCGTGCGGAAACACAGTGAGCCGTACAACGTTAGTTACATTGATTAAACAAAGCTGCAAAATTTCTTTTCACATCCTAAAAAATAAATTAGTGCACCTCACAGTTTAGGACATGAAAACCCAAACTTAAAATGCTTTATAATGGAGGAGATGAGCCTCTCCATCCACATTTTGCTGAGGCCCGTTAAGTCTGTCTTTAACAATGGGCTATCTCCGAAACAAACAAGAAGTAAAATAAAACCACCTAAGTGAAAGTAAATTTACTTTGTGAGAATCACAAATTATGATAATCATACACTTGTGAATGTTTTCTCTACCAAATGTTTCAACATTTATAAGTGCACCCCAACATCCACCCCAGAACCTTCCTACAACTAACATGTGATACAAGAACATACAACATTTGGGGGTGAAATGTTCCAACTGAACATAATCTTGGTAGGTATTACATTTCCCTCAAAACATAATTGATAAAATAAATCAGATACATGTGAAGGTCATTTCTAGTAGAAAGTGTCAGGTAGGAAGTAGACTAATTACACCTGGATCTGGCAGTGATATTATTTTGAGCAAAAACAAGCTTTAAAAAAATTTTCATCCTAGAAAAAGGATTAGCGATAGCAAAAAAAAACAGTGAGTGAGTTTTTAAATATTAATTAATACTGATAAAAATTCACATCAGTGTGCACATGCATACACATCCATAGGCTACATGAGCATTCACACATACAGTAAAACACATGCACAGTCAGCAATGAAAGAATCCACTGCATCTATTGCACACATGAAAAGTAAAAAAAGCTCTTATAACTCTTTTAATGAGCAGCGCTCTCGTCTTTGGTGTTTGACATGATATAAAGACATGTGACCTCCAGGAGGCCATCAGAGGGTGGAGAGATGAGGGGGGGAGGTGAAGTCTGGAGGGTACGTGTGTCTGGGAACCAAGTGTTATTCACACGCTACTCATCACCATACATCTCTGTTCTATACAGAGCCTCAGGCACTTCACCGAGAGAGGGGCTTTGTTAGGAGTCCTCTGAGTGTTTGTGAGTGAGAATTATAAAAAACCGCCTGTGGATCAACAACTGTACATTTCATTTGTCTCCATCTGACTAATCATGGGTTCATCGTTCATTCATTTACTCATTTGTTTCTCAGACCCAGAATGCCCTGCATGAAGAAACAAGTCAAAGGAAAGCCAGCTGTTCAGCCCAGGAAGCAATCAGAACAAGACAATGCTAACATGATTCCAGCTTTCCCTCTCAAACTTGTTTTGTTTAACAGAAGCCAGCGCATATTTAGAAAGTTGTTCACTTGTGATGTTTCGCTACACATGTGGCAGTAAGTGGATAACAAGTTGAAGAGGGTTGTTATTATCCACAAAAGAGCCAATTAGAGCGCCGCCTGTACTAAATCCCTTTGTTAAGGACCTGAGAGTGACAACAGAGTGGTCACAAAGCTCACAACTCCATGCCAACTATATCATTCACACTTCCTAAATCCTTGTTTCAGGTAAGCTTTTTTAACAACAACAAGCTTTTAAATTAGCTTCTTAAGATGCTGTGTTAAATTAGAAATACAGAAATAAGAACAGTCGTGCACTGGGGCTCAGATTGAGACTGGAATGGTGGGTTGATTTCACTCTTCTCTTGTTTTTTTATATTTGTCTTTCTTTTGGACCCTTTGTTTCACCCCAAGCTGATTAAAAATGTAGCCTTTGCCTCTGAGAGTGCACCTTTCTTTGTTCATTCATCATCATTCAGACAAAACACAGATAGTTAGGTGGGTTCTTTAATAATAGGCCACTTAATGGATACGTATGTGTGAGAGAGGGAGAAAGTGAGATAGACAGAAAGAGACTGCACATCCAGTCAGTCAAAGTCTGTAATCACAGCACTGAGGATGATCAATCTTCTGGGAAACACTGCGAGGCAGACAGGAGGAGACCGCAGGGTTAGACAATGATGTAATGTTTGTGATATGTCGAAATTGGAAGTCACAACTTAATGTCCATTGGCGCACAACTCATAGCATTCCTGTTAGAAAGCAATATGAATAATGAATACTTTGGAGTATTACAGTAGTTTATTGTATGGAACTGTGATGGACTATCTTTCTGCACTTGAGGGAAATTGTTTCTTTAGTCAGTTCACTCTCTTAGAATTGTGGCAAATAAACCTTAAGTATCACATTGTTTGACTTACTGCATTTGTTTTAATGAACTGTATTGTCTATATCATTTCCCATTTTAACTGTGTGTCCCATCACCTACAGTAAAGCTATTATCTCAGCAGCAAAGTGTTAAATACCTCTTGTGACTTGGGTTTTCTCTTTGTTTCCTTCTGTTTTCTTTTGTATTCTGTTAACATTGTATTGCATTACTTTATTTTCAGTGGGGTTTTTTTTATTTAGGTTTGCTTGTTGTCTCTGTAAAGTAAATTTCACATGATTTTGTGATGAAACTGTAAAAAATAAACCTGACTTGACTTGTAAATACTTTCAGAGGCTGGATCTGCTGATGTCCTTAATACTAATGAAATGGTTTTATGACTTGGCCTTCGCAGAGGGAGTGGTCTTACCATGATATCAAAATCAGTTGTGAAGCAGGTGTTTCAGTCACTTGCAGGCATAAAAAATATAAATGCAGTCATTCCAGAAACACAGCAAAAAGCCAATAAGTCTTTCTTTTAGTTTATTAGGTACAAATGTGCAAAACTTGCAAGTTTTGTTTTATTTATTTATATTGTAGTTTTCAAAATGCTGCAAATGTATTAAATGTAATAAGCATTTTGATGTGCATTTATTTATCCATAGTTTTTTTACTTTATAAAGATGCAGATTTCAAGCAGAAACCTGTTGACATAATTGCACATTCATTAAAAGACAAAATATTTTTTTCTTACGTTTATGTCTTTGGCTTCATTTCACTACTGTTTGGTTTGGCCTTGTCTTGTGGTTTGTGGTTACTTAAAGAATGTCGACATTTATAAGGAATCATGTGGTACTTTGGAATATATGATTGTATATAGGTAAACCTCCACAATCACGTTCATGTCACATCACAAATGATGTGGAACATCTTAGAAATGTATGAGCTCTTTTTTTAAACATCATCAGTGATTTTAAAGTATGGGTACTACATAACAAAAGTTATCTGAACCGTTTCAGCCCATAACCATTTCTTACCGTATACCAGTGAGTGAGGCATCAAATCAGCCAGGTCTTGACAACTTTATCGCATTTTGGTGAGAGGCATACATCTGGAGAGTAGATCTGGTGCATGATCAGATTTGTTTTACTTAATATGCTTCTGCTGCAGGTTTTGAAATCTTATCATATATTAAGTGTTACACAGACAGCAGTTATAGCATCATAGACAAAACAACCATACTATAATGTATGTCTCTCTCTATCTCTGTGTGATTTGTGCTTTGGCTTGGGAGACTCGGGTAAAACTGCAGGCTCTCTGATTTGGCACAAAACTCTAACAAGTAATAGATTCCTGTTACCACAATGGCAAAGCTCTTATAAAGGCATTTGACAATGATTTAGATTTTTGTAGATGACCAGAGCTCTGTATGTGTGTGAGAGAGAACCCCCTCTGAGAAAATAGGGCTTTGGCTGACTTGTTAAAAAATGTTGAGCCCCCCCATGAACTCACACACTCCCAGTGCCCTGCTATGATAGCTGAGGCCTGGTCGGACCTGGGCATCTGTAGACGGCTAATGCATCTGGCAGATGGCTCTGTGTGTGTGTGTGTGTGTGTGTGTGTGTGTGTGTGTGTGCACGTGCATCTGTTTGTGCTTATGTGTGTTAAGTATTCAAGCAGCGCGGCAGCCCCATCCCAGCACAAACAGGTCAATGGTGTGCAATAGGTATTAGCGCAGTGTGAGCCAGATGAGTAGCCAATCACAAACTGACCAGCTGCTATGTGTTTGTATCACTGCCTGACAGACATGTCTGTCTGAAAGTCTATCAGCTTTGACCCTGCAGACTGTAATGAGATTTTACCTTCTGACTGGAGAAAAATATGAAGTATGTCTCATGTTTCTTTTTACGATCCTGTGTACATTTATCCAGCAAAAATGTAAGTGTTATACCATGGCTACAGAAAATAGCAGGTGGGACACCTCAAATAAAGCTCCGGTCTGTAGTTTAACTACTGTTTTAAATCAGTATGACAGGTAGGCCTATATAAAATTGCAAAAAAGGAGGAAGTGTTTTCCTCCCTGTAAATTACCATTTTTCTTTGAATTATATCCTCCGTGTTCCTTCATGAAGAAACACAGAAGTCTCCTGAATAAATTTACATTATTGTATGTTAAAATTATGGCAATGTGTTTCAATTATTTCAACTTTGAGAAATCCATCAAAAGACTGGTTGCGCGGGGAAACAAATAGCCCGGCTCTGTCTAAAGTTCAAAAATATTCCTAGCAACACGCCTTAAGCTCACTAATTAACATATCTCATTTGATCAGAAATAGAAATGTAAGAATGAGAAATTGTGGTTTCACTGTAAATTACCTGCTGTATAATAGGCTCTGTATTTATTATTATTATTATTTTATACAGGAAGTTACTGCCACTAGCAGCTGTTTGCCATGCTAAGAAAATTGCCTCCTGCCTCTATAGCTCCATGCTTAAAGCAGTAAAGAGAGTGGTATCAACATTCTCATCTAACTCGGTAAGAGAGCAAATAAGCAAATTTCCCAAAGTTTCATACTATTGCTTTAATGTTGCTGGGGTTTGTTTAAACCAAAATGCTCCTTGGGTGTCTCTTCTTACATGTTTATGTACACAGGCATGAACCTCTGACTTCTTATCCAAGAACCATTTATTTTCTAAAGCGTCTTTTGTACTTCCATTTCCTTCCAAGCCTTGAAATGAAACAGAACTTTTAACTTGAAACCCTCTAATAAGACTCTATTAAACGGCAGGTAACTATAGCAACAATACTTATTCTTCACATTGTGTTACCAGTTAACTCCTAACCTAACTATGGCCTACAAGCAGAATTTCAAAAATGGATGATGATTTAAACACAGGCTCTCTTTGTGGTATGCGTGTGATAATGCACTCTGGATGTGAGGTTTAAATAAAATAATGAATTGCCTCTACCTCAGTAAAGTTTTGAAATAGGATAGCTCATGGTCTAACTTTATGACACACTGTATGGTATACTATTATGAGTAATATGGGTAAATTAAAGTGAGATCCCATAAGAAAATCCCTCAATCTCTATAAACAAATTATGTGTCCTATTGATGGTTAAGTGTTTTGTGTGTGTTTCGTAATCAGAGAGAGAGCCTGTCGGGACAGGTACAGGAATGCAACGATGGAGGCAGTGGAGAAATATCGTCATGGGAGACTGTGTAGGTGATAGAAGGTACTGTATACAGAGTGGGTTTATGTGTTTGATTGTGTGTGTGTGTGTGTGTGTGTGTGTGTGTGTGTGTGTGTGTGTGTGTGAGGTGCTCTGTCTTGCCTTGTCTTTGGATTTCTACACCAACTCCTCTACACGACTGCCATGGCAACCTAGAAGGGGAAAGGCACTACATCTGACACCCATCTCTCCCTTTGACACACACACACACACACACACACACACACACACACACACACACACACACACACACATGATTAATTCCTGCCGCCTAGCTCTCAGAGGCATACAGTTACACAAGGGGGTTACGTTTGACTGTTCAGGTTTTAAGAGGGGTGACCTGTGGAGAAGAAAGTGAGTCCTGAGGGAGCTGGTGTACATTCAGCCCCTCTCGCTCTTTGTAGTGTTTCCGACAAGCAGTAAACAGACTGACTGCAAACAGAAATTCCTTCCTTCTTTCATCCTTTATTTCAAACACCTGTTGAAAATGTTCAAATTTCACTTCAACTTTAAAAGTTGAGTTTTCAGGTTTTTTTCAGCAGAGGAAAATCTGAGAAAAAGCATTGTGTTTCAAATAGGATGTCTAATGTCTCAAGTGACTGACTAAAAAGTATTCTTCACATGCAGGCCAAATGCAAACAAAGACCTTTTGGTGTCGTGACAGGATATCTTTTATGGGGCCTCCTGTGGTAATGGGAAGTGACACACAGAAACAGGCAGAAACCTGAGCATCACAAAACCTGGTTTGTTAATTAGTTCAAACAAACACAGTAAGAGGGTTAAACTCTGAACTTCTCCTCTTGGGAAAGAGAAATCTATAACCCTGGAAATCTCTGTGGCAAAGACTTTTGTTGCACGTCATACCCCCCTCTCTCTGTCTCTCTGTCTCTCTTTCTGGTATGGACGGAAAACTGAAATGTTTTGTAGAAGGTTGATGACGACACAGCATTTTTAAAGACTGCATATATACATTTTGAATGATCAGCTAAGTGCATCTGTCCGATACAAATCTACAGAAGAGCCCTCCTAATCTACTGTAAAAAACAAAACAAAAAAACATACTCTGATATTCACTCTACTGAGCTTTTATTCCTAACAGACCCATTTTCAGCAGGTTAATATTAATCTACATATCATGACTGACAGTAGACTCTGAGGGAGAGATCCGGTCCTATGTGACCTGAGTAATGCCTTCAATCATCACAAGAAGTCTATTTCTTGCTACTTTGCATTAAAACCCACTTCTCTCCTCGCTGAATTTAATTTGAAATGATTGTCCCTTTAATAATTCATCCATGCTGAGAATAAAAAGCGAGCAGGTACATCAGTCTGAATGCTGGCAAAGCAGTGGACATGTAGGGCTGTGGAGCCTTAATCCATCTTTCTATGCCAAATTGGATGAATATGTTTTCAAACATTAAATATTCTATTATTTATTTAATATTCTATACTTGAGTGATAGTGGTCATGGTGCAGAGGTACAGGCGCATCAGGAGACAACATACATCATATAGAGTTGCCAAAGTGCTGCTCATATTTCAGCATCCTGACATTGTATCTGGGACCTGGGCAGTTTATGGTTGGCTCTTCTCCAACAGCATCTTCATGTTGCAGTGTACAGAGTACAGAGAGGTTGCCCATATTCCAGTCTCTCTCACACAAACTCACAGCTGTCTGCAGCATGTCAACAAACTGCTAATTGATCAGTGTGCATAGTGTGGCAGAGTCTCTAATGGCCAGATTAACGTTAAGTAGCTCTGATTCCCTTCATAATTTAAGGAAGCCCTATAAAACATGAGCAACTCCAAATGTTTTATGGGACACGCTGTACACAGCCTGACAACTTTAGCCTCATGCCAGCACAAGCAAGAACTGCGCATGTGGCATGCAATACATTTAGACTAATGGCATCTTTGATTTATCAGTAATAATTTATAGATATGTGGTGGTTTGGTCGATATAACATGTGAATCATGAAAGAATCTAGCAAAAGAAATATATTTTCCCACACTTAATTCTTTTTTTCTTTTAATCACCCTTGTGATTGTTCTCCCTATGCAATTTCTACTGAAGAAAGTGGGAAAAGGTCTAAGTGATTCCAGCTCCCTGCTATGCTCCTCTAATTTGAATGTTCCTACAACATGTCAGCACTAAAATCTTGGCTTTTGATGGAAGATTTATCTCAGTGTGTCTGGGGAAACAGTTTTATATGACAGCCCTTCCTGTGAGCATGCAGAGTGACACCACATCTAGTTAACAAGAAGATTCTTAGCACAGATACACACTACTAGAACAGGATATACTACTTCCTGCATTAATTTAATATAAGATTAAATAATAATTTGCTATTTGCAGGCCAAGTCTAAATAGCAGAATGTATCTAGAAGCTTCCCTGTTTTTTTATGCAAAGCACAAGTTGTTTTAAATATCCCATTATGAGAATTATTACATGCCTGTACTGCCAAAAATAGATGCAATGCAATACACTTTTAATCCTCTTGAGAGGATTGTGACTCTATCCAAATTCAACAGGTGGTCTTGTAAAAGATATCACTTTTCCTGGATCCAGTCTCTGCTGTGCCACTTATGATGATTGTCTCAGCTCTGCTATAAATCCTTGCGCGAGGTTTAGGAAACTGGTGGGTTCTGTGTCCAATCGATTCATGTACATGGATGTGTCCTTTCACAGGAAGTAGACCAGAGCAATGGGGTCCTCAGAGAGTAGGGAAGGGCTACTTAATTTGGGGGTTAACAGATCTAGTGCTGTGTTTTCTCTTCAGGGCCTGTCTTTTTGGCCTTCTTATGACAAACTAAAGAAAACCATAAGGAAATGTATGATAAGAGCACAAAATAGAGCAGATTCTGGTTCTGTTTAAATTAGTCAAAAAAGCCAACTGATAGAACCTTGATGCAGTGTTATTTCACAGTAAGTCATCAGAGGAGATGCTCAGTTAAAAGGTTAATCTCTACGGATGACCGCCTTCAGCCAACACAGCGGCTGTGTTTGTCACTCTGTGAGTTCTGCTTCTCCTTTTGCTGCCTCTAATGGAAACCAGCAGGGGTCCAGCCTGGCTCGGTAATAGCGGCAGTGTTTTTCTATCGCTGTCACCCCAGGCATGATGAACAGAAGCAGGAGCAGTCCAGGGGGTAGTAGGAGGGAAGGGGCAGCAGAACCCAGGGAAACTTGTACACATCCACCTTTACCACATCAAAGGGCTTCTGATTAAAATGAATTGCTTGCAGAATAAACCTGTACAGCCCATTGGGGGTTTAACCCCAAATTGTTTGCTTTTATGAGACCATGTATCCTTTACCTTAAGCTCCAACTTTAAATTTGGGGGGAGGTTTACAGTCCTGTAATTTTCTGCAAATCAAATGACAGCTGGGTTGTAAAAAAAAAACATCCTTATGACAGCTAAAAGAACAATAGCCTTAATGAAAATCTGTGAGAGTGGCCACTGACCAGACCGCACGGTTGGTTCGGAGCTCCTCCCACCTCCTTGCGCTCTCTCCACACTGCTGCAGAGGACTCCTACTCCGCCTCAGCACTCCACCTCTGCACAGAGCAGCAACAGCAGCAGCAGCAGCAGTAGCAGCGAGAGCCGAAACCAGCCTGCAGCAGAAGCAAATTCCTGGGTCATTATCTGTCGCATGTGGAATACCTGAAGACAGACGGATATCGGCTTCTGCGGGAATTAGAAGAGCAGATACGACACAGTTGTGTTGTGGATTTTTTTTGTCTGTTTTTCTTTTTTGAGAGCTTTTGTGTTGCCAGGGAAGATAAAGTCCGAGCAGGTAAGCAGCCAGTCAATAAGCACTAGATAACCTTGGCTACTTTAGCATGGTTACATTGTAGCTATTATTTTTTTCTCCTGTATACACCTATTTTGTTGGTACAGCGATAGCCTATATGTTGAGCCAAGTTTTTACATTTTCTAATTAAGTATTGTATTAATGCATAATAAAACAGCCATTTTTGCCAGTTCCCTGGGTGCGGGAGGACATAAAGGATTATTCTGCTACAATAATGTACCGTAAACCAAACTTGGCTACAGGCGAGACAAGTGTTTAGCCAAATATTCATTTATCAAATCCAAAAAAGGAGTCTTAAACCGAAATACATCGGGTCTGTAACCTATGCCGAATGTGTGTTAACTAAACGTGCAAACAAAACATTCAAATCAGCGGTCTTAAGGTGGAAGTTTTGTGGTATTTGTCAAAAGTTTACAAGTTTTGGCGGAAATCCCTACCGAGTTTCGAAAAAACAGGTTGTGCCCTCCCCATGAATGAATGGGCTGTGTGAGTGAGGCAGGCGTGACAAATGTTGCTCGTGAAAGCATTTGTATTCAAAGTGGGTGACTACGCGCTGATGTGACCTGGTTATCAGACCGTAATATGGACTATAGGTTGTCTAATTATTTTGATTATGAATGACTGGACTGTGTTATTGTATAGTAATTGTAAGTCTATTGGCCTTTTTTGGCACGGCACAGCAATTCACTTAAAAACAGTCAGTAGGATAATGTAGTGAATTATGTAACAGTAACCCCTAGTAATAACCATCAGATTACCTATATTTAATTAAGGCTGGCTCACGCATATGTGCGTGCGCGCTGCTGTGTTTGGGGGGGGGGGGGTATACTGCTGGTGCTTGCTTGCTTGATGCTGCAGAAGGATTCAGACAAAGTGTAGTTTTACTAGCTGTTGAGTGTTGATAAGCCCTCTAACCGTTACCTTAATTACTCCTCTTGCTCACCATATCTCTGGGCTATTTAAAATGTTACCATTCAGTCTGACATTGCATCCTGACTGCATTCCTACATAGTTCTGTGTTTTTCAAGGGAAACTGACATACACATTTGGCTTTAAGACTAAGGATATAATGTTTAGAGTCCCTCACATAAGGGTAGTGGGTTTTAATTTATCAGCAAAATTGAATGTGTTTTTTGAGACATCTAGTGGCCAGGCGACAGTGTGTGATGTACAGAGGTCATGGGTACATGTGGCTTCAAGGCTCAATGTCTTTATTAGGTGGCCCAAATGTATAAATTCCACACCAGACCAACATCGACTTCAAGTAATTTTTTCTTGCACTCGTCTTATTTGTCCAGCCCCCGACTTCTAACATGCTCATGAGATATTTTACATAGTCTGTTTTTTTATTGAAGGCAGGCCTTGAATTTTGTCAATTGGCTGGACTTCTCGCGGTTATGCCCTCTGTGTATTTTTACAAGAGAAAGTGAGAAATATTGGACCTTGAGCTTGAGAAGGTGTGGGGAATGTAGACAGCGGGGGCTATCTCTGTTCAAACAAGCAGGGATGAACACGTAAACAAGAAGAGGTAGAAGAACCTAAACTGAGGTGCAGTTTGAGATGTGTTTCTGTTTTCTCTGGAAATACAGAAATTAATCTGAAATTCAAATTCAAATTAAATTCCCACATGTCCACTTCTGTTGTTTTCTTTAATTCCCTGCAGGGATAGTGGAACAACATAGAGTCAATTGTCCCTGTCAGTTTGGTCTTAACTTACTGAACACACCAGTGTTCTGTCTGTCTATGCATTGTTATTGCCTGATTGTCCCACTAAACCCCCTAAACAGCTTCTTGATTGGCAGTCATTCTGTTCTCTACAGCAGCAGGCCTAGCACATTTATAATCAGTCATCGCTTCATATGACTAATGCACAAGGCCAAAAGATGTTAGGCAAGGCAGTTTCCTCTGTTGTCGCAGGAACGGTTAAACAAACAGTGAGCTAGTGTGTGCTTTCCTGCCCAAACTGAGTCAGACAGAACAAAGAAAAATGTAAACATGCATTATCTTTACCAACAGGAAACGCTTAATTCCTATAGTATTAGTAAATGGCAAGGTTTTTAAACTGGAGCCATGAATTACAAGGAGTCTTAAGAAGTCCAAGCATTCTTTATTTTTTGTTCTAGTGGTTTTTGTCAATAAACAATTGTATAAATCAAGAATCACTGTGGCTAATACAACAAGTCATATTTAGGCTAACTGAGTGCATACAATATATATACCACTTTTAATTGTCTTAGGTTTTTTTTCTGGATAATGAGTCTCGATGGTGGGCTAATGTTGATGTTTATCATTGCACCTCAGCACCTTGTTGAGAGGCAATTCAAGCTGTGTAGAGAACATAAAAAGACACCCAGATGCAAGGAAACATATGATCTCTCTGAAAAGGTGTTGATCTTCTCACTGTCAGACCAGTTAAACAGAAGAGGGAGAGGAAGGAGGTGTGTGTGGGTCAGTTTGTTTGTGAGAGGAGGACACACATGTTGAGTAGGAGTGTGTGTGTGTGTGTGTGTGTGTGTGTGTGTGTGTGTGTGTGTGGAAGGGGGATGGGATGTTGTCGTGGTTGTGAGATTCACCCTGGTGAGACTTTAGACATTCCTGACATTCCGACCTCCGGGATGCTTGAGGCTCCTCCGTCTTCTTCTAGCATGTCGGGGGCTGAAGAGGACTCTGGAGGGCTTTTATGTCCCTCGGCTCACACCAGCAGGCCCTTTGGTTGAACAGAAACCACATACCCTCTAATTTAGGAGGCCATGGGAACAAGTAGCAGAGCACACACCAAGTCTTCTTAAGTTACATCTGTGGATGACACTTAAATCCTTACGGAGGTCTTCTATGAGCTTGGAAAAACAGCCTGGACCTCCTCATCACTGTCTTCACAATTTCAAGTAGACGTCTGAACTTTTTTTTTTACTTACTTTCTCTTTTTTAATTACCAAAATCATACAACTCAGGTGAAAAATAAAGACAAATAATTAGAGATGCAGCTATCCAACTTTTTCTCTCCAATTCTGATACCTCAACTCAGGGTATCTGTTCAGATCCGCTTACCCACGCATTTTAGCGAAAACAACAAACAAATGTTATATGACATTGGCAAAAACACTGTATTTAATGTGGATCAGTCATATTATGGCCGAACCCCAATCTGCTTTATAAGGTGGCGTATCGAATTGGTGCGTCCCAAGACAAAATAAGCAGTCTGTCAAACATTTTTGATGTTCTGAAACTCTGTTAGTTGTGTGTGTGGAAAAGGAAATGATGGGATAAATTAGTGAAGAGAAGTGAAGAGGGGTTTGTTGAAAATTTGTTATGTAATACAAGCAGTTTTACTTAGTCCCATGGACATGTGGGATTCTGATTATGATACAACCTATGGGCAGAAAAGTGATTACATAGACATCATGACTTCATTCTTTTAATAATGTACCTCATTCTTCTCTCTCCTCTACACTTCTGATCAACATCTTGTGACGTTGCAACCTTCTGTGAGTCAGCCATGATGGTCCATCCGGTATCTGCCACATCACTCAATTGCCACTAATGACCGAACCTTATTTATCAAACCAAAGATGTCAGCGTGC
Organism: Sander lucioperca; assembly: GCF_008315115.2. Classification (NCBI taxonomy): domain Eukaryota; kingdom Metazoa; phylum Chordata; class Actinopteri; order Perciformes; family Percidae; genus Sander; species Sander lucioperca. The sequence continues at coordinate 5,081,723 of NC_050186.1, forward strand.
AGCGACTTTGCAGAACACGTGTGGAAACCCGGCTCTTGTAAGAACTGCTTCCACCCGCTTAGTGCACACCACAAGACTGTCAGCGGCCTGGATGGTGTGCCAGCCGCTTGTTTGAAGAGCATCCTGGGAGGCGATGAAGAAGCGGTAGTAACAGCGCCTTCACCTTACAGCAAGCCAACCATCGCAGTCAGACCCACTATGATGAGCCTTGATACCAATGAGTCGATGACTGATGTCAACATGAACATAGAGCAGGTGATTCTCTTACATTTATCTTTCCTGTAACTAACCTCAGACTCTATTACTGTTCAGAATGACGTATCTGTTCTTTAATGTGTGCTCATGTTTATGTTTCAGGAGAACACAAAGAGCCCAGTTCAGCGTTTGGGCCTGAAGAAGCTCCTGGACCTGTCGTCTCTTTACATTGACAGTAACGGCTGCAACAAGGCCCATAGAGAGGCAGTTCTTCAGAGTCCTGAAACCAAGATGGACTACAACAAATGCTTCTCTCTGGCTTCCTTATCCCCCAACACCCTGCCTAAAGACTCCATGATCATCAGCAATATCTTCGTCACCCAGGAGGAAGGGAGAGGTTCTCAGAGTTTAAAGAAAAATGCCAATGGAGACACCTGTAGACAGCAGAATACAACTACCACTAAAACCAAGAGCACTTATAATGGAATTAGTGTGACTACCATGGCAAATTGCCAGGAGTCCCATCAGGCATCTGTGGAGATACCTTTTTCTGTGGATATTGTCCCTTCCAGTCCTGCCAAAGTTCATAGCAATGGTATCAGCAGTGGGAGTCCTGCTACTGTTACAACTAAGACATCCAGCACTTCTACCACTTTTCCCACCACAGCCTTAAGTGTGGACACCATTAGCCACAATTCCGCACCATCGCTCCACTCTCCTCCCGTACTGTCTGAACAGAGCAGCCTATTGAACTCCTCTTGTTCTTATCATAGTAGTACAGATTCACTTCCTGGGGCAGAGGGGTCAGGAGAAAGACAAGTTAGGTCAGGGAGCCCCCAAAGCCCACCAGCCATGGGTAGCTCACAGTCATCTCCCAACTCTCCTAATGGACAGCCAGACTCTGAACCCATTTATGCAGAGAGCACCAAGAAAAAGCGCAGGCCGCAAGGAAATGGGTTGCAATCCCATCTTATGTGCCCAAACCAGACTAAGAACTCATCCCAGGGCTCTGAGCTTTTAGGAGAGAGTCAACGGGCCACCATCACTGTAATGGCCGCTCACACAGAGGAGAACAGGACTTTCTTCCTGAGCAGTCCAGATTCAGCCATCAGCACCCAATGCAACTTCAGCCCCACAGCACGTAAAGACCCCAGCAGCCCAGCCTTCCACTGGCCCAGCCCCAGCCACAGCTTACCCTCTTTGGTCACAGAAGCCAGCCTTACCCCCGCTCTCCACCCCAAGCCTCAGTCTAGCCCACCCATTCCCCCAAAAAGGACCACCCGTTCCCCCAAACTGGGCACATCTAGCCTCTCACCATCCATGTCTTCTCCAGTCCCTCTTCCTGATCTCCCCAGACTGGGTACCTCCAGCCTCTCACCGTCCATTTCGTCTCCCGTCCCTCTCCCTGAACTCCCCATGCTTTTCCTTGTCTCTGCTAGAGAGGGCCACTTCAAGGTCCATACAGAGAACCACAGCTCAGCAGCATCCGAACGCTGGCACAAGCCCCCGCACCACGGTTCTAGCTGGAACTGTTGCATCGAGGAAGAAGAGGAGGAGGATGAGAGAGAGCGGAAAGAGGGGGAGAAGAAGAAGTTGGCCGCCAACCCGGGGACAACCTCTCGGGTGTCAGGCGTGGTCAATGGTGCCGCTGTCTGGAAGGAGGCCAGGGACTGGAAGGCCCACAGCAGCCCCCCTTCGATGACAGAGCCAGGCACGGCCCCCCCGGCTGCCCCCAACAATGGTGCCTGTCAGGGGGAGACTGAGGGCACCGGTGCAGAGGAGGAGGGCAAGCATAACGGCAGCATGCCGTCCAAGCAACCGTTGCCTGGCGGCTCATCAGAGTTGCTGGCAGCAGGGAAGGGAGCTGGCAACAATGAGCCCAATCCACCGCCTCCACCACCTAAGAAACTGCACAGGTAAGAATAACAAAGAACTTTTTGTTTACCATTTACACAATAACAATTATTAACCCTCAAATAGGACAGAACACTAGTACTGTATCTGGGTATCACTATATTTGATGCATTTAAAAAAAATATATATATTTTCTTTATTGATTAACCTATTTCAGTTAATCATGTTGACAGAAGAAATGACAAAATGCCAATTAGAAGTTAGCGGAGGTGTACGACAATAACATGGCTTACTCAGATTGACCAATAGAAACAAATCATCATAAAGGTATTCAGTTTACTATATGAAGCAATAAAAAGTAAGCCGTTCTTGATAATTAGGAAGCTGTGACCACTAGATGACGAGTATTTTCTGTAGATAAAGGACTTAGATGAGCTAATTATTAATCTCACCATCGTCATTCTGGTTCATAAATTAGTTCCAGGTTCACTAACTATTTTTGATGCCATTTTTTAAACTCTCTTTAGTGCAGCTTAAAAGACTCAGTGGTGCAAAGTCTTATCTGTCCACATGTCATTTCCAACAAATTACCTATTATACATTTCTTATAAACACTTGCTATAAGATGAATGCTGTGCATTCAGCAAACTTAAACTGCCCATTATAGCACATATTTGCGTGCCTTCTCTTACCTGTGAGTTGCATTAGAACTAATGGGACTGTAATTCAGCCATGGCACTATGGTTTCATTATATTCCATAATTTAGCACTTACAGCATGCACTTAGTTTAAATGCATAAATGTGTTTTGCTCTCTGATGGTATAGTATATATATATATATATATATATATATATATATATATATATATAGTGTTGGTGCTACTTATGTAATATAAGTATATTGCCTGTGACTGCACATACATGCATCTTACGGTTGTGTGAATCTTACTGTGCCTTCTCCTTTCATAGAATCATTATTCAGCCTTGAATCAGCCTCCATTCTTGCAGCTTGTGATCATTCAAACTGTTCCGGCATATTCCTCAATGCAAGCCTTGTTCTATTCATGCCAGTAATGTGACTTTTTCAATTCTAATTAACACACAAAATGGGTCTGTTAAATAGTTCCCTGCTGTGTCACATTGCTGTAAATTTGTTTTGGCTGCAGCACAATATACAGAACTGTTGAAAATAATAATAATAATAATAATAATAGGCCTTGTTCCATTGATATTGTCATACAGGGACAAAGCTGTCATTAGCAGACGTTCAGGTGCATCTTTGGGCAAAAGAATGTTCATATTTGAACTGTTGGCATCACTTACAGGATGTGCAGAAACATACATTTTCACCTTTATTCAAGACACACATTTTTGTGGCCTACTCCGCTTAGGGCTTCTAGCCTACATAGCCATTTATTAGCAGTAACATCTGCAAACATGCTTTAACCTGAGTCTGCGTGAGGCTAAGAATACACTTCGCTGTCTGAGTCAGCTACACCAAAGAAGAAACAGAGAAGAAGCCTCGTGTTGCAGTTAGTAGAGCATCAAATGATCTCCTCAAAATAAACTTTGCTTTGTCTGGGACGGTGTGATGAAGTCTAACACACGACTGTGACTTCCTCAAGACAAACAGATGTTCTGCCATCTTGAGCTATTACAATTTGTGTGTTTTGCTGTCAAAAACACAGATTGCTGATCACATTTCTAGGGCACTTATGTTTGTGGTAATTCTAGTAAGGACCCGTCTCTCCTGTTATGACATTGCCAACATTCTGCGCTGATAAAAATACACCTTGTTGTGACACATGTGGGAACACGCCTCGAGCCAGCCAGCGACAGTTGTGGCTTTCCAAGTTTAAAAGTGGGTTTCGTGTATTTAGTCAAGTCTCCCCGGTCACCAGGCAGTACTGGAAACTCAATGACAAAGTCCTGCAGGGAATCATAATCTATATCTTGTCTGCAAAGCAATCAAAACGTCATGGAAATGTTTATTATTGACAGAAAAAGGAATCTTGTGTGTAGCATGAATAAAAAACATGTACATGCACCCCGTGAGGCATCATTTTGATGTGCTGAATCATTTAAAAGCCACAGATGGTTGGAAAAATCTGCCTCCCAGAGCCTTTGATCACATGGAAAACACCAATGTTTCCCTCTTTTGTTCCTCATAACAGGTCAACCTACATATCATGTAGTGGGTCAGCCTAAGTGGTGTGTTTGTGCATGTGCCTATGTCATGCATGAGTGTGTGCATAAGTACTCTTTAATGGGAAGGCGTGTCCACTGGTCAGTGAAGGTTGCCAAAGGGAGGGGCTTTAGTGAACAGATTGTTGCCCCTGGCAACTCCCAAACTGTCCCAGTCTTGGTTTATATCTGTGGTCGGTTGCCACCAATAGAAGTAGAATTTATAGATCAGCCATGTGGATTCAAGTCCACTGAGTTTGACTTGGGTTTGATTGCCTTTTGCTCTCTAAACTATCATTCCAAGACGTGCTGCCCCTCCCTCCACGGAGCCACCCTGATCCCTTCAGTGCAGCAGAATAGATAGCATCTTGTTGCTGTCTGAAGTAAACTACTAGGTCAATGAGTGAATGCTATAAATGAGATATGGGTGCTTAAAATTTTGCGCATCTAATGGACACTGTTGCTTTTCCTGCTGAGAGGGACTTAAATACACATATGACTCGTATGGAGCCAGGGTTGTGTTACTACACATGGCGGGGCTTTAGAGAGCCACCAGTCTGATCCAGGGGCATTTTGTGCCCGCCAGCCCGACAAGGACCTTTGCCTGTCCAGCATGAGGTAGGCACCTGATAGCACATCTTATTCTCATATGTGCCCCTTAGTAAGCATTGGTGATGCATCTATCATTAGACTTGTGAAGCAAAGTGGTGATGTTCTTGTTCGTGCAGGAAAATGGTCGCATTTTGAGAGTGTTTCGAAAGGAAACCACAGAGCATATTTTCACACCTCTATCAGGAGCTCGGTAGTTGAAATTGTTTTTTTTTACGGCACAGTGGCAGATGTGGTCAACTTTTTGCTCATTCTTTATTTCCCCTCTCTTTCACACCCTACCTATTGCTCATCTTCTAATCATTTTCTGCCTAGATTATCTTTAATTATTTTATATGAGCCCATCCTGTTGGTAAGATTAAAATACAGGTAAGATGAAGAGGATGATAAGTGAAATTGATTCAGTGTTACTTTATGTGATGTGGGGAAAATCAATGAAAGTGTACTGAATAAGGGAAAGACATAGCTGACAGGGAAGAAGATAACAAGGCAAGACTGGAGCAGTTTGCAAAAGATAAGGATTGGTGTCAAGCATAAATGGATCTTTGTTTCAAATACATGGTTTATATGGCTATATAGCCATGGTAACTATCAAGGGAAAGAAAAAATGCATGTCATTCTTCTCTGCACTGTGTTGTAACATACAGAGGTTGCACAATAACACCGAAACACAAACACAATATAACAGCAATGCAATAAATGCTACCTTTTGGAACAATATTTTCCAATACAACAGCACCACAAATACAGTACAATCAGTTACTCTAGTCTCACCAAAACTCAACATTGTAACCTTCCTAAAGGTTGTGTATGTTGCATGGCTGTTGTAGGGGATTGCATTACATTGTGCGGGTGTTAATGATACCACCTACACTCGAGTGCATTGTGCATGAGTTAGCCTGCTTTCCTACCTGACTCCCCCGTATTTTAACAAAACCCGGAATTATGTATCAACATTAATGCGTTACAGTATTTCATTTCATCACTCTTAATGCTGTATAACCATCTTAGATTCTGCTTTTACTAAAATATCATTGTCTCTACATAAAATAGCCCTGGAGAGCGAATGTGTGTTTGACCGTTTGTGTTTGGCCGCATTTGCACACCAAAAAGATACAGTACTTCGTCTACTACGTCATTATTTTATACTAGGGCTGTCAAAATATTAATTAAAAAAAAATAACGCAGATTAATCTATTCCATATTGAACTTTGGCCGTTCTAGCCACCATTCGACTGTAAAATGAAGGAGGGAGACGAGAAAGCGCTGCCTGGATCATTGATTGGAACATTTACTTATAAAAATCTTCTTCCTGAATAGGGTTAGGTACCGAAATCCGGTGCTAATACGGCACCGGTACCTTAACGACCGGTATCTACCGGACCGAATAGCAACGCAAATTTCGGCTTCTCATTTCAGCGTCACTGATATGTCTGCACTGTCTGCACTCTCTGATGTTCTGAAACAGACGTTACAGGCAACAGAAACATTGCTGCACGTGACGCTAGTTAACACTACACTCAACAGCAGCTAATGTTAGCTAGTAGCTGGATTAAACACGGAAAATGCTGACAGCTAACGCTAAACGGTGTAAAGTGTGACTGTATTTTACTGTAGAGGATTCCAACACCGGGATGTAACAGTCTGCAGCTGCTGTTGTCAGAAAAAAAAACAACACAGACGGTGTGTTCAATGAAACTGGTAACCTACAGCTTCGTGGTGCATTTAAAGTTATTGTATAAATGCCCTTCTCCCATCTGGTGGCTGTTTTTGTCGTTCAACAGCAATTTACTAGTGAAATAAGTTATTGTTATAGTTATTACATTATTATTAAATCATTTAATTGTGACCATATGGCCTAGAAATAAACAAGCCGTTATTTAATGTCGCCGACTGTTGTTTAGTACCCTTTTTTTTTTTTAACTTTCTTAAAGAGTATCGGTTCAGGCATCGTTAAGGCACCGGGCAACAACTATGTATGCGATTAATTTAGATTAATTAATCACAGAGTATGTAATTAATTCGATTACATTTTAATCGATTGACAGCCCTATTTTATACATTACATTATTATATTATATATTTATGACAGAGAAGGCACTAAATAGGAGTCAGGAAGTGAAACCAGTTGTGTGAACCTGATCCACAACAACAACACTGCAGTTTAGTTTGGGTCTCATTTTACACTGTCACACTGCTATCTGTAGCTAGTTAGCTGTAACCCCAATCCAATCCCCTTTTAAACTCCCCCAGCTCCTCTCACACTGTTTTATTAATATCACACACACACACACACACACACACACACACACAAGATAGCATGTGTTGTCAACAGATCCAGTGTGTTACTTATTGTAGCATGATTGTTTACATTCCAAATCTGGGTTACTGTCATTGACGGCTGATTGCAGAACGCAAACCTTGTGTGACAGGTTAACTGGGGCGATCACGATATCTCACGTCAGCTTTTGTTTTAGCAAAAGAAGTGATTAAATCTATTCTGAGACAATAACCAATTAAGATGTTTATTAATATATGTTAAAACAAGGCTTTTTTTTTTGTCATGAAAATTGAATTCAGTTAAAATTCATTATTCATTTTGATACTGTCTCTATCAGGTTGTAGACAACAAGTGATTATAGTGCTAGACAATTAGCTAGTCATCAGAATATTATTGCCAACATATTGTATAAAATTACAATAAACAGAATATATATTTGGGTTTTTTTTTTATCTAAAAACTGATGTGATGACTATTTTCTGACATTTTATAGACCAAACAATTAATCGGTGAATCAAGATATTAATCCTCGGATTAATTCCTATGCAAAATAATTGTTAGTTTAAGCTCCTAAATGCTTATATATGTGTAGAGATGGGTATCGAATTTATGAATGCGCCCACAACAATCAGCTGGCTAATAGTTACTTGTAATCATTAACTCATGTTGTCGTATAATTTACTTAACTCCGTGTGTGGGCTCCAGGCTGCTAGCATACAACATACCTGGGGCAACGATAGAGCAACTAGCTAGATGGTCGAACACTTTACTTAAATGTTTTGAAAGATTACTCGTGTTTCCGCCCTTACATGCAAAATACTAAAATGCTAAATTATTTGTCAGCATCAATTATAGTAAAGTGTAACCACACTTTTGAATGTTAAGTTCTCTCCACCATCGCTAAAACAGGTTTTCGTGTGTGTCTGCGCAGCAACATGTGTGAGTGAGGGCTCAGCTGCCCCCGCCCCTCGCACACGGGTTCTGAGAGAGAGAGAGAGAGGGAGAGAGAGAGAGGGAGAGAGAGAAAGAGAGAGAGAGAGAGAGAGAGGGAGAGAGAGAAAGAGAGAGAGAGAGAGGGAGAGAGAGAGAGCGGGAGAGAGAGAGAGAGAGAGAGAGAGAGAGGGAGAAAGAGAGAGAGAGAGAAAGAGAGAGAGAGAGGGAGAAAGAGAGAGAGAGAGAGAGAGAGAGAAAGAGAGAGCGAGAGAGATATCTTTCTTTTGGATTGGGAATAGCAAAAATGCATCGTAGACGAACGTCGTAAATCAAAAAGAAATTGGAGTTGTGATGAAATTATTATTGCTTTTATGAAGCAACAAATAGGCTATCCCCTCCAGTACCTATAGCAAAACCGATAATGTCGGAGCTTAACGATGCTCCGGTCTTTCATAATTTACCCCCGGGGCCCTTTTAATACCGGGGTTCGATACCCATCCCTACATATGTGTATGTTTATTCTTACACACAGTCCTAATGTGAGTCAAGGTCTTTTTTGCATGCCCAGAAGGCTCATTAATCCATACACAGCCTCCCGCAGGACATAAGCAATGACATTCTTTCACCAAGGAAAATCTCATGTTTTGGATACAAATCTGAGAGATCTAGAGTGTGACATGCACAGGCGCACACATGCACATAGACTCATAATTCCTGTGCCCATTATCATTTCTCCGCTGCCTCAGCATTTCAGCCGTTCTTTTGTCTGTAAAACGATAGCGGATCCTTTAGCTAACTGCCCACAGAGAATACCTAACCCTTTGTCTCCCCCCTGCACTCCTCTCCTTTTCTCCTCCTCATCTGTTTGTTCTGCTGATTTACGGTGGAATTGAGTCAGGGCCAGCAGATAAATGGATAGAGGAGTAATTTTGTGATGGAAGAGAGGAAAGAGAGATGAAGGGATGCTTCCCTGAGCCATTAGCGGGTATAATGAGACAAGTGAATGGCTGTCACTCAGCCTAATTGTCACCTTGATTAGGAAGTCTGCTCATGCACAGTTTTCATTGGTATTATAAGTGACCATCATGGTAGTCAGGCAAACTAAACAATAGGGCTGCAGCTTTGGATTTTTTTAGTAATCGAGTATTCTGCTGATTATTTAATCGATTAATCGGATAAGAAATACTTTTGCTTTACAGTAAACAGCAATAGTAAATATACAAAAGAGGTTTCCTTTTTTCTAAAAAAGCAACCTTTTTTATTGTCTAAATTGCATACAATTACAGGGATAGATGCTAATATTGAGCCACCAAGTCCCTTATTCTGTTGGCAAAAGTACATTTTTGATGGCCCAAATGTAAACCTTTTTTGCCCCCTTCCCCTTTTTGCCTCTGGCTCTTTGCACTGGATATGCAAAAGAGCTGTTCACTAAGCCCAGGTAAATGTGACTGTAGAAAGCTTACAGCAGGGCTATTCAACTACACTGTTCAGGGGGACACATTTTAAGAAGGCTAATACTGAGTGAGGAGAAAGAATAAAGAATGCAGACATCACCAGCATGGTCCGGTGACTTCATTCACGTGCATATTAAGTACGTTGAACAGTCCGTTCTCTTAATACATGCATGCGTCCGTCTTGCGTTATTATGGAACCCACGCAACTTCTAGGCAAGACCCGCCCTTCAATAGCATTCACACACTACTATTAGAGAGGCATCCATGCTTACGCAAGGGAACGTAACCCGATTTGTTCAGGTCCTATCCCCTGACCAATCGGCTATCCTAACCTTAACCACTCGAGGTCAATGCCTAACCCCAACCAATGGAGTTGCTTCGGAGGGCGGGACTTGCCTAGAAGTTACGTGGGATCCATGATAACGCGTCAGTCTTGTGTCCAGCGTCAACCCGTTGTGCGCTTGTAATAATTATCCGTGCAGAAACACAATGAGCTTACAACGTTAGTTACATTGATCAAACAAAGCTTCGAGGCAAAGAATTTTGCATCAAGGATTTTTAGTAATCAAATTATTCGAGTTACTCGAGGAATCATTTCCTACTGAACAAGAAGAATGCAAAGTTTATTTCTAGCAAGTAAAAAGAAATAAAGCAAGGTGATGAAACTTTAAAGAACTAACAATTTTTCTTTTACAATAAAAAGCTGAATTCAGAAGCAATAAAACACACCCTTAATCAATTCAATACCCTGAGAGGTTTCACTGCTACAGCTTTTTCAAAATAGTTTTGTGGTATTCTATGCCTTTATTTATAGTCTGTAGTAGAGAGATAACAGGAAACAAGGGGAGAGATGGGAAATGACATGCAAACAGCTTTACCTTGTCTGGTATGACCCATAGGTAACGGTGGCTAATGTTATGAAACTGCAGATAGATTTTGCTGTGTAACTGACATTATTGGAGTCAGTTTGCTGACTTTATTACCCCTCACTTCTTTACGTTACGTGTCATGCTCTAGCATGACAGAATTTCAACCGTTTTATCACAAAAGTAGAATGAGAAGTAAAAACACCCAGGTTACCTTTGATGGACAGTTTTCTTTAAAAAGGATCAAAATTGATGCAGCAGAACTTGATGCTTTTTTTTATTCCACACATTCTTATTCTTTGTTAAAACCTGGCGCCTACATTACCCACAATGAAACTCGACGCTGACAATTTGGTCAGAGATTCAGATGTGTTATGCTAGTAGTGGCTAATGTAGCTAGCCTCAAGCAGAGATGAGGAGTGTGCTATGGAGTCTGGTGAGCTCACTTCTTTAAACTCCACACCCCCAGAGTCTTATCATTTTCAAACTTACAGTCTTCAGACCACTTGAGACAATTTATCAGACTTTGAGTCACAAAAAGCTTTATATGACTTATTTCATAAATGCAGCAATACAACCACAGACCTGTAAACAGACTTTGAATCTTGGGAAATGTAAGGGAATTTACCTGTGTTCAGTGTTCAGCAAAGGTTACATAGTTTCACTGTAATGTAGTACCTGAGGCAGTTCACTGTCTTCAAGAAGGGGAATCAATACCAGAAACAAGTAAAACTGCCCTATCTGATAGACTCATAACGTGCCCTAAGATTATGTTTTTAGTTTTTAGTGAGGTTTGTTTGTTGCAGTTATAAATCAACGCAGAATCAAGAAGTGTGCGGCTCGAACAAGGAAGCGAAACTACTCCTGACGGTACGGTAATTTTAAAGGAAACAGTGTGCTCTGTTACTTGCACTTGTTAGTTAGACATATTGCGTTAAGAAAGCATTGAGGGGAAGTGGGGTGGTTCCACACACCAGATGCACAAAAAGAAAAATATTCTTTTTCAACAAAAAACCTACAGACTAACCAGCGGACGCTACTCTTTGCTTGGCTGATGTTTGGCAATGATGTCAGCAATGCAGACAGAAATAATATACACAAAATATGGTTTGAATGCATGTTTGTTTTTATATTATTTGTCCCAACATATTTACTCTTTTGTTTTTTTTCCATTACAGAGGGTGCAGTAAAATGAGTGGCAGCAACATGGAGCTGGACCGCTGCAGCCAACAAGGATCAGTAGAAAGCCCTACTTCATCTCTACGGAGCCTGGGAAGCCTACCCCCGGCCTCCACTGACAACCTGACTGCTGACACTGGTAAGTACCACTCACTCTCATATTATTATATTTTGGTGCAGGTCTATTTGCTGCAGTAGAAACGTGCACAGGGAGTCCAAGGATCATATCTGTCTGATAGAGTAGCTGATAACGCAAATAATTTGTTGTTTATTAAGCAAGTCAGGTGCTTTTACAGACGTGTGCTTTAGTTGATATGTTTGCCTGCATGTGAGTTGTCTTGCTGTTCAGACACTGTTCACCATGTTCAACTATGAAGATTCACTTTGTCCAGAGTGTAACTGTGCAACAACAGTGAAAAGAGGAAAAGGAGCGCTGCAGTCCGTTAGCTTATCTCTTCTCTTCCTCTTTTGTGAATTCACACTTTGTATTCATTTTCATGACGTGAGTTTAAGATTTCTACAATCACCAAACCTGAGACATGTCTCAGAATGAGTGGCATAAATCCTTGGTTTAGAAGTTATTGTCATCCTTCATATATCCTCTGTGGCGCAGACGCTTGTAATTGCTGTAACTTCCTGGCCAATGTTGTTTGAAGAGATAATTATGGACTCTGATAACGAGGGAAAAAGGGCTTGGCTACATCCTATAGAGTACTTTTTTCCCCCTTTACAGTCTTCCCCCTCTGTGAAAGCAGTTATTGAAGACTGCACCACACAATTATCTCAGTATCTGTCTCCTCTACTGTAATGTCAAGTTCCAACTTTAAGTCTTTAATTGATAAATGGATCATAATTGGATGGATGCTTTAAGTGTCAGCTTGAACCCTGGATTGTGGAACTTTCCAGCTCTTTTGAGGAAACGAGGTATGTGTTTGTGCTAAGGCTGAGCAGTAGGCAGTGACAGAAGGGGTGTAGTAAATAAATCAAGTTCACAGCTGTCACCCAGGAATATGTGAGTCTGTGAGTACAGTGGGGTTACGGGAAATTAACTCACAAGGACATTGAAAAGCAAAGGATATACTGTGTGAATCCAGTGAGAGAGAAAAGCCTCCAATGGTGTGTCTGTGTGCCTATTTTCCAAGTTGACATCTGTCGCTTAATTCTGTGTAAGGAATAGTTTGAGAACTGCTTATTTGTTTTAGATGACACTCTCACATCTGTCTGTTCAATATGAAGCCACGGCCGCTTAGCTTAGTTTAGCATAAAGACTGGGAAGAGGGGGAAACAGTAAGCCTGGCTCTGTCCGAAGGTATGAAAATCTGCCTACCAGCACCTCTCTATATATATATATATATATATATATATATATATATTGTTTGTATCAAACAAGATTTGTTATATTTGTGTACTCAAGTATTTTTGTTTCTTTAACTATAATACTTAAGTCAAAAGGTGGGTTCCTTATATAAGCAGTACACTGTACTTCACTGATCGTGACCTAATGCTTACTTTTATTTTAAGCAGACATGCTGACTATAATAATTTCATTTCTTTTTATCTTCTTAGGTTCTCGGGATGCACGGATGTCTTGTTCCTCTCCCTTTTCCAGAAGTCCAGTGGCCTCAGCTCCAGGGTCTCCTCACCCGCCCTCCTTTAACAGCTTCAGTAACCAGCCACCTCCACTCCCAGAGAAAAAAATGGTCAACCGCACTGTGTCAGCTCCCGATAGCGCGAACGGAAGACCTTTTGTCCGGGCCTACCCACGCCTCCCATTCACTGGCTCGGAGAGCAATGTGTGTCGACCTGCTGATGTTAGCTCCCGGTCCAGTTTACCGTCCAGCCCTGTTGACCCACAACCCATTTTCTCTTCCAATGAGTCTCTGGAGCGTTGCCATGCCCCGCTAAGCCGACCCTCGAGGTCCAGGACACTGGATGAGCCGCTGAAGACTCACGGGCGTCTGGGTGTCCACTGCCGAAGCAGCGTCACCTGCTCCTCTTCCCCCCAACTCAGCGTGCCCTTCTCAGCCTCAGAACCGGGTTCTGCACCAAATATGGGCTCCAGCCTGCAGCTCCAGACCCTTCTGAGTAACATAGACAGTAGGGAGGGAGTGTACTCCAAACTGGGAGGTCTGTACGCCGAGTCTCTGCGGCGCTTGGCTCTCAAATGTGAGGATCACTTCACTCGCTCCCAGAGGAACCCACTACGGTTTGAGGAGAGCAACTGGTCTCTGTTCAGGCTCACCTCCAACAAGCCAAGCTGCAACTCAGGGGATGCTGTGTACTACTCTGCTGCCTGCGCCTCAGACCCCAGCAACTCCTACGCTGTCAAGGTAATCCCTAAATACTAGGCCTAATATTTTATATAGTGACTTTGTCAAATATGTGCTTGGAATAACCATGTTCACTTCCAGAATGTCTTAAAGTTATAATCCGTAATAGTTCAGTACCGATTCATTTGTCAATACCTGTGGTTGCTGGTGGTAACAGTACAGTGTAATACTGCAAGTCACAGACTTCTGAGGGCAGCAAACATGACCAGCTACTTTGTCAGAAATACAACAAAAGCACAGCTGGTCAGTCTATTTACAGCGTCGCCAAATAAACTATTTTGTTTGAATTAGGAAATTAGTCAATAATAAGCACTTTTACATCATTCACACAACAGCAGGACACAGGGAAGTTGGTCACCTTGCTGATCCACTGTCAAAAAAATACCAAAAATGACCATGTTACACAATGATTGTGATGACACTGCGTTTCTTGTTTCACAATAAAAGCCAACACACCATTTGGACACTTTTAATGTGAAGCAGCAACAACAACTAACAAGGAAAACTAACGTATAGAGATTATTATTGCAGAAAAATGGCCAACATAAATAGTATCAAAAACAGGATTTGAGGGAAATCTTAGGGATTATAATTTTAATGCTCAAGAGTAACAGAATTATGTCCATAATTTTGCAACATCATCACTCGACCTGATACAGTTTAAATGTTTATTTAATTGATTTTTACAGGGATTGAAAAGTATTTGCTGATATATGAACATTATCATTATTTTATGGATGGCCTGAAGTACAGAAGACAATATGTGTAGTATTGTACATAAGTGTTGGTTCTGTGTTTGGCTGTTGGTTGTGTTTTCGAAATGTACAGATTGTGTTTATTCTCTCCACTCAGAGTTTATCGTCAAGAGAGCAACTTTCAGCCCACTCAAGCTCATCTTTACTGTTTTTTAAGGAATAATTTGCACATTGGGTGTTGTAAATTGATCCTTTAAGCAGGGATTTGACAGTTTGAGGATAGAAGGAGGAGATTAAAATTGGGCAGTGGTCTTGTTTGTTCTTAGGCTACAGATGGGATGGCCCCACTACGGCACAAACCTTCGGGGCATGTAGCGTAAATAACCAGGAAGAAGAAGGGTGTGGATTCAGTCTTACTAACCTTTGTCCCAAAGTCATTAGTGTTGAACAAAGCAGCAGCTGTTTGTACAGTATGTGTTGTGCCACAGCATGGGTGCCCAGCCTTGCTTAATATCTCTAGGCCCAAGTAATCTTTTCATTCCAGGCAGGATTTATAGACAGACACACGCACGCACACACGCGCACACGCACGCACGCACGCACACACACACACACACACACACACACACACACACACACACACACACACACACACACACACACACACACACACACACACACACACACACACACACACACAAAACAGGGCCATTCAGCACAAGTATGAATGATCATATTATAATCTAAAATCAGCATTGGTTAGTGTTATACAGTATGTGTTTAACATTATTGATTGTTATTCAGACCAGTGTGTTGCTGACTGAAACTTGAACCCCATGAATGTGGATTTTAGTCCAGCTGATTACTAAGAAGAGATTATATTTATAAATCTGACCCCAACACAAAATGGGATTTGTAACATTTGTACGTTTGTTTCAGAATTCAGATTTTATTGATATAAGTGTGAATTTTCCCACATCTTGCAAGGGAATGACAGGAATGCAGGGGCTGTAGTAGTTAACTTAAAGACGTTCAGTTTTGTAACATTGATTTCACTTGAATGAGAGCAGGAACTGAATTGGCATTGACCTTGGAACCTCGCTAACAATAGTTCCTTTCTTATGTTTCTTGGCTCCACTCCCTTACCATCTCTGTGTGGGGAATTCTTCTCTCCCCCCTCGGGCTCATTCTTCTCCTTTGCTTCACCCTTTCCTCCCACTGATCTTTGTGTTTATACCTCTCCAGATCTGCAAGAGTCCGTCCATGGACGCCAAACAGGGCCATCTCTACGGTCTATCAGTGCAGCAGAGCATGCCTCCCCACTTCAACCTCCAGCAGGACTGTGGCCACTTTCTCGCTTGTGTCCCCCAGAGCATGTTGCCTTCTGACGAAGTCTCTCTGCCCACCACACCTCCTTCATCGCTGCCTCAGCCCTCCGTGTCTGCGCCTGGTCAACAGGTAGAACGAGAGCGAGTGGTGGTCATCACCTCTGAGATCCCTCGGCAGACAGCAGCTGACTTCGTCAGGGAGTGGGCGGCGTTCCATAAAAGTCAGCCCGAAGTCTATGAGCGGCGTGTATGCTTCCTCCTCCTGCAGCTCTGCCATGGTCTGGAGCACTTGAAGGAGCACGGGGTCACGCACCGCGACCTCTGCCTCGAAAACCTGTTGTTGGTGCCTCATCTCCGCAGGCCCTCCCAGTTCCCCCAACAAACCACCACTGACAACGGCCCCAGTAACGGTTCAAGTGGTGTAGACAGTCAGCGTCACCTTCCCCGGCTCCTCATCAGCAACTTTGCTAAGGCCAAGCGTCGCTCCTCCGAGGATGCTGCCTCAACCAGTGTGGACCCTCGCATCAAACGTGACCACGCCAGATTGGCGCCTGAGATCGTCTCAGCAGCCCAGTACCGTAAATTTGACGAGTTCCAGACAGGCATCTTGATCTATGAGCTCCTCCACCAAGCCAACCCATTTGAGGTGAGTCCAGCTCTGAAGGAACAAGACTACCGCTGTGAGGAGTTGCCTCCAATCCCCTCTGTCTCCCTTTACTCCGCCGGCCTCCAGAGGCTGGCCCAGCTCTTGCTCCAACCTGACCCCATCAAACGCATCCATATCCAGGAGGCCAAGCGCATACTGCAGAGCCTTCTCTGGGGCCCCAGGAAGGACCTGATGGAGCAGCAGCGGGAGAGACATGGACAGGGAGTTGGCTTTGTCGATGGATCCCGACACGAGGGCCTCTTGAACTGGCTGGATGTGAAACGGGCCCTGCTGATGATGAAATTCGCAGAGCGTTCACTGGAGCCCGAGAGGAACGCTGAGCTGGAGGACTGGTTGTGCTGTCAGTACTTTTCCTCGGCTCACCCTCTGTCTCTCTGCCATACTGCTGAACTGCTCTACTCGCTAAAGTGACGCTAAAATGTGTGTGAGTGGAGCCAAATTAATGTGTGAATGTGTGTATGAGAAAGACCAATAATGTCAAAGTTAATGTCCTGACACTATGGATGGGAGATACTGTGAACCTACCCAGTGTTTGTGCTACTGCTGCATGCATGAGAGCGGTGCATCAACCTAACCGTCGTCCACTCTCTACCTTTTACACAAACAGTATCTTGACACAGACTGTCAACTTAGCAAAGAAATAACCAGTAAAAATGCAGCTGTTTTTAAATGTTCTTGTAACAGTCAGACATATGGACAAAAATCACACAAACATTCACTTACCGACTAGAATCCCTTTGTGCCAGTGAGGCTGATAAATACATCTGTAAAAAAGGAAGAATATGGACAGTATTCATAATTCTGTAATACATTTACCAAAGTGTCATGTTTGACACTGTATTAAGACATTTTACCCACTCAGAACAGGCTAATAATTCATAACCTTATTCTGTGTCAGCCAGCTTTGCAAAGTAATGCTGTGTGATATCTATGTAAATATGCAGCTAACTTTTAATTTTAATAGAAATATGAGGTCACTAGCACCTTTTCTGTCCTGTTTATTCATAGGCACATAGTGCTGTACTGTATACTGTGTAAACAACACAAATTTAACTGTTCTTTACCATTACCGATAATGCAAATTCCTCAGTGAATACTGGTGTACTAGTACACAAGCCTAGTCACAGCATTGCACAATAAAGACTTAGTATGAATTAATCATAAGCCATACTGTCTAACACAACTCAATATTAATTGGATTGACAAAAAACAATTGGCAACATTGCCGATTGCTTCTACTGAATGGATGCCCAGTTTTTCCTTGTGCTTACTTTAAGTATATATTTAAATATTTTGACATTTGTCACAGTGCCTTTTGTTCTTTGTATACGTTAACAGTGACTCAAAAGCCAAATGTAATTATTACTGATCATTCGTCCTTTGTGAAACTGGCCTTTCACCAAATGTTCTATGAACAACTTTGTACAGTAATTTGTAGATGATATTACAAGAAAAATGAGCCCAAGCAGGTCTTAAAAAGCCATGAATATCAGCAGCAGTTAAAAAATATTTATGTTATAATTTGTTATCCTGTAGTAGTCACTGGAATTTCTCTGTTTATTTTCATATGTGGATTATCAAGTTATTTGTTTCTTTGGCACAGCAGCAGCTGGGCCTGTTTTCTTGCCTCCTGTGTCCCATGTAGGCTGCAGAGAAAGCTTCAAGTTAACTTCACGTATTTTATCTCCAACAAAGAATTTCCTAATAAAGTCAAGAATTTAACAGCCTGCACCAGGTTTTAGTCCATGACTGACTGATGTTTCTAATGTTGCAGAAAGAAGAAAAAAACATATTCAGAACTCACAACTAATACATTATTGATTTGAATTATTTTGTGTGTGCCTCAACTATTTGCATCTATCAATAAACTGTGCATATATTTTCTCACAGTATTATCTGGTGTTTTGACCTTTTTTTGGATGCATACCCTTTAATGAATGGGCTATTAATGTTATTTTGGCATAAGCAGCTGCCTCTACTGTGAAACTACTAGAACACCTGCAAAAGATTTCAACTTTTAGACAGACATTCCTTGCAAATGGTAAAATTCAATAGGAAATGAGGGCTTGATTGGAGTCCAGTCCTCATGTCTTGTGACACAGGGTCTTGGGTGTTATTTTGATGTACAACATGCATACAAAGTAACTTAGTCTTTGTTATGTGTATTGTCTTACTCTATTTTCCAACTTAAAATTCCTTTTGCTCTAAAGCACATTTATGCAAGGCAGTGCGGCATCTATTGTAATTGCAAAATGAAAAATCTAAACCATGTAACAACCAGGGAAATGTTTGAATATACATAAACTACAGTAGTTCTTTGTGCAGGGATTAAAGCAATTGATGCAATTTTCAAACTGAAGAAAATATAAAAAGGCAAAAAACTAACAAAGAAAGCCAGCTAATGGAGAAGCATCTACTGTTGCAGGGTAGACAGAGAGCGCATTGCACGGATCAACACAACAGGTTGTATGTGGAGTGGAATCTCAATTTGAGTTTGGAGCCTCAGGCCAAAACTAGACCCCAGACTTCCAATCCCCCCCCCCCCACGTAGCTTTCTGCTTCACATCACTCCTTCAAAACCACTGGCTGCTCCCTTGTCATAGGTGGAACTATGTTGCTATGGTGTTTTGACCAATGGAATGGCATTTCCAGGAACGCAGTCAGTCTCTGTCTCCCTCTCTCTTTCACACACTCACCGAGTGAAGCAGCCTGTTGAGCAAAAATCCAAATAACCCCCTGGTAACAACAGTAAGGCTCCCTCCTTTGTTTGTCCAGTGAACACTGGTCAGGAGGTTGCATACTTTATTTGAGCAAATATGCAACCCAGCACACCGTCTTCAGCATAGAACCTAAGAGGACAAAAAACAAGACACATTATTTAAAGTAATGTGAAACATAGAGGACAGTTAAAGGAAAACTACACTCGTATTCCCAGTACACAAACGTACTAACTGTTCCCCCACCCCACCACAGTCACTACTGTGCATCCAGCCATAGTTACTTTGTAATTACACTGTCATTATGTATATTACATCCAACTTTCTATACCATCTATTGCATCTTTCCAAAAGTGCATTTACCTACTTTTCTTGCACAATTAACCTCCAACACACCATACCAATACAAAGACACAACATATATTTATATGTGCATGTCAGCATTTCTTTGGAAACACAATAACTCCCCCAGAAACCACATGCAAGTATGTTTACTTAAATGACTGTGAATGGTGCTTAAACTATATTTAACCCATACTTATCCATTAACCCCACTAAAACTGTTTGGATATGTCACGCTCATTGTTGGCTGGCTCAGCTGGCCTTAAGAAAACTATTTAGGAAAGTTCTCAGCCAGGACAAATTTCCATCCACACTGTTAACTTACAGCACAGCCAGTGGCTGATTTGACAGTAGCCCAGAATGCTCCTGCTCCGTCAGTTCAACATTACTACTCACTTCACTAACAGTAACACTGGGGAGAATTGCCAGATGAAGGTCAATGGAGACGTAGGTCAGCTAGGATTGTCCCCCGCCTGTGTCTTTGCTGTTCTGGTTCCATGTTTGACCTCATAGCCTGTGGGCTCCTGCACACCACTGTTTGCAACAATTTGCCTCCTCGGGTAAAGCACTCACTACTGCTAATTAAACAGCATACGTTACTCCTTTACAGATTCTACTGTATGTTAGGCTATTTCCCCCCCCAGAAACACAGCTCAAACCCTAAAGCCATGGACCGGCCCTATAGTCCTTTTTCACAGGACATATTTTGACACGTCACAGTAGGAGAATCACATGTCCTTTTCTGGGATGCTTGAATATCACAGAGCCATTTTTAATATTAGTTACACCTCACCTGTGCTTTTCCTACTATGACTAGTCAGAATTTCAGCTGTGAAAAAGGCCTGTTAGGAAACCCATGAGTATAGTCACAACATGGTTCTTCAGGTGTGTTCTGCTTCCTATTACATTTCCTTGATGCTTCTTTCTAATAATGGCCACATTGATTTACAGATGTGCCAGGGGCACCACAGGGTCTTATCTCACCAAACCAGAGATTGCACTGTCGGGCTCAATGGAGGTTTATCAGGACAGAGGACTTCATGGTTTGCACTGCTTGTATGCTCTTTTTCATCTCTGGCAGTCTCACCTGAGGAGGCTTCTAACCTTGCTCAATTCTTTGTTTACATCAGTCCCCACTTGCACTTCCCCTTACCATGCTGTTTGTGATTTTGCATCAGTAGGGTCCATGAATTTTTAATAAAAACATAAGGCAGCCTTACCACTAACAAAAGAAATGCCATCTAAAATATACATTACAAATGCCTGAACATTTTAAAAAATCTCTGCAAAAAGTGCCTACGTTCTTAATTGACACTGTTGTTCAAATTATGCACCTGTGCTTTATCAGCAGTTGTAAACATTTAAATGTATAGAGCAAGATTTACTTTTTGGAAGTCTTAAAAAACGAATTGCAATGTATGTACCATGTTAGTGTTTTTACATAAAGCAGTCAAAATGTTTTGCACAAATGTCTAACTGCATTTCAACTTTTTTGCACAACAGTCCAGATATTTGTGGTACTATTCTGACATCTAGTGGAACAATATTGCTACTACATCCAGTTTTCAGGTTGTTGCAGCACTTTATTCTCCCAACAGCGATCCAAATGTAGTTTTGATTGAATATGTATCGGTTTCTAAAATTCTTGCCATATAACTAAAGTCATGAAAACTAGCATTTCCCTTAAGTTTTGTACATTCAAATCAACTGTTTCTGATACGATTAGTGCCTCCTTTGTCATTATGAAGTATTCACTTCTTGAACATTGAGTTCAGCGGTTACAAATAATATCCGAGTTGTTAAGAGACAGCTTTGACAAAACTGCAAAGATGACTTTTTAGGAATGTTTAAGAACACTTAGTTATGAAATACTGTGCTACAGTGGCTACAAATGCACACCCAGTAATGTCATGAACTGTCAAACTTTATTTTTTAGATCAAAACAAAGCACAGCATTAAAAAAAATTCAACACTGTAAATACACCCACTGTCTCAAGTGTGTGAAAAAGATGCAATCAAGCACTTTTGGCTTAACATGCTCAGAATTAATGTCAAACTAGTTTGTTTGGTCATGAAAAATAAGTCTACTTTTTGAATGGGCTTACATTACTATCAAAAAGTTTAATTTATCATGCCAAAGCCTAAGCAGACATAGGTGAAAAGAAGGTTCACAGAACTTTGAGCTTGTGACGTTGAAATATGTTCGATCATTCATTGATTATGTGGTCAAGTAACTGTTTCAATATGCAGCCTGTAATGCAGTGGAGAACCAGGTCCTCAGGCAGGACACAGGTGAGATCAGCCCAGGTAGTGGGAGGGAGGGATGGGGGAGACGGGAGGAGATTTTTTGAGGGTGGGGAAAGGGTTTTGTTTTTAGAAACAGGGAAAGATGGGACGGGAGGGCTGATTTCGAGGCTTTGTATTCATTTCTTCTTGGGTTTTGCCTCCAGTGGTAGGCCAATATCCTTCCCACGCAGTTTCAGCCCTGTTAATGACAGAGGATGAACATATGTGTTATAAAGCTGGCAATTAAGACATAATATTCAATCATTTAATTAAGAGTATTCTTACCAATTGCTCTCTCTATCTTGCCCAAGACCTGGTTGTTAGGAATTGCTTTCCCACACTCGTAGTCCGCAATGACTTGAGGCTTCTCGTTAATTTTCTGAGAAAAAGATTTTGCCAAAAATAATATAATAAATTTTGTTTAACAAGCCATTTCTTTTAGAGCTGCATTTTCCACATTATTGCAGAAAACTCACACTAGTGTTGAATTTTTTCAACAACAAAAAAGAGGAAATGGTCATGTAGACATGTTTTTATTAACTTGATGATAAGAAGAAATGATGGTAAGGTTTGCACAGGAAATGGCTTTACTTGCTGGATCAAAAAATACTGCTGTCTGTTTAGTAAAAATGAGCTTTAAGATTGTGTTATACTCAAAGTAAATTGTATAATCGTCATATTTTGGCTCTCATTCACAATGTAATATGGTTTGTGTGTAATTATTTTATACATGCAACTGATTGATACTTTCAAAGTCTATATCCTAGCTAAGAGATGGTATTCAATAAGAGGCAGTGTCTCACAGATCTTACAGCCTCTTTTGGTCAGGGAACCCATCAGGCTTTCTACTTCCTACTATTTTGGCATTAACCTCTAAGCGGTGTTATGTCAAATGTGGCTGCAAATTGGTTAGGTTATTACAATATGTGATGCAATGTGCTTCACTGTTACTTTGTTAGCTTTGTCTTAGTTTTCTACTTTTAGGTGTTTTCACCCTCTGTACATCATTTTGTGCAAGTGAACTTCAGATTCACCAACATACATAATCAAGGTAAACAATGTTTTACAAATGCAGACAAAAAGGCATCTCTTCCAGCAGCACTATCAATTGTTACACGTTTTCAATGTACGAGAAGTCTGTATACTCACAGTAGCCAGGTCTTTCTGGGTCAGACCGTTATCCTGTCTGCCTTGCTGAATGTACTTGCCCACCTCCAGGGGAACCCTGTCATGGTGAAGCTCCTCTGTCTCCCGGTCCAGTTTGGCTGTGTTCTTTGTCACAAGATGCTGTTTGTTCTGCCCTGCAGACCCTGTGTGACAAGCAGTTGATCAAAGTAAGCCTTGGGCATCATCCAGGGAGGTAGATGTGCAAAAACAGCATCATCACAGCACAGCAGTTAGTCATGTTTTGCCTGCAGAATTACTATATGGAAATTAAAAATGTGTACAAAAAGTATAAATTTACATTTCTTGGATGTCTCAACGTCCTGCCCACGTCTCTGAGCTGCAGTGATTGCCTAGAAAAAAAAATATGAATATGTACAAATCTTACATTTCAAAATATATTCCTGATTCAATGACTGTAGCTTGCATAATGACCAGAGCATGCTCTATTCAGCATTCGGCTAACCCTGATTACAAATCACGTAGTTAGATAGCTAGCTAGCTAATAAGTAACGAATCTGCTTATCTAAGTATGACGCATAGCTAAGTTAAACAAAAAGGACAACATGAGCAGTCCTGTCCGTGCACAACCACGCCAACTTTACAGCTGCTTAGGCTGTAACGTTAACACTGTATCTTTCGGCCAACATTCTCCATTCGGCCAACTCTAAAATTTCCTTCGGGATGAATAAAGTATCTATCTATCTACATTCACTTCCCATAATGGACTGTAGCAACATGTTCCCACATAATGTTAAAACAGCTGTTAACGTTACAGTAACTAACGTTAGATGTGTGCTGATTTGTCTCGGTCATTTAACGTTAAGGATATCTAGCTACCTTTACAGCACGACCTTCGGTGTTTAACTAGCTAAAGTTACATGTTTTGCCAACAATCATCAAGTTACCAGACATCTGCATGGGGGTCGGGCATGACATCTTATCCCACTTAAAAGCTAGCTAGTTATGAGCCTAGATTGTACTTTAGTTAGCCGAGTATCCTTTTAATGTTAGCTGGCTAATGCTAATTGCTATTTTTGTCACCGTCACATATTTAACGTTCATTATTGCAGTGAGAACACTAACAGATGATACGTCACCCCTAAATCACACCGCCTAGCTAGCTAGCCAGTTAAGTTAACGTTACCGTTACATCCCGGCCGTTATTAACGGGTTGAAGAAAGCGACAAACGGCCACATCCACTGTTGTTGTTATTAGCTAAACCCTTCATGGCTAAACCACGGAGCATGAGCAATGTTTCCTGGTCAATTTAACCTGTAACCACGTGCAACGTTACCACGTTTTACTAACTTAATACACTATGAACTAGCGGTTTACTCGGGTGTTCACTATAACACCAACCCCGAGTTTTGGCTGGTTTAGAGGATCAATAGTTAGTTAGCTAGCTTCAGAACAAGTCAGAAAAACAGACGCAACGTTTGTGAGGTGCTAACCTGCTTGGATTTGGCCTGTGCAGCAGTCGGCCCCTTCTTCCTCAAGACAGTCACGGTATCCCAGTCACTTTCTGCCATGTTTTCAGGGGTTCACTCGTTATCCGTAATATTTAATAAAGATACAAAAATAAGTACAACTCAGTGTTCGAAATTACCCCCTTCTAAGTAAGGCAGCTAGTGTTACTTTAGCGGACTAGACACTCCTTCCAGAATTATCATCCACGCGTTCTGCCAAAGCTTTATTTACAACAGAGTGATGAACAGTCAGTCACATAATTCGACGAGTTTCAGCAGCGACCTCTGCTGGATGAGCAACGCTGACCTACATCCACATGCCAGGTTTTCCACAATGGTTTTCCACCGTGTGATGGTACATAATGGACTATTGCACATTTAAAACACACATTACATCAGACAGGCTGAAAAATCACAGTGCCTCTTATCCAGATGTTACAAAACATCAGTTTCTATCTGTTGGCTGTTTTTGAGAACAAAAATTAACAAATTGCCTACTACATAGTTATTTATCAGGAATTAGTTTAGACATTACTCTGAATAATGTATTACTGAGTGTACCAATATTGTGTTTTTTTATTTACACAAAATTTAAAAATAACAGTTTAGAGGATTTCACAAACTTTACACAAAGGTAGCATGGAGATAAAATTAGCCATGATTTTAATAAAAATCTTGCATGTTCAACAACACAACAATACAGGACATAGAAAAATGCAAAGTATTACACAAACATGTAAAACTTAGCATCATAATGAGTAAAAATGTACCAATAAGAAAATGTGCAAAGAGTTTTGTTTTCAACCATCAATTTGGTGAAAGCCAGATGTACAATATTTTGCACTAATTGCAACCTTTGTTGATCTACAGGCCACAGTCTACCAGTAACAAGACATTTCAGAGGCAGCATCACTGTTGCGTCGTGTGCGGATGGGGGACCAGCCAATCTCTGAATTGACGTCCTCAGCCCGGTGGAGACGTCCCAAGCGGTAGCCATGTTTGGAACCCTGTTTCCCTGTCCATGCGCGAGGCTTGGGATTCATCTGAAAATAGATTAAAAAAATTATTGAAGAGCATTGTACACTGTCCGATGTATTTCCAAGTCTCAGAAATAGTCTAGAAATAACTGAAATGGCAAGGACCCTAAGGTGGTTACTGTATTTCTACCCAATTTGGGGTACCCGTTGTGTTGTCTAGAGGGCCTGTATCAAAATGTACTTTTTATACAATTCATATTTCAGTTGGAATTATGCTTTAAAGTGCATATCCTCAAGTACATTTCTGTTTAATCAAATCATCAGTAACTAACTGGCATACAGCAAACCCAGGACATGGTAGTATTCCAGTTTTGTAATACTGGTTGGCAGTGTTGTAGTACTCGAGACCGGTCTTGGTCTCACTTTTTGAAGGTCTCTGTCTCGTCTCAGAATCGACCACATTTTTACTCAGTCTTGTCTCGGTCTCGGATGAAGAAGACTCGGGATTTTATTTTCAAGACTGGTCAAGACCACAACTGCAGGATATCACTAAAATTGCCTGTGTATTGTCTGATTTATGTGTTAACATCTTTACTGTGATTGGATGTATAACTTCCTGCTTCAAATGCAACCAATAACTTCTAGTTTGAAATGTGTTACCGTTAACCCCTGTTCCCCACCCCCCTTTACACGCACTCCCAAAGTAAATGTAGGTGACAGGAGAAGAAGCTCTGGCTGTCTGGGAGATCTCAGCCAAATTGTCAGTAATAACATTTTATTTATTACATTTATTCTATTTTTTAAAGAGTTTATTTGCAAAACATCTAAAAGAAAACACAGTAGTGTGTAAGTTCTGCAATGTAACCCTAACCGACACAGCTGGGACCACCTACATTTTTTATCTGCACAAAGTAATGAAGCATAAAGGAAGGTAAGTGTAAGTGACGTTAGCTAAGCTAGCCAACTAAAGTTATCAATCTGCCTCTGTACCAAAACTCTCCAGAAATCTCTTCACCCCCTCACCCAAAGGGATTAAACGAATATTAGCTATACATATTAGCTAGTTGTGTATATACTGTATGTTTCAGTTGTTTGGTCTGGTTTTGGTCTTGTCTCTGTCTCAACCCCTCAAAGTCTCGGTCTCGGTCTCGATACACTCTGGTCTTGGTAATGACTTGGTCTCGGTTTAGGTGGTCTTGACTACAACACTGCTGGTTGGTTGCTAGAACTCTAGACACAATGTTTTGGGGGGACGTGTGTGTGTGTGTGTGTGTGTGTGTGTGTGTGTGTGTGTGTGTGGGGAGATCTTGTACTAGTCTATATCCACGACATTACACTTCCGGGATTCCTCCGTTGCACGCCGGATTTCACTCTTTTTGGCCGGATGTCCGTTACCTTCCTTTTTGTTTGTGCTGGAATTTTAAACTTCGGTGGATTTCTGAGGACTATGGTTAACTGCTCCTCATATCTCTGCAGGGTAAATCCAGACAGCTAGCTAGACTATCTGTCCAACCTGAGTTTTCTGTTGCAGGACTAAAAACAACTTCCTGAGGCTATTTTGCAGTGGCACCGTGGCTTTTCCCGGTGCTTTGCGGCGTCCAATACCATTATGATTGGTTTAAAGAAATGGCAATAAACCACAGCACGTTTTTCTCCCATCCCAGAATGCTGTGTGGACTAGCCAGACCCTCTGCAGCAGAGGTGGAGGAAGGTCTGGCCAAGCGAGACTATTCTTGTACCAAAAAGTTGAATTCTCATGTGCTATTTATATAATAAAAAGATCGATACTTGGCGTCCGTGTATCAATAAAAGTATTCACACGGAAAATATTGCAATACTACTGTATGCTGTATCAATTTTTTCCCCCACCCCTATGTAAGACCCTTTTTATTGTAGTATAATATTCACAGTTCTGTTTAAAAACAACAGACGAGGCATACTGCCAACTTTTGTATGCACATTACCCAGATCCCCTCTGAAACGCTATCCGTTTCTCACCTGAACAAAAACCGTTGTGTTCATGTGTAGAGTCTCCACTCGCTCTGACAAGTGATTCAACCATTCCAGATGGTCAGCGATAGACTGGGTAAGATGATCACTGTTGCTCTGTATCAGAAGAAAATAATGTAAAAATAGAAGAGAGCGCACAGAAAATCAATTTTGATTAAACAGTTTTTCTTATTCTAGATTGGATTGCATGCTGAACGTACTCCAGACAAGTTGTCCTTCAGTTCAACAGCAGCAAAGCGAATATGCTCCAGTTTGTCAATCTGCTCTTTCAGCCGGTCGTCAAGCTCCTGCATCATCATCAGGCCTTCATCGGGCCTGACACCGCCCTTCTGGGTCGCCATCCTGGGTCACAGAAAAACACTTGTTATTCAAAGAAAACTGCAACATACTGTGACATGAGGTCTTTCTTAAATGAAAATCAAAAATTTCAAAAAAGTGGGCACACTTTAGAGATGGAATCCTATGATAGTAGCGTTAAATAGTGTTAAAAGCTTTGCTTTACTGTGTATCCCTCTGGTGGTTAAAAGTCAATGGAAGCACTGTCACCAGCAGTGACAACCATGTCACTGATCATAAGAAATACAACAAATATTGGTTTTCCCATCAATTCAATATTACTTGCAACTGGATTAGAACCACACACACGGGCACACAAACAAGAGCTCGACCCAGGTAACGTAAAATGGCTGACATAGTTTCCTCTCTGGAGCGGCATGGATTTTTACCCCTTTCATTTGAGTATTAACGATAAACTTTGAGAAGAATAGTTTTGCTAGCGTTTGTATGTAGGGATTTTATGTTTTTAGCTAGCAGCACATCATGGTCGCATATCAAACATAGACTGTAGTCTATGATATCAAACGTAGGATTCGGTTATTCGCGCATGGAACACATCACGGTACAACATGTCTCTACTACAGCGGGTGCTGGGGCCGACAAAAAGTTAAAAACAGAAGTGAAGTTACCTTGTTATATGACGAAAACACCCAAAATGCTCGGAGGTAAAACGCCAAATCCTGTGGCGTAGTATGAGATTTCGCTCTGCGACCACAAAGGGAAAACTTTCTTTGTCCAGACAAGCCTCTTTTTATCCTGCAAAAATCAGGAATGGGACACTTCTGACGTCACGTAGCCTGCTTTTTACAGGCGCATTATTATTGTGATGGTACGGTGTTTGTTATTAATGAAATAGTGACCAAACAATGGAGAATTGTCGATTTGATTACATTTCAAGGTAATAAGAAACCAACTTTATTATAATCTCACTCAATATGGCAGGTGATTTAAAAGTCAATTTAGTAGTGCTGACTCATAAAATCCTAAATTATTCAAATTGCATTGCTGAAATTTAAGTGTCTAGAACAGTGCTTTCCCAACCTTTTATATTGTGACTACTTTAAAATAAGTATACTATTTGTGACCCCTCATTACAGGTCATTCGTGTATATAGTTATGAAGTTATTATACGTAGTTATGAGCAGTTAAACCAAATGTGAAAGCAAAAAAATAGAGAAATAAACAGACACATTGTTATAATTTTCTCTCATATCCCTTCGGGACCCCTTAGACTCATCTTGGGACTCCTTGCTCCTAATTAAAATGAGTACAATTCCTTACTAGACAAGTCCAAAGGGAGAGCTTGCTGGATAAGGGTCCAGCCAGACCCAAAAGGCCCTTTATACTGCACAAACATTAGTTGTCTTGAATTTAGAGTATTTTTTTAGTTTATTTGATGACTTGAAAAAAAGGCTTTTAATTTAAACCTGGTTATTAAACTGGAATAAATAAATATCCATCCATCCATCTTCTTCCGCTTATCCGGTAACGGGTCGCGGGGGTAGCAGCTCCAGCAGGGGACCCCAAACTTCCCTTTCCCGAGCCACATTAACTAGCTCCGACTGGGGGATCCCGAGGCGTTCCCAGGCCAGGTTGGAGATATAATCCCTCCACCTAGTCCTGGGTCTTCCCCGAGGCCTCCTCCCAGCTGGACGTGCCTGGAACACCTCCCTAGGGAGGCGCCCAGGGGGCATCCTTACCAGATGCCCGAACCACCTCAACTGGCTCCTTTCGACGTGAAGGAGCAGCGGCTCTACTCCGAGCTCCTCACGGATGACTGAGCTTCTCACCCTATCTCTAAGGGAGACGCCAGCCACCCTCCTGAGGAAACCCATTTCGGCCGGAATAAATAAATAAATAAAAATAAATAAATAGCGTAACCAAGCACATCTACAAACCTTTGTGTGCATGAAATACACTGTGTATTGTAGTTATATGGTTTTATGGCATAACCATGCATGGCAAAACTGTCCATCCAAACCAAATGTTTTTGTTAAAACTTATTTTAAAGTGGAAATGCTCGATTGAGAATGGGGTCCATATAAGGTGTAGCTAATGAGAAAAGATGCTCAGGTGCCTGGACGAAATGCTGTGTGAAAAGCTAAAAACACCACATATGAACGGTCAGTGTTTTTCAGATACTGTACTGGACAGCCTAAATTCATTTTCCCATCATTTCTGCTTTCACAAGAATTTGATGCATGATTTTAATATGACAAAGTGAGAATACGGAATCAACAGTACATTTAAGAAAACACAACTGCTTTATTTCTTTTCTTTCAATAAGCTCTTTTTTTTTTTTTTTTTTAAACAAGGGAGAGTAATGACCAAATATCTGAAAGGATAAAGATCAGGTAGGATAAATAGAATGCCAGATCAGCTGTAGAAAGCACTGGTCCTTTGACAAAATGAAATATGCATCTTAAAAGTACAAAAAAAACAACTCAGGGCAACATTTTGGTGCAGGTACAATGATGAGAAGCATCATGATCTTTTGCAGTAAGGGATGAGGCAAAAAAAACTCCAAGCCCACTAAACCTATCAACAAGTGAAAGCAGTCCATTCTGAGAACACAGTGACCTTTCCAACATGAAATCCTTTATAGTGCCACAATATCTAAAATGAAATGTGGGTTTAAGCCTCCCCTCGCTGACAAGGCTCGACTGTACAGTTAAGTATGCATATACATATATACCAGTGAAACACTGTCAAAGATAAATCTTAACATTTTGTAGTGTCATGGAGCGTTATGGTAAGCAATAACATTTAACCAGTTATGACAGGCATTGTGAGTTTCAATAGAGTGTCCATTACAAAAAACAGAATAAAAGATGATTCCAACAGCTTCACATTTTCAAATAGAACAAACACTTTTAAAAGTCCTTCGTAGTCCACTGGAACTGCAGTGCTCACAAAAAAGCTTAAGCAAATAACGTATTTTATTCAACAAGCAATGCTATATGCCCCTCGTTTGTGATCATTAGCTTCTTGTTGGACCCTGATTGTGATTATAGTTAGGCTGCATTTATTGCTAGTGCCACCTCAGAGACCAGATGCTGAATAATCAAATGGTGATGAGTCTGTTTTTTTGCAAGTCCCCCACAGTACTGTTAAGTGGGATTTTACCAGAATTAGAGAGGAAAGTCTTTCAAGAGCCTTTAAAGAAGAAAGCTTAACACCCCAGACTTAGGGATGTAAAAATCATCACTTACATCACATGTTCATTAACAGACAATTTGATGAATTACAACCCAAACAAAGCGATAAGAAAGCAAACATTTCAATCAGCTATTTTGAGGGGTCCTTAGAGCAATTGCGAATGCAGCCCCCCCCCCCCCCCTGCACACACACAAAAAAAAACTTTACAATGAGCCCAAAAAAATTGTTGCCAGCTTGGTTGAACAAAATCCACACAAGTCAATGGCAGCACTATGAATGCTGAGTTCAGGTACAGTCTTTGTGAAATGTTGCTCTGTTCTAAGTAGGAGTCCCGCAAGTTTACACACATTCAGCACATCACATGCACACGCTGTATCAATACCAGTGAAGTTCCCATGGAAGCAACATGATTTTGGTAAAATGTCCACCTTTTAGTTTCAATTTACATACAGAAGAGAGCGAGCGACAGGATGTTAAAGCAAAGAACAGAGTATTAAGAAAAGAAATGATTTCTACCAATCTAAGCAGTTTGCCACAGTTCATTGACTGGGTGAAGTACCCCAGAAGATGCATTACTTGACTTTTGACATGTTGACATGCAATGATGTCCACAAATTGGATTTTTTTTTAAGAAAGTAAGTCCTTTACCAATAGCAGGAATGGGTGATGACTTTAACATTAAATTTACCAGCGAAAATGCCAATGAAAAATGATTTAAAAAAAAAAAAAAAAAAGTGCCCCACTGCATTTCAAATTTGTTTAAAAAAAATACTTTGCTTCCTAATAGTGAGTTATATCAAGTGTCTGCCTGATATTAATGGCAACAGTCCATAAGAGGGAGTAAATACAGTTTGGCAAAATGGTATGAAAAATGAACCATCTGTCTGAGTTGGCCATTTTTATTTTCCCCACCTTGAAGAGAAACAAAAAAAAAACAGAAATATCTTTTCTCTTTACCAATCTCCCCTTAAAAGTGACTAATAATAAATTAAAGAGGACCTTGAAGAGATCTGCTTAAAAGACTGTGTGTCTATGTATATATTTATATATATTTATATATCTCTATACGTGGTGTGAAATGGTGTCCAGTTCTGACAGTTCAAGAAGGGTAATTCATTACGATGTCTGCCCCTTGCCATGGTGCCTTTGGATAACGTGGGTCTTGGAACATTGGTCAAGGGGCTTGTGTTGGCAGGCTAAGTGATGATGAGGATTTAAGGTCCATTGTTATGCCTTGCCCTCCTCTACTTTGACAGCCTGGGGTTTGATGGCTCCAGTGCGTGCTGGTTTGGCTTGCCCTGTGGAGGGTAGGGGCTCCTGGAGTTTGCTGGTCATGCCCCCAGATGGTGTCTTGCCCTCACCCACTGCCTTTCGCACTTCCCGCATGGTTTTATTCTACACAAAGAAAAGGCAGAGTTACTAAGACCTACAGCAGAGCCTGGAAAACCATAGGTTTATGCACTAACATACTGATGCTCAGCTATCGGGTAAAAAAACTAGATTCCAACAATCTTTTGATGATTTTCAACATCTGCACAGTTTCTGTCAATTTTAGCAGTTACTTGGACAATTTATGCTTTGTCTGGAAAAGCAGTATTGGCAATTACTTATTGTTGAATATAACAAATCAGTTTTACAGTGTCAGGCAGGAAAGCTTCTCGGCTATCCAGAACACCATACTTCTACCTCATTTACCATAACATGCTTATGATTCTACAGAGATAATGATTTAGTCTCATCTCTGATCCTATTTTTAAGGCTTTTTAAATGCTACTCTAACTTGACCATTTCTTACGATAACTATCATGCTGAATCCATGCTGACTATTTTTCTATTTTAGATAACCATTTGTAAAACATTGTCATAGTACAGTTTAGTCTATAACAGAGTTTCTGCAGGTCTCAACAAGTCAAATTTAAGACTTTTCAAGACCTTTTTAAGACCATTATGAATGAAATTAAAGACCTTTATCACAACATCAACTGAGCCCTAAACTCAGTTTTTTCAAGCCAAGTAACGCTGAACTTGCACTTCCCCAAAGCTGAAGAATAAAATATTTATGTCGGTGGTACAATCCGAAAGAGACTCGCGCCAATCACACGAAAGCTGATTGGCTTCAATATAAGTTGCATGTTGGTCTCATTTGTAGTCGTAATACAGCGAATGATATTTGTACTAGAGAAAGAAAAAACTACATAATAAAAAAAAAAAAATAGAAAAAATAAAAAAGAGCATTAGAGGTAGTGTTGCAAAGACGTAGGAAAAATAAGACCCGTTTAAAATTATTCAAGACCTAGAACACCATACTTCAGCGAATTTAAGACTTTCAGGCCTAAAAGTTTGATTTTGAAATTTTAGACTTTTTAAGACCCCACGGAAACCCTGTATAAACACATCTATATTACTATTATACCAGTATGGAATTATACTATCCAAGATAAGTCTTATAGCACTACAAATGTATCCTGTCAAGACCTCTCAGATATGTTAACTACATCTCTACACTTAAAGTCAAAGGAACATACAACAAGCAATGCAAATAGAGAAAAAGAAAATGGATAAAATTAAATTACCTATATTTACAGTGGGTGGCTCACCTTCATGCCATCCTCTGGCCCTTTAACATGGGGCTCGGGGGCCGAGGGAGGGGTGGAGTGGGAAAGGTCGCGGCCAGGATTGGGGTAAGGGGGGGGGCGGATGATGACAGGCTTGTTGACCTGCATGACTGGTCTCTGGATGGGGTTGGGGAAAGGGCCAGTGGTGGGGGGCCGCATGTGCATCACCATGCTGCCCTGGCAAGTTGGGACCTATTGGTCCCGGGAAAGAAGGGGAGGGGGATAAATGAAAACACAAATAATTAGCATGTCAGTATTGAATTTCTTAGGGGAATTTCCAGACTTGGTCCAAATACTTGAATTCAGTCGCAGGTTTGTTTCTTCAATTGCATTCCATCAGTGTGTTTAAAAATATAGTTGGTTTATACTGCATTCCAACTTTGCATAATGACAGGTGATGCAAATGTGGATGCGTTAAACCAATCATGTTCTTAACAATGTGAACCCTGGGCAATCTTTTTTGAAAGATGGACGTGGAAGTACTTTTTGACGGCAGCTTTCAGACTTTTGAAAATGTCCCAAACTCATCAGCATTAGGTGTTGATAAACCTCTCCCATTGGCCCAAGAATGAAAATGCCCCAATCAACATTTAAATTAAACATATCTCAGTATGTATATAATTGAAAAATAAATACCTGTTGAGCAAAATGTGTAGGCAGAGGACCCCCAGGACCAGAGGGTTTCCCACTGGGGCTGGCAGACCCAGGCCTGATGAGGTGACGGGAGAAAGAAAATAAAAGATAGCTTTACAATCCATTTCCTAAAATGTGCATTTGTGATACACCATGTCACACTTGTTGACAGAGCAAAGCTGCATGTGTGTTGTAGACAGTTAATTTATATTATTTGCACAAGTCATTTCCACTCACCTGTAGGACCCCCCGGATATACCTGGGGAATGATTCTTCTCAGAGAACTGGAAGCCTTTCATTTCCATCTGTGAGCCCTGAGTATTGGGCAATAACAAAGACGCACTGTCAATTCACATAAACAATGTGTGGCCTAGTTATAGATAAGATATATGCAACATTATACAGATTTGTCTACATGTTTTTGTGGGACAAAATGGGAGTTGACTTCCATTATTGCACTAATGACTGAACAGATCAGTTTTTGGTTGAGCAACAAAAGATAAGTCACACCTCTCGGCTGCCAGTCATGACCGAAGCCTGGGAGCCAGGTGGCAGCATTCGGCGTGGGCCCCCGACTGACAGGTTTTGTCCCTGCTGCAGCTGGATGGACTGTGGGAGGATGAGATGTTGCTGAGCTGAGCCATAGCGGAGCTGAGAGCCTGGTAGGGGCATGGTCACCTAGTGAAAAAAAGGATTTTACTGTTATCATTTAAACCAACAGTCCCAATTATGGTCTGTTTATGCGATGAAGGCTTATACTTGCTGGGTTAACATGAATGCAATGGACAATTTAATAAATCCATTTGAAATAGCCAATATGAAACTGAGCTTCAGCAATCCACTAACCTGGATGAGCTGAGAGTCCATTAGCTGGGAGGAACCCATACCAGGCCCTTGGTTCATCTGGCTGTCATAGACTAGCTGCTGGCTGCCATTCATAGGCTGATAGTGTGAGCCTGACTGTGTCTTGACCATGTCTGAGGGCTGCATGCCAGGGAAAGCAGAGTAAGGCCCTTTGAGAGGGGCTCCGCCCGACAGCACCATGGGGCTGGGCTGTGACAGGTTGGGGTGCATGTAAACCTGGGACCTGAAAGGAGCAAGACAGGGCAGCAGTGAAAAGCATGAGTGAAAGGAAAATATAAACTACATGGAGGTATCACATACATGAAACAGATAATATGACTTAAGTGAAGCAAATGAATGGGCACAGTAGAAATTCCATGATAAATTGAGGGGGCAGTACCTGAAGGGGGGAATAGAGTTGAACATCTCTTGAGACTGAGAGACAGGTAGACCTCCCCGAAGCCCCAACTGAGCCTGAGCCTGAAGAGACGTGTGCAAAGAGATCGGAATCTGCTGTGCTGCGGCCGCCTGAATGATGAACAAATGTAAGATAATGACAATTCTGCTGATACACAAACACGCCTGTGTGTGTGTGTGTGTGTGTGTGTGTGTGTGTGTGTGTGTGTGTGTGTGTGTGTGTGTGTTTATCTCTCTACCTGTTGGTAGGTCTGCTGCTGGGTCATGGGAGGTACAAGGCGGGGCTGGCTAGGAAAAACATGTCCATCCAGATACAATGGGGGAATATGATTACCTAGAGAAGGGACATTAAACAGGCTGTTAGTTTAGTTCCCCTCAAAGATTAAGCCCCCATTAAATAGAGAATTTTTTTTTTGAAAAAAAAGTTTTACCTTGCATGGACATGGAAGGTGCTACTGATGCCACAGGCATCGGAGGCATTGAAACCCCTCCAAAGGAACTGTAGCTAACACCACTGGATGAGCCAACGCTGCAGGGAGGCTGAGCACCTGAAGCACCTCCGCCAGGAGAGCCCTGCTCAGGGAGGGACTGGGAGTTCTCCCACGCCTTGCGTGCTGATTCCATCTGAAGAAAAATAAACATTTAAGGTTGATATGCATGTTTAAATAACACACTCAGTTTTGCCTGTATGTTCCCACTATATTAGTTTCCATTCAAGAAAGGGTTGCATAAATGGACATTCCTTTGTTATATGTATGTAAATATATAGCTATGTATACATTGGATTGTTACACAAATACCTTGAGAGTGAGGTCAGCACTGGGAAAGGAAATGGGGTTGAGGTTAATGCCCGGCTGTAGGTGGTTGGAACGCAGCATGGGGATACTCTGATTGAGAGCCGTCTGTTTAAAAACAAACAAAAGATCAGGATCAATCAGTTGCATGTCAATATCTCTTATTTTTAAGCAACAAAAGAGACTCTTCTATTATCAAAATTTGGATGACCTTGTTATTTTATTTACAAGACACCACATAAGTACAGATATAATCACTCACATTGGTGGTAAGAGCCTCCTGAAGCTTGTTGACAGAACTGGACACGGGCACTGGGGTGGAGCCCGGTGGTAGGCTGAAATCAGAGTCTTTGGCACTGACACCAAACTCAATAGGAGGAACAGGCAGCACAGTGTCCACATGGAGGTCCACACCATTGACTGGCGTAATTGGGCCACCTTCCAGCCGATCAACAGCTTCTGATCCCTTACGGTGCTTTAGGGAGCGTTCATTTCCGATGGGCCCTGGCTTGTGCTGTTCTTTACTCTGCTCTGGGCCAGCATCAGAGTCCTGGCCAAAAGAAGAATTGGCAAAAATTTGTTTAGGTTTCTCAATTGAATCAGATACCATTGTAGCCAATTAGTTATATGTCAATAATGAGGCAGAAAAAAAACTAATAAGGGATTCAGAAATGGTTTACTAGGGGTGTAACGGATCATAAAACTCACGGTTCGGATCCCGGTTTTGAGTCACGGATCAATTTTCAGATCAGCAAAAAAAAGGGGGAATTTAAATGATTTATTAAAAATGTAATAACATTAACTTTCAACAATAATTACTTATTTCCCCAGTAAATTGCGGTTAAACGTCAAAAACAGATGAGAAAAGGGTATTTTACAGTAACTTTGAATGCACCACGAGGTTGACAACAGCAGTGACCAAGTGCTAGTTTGTGTCTTTTAGCTCTTAGCTTTAGTGGCAGACTGTTTTATATCTATGGTTGTACGTCCCGGTGTTGGAATCCTCTACAGTGAAATACAGACACACTTTACACCATTTACAGTTTAGCCGTCAGCATTTTAACCATGTTTAATCCAGCTACTAGCTAACCGTAGGCTAACGTTACCCAATGCCAAGTGTAACGTTAGTGTTTACTAGCGTGACATGCAGCGATGCTTCGGTTGCCTGTAATGTCAGTTTTGGAGCATCAGAGAGCAGCGCAAACATTTAAGTGGCACCGAAATGAGGCACCGAAATCCACGTTAGATACCGCTTGTTAATACACCGGTGCCACATAAGCACCAAATTTTAACATGCGCCGTTCACATGAAGTGAAAATTCCATTGCCTGTATCTTTTCACGGCAACCCTTCATAGAAATTTATCAGCTTACTTCAAGTAACAGCGACAGCAAAAATGCATTTCACACACTATTATTATGGTTAAACTTTGCAATTGATCCGCGGTTAACATGCATTCCAAACCGTGAGTGTTGATCTGTACGGACCAATTATGGTCCGTTACACCACTAGTTTTAACTGCAGACAAACAACACAGACACAGAATATATACAGTCATTGTACTACCTCAGAGTTGGGCTCGCTCCCAGTGTAAGACACCTGTTTAGTCCAAGAGTCTCCCCCTGAAGACTGTACTGAAAGAGCTAAAAAAGATAAATAAATATCAAATCAATGTATCTATTTTCACACAATTTCCATTCGAAAAAAAAACATCTAAAAAATTGGTAAGTGTTGAAAAACTAAAACTGACATTTTAACTAGGGATGCATGTTTTAAATCATTTCATCTAAACATCTCTTCTTTCTGGCGGTTTGAAAAATAAATATAAGGTTAAGAAATGTCATCATAAACTGTCTCATTTTAATATTTTAGAAAAACCTGCACAAAGCTAACTTCTGCTATTTGTAGCAATAAAGCAAATATGCTTTAACAATTTCAAGTTACTATAATGTGTCTAAGGCTACTGCTTAATAGCCCAGACAAAAACATCAAGAACAAAGCATTTACAACGGTATGTATGTCTCCTACCTGAGCTGTTTGTCTCCCAGATTTCAGTTCCCAGGTTGTTGGAAGAAAGCCCTTCCTCAGGTTGTTCAATGCCCAAGCTTCCCTGCTTTTTGGCAAAGCGTGGCGGTATCTTGGATGTGATAGTCCTGTTTTTCACTGGCACCTAATACAGGCAACAATGAGAAAAGCTCAATAAACTACACATTTTTTGTTTATCCTTGGCATAATTACTGAGCATATGTTAACTTACTGGAGCTCCCTGTTCCTTCCTCCTTCTATCATCTTCCTGTGGGCGTCTTTGCTTTTTTGACAGGGCATCCTGGTATCCATCTGGATTAGAAACTGGTCCCCCTGTGTCCCCCTCAACTACAAAACAAAACAGGCAAAAATGATCTGCAGATAGGTAGGAACTGCAGTACTGAACATTACCTGTTTTTCGGTTTCATCATCAGGTTGGTTTGTTAGGTGTTTTTGTTTGTTTGTTTGTTTTTACGTAAAAGGTCCAATATGTAATACTGACAGCTAGTGTTTAAAATGGTTACTGCAGTCCAAATTACAAATACTGGAGAGTCGTCTCCCCCGGCCCCTCCTTCCCAGCATCGAAGTTCAAGGGGGTTGCCAGGTTGCAAATGCTAAACCCAACGTCCCACAATGTCAATGTTAGCTAGATGCTAGTCTCGCATTGCCAGACATAACTCCACAGCGCAGCTAGATGCTGCTTTGTTGACGGTTATAAAAGCCTGTGCTTTCGTGGAGCTCTGTACCCAGCTGACAGTCACATTCTATCGGCTTAACGTAACAATGACCGCTATTAATATCTATAATATAAATTAATGAGGGTCAATGCTTGCCTGTTTAGGAGGAAATTAGCCAACTCTGTGTCCTTTTGGGCTCTAATCTAATCTGGTCTCCATCTTTTAAATACATCTCCAATATTTACCTCTGTTTTACCATGTCTCTGGTCATGCAACTGTTTAGAAAGATGCCAAGTTTTTTTTAGGTCGGGAAGATTGAAATATCTCTGTTAATCCAGTGTGTTTGGTTGCTGCTACCATCACTGCAGCCCGTTGTTTTGGAGTCTCATGTCAAAAATGGGCAGTTGACACACAGGCCAAAACAAAAACAGACATTCTGCCACAGAATGGAAATTTTAAAAGGAGAATATACTGACTTTAGCATTGTTGTCAGAGAAGTTATGTTTCCTTAATATTTGATGACATATTGTGGTACTTTTGTAATTAAATACAGTAAATATTACATATTGAACATTTAAATGAGATCAGCAATCAGTATTTACCCTAAAAATGTTGCAGGGATTTTTTTCAATGTAGATGGCAACAGTTCACCTTTAGAATTTTTCATTTAATTTCTAACAAGGACAACACAAAACGTTAAATTGAAAAAGATTGAACTCACTTGGATAGCTGCTGAGCTCATACTGGGACAGAGGTTCGGCTATGTCTGCCTTGACAGGTCCTTGCTTGAGGTCCTTGTCTAATTTCTTCCCCGAGGGCTCACTGGGCTCCCTCTCCTCCGGCTGCTCTATGCTGTAGACTGGGCCAGACTCATCTGGGCTCCTGCTGAAAAACAGGAAAAAGTAAGACAAATGGGTTTTAATTGGATATGGCAACACAACCAAATAACATCTCGAGAATGTTGTGGTCAATTTGAGTATCACTTTGGCAGTTAAAAACAAATATCTAGAACAAATCTTTCAGTTAGCCACTTAAGTTCAGTGAAGGCTACAGATGACAGGTGGAACAACAAGAAAAAATCAGGAGGGACGTGGTCTACAGTGTTAGTAACCAATCCTCCTGTCAGGCACAGGTGCCTTTCCCACATTCATCTAGCCAATGAAACTGAGCTACACCCTCATCTGGGACCGACTGCATGTTGAGTACTGCTCAGTATCTTAGGCTTTGTTCAATAGAAGGGAAAACATGTTTACTTCCTTAAACAAAGGAGCAGAATGGAATCTTAAGGGTAGTGAGTAGTGACAAATCAGTTTTGGTAAAGAGACAAGAAAAAATTACTCCTCAAAAGCTAACCGTTGGTACAAGTTAACAACAGACACAACAACAGATACCTGTTCACTAACAATCCAGAACTTAACTAAATCAGAATGTCCAGCAGTATAATCAGTGCTGGTAAAATGAAAGCTAGGTATCTTATTGAACAATTAAACAGTTTCTTTATGTAGAGTAATCACTTGCGCTCATACATTTGTACTACAAAATAGTTAGTTTGCTCAAATAAACGGTGAGCAAAGAAATTGTGTTCAGTCCTGTTGCTGAGTGTAAGCCAGAGTGTATTTACTGTAAACAATAAGGAGACACCCTGTGTTTTTGGTTTCCAAGAAACTATAACAAGCAGACACTAAAGCATTAAAGTAATTCACCAGCACATATTGAGGATGCTTCACCCAGGTGGTACAGGATAAGGGCAATTACTTCAACTTGAAGTTTGTTCTATTATTCACCTCACCTCTTACAAGAAGTCCCTCCATTCTGCCAACTGTCACTCCTGTTGGAGGAGGTAGGGGGATTATCAGGTGAATGTCTCATCTTGCTCGCTTCCAGCAGTGATGGTTCCCCTTTTCTATTCTGCCGTTCCACCAATGGTCTCTGGCTGGAGAAGCTTCTCTTGCAAAGTTCCCTCTTCTCACCTGAGCCTGGTTCACTATGGCAAGACTCTGAAGGAATATCACCATGTCCTTGTGTAGCTGCCCCTCCACTTCCACCTCGCTTCTCTCTCCAGTCACCAAAGTCGCTGTTCTCTGATCCCGTCTCCCATTCCTCTGCCTGACCATGCTGGTTAGAGCGGGCACCAGAGTAGTGGCCACTGGGCCAGTTGTCTTCCCCACTGCCTTTGGGGCGACCAGGCCATGGGTTTGCAAACTCTCCATTTATGTACTCATCACTTGTCCACTGGTTTGTGCCAGGTTCACGTTCTTGTTGTAGACGACGAAAGCGGGGAGGCTTGTCTTGACGGGGTGGACGCCGTCTCCTTAACATCTGCCTATCAGGGTTGTCATTGTCAAAGTAAAATTCTCCTTCACGGTCCTCTGTGCCATTTTCCATGAATGAGCCAGTGAATTTAGGGGGGTACTTGAGAGTCTCCCGTTCAACAGGTGGTCTGCGGGAGTAAGTACTCTCAGCTCCAGGACCATAACCATTTTCTTGCATGGAGCCACCAGTGCTACTAAACTGGGGCCCACGGCCCCTCCATGTAGAAATGTCCCTGGATCCTCCAAAGCCTCGACTGTAACTTCCAGTGGTGTTCAGTCTGGGAGGCAGCATGCGACCTCCAAAGCCCCTGCTGGCCTTGGCCTTTTCTCTGGAATCTGGGGCCGTCTGGTCATCTGTGTAAACCTTGTTGGATCTCCAAGAGTCTCTATCAGCCTTACGGACTTCTCCAGACTCTGTGTAACCTTCTCCATTTTCAGATCCCTTCTGACGGCGCCTCTTGGGCAGTTCCTCATACTCAGAGGCTTCACTCAAGGTCTCACTGACATTTCGCCTGCGGGGCTTGCCTCTCTGGAACTCCTCCACCTTGACAAGGTCCCTCGGTGGTGCTCTGCCTCTGGCTGTCCGCTGAGCGCCGCTGTTGTTATTGTTGTTATAAGCCCCTCTGAGATTGTCTCCACCTCGGCCACCACGGGTTCCACCTCTTGAGCTAAATTCCCTAAAGCCTCGACTGCGGCCTCTACCTGTTCCCCTGACTGCACCAAAGGCCTGTTCTTCATCGATGAAGATCCAGTTATTACGCCGAGGTGCCTGGGGCTCCCGGTTTTCCTGGCTATCTCTAGGTGATTGGCTCTTGCAACTGTCCCAGGAGCTCTCCTTGGGAGAGTCGTCGCTATGGGTGCTCAGAGGCCTCTCCGTTTTGGTGGGAGCTGGTGACTGACGCTGCCTCTCTTCGGACTGTTTCTCAACAACAGGTGAGGCTGCATGCCTGTTGCTGGCAGGCTGGTTATCTTTCTTCAAGTCGTAAACATTAGTAAGGACTTCTTTCTCCAGGCGATAAGGGACAG
Organism: Sander lucioperca; assembly: GCF_008315115.2. Lineage (NCBI taxonomy): Eukaryota > Metazoa > Chordata > Actinopteri > Perciformes > Percidae > Sander > Sander lucioperca. Next base: position 5,124,100 of record NC_050186.1, read on the forward strand.
GCTTCTCCTCAGGCTCAGGTTTAGGCTTCTCATTCTCCTTCTCTTCCACTTTGAGAGCCTTGAGTACTGGTTTCTTGATGGGCCCAGTTCTGCGAGTCAAGGTGCGCCCACTGGTCTCAGATGGCTGGCTAACACTACTACTGGAACTGGAACTGGGTTCAGACCACTGGCTTTGAGCATTGTTGAGTCCTCCGTCTTGTTTCTGGCCTCCATCTCTCTTCCAATTGTCCTTGGAGCCATCTAAGGTCTCATCGTGTGATTCAGAGCCGTCTTTCAGATGCTTGTCTCTAGAGTCTTGTTTTGGGTAATCACTATCGGCATGATTCACGGAGAGGTTCTGAGCAGTGGTCAGCAAGCCTTGGTCATGGTGTTGGTGTTCTCTGTCTGGGCCTCGGCTCTGGTAAGCATGATGGGGGATATCATCTTGGGGGTGGGTCAAGCACTCATTGGCCCTCTCTTCATAGGAGTCCTGTGGGGGGCAGGTCATATCACTTCTGTGGAAAAAAGATTAAAAAAAAAGATGAAGAATGACAAAACAGACAGAGGCCCACTAAGGGGAGCCTATGTCACTAAGTACGGTTTTAGGCACTAATATTGCTTTGTGAGGTCAGTTCCAGGGATTTCTTTTATCAAAATACAAAAAAATGCCTTAATTAAAGAACTGCAAAATTCACAGGATCTAATATACTGACCTGTCATCTGGCTGGCCACTATCTGAGCTTTCATGCTGCCTCTGGTAAGGTGGAGTGAAGCTGCGCAAGGGGTAACCATCTTGGTTCCACATAGGGTAAGGCTCAGTGGAAGGGGCTCTTCTCTCTTGGTGCAGGTTAGGATGACATCCCTCATCGGAACCAGGGCTGTTCAGGTGGTCTTGATGGATCATGGGTTTCATCATTCCTGCTGAAAACATTTACAGTGTTCAAATAGGAGTTTTTCCATGATTAAAAAACCTGAAAGAAATGATTTCAGATGTGAAGGTATGTGCTCATTTTATTGAGTTAGAGTGGACAGTACCAGGGTAGTAGTCCACAGGAGATCGTCCTTGGGTCATGCGGGGATCCATGAAAGGTGGCATCATCATCCAGCGGGGATCGAACCCGAGGACATGTGGGGGGTAGTAGCCTCGCTGGCCGTGGCTGGAGCCAGATGGGGCAGGGTGACCTGACTGCTGCCAGTGCTGCATTTTGTATACTTGTTCCTGTAGAATGTATACAACAACTTGTAAGAGAAAATTAAGAGCCCTTGCTCTGTGTAAAAATGAATTCTAACATTCAGCTAAAGCCAATATAAGAATTCAGAGTTAACAAAGTCAAGAGGATATTTTCCAGTGTTCGTCTTCTTAGTAGGGATGTCATGAGAACCGGTACTTCACAGTACTTGTTTTCTGCAGTAGCGTAGGTACCGTTGGTAACAAAGATGAGAGAGGTTGAACTCATTAACATTACTGTACATTACAAACTATAAAACTTCTAATCCTTATCCTGAAACAGGCCCATGTTTGTTTGAAGTAGCTGGCATTATTGCTGTGAAACCAGCTAATGTTATGCTCCATGTAATGTTTGTTAGTTATTTGTCAATGACGCTTATGCATTGCAATGTTACAATACTCCTAATGGGCTACCATGCATTGCCATTCAGCCTGTGTCCTGTCAGCAAAATGTAGCCTAATGTCACTGGATTAAATAATTATTGAAATGTTAATGTTTTAATAAATCTTTTCGACCCGCCAGCATGTCAGTGAATTTAAACTAATGCTTGCATTCAGAGTATAAGGTGTGTGTGTGTGTGTGTGTGTGTGTGTGTGTGTGTGTGTGTGTGTGTTTATGAGTGCACCTTAGCACTAATTTTATTAGTCATTGTCAAACAGTATGTTTGATAACTAAAATATCTCTCTCACCCTCTCTATGTCTTTTTTTTTGCCAGTAACAGACAAGAGGATGTCCTCCAGGAGAGTACAGTGGTTACAGTTTGTTTTCTGTAACTGTTTGTGATTTTGTAATCGATCTTTTTTGTGATAGTTTCAGTTTCATTTTATTTCAAGAGAACTGAAAAAATTTTAACCCATCCTTTAATTCCACATTTACGATTGAACACAGAAGATGTTAAAGCTGCTCTCATCAGCTATTCTCTGGAAAGGAGAAAATTACCATATAGTCTAGCAATCAGCCTTTTTTGACTTGTCATAGTAGGAAAGGTTCCGTTCTATTCATGTGTCCCAGTTAGCCATAGCACTGGAATTCAGCCATCATTCATTCTATAATTTACAACTGTGTTGTCCTACACTGACAGGTGAAGTGAAACTTTGCAAATTTTCTAAATGAATAAATCCACCCCCTACAGATTGCATTTCCTGTTCTTCTTGCATGAGATAACCAAACATCAGCTCCAAAAAAATCCCTGACAAGAATTGACAACGGAAAATCCAATCAAAGACAAATAGGTTAACAACCTTCACAAGGCTGTTTGCATGTTGATAACTGCAACCTTAAAAAATCTTTGCTTCCACAAACTCTTGAAACCCCTCTTCTAACAAACCAGCCACTAATACATTGACACATTAGTCTGGGATCAAGACTTTATGGGTTATGGGTCCTGGCGCTCACCTGCTGCTGCTGTTGTTGTTGTTGTTGTTGTTGTTGTTGTTGTTGTTGTTGTTGCTGCTGCTGATGGTGCTGGGGCTGCTTTTGAAAGCGGGGTGGAATGGGTTTGGAGGGATGACGTCCACTGTAGTCTCCTGAGGGGGAGGAGGGCTCCTGGACATCATCCTCGCTGATACGGTAGTTAGAGAAAGCAGATTCCTCACGGTAACTATGGCCAAGAGAGTTGTCTGGCGGACACTCAGTTAAATCTGGAAATCATTTAATCGTAACACATGCTTAGAATTTATATTATTATTATAATCTGCAATAATCTTTACATTTGATATATAATAGATAGGCCTAAATGTACAAGTCTACATGCAATTTACCTTTTGTGCTGTACTGCCAGTTCTCATGGAGGCCTTTACTTGGTTCCCCGTCTGGGGAAAGTGGAACTTCTTTGCCCTCTCCCTCCTTCTGGCCCTCCTCTGTCCTTGATGTCTGCCTTTCAGTCTTCCCAAACTTTTCATCCAGCTTTTTGAGTTTTTCAGCACAGGCAGCCAGCCGTTCCTCACGGGCACGCCTCTCTTCCTCCTCCCGGCGTCTGCGGGCCCTCTCAACAGCCTCTGACAGCTCAGGTGACACATACTTCGCCCTAGCTGGAGCCTGAGACTGGCGCTGGTGATCTTCCTGGTCAGCCAGTGGCTCACCTTGGTTTTTCTGCTGGGTCTAGAGATGGAACAGAGGCAATTCAAGGGGGAGGTAAATAGTATAATATATAAAGCACATATAAATCTATTTATAATGTGTCCTTTGAGAAATGGTTTAACTGGGAAATTACTCTTAGTGACCAAAGGATTTGCTGATTTTTAAAGTATGCATGCTTAGAGGTTGTTATCCCTTTTCCCCAGCATTGATATTTTGGGTAACAAACATGTCCATTTCTTCAAAAAATATTCCTGATAGTTTATTCATGTTTAACTTTCAAAATTCATCTGACAGATTTTTCATATTGAAACTGGCCCAAAAAAAAAAAAAAAAAAGTCTTTCCATTATGTATGTCACATCGTTTTCAGTTAGTAGTCAGACACATATCTCTATGGTGACTGCAAGGTCATCTCGAGTCTCACTCAAGAGTGTTTGAAGGCACACTGCTATTCATATGCTCTGTAGCGTAGCCTTACCCTCCCCAGTCACGGAGGGATTAAAGAACAAGATGTGTTTTAACTGTAGATATCATAACGAGTTAATTTGAGACAAGACATCCCAGAGGAGGAAGATGAAAGTGGAAAAAACATCATGGTGTGCTGTTACCAGGGTGTCTGTAGAGAGATATCTGCCGTTGGTCTTCCGGGGAGGCTCGTGGTGGTGATGTTGGTAGGAATAGCTCTCCTCAGGGCCCTCCTGGGTGTAAGACACCTCACCTGAATTTAGGGAGGATTGGCAGTCACGCTGGTTCTCCCTCTCCCATTCAGCCCTAAAAAGTAACAGATCAAAATTAAACCAGGAACCCTTTAAATAATGACAAAAAACAAGAGTGTGAGCCTATTTAGAGCAATAATAAGCTATCAGGAAAGAGATCTCACCACATCCTGTTTTTATCACCGTGGTGGTGGTCTTCTTCGTCATCACTGAACTTAAGCTTCTCACTATAATCAACTTCCTCATGGAGTCCTGAAAAAACAACAAACTAACAGTCAGCGGCAGTAATGTAGGATGGGATATAGAGCATTGGGAACAGGCTTTCGTATCCTATCTGCATGCTCTTTGCTGGTTAACTTACACATTACAGAAGCTGAACTCATTAATGAAGTCAGAGCAGTAAATGGTAATAAATGCTGGTTTATGATGACTAACTCAGCAAAACTTCACATGCACACTAGTGCAGCAGTGAATATTCATAAGCTTGAGAAGAAACTTAATGTAACACAAACTTCACACATTCAACTGTAATCTTTTATTCTGTTAAACAAGTAATACTGACCAGCCCATCCATCCTCGCAGTCATTGTCAAGCTCATCCAGATCCTTCAAGTCCTCTGGATTAATGATGGCTGGGCGTTGCGGTCTGTCACCAGGCCTGCGGATGGGCTGAGACGAGGGTCGAGGTGTAGCACGGACAAAGCGGTTCTCTCTTCTCACATCACCACTGCAATCAGAGATGGTAGAAAGACAAATTAACAATCGCCAAACGTCACAAACCTCTTGGTAAAACTACTTAATTAATGGATAAATGCTCTCACATTGTGAATGTACTTACTTAACAAGTTCAGGTTTGGCGTAGTTCTGTCTAAAAGTGGGTTTGCTGTCAAATCGGGCTGGGGCAGCTACGGTGGTCGGAACATGGTCTGTACCCGGGGCTTCACGTGTCTCTTTAGAGCACATCTGAAAACAGCAGGATGAAGCAATGTGTTCGTAGTAGAAATACACAGAGCCACCTAAAGGATTTGAGATGTGTCTGGCTATATTCAACAGCTAATTTTGTACAAGTAAAACCAGTAGACCGTCTGACGCTTTTTTATTGTTGTTTGTTTTACAAAAAATGGCCTTAAGGAGTCACATAGTACTTACAAATGCAGGCAACATGTCATGGTAGACAGCAGTTGAAGTGTGATGAAGCTGGTACTGCAGGGCAGTAGGGACGGTTGTTCTGCGGACTGGCTGGGCGGGTCGCAGGGAAGGCTCCTTGGGGTCAAGGACTGGTGACTGAGCAGTCACTACACTAGAAGAGGTTGTGCCGGTGGCAGAAGGGGGGTGGGATAAGGCTGGAGGGGAGCCAGTCTCACCCAGGGCAGTGAGCTTACCCTCAGGATCTGCCGGCAGGCCAAGGGTCAGGGCTGAGGGTTGAAGGTTCCTGCCACCACCTTCCCTCCAGCTCGTCACATCTTGAGGTGGGGAGAGGGAGATTTCAGAAACATCGATGAACTAATTCTACATGGAATGACTTGCCCTGGCGAAAAATGAAATTAAAAGTAATACCACACTGTTTTTAACCTTATCGCCATGACTTTAATGACAGAAGTTAATTGCGTAGTGCTAAGTCATTGCTCTCTGTATCACTGAAACAGCCAATCCAGAACATCCCAAATTGTCCGGTGAAACTTCAAAAACGACATCTATTCACCCATTTGCCACTAGGGACAATTGCCCGACCCAGGGATGGCGGCTGTAAATCAGTGAGAATATGTCAACATGTCTGTTTGAGGAGTTCTACTTGCTTGAAAAATACTCAAGTGCAGCATGACATCAACAGACACACATCATTGGGTTGTAGAAACTCTCTTCCTCCCATTGTTGGAAGTCTTTTCCTTTAGTTAATGCTATTAATGTAAAAAATCTTGCCACCAATTTAATAATTTGCTTTTCAGCAGGCATTATGTTATCTATGAGTCAGCCAATTCCTAAGCGTTAAGACTTACTCTGGGGGCGGAGGCTTGGTCCGGGCCCATACGACGGATCGAAGCCGCTTCTTTCCCTGCCAGCCCTGTCCTGTTCTCCAGCTGCCTTCAGTGTGGGAAATTCCTCGTGAGAGAAGGGCTGAAGTCGGTTTGAGGCCCTTGAACCTGATGTCATTGAAAGAAGTGGCATAAAGAAAACTGTTTGTCTAACTTATGCAAACAGAAGAATGCTGTGCCAATTGCCATAGACATACAGGGGTCACAACCTGGACAACATATGATTCACCATTAGAATGCCATTTGATTTCAAACACTCCTCTCATAAAGATAAATCTGAGATGACTCACCATCTTGCTCTACTGCCTTTCCATTTAGCTGGGCCCATTGCTTTGGTCCACCTGTGTTTGTGTTCTGTGGAAATGAAGAAAACCAAGTCACAGTCAAATATCTTTTGATTATGTCTCTTTGACCTTTGAGGGTTTTTTTCCTGACAAAACATGGTTAAAAACAGCCAACTCCATCTTGATCTTCTCTCTGTTTTAGCTACACTGGAACAGAACAGACACACTGAGTCAAACTGAGACCCTTAATACAGCCGAAAGTATATAATACACACTGGGACAAACTGAGAATGTATGATATTTTCCATCAAGTACCAACACTGATTATTAAAAAGGTAAAATTGTACTGCAATTGTTCAGTCACATTTATTTTAAGACTGCAGTGAGTTTTCTTGCATAGGAGTGGCATTTTTTCCTGACTTTTTTTTATATATTTAAAGGGATACTTCACCGATTTAGCATTAAGCTTTGTATCAGTAGAAACACAATAGTATTTTCGAATGACCGTGCCTCCCTCCCTCATGTCCCCGAGACGAGAGATCTCTGTATTGTGGGTCTGGAAAAAATGACGCAAAAATCGTCGTTTTCCGTCATCGGAAGATTTTTTGCCCAGAGGAAATGGACTACAGCCACTAGAAGGAGCTACTTCCGCATGTTTTCAAACCGCCCATAGGGGGTTGGACTGTCGTCTTTACACGAAGACTGCCGAAGCTAAACGAGTGTCAGCCATCTTGAAGCTTCACTAACAGGGAGCTCTGTCTTTTCAGCAGAAAACTTTTGCAACAATAATGTGCATTCAAACTACCGCACATGTGTACCACCGGGATACATTGGTACAGATCGGAGAATATGCAGGAAACTTCATTACAGACGGAATACTCGACACACTACGCGAGCTTCGCCTGCTACAGAGACCAGCACCTCAGCCTGCGGTGTCGCCCGATGCCGCTAACCAGGGAGAGGGACCTCGACAGCGGTGTGCAGGAGTGGAAAGCAGCTAGGCGGAAAGCTAACGCTAGGCGGCCACCTGTTCCATCAATCCTGCTTGCAAGTGTCCGCTCATTAGACAACAAACTGGACTACACCCAACTTCAACGAAACTCCCAACCCAAGTTCAGAGACTGCTGTGTTTTTGTTGTTGTGGAAACATGGCTGAACAACAGTGTACCGGACTATTGTTGTACCGGCTGTGTTTATACTTGGTTACAGCCCACCAAGCGCTAATGCTAGTGTGCGTTTACGGAGCCTATAATGTGGGTGCACTAAATGTAGCCCGTTTCGTATTTATTTATTTTTTTCGTCATTTTTATATAATGTCGTTCTTATATATTTTAATTGTGTAACCACTTGAGCCATGGTGAAACGCTGTTTCGTGTATATGGTTGAAATGACAATAAAACACACTTGAGTTGAGTTGACCGTCTCACTGTCTGTCTGTCTGTAAACGGTAGGCGTGGCTTGGGAGTGGACTCTAAAGCAGCGAAGCAAGTGCATTCTGGGATTTGGTGTCTTTCATCCACATGAGCCAAACACACATTTTCTGTCTTTTCTCAGCCTAGAAGCCACCAATTTCTAAAAAAGAAAAAAATTCACATTTCTACTACATAAGTGACCCAATTTAAAGATATATTTATCTTTCCAACGGTGAAATATCCCTTTAATGAAAACTGCCCTAGTCTTGCAGTTGTGTGTTAAGGAGTGCTTTTCGAAGATTAAATAAGAGACGGCAGTTTAAAGACAATCTTTATGATATCCCAGGATGAACATAACCATAGCTACACATACACACCTCCTGGTTGGCTACCGGTGACGGCTTCTGAAGATTGGAGACTGATTTCTGTAAAGCCAGCTGCGGCTGCAACTCCGGCAGCTGTGGTATTGATGCAATAGAACTACAAATAAGCACAAAAAAAAAGAAAAGGTTTTGTAAAATTTAGTCAAAGCGGGCCAAAAGATACAATGACTTGATTAAAGGCACAGAAACACAATAACCTAGACTGACATGCACTGACAGACTGGACAACTATTTCTAATCATATAGTAAAAGCTTTGCAACAACAGCTTGACTTTTACAAAACTCTATTGTACTTTTTCATGATGCTGCCTTCTGTGAAGGATAAAAGTGTTTAACGTTGATGCTGGTCTTTCAGAATGCACCTTCCTATTGCAGCCAGTGTAGTTAACTTACTAACTTTTCTTTTATGTTCGACAGCCTGGCTGTCAAACACTGTAGTGCATAAAAATATAAAATAATTACTTTTAGCACAGTGGATTTACCTGAACTTTGTTATAATGATCAGCTGAGAGAGTAGTTTCAACAGTGTGTTAACCTTTCTCTCCTTACCTCTTTTGATCGGGTTGTTCCTGCTTGTTCGCCCATCCTGTACCGTCTTTCGGAACAATAATCACGTTGGGATCGTTTCCTTTGTTTTCAGACTTCAAGCTCGGCAGGTGAGCAGGTGGGGGCATGCGCCGGGCTGCGGCCACTTTGCCAAGACTCTGCAAGCCATGTCGCGGAACTACTGGGAGAGAAAACGCAGGAAGATAAAGCAAGAGGAGCAACATTACCAACGGGACTGACACATAGTAACGGAGATGTAAAGAATGTAATCTAATAAAATCAACCTTACCTGCGTTTTTCTGAGTTTCTATTGATTTTCCCTTGTACTTGTCAAATAGGCTGAGTGAGGAATACTTGCTTTTCCCATCCTTGGACTTGGTTATTTGCCCCAAACGATCGGACATTGCGATGTAATGTCATCGAGTATGGAAATTTTTCTTTGCGCCTCTTCCCAGTGCCTTCTGATTCTACAAAGAGAAGAATAAATGTCAACCTTAAGTAGACCTCACTAAGTCCGTTTTCATCCACCTGTTTTTAATGCGCATTTTTTAAATTTGCACATAAAAACCTGAGTGGAAAAGCATTAGCATCGCAAGTATCGCAAACAAGTTTAAATACTTGCCCGGGGTGGAAAAGTTGGTGTATCAGTAAAAGCAAAATGCAACAAAGTACAATGGAAACAGATTTAGTGAATAAATAATGCATACATATGCAGTGTTTCCTACAGAATTAGACCCCAGCGGCGGGGGTCTTATCCCAGAACTGGTGCTGGGGTTTGTGCTCAGCTGGCTGAATTTGAGTTGCTCCAGCCGCTAAGGTCTCTGGTGGTCCTGAGCTGGTGAGGAGGGCCGTAAGGTGAAGATCTTTGCTCCAAAAAACTGCAAATTGTAATTAAGGATTTGTAGGTTTTGTTTTTTCTTTTGGTTACATAAAGACAAGAGACATGTAAATATAGGATTGATGTTTTCAAAGTTTAATAAAATCAACTTTGCTTGAAATGTTTCTCCAGCTTATGAACACACAAAAATTGGCCAAAAATGACATTTGAGTATTCGTTTTAAAAAACACACAATTTAGAATATATTCGAATATCTATTTAGGCCGCGGATTACACCACCGTCACGGACCCGTTTGTAATTTGGTCATAAACAACAGAGGCTTTTGCTGTTCCATGAATTTGTACGACGATATTTTCTCGTTGTCTCTGTAGTTAAAGGGGAACTATGCCATTTTTTTTAGCTTAATTTAACTTAGCTGAACAGCTTCGGAGTCATTGGAATGGTTATATGACTTTTTTTGGGTTGAATGGTGGAGTCACACACAAGTAAACATCGAATTGGCGTTTTCAAAATGGGGAGAACTGAGACAAACAGAAGCCTGCAAATTCGATGCTGACCTGGCGTTCTTGCTGTTGCACATGTAAGTATCTTTGGGATAAACTCAGTTTAATCTTTGTATTTCTTGTTATTGTGAGCTCAGGATGTTTGCTATTGTCTGTAAAGGTTTTTATTATGAACGCTGTCTGTTACGGGCTAACTAGCTAGCTTACTAGCTGTCTACCTCAGTGGACATGTCTCTGTGCATTCGTCTGCTTATTTGAAAACAAATAAGAAAAAAAAAAAAAAAATAGAAACGTCAACACAGCCACTCGCTCACTGTGAATTCTCTGAAACTGAACTGAACGTTTAGGCCCACAAACGATCGAACGAGGCAGATAGCCGCAGTAGAGCAGTTTTTTTCACTATATTCTAATATTCGAATATACATTTATATATTCAAATGTCTTAACTATTCAACTATATATTCGGATTTAGAATATTCGTTGACAGCCCCAGTAGACAGTGGGCTGTTTGCCATCACTGTGCCACAGTTTCTTATGCGGTCGACCACTGCCGATAGTTTTAGCTCGATGGGTAGCACTGATGGGTACTATAGTTAGTAGTGACAGTCAAGCATTCATCTGCAGTGAATTAGAGAGAGCTTTCTGATCTTTCCAGTCCAACCAAATGAATCAGTATTTTACCCATAAATGCCAGTGCAAAGCAAATAAAGAAACTGCAAAGCAAAACTTTATAATGCCAGTTCCAACTTTTAAATCAGACATACTTTGTTAGTATTGTGAGCATATGAAGCAACTGTCAAATCAGATTCAGCGATGTAAATATGGATGGACAGTTTGTTCTGGTTTTCTCTCTGATCTGTTTTTTAAATTAGAGACAGACTATTTTCTCACACATTTGCGGTCAGATGGGTGCTGTGTATAGTTTTTCCAATGTGTTCATGTGCAACTTTTAACAAAGATGTGAGCCAATGTGAGGTACCGCATCAGACGTCCTATGTCAGTGCTGGTTCTTCCATAAGTCAGGACCCTTGGCCACACAGTGATCATAAGCATTTCAACTGCCACCTCAGCAAGATCCCAGTACAAAAACCACTTGCACCATGTCGGCTCTGTTCAGGGTTGACACAACATGGCTTGGAACAGGTATCATAACCAAATTTAAAAAGGCTTTTTGTGTTTAATCATTATTTTGAAGCAGGCACTGTCCTGTCTAGGGATGTCACGAGAACCGGGACTTCGGTACCAACATTCTTAAAACGTGACAGTAATTGTTTTTCTGCAGCAGCATAGATACTGTTGGTGATGAAGGTACAGAGGTTGCAATTCTTCCAGAAATGATGGGGGCAGCATATATAATTATTATATATCTATTTTGTAATTGTTTTTTATGATGTGAATGCTACCACTATTGTTGTGTTTTTTGTAATGTTCAAATGTTTAAATAAAGGAATTCATTTTTTGGGGGTTTTTTTTACACACCGTGGTGGCGACTTTGGTATCGAGTATCGTGTACTTTTGGTGGTATCCGTACCAACTGCTAGATTTTTGGTAACGTGATATCCCTACTCCTGTCCTTAAAAGGAACACGGCAACTTATTGGGACTTTGTCTTATTCACCGTATCCCCCAGAGTTAGATAAATCCATACATACCCTTCTCATCTCCGTGCGTGTTGTAACTCTGTCTGACGCACCCATCGCTAGCCTCGCTTAGCCCAGATCCTGGAGGTAACCAACTAGCTCTAGGCTCCAACTAGCCTACAGCTCCCAATAAGTGACAAAATGAAGCCAACATTTTCCTATTTACATGTTGTGATTTGTATAGTCACAGCGTGTACAAATAACGTCACATGAGACACAGCCATCTTCTAACCGTACACATACTGGGAACTATATTCTCAGAAAGGCGAAGCACTGCTACTTCGGCGGAGTGATTTGCTTGCACCACCTGAGAAGCCCCGTGGTGAGGAGCAGAGAGTAGCAGTGCTTCGCCTTTCTGAGAATGGTTGTCAGTATGTATATAGTTAGAAGATGGCTGTGTCTCATGTGAGTTGTTGTTGTGATTGTTATTTGTACACGCTGTGACTATACAAATCACAACATGTAAATAGAAAAATGTTGGCGTTATTTTGTCACTTATTGGGAGCAGTAGGCTAATTGGAGCCGATTACCTCCAGGATCTGGGCTAAGTGAGGCTAGCGATGGGTGCGTCAGACAGAGTTACAACACGTATTCGCGATACGGTGAATAAGACAAAGTTCCAATAAGTCAGCGTGTTCCTTTAAATGCACGTGACTTTATAATGAAAAAGTGTGATTTTCTCCTACATCTGCTATGAAACTTCAGTGTTTGTTTATTCCATATTCTGACCTGAGGGCAGAGACACCAACATGTCCAAATTGTCTATGACATGTGTCACAGTTCCTTGTGTAGGATTACTGGTATTTTGTACAAATACATAACTTACAAACAGCACTGCGTTGCTGTGATCAAAACCAATGCTAAAGACATGCTGCCCTTCATGTCCATAAAGTTATGTGAGTAAGTTTAAACAAGATAAATTGACTGTTTACTCTAATGCCAGACACCAATCAATCAGAGCATTGCCCTTTTTTCACTTATCTCTGTTTGATGGAACAGTTCAGGTTAGTGGATTAAACGGGAACATTGTTTTCTGGTATATTGCTTTTGAGTTTTTCAAATATATTTGTTCTATGCTTTGATCAAGTCTCCACTCCACTTTGAAGTCACTGCAAACATCTGTATGGTTTGCACCAAAAATCTGTCAAGTGCGACTAACCATTTCCATTGGTCGCACCAATGCGCCTGCAGTTCTGTTTCCGTGTGTGTATGTGTGTAGCGTTGGGTTCAGAGAGGAGGCAGACGCCGCCCAACAGACAGCTATAGCTGCGATCAGTTGAACTTGAGATGTGGTTCTGAAAGAGACTATTAGCCTGTAAAATAATTATCTAAACTAAGTAGCATTATGTATAAAAAGCAAACATGTAATAACATGTGAGACACTATTATCTTATAATGCTTAAACATATGACTGCGGCAGCAACAGGCGCAGTAACATTTTTGGATGCACCAAAATTATGTGCTGGTGCACCAATGAAAAAGTTAATGTAAAACGTTTTTCTGGAGCCCTGTAATGTAGTTCACATCTGACAAAATCCATAACTTACATACTTGGATAACAGGAAATTGTCAGCTACAAGACTCCATGTTCCCTAACAGAAATATGCTAATATACACCAGATGTAACGCAACAATATACAGCAAATACTACAGTAACTTTTAACAACACTAACTGCATAAGTACACAGAAACATGTGGATAAACAAAATTATGAAAAATGAAATATACCACCATCTCATTAATAAGTTGAGCTCTTATTAAACCTAGATTTGTTCAGGACTTATTTGTTTGTTCAAGAATTATTTTATATTAAAATTAAATGGTTTAGACGAGGATGAAGATATAGTGCACATTCCAAATTGTGTTTTCTCGCGTTAAATGTTGCGATACGTGGCCAAACATGTTCCGAAAGAACATTTGTATGATGGCTAACGTTATTTGCGCACGCATTTCAAAGTGACTGCTTCACACTAATAACGTTACCAAAACAATGTGAAGAGATGGAGAGACAAAGCTTTAATAATGTGGGCAAAATGTTCGTGTTTGAGTTTATATAACGTTAGCTACGGCCGATATTTTGAATATTTTATACACAAACGTATGCAAATCAATATGGTCGTTTCAGCCGAATACAAGAAAACCCATAACGTAGGTTATCGAAGGCCGCTCCGTTAAAGCTCCGCATAGGCGTTTTACCGGGACTACTGGGAAAAATCTGTCCATCAAGGTCGATTTAGCAGAGTATCAAAACAGACCATGCAATTACCTTCTACTTTGATTTCAGAATAGATTACTACAAGGACCACCGAATTATGAATGTAACGTTAGTTGACGTTTAGAAATGGAAGCTAGCATTATGACAGCTAACACATTCCTTAACGATATTTGCATTTTAAAGGTTATTTCAATCAGACAACCAATATAAAATAACACGTATCACAAATTAATATACTAGCTACAAGTATGACATCATTTTGACGACCGCAGAATAACGTTAGTTGTAGCTAGGTGTCCTTAACGTTACCTCATTGATAAAGCTAATTCCAGCACATGAAACTGACACCAGCCAGTTCGCTGCACGAAAACAAAAACATAATCTATTTCAACTAGTACGATACAACAAAACCGGTAATGGTTAAATAAACAGATAAAGACTAACAGTTACCTAACATTACTTAAATTGTAACGTAATAACACGAACGTCAAAAAGGACCATAAGTGCAGTTGCTAGCCATCACTAGTAAAATATGCTAGCTGGTGGCTCAAGAAAAATGGCTATGTAAACATGGCCAACAGTGGCCACGGTACTGTAGGGATATTAAACTGTGTAGATATGGATAAATTACTGTTTTGTTTTTTTTCAAGCAAGCATGCAGAAATATCAATACGCCGCATATTGTTCTTACTTAGCATTAACGTTAGCTGAGTTAGCTTCGATAGTCACAGCTTGTTCGAAAACAATCCCGTTCAACTTCCAGTCTAGCTAGCATTCAAAAACAACCCTGGCAGGCCGGTGATTTCACCGCATTTGCATGTATGCTTGACATTATTAAACAGTTTTTTTTTTGTGGAAATCTCTATAAAACACTCAGACCCATGTTTATATTTTGAACCTTTGGTGTTTTTTCAGAACGGTCTCACGACTGCGATGGGAATGTAGGACAAGACGATTAAAAATGGCTGCTGCCCAGAACAAAGCAACAATAAAACTGGGCAGCGGAGAAGACAAGCAAAACTGAAGATTTTACATAATCACCCGTATCCATAACTCACCGGTTGAACGACTTAGTGTATCTTCAGATCAGTGACAGTGATATATTTCCACAAAATGTTGTCTATTCAAAGGATGGATGGCGATTGAAAAGCCCAATCTTCATAGGTTGAACCGATCGCAGCGTTGTTGCTGGGGTCCTACCCGGCCTGTGTAGGCTTGGTCGGCTCGGTTCAGAGCGTCATACGTAACCGAACGTCGTTGGCAGGGAAAGCGCCTCTGCTGGTTTATTTTAGCACCTCCAGTAACACCCTTTTCTTTTCTTTTTTAGCAATGTCCATTAGTCTTTTGTGAATATTAGATTACAAACTGCAGTAAATGTCACTGGAGTAAAACTAAAAATATAATCTGAAATGTCAGGCATATTAACATTTAAATGAAAACATAATAACAAAAAATGATGAGATTTGCACCCAGTGATTAGCTGATGAGGTAGACAACTACAGGGTAGGGTATTATAGTAAACGTATCTAATGTTAACTTCTATCTATCTATCTATCTATCTATCTATCTATCTATCTATAAATATATAAAAGTAGGCAACTTCAGAGATAATTTGTCTTTTGCAGCCACAAAGTAACTGTAATCAATAAAAAAAATCCTCTTATGTTGAAATGCATTCACTGTTCTTTTAACATCTGGATGGCGATGTCATGGAAAATGGACTGCATTTATATATTTCTTTTATCCAAAGAGCTCTATATTTTGCATCTCATTCATCCATTCACAACTACATCTATGTGGCCATGTGGCCTACAGCAATACATATCATGTACATGTAAAGATATGTGAGGAATACATTTTAAATGTATAGCCTAGATAAAGAAGTGAAATGTAAGACTTTCCCCTCTCATAATTAATCTAAACAGTGTATCCAGCTATGTCAGTGAGTATGGTTACATTTACATCAGTGTCCAGGTTTTGAGTCATATCCTGGCTTTGATCTTATTCCAGGTATGACTGAGTCTATTTACTGGTATGACTGATTTCTTACTGAAAATTAGTTTTTTATTCAATTGAAATATTTCCACCCAAAAATGGAAAAGTAAAAACAATCCGTTCTTTCTTCTAGCTTTTCATTTATCTACTTATTTACACATTTACCTGTTATCCCCTCTAAATGATAGGTGCTATTTTTTTAATGCTTCATCTGCTTCACAAGAAAGTTGTCTGTGAAAGGAACATATATGAACATGCTTGCTCTTTAATGTGATGTGATTTATTTAAAATATATACGATAAAATAAAGGGATGAAATTAGGCAATGAGAATGAAACAGAGATGCAGAACATTCAAATCTGGATAATCATCAAATTTAATTCCAATGGATTCAAGGATTTTTCTCTCTGTATCATGCTTTTTTTAAATTGATTTGTTGTTTTTCACAGGTCACAGTCTGAATAATTTTAAATAAATAGGGTTTTGCTGCTTTGAATCCTTAAGACAATAAAATATTGCCAGAGCTCATGATAGCCAAGACAAGCAGAACCCTAGAGGGAGCACTTGTCTCACTCTTCTTCAACCATTCGTTTTAAATGGCTGCAAATATCTTTCACTGATCCACCAGCTACTGTATGTTTTTTTGTGTTCTCAGTAATAAAGTCACAAAAGTCACATTGTACAGATTTGGACTATAAACAAAAATAATGATGAATTTACACAAATGTTTATTAAAGCAGTTAACATTGAGCCTATAGGAGTTATGTTTCTAGTGTAAACACATAATTCACTCCACCAATTTGGCCAGTTCAATTTATTTTGAGTTTATTACATTTTTATGCAGTGACAAATGTTTTTATTAGCCTACGGTGCTTTAAATGGTGATATATTAGACCATACTGTTTATCCTAATGAAGGAACATTTCTGAATACTTAGGAAGATGAGAAAATGCAAATGTCACTGACAATCACCAGAATACCTGTTTGGCATTATAACATGCTCAGAGATACATACCTACATGATACACAAAGGTCAGTGGCACCTGGAAAGTTGTGGTGTCTAATGTTTCCCCAGAGCATGATACAAACAGAGCACAAAGACACAACAGTAGAAAGTGTAGTGTCTGTTGAGTCAGTGCATGTGAACGCTGCAAAAACAGACCTGTAAGCACTTGCTCACGGGGATATTTTGGGTACATTCTATGCAGGGCTGTAGAGGCCTTAATTCTGGCGCAAAAACAGACAAACCTGTATTGGAACAAGCTCTAATTTTGTGATGTTGCACATGTTTTGCAAATCCTCCTATATGAAGCTATAACTTAATGCATGGTCATGACATGACAGCAAAGACTCCTTTACTTTGAGAAACTGTAGAGAAAGAGTCCTCAAATACCACGGTGTCAAGTTAGGCTACTGCAGCTTAATGACACTGTCTATTTTTGTAAATCTCCACCCATCTCTTTGTGTGCATACATATCAATATTAATTGTGTTTATGTGAAAACTTTGTTCCAATGATGGCATTGATTAACATGAACAATCATCCTCATTTTGTTGTATGACATTGCATCTTGCGTTGCATTCTTTCTTTGCTACTCTACACTGCTCTACAAAAAACAACAACCATTTGCTCTAAATGTTTGACTTTTTTTTCTGATGTCTAACAATGCACACACAACCAGGTAACACATGAGAATCTCAGACTGCTGAAACTCTTTCCCTTCCGACTCTCTCTGTCAGAGAGTATTTTTAAAGCAGTTTCAGTTCCTGCTATTTGAACTGTTTCAGAGCACACACCATTGCACTGGTGTTGTTTCCTGTCAGATTTTTCTGTGGTAAGAGCCATGTGACGGGAAACTAGTGTCAACGGCTGTGACCATTTGGTATAAAATGAGATGAATGAAGTTAAAAACAATCAAAAGACTGAAACACTATGTTAAAACCACTCAAGCTTTATGTCAAGTAAACATTTACTTTGCATACTACACAGAGCACACTTGTGAACACGTAGTTGCACTGTTGTTGGCATATACACAGTATTCGATGACATAATTCGAAGGGGGCGTCGGCCATATTGTATGGACAAACCTCAGTAAAACCGCATTTATTCACACTTAAAATAACTAGAAAATGCATTTCCTGCGGAAAATGCGTGGGAATGCTGAATAGCTGAATTGCTAAAGCTAAACTGGATGAATAGCTTAAATCAGTAAGAAGAAGTTGAAGTAGTGAGAATAGTTGAAAAAGTGGAAATCGTTTTAATACGTATGAATTTCATTAAAAAGTTAAAAGCTTATGCTAAACTGAACTGTTGGCTTCAAAAGTTAAATAATGACAAAAGACGTAGAACATTGTGAGGTCTGAGTATATTTTCTAACTGATAATCACTCACAAATGCAGAAATATGAAACAAATAGTACGAAAAATCTTAAAGCTCAAATGCACTACACTGCTAAAAAATCAGGAAAATTGTTAGAGTTGGAAGCTAAACTGCATTACCCAAGTGAAGAGCTAAAATACATTGTTAGAAAAGCTTGAAGCTGAACTGTAATACTGTCAAAGATGAAAGTTGAAATGAATTACCTAAAACGGCTGAAAGAAGAAATACTTTGTATTATTATCAGACACTGCATAGAACGAAAAAGCATCAATTTAGCTGATATGAGATGTGAAATATATTAGGTAAAAAGAATGGGGCTGAACAAAAGGAAAGAGAGGACAGAGAGAAGGAGAGAAGAGAGGAGAGAAAGAGAGGAGAGGAAAAAGAGAGAGAGCCAAAATAAAACATGAATAGCTGAATTGTTAAAGCTAAACTGGTTGAATAGCTTAAATCCGTAAGAATAAGTTGAAGTAGTGAGAATAGTTAGTGAATAGTAAAAAGTGAAATGACACCTTGATCAGGGACACATTGACTGATGTAACCCAGTGGTATTTGAAACAGGATCTCCCACACCAAAGGCATGTGCACTATCCACTACACTATCATCTGTATAGATCACAAATGTTCCTTTAGCACTTATAAAGCCTCTCTTTGATCATTGATCACCACACCTGCTAATGAGTGTGAGAGAACCGTAGGTTCTTTATTTAGAACTGTAGGTGAAAGTATGAAGGAGCTGAAAATTTTGGGAGCGGAAGAAAATTTGAAGGATTTGAAGCATGATCTCATTGACTTCAATGTTAAAAAAAAGTGTTAAAAAGCTTAATATTTTAAAAAGTATAAATAGTAGAAAAAAAGTTGAAGACGTCATATTGCATAACTGAGCACATTGGCTGAAACTAGACAAAAATACCTACGTTTTGATGTATAAATTGTGTATGACAATTAGATATTGTGGGCGTGAGAGCAATTTATAGAGAGGGGACAAAGATATTTTTTCTAAGGTGCTGCACTCTAGCGATGACATCATCCACTCTGCCAGACGCCACACACACTCACTAGAAACGCAGAAAAATCCTGAAATGATCACTAAACTTAAACAGCTTTTTCACAAAAACTGTAAAAGATATCAAATTGAAAAGATAGAGCCTAATACCTGAATATTTTGTGAACATTTTAAAGTTTGTTTGGCGTCTGTAGGTGAAAGTATGGAGGGGCTGAAAATTTTGGGAGCGGAAGAAGATTTGAAGGATTTCAAGCATGCTCTCATTGACTTCAATGTTAAAAAAAAGTCATAAAAAGCTTAATATTTTAAAAAGTATAAATAGTAGAAAAAAAGTTGAAGTCCCATCATGAACATTTTAAAAGTTGAATGGTTTTAATAGCTGAACGTATGCAGAAGTTACGGAGAGCCAAAAAACGTACGGAATAATAAGAATAAAGAAAACCGAATAACAATAGTGGGAATGCTGCTGAACAGCATTCCCACTAATAAAACGCAAAGGCAACCACATTTTACTTACTGACAGCCCACTACGCTTTATTAAAGAGATGGAAAAAACAAAGTAAAAACATGACATACAGATCCCTGTACAGAACAAAGCAAACTAATATACACAAAACTGTATTTACACACCAAACCACACAAAAAACAGGTTTCATTCAAAGGTCCATTAAAACACAAAAGAAAGTTATAATTTGTTCAAAACTGATATTGCAAACATATTTTTTACTTTGTATGCCAACATTCACACACACCCCACACATCCCCATTAACTGGTGTTTAGTCTGAAATGTGTACCCGAGGGTATAGCCTAAGTCAGAAACACACACATAGACACACACACACACACACACACACACACACACACGCTTCAGTTGTTTTGTGGGGCATGTAATCAGCCTCACTGACAAACCATAAGCATCTGTTAGACTGATGTGCAGCAGCCTGAAATGAGAAATATCTGCTATAAAAAGAGAAATTAAACTCATTGGAGCATAAATGGCACGTTGAAAGGAAATTATATTTGACCCTGTAAAAAAAATATTAAATTCTGTGCCAAGTGTGATATTTCTTTAACACAAGCAGCTAAACTGAGTGGCATTAAAATAAGTTTATATTTGATCAACATTCAGTAAGAACAGAATTCCATCAGAAATATACAAACATAATAGTCATGCCAATCAGGAACAATGTGGAATATCCAAACAACAACCACTTTATATATTTTAGTGTTATATCCAATATTACAGCCTCACACCACACTATTCAGTGTCCAACGTTAAGTATATAAATATTTCTAAATAAAAGCACAAATATAAAAAAAAAAAAAAATAAATGAGAAAAGAGGAAGAGGTAGCAGGGAAGGAGGAAGTAAAAGGAATTAAGATGGCAAGAGAAAGGAGCACACAGGCAGGAGAGATTTTGTTGAATAGAAAGTGGTTCAGTTTTGGATAAACGGTACCAGCTTTCAATAATGCATGAGAATTAAAAACAAAACAAAAAAAATCATATATGTACATTTTCACCAAATCATTGTCAGTTTTCAGTTTTCTTAATTTCCCTTATATTATTAGTACGTAATTGAAGTTAAGGAGCAGTAGAGGTGTGTTTTAGTAGGGTTGACTGAAAATACTAGAATTTGTGAAGCATTATGAAGGTCTTGTAATGTCTTGTTAACTGCCAGTCTTGGGTGTTAATTGCAAGCCAGCATCTGATTCCAAATATGAATGCTTTTCTATTCACATAGAACTTCGGACCCTTTCAAAAATAACTTCATCAGACCTATAAGTCCTTGACATTGCGAGGTTAGTGTATCAAATAAGCTTTGTGTGCTAGCATAGCCTTATATCAAAAGCTCAGAAAAAGGGGCTCCAGCTGAGCGTGCTTATGGAAATAAGAGTCTGACAAGTGCTTGATGAGAGCCACACTGATTCCATTAAGCTAAAGTGGAGCATACCCAGCGCAAAGCCACACACCATATCAGTTAGGTGGTGTTTCCCCAGCAGCACGCGGGACATGCCCACCAGGAGGGCCCAAAGCACCAACAGGATACGAAGTGGCACAGCCAGGACCAGGTGGGACAGCAGGAACTTGGATACCATAGCGGCCCGGCTGGCATGAGCAGCAGGGAAGGAGTAGATGTCCATGGCGACGCAGTCCATGAAGCCTGGCATCATCTCCCAGGGTCCTCTGCGCTTCACCAGTCTCTGTACTCCAGCCACAGTCATGACGTCAAGAATGAGGGCTGTTGCGAAAAAAGGGAGTTAGATTATAAATGCTAAACAATTTGGTTGACATGCTATAACCTAGACAATTCCAGTAATTAAGATCCTTTACTTAAAAGTAATACCTTCTTTTTTTTTTTTTTTACAGTCTATGAGTAGTACCAATAGTTGACTTTTTCTAAGTGCCACCATAAGGTTCACATTTGTGCTTTTGAGTGAAATGTCTCAACAACTATTGGATGGATTGTCATGACTCAGACATTCATGTTGCCCTCAGGTGGAATTGTAATAACTTTGTGATCCTCATCATCAGGTCATGATTTTAAAGTGTCCAGTACTTTAATTTCTGACTAAATACTTGCAAAAGTTTCCCATCAGCCTTGGCTGTAATTTGTGTTTAGCGCTAATTAACAAATGCTAAAATGCCAACATGGTAAACTAAGTTGGAAAACATGGTAAACATTATGCAGCATGTTAGCATGTTGAAGTTAGCATTTAGCTCAAAGCAACTTTGTCCCCCTAGTACAGCCTCACAGAGCTGCTAGCACGGCAGACTCATAGTCTTGTTAATCTGAAAACAATACTGCACAGAACAATTAACATTTAAGAGTTACAAACTGGACAGCGTGGTTCTATCGTGACTTTTTATATAATGTAGTGATTCTTCAAATAAAGCAGAAAGCAGCTATAGCACATATGTAAACAGATATCTTGGTGACCAAGAATAACCGATAAGCCATACAGTACTGAGAAGCATTTGCTTTGAGTTCACATACCGGACACTTGCAGATGCCCTTTATAGCTCCATAGCACTCCCAAAAATATCCCCAACATTGCCATCTTTAACTTCTGTTCAAGTCTGCCATCTTCACACACACTCAACCAGCCACAAGCTAAATAACTGTCAGTTGTCTGACATATTGGTTTTGCTGCCCTGCTTCTCATTCCAGTCGCCCACTCGCTGTCCTAACAGGGCTATTATTTCATTCTATTCCAGCTCCTTAAAGGCAGGCTAGTGAGGTGGAAGATAAATCTAAATACCAAAAGGAAGAGATGAAGGGACAAAAGAGAGGTGGGCAGACTAGTGAAAAAAGTAAAAAGTTCAGGACATGAGCTAAGCAGACAATGAAACTGGTAAGATGTGAGTGAGGACTTTGGTGCAGGGCCTTATGGTGCCCTCTGGCAGTCCACATCCCAAAGGTACTGAGGGGAGGCAGAAGGTGAGCCAAGCAATGAGGCATCATATTATCAGCTGTAAGGACAAGCCTGTTTGTGGTGCCCTTCAGCTGACTAAAGCAACAGAAAACTCCATCTCCAAGAAGTGCAGAACAGGAGTTGTGTGTGTGTTCAGCTGATGAATGTAAGCAGAGTATTCACTCTCCTTTTAGCTTTGTTTTGGTCTCCACCAACTAATGAGCAAAATATCTATCTCTTCAACACTAAATGCTCCACTACTTTCTATAATTATATTATTATATATAGCTGCTTCAATCGTTGTGGTATTGCTGAATTATTCTGCGAACACAAAATCAAGAGCTGCACACAGGTAGGTGAAATATAATGCTAAATACTGACCTGTCTGTTCCATCAAGCATTATGAAAATTCAATTAAAGACAACAGCTGTGTGATGTCATGTGTTTGTTACTGTCATCATCCATGCAGTCCTTAAATACTGTACATGGAGCTGGGCATTTAAATTACACCAGACTCTGCCTCAATGATCTTATCAAGAGAAGCAGTGATAGTGATGTTATCGATATTGTTGTGATCACAACTGCATACCTGAAGCATCTACCAGTTGTCTGTATCTTTCCTCTTTGAATGAATGTTTTAAAAGAAGTGTGGGTGATATGAGGTAAACATGGCTTCTTGGAGAAACGGAGTAACTAAGTAAAGAAAGAAGAAGAAACCAGAAAACACCAAAGCAGAGCTACACCTCAGTTGATAAGAATGGGAACATCCTCTGCACAGTCAAGGTCTGCTTTGGGAGTCTCTGACATGCTCAGTAGTGTTGTTGACAGTCCCAGTCATTTCAAAACACTATATGGGAAATATTTCTTCACAGTTCATATGCTCATGGTAGTGGAATGAATTAAACCGAACCTGACAGGCCAGTCTTGGTTGATTACTTTCCTGCTAGGTGAAAACAAAACAGAATTTTAGTCAGCATTAAATAGTAATTCCCCACCCACTGTTGAGCATGTTTGGAGATTTTCTCCTGACAGACCTCAATAGAAATGATCCTGGGCCAACAAATAATGAACCAGCATTTGGGGCCTCAATCCACAGATTTACGGACTTCCAGTCAGAGCTCAAGGTAGCCACAGCCAGGAGATTTGTACTGCTTTTAGGTCAATCATCTGTGTTTGGGTCCAGACTGTGTGTGTGTGTGTGTGTGTGTGTGTGTGTGTGTGTGTGTGTGTGTGTGTGTGTGTGTGTGTGTGTGTGTACAGTACATGTGCACTTGCCTGCACACCCCCTCCCCCACACACAAACACAGTACCCCCAATCATTCACAAAAATGTTATCTCATATAGTCTGCTCTGCTCTTTGCTATATAATATGTTGGCTTTACACTATTTTTACCATTAGACGGATGGACAATTTAGTTCTGAATCAACAATAAAGACCTTTTATTTTAAATTTTTCACCTATTCCAAAATGTTGTATTTAAATATTCCTGAATACTGAGGTCCTAAACAGTCTTGGAATTGCATAAATTGAATATGACTGGAAACCTGAGACTCTTGTGGATTCAATTAGCACAATTGTATTCGCGTGTGATTATGTTAGTCCCCAGAGTAGCCATTTCATAGTAGTGAGACCATTTTTAAAAAAATTGACTTCACTGTATAAAATGACCTGTGACCTCCAGAATAATCAAACTCTCATGAAACTTTAGAACTACAAACTAGAGACCTAAGGCATTCAGAGGATTTATTACTTTCCTAGGTCAGAGCAGCCCAGATTAGTATGGGATTGATTCAAATGTATTAGATTTTTCAGCTAAAAAATTAATTCTGAAAACTAGGGCTGCACGATATGGGGAAAATATGCAATATGCGATAACGTTGTCGAATATCGCTATAACGATATGACTTGTGATAAATAAACAGATATTAAAGTGTACTCAGTTCTGCTGCTTTCAGTATTCTGCTAAAATACAACTGCTTGTTTAATTTAAAACAAATGAAAGAAAATCATTTTCAAAACATGAACATTGAATTGAACATAAAAGGCACCACTTAGTGCATTTTTCTGCTGATATTTTCTTTCAACTAACACAGAAATCTCTGTCTTTCGCAATTTGTCGCAGCCTTTTGCGATGTGTTTATTGCGCCAGTTGATATCGCGATGACGATAAAAAAACAATATATTGTGTAGCCCTATTGTACACTCTATAACAAAACTAGGTTTCAAGATTAGTAATGCTGTTTATGCCGAATTCCTACCCTATCTATGTTATGCAACTTAAAAATAGCAACATCAATTGTTGCCTCTCTTTAGATGGCAGGAGTGAAATTTATTATTATTTAATAATTATTATTATATTTCAGAATGATGAAGGCAGTTGGAGAACAGTTCGATAAAAAATAGGATGTAGGCTCTACAGATCTACAGATGATTTTTTGACAACTATCATGTTTTCCCAAATGATGTACAGAGTAAATGGCTTGAAAATATAGGACTATAGCTGCCATTCATGGTGGGGAAAATCTCCACAGGGGATCATATACCCCCGATGTTTAAGACATCTGGCTCCGCCCCTGCCTGAGCTACTGTTGAAGTTTTGGAGAGGTTGGTGAGTGTGGTGTGCCATTTACCAAGCAGCAGGTTGACCAGGACCTCTTGCCCAGCCAGAGTGTTACTCCTTGTGAGACACACGATAGTGCCAATGATCCAAGTGATGCCGTGCCCTGTGAACGCTAACAGGGCGACCATGGAGCGGCAGCCTCCCCAGGAGGACGACGTGTAGGCGCACACCCCCATGCGCTTGGACAGACAGATGTCAATGGCGAGGAGGGAGTTTTTCGCTATTCCCTTAAATGAAGGGTTCAGCAGCATACAGTCTTCCTCTGGCATTTTGATGGGCTCTCTCCTATCCTTGCTGCCACTGTCGGTAGGTTCTTCACTCGGCTGGCTTGTTTGGTGCTTGATTTGACCCGGTCGCCTGGCGCTGCCTCGGCTCTCAGAGGGGCAGCCAGCGCCGCCGCCGCCGCCGCCGCCGCCGCGAAGGGGCTGGTTCAGGGATATGAACTCAGGTCTGCTCAGGACGCTGTTTCTCTCCCTCGCCCTGGATCTCACACTGTTACTTGAGGGCATGTTTTGGATAGGGCCAAGTTCTCCTCTGTGGGTGTAATAACCAATTGTCAATCTCCAGAAGATAATTCAAGTGGTGCGAGTTCACCACGACAGTGAAACGTCCCAGGATGAAGCCCCTACAACAGTCCTCCCCCTCCTGTGGCCTTAATAGATATATTTAGACCCACTGGAATGCGCGATGGCCATGCTGTTTATACCCATGCACGCTGGGAGAGTGTATTGAATGGCATTTTCCTCGGCCAATCCAGTGAAACCCGATCTACAGCATGGAGATAAAATAACAACATGAGCATCTTGTTACGCCACAGCATGGCACAACTACACAGTTAACAGGTGCTTCACTGCGTGTGCTGCTGAGAAAAACAGGCTCAGTGTAGGAAATGTGCAAGGAATAGGCTACGCAAGACACGGTGTTGTCATCTTACCAAGCGAAGGCTTCCCTTTTGCCCTGCAGTCTCAATAACACCTCTGGTATCCTGGCAGCGAAGAGAGGGGGATTTAGCATAAGGCGACGCAGGCAAAACCTGAAACAGTTAACCGTCAGCCAATATCGCCAACAAAGGGTGAAGACGAAGCAGCCCAGCTAGTGCAGCATTTGGTACTGCCGTGAGGATTTGACGTAGTTTACGCACAAACCCGATTCAACCTCTGCAGTGCGCTGTGCTGTGGAGCGGAGTTCTCCAAGGTGCTTAAACAGACAGCGGCAGGACAGAGGAGCACCATATCATGACGTCAGCTTTACACAGACAGAGGGAGGATTGTCAGTGGTACCATGCTGCTAAACAAAAAGCTAATAAAAATAAAAGTAATTGAGTAGCCTAAATAAATATAAAGATAAATAATGTGTTTTGTGGATAAAAGCCTAATAAACTCACTTAATAAAATGAATCACGGAAAAATATAAACAAAACAAAATAGAGAAATTATCACACGTTGTTATTATTATTATTAAGTTACTATTAATTTCTCTCCAAGTTAAAAACGGTAAGGAATATGATCTAGTAAGTAAAACATGATAGTGCTGCTATAGGCTGTTGATTAGTAATATTAGCCTATCGTTAGCCTATTTGAAGACGCATGCGTATACGTCTATAAACATAGGTCTATGGGCAAAATACACAAAGGCTCAGCGTAGAAGGTGTAAGGTGAACTGTTAAAACATGTATAATTTCATCTTTCTGTAGGCTGAAATCCGCTACGCCTACATTTCCCAGCATGCCTGCAGCTCAGAGCGGAAGTGTCGTCTCAAAGATACTTATAAAGCTGCTTCCCAGGCAGCTGCATAGACCAATGCGTAGCGGGGGTGAACCTGCCGTGGCAGCGATGGGACGAGCACGGAGAAATGACAGCTTGTGCAGGAATTTAGGCTAAACTGCATCCCATCACTGACAGGACTGCAACTGTCGGCTCGGTCGAACTATGTAACAGCGGGCATTTCTCCCTTTCGAGGCGTTATATTTTTATTTATTTATTTTTAAATCTAAGAATGGATCCGGTGAAATGGGTACTAAAGTTAACCCAGCGGTGTCCTTTGGATGTTGCGGTGCTCCGTCTCCAACTCGACTAGGTTTCAATGCTTGTGGAAATGCTACCTCTCTCTGTGGGACGGTGAAATAATTTGCAGCAGTAAGGGGGATAGTAACAGGAACGGGTGTGAAGGAGATAACGGAATTACCTCTCTGACCGAAGAACTGTGTGAGCCACCGTTCACTCTGAATTTCTCCAGGATTTCACCCTGCTGAGGACACTGGAGCCTTTCCAGGGAATTGTTATATAGGTAGACTTTCTTTTTGCATGTTGTTTTTGTCGGCTGAACATATCCAATTCATGCAATTTCACTGCATGAGCCGTTCATTTTAAGAGATTTAAAGAGCGGTCAGTATAACGCTCTTTAAATCGTTAAATTGCACTTTTTATTGGGAGGAATTGAAGCTCTTGCGGATTAAATGGACATAAGGCTGCTCCACATAATGTGAGCGTCAGCTCTGAGCTGCCATTTGTCGTTTCTAACTGTCCGCGTGCACTGTCTAGCACAAAATTTTTGATTACGACTCTTGTCACCAGCTGGACATAGAGCATTAGCCTTTGGATAGTCCAGAGATTAGTTGGTAATGACATCAAAAATCACACAAAAGATAATTTGACAAGATGTAACATTATAGTTTTCGTTAATTATTTAACTCATAATTAACCAGAACCTTTTACGCGCATCTTTGCAATGGATGCATGTTGCCATAAGTCCTTTTATGATAAAGCACATTTAGGAGGCGATGACTTGTAACTTGACAGCATGAAAACATCAGTGCACGGATAATGGAAAGTTATTCTACCTGCACATGTTTGATGAAGTTGCGTTTACGCACCGGAAAGCATGCGCTCTACAACTAGGCAATGAAGATTTTTTTAGGCATGTTTTCTTCTTTTCTGAAAGTAGTTTTGCATCAAAGATGCATGACTTTTTTTCATGAGACAGTCTGCTATAAATAAACACTTTTAATCTGGTAAGCTATTTAAAAAATTTTTTTTTTTAAACATGATTTGGATCCGCCTGTGGTGATTTTCTTGCTGTTTCCATGCGTCTTTCTTCTTCTCCAGACCTCTGGACGTTGTTGTGGATTGTGTTGCTATTTAATGCAATGGGCTGTATCCAGAGTATCAGGTGTAAGCCTAAGAGTTTCCGAGACAGTATCATCGTCCAGGAGGTGAACACTTCCATTGACCCAAATCCTACCAGCATCGACGAGTCATCCAGCGTGGTCCTGCGCTACCGGACACCGCACTTCCGAGCTCAAGCCCGGGTCCTGGTGCCGCCAGTAGCCGGTAAAGAGACATGGACCATCGGCTGGATTCAAGCCTGTAACCACATGGAGTTCTACAATACGTATGGAAACAAAGGGATGTGAGTATCATGGGCTCTTTTTTTTTTTTTTTTTTACTGTTGTCAGGCTTTGACAGTCATCATTGTTAGGTGATGAGCATGTGTTGAGCATTTGGTTGAGACTCGTGTACCAGGGATTAATGGGAAATATTAAATATAATGCTTTATGTTTGGAATATTGAATCCCAGCACTATTCAGATTGACACTGCCACAAATCAGATTATGTAATTTAAATCAAGGTTGACAGGCTTACTTTGAAAATGTTGTTTTTTATCACAATTACTATTTACCACTTCAGAACTTTGATCATGGGTTACAGAAACAAGTTAACAACACATTTTTAGTATCGATTAATTTGCCAATTATATTTCCGATTAACCGATAAATTGTTTGGTCTAAGACATGAAAAATGTTTTGTTTTGTCCAAAACCCATATTCAGTTTACTATCATATCCACAGTTTTTACTTGAAAAATTACTGAAGCGAATCAATGATCAAAATAGTTAAAGATTATTTTTCTGTTAATCAACACTTTTACATATATTGTGTTTGTACCATCCAAATCTGATTAAAACAGGAGACACTTTGGAGAAGTGTTTTTACCCAAAGTAGAGAACTACATGGAGAGAATTTCAAGTTTTGAGATTGGACTTAAGTAGAAGAATGCCATTTCAAGTAGGCCTACATTAGGCACTCATGGCCAAACTGGACAGACATAGGAGAGAAACAGAGGAGAGAAACGAAAAGAGTTAACCAACCACCAAAAGAGAACCTTTAATTTCAGTGTAATGTCATTGTGAGAGTGTTGGCGTTCCTGTGTTTGTGTTAGACATTATGCTAAAATTATTCTTCAGTGGAAATATTGTTGGGTAGTGAAACTTGTCAATCTGCATCTGGGTTTCCCAGTTGAACACCTGTGCTGTGCAATCAAAATATTACACAATAACATCTGTATTGAGGAAGATAAGTAAATGATTTAAGGAAATAAATTAACTTGTCTGTAAGTGAACTTTAATGTTCAATCAGTAGCTCAGCTATCTAGAGTATGTGGGTTTGGGGCTGCATGCCTGCAGGCTACAAAGTACTTAAAACCTGACGGATATGAGTGCAGGACATTGGGATGGAAAATAATTGCTATGACCTTTCAGATCCCTCCACTTGTCAATACACAGTTATTTAGCACCAGCTAGCGATTACAAATTCAGCTTTAAGGAAATATGCTTATGACACAGAGTGATTGTTAACAGGTCTCTTTCTTCTTTCTTATTATCTGTCCCTTTCTTTCTCTGTGTGTGTGTGTGTGTGTGTGTGTGTGTGTGTGTGTGTAGGATATCGGGACAAATGTTAGACAACTAGCATTATATAGTTATATCCTGTATTGGGCAACCACAAGCAAACGTTACGTGTGTATGCAGAATATGCTTTATCTGTAGATATTGCAGCTAAGGATGTTTGACTGCTGTATGTCTAAGATTAGAGACAGTCCCCTCCCCAACACCCCAAACCCAGTTTGGCCCTGAATATGTGTGTGTGAGAAATAAAGAGACAGTGAGAAAGTCCTCCTTTCTAAAAGTCCAGTGTGATTAATGCTTTTTGTAAACTGCATTTGTGCTTTCATCCAAGCGACACTATTGTATTGTGTATATTTACTCTTTTATCTAGCTGAAATTAAATTGTTACGCTCTTTTGTCAAGTTATTTTTTTACTGTTCATATAGAAGGAACATAGACAGATTCAAAAACGTCCAATTTTGAAACACAACATATACAAAAAGTAAAATAGCTCCCCACTATGAAGTTCAAAACATAAAATTGGAGACAGGTAATTCCCAGTGTTCTGTACTCTACTGGGCTCACAGTAGTAGCCTAGTTTTCGCTCATCTTTCAAGGTATAAAAGATTCTTTTCAAGACGGCATTAACATCTAACAAACGGGATGCAAAATAGCATGAACTGCCACTTCAGTTATTAAAGAGTAATGGTTAATCAGCATACATATAATATGTGCTTAAGAACATAGCTCCTAAGGCAGGAAAGTATCTGTGCCCACACAAAATTAAGAGATAACATTCTCATCAATTCATGACAGCTTATGGTACTATACAGACTAGTCTCGCTTTGCCATACCTTCCTCCACACGCTGCAGAGGAAGGTCTGGCTAGTCCACACAGCATTCCGGGATGGGAGAAAAACGTGCTGTGGTTTATTGACATTTCTTTGAACCAATCACAAACATCGGCGAAAAGACATGCATCCGGTGGAATTTCCTGCAGCACCAGAGCAATCCCGGAAGTGGAACGTTGTGGATATAGACTATATATGGACAAAACACATCGACAAAAAAGATCAGTGGTCACAAACTGGAACTAACCAACATGGATGTAACAGACACATATACAGAATATAGCCCTATATATAAGGGTTTTTAAATGGACCCACCCACAGATCCCCTCTTTGTGCAGTGTCTACATTATTTATTCTACCCCATGTAGCTCACACACTTATACAAATGTAGCCTACTTTACATGTCATGCTATACCCCAGTATTAAAGTCATTAAACTTCATGACCACATTAAGGCCACTTATTTTTCGTGTTCATTTTTGAATCCGCTCTCAGGATGCAAAAGATGTGTCTGCTCTCGCTGCTGAGACTCTCATACTAAGTAGGTTCTTTGATGGCAATAAAGCTTCAGCGTGCTGTAATTGGAGAGAACAGCTGAGGACAGTAATATGGATGATTTCTCTGTTGGCTTTGGGTGATGTGCTCTGGATTCTAGACACATTCATCGTCTCACCTCCCTTTTTGTTGAACATATCATTTAAAATGGCTTTATGTGTGTATTTATCAACAGGCAGGCACATACGGATGGGTGATTACATGAGGCGTCTTGCACTGTTGTAAAAAACAGGAACTGTGGCAGAAGTGAAACTAAAAAAAAAGGAAATGAATATTCATCTGTTGTAAAAATTAGCACTGGCTAGAGTGTTTAAAAAAGAAGGTTAACCCTTGTCATGAACATTAATATTGCACCCAGAACTTACTGGCAGTATTCTTGGTGGAGCAGTGTGTAAGTGTCTACACACGACACATACAGGTGGTGAGGCTTGAGCATGCTGTAGTTCAGGGGTCTTCAACGTTTTTTAGCCAAGGATCCCTTAACTGAAAGAGAGACGGAGCAGGGACCCCCTACTATATGTTGCATATTAAACTAGGTCTTACAACAACTTGTAAGGCAGCCTAAAGCCTTTATAGATAATGTTTTGCTATTCAAATAGCCTAATAATTGTTGGCTTGATTTTATAAATCAATTTATAAAGTTTTGATGGTAAACATATGTGGCACAGTGAATCTTTAGGGTGAACTGTATCTGTGGGTGACTACCTTACCTATAGGCCAGTAAGCAGTGGGGACTTATATTTACTAATAATATGTTGGATTCATGTTAAGACTTTTTAATTTTTGAAAAAACTTTAAAAAACTAACAATAATTTGGAGGCCCACCTCCATTGACTCTGAGGACCCCCTAGGGGCCCCGGACCCCCTGTTGAAGATCCCTGCTGTAGTTGATTAATGAATTGCATTGGCACACTATTTCTTCCCTTCTACTCCTACAAAGTTGATCCATTTGCCGCCATCTGTTATTATTATCAACAGAATTCTGATTGACTAAACAATGTGCCCACACCATGCCAATGAATGTGGCAGCAAAGTTGCAGAAACAGGAAATGAGCTGTGTTGTCATCAGACCTAAAGCTTATAAACCTTTTACATATCACCAATCTAGTCTGCTCAATTACAGCTCTGTGAAATCAACTTCCATTTAGAGTAAAACACATGCAATCTTCACAGACAACATGTCACAGAAGACAGCAGATATCTTTTGGATGCATTTGGTGCAGCTATTCAAGAAGGTTCTTATACTCTCTAACATGTGGCAGTGAAATTGGACTAAGATATTGGTTCAGTCAATTTCGATGTGTAGAGCACAGGGCTTATAATCACTGAAGGTTTAATGCCATAGGCAGGGTCCAAAATTAACTCTTTTATCCACCAGCCAAATGGCTAGTGAATGTTCAAATTTTACCAGGCACTTAATAGATAACCATTATTTTTTGGCTGTTGAGTGAAGCAAATTTAGCAGCCACTTGCATATTGTACCAGCATTTGGCTAGTAGATGGTGCTAATTTTGGACCCTGGCCACAGGTGAACAGGAAATTGCAACCGTGTACTACAGCAGTGGTTTCCAACCTTCTTTCTCCCCCCCAGCCCTGTCAGATGAACTCAAGTAGCTTCATCAACACCACCAGTCATGTTCCAAATGTGGTCATTTGAACTGATTTTAAATTGGATGTTATTTAACACTCTTGTTACAATATATTTTCATACAATTGAACTGCCAGTGTTTAGTTTGGTTGGTCAAGTTTGCATTTATACCACCAGTAGCAGAAGTTAGACGTTTCAAATACTGTATGTATCTAATAAGGGTAGCTAACTGTTAGAACTGTTTATATTCCTTTTAATGTTAGCTATCTGCTCCAGCCATTTATCCATTACTTTTAGCTATCTGTTTAGACTTCTCTGCTCACTTGCTAACTTGTTTGCACCCACTCTCAGGCACAAACTGTGGTGTTCAGGTGTTACAGCTCACTCCATATGTGGATAATATATATATATATATTTTTTTTTTAGTCAAATCATAATTTGCAACCTTTCCAATTACCCCCTGGCAGCAGCAGAAGTAGAAGTTTCCCTGGTTGGGAATCACTGTGCTATAATGCATTGGCAACATTGGCCATAACCGTCATGCTCTGGAGTTACAATGTGAGGCAGTTTAGTATTTTTTTGTTGTTGAGTGAATGCTTTTTTAACATATCTGTGGCTCTATCACAAACACTCACACCACTTATTGCAGACCATTTGGCTGTGACAAAGCAGGAAGCAAAGGCACAAACAGGAAGTGAGGCGTATCTCGGTAATGTTCTCCCCACTCATGATCAAAGTTCCTCAGCAGGTAGACGACTCCACATCGTACCTGCAGTCTACTCTAATTGATGTGCATTTGCTTGCCCCAAACATGCCATTGCTGCTTGCTGCAACAGTATGTTTGATGTACATAAAAAATACTTTTTCACCAGGACAGTTTCACAGCAATTCATGTACAGGACTCTCAGTTTGCCTGTCAAACCAACCAGCATTTAGGCAGTGTAGTGTATTGCTTTCGAGGGAAGTACCACCTGATGAAGTAAAATGCTATGGACATTACATGTTATATATGGCCTCACAAGCACATGTGATAAAGTTCATATGCTTGTGAGGCCATACTGTCTGTGCTGTTAAAAATCCAGAGATGTATATCAAGCTATGTGCTCATAAATAATAAATAAGAGAAGTTTTCCGCTGAGAATCAGATGCAGATATTCACTGTTAAAATCTCATCTAAGTTCATGGCAAAATGGAGAATTGCTGCAAAATGTTTTGGTAGCATCAGTTGAGAGGATTAAGTAATTTTCAGAACATGCGCGTGCACGTGTGCACACACACACACACACACACACACACACACACACACACACACACACACACACACACACACACACACATCAGGCTATTATCATGCCTGACGTGCTAATCTCACCCCCTGGGCAAATACATAAATCAGAATGCGAGGCCAGGATAAGCAGGCAGTAAGTCATGTGGCTGGTGATCACACTGTTGTCTCCTCTGTCCTGCCGAACCTTGGCTTCAGGGAATGAAAGGTAATCTTTTTCCTGTTGCGGGCAGAAAATCTATAGGTGAGACAGACCGTAGGTGCCAGGTCACTTAAGCCATTCAGTATTGCCTGCTGCGTGTGTCACAATATTTTATTGTTGTATTGTATTTCTCCTCTGCAGTTTAAAAATTGGCGGAAATATCCAACTGTGAGGCTTTGAGACAACTCCTTGTGTCTGTCATGTGTTGTTGGATATACAGTGATATCAAGAGGGAGACTTGTAGTCACACTAATTTGAGATGCAAAATTCTCACCTATTTACAGTATACAGAAAGGATTAGACAGGAAAGCTTTTAACATGAGGAATCCTTTGGTTTAGTGTGCCAGAGATAAACCTAATAGATCATTCTGGTTGATTACAACTTGGGTCTTATTTTTGACCATGATTTATATCAGTAATAGAAATGATGATATAACAAAAAAAGAAGTCAGACGGATCATGAAACGTAGGTAGAGGCAAGCAAACAGTAGAATTATGACCCAAACTGTCATCCATCTCAGTTTAAAGACAACTTCCTGGTTCAACTTTGGCTTACTATACTTGTGCAAGCATACCATTTTCCTGTGTAATTAGGCATTATTACAGTTCACATAAGCTAACTTCCAGTTTAACTTCCAAAAGAGTTTTAAATAAGAACTGGCTTGATTGTTGTTGTTTGCTTGTGTTTCCCTGCCTCATCAGACTTAGTTGTAGCGATGATGATGATGAATACAATGTTATTATAACCGATAGAAATGATGACCAAAACTATGATCAAAAGACCAAAGTGGCAATAAAGTGTGATTATCCTTTAATCTCAACAGCCACGCATTTCTGGTTGAATTCTCATCTGTGACTCCTTTCAACTTCCAGGTCGAGTTGGGAGCTCCCCGACCTGCGTGATGGCAAAATCCAGGCCATTAGCGACTCGGATGGGGTGAACTACCCGTGGTACGGCAACACCACGGAGACCTGCACTGTGGTAGGCCCCACCAAGAAGGAGAGCAAGTTTACTGTTAGTATGAATGACAATTTCTACCCCAGCGTGACCTGGGGAGTGCCCGTCAGCGACAGCAACGTGCCTCAGCTTAGCAGCATCCGCCGCGACCAGAGCTTTACGACCTGGCTGGTGGCCATTAACCAGGCCACCTCAGAGACACTTGTCCTGCAGACAATCCGCTGGAGGATGCGGCTTCACATTCAAGTGGACCCAGAGAAGCCTCTGGCTCACAGGGCTGTTCTGAACGAGCCCGTGGCCCAGGAACAACCACAGATCCTGGGCAAGAATGAGCCCATCCCCTCTAACGCCATGGTCAAGCCCAACGCCAATGACGCCCAGGTGCTGATGTGGCGGCCAAAGAATGGTGACCCCGTGGTGGTCATACCACCCAAATACTGACCTGTTTCACTGACCAGACTGGCCTTGGATACCTTAACAGTATCATCTATTATTTGTTTTCTTTCTTTTGTTCCTGCTCATCACCAGCTCCCACTGCTTTAACCTTTTCCCTCCTTTATGCCTCTGTATACTTCTCTCTTACGTTTTAAAGAAGACTGACAGAGAGAAACAGGCAAACGAAACCAGCTCTGAGAAAAAGACCAGCTGTTGCTCTGAGGTCGGGGCTTGAACACACTTTTGAAACTGGAGCGAACAAACTGCAACCATTCTACCTTCAAACTGGGTCGGGTCGCACTGTGCTAAATGAAATCATTGCAAAAATGAAAAACAAGAGCATTTCTTTGTTTTTTTATTTCAGTTTTATATTTTGGCTGTTTGGGCCAAGTGTTGTGGGGTTTGTGAGTGTGGGTGTATTTAAGTATTTACATGAACATGTCTGCGCACATGCTCCATACATGGACATGCACAAACCTTATGTATGAATACCAGTTGTATTTTTATTTATGGGCTGGGAAAGAGTGCATTTAATTTAGTTTTTTGTTGCATTGGGTGATATTACTAGATTTTAGTACTTTTTTAAAAACATGCAAGACATTCAATCCATGCTGCCTTAAGTTTACATCGCTTTCCACTGCAAACTTTTTTCGCCTTAAACAAAGTGCAATGCAGTATTTTGCTCAATTGTCCCATCTCTTCCAGACTGTTGGTGCTGGCATGTGTAGGTTTAGGACAGGAACAATACCACAGAAGAAGACCCGGACTGAAGGCTTTTATGTTCAGTTGCATTTACCTGACAAATGTATTTTGTCTCATGAGTAAAACCTGCATTATGCGTAGACACAGTTATACAACCAAGCGCAAGTGCATTATGCAACCCTTGTCAATAGCACTCAACACAATAATAATGTGCAATAACAACTTGAGCAAAAAGTAGGAAAGCACTCCACCTTATTTCATTCACTTTATTCTGTTTATAGGCAGCCGTAGCATTCAACATCAGAACACAAGTTTACCTTTGTCTGTATCACTCCATCTCAGGGCCCCTTTTCACTTCCTTCCCTTCTTTCATCCATCCTGTCTGGCCTACTCTTTCTTGCCACAGTGAGTAACTAAGTGTTTGCATTGCTCACATTGAACAAGCAATGCTTTGATTAATAAGCAGCCATAGACAGGGGAAATAACTGGAGACTTAATATTATAGAAAGAAAAGGCAACAAAAATCAATAAAATGTGTATACGATTGTCAAGATTGACAGCACAGCAGATAGCCTGCTGTTTTTATTCTCCAGTTATTAAGATCAAAACATGTCTCTCATGTTAACAGTGTTTTTTGCCTTCCACTATTCTTTCTCTCGTTTTGATCCGTCTTCGAGGCTGAGAAGCAGAGCAGGAGGCATGCAAGTTTGATCCTGACTGCTCGGTTGGCATATAGATGACCCACTTTTGTGCCCTGCCAGTGGTAGCGCTCGCTGCAGAAATGTGGGGTTTGTCTCCCTTAAGTTCACCCCCAGCAAATGTAAGACACAGGCAGACGCATACACAAACAGCTCTGGTCAGCTAAATACCAACATTAAATGAGATGTCAGTTTAGCTGTTGAGCTTTCAAAAGGGCTTCAGCTGCAAACTTAAAACTTTTAAAAGCAGAGAAAAATTGCATCATTTGGCATCATGAGGAGCCAAAATATGGGTAAAAAGTTATTTATGTGCATACTATTTTAAAATGTGTTAACGAGCTCTGTTAGTTTGTTCTGTTAATGGCCAGTTTTTCACTTTCACATGCTACAAACATCTTCTTACTGTTGGCTCACCAACTTCCTGTGTTTTGCCTCCAACCAAAGAAATAATTTGCATGCAAGTCGGACCTGCTCATGTATTTCACAAAGATCAGTAAGCTGCTGCTATTTCAGTGTATTAGTGTCTCCCTACTACCGGCTGTACAAAGCATTCATCCATCAAACAAGCCACATTTCTTTGTGTTTTTTTTTTTAAGATATTCTGTCCATTTAACCATTACAAAACATAACTATTTTATGATTCAACTCATTAGTACTTTGATTTGGCTAATATTTATACCAAGACTGTAAAGGAATAGTTCAACATTTTGGGAAATAAGCTTATTCACTTTTGTTGCAGAGAATAAGATTACAAGATAGATACTCTCATGTCTGTGCGCTAAATATGAAGCTACATCTGGCAGGTAGCTTAGCTTAGCAAGACTAGAAGCAGCCTGGCTCTGTCCAAAGATAACAAAATACACCTACCAGCACCTCTAAAGCTCACTAATTAACGCATTATATCTCACTTGTTTTATCCGTACAAAAACCAAAGTGTAAAAATTACAAGTTGTGGCTTCACGGGGTTTCTACATAACCATCTCCTGGTTGTAGCTTCATGTTTAGTATACAGATACGAGAGTGATATCAATATTCTCATCTAACTCTTGGCAAGAAAACTGCAG
Source organism: Sander lucioperca (assembly GCF_008315115.2). Classification (NCBI taxonomy): domain Eukaryota; kingdom Metazoa; phylum Chordata; class Actinopteri; order Perciformes; family Percidae; genus Sander; species Sander lucioperca. The sequence goes on from NC_050186.1 coordinate 5,162,366, forward strand.
AGCACCATGCAGATTCATGTTGTAATATTTAGCTGAACCAGAGCTAAAAAAATTTATAACCACGATAGCCTCTGCTCTGGGTAGGCTGGGTCGCAGGGCACTGTGGTGAAGGAAGAAGAGAAGTAAAAGACTATTGGGGGACTGCTGTCATAATTAGATCTACTGTGACACACTTACATGCCCTAGATGGACTGAACTGTGCCAAGTCGTGCCATGCAATGCAAGGGCCAGCTAGAGTCATGGGTGAGGTTTAAGTGAGATCAGATAGCAAAGGTCAGGGTCAAAGTCGACAGTCGAGTGGCGGTGAGGGAATGAATATGAAGATGACAACAAATTGAATCCATTTAGACATTAAAACCAGCTTAAAATAACAGTGACATTTACCAAGCGCAACTTGGATGTCAACCACAAGTTATTTCAATTTGGGGTTTGTTTTGAGGGGAGCAGAGAAAGCTGCGGCTCATGACCTTTCACTTAACGTAGCATTTGTATCAGCCTCGTAATGTCTTGTGATGATCTATTGACACTGTGGATAGTACTCAAGCTGCACTGTGTAATTAAACCTTGACACGCAAAGTGTCCCACACTCACATCATGTATGTGTGTGTGTGTGTGTGTGTGTGTGTGTGTGTGTGTTAAATCCCATTTGAGGGATTTAGGCAGGATGAGGAGTTTCACTGATGTGATTCTGTTGTTGAGTCATGAATCTCTCTCTCACACAAACAGTGCAGGGAAGGTTACGTCCTTGTCATAAAACAGGGAAATAGCTTGCCCCCTCTCTGTCTCTGTCTGACACACACACACACACACACACACACACACACACACACACACACACACACACACACACACACACACACACACACTCCCTGAGGGGAAAGGAGCAGGCCTGGCGTGGTATCCGATTGTCACAGCAGTGTCACATTGGCAGTGTGAACTTATTTATCAGCCCTGCACGTGGACCGGCTGAACACATGCTACAAAGCCATATTCACAAACACACCTGTTAACTTACAAACAGGAAGTGACACGTGTATTTTTTGTGTGGTTAAATAAGAGTGAGTAGGTTATGAAAGAGAAATGGAAGTATTGAGGTCACTGAGTAGGTGCCTGTCAACAGCATTTCATGTTATATTGTAGGATAAGGGCACTAATAGTCTTCTCTGTGTGTGTCTGAGTCTGTTTAAGATGTGTTAATGTGTATTTTATGTTCGCACAACAGAAGAACTTCATAAATGCTTTATGTGCTTCCTTAACTAAGCCACAGAAAAACAAAATCGCACATTTTTAATTTGCTCTATGGAGGGCAAAAGGTGCCAAAATTGGACAAAGCCAAAACTATGCAGAAGGACATTGTTAGTAACTCGTGAACTCTAAAACCTCTTGGCACTTAATAACAAGCCTGCTTTCAGTTGTTTTTGATCATTAAATGCATTAGCATATTTGTATTTCCAGAGAAACATCACAAAGGCAAATGTGGATGAAAGCCTCCTCTCATAAATCTACACCATTACACTTCTTCTGAGGGCTGCTACCTTTGCTTCAGAACGTTATGCAGTTATTTAACTCCCATGACACATCAGTGAATCATCATCCTTTTATTTAAACCAATAAAACATCCCAAGTTCACACTCAGGACCTCCTGCCTTCATCCTGCCTTTGACTTTTGGTTCTATCCCATGAAAAAGAAAAGTTCAGTTCATCTTGCTGTTCTTCTTACTTCAAAAATAAAGTCAACATGGTTTAAATACAAATGTAGCACATACGATAATATGAGCGACCATGTATGCTTCTCATTTTGTTTGGCTTGTTTTCTGGAAATACATCACTGGAATAGTTAAAGCAGTTTGTGTTTTTTTTTTTTTTTTTGTATAGCTTTGACTTTTACACCGATACTTGAAAATGGGTCAGTTCTGGCAAATATTTAAAACTGTGAAAATGCAACCCCTGAAAAAATACATAAAAAGTTTTTTTTTCATGAATGAATAAAACGTACAATTATTATCTGTTGTCCTTCCTTTTCTTTTTAGCTTAAATGTGGAGATATACCTTTCCCATTGTGATATTCAAACTGAAAACAACAATGAGTTTCCTTTGCTGTCTACATTGCCTTCCTTAATGACTAATTTATACTGCATGATTCTACTAGTTTCATCCATACATGTGTCACTTCAGGGTGATTCCTTACCAAACATGTTGGTCTGTGTGTTCCTTTATTGCACAAATCAAAGAACCAGATAACCCTCTGAGTCACGACAGAAACGTAGTCTTGAGTGTTGAATTGAAAAATCTTGAAAGCCTGTACGCGTATGAACAAACCCAGAGGCTACACATACATGGCTGAGCACATGATGCACTGTATGCCTCCGGCAGTCAAGAGATTTCTACAGCATCAGAAAGGATGTTACTGCTCTAAATATGTCTCTTTTTGTTGACGACAGTGATTAAAAGCAATGAAAAAAGATAGACTAAAGAAAGGACATCTACTAGAGTGAAAGGATGGGATAAAATCAGGAGAGGATGAACAAGATACACGCTATTACCTTTACAGCCAGTATGAGCCAGTACTGGTAAAAAATACTCCAGTCTCTGTTGAAGTGTGGAAAATGGCGACTCATGAAGTGACTCTTTCTATTATCTCTCCTCCATCTCTCATTATTGACTCCTTCACAGTTCTTTTCAATCCTATTCATTTATAGTAGCCTATTATTCTCTGGATATTCATTTATACTTTGTTTTCATTTACACTTTTAGCTATACTGCTATTTAAAAGATAAGACAATATATTGTGTTTTTTTATTGTCAATAAATCCTATTAAAAGACCAATACTTTCTGACTTCCATACCCTGCCTGTGGCATTAAATCTTTAAAAACTGCTTACTAATATTTCATTTCATTTTCAAAAAAGGTTCAGTAATTTCCAAAAACAGCTGGGCATTGGGACTACTTTCAACTATGAATTAAAATACATTTGGTGTCCTAGTGATTATTACAGTATGTGGGATTGACCTAAAATAAACTGCAGTGCCTGTGTTCTATGTAGCGAAGGAACATGTCAGCTAGTGCAAAAGCGTGGCTCATTGATTTGTTGTTGTTGTTGAATTTTTTAGGCCATCATTTTTATAGGACAGCTGAAGACATGAAAGGGGAGAGAGAGAGGGGAATGACACGCAACAAAGGTCAACAGGTCGGAGTCGAACGTGCGGCCGCTGCGTCAAGGAATAAACCTCTTTATATGTGCATGTGCTCTACCAGGTGAGCTACCCAGGTGCCCTGTGCGGCTCATTGATGTGGTTTTAATAGATTTCAGAGAACAATGGAGGTCTATGGCACAGAAGAATAATCTATATTAGGCTTTGACAAAGCAGGCAATAATTGTAAGTATGATCAATTTATTGTTTGTTTTATTTTTTCATGGGATTTGATGGCAATAAGTAAAATATAAAAAAATATCTGTGACCTTATCCGTTCATATATTCTACTGTTTATGTGTCATATTTCTATTTATACTCTTCTCTTCAAAGGAGATTTAAAGGATATCAAAAAGTATAACTGACTTAAATTCTGAGCAACTCACAAATCCTTAGACAAGTTTGGGATTTATCCACTGGTGGCTTTAATGAGAAGCGTGAAAAGTCTGGATAACAGTGAAGTAGAGAAGATAGAGGTACACTGATACTATACTTGGATTTAATGGTACAGAACTATGTACAGCTTCTATTGAAAGTGTTTATGCAGTGTTGACAAAGAATCAATACTTTCTGAAGGCACTGACTGTGATGTTTATGTCTGTTATGAAATGATCAGAGATTGAAGAGGCCACAAACTGCACCGTGTTCGGACCACTGCGCTTTCAATGATGTAATATCCCGTTTGGCCTGTTGGATTCTCAGTCAACACAAACGGGACAAAGGAATGAAGGGAGAAACAATGAAGGATTTCTATTGAGCCACATAGTTTCCTCCAGTCACCAGTTTTGAGATTCATATTGATAGTATTAGTCACAGGGTTTCTGCAGAGTTCTCCAAGTTAAATGTAAGTCTTGTTAATACCTTTTTAATACCACATAAAACGCAATTTTACAATCATACCGACCACAGCATGGAAGTATGATGAATACATCACATTTGTTTTTTCCCCTAACAGAATATAACAATAATTTCTTAGGATTTCATTAATTAACACAACCTGGACTCATGTAAGTGGCAGAAAATGGGTGTATTCATTAATCAATTAAGTTTTTGCTAGACACTTGTATATTATGGGATGTTGAGTTTCCTAGCGACTGCAGTTAGCAGTAGTGACAGTGTTTCCTACATGTCTGAAACTCCACAAAAAGGATTAAACAGCCTGCTGCAAACACAATCTACTTTCGCCACAATTCCACTTTGGGTTAATACATAAAACTGTTTTGTATCTGAGATTACTGGCTACAACAGGCAATTCAATGCTTTTTCAAGGCCTGCAGACAATATCATGTAATTTGTAATGTAAATGTAATGCAGAAAAGTAAATTGTCATTGTCTGCGCTCACATTACAACCTCACAGTTATGTACGAGATTGGTGTTTTACATCTGGACTGTCAGACTAAGACTTAAATAAGGACAACAACGGCTTACTATATAGTATAGTGTAATTTTCCAATTAAATTAATGTTAGCCATTAAACACTGAACATCCCACAAGCTGTGACAAGGTTGCTTATAGGCAAACTTGAATTGCCATCAGTGTAATTACAGCCTGTGATGCAGTTGGATGCTACATCTCCCACACTCTGCCAAGGCTTTTGTGATGAACACAAACATCACAAGCAGCTCCTGAGGGAAAGCATCTAGATCCTTTACACAATTATAAGCTGAACTGCTTTATGAGAAGTTAAACTGAACACCTCATCGGACCTGAACTTGCCTTGTACATAATTCATTTCTGTGAATATTAATACATTCACCCACATTAATAAAACATAAGACATAGTCTCCTTTAATTTCATAGTTACTTTAATTTATCTCTCTCTCTCTCTCCACAGTTGTACAATTTAAAGCGGCTTACATAAGGTCGAGAAAATCCAGTAGGATGAGAACAGGTCTAAAATAGGTTAAAAAAAGCAGAAAGAGCAACATTTTCTTTTAATAATTTCAATTACGGACTCATTTTACTGAGGCCACATTGATCATTCTTTACACGGCCAGTGTCGGTGTGGTATTGCAGCATTGTCCCAGGTGATGATGTGCTGCCACGTGGTGATATATGTTCACATGTCTGGGCCTTTTTAATCTCATGAGGTTCTCTGACTGTTGAGAAATGTCAAAAACATCAAAACAGTTCATTAAGATTGATAGCAGTAAGGACTGCAAAACATTCTTCAACGCCATTTTTCTTAACAAAATTCATGTGTGTATAATGTCATGTCTCGTCACTCCACACCGCTGTGCCATGTGTAGCACCTCCATACATCAACAAGCCATTCAGTCGTCTAACAAAAAATGCATTGAATGAACAATTTCTAGCACCTTTTAGAAAGGATGTATTACTATTGGCTTTATTACTGGACAATTAATCATTTAGTAATAGTAATTTTATAGACCAGTTACAAGCCATTAATGTTGGGTTGCCAAAATCCTAATGGAACAGTCATTAGTTATGACTTATAACACCTTTATAAGGGTACCTTATTAGAAAATGGTCAGCCAACAAACATTGGAAAATATGTTACTTTACACAGAAGTATTATCAGCTAATTACTTACATTTTATTTTATTAATATATAATTTAAATATCAGCATAAACACTATTTACAGCAGCAAACAAATTATCTGTCAAGATCGCTTCATACAAATATACTACAAAACAGAAACAATACATTATCTCTAGGTGGGGTTTTATTAAGGACATTTATTTTCACTGTTATATCTTAATATATGGCAAAGGGTAAAGCTACACTGAATATTTTTTAAGCATTTTCTAACTGATCTAAAGCAAAGCAACAATAAGAGATTGGAACAGTACCTACATTGGCTGGCATACTCTGACATTATCTGCAATCAAACATGATTGGATGTAATTCATGTAAAAGCTTAGTGAGCACATGGCCTATGATTCCTATGCTTATCCTCTTTGACCAATCAGAGAGAAAGCCATTCGTTTGGCCACATGCCTGTTAAAACAAACATATAATAAAGATAAAAGCATGCATGTTGACAAGGAATTCTGTGTGTCTGTAACTCTTATTTTCTAGCAAGTTGACGTGATGTTGTTTGAACAGACCAGAGAGCTGAATGACAAACACTCCACTGTCCAAAAAAGGTAAAAATAAATAAATAAAGTATAAATAAATACCATTTGTGCCGAATCATTGCAATGTCTCATCAGCAAACATTTAGATTATTGATTTACAAAAAACAGAGGAAAAAAGGCAATACTTTTTGGGGCAGATATGGATTAAGTTAATGTATGTACCCTAAATGTGGGCAGTGAAAGACATCTGCTGACACCAGCAGTGTTTAATATGCATTCAAATGCAAGATGCTTGCTTAGTGAAAAGGGGAAAGTCCTAGATTCAGCAAATAAGAGAATGATCTACTGTAAGTAACTGAAATACTCTCAAAGGGATACTGATTAAATAATGCAAGTCTTTGCTGCAAAACAGATTCCACGAATTATATCAAAACCATTGCAATCAAATTATACTTCAAGAGTTTGAAGAAACCTGAGTGATGACTGAGACCATAAGCTCAAGCTCAAACAGGATGCCAGCACTATAGAAACAGGGAATGCTCAGCTCAGTGGGAAATTTAGAGGTGATGCTGGAAAGCCAGCCGTGCAGCTGTGGCTTTGGGGCCAAAGCAAGGGGCTAACATCAAGTGCACTTGACATACTGTCAGAGCAAGCAATGCTCTTCAACATGGCATCCGTTTCCCTTCTTCTGGCCAATTTATATGTTCCCTGTGTAGGGCTGGGTATCGTTAAAAAACTTTAGATACCGGTACCGATATAAATACTGTGACTTTGATACCGGTTCCAAACGGATACTTTTTATTTAGATATTCAGTGTAGCTTTACGGCACAAATCTTTTTATTTATTTTTCAGCTCCTACTACGTGAGCCCTGTCTTTGTGTATAACGTAGAGTTTTCCCTGCGTGTCTCTACGACGTGTAACGTTTGACATCCAATCACAAACGTTATTAGATCTTGGTAGAAGCATGCTGCATGCTTATTGGCTCATTGACGCTGATGAGATTTACTCCTTAAGCCACCTACACGACAAGCGACCGCTACCGCTAGGTAGGGCACAGAGCAAAGCGCAGAAAGCAAAGTGCAGTGCAGATATTCGTTATCGAGGAGCTGTTATCTTATTGGTTGCGCTTCCGAAAGGTCAGCGGCAACTAGGTCAAAGTTGAAATAATTTGAACTTTGAGCGCAGCGCAAAGCGGCAAATTCCCCATAGGAAATCAATGGAACGGCCAGCGCAAATCGATTTTGCCGCTTATCATGTGTAGGCGGCTTTAGGTATTGAAATTGAGTATTGAATGACGAGGCATTTTTCGGTACTCAATACTTTAGAGGCAATTCGGTCTGTGCCTAAAAAGTATTGAATTCGGTACCCAGCCCTATCCCTGTGTGGCTCTGTTGATGCTCAAAGCCTCCCCCCTGACATCTGTGATAATGCCTAACATACATGATCAAGACTATTAGATAAGACTTTAAACCCATTCTCAGTAATCCATCCACATGCAGAGCAAGTGCTGAAATTGCTGTTACATGGACTGGTTTCTGTTGTGTGCACGTAAAGGGAGAGGGAGTGTTGACTTCTTCTGCAGAGGCAGGGCTCTTTTTCTGGACACTTAAAACTAAATGGAGTTTGATTGAAATTAAAGCTCTCAGTATAAAGCTCCTTTGAAGTATCAGAATAAGTAATGACACTGAACTGCATAATCCCTGTGAGTCAGTTAAAGTCAGAGAGGGTAATACAGTGAAAGAGGAGGAACTGAGGCAGGTAGGTAATTTAAAGGTTGTGAGGTTGGGATGGACTTACTGGTATACAGTAGCTGCTCGGGTGTTATTTATCATGCATGATGCTCGTGTCAGTGCCGCTGCTACAATGCTCAAAGCTGTGCTTAGCATTTGAGCATGAATACTGGCATACAAAGTGATCATGTCCTTACATTTTGCAAGCTATTAGTACCAGTACCCGTAGGGCTGTGTGACAGCAGTGAAAGAAGGGACAAACACGAAGCTGGGGGTGAAGAGTTCCACACAATAAAAGATTTTTTTTTTTTATAAAATACGATAACATTTTAAATAAATATTAATAGTAAATGTGACAATGCAAGATTACGGCAAAGTATAAAGCAAATATTGTCACTTGCTTTGGATTTTTTAGCAGTGGGTTGTTTTTGAAAATGGCCACTTTTACTGGGCATAACTATTTGACATGCGAAAGCCAAACATGGTAAAGAATGGATGGTAAAGAATACATCCAATTAACTAACTAAGAGAAGTCAAGTATCAGTATGCAGATTCATGAAATGATATGACAGGCATAAAAAATTCAAATCGTCCACAGAAAAAGATGTTGAACAAGACCAACAGTCTACAGTCATGCTAGCGGCTCTGCAAGGCGGTACTTAGGCACAATGGCGCTTTGAGCTAAATGCTAACATCAGTAAGCTAACTTGCTCACGATGACAATGCTAATATTCAAATGCTATGCACTTATAATATGTATCGTGTTTAACATCTAAATTTAGAGTGTTTGCATGCTGACAGCTCTGAAATATTTGTCTGGAAATCGTCCTGAAAACATCTTGTGAAACTTTTCACAACTGTGTGGCCACTGGCTACTCTTAGGTGCCGTTATCCAAATAGGGGGAGGCCTTAGATCCACAGTGCACCACCATCTCAGGACAGTGTGCAAAGAGAAGCAGGGGGCGAAGTCTCCCTTGTCCGTTAGCGGATTATTGGATTTGGATTATCTGCGCAGACAAAATTACCCATGAGAGACAATTGTAGCATGCTCTATCAGTGGAGCTGGTGCTGGAGACACTCGAGTGACCATCAGAATCAGTAGCTTTCACCACTGTTCATAGAAATGCCTTAAAACCCAAAAGATGCACCCACTGGGGAGTGCAGTGATGAATATGTCCGCAAAGCAAGACAGGATGTGCTCAAGTGCTGATCATCACTCACTTGGGAGGGGAGGCTGGGAAAACACAGAGAATGAAGGTGGGGTTGGGAGAGTGGTGAGAGGTGGTTTTGACTATGCTATTTTTATCTGGATTCCATGAAGACAGCTGCCATTCTCCCGAGTGTTTGTCAGACTTTCCATCATAAGGAACACAAGAAACAAGTAGTGTCTCTATTGAGTATTTCTGTTTCTATTTGTGATATAACCATAATAAAAAAAACAAACACTGTCTTTAATGCTTTCATAGAGGCCAGTTGTGGAGTAGGTGCTGGAAATATCATAAGCTCATCCGCTTTAGCTAAAAGCATTACACTTTGGGCTCTGTAACTGCCCGTGTGGCTCTCTAATCTGCCAGCTGTAATTCTTTACCTGAGACATCAAATAGAGCTGATGCTGATCAAACATAATTGTGATCATGTATACAACACTGCTCAGTATGTCTTCAGACAAAAAAAACAACAAAGTATAATTTATTTATAGCCAATTATTGTCACATCTACAAAGCCACTGGCTCTACTGTTTATATCTACTGAAGACTATTGGGGAATATGGATATGAATATTTCAGCAGTGGTTGGGTGCAGGTCACATTTTATGACCCTGACATTCCCGTGCCACTTCAGCGCGACCAGGATCTCTGCCACCCTTTGGTCAGAGACTCAAGATAAGGATGGACAGAGTGACGGTGACATGCTCCACAGCCATAAGCCGGGAATGTAATTCGGTCGATGGTGGCCAAATGCCACAACACGGAGGCTCTGGTACGAGCCATGGATCCCCATCAGCATTCTCCCATAGCCCAATTTAGCTCTGTATGCGAGTGAATGAATCCTTTACCGAAGATGGAGGAATGAGCTGCATATCAAGGATTTAGCATTAATTAGTGAACCGTGTACACATGGCCTGGGGCTTGCTGCCATGCTTTTCTTCATGCCACTTCGAATTAAACTGTTTCGTTCTGTATGGCTAATATTTAGATTTTCCTGTATTAAGGAAATACTAAGCACAGTGATGGCCTGTTTTTCCAACTGTGAAATGCTGTTACAATGTATGTCAAAATGTTTCAATAAAGGTTTATCAAAACATTACATTCAATAAAATCCTATATAACCAAAGTATAAAGTATGTAAGATCACTTGTCAGTTAACTAAGGAGCATGCTGAAGGCTTTAGATCATTTTTAGCTTCTTAAATTTGCTTCCAAGAATGTAAAGAAGCACTACATTAGTAAAGAGGTCAAATTATGACCAGACTGTTGGTCATAGAATGTTTGCTTTTGTTCCGTTTCATAATCACTAGCGAGAATTAGAATAACCAATGAGCCATTAACGTGACCGCATTAATAAATACAATTTTGAATAGACAAATCATTTGAGAAATTTCATTTATTTCCACTTTTTCATGTAAAAATATACATCAAGCGGGGATTTACTGCAAAAATGATTTGAAAAGAAAAAAAATAGAACTTTTTGCACCTCAAGACCAAAAATCTTTTTATTACAGTTCAAAATGTTGGGTTTAATTTTGGTAAATTCTACATGGGTTTACATTTTTGACAATTATTTACGAGGGTGCTGGCATCTATGACTGGACTGAATTTGAATTTGTATAGCCATGCTGAGAACACAATTTAACATAATTGAATGAGTGAACTGTTCAGAAGCTTGAAAAGTTTTGTGCATGTCTATGTTTAAAAGTGCTGGGAAAAAAAACTTTAAAATGCTGGACACAGAATGAACCTATAAGTCAAACTCACCCTGGAGTTTGAATGTTACGACAACAAAGAATGACTGCATCAATGTGTAACATGGTACTACATTTTCTGAAGAAGGTCACGGACCAAAAAGATTATTTAGAATTATTTCTGAGTTTCAAAAATCTTGTAAGAAATCAGGTTTTCCAAGTACCTCACTAACACGTCTTCTGCTTGTATGGATGTCAATACTTGATTCTTCTGTGTCTAAGAAAATACTGAGCTCAGGCATAAACTTCCCAAATTAATCTATATATATATAGAGAATGAATTGCACGCAAGCCGCTTGAAAACGTACAAAGTTTTCTGGAAAAGAAAATGCATGAATATCTATCTTCTAATTTATTTTATTTAACCAATGCAACATAATCTTCGCCCTTTTCCCTTCATCCATTATGTGGCACAAAGAGCTTGATTGCAGAAAGTACTGTAGCAGTGACGTGGAGGTTTAATAAAACTAGCTTCTCCAACTGGCAAATGTTTGTGGACTTGATCTGGAAGAAGAAATGACAGACAAAGCACAGAGGGAGAGATTATTGAAAAAGAGCTTCAATGCTTTGTCGTACTATTATTAGAATCACCACAAGACCTGTACAATTTTCCATTTGATGTTATGGTGCTGTTATTAACATATTGTGTACTGGATTTGAATATTTCTGAGCATAAGAATGATAAAGCTGCAACCAAGTGTTGGAACAAGCAGACAGATAATCTAAGTGATGCTGAGGAGCTTTGTGTTTTGTCTTTTAAAGAGGATAAAGATTATGGAGTAAGGTGGGAATTTTAAGGGGTACAAGAGGATAAACAAATGGCAATACGATTTTGAATGATTTTTCAACTACTGAATATGTGAGAGTTTCACAGGACTCTGTACGATGACCACAGTGAGTTTACGATGGGCTGGTGATTTCTGTTAATCAGTTATCTCTTTTTCGGTCTGGTTGTGGTTGACTGTTAAATTATAGTACAAAAGTTGTTGTTTTTTTATTTAGATTCAAAATTATAGAGGCTTGTTTTGCATATTTGCAACAAAATAATAGTAATGCAATCCAATAAATATGTAGAGCTTAGCAAAGACGACAATAAGCATTAAGCCCGCTTTACTATGTGAGGAAGTCACATAAGAACTAAAAAAAGATGGAGAGAGAAGGATTATTAACAGCATGCAAATGCGTCCAATAGGCTAAGCCTCGTTGACACACTCCTGCACACTTCAGAGTGCATTCCACTGGAACCCACCCCAGGGGACCCTGGCTGCCATGTGACACACAGCAGCAAAAGCAGTAATAAGAGAAGGAGAGGTAGGAAGTGAAATGGAGGGATGAGAAACCGAAAAGGAGACTACAGGATGAGAAGGAAAATCTAATCACAAGGGGGCAATTAGTAAGAAAGTGCTACTAGAGCATTCAATAATGCACCTCCCATTTCAGGGACAGCAACTTTCCACAGAGGGTCAGAATAATGTATTATAGTGTATAAAGTATATTTAGTATGTGCGGCATTGTACAGTATTTATGGTTTTATTTATTGGATCAACTTTTTAAGGTACTTGTATATGTATCATTAATTTCCCCCTGCATTTCAATATGGTGAAATAGCTTTAAAGCTGAGTCTGACTATAAACGAATGAAGAGAACAGAAAAGACAAAGAGTAGGAAATCAATGAGGGTACATGAATTGGTATTAAATCTGAAAGGTTCTATGGGGAACCGTGTTGTGGAAGAAAGATGTGAGCTTCAGCAGAGTTCAAACACCACAGGCACAACGCACTTCTGCCAAGGAGGAACAGAGAAATCTGGGTCTATCCATTCATTAATTCACACAAAAAAGACTAAATTAAAACTAAATGTGATGAGCACACTTACTGGTTTGCGGAACCAAAGGTGTTTCCAGAGAATCCTGTGAGATAGGGAAAAAGTGGTTAATTGGCTGATTGTAGAAATACAACACAATGACTATGATCAGTGTGCCAAAAGATAAAAACCCACAATCCTAATGCACTTCTTATTTCACAGCATGAGTTATCTATAACAAACATCTGTGTGCAGTGTAAGTAACATGACCTGACACAGGCAAAGAGAAGGTGTAGAAAGATAAATGGATGGAATTGGATGGTCAGTTGTACAATATGTATATGCTTAACAAACAAAGCCATGAAAGGCTGAAGAGAAGCAAAGGTGACTGAACAAATAAAGGAGATGAGAGAGAGAGAGAAAAAAAAAAAGAGAAGAGTGTGAGGAAGACTGCAAGAGAACGCTCATCTGCTACCTTTGGGTCAGGCATGAACATGGCAGTTTCTTTTAATTACAATTTTAATAATAAATAATGTCTGTAGAGCTGCAACAACGAATCGATAAAATTCGATTATTAAAAAAGTTGGCAACGAATTTCATTATCGATTCGTTGTGTCGCGCGATACGGCACTCAGTCGCGGAGATAAAAGCAATTGAGTTGAGTGCCGCGCGGAGCGAAAGAAAAGAAAAAAGAACAGAGCGGAGTAGAGGAAATACGGAGAGAGACCCTTAACGTTGTTCTGAAACACATGGCGGAGGCAGAGAAATCAGTCTGACCTAAGTCATCCAAGGTGTGGGAGCATTTCACACTAAATAAATCGAAAACGTGTTAATTGCAAGATAAGCAAAAGCGACACGGCATGGCATGGACGCACCACGGTGATGATTCAGCACCTAAAACGTAAACATGTTGGAGTCCTTGATGAGGAGGAAGGGAGTTCAACAGCAGGGTAAAGTCACTACACAATCCTACTTTTGTTCTGTTTTGAAGTGAGGAACGTAACGTCCCTCCAGTGGTGCTGGTGTGGGATTTACTCGTTATCCAGCTTGACAAGCATGACAAGCTAGCGTTAGCTCGTTAATAACAGTAGTAAAGCAGGACTAAAGACACGTTTTTATTCACTCGCCTTTTTTGGCCCATTCATTTTTCATCTATTGTCATGTATATATTCTGTGCTTTGTCCCATATCAGTTATTGTTGACGTATATATTTGTGTGTGTTGTACTTTTTAATTTCATTTTAATGTTCTTTTATAGCACTTGGTCATCTTAAGCTGTGTTTAAATGTGGTGTACAAATGAACTTAACTTGCACTTACTACAATGATGGTAATAATTTAATGAATAAGCTTCAAGTGTGTGTGTGTGTGTGTGTGTGTGTGTGTGTGTGTGTGTGTGTGTGTGGGGGGGTCTGTATCTGCTCTTTGGGTTACTAACCTTTACACAACTATTAACTAAAACAACATACATGTAAGTATGTATTGAGTTGATGTAAATTAATGTTTTTTTTGTTTTTTTATCCGATTCATCGATTAATCGAAAAAATAATCGACAGATTAATCGATTATTAAAATAATCGTTAGTTGCAGCCCTATATGTCTGCATTTCAAAGCTTCCTAAAATCCCCAGCTAAGAAAATGAAGTGCATAGACATAAGATAAACCACTATATGGTGGGAAATTACAATTGTGATTTGCACTGCTACTGTACTGGACTGATCTCAAAAGCTACAAGATGCTGTGTTGTCATTACTATTCAGCTGTGCTGAAGTTGGAGGAATTGCATACCAACTACAGTTGAGCCACTGACCGTGCTGCTTGCAATATTCAACTTAGTGCTGGTGAGCAAGAGGACATTTGAAAATGATGAGGGGAAAAACAAGGGGAACTAAAGTAGTAGTCTTACCTCCTGTCTGTGGCTGTTGTCCAAAGCCTGAGAAGCTGCTGGGCTGACTTCCAAACCCAGAGCCCTGCTGGGCCAGGCCCCCGAATGACGGTGCACTCTGATTGGCTAGAGCACCAAAGGACGGGCCGCTGGGAGGTGAGGCAAACCTGAAAACGGAAGCAGTCACAGACGTCATGATGTGGTACACAGTAATAAGAAGGTACAACTATGACGACTAAATTAAAATAAATATCTGATACTGAGTGGGGCTGATGAGACAAAATGACTGAAAATACTAAGACCTGTGGCTAGATGTCATTTACCAGCCCTGCTTTCAACCAGCAATGTATTTGTACAAAGAGAGAAAACAGGGATATAAGAAAGAGAAATTACTATATGTTTATATTCCTTGTTTAGCTCCTTCCAAGTAAACATGCTACAAGGCAGAAAGTGTCAGATAGTGTGTGTGTCTGTGCGTGTGTGTGAGGATTGAGAGACGGGGGTTTAAGTGGTAATCCCACTACCATTGACTCCCAAGGGAGAGAACGGGGAGAATAAGAGGGGGAGAGAGAGAGCAGGCCAGTTTAATCTGCAGGCAGCATGGCCCCAGAGTGAGATTATCTAAGGGGAATAATCTAGTCCTACATAGGGCTCCATAGTTTTGGGCTCATAAGGATGCTCACTGTAACCAAACCCACGCACATGGTGGACAAACAATGTTGAGAATGCTGGAGAAATCATTAGAGTGGAAATGATGGGAAGGAAGAAAAGATTAAAATAATCCATTTTATCTTAAAATGACATTTAAATTGAAATAAGGTTGATTTGCTGGCAGCTGGACAGAATTTCCTGTTCAGTTAATGGAGGTTGATTTAAGATGTTTGTCGAATTTAAAACTAATTTTAAATTTGGGGTTAAAAAAAAAAAGTGTGTGTATTACAGTGTGAAAGCCACCTCCCTTCATAAATGGACAAAGTTTCAATGGGGGCTTCCAAAACTTGCTTTATTTAGTTAATTTTATCACATCATCACTATAATGTTAATAGAGGGTTTACCAATGTGGTCAATGCGTCATGTGTTATGCTTAGTGATGGCACACTGAGCGCGAGAGAACACAGATGTTCTGATTGCTTAAAAAAAATCTGCACCACCCTGCAAGCAAAATCCTGCTGCTCCGCTCCCCCCTCAGTACAGACAGTTTGAATAATATTGCCTTGTGGTCCAGCAGAGGGCGTTCTTAAAATTTCAAATTAGCTTGACCTATTGCATGCCCTATTGACCTACGAGTAAACCAAGCTTGGATAATCACGACACTGAAGCATTAAAGGAGAATTCTGTCTGTTGTTTGTAAATTTGGAGTGCTGTCAGTAGCAAGAAAAACTAAAACAATCGGTGCTGCCTACACCGTGTTACCCTCCTGCTATAGTTAGCACCCAACAGGCTTAAACAGGGCAAGTTTTAAACTTGTTTTTAGTCCCTTAACATGTTCAAAATGTCATTAAAAGTGCCTACCCATGTGAAGTGATTCCTTCCGAGTAAACACTCGGAAGGAATCCGACAGTCAAGTGAATCTGACTGCAGGAGATGTGAAAGAAATGCACGAAAGTTCTGCTAATTCAGTTTAGTTCCGGTGTTGAGACGCAGTTGAGTGCTTAGGGACCGTCTACAAACTACAACACCGAAAAGAGATACAACAAAAATATGTAGGCTATTAATTTAATGATTAAATAAGGTAGCGTCTCTAAACTTACCTCAATTATAACTTGTCTCCTGCTAGTTGTACTACAGCACTTACTTTTAAAAAATAAGCATATGCCTATTTTTTTAAATATGTTTGCATCTCTTCTCGGTGTTGTAGTTTGTAGACGGTCCCGAAGCACTCAGCACTGCAGTCAGATTCACTGTGTTCACTCGGAAGGAATCACTTCACATGGGTAGGCACTTTTAATGACATTTTGAACATGTTAAGAGGCTAAAAACAAGTTTAAAACTTGCCCTGTTTAAGCCATGTTGGGTGCTAACTCTAGCAGGAGGATAACACGGTGTAGGCAGCACCGATTGTTTTCGTTTTTCTCGCTACTGACAGCACTCCAAATTTACAAACAGAGCTACGTGTTGGAATCGACCGGAATTCTCCTTTAAGAAGCGAGTGGAAAGGTTTAGGGTTCTACACTGTAGATGGGGTGGGGTTGGCATTTTGCTATATGGGTTGCGTTTAAATGAATTCGAACAAATTACGCATTAGTTCTTTATTTGTTCCAACTTGACTTTTTGAAAAAGTGGCAGCCATATTGTATATATTGCCATGTGAGTCCAGATGTATTCATACTATTGCCATACCTGTGTCGTTTAAATCGTTCACAGAGCATATTAAGTTTCTTACCCAAATCCTCCCATGTTGGCAGCTGCTGTTCCCTCTCCAAAGACTTTACCAGCTGAGGGAACCATGTTGTTGGGGAAGGAAGGGCTTGAGCCAAATGCTGCTGCAGAACCAAATGCTTGGGTACTACCAAAGGAAGGGGGGCTCCCAAACACTGGAGCACTGCCAAAACCACCTGTAGTGGGGGAAAAGATAAGTGCTTAAAAGGTTTTGTAACAGAAAGCAGCAGAACATAATACAAGGTGTTACATGGTCCTCGTCACTGTTTATACGAACATCTATGAACATCTAAAAAGGGTCAGCTGATCAGATAAAGTGTATTCCTGTGGCTCTTGAAGCATGGTGTGACTGCAGCTTATTTACATATATTTCACCTATGGTATAGGTATTTTTCTTTTGATGTTAGGATAAATAGTTCTGCTTGGACTCATGTTTAAATATGTAAAATAATAACTACACATACAATCCTCATGTGCTCTGAACCAGAGTTGACACTACCTATAGAGTAATAACTGTACACACCTAAATAGATATAAAAATGAGTATGTCCAATAAAAGTGAATATGTCCCCCCTATTGACTGAACATGGTGAACACAGTTATGATACTGTGTCTTGTTGTTTACAGTACATTTTTGTTTTGGAACAACACACTGTGCCAGCTTAAAGACAGGAAGAATACTTCACACCATCTCAAAGCCTCAGAGGTAGGAGTGGCAAGGAAGACAGGGTGTACTGAAATTACAGCCTGGTTACCAGCATGCCTCAGTAAATAATTGATTGAGCTAATGTAACAAGATTAAATTCCCTGTACGTAGGCCAATGATCGGGCATTAGTGTGCTGAGGGGTACCAATATCCCTGTGGAGCTGAGAGAGCTTTTTTATTTTTATTTATTTTTTTTTTTACCAAGAATTGCAAAGAAAAATAAAATAAAGAAGCTCAATCTACATCTTGAAAACCACGTGTCTGTGTGGGAAGGAACAAAGTTAATTTTTCCTGCTTAAACTTGCTCTACAGCTAATTTAATTTGCACTTGATCCCCTCTAAATTGTTGATCTGCTGAATAGTCTTGGTGCCTGGGCATATAGGAGCATAGTGGGCAGGTAAGACCATGTGCAATATCTAAATAGGCTAAATGTCTTTTTTGTTTTTATTATTACAAGTTTATTAAGGACCTAACCAGCAAAGCGCTTTTAAAGCAGTGAGACCATAACCCAAATGAACCATACGACTTGACGTTTAACTGATATTAAATCCTGCATACACGACTCTTACTGTACCACACATAAAACCATAAATAATCAGTTGTAATGAATTTACTATTTTAACTGTATAGCAACTGCAAGCTGTTGTAAAAAGTAATAAAAATGGATTTAAATCTACACTTTTTTACCCGTAACATTGCAGCTTTACTGGATGGTGATTATCCGAGATATAGAAATAATGTAGCTTAAATAAATAATTTTAAACTTTGTGTGCAACAAATATGCACATGCACTGTGACTTGTAAGGTTGAGAGGTAACACTGCATCAGCAGTATTCTGGCAGGTAACGACAGAGCATGGCTAACTCACTTTCTGCTCTGCTGGGGCGAGGAGATAAGGGCACTTGCTGTAGCTCAAGTGATAAAGGAAAACACAATGTCAAGAGTCAGCTGATGTGTAAAATGTGATCGTGTATAGGTTCCCAGGGTTTCTATTATAGCCATCCCACTATCACTGAACCAGAGCCCCTAGGCCAGACCCCAAAAATGTTGAACAGAGAATATCAAACATAACTAATACAAGCCCCTATCAGGTGACTATGTGTAAGCAAGGAATTATAAAAAAATATCATCAATATTTACATTTGCTAGGCCTTTTGCTCAATTCTAATTAAGAAAATGAATCCCTAACCTAAAGATGTATGAACATCACATGGAAAGAAGTCTGGTCTGAAAATGTCAGCACTATAAATTATCTGATAAAATGTTAACTGTAAAGTACAAGCAGGCATCACTTTCACAGAGTGGATGAGAGCATCTTAAGGGTGACACAGTAAGGACTGAAGAACCACAGTACTATTATAATTAAAAGCAATATGGGGAAAGCTGTACCTGATTTTGCTGGAGAAGAGAAGGAGCCAAATCCCTGGGATGCGACACTCCCTGCACCGGTGCTGAAGGTCCCACTAGGTTTCTGCTCACCAAAGGACGACTGTCCAAATCCAAAGGTCTTGGCACCGCTACTCCCAAACAGAGTGTTGGCACCTAGAGGAGAAATAGGCAGATATATGTATCTTTTCAACAACTGTAAAATTGAGGTTTGTTTATGGTAAAAGTCTAACACTCACTCAAAAATATGTGACCAAAAGTTTGATTAAAAAAAAATAAATAAATCGGCAATCTTAATTTTTTTGTACAGATTGCGACAGCCTACCTGTCTGAGCAGGCTGCCCAAACCCTCCGGTGGAGACACTGGTGCCAAATGGGTTCTTGTTGGCAGCATCTTCGCTTGGTTTGCCTCCAAGGCCAGAGAAGAACCCTCCACCAGCAGCTGAGCCTGCTGTATTGGCTGAATTTGAGCCAAACAGAGTCCCACCAGATGATGGCTGCTGCTTGGAGAGAAATGTTACTTATACAATGTATCCAAAAGAATGGGATTTTTTAATTGTATTTTAAGACTATACTATTCATTGGTTGCTCTATCAATCAATTAAAAAAAGAAATCAGTGGGTGATACCTGTCCAAATACACTTCCGCTGCTAGCTTGTTGGCCAAACACAGGGGTGGCAGAAGAGCAGCCAAAAGCTGTAATTAGAAGACAAGAAAGTGTCATAAAACAGAATGAACCAATTCTGGAAACTCAGACCCCATTTAAAATCTGTCGACAGGTGTGACAAACTGCGTCTAACTGCTGAGCTGATGCATTACCATCAGCTGTCCACAGATACACAGACATTCCCATACTGTGTTGGGAATTTGAAGAATCTTCATGGGACAACTCCCCTCATGCCACCCTCTTTACTTAGACTGCCACACCAGCCAAAATCTCACAGCCATTGTCACACCTCCAACCCATTCAGGCACACAGTATACGGTACTACAGACACAATTGGGTGTCTTGTCAGCTAAATGAGTTATGTTTACACAGCCTTTATTATTGCCCACTGCCCTTAACATACAATACAAATAAGGAGTTGTCTGACGTTAGCTTAAATATTGTCAGACATGACTTACCTAATTGTGGCTGTGTAGTTCTGATAGTAAATATAACATCACTTTGAGTGACAATAAAGTATCTGGCTGGCTTGTTTTCACAGTTGACTGGTTTGAAATTGAGAATCTTGTATACCCAATTACTTTGAAAGCCTGGTGTCATTTTTCTAATTTATAAATAGCCACAGGATTCCGAAGATGTGCCAAATTTAGTAGCTACAGCTGTTATTTCAATGTATTAGATACATATTTTAAAACATTTAAGTAAATATAAATATCAGACTCATTGGACTCTGTATTGGCAAATACCCAATGTTAAAAGGTATCTGATCGGGATCAGGGCTAAATAAACTTGATCAGGAGTCGGGATATCTCACATTTTTACAAAACATTTGCTTCAATAGCTATACTTCTATTGCATTCCACAGAATATTTTGTTTCAATACTCAGCGGAAATAAATAAAACCACTAGCCACAAACGCTAACCATATTTTACTAATGAGAGCAGTAAGAAATCAAGTGCATACTCAAACTCACCTGAGGGCTGTCCAAAGCTGAACCCTGTAGATGAGGATGTGGTGGTGTTACTCCCAAACACAGGCGCTTGGCCAAATCCAGAGCTCTGGCCAAATGCTGGTGTTGTGGTTTGTCCAAACAGCCCTGAGCCAGTGCTGCTGGCTGTGTTGGCACTGCTCGTGCCAAAGGAGAAGGAACTGGCATTGGTAGCAGTAGCAGCACCAAACAGAACTCCTCCAGTAGTCGCGCTGTTAGAACTTGCTCCAAATGCTGATTGGCAAAAAGAAAAGCCACCGGATGTTTCCGTGTTGCTGGCAGGCTGGCCAAAGCCACTCACCTGGCCAAACACAGATTTGCCAAAAACTGTTCCAGTTGATGTACCAAACGCTGTTGAGCCAAATCCTGTGGATGCTGGGGCTGTAGGGGCCGAGGAAGCTGGAGGTGCAGCGGGTTGTCCAAACACAGTGCTAGCATCAGTTGTAGTTGTACTGTTAACAGCAGCAGGGGTGGTAGTGGTGGCTGCAGCAGCAACTGTGCTGATAATGGGTGTAAGTCCAAGGGAACTGCTGTCTGTTATTGTAGGGGCAGGTTGAGTAAAAATGGAACCTGGTTTGTCAGAACTGGGCACCTGGAACGCTGGTGGAGCTACCTGGGAGACGGGAGCTACAGCAGCAGCGGAAGTAGGCAGAGGAGTGGTGGTGGTGCTGTCTGGGGTGGCATCAACTGTGGCAGCTGCACTGGCTGTACTTGGAGGGATTGCTTCAGTTGGTGCGGTGATGGAGGAGGGAGGGTCTGGGGTAGGGGCCGTTGTGGCCAAAGGAAGTGGGGGTGTTGGTGCTGTAACTGCAGCTGCTGCTGTTGCTGTTTCTGTGTCGGCTGCATCCGCTGCGGGCTCAGGTACTACAAGGGTGCTCACTACAGCTGGTCCAGTACTAGGTTCTTTATCAGGGGGTGGTGTGGGTTCTGAAGGCTGTGGGGAAACCTTTGGTTCCTGTGAGGCGTCTGAAGAAGCTGCAAGAAGACTACCGAAAGACGTAGGTGAAGCTGAGGCAGTTGAGCTAGACTGGGTAACAGAGAAGGCCGGCTTGGGGTTCGGTTCAGGAGGCTTGAACAAACTGCCTGACGCTGCCCCCTTGGACAAGTCTGCTCCTGTAGAATCATCTGCAGACTTTTGGGGACCTGCAACAAAGCTAAACTGTGCTGCACCCTTGCCCATACCAAGTCCAGTTTCTCCAGAGGTAAATGAGCCAGCAGCTGCTTTTGCGGATGAATCTTTCGCTTCTTCTCCGTGGCCCACACGTAGTCCAGAGAAACAACCCAGAGTTTCTCCTCCAATTGTCTTAAGGGGTGGAGGCTCCATCCTGGAGGCAGTTGTGGTAGAGGCGGGTTTGTCAGCTGACGGGTAGGGAGGCAGGGTGGGAGACCCAGTGCCAAGAGCAGGGGAGGTGGACTTTGGGGTGAGGGAGAATGGCTCCTCTCCAGTCTGGCCAAACATCATCTTGCCATTTCCACCGAAGGAGAATTTATTCACATCCTTCACTGGAGAGACATAAGGGGGGAAAACACTGAAAATGTTGTGGCGTATACATTTGACATCATCCAACAACTATACCAAGTTGCTGTATTGTTTTTACCTTGTGAGATTCCAGCTCCCTGTGTAACAGAACCAAAACTGAAGCCTGTGGACCTGCAAAAGAAAATTTAAGTTAACAATGAACTAACAGTGAGAACATCTTTAGCTCCTGTAATGTCACAAATGTGGGCGGAATATTATTTAGGGATTTGATTACCTGTGTGGTTTGATAAGGAGTCAGGGGCAGAGGGAGAAATTAATAAATTAACCTTAACACTCTTTTGGAAAAGTACACAACCCATTATACTGCTCCAATAGCTACTTCCACCCACAAGCTGACGGTCTAGCAGTTTTATATGATGGAAGATGTTAGTTGGTTGCCCCAAATTACATTTGATTGGATAAATAAGTTGCACCCCCAAGTGCAGGATGAGTCATCAATATTTCAACCGTTTACAGGAAGAGAAAAGAGACTGATTTTGATATTTGAATACTCAAAATATTTGAAATGAAAAATGTTCTGTTTGTTATGTTTTTTTTTTATTTCTCTTTGTCTTTACGATAAATAAAATCATGCACATATAATAAACAACATGTTAAGCGTTCTTTTTATTTCAGAATGCTTCCTTAATTTTCATAAGTTGAATCACCCTGATGCGAAGGAGAAACCTTTGCTGGTGTTTTGCTCTGCTGAGCTAGCTGGAGCCACTGAAACATCCGGTTTGGATGATTGACCTGAAAGACAGAAGTTTATGAAGTCAATCAAATGCACACCTATGGTCAAGAATCATAGGCAATGTTCTTTACTGCAATTTGGTTTATGACCAAATCTGGGCAATAGGTAAGAGGAAACTTATGTAGTGTGCTTACCAAACACAAAGCTTGTCTGTGGGGTGGTTGTACTTTCAGCAGACATCTTCTGCATACCTTGGGTAGGGTTCTGCACAGACAGTTTTAAACAGACATTGGCTATCAGAGCTTAATTCTGCAAAACCTTAATGCAAAGGCGACATGTTACAGTGCAGGCTGTAAACTGCAATCGTATCCTAATGTAGAGAAAAAGGCAAGTGTGCATGTGCACACATTTAGTTGAGATCTGTGTGGGTCATTCCCATTAAGGTTACATTGAACTTGGGCCTGAACAGTGGCGAAGATTTGTGTGAGTAGTTCCCCTTCACCTAACTGCAATTTTTAACATCGACATGGGAGGGAGCTGGGACATTTCTCACCCATGCAGTTAATGGTCTGTCTTCACAGGCAAAACTGTCATCAATCTGTGAATTCTCACAAGTTTAATGTTCTTTAAAGTTGCAGTTAGAGGGATACTAACACTGAATTTGCGTATTCAAGTAACAGCATGTAAATGGATAAAAATACATTGAAGACATTTATGTGTGGCTGCACCATGCAGTTCAACTTGGAAATCTCAACCACTACAGGTTGTCAAGTCAATAATCTCATATTTCTCATAATCTGAATATCTGAGAATCAGATCTGGTATTTTTTAAGCATATGCGGTAGAGGTGGTTGATATGAGCAAAACATAATATCCCCATACTGATATTGCTGTATGGGGATATTGTTGCTGATATTATTTTCATAAGCTTCATCAAGATTTGATCAATCCTGTAAAACATATTTTACTTGCGAGCCAGTCGAGATGTATTTTACAGACTATTTAAAGAACGTGTCACTTCAATGATAGTTATGTAGCTGTGTGGGTGTACAAACACATGACAAAATGAATGACAGCTTGGTGAGTGATGGATAAATATATTACTCACTCGTTTGGCCTGGTTGGAAGAAACTGTTGCAAAGACCGGAGCTGCTGGATCTGGTACCGATGAGCTGGGAAAGAGAGCAGAAGGAGAAGAGAGTGTTCAAGTGTATTTATTTTTTTTATTATTATAAAACACCTTGAAATTTAGTGAAATTAGGTATTCATGTTTAATAAAATGAGGTATGCACAACCAAAAACCTGGTTTCTGCTACCAAATATTTCCTTTGTGTAGGGCTTGACAAAAAAGTAATATTATTCTTGGGAAAATATATACATACATACATACATACATACATACATACACATTTTTTTTTTTAATGAATAAAATTCGTCAAATAATAATAAAAAATAATAATAAACTATATGTATACACATAAATATAGTTTAAAAAAAAATGTTTTTAATTATTTGACGATTTTGTTCTGGTAAGACAAAATATATCGAGCTGGGAATTATTTGAAGAAAAGCCTGAACCATTACTGTACTGCGAGATAAAGGGTATGTTAGTGTGGAATCACACACTTCATCTTACTCTCACAATGCCTTGCTTTCCTTGTTTGTTATTGTGAGCAGGCTTTATTTGGGAAAAGCCTCAAGGAGGGATAGCCTGATGAAATATCAAGCACAAAAGTGGAGCACAGCCCAGTGAGGCAGAAAGAGTAAGGTGTAGGAGACCGGAAGGGGCAAAACAAGAGAGGGTGAATTGTGGAGTAAACAAAGAGCCAAATGAAAGACGAAAGGGAATTGAAGAGGATAATGGTATGAAAAGAGACAATTAGGCATTGCGCATACGTGGCAGTCTAAGTATTCACACTGTTTTGTTTTGGCTCTATTCTCTAGTCCTCAAAGACTGCTGGCATCTGCCAGTCGTGGGCAGAGATTGGCTAAGGTTAGGTGGAGTCAGTGACCTGATACATCTATGCCGGGGAGACACACTCAAAACAAACACTGGACCCCTCAAGGACTAATAGTGACAGACTACTACTACTCACTGTATCCAAAATAGATCCACGTAGATAGAGGCAGAAACTAACGCCATACATATTATATAATGCAAAATCCTAATTAACTTTATCTGCCATGATGTAGATACAAACTACAAACATTTCTGCAGTATGGTATGGTATACTACATTTAAGAAAGATGTAAAGGCAAACAAATGTATTAATTAATTAAAGAAAAATGAGTGATGTAGCTAAAGTCGGATGCATACTGTGTTCGCCACATACGCGTTTTCTGAACCAAATTAAAGTTACATATTGTAATCCAGTTTCAGTAACCTCTAGATTTAAGTTCATCCAAAGATAGCTAGCTGACAGAACCTGATACAATATACAGTCTGACGTTACTCCTTTTTATTCTTGGCCCAAAACCTCCACTACCTTTACACTAGAAACTAATTGTCACTTACTTTAGGACATTTCATGACATCATTTAAAATAAATCTATACCATTTTTGGTTTTTACCTGATGATATTGGAAACCTGCATTGAAGGCCCTTTGTCCTTGAGCTCCTGGACATTGACCACCTGAGGAACAGTCTTCAAAGTGGACTCTGTCAAGGAAGTACTGACGACAGCTGGAACACACAGAAATGCATATGTAAGCAATTCACACACAGAGATGGGCACATAAACCCACAAACAATGTTTATATTAAAAAAACAAAAAACAGAAGAGGTGTATTTAAATGAATTTAGTGTTTCCATGGTGATTTAAGCCTGGTTTAAAATTATACTCAAACGTTTGTAGTTTTTTAAGTGATTCTCTGATATGGCACACACTGTGCTGGGATATAAAGCTACCAGGCTCACATTATTTGGTCTGGAAGTCTGTGTCTCCCCCTGGTGAATTACAGTGGGCATAGCAATACAATATCATACAAACAGCTTCACACACACACAGTTGCCCATAACGACTTAATACATCTACCATTTAAAAATAAACAAATAAATAATTATTTTCAATCGCAGTCAAAGTCATGTTCTTCTTACCTGTCTTCTGATTGGCCATCTGCCTGCGTACAGCGGCATTGGCTGCAGCTTGCTGGGCCGGGATGGTGACAGGGATGCTCCTCTCAGTTGGTGGGGCTCCATGTTTTACTGTCTTTGTGGCAAGAGCAGTGCTTTCAGCCCCGCTGAGGTTGATCTTATTGGTTGGAACTGAAATATCAATACAGTGAGCAACATTTATTAAACAAAGCATGTCTACTAGTGTTTAGCAGCTGTACTCTGTGTTACATGTGACATTTAAAAGCAGTCTTCTCATGGCTTTGAATGCCAAACAACTCTATAACAACAGTTGATGTGATTTACTCACCAGGGCTGGCAATAGGGCTGAGTCCAAACCCCATGCCCTGTACTGAGTTCATTTTTGTTAAGGGGGTGGACTGAATGGCCCCGAAGCCTGGCAGGATAGAGGGGGTCCTCACAACTGTGGGATGGCGGGGGGTGGACAATGCTGGAGGAATGACAGGAAGGGGTTCTGGCTGCAGTTCCTCCTCCTCCAAGTCAGCTGGGTGGGGCTCCAGGGACAGGGAGGACGTAGAGCTTACATCATCCAAGTCCTCGTAGTATTTAGGTGAAAGGAAGGCTGAGCGAGACAGGTTGGCTGGAAGAGAATAAATGAAGAACATCTAAATCACCAAAAACTGTGATATAGCTGCATTATTGTAATATTTTTAAACACTGTTGTCAACATAAAAAAATCAACATGAATCTCATTGACATAGAGCTCCACAAATGCTGAATTTTGACAAGGCATTTCCAGTTCTGATGACATTATTATGAACTCAAAACCAGGTCTTAGATTTCATGTATCCTCTTTTAAATGCACTGGAGAGGCTTGATGATTTTACAGGTTACATCTTTACTCTTGTTCAACAACCCTATTCAAGTGACTATTCTTCCCAACATGTACTTGTTTAAATAGACCTTTTCTTTGTTTGACTGTTATCGGAGTCCATTTGAGAGTTATTACTAAATTTGTAAACTTTCATGCAAACACAAATTTCTAGTCAGTAAACCAAATTTACACAAACCACCAGATATGTGGAGAAAGTGTAACCCTTTTTAAAATTAGTTTGAGCAGGATATGTGTACCTGGTGCAGTTGAGCGGACAGGAGGCATCTGCCCCTTTGAGAGAAAGTTACGCAGCTGGGACTGTTTCACTGGTGATATCTTGACTGCGGGAGAAACATTTACAGTTAGTGTATGTTGCAATTAAGAAAAATTATATCCTTTATTATTCTAATTTTAAATATATAAAGATTAATACCTGGAGATTTGGGTTTGGTCTTAGGAGGGGAGGGGTCCAGTCTGGCTTTCAGGAGTGCATCCCTTAAACTCTCAAGCTCGCTTTCCAAGCTGTCATAAAACATGGATAAAAGTTGCTTAAGTTGCAAATAACACATTTTCTAAGAGCTATTTGCAGTGTACTGATGCTCATAATTAGAAATGAATGCTAATATCCTGTAAAGGCTTTCAAACGGCAATCTATGTTATTCATGGACTATGGTGATTATATTGTTAGCCATCATGCCATCCAGTTACGAAAACAAATAACCTTTGAAGTTGACTTTATTCAGTTTTTATTATTCAAAAACTTAGAATTTCAAGGTTAACTTAAAATATGAAGTCTCTGATTTCTGAACCTACTCCGTCGTCTCCTCTCACACAACAAACTCAAAATCTACAAAATGCAAGACTTATTTATCCTTGAGATTTTAACATTCCTCCACCCCTCTCCTTGTTGTTTGCCAGCTCCTACCCAGCAGTTGTTGCTGTAGCAGAACTGCAGTGTATAGTTGGAGTGGTAGTGTTGTTGTAGAGGCGCAGTGAAGTGAGTTGCTTAATAAACTGGTCCAGTCTGTTCTTCTGCTGGTTGATAATGTACAGGTTGTTGGCCAGTGTAGTAAATAGTCCCTCACGCCCTGGCACGACCATGTGTCTGTGAACATAATTATTTCATAACCAATTATACCAAACCCCAAATCTTTTCAGTAACAAATACTTAAATAGCTGGTATTTTGTGCTTACTTCTGCTTTTTCTTCCTCTCCAGGTGTTTCTCCCATTCCACATCCAGTACGTCATTTACATCTTCCACAGCAAACATTACATACTGGTAAAGCCTGCGAATCTCCTAAATAAGGAAATATTTCAATAAAATAGACAAAATGCTATGAGTGTGTAGGTGACTTATTTAAAAGTTTTACAAAAGGTACCCATTGAGGCAAACATTTCACCTTGAGCTGTTCCTCGCTGCGGGGGTCCAGAGGTTTTTTGTACAGTAGCTGTCTGTAATTTCTGTCTCTGCTCAGCTCACTCTGAGCCTTGGCTTCTTCTGCCCCAGCAAAACCCTCCAGTAAGGTGGTCTTCAGTGTACCAATGTCCCCATGGAGAGACTGTGAAAAAAGAAAAAAACAGGTTGGAAGAGGATTTCCATGCAACAATCACCTTTATTCAACAAGGAGTACACAACTATTAAACTAAAAAAAAATAAAATTCAATGACAATGTAGTTGTTGTAGTTAAGTGAAGGTGATTCTCTGGAATGCTGCCGGTTCTCCTAATTTTGTTTTTGGGAAATACCAATAAGACTAAAATGGTTGTATATAGTATATAAACTATAGACAAGTCATACAAGTCAATACATACTTTGAAGAATAGAATATTTAGGCCTGTACAAAATATGTGTGGTGCACTTTTCAACATCAGAAGTTAAAAAGGGAGAGGAGAAAAAAAAAAAATAGGCTACACACTTTCAAAATGTTCTCGTTAATATATAGCGCCTTTCATGAAACCCAAGGACACTTTACAGAATTACTGTGGCTAAGCTAAGGGAGGTTGTAGGCTGTGGTGAACAGGTGGTGTTTCAGGAGTTTTTTTTTTTTTTAAATGTCCAGGGATGTAGCATTTGAGATATCAGCAGTGAGGGTGTTCCAGAGGGATGGGGCTACAACAACAAAGGCTCTGTCTCCGAAGGTACAGAGTCTGGTGTGGGGAATGGAGAGCAGGCCAGGGTCTGAGGACCGTAGGTTTCGGGGTGGGGTGTAAGGATGGAGGAGGTCGGAGAGGTACTGTGTGGCCAGGGCATGGAGGGATTTATAGGTGAGAAGGAGGATTTTATATTTGATGCAGGACTTAATTGGGAGCCAGTGAAGGTGGATGAGGGTTGGGGTGATGTGCTAATTTATGATAATACCCAAATGTTATGCATCGTCTCCCCCAGCCACAAAAGGGGAAGATGGTATACATGCTGGGGCTTAAGTTTACTACTGCAAACTTATGGCAGTGGGTGTTATTCTAAGATCATTGCATTCTGAGTAGGAGGCAGCTGTTGGGGGTAGGATTTAGCTGGCGAGTGTGATTTAGCGAACAAGGATTTGGGTTAGCCCAAAAAATATCTGAACATGTTTTGGTTTTCCAACCGTGGTCTTACCTCTGTTGTTTCCTTGATCTCCAAGGTGAAAATATGGAGGTCCTCTGACTCCTTCCTCAACTCCTTCATCTCCTCATTTGTGCCAACCTTGAAGTCAGCTCTTGTGCTTCGTGCCTTGAGGTCATCTAACTCCTTCTGGAAGTGTGCAATCTGATGACAGGACAAAGACATGTTTAGTTATGAACTAAACAATTTGAGGAAACATTTCAACACTTGGTGTACAATAAATGACGCGTTATCTTAATCATGACCAGAACCGAGTCGCACCAACTATTCTTTACTAAATTTTTATGTTAAGTTCTTCCTAAGTTGTTAGTACTACAGTAGCACGTTTCTAGTGATTTCTAGTGATTTACTAAATTGGTTTGTACTATTAAAGTTAAGAAATGTCTTGGCTAATAAAGACGTGTATGTATGTATGTATGTATGTATGTATGTATGTATGTATGTATAATATGAATTTATTTACAATATATATAAATGTGAAAATTAGTTTTTAAGAAACTAATCAGTCAGTTCAATATGTAAACAGAAGTAAGCGTAGCATCACATCACTTAAAAAAAAAACTTTTAGGGAGGCCAAATTATATATTTAACTTTAGTGGCAATCGTTTCTAAATATAGCCATAACGTTGCTTTATGTGCGTTTCAGAGTTAGTAGTATTTATGCAGTTAAGAGTAAGCTGGAAATATCTAATTAAGCTAACCTAACCGACGTAACTGGGGCATTTAGTCTGAGTCCATTAGCATAGCTAATGTTTGAAGTAGCTATATTGTTTTGTGAAATGTAGTCTACCTAGTTTACATCATTATTAAACAGCATTTTGATCACATGTCAGAACAGATATGTACAGCACATTCCATTATCTCTTTTTTTTCACTACAATCTGAACCAGTCATATATATAGCAAGCTAACATCAGTTCTGTCAGTTAGCTAACCTAGTACAGTTAGCTAACAGTAAGTAGCTAGCATTATGCTAGTATGTTCCCCTCATATGATTTGGGCCATGAGGGTCTCACTTTTTTTTTTTAAGTTCACCAAAGTGGTACATGGTACTCCAGTGTGTACAGGATGATATGTCTCACCTCCTCTAATATACCAGCCATAATGGGATCAGAGTCTTTCTTTTGCTGTAGCTGTTTCTCCAGGGCCTTCACACTAACAGCTGCCTGCATCAAGAAGTGATTAAGTACATCAAAACCTACAGTTAAATCAGTATGAAACAACAAAAACACACACAACCAAAATACGTTTGAGCAAAAATAAGAAAGATTTCTGGTATCTAATAACACTTTTCTTCACTAACAGTTAGTTTCAGTTGAACATTCTGTTGCTAGTAGCAACAGCTACTAGCACAGTTCCATAGCAGTTGCAGTTCAACTGACATTGTTACATCCACCCATTCTATATCAATGTATCCACCATTTTGTCAGATCTGTTAGCACAAATGTTACATATCTCTACTCCCCTAAAGCCATTGTTGAAGTATTATAAATAGGTACTGTTTTTTTTTCATAGCTGTTTTTAATTGTTTAGTAGTGATTTGTTAATTAACTGCAATCAGTTTACTGCTTAAGGTAGCCATTATACTAGCTGTTTGAGGCAATGTGTTGCTAATATAACAGTCTAAGTTACTGTTGGTTTATGTACGCACTCTTTACTTTTACTCTAGTGGACTGGATGTTTACTAGATTAATTAGGGACTGAATGTGTTTTTTTCACAGGTGACACATTGTTTCTTAATGCAGTGAGGTAGAATGTCGCTAATTCGACAGTTTTCTTGTGATTGTACTAATCCATTTAAACAATAATTGTGGTCTAACTCTTATCCAATAACAATGAGTGGAGGCTGTGTGACTTCAGTGTGTCCTATGGTGGATAGGTTTATCTTTTGACACAATTTTTAACAAAATATCAACTACTACTAAAAGAGGTCTAGTTAATATATGAACAGAGAAACTCCTTCATAATAAACAGGCAGGACCTGTGGAGTTTGGAGACGGCCTTGGGCAGCAGGAGCAGGTTTCTGGACGACTGTGGGTGGTGTGCTGGTTTGAACTGGACGCACTGGAGCTGAGACACAACCAACAATATTATAAATCATGACCTAAGTCATGTACACTTAAGAATTCTTGAATAAAACAAAAACAAATAAGAATGACACACTTGTGCTAAGTATAAAAGTGAAGGAACTGAGGCAGGCTTACTCAACACAGCTGGTGGCTTAGTGGCTGAGAGTGGAGGGGTGGTCAAACTACTGGAATTGGAGGCAACGGTTTTGGGCAGCAAGGGATTAAAGGGGAAAGATTGTGGTGCTGCGGTCTCCAGTGCTGAAAACCTTGGGAAACAGCAGACAGATTTTCTAAGTATTTGTACGTATGTAGAAAAACCTCAACGTTTCAGTTGGAATACCGTAATAAATGATAGGTCAAAAATAATGATTTACCTCTCATTTAGATTAAGTTTCACTGTTGGTTGAGAGGCAGTAGCAATGCTCTGGGGTGTTGGAGCTGGAACTGGAGCTGCCACTCCTGATGTTTTGATGGAAGGGGTGAAAGAAAACGCTGAAGGTGCTGAGGGGGTGTCAGAGGGAGGTTTGACAAAGGAGAAGCCTGAGGACCCTGAGCCAAAAGGTGTGGACACCTCCAGGGAGAAAGCTGGTGCAGAGGTGGAGCACGTAGTTGGCACTGAGAAACTGAAGCTTGACGATGCCGACGAAACAGGAGCTGTGGGAACCATGCTGAACGGGGCAGCGGAGGAAGCTGCAGCAGGGGCTGAAGGAGTAGAAGCAGCCGCTGAAGTAAGACCAAGGTTTGTGAATGTTGCTGGGACAGATGGGAAGGAGGCAGCAATTTTGGGTGGTTGGGCTGCCAAGGAACCTGTAAACAGAAAATAAATTTGCTTTCATTTAATCTCATCACATGTTGGGCAAGTTGTGTCTATACGCAAAGGTTGCTAATTCTAGAAGCCTCAGAGAGAAAATTAAATCCACATTTCTTTATGGTTATTTCTGTAAGACTTCAAAGGAGTTTGTGCACAAGTTTCTGAGCCTCGAGGAGTTTGGCTGTGTAAAAACGCTGGTTTACTAGCTTCATAAAAAGTAAGCACTTCAGTCTAGTCAAAGATCCCTGCATGACCAAAACAACTTGTCTCATTTAATACATAGTTAGTGAATATAGAGTAAAAAACGACTGAAAACAAGAAATGATTAGATAAAAAAAAAAACATTCTAGCAACAGAAAAAACTAAAGAAAACGATTGTCAGCATTAATGAATAACATTTTGCTTTAGTGTGACATTAAGATAAGCTTGATAAGGGATATATTTGGACATGCTGTTAGCTTGATTGACAGGTCTCTCTGCCTGTTAAACTGAGCGGTGAGATTAAACTCTTTAGAAACAAATGGGTGACATGTCAGATGATATGTCAACAGCCTATGATGGCATTAGGAAATGGAAATCACTTGCACACACTTTGGTATCACTGCATTAGATGAGCATTACTTGAGGAAATGTATCACTGAAATGTGTGATTATGAATAATTGTGCAGCCCTCTCAACATTTTATACGAAAATATCTGTTGAGTTCACTGGCTCCCTCACCTGGCTTGGGTTGTCTCTCCCCATCCAAGGCGAGGGCAGTGGGGGCTGAGACCAGTTGCTTAACCCCAGGATTAACGTTGAGCAGAGCAAATGGGCATAGTAATCCCTCCGTGGAGAGCATCAGCATTGTGGGCGCTGGGGGCAAGGTCTTCTCATCAGCTTTGAAAGGGAGAAAAGATGGGATACAGACATTCAGAAAGAGAAATACTGTAGTCTTCATGATGTGTAGTAAAAAAAATGTTTACTATAATTTCACAAAACATATGAAACACATTACTCTCCAGGCAAAACTTACTCACACATGCACAGATTCCATTTCGTCTCCCTCGGACACATTTTGTAACCTTCCACAGATCAGAGAGCCAGGAAGAATCCGTAGCTCTCTTGCAGTTTTGTATAGAGTCTAATAACTGAGAGCCACGTGCATGTGCAACCTACTGTACATTGCGCAGTAACAGACTTTTGTAAAAAATTATTTAGCATTCTTCACAGCTTTGTGCTTCCAACTCACACCACTGCAACAGGAAGATGATTAACAGCAAGTGTTATGATGTACTAATCTCATTGACCTTGGCTCATTCTGCCCCCCTGTGGTTAAAATTAGTAGCCAGCATTCAGTTCAAAAAGGCACACTGTAGTCGTGTACAGAAACTCTCCTAAAACACCTCATTTGGTAAAACACAATCCACCGCATTCTTGTTCTTGGCAAACCCCCAAACAGAGTTACTCTTTCCTGCTCTTCACACCCACTTTCCTGCACTCTCCACAATCATGCAATGTGCTGTGGGCTGCAGACAAAAACAGGCAAAGCCAGTCTAAACCAACATTTAAACGATGAAACCGAGTATTCACAATTCCCAAATTAAAGATGCACAGGTCAGAGGTAATACTAGTGATTTCAGATACGTCAAAAAAAAGTACACTGAACACTTTGTTTTCTCTACAGCTTTCTCATATCTAAAACTATTCCTCAAGTATAACTTTCACTGTCACCAGCGGATGACAGCACTAACTGCTCTTTCTAAGTACATGTCAGTGTTTGATTAATTACCACTGACTCATCTCTGGACTATTATCATATTATTTGCATTTACTGTTTATTCATTCCACGCACTGCATGTCTGCTTTTGAAATTATTAAAGTATATTAGTATTTTATTGCCTGCATAAATACAATGCTATATCTATTACAGACACATACAACCACACACAAAAATACATTTACATATTTAATATACAAATACATATTCAAGCAAACTTGAAAATTGCAAGTATTATGTTTCAAGAAATAAAGTGATCTAAGTTCTCCACAAAATTTGTACACAATGCAGAGAACAAAAACTAAAATACAGCATCTAATGTTTAGTTTAATCTCAGTTATGAAACTATGGTTGAAAGATAGCGAGAAGCAAAACAGATGGAAGAGAGTGAACAGAAGGGAGAGGCACACGGTAAACCTCATCAGCATTCTGCAACAGGATTGTCTGGGCTTTGGTGTTTGTTGTGGTCCTCTAGCTTGTGTGAGCCATTTTAATGAGCGCATTTTTTTTTCTACACAGATGAGTCTTGTTACTCTCCCTTCGCTTTCCCTATCCGATGTCTCATTTCGGATAAAGGTTTTGATCAGACTAAAATCATGTCAAAATGTTGTTCAAATTGCAGGTTTTTTCTTGCTGGGGAGGAAGTTCTTGAGTGAGGGGGGAGAGATGTGACTAGACAGTAACAGCAGCTCTACGTGAATGTCTGGCAGACTAGGCCATTTAAGATAAAATCGTGTACTGAGACGGTAGCTTATCACTATTCTTTGCACATGCTGCAAAAGAGCACTGCAGTGGATGCTGTATGCACAAAGAAACCTGGCAAATTTCAGCTTCATCTAAATATTAAGGGAGTGTTTAGCATCTTAAAACAAAGACAACGGAATGCAGTTCAAGAGATAACACCAACTATTATGAAATTAAAGTTAACTTTAATAGAGACCCCTCAATTCTTAAATATGCCAATCTAATACCACAGGAATCATTAGTTTGCAGGAATCTGAGAAGACAAACGGTGAAAGCCTCAGTACTTTAAAGTTTTTCTTAAAAAAGTTAAACATATGTCTTACCCCTACAGTACGAAATACTCTAAGCATGTTTATTAAAACAGGCTTATTGGGGTGGGCGGTATCGCTGGTGGCAGATGGTGTACAAACCTGCCTAAACTGGTTTAATTCTCGCTACACCGAAGTGCATTCCGTCAGCTTCACCGCAGATGGCAATTGCAGTTGGGAGAGATCAGATTTAACATATTTTGACTATTAAAAGTAGGAAATGTTGTGATTTTAGCTTGATTATGGCAGAGAATATGGTTGAAAACATATTCTATTACCGTCTATGTGATTTTATATTGTGATAGCGATCATACAAAATATTGGGATATAGTACATTTTCTGAAAATTAAATTCAGAAACTGGTCACAAATTAAAAAAAACAAAAAAAAAAACAGATGGTAGTGGCTGTTTAGGACATGAATTAAATACATGTCATATCAAGGTTCACCTCACTGATGCATAAATCCAACATTGCCATAAACCAGTCCTGCTCAATGATTTGAAAACACTGTCCTACTTGAGTAGAAATCTACCTCAGCTTTATATATATTTTCTATAAATAAAGACACACACACACACACACTGGGGTCAGCATTAAGCCAAATTTTTTTTTTACAGGGGTTCCGGCAGAACTTGAATATAATAATTATCACACCACAACAAGACTGATTAAACAACACATTTGTGATAAACAGCATTTGACCTTCGATAAAAAATAAAATAAAAAATAATATTAATTTTAATAGTAAATTAAAGCCTAACTTTGTTATTGTTTTTTGAAAAGTGATAAAAAGACTTTACTGGGCTCCAAGTTGGTGTTAATAGGCCAACTGATAACCATCTTTGAGGGCCCCCTTTGCTGAAGAGAATTTAACAACAAATATTATGGTAAGTGTAGTCGTATTGTGTAGATGTGGTGAAATCAGTGGTCAGACAGAAGAAGAGAGGAAGTACACAGAAAGCCAAATTCCACTTACTGATGTAGATCTCCTGCTGGCTGGTGTAGTCTATGGCTAAGCCAAGGGGCAGAGTGTCGTCATTTGTCTCGGTCACTGGAAGCTCAGCCCTACTTGCATCTTCCAGGATCCAAAGCTCCCAGATCTACAAGGACAACAATCAGTCGTGGTCATCACAGGCTACAGACATTTCCTCACACCATACAGTAAGCGTTCAAACTGCAAATTAAAGCTCAATGAAAAGATCAGAATAGATAAAAAGTTTTCTTCTTCATGTAATCAGTTGTAGCATAGATCAAACCAAGTCTAATTCAGCACTAAAGACCCAAGATAACATTATTTATTTGCAGCGGAGATCTAATACGGTAATTGAAAAACTTCAGCATATCCACAAACTGGCCTAACTGCAGTGAATTTGGCATTAGGTAGAACAGCTATGTAACTGTCCCTGGTACTTTACTATATCGATCTTATAGTTTACTTCTCTCCTGGAATTTAAATGGAAATCAATCATCGTGAGAGACACCTTTCATTTCTATCTTCATTCAAGACAGTGTCATTTAAAGTCAAACTTTGAAATTCATTTAAATTATTTCGATAACATCTTCAGCTTTTCACTTGATTTTGTACCTTGTCCTCTCTGGCGGCTATGACGCTGACTTCAATGGAAGCTGCTGATGCCGCAAACACAAGGTCCCTGGATTAAATAAACAGTGAGGCAAAGAAAAACATTACACCAATTTGATCAATTTACACCAAACTTGAGTTTGAAATTATAAACACAGTTATAATGCTTTTGGATGCATCCTATACCATCCATGCCTGTAAATCGTGATCATTCTTACCAGTCTTCTACATGGCTAAGAAAGTAGTGGTGTTGTCGTTCAGTGCAGCTTCCGTACACTGATTCACTAAAGTTCAAATACTTTATGTCCACATTCTCATCCTTCTTCTACAAAACAACAAACAAAAACAAATCACAATTTAACACATTTGGTTATGGTACATTAACAAGATGGAACAACTGATTAAAATTCTGTGTGGTGGAAGCATATTGTAGCTGGTTAATAATTTATAATTTTACCAGAAAAAGAATGCCACAAGAAAAACTGAGAAGTACATGCTGCCCGGCTGCAATTTAAATTTTCATATTAAGTGACAGTTGATGCATGAACAAGGAGATGTGTGACAAGTTGTGACCTCAGTAGCTCTATGGAACCAACAACAAAAGCCTTATACTGTATGGCTTAGTGGTCAGTTACATGAAGCATTCTACTCAAATAACAATACATAAGGAGGTGCATGGGAGCTGCAGTAGGAGCCTCTATGTAACTACAGAGCCACTTCAAAAAATTATGGTAACACCATAAAACGTGTGGCCTTAAAAGCTACAATATGTAATCTGGCAGAGGATCAAATGCTACAATTTGTTTCTTCGCCTTGTTGTGGCCATGTGGAGAACATAGCTTCAAAAAAAACATGTAAGATTCATGTGAATTTAAAAATAAATATATGGTCATATTTATCTACTGAGGCGATGGGTAAGACAGCATTGAAGATGGGAGGGGTGCAAGATGACAATAATCCAAATGTGAATAGGTGAATTCAGTGGACTATGGATGTAGGGCATACTCACAGGAAGGGAGATCAACACTAGCTCAGGAGGAGTCTCAAGGGAGCCATCTGCAGCAGCATATACCACTGCAAACACAAAGGTTCTCAGCCACAGCACATCCAGAACTGTGAGAGACAACGGAAAGAGAGGCATTAGCTGCAGATGGGATTTACACACAGTTATGAAAGTAAAACTAAATTAGAATGTGATATTTTGTCTCATATGTCATTAATAGTCCAGCTCAGTATATGGCGTACAACACATCTCATTCAATTTAATCGGTACAGGATCCGCCTTACCTTTGACAGGTTCGTCAGAGGTGTAGAAGTTTGGACATGGGATAACTTTCTTTTCTTCTAGTGCCTTTTCAACCGAGGAGAAAATCAGTTATTCATCTTGTCAGTCATCGGATGCTGCAGCTCTGAGGGAGCAATATGTGTTTTATTTTTTAATTACGGTGAATTCGGTTCACTTACTGGTGTATACTGACTGACTGTGGAATTCATTTTTCCTGCAGCAACTTGTTTTCCTTTTGGACTCCAGCAAACTGTGGGAAACGGAGTACATTAACTAAAATTGAGCCACAATAGAGATATAGAAGACAAGTGAACTCAACTATTATGCGCAGAGTTTCACTCACGACACGTGATGCCATTTGAAGCAGGTAGCTCGGCCTGCACTTTGACACTGTCAGTAACATCCAAAATCATCATACAGCCGTCAGACAGACAGACAGCCAACATGGATGCCTGTACAGGATTCCACTTCAAGTCTTGCACTAAACTGCCAGGGGGTACTGCTGGCAGCAGTGATGCAAAAGGTAGCTTCTGTGGTCTTGCCTGAAAGGGCATAAAGAAAAGTAAAAAAATCTCAACAACTCAAATGCATAAACTAATAGCTACATATCTGGGCATGAGAAGCAATCACATTTGAACTGAAATTTGTGAAAGTGTAAATTGATTTAATTTCCATGAAATTATTTCATTATGTACTATCTTCCAATAATAATTTGACTGTTCGTTGCATACAGACTATTCCCATGCAGTAGAGGTTTACAAACTGTA
Source organism: Sander lucioperca (assembly GCF_008315115.2). NCBI lineage: Eukaryota > Metazoa > Chordata > Actinopteri > Perciformes > Percidae > Sander > Sander lucioperca. The sequence goes on from NC_050186.1 coordinate 5,201,194, forward strand.
TTTATTAAAAGGTATATAAAAATAAAAAAGGTAGAATTATTTGGAGACTTTATGGTAAATTAAATTAAAAATGATAATTTGATTGAAAATAACTGATGCATGTCTGGGTTTTCTTTATATTAGGGGCATCTGCAAGTCTGCTGCTGCTCACACTGGATAGCTCTGAATAACAATGTTAGCTTAAAAAAAGTTTAAAATGTGCACAACATTTTTATAAGAAAAGATCAGTAATTTCTTTGTTTAAATTGTTTATTTCATTAAGTTATCTGCATTGGGCAAGTATTTACTGGAGGACTGTGGTGATCCTGAGACAAACCAGCAAAACCTGAAATAAGCGTGATGTATTTCTAATACACTGGTACATTAAATACAGACTAAAGTAGTCACCTTGTTCATGAAGGTGCGGACATCATAGAATGTGAGGGACAAACCCGCCTCCTCAGTCATGCCACATACTGATAAGGTAAGTTCATCACAACTGAGAGCCAAGTGGTGCAGAGCCAGATCCACATTAACCTCCGCCAATGCTGCTGTCCCCTCGACTAGATCCAAGTGGAAAATTAGAGGGAAACGTAAGAGACACGAATGGACAAAAAAAAATGATGACAATGTTGTGCAAAACTGATTGGATACATATTAAAATTAAAACCTGTATGGTCATATTCATACCTATTTCGTTGGCGTTACCATCAAATTTATCAGACAGAATGTCTTGAGTTAGGTAAACTTTGAATGTTTTGTGGAGTCCGACAAAAGTTAAACCAAATTTGTTTGAGATGGTAAGCAGACTAGTTCTTTCTTTGGGCAAATCTTCAGCAGGGTCAAAGACTCTTGTTTTCTTCATCTGACGAAACTGAAAGTCCTGAAAAAGAAAAACAAGCACTGCTTGTTACTTCAGGGTGAGCAGTTATGGGTGGTAAACATATATGGTTCCAGTTCAATAACTGCAAACTTAACTAAACCGTACCTCCTTTTAGGAAGAAAAACAAGAATATTGTCAATAATGCTAGACATGTGCGCACCATTATAATCTAACAGGCCCCTTTTTTTTTTTTAACTGCGAGTAACATAAAGCGGCATACTTGCCTTTTAAAGAAGTATCTGTCTACTAACCTTGACTAGTTGTTACCAACACAAGTTATGTAAAGCCTCAAAATGAAAGTTAAAACCTTGGTTGATAGCCGACATGCTGTGCAGTCACGTCACGTTAGCTAACAATGCTAAGCTGCGTTGGTAACGTTCCAGCAAATGTATTGAAGTGACACGTATTTAATGACTTTATTTCACACACAGGATGTTGTTTATTAACATAACCTCAAGTTAACATCCAACTATCAGTGAGCATAACGTTTAATGATGTAGCTTTAGCTAATGTGCTAATAGCTACCGTGCTAGCATTTAGTAGCTGGCTACAAACTGAGAAGATAAAAGTTGCTGGAACAGCTTTTTCTTGCAAGACTTTTTAACTCTTACCAAGGTCTCTAACTGCTATCTTTGTATAAGTTATCAATATGGCTCTGTAACTTAAATGTTTATGGGTTAGGGTTAACTAAGCAAAAACTTAAACCCGACCAGCTAAGCTAGCCAGAACCATTAAAGATGAACTGACACAGTGCTAGCAAACATTAGCTCACACATGCTAACCTGTCAACACAACTTGTGGATAACAGCATACCTTCATTTCCCTCTCAGGAGGGGAGTCTGTATCGTCACTCATTTTAAAGCACCAAGGCTGTTGCTTTTCCACGCGATCTGTTGTGTTAGTTTATACCCTCCTTGTTTGTATCTGAGACAAATTTCTGGTGAGCCACATTAGTCTGTCAGGAGCACACCGCGCGATTTTGCCATAAAAACGTCATAGCTACGTAGGATGACAAATTGATGCCAGAGCACCCTGAGGCTATGGATGAGACCCTGAGACCACCACATACTTAGATACACTTAGATTTAAATAACTGTAATTTCTGCCAAAGCTGATATAGAAACATCGACACATCTTATTTGAGTATTTGGATCAAAATGTATACGTTTGAAAATAGCCACCCACCCTTGATGAATATCGTTGTCAATTAAATGTTAATGAATCATTTTATTTGTAGCCTACATATATATTTGTTATGTATTTGTATGGCTAAAAGGAATGCCTTGGCAAGAAGATATTTTGTTTTCACTTGTTTTCCTTTATCATTTTCACAAGATTTTTTTGTTTTGTTAATGTGATGTAAGATTGTATTAAAATCACTTCAAATAAATAAACCAGAAAAATCCTGAGACTAGAACACTGAGCTCATACACAAAAGCTCCTTTAACAAATGGGGACAATATCTGGCTTATTTTGGAACTAGGTTGTTCCAAAATGTGTTACATTTAAAGACAAACACAAAAAAATATATTGAGTTCCAATGCAGATTTAAAAAAGATATAATTTAACACGAATTTATGAAGATATACTATCACTATCTTTATGCCTTTTGTAAAAATAATTCAGACTTCTTATTGTGGCTTTCCAAAAAAGTCTCAATAGCCTATGTTAAGGATGATTTACAAACTTTTGATAGGGCGTAATTGCCCTGCTTCTTGACGATGTCCTCCTGCTATATTTCAATGCATTTCTACAATACATCACAACTTGCAAGAACTTCTCAAACAAGGTTTCTTGGTGTGAAATCTTAATAAAATGATTCTCTTGTGTAACGGGTATTTGGGTTAGCACTGAGCAAATCCCTGAAGGTACACAGCTATCTTTAAGAAACAACCCAATAGCAACAGAGACAAAAGAGAGGAGGGCAGTGTATGGTGAAGTAAGGACTTTTATTAGAAAGCAGATTTTTCTGTATTGCATTTAAAGAAATCAGGTACTCTTGGACTACACAACTGAAACTGCTGATGGCAAATACCATGATGGGAATGAAAAGTAGATTCTTATGCAACATCAAAAGTGGCAACTTGCATTTCTGTTGTATATATTATTGATGCTTGAGTCAGAAGGCGCATACACATTTTAACATTTTTCATTTGAAACATAAAGCAGTATCAACACTGAAATTGTCCCATCCCAGTTTGCCTGGTCCAAGCCCTGTTGATAGTGAAGAACGTTACCATGATCAAAGTGTAGGGTTGCATGATAAGATCCTCTTTTGTCATATGGACATTGAGAGGTTACCAATAAGCCCAGACTTAGGACCAAGTTCGGCCCAAGCTTACCAGAGCATTACAGATATGGTCCATGTCAACATGGGACAGCTCTTTTCACGAAGCACCAAGATATCAGTCAAACATCAGTCAGTCCTTGTTGCAGCGACACACACTTATAACCAAGAAGGCTGGAGTTAACAACACCATGTCCCTCCACTCTGGAAAGTAAGCTAGCACAGACCAAAGCAAGCTGGAGAAAGACAAAGCAAATAACAAGAGCACAGCAAGTCATGTCAGATCTCCCATAATGCACTTTGGGTCTCATCCCTATTCTGATTGTCAGCGCTCTGAACACATGGCTTTAAAAGTTGCGTTTTCTCCTAATTCGCCAAACCCTCGGTTACTCTTTTCTCTCATTTTTCTAAGTAGTTCTAAAGTGCTGGCATTATGTTCAAGGACACATACATACACATAAAAACTTTTAGTGCATTTTTATGCTGAAGGTTCAACTGGGTAGTTAGTTTACGTATTCCACTCTTTATCACTACTTTGCTGTTATTACTATAATAGATTAAACTTGTTGCAAACATTCAATAAAAGGCTAGGGTGTGTAATAAAAAAATACAACCCTACTCATTGCAAGAGTCTTTGTTTGCTAACAGTGACAACAGTTATTCAGCATAAAATACATGTTACATAAAGATCAGAGGTTTCATTGGGTTAGAGTGAGTGTCTGAATGGCATGCATTTTATGATACAAGTGTCTCTTTGCATATGTATTGTTCTCAGGACAAACCACTCAATGGAACACAAACTACTGTGCCTATCAGTTTTACAGTAATGGGGGACCATGTAGAAGGTAAGTAACAATTTATTTGAAAAAGAAATGGTTGTAAAAACAGGTTCTTTTCAACTAACAATCCCATCCTATCTCTTTTCTTGTCATTTTCAATGATCATCCAGGTGAATGGCAGATATTGCAAAAGACAAATTTATGTCATTAAATAAAAAATAAAAACAATCTTAACTACACAGTTTGCTGTGAAGGGGATACTGCTTTCAATTAAAGATGTATGTAAAATACATAACATTACATACATTTTACAGGACTTTTTTTCTTCCAGCCAACTCAAACAGCTCATCCTCCCTTAGGGTTAGCCATGACATTCTCTGAGAATATCTCAGTTTATAGTGCAACACCATTCATGTTCAAATTCACCCTGCCCAAGAAAAACAAAAAAAAGACCCGAAGCAGAAGAGAAGCAATATATAGTATTCCCTCAAAAATGTATGTATTTTTTTGCCCAGGACAGAGTCAGACATACAGTAAGGCAGACAAACAGTGGAGAAGCTGAAATGTAAATGCATCAAGGAAAATAAATGTAAAATGTTTATCTTGGATTGTTTTGTGAGGAAGACTATTCCAAAGTGAAGTTTCCCAAAAGCCTTATCTTAAATGCGAACAAGGAAATACTATATAGGTCTGTCAATCGTATAAATAATGTGAGGATGTCTGTCCAGGGGATCCATCCATCTAGCTGATTAGCTGTTGAATGCATTTAAGTGCCATCTGTTATGAGTTCAAATGAATTGGGCAGGTGCATACAATCTCCATAAAGAATGAGATGATAGCAAACAAACAGTAAGAAGATCAGTGAATTAAATATTAAATACATTATACTGAGCAAAGGTGCTTGGAGCCTAATTTTAGTAGGCACTGCTCCACACCCCTTTATCACTAGTGGAGTATATCAACGTTTCATTTCACATTTCTCTAAGTTAAAGTCGTGGCCATGCAAAAAAAATCTGCCTGTTTGAAAATAGAACTAAAAGCATAGATTTATTGTGCATGAAAATACAAAGAAAAAAATACTGTAGAATAAACATATACTTACTGCACAGTACACAGGTTTCAATTTTTTGGGGGCAGGCTGATTAAACTTATTTTGTGATCTAAAGTAATAACTGTGAATTTAGTTTACTTTAATTATATACATTTGTGGAAGACTGTTGACAAAATCAGAAGTGCAGGCGATCCTTGCATAAAGTCCAATAGTTAAGGTAGTGGTTCCAATAAACAACTGAATATCTTTATTTTTCTTACAAGAGCAACTTTAGGAACTGAATCTTAAATTAAAAGTGAGATAAAGAAATAATTTGCGAAATCTTGAAGTCTATACAGAAAATGTCATGATCTCTCCGTTTTGTGAACACATATATGTCATTTCAACATTAGAGACACACATAACTATCAAAATATCTAAAAAATGAGGAGCTCGTTGGGATAAAAATAGAATGAACAATAGAGTTATAAAAGCCTGTACTCGAACCTCGCTCAGTTTTCGAAATACTCCCTGGTGTTAACAAATTTGGAAGACCAGTTTAAAAATCATTAAATCACTAAAGCTTTAGGTTTGAACATCATCTAGTCTCACAGTCAACTTAATGCTATATTACGGCCCATTTTTAAGTATGAGTATGAGTTTACAATTGAGAAAAAAGCGAGTCTTGACCATATTTGACCATATTCAATCAAGGCTTGGACCCTTCGGCAAAGCAGTGCTACAGTTTACATTCATTCTTCACATCAGCCATTCTGTCACAGCCTTGTTTTATCGTGGATCACATTTCTTCCAAAAGAAAAAAAACTAGATACTGTAAACGTCATTATTATTATTACCTAGTGCAATTATAACCCTGTGTTTCTTGTGCAGGACCATCTTAAAGCTTCTCCTAAAGAATCCAAAACAAGATTACAACCTTTAAGGTGGCACAGCACTGAAGCATAAACAAACAGATCAAATATATCAGGGGCATATACTGTATTATTTTGCTTGGTTGTTATCTTATACTATACATTTTTGCAGTGGAAAAATTAATTTTGCCAAAACTCCACTTAATTTGGTGGTCTGACCTTGTGATTAAATGTGCTTTGACACAGAGAAAAAAAAAAATACAACAGTGTATCTCTTAAAATCAATGCACAAAACAGGAAAGGAATGCTGTTTGGACTGTGTCCCTATGCATGGCAGAAAGCATGAAAACAGATATCAAAAATGAAAATGAGTATGACAAATACAGGTTTAAGTCCCTGTTCGACATTGCCTCATCCGCCCCTTCCAAAATTTAGAAACAGTTATCTTCACAAAGACCAATTTTATCTTTCCAAACCCACAATCTCCCCATCAAATAAACAATCAGGGAGATGTGGAGGACATTTTCAGTCTTTAGTACAGTCACATTTTTGCCAAACTCCTTAGTTTTCCCACCCGTTAACAGTTTTTGAGTGCAAATGCAATAAGCCAGCAGAAATTGCTCTTACTAGTTTTATTCAATAATTTACCCCCCAACCCCCCCAGGAAAATAAACAGGATGGAAGCAGGACTATGTAGTCTTGGTGCCAATCACACCACCACATCAAGGTGAAACAGTGCTTCTTTCTTCTACCACTCAGTGTAGTGCACTTCCTCTTACCACTCCATATATTCAGTCTCCTCTACTCATGGTGACAGCACGATCCATAGTTAAAAAAGAAAATCCGATCGGTACTGTGTCAAACGCAGTCGATCCTGGGTCCCACCCAGGTCAGTTCTAACATGTGTCACACTGATAACAGATCCCAGTGAGAAGTGGAAAAAAGTCCTTTAATGGCATATCTCGAGGCAACAGTAGCTGTTTTCTTATTTAGATGCAGGTTTGTGGCTTGTTGTTGTTTTCAATGATTCTCTGTATCCATTGTTTGTATTCATGCATGCAAGCTGGGATTTTAGTGCATGTTCTTGTTCATGTCTCACTGTATCTCCAAGACAGAATGATGTAATTCAAAAGGATTTTTTCAAAGATAAAAAGCATTGTTACATTTCTTTTGGACAATGTATTTTTAATGCATCGGTGCAGCTATTAAAGACCAAGTATCATAAGGTGAGAAATGTGCGCACGTGTGTGTGGATCTGTATGCGTGTGTGGTTGGGAGGGGCGGTCTGGAGCAGACACAGGCATCACATTGACAACTTAATCCAATTTGTCATGCAAATATGCATGAAAATACAACTCCATGTGATAGATTATTTGTAGGATTGTCGAGAAGTCTTTAGCTTTTGCAGAAAAAGTTTTCCTCGTCTTTATCCTAAAAATTATGTGATGTTTAAACAGAAAGGAAAATTGTTCTGCATCATGACAGTAATGCACTACTTGACCTTTAGTTATAATAAGTTATAATACATTCTTTGTTATATATATTTATACATATTTATCATACAGCAAAATAAGCTGACTATTTAAGAGAGCTTTGTTTCTCTGAACTGTTTTTCCCCAAGGGTACACAGGGTATTTTCGGATTTTTCCAGAAAACTGAATCATTTTACAAACCATTATAACACACTCAATAAACTACCAGCAAAGCAGCGGTTTCTTTTGTTTTGCAATAAAATGATAAATCATTGCAGCCATTTGTTCTGCTATCAGACCTTTGTATTATTGCTGCGGGTGCCAAAATACTAATGGGCAAATTCAAAAAAGGGATTGCGTGGCTTTTGCAGCCACTAAACCTGCATTAATACGACAGAGAGAAACTGTGTAATTCGCAAAAGCACACATTAAATGGTGAAATGCACCCCAAACTGCGCTGCCGAGCATATAGCGTCTCAGTGCTCCTGTGCTATTTGCACATATCTAAGTTAAGTGTTCCTGTGTGTTCTTGGCGCAAAGGCAACATTCATACTTTGCCACATGAATAAATGCAATCGGAGGCAAAAAAGGCAAATTGCACTCTGCTGCAAAACTTTATTATGTTTGCACTGTAATATCATTAGCGCAATATCTTTTGTGAATGGGACCTTGAGACGGGGCAGATCGCGGTTGAAAGTGATGCGCAATTGATGGTGCTATCAGCAGCCGCAATCCATTCTTTGTGAATTCGTCCTGAGTAAATACTGAATATACTAAGAAAAGGGTGGAGCAGAAAGGGTTGATTTTCTTAATGTGCTAATGCCATGCCTGTGTCTACTGCTACTATGAGTGATCTACTTCCACTATCGGTAAGTATGCGTGTACACAAGCACACATGTGCACATGCATGTGTTACAAATTCCTGTATAGTAAGATCTACGATTCCTGTTGAGGAAGCACCATAGACTGTTAATATTAATGGACAACGCATCCGGTTCGGCGAAGTGACCCACTTCTCACTTGATGTATTACCTCAGTAAACATTTTCATAATGAGTTTATGGTCTCAATCGCTAGTTTTAAGTCTTCTGCAACACAGAATGATGTTCATTTTTTGAATGATGGTCTCGTTGATTTTAAAATCGGCGATAAAGCAGGGGGCTATGATGTGATTGCCAGTGAAAGTGTGTAACGTAACCTAGAGTGTAAGCCGCTCCTCCCTCACTCCTCCCTCTCATCTAAAATCGTCACATCCGCAACCAGGATGGCTGCACCCGTAACGGCAAACTCGACGATAGCAGATCTTAACAAACCAATGGGTGACGTCACACATGAGCTGTCCATTAATATACAGTCTATGGGAAGCACAGAGGAGAAGAAAGAGTGGTAGACGAGATGTTAGAGTTAGAGAGCAAGCAAAAGAAAATGCGGTGTTATACAGATTTCACAATGTGAGAGGCAGCCCAAAGGGACATTCACTGTCCGTTCACCCTCAGACCTTGTCCAAAACCTTCCACTTCCTGCTCAGGCGGCGTGGTGCCACTATTGACTGCCTCAACTCCTGGGATCAAAGTTGGCGCCCCCAGTGATCCGTCTACACCCTCTAACCCAGATTCATCCTCCTCTTCCTCCTGTTCCTCCTGGACTACTCCTTCACCTTCAGCCTCTGCCCCAGCTGCCCCAGGCCCAGGGCTACCCTCTGTCAGCGGTGGGTGAGTCCTGAGAGGGTTCTTACGATCTGGATACAACCTTTGCTCTAGGGCCTTGAAGTCAGGCTCGAAGGGGAGGGGTACTCCTGGTTGAGAGGCACCCAGTGCCAGGCCCAGACCCACAGCAGCACCCATGCCCATTCCTGCACGATATACCTCCATGCCGTCAGGCAGCATGGATTTGATCTTGGGCAACCATCGCTTGCGGACACGCCTCGCATTTGTGCACATGTCAGCAGCAATCACATTCATTTCACTCTCCTTGAAGTTAGGGTTGAAATTTTGACAGTAGACTGCAAAAGAGAGAAAACAACAACCTCAATCTAGAGAAATTGTTCTCTTTTAAAATTTGATCATATATATTTAATGATTTGGACAATAAACCTACGTTTGACAGCATTGAGGACCCTGCTGTCCAGGGGTTTCCTACTGGGGTCACTAGTAGAAGAACGGATACCTGTCCCGCAGCTGTTGGCTAAAGTGTTTCTGCAGGGATACAGAGTCAACACCAGGGGGCAGAGTCAGCAACAGGCACATGCAGTAGATAAACATGGGAACACACACAACCAAGGCATTGCACAACATGGCCACAGATGGAGTGTGAAAGTTGGTTTGAGACAACAGCGGTAGTGTTCGGAGTCATACAAAGAACTCAAATCTTACAGCAGGCCCTTATAGTCTCATACAAACTGTTCTGCTTAGGTGTGCATGTCTTTATACTCACCTATCAAAGAATGTGGCTAGCAGACGGCGAAGCAAGACTTTGTGTTTGATACCAGCACATAGATGACAATTCATCAGCTGTCCTCGGGTCATGAACACCTGTGTACCTGCCGGTTTAGAAAAAAAAAAAAATGTATTTGCTGAGAAAACTGTTCATATTACAATCCATTTATCTTTGCAGACTCTAGGGCTTTGTCCTTTCTCTCTTTGTCCCAATTGCCAGTTCATCTTTTATTCTTTTGCTACATTTGAAATTCATGTTCAAGGATATCTTTAATGCAGTTAAACAAAGCTTCAGCTGTACAAAGTAACAGAAACCAGGAGAAGAATAGAAGTTGAAGGCCATAAAAACAGCACACTATTAATTGTTTTTTGTTTTCTTTTCAAAACCATCTCTTTCACATTATTGTGTACTGTATGTTACATGCAGACTACAGAACTGAATAACCCGTTTCCACTGGGGTTTTTCAATTACATCACTATCTGACTGAATCTGAGCATGCAGTAACGTTTTGAACTCTTGTACCAGAAAGTTTGGGATTGATTACTGATTCTAACATGCATCTGCACGCGTCTGGAAAGTTCACTGGGAAGTATTCAGACTCTATTCTTTTGTGTGAAAAGATTTAATATTAAATTGATTAAACATTTTGTCCTGCTCCTTTGTATGAATTATATTAGCTACATGTTGAACAGTACCTGGTCTCTTTGAAAGTCTATGGTCTGACTGCCAAGAGCGACATCTGACAGTCAGACCAAAGAGTTCAGTTTTTGTTTCATCATACCAAAAAATCCTTTTCCTCATGCTCTCAGAGCCTTGTAAGGGCCATTTGGCAAACTCCCGGCAGGCTGTCATATGCTTTTTACTCCAGAGTGACTTCTATCTAGTCACTCTACCATAAAGGCCTGATTGATGAATACTGCAGAGATGGTTGTCCTTCTGTCACGGTCCTCAATCTCTGCAGAGGAACTCTGCAGCTTTGTTTTGTCCCTTTGAGATCACCACAGTCACGCGGCTCAAAACCACTATAGCGGCCATTCAGAGTCTGGTTGAATGTGGTTTGGATGCTACTAAATGGTGTTTTCATCAGGGATCAGAATTCAATTGAATGTTATTGACATCTAAACATAGTTTAACCAAAATATCGTAATAACATGGTTTACCACAATGTATATTTGAGCTAGAGATGACCAGAGATTAACCTCTGACTGCAGTCTCATATGGGTCAAATGCAGGTGGAATACATGTGTCTCCTGCATAAAAGGGATATTAGTAAGGGTCACTGGGTTGTGGGTAACCTGCTCAATCAATGGCCTCTTTTCACAGTTACTGATTTTGGTTGGTTGGGTTTTCTTTTTCACAATGCAATAGCTGGAGTTCTCTTGTGTCCTGAATCTTTAGTTGAAATTAATTCAGTCAGTTTAAGATGACCAACTATTGAATTTTAAATTATCTAAATGTGGAAAAAAGTGGAGGTATGAATACTTTCCAATCTTACTGCATACAAATCATTCTCCATATGTGTGCATGTGATAAAATGTGAGCAAGTAAATGTGTGTGAGTGGATGCATGTGTTTAATTGTTTGTTTGTGTGTGCCTACCAGCTACCAATTCCAGCTTCTCCCCAGGGTCCCCCTCAGTGTAGAGCTTAGGGTGGCAGCGGTAGCCTATCTGGCTGATGAGGCTTGCAGGCAGCGCCACCAGGTCCCTGCGGATCAGCACACAGTTGCGGCTCTCCAAGGCCAAGGGCATCGCTGCCATCTCTGGCTTGTCCTGGACTGATTAATTCAAGCGAGAATAGACACGTGTTCAGAAAGCTTTTTCTTACACAGAAAAACAGAAATAGATAAATGTGTATGCATCAATATAATTATCAGACTATAAACTACAGAAAAGACCATCCCATACCCACTGTGCCCTCTATTTAAATATAGGCTAAACATGTAATTCGTAAAGCAGGTTGGTGTAATCTCATACAATCATCTTATGTTTCATAAATGTATTAGAGCATTCCAAGTGTATCACAGAAAAGTCATAATGCTGCATCAGCAACTTGAGTTTTGGAGGGGGACATTTCCAAAGCTGGGTGTTCTGGGTAGGTTCTTACTCCCAAAATTGTTTTCCCTAACCTCTGAGATGACTTGCAGATACATGCAAACACATGCATGTACAAACACACATAGAGAACAGGAGAAATGAATCCATTAATTGCCAGACACATGCACATGCACGCAGTGTATACAGAAAAGTGTGGATTATTGCATTTGCATGTGCATTTACACTACAGTATACACACAAACCACACACACACACACACACACAAACCACACACACACACACACACACACACACACACACACACACACACACACACACACACACACACACACACACACACACAGGAAAGAAGTGCATGGTTCTCAAATATCCCACAATGTCACCCTGGGGTGCTCTGACTGATTGCAGATAGAGTGGATTTCATAAATATCTGAAACTCTAGAATTTGACAAACCTGTGTGATGCCTTTGAGCTGCAGGATGCTAAGAATGATGGAAGGTGTTTGTGTGTTTGTGTGTGTGTGTGTGTGTGTGTGTGTGTGTGTGTATGTGTGTGTGTGTGTGTGTGTGTGTGTGTGTGTGCATGCGTGCGTGCCTGCATGTGTGTGCACATCCATGTGTGAGTTTGAGTGTGTCCTCCATTGGTGTATGGTCTGTGTTTATGTGTGAATGCAAACACGACTAAATATACTGTAGCATCTGCACCTGCATGTGTAGGCAAAACTGTACCAGTATGAAAACTATAACAAAAAGCAGTAGAGACCAGCTGTTGTAGCAATGATAAGGTGTGTGTTGTTGGTCACGATGCACCCCAATCATAACTCCATAAAGCTATCTTTATGCTGAGAGAACCCACACATAAACTGGAGGCACACAATCCTGCTTTTTCAAGATGCTCAGGATACATGATTTATGAAAGATTAAAGTTAACTGGGATGAAATCAATGTGTATCAGGTTTTATTTTTATTTTTGTTGCACAATACATAACAAGTCTGGACAAGGAGCAACTATGTTCCATAAACCCTACATTCATCGGTAGCTTTATATTTCTGCAAGTCATGCAGAGTTTTACTTTTAGATCGGTCTGATATCAAATGAATTACCTCCATCTGAGCCAAGGGCAATTGGGAAAGCAACTCACTTACTGAGATCTTACATGACTAGAAAGATTTTGAAGACACTGACAAGAGGATATTGACGCAGGATTGAAATGAAAATTGTCTTGATTTTGACCAGTTTTTCCTTAACTTTAATTTACTTGAGTTAAGAGTAAATACGATAATAGTCGGTGTCGTGGAATAAAATATTTTTGAATCGCATTTTTTATAAGATACAAATGTAATATTAGTTTGTGATTATAACTGAGAACATACTATATTTTTTAGAAGTTTTTAATGATGAAAAACATCCAAAGTAAAGCTTCAGTGATGAGTGCTCTCCACCAGATACACCAAAGCACTGCAACACTTCACAAAGATGTTATAAAATATAATACTCACTCCCGTAGGGGTTAGCTGAACGTCCATAGAGATGACTGTAGGCATCCTCTGTGATCCCATCATAGGGCTCTTCCTCAAACTCCTCATCCTCATTCTGGTAGGATGTAGGACTGTCAGTGGTTGGCAGGCTGGATGCTCCAGGACTGGACCTTTCAACTCCTGATCCTCCTCCTGCTCCACCCCCACCGGGCCCTTGAAGGTGATACGGAGGCATACCGGGGATGGGGGTCCCACCAGCTGTCGTGTAAAACAGTGAACCGGCCCTCGCCAGCCGACTTCCCAACTCCGAAGACGAAATCTTGCTTTGCATTAAAGGTATTGTCAAGGGTGTCGGGTCACCCCCTTCTAGTTTAATCTTACGTTGCGGCATGAGTAAGGATGGAGACCAGCCCGGGGTTCCCAAAAGGGCAGCCACCGCTAGGCCGTTACCATTATTACAAGGACTCTGCGGCTCGGATCCTGTTTCCTCTAAAGACCCTGCTGTTTGCGAGTCACAGTGAGGTGAGTTTGCCTTGAACATTAGGTCCATGCCTCTTTCAACTATATGCTGAATTTGGAGGTAGCCAGCTGTGTACATGACCACCAGCTGTTCACTAGCTGCCATTGTTAGCTTCCCTGTATAGCAGAAAGTGAGGATCTGCTCAAAGCAAGCAGGTGTGACTGAGGAGGGCAACTCAAACTGGCTCTTGGTGGAGCTGCTGAAGAGGTCACGAAAGTAGAGGCTGCTGGCAGCCAAAACGGCCCGGTGGGCTTTGAAAGCCTGACCTGGTTGATAGAAATAACAGAGAACAGAAAAGAAGTTGAGAATATTGATACAAATTATGAAACATTTCAAAGTTCTGTAACTGAAATTTCCAGATTAACTACTAACTAACCTTTGACCAGGATGGATACATCGCAGTAGTGTCCCAGCAGGCGCTGCTCATTAAGGGAGCCCAGAACTGTAGCTCCAAAGTTTGGGATCTCCACATGGAGCAGCTGGGACATGTTGGCTGCAGAGGAATAGGAAGATGGGGTTTCAGATATTTACTGCAGACTCTGCCACTGAGAGAGGCATCTGTGAAAAAAAACAAAAAAAGTATGTAGAATGCATTGGGAAGACAAGGAATGCAGTGATAAAGATGGAGTGAAAAGACAATGCGTGAAAGATGACAAGGGATGCCAGAGGGAGGTAGAGGGGCGAGAAGAGAAAATGCAGAGAATCTTAAAAGAAAAGAAAGAGCAAGAATGAAAATAGAGTTGAGATGAAGTGAGAAAATGAATACAGTTGTTGAGGGAAAAGTGAGAGGTGTGTGAAAGAGAGATGCATATGCAGAGATAGTGGGTGAGAGAATAGAGGCAAGAGAGAGAAGGAGGAGTCAATTCAGTCCACATAAAAAAAACAACAATAAAATGCTGTGCCTACTGTATATGAGGACGCTGTGAAATACCTTAAGGCTATGTATTGTTTAACATGGATTCAATTCCAAGAAACCTGAACTCATTCAATGTATTGCACTTAATGTATCAAGCATGAACTTTGATGACTTGTAATTCAGCCTTGACAACAACTTATCCAAGGGGGGAAACCACACTAAATACAACCCGTTTTTCATTTCAGAGTTAAGAGATTTCGCTGACTCTATATACCGTTGTCAGCATTTGTCCTCTTTCTAAACTCTGGCTCGAAAACAAAACAACACAACTCACGTCATACACACAATTTCACACTAACTTTAATAACTGCATATTTTCACCTTCTTTCCTTCCCTGAACCTTGTTTCATTGTTTTTCTTCTCCCCACCAACCCACACACACACACACACACACACACACACACACACACACACACACATGCACACACATATATATGCACTGGTTTCATTATTAAGCAATGCTGCAGAACAGTTTCCAGGAATACAAACTGAAAAAAATGTCACCGCCTCTCTCTCACACACACACACACTCTCGCTCTCTCTCCCACTTCATGCACTCCATAAAGACAGGCATGCACTCTGGCTTACTTACATAAAAGTGTGCGAGTCTAAACACACACACACACACACACACACACACACACACACACACACACACACACACACACACACACACACACACACACACATACAGTACAGGCTGCATAGGGAAATGACTGTGTACTCTGGCACACAAGCACTCACCTGGAGAAACTAGCACACGACTTTCCTCTGCTTACAGTCTTTCACACATGCACAAATGCAGAGAAAAGCGCTCACAGTTATCCCAGACCATTCTGACCTGTGTAAGCCAGTCTTCTGGTTAAAACACACCATGGAGCCTTGGCACACACTAGCACACCAGCAGCAGGACAGAAGAGGAGTAGTTAGAGATGGAAGGAGAGCACTCTGATGTACTCCGTCTGGTTGACTCTCTCTTTCAATTAAAGTGTCATTCCCACTGTCTCAAAGATGATTTTCTTTCTGCAGTCTTGACTGACTTTTCCTCTGTCTGTCTTTCCCAGCCTAGCTTCTATCTCTATATGCTCCAAAGCCCCATTCTCTCTGCTCACGGTCTGTTCTAGCGTTGTCTTAAAGCCTCCCTCTGCCTCCCTGTCATTATCTCTCTCTGGTTCTCTCCCCTCTCTCTATTCTCCAAGGGTTGAATTCAACAAGTGCCGCTGTAGAGAGAGAAAGACAGAGAGAGAAAGACAGAGAGAGAGAGAGAGAGAGAGAAAAAGAGAATGGGGAGAGAAAGAGAGCAGAGCGAATCAATGATGAAAGGAGTGGGAGGCTCAGTGTGTGCGTGTGTGTGCATGTGTCTGCGCGCGTGTGTCTGATCAATGCAGTATCTATACGTCGCAGGGAGTGGGAGGGAGAAAAAAACACAGGCTACAGTTACAGACGGAGACAGAGACTGGGCAGAGCTAGAGAGAAGCAAAGAAGGGAGGGAGGGGAGAGTTGAGACAGAGAGAAAGTCATTTGAGGACAGTACGAGTAGAGAAAGACAATTAGGTTGAAGCAACTTCTGCCACTTGCCCCTGGACACAGATTCCTATATGGTCTAACAGAAAGGGGGGGGGGGGGGGATGACTAAGACAAAAGAGAAATGAGAAAAGCATACCGAGGTCATAGCCACTATTAATTAATTAAACATCCAATAGTGAAACTTCTGAAATCCCTGTTTGATGCAACTCTGGAGAGAATGTGTCACATCATTTTATAATGTGCACTATTGGTTATTTATTTAATTATTTATTGATTCATCTTAGCTATTGGACTGATGATTGCATGTCACCACCATTGCTGCATTGTTGATGTTGTTGTTGTTTATGTTCTGTTTTCTGTATCCTCTACGTCTTCAATGTTGTTGGATGTTTGGTGTGGTTTTTATTGTTTATTGTTATTTACTGTTGTCTGTGCTGAATGTTCAATGTGG
Source organism: Sander lucioperca (assembly GCF_008315115.2). NCBI lineage: Eukaryota > Metazoa > Chordata > Actinopteri > Perciformes > Percidae > Sander > Sander lucioperca. The sequence goes on from NC_050186.1 coordinate 5,217,878, forward strand.
CTCCCTTGAGTGCAAAACAAATTCCCCTCGGGGCAATAGAGGTTTCATTCATCTTGGTAAAGCAAAGCTTTACTAAACTGGAAGCTTTTAATATACGTGATGCCTGAAACCTCCTATCCTTCCAATTGTAGAATTAAAAAGGTTCATCGAAAACACAATCTGTCATTTCAAGGTATTTCCCATTGTCTTACAATTTATTGGAGGACAATAATTAAAAAAAGAGGTTTTACTTTTGAGCAAGTGTTGTGTATTTTCTCTGAATCATGCAAGACCTCTCTGCCAAACACCTACACACAAGCGGAGAGAAGTTCTGTCTTAAGGAATATTTTTTGTGTATTCATGTATTGTCTTTATACATGAATTGGTAAATTAAACGATTGATCAACGTGTCCACTTCACTGGCTCAGCTTATTCAGGTGACATTTTCGGTATTTTCTGTTATTACATTTTTTGACCAGCACATGGAAGGCCTCACTAAATGTTGCTCTATCGATGTGGATAAGGGAGGACAGGAGCCAGATGTCGCAGCCTGTGACAGGGAAGGAAAGATAAAAGAGAACAGCTAACAGAAAAGGATAAGTTCCAGAAAAGTGTGTGTGGGAGGATAAGAATGCAACATTGCTGCGACAGATGCATTTGTACAGTATGTGCGTACCTACATGTTAAGTGTTGTGTAATTCTTGTCAGAATAAAAACAGAGGAGGAAGCTCTCTGACCTCTGCGCTGCATTGTGGTTGAAGAGACATGAAGACAGTAAACATTTGTGATTTCAAAATCTCATTTCATCTTTTCACCTCACAACACAATCTGTTAAAGAAATAAAAAGCTGATGCAGAGCATTTGTATAATGGAGCGTATCCCCAGAAAGTATCCAGACACATTGCGCTTCATGTTTTTTGCCAAAAAAAAAACCTTAAGTGGAGAAAGTTATGCTAAACATAGCAAACTTTTACTCTTCAGTCACAGTGGAAATATGAAAGCGAGGATATCACAAAGCGTTGAATACAGTGAGTCAGACTTTGGTTTAGAGAGCTTTGCCCCAGCAGTGTGATATCTGCACGGCACATATAGGCACACATGAGTGAGCACACACAAAAAGCACAGTCAAATGCAGGAGACACAAATGCGCAAACACACTAATGCAAACAGACATATACACACTCCCCCCTGTTCTCTTACACACACGCCAACACACAGTCAGGTAATCTCCCTGTGCACACTCAGCAATACACATTCTGTTTGTTTGTCTGTCTGTCCCTCTGTGAACCTGCCAGACTGCTTGTCCATCGGTCCATCCATCAGTTATTGTCACTATTGTGTCCTTACATCGCCTCTTGCTTCCCCCCTGCTCCCTTTTCTCTATCCTCCCCGCCCTGCATACCACATACCCACTGTCTCTCTGCCAATTAATGCACACAGGGCTGCATTGCAGTGAGGTTGGCGCGTGCCACGGCAGCAAGCACAGTACAGAGTCTACAGACATGCATGTACGTGCCAGCCGGGCAGAGGGAGAGGGGGGGGACTGAGGGAAAAGAGGGAGGGGGAGTGAAAGAGCAAAGAAGAGTGAACAGAGAATATGTTGAGTCAGGCAGACAGGACGGCGGCGGTGTGCCACACTGCACATATACACAGCCGCATGTTCATGTAAATGTATGCATGAATGAATTTGAAACAAATATGCATGTACATGTACATTATGAGGATATGCACACACATTCAAACGTACATAATTTACACACACAAACATTCACATGGAAATTGCACCCTCCTTCTGCCTGCATCAAATATAGACTTTGCACATCCGTGATGAAAAAATATACATAAGGCATGAACTCACTCAACTTGTGTGGCTAACGGGTGATTATGTGTGTGTATGTGTGTGTGTGTGTGTGTGTGTGTGTGTGTGTGTGTGTGTGTGTGTGTGTGTGTGTGTGTGTGTGTGTGTGTGCCTCTCTGCTGCTTGTGTTCTCATTTATCTCTGTGTTTACATTTCCATGTCAAAGTTTCTTGCATACCAAGGCGTGTTTTTATAATCATTGTTATATACACGGCTGTGACTTTTGGCACCACTGTATAGGCGTGTGTGTGTGTGTGTGTGTGTCTGTGAGTGCCAGCGTAGTTTGTGAGTAGAGATATGAGATCTAATTGCTGTTCAGATAGCTGTTGTGTGCTTTGTTGGAATGTGTTACATGCACTTTAATCAAGCATCCATACCTACGCACACAGTGTTATTAACTGTAGCAGCAGGTCCAGACACTTTTAAATAATATGAAGAAATTAAATGATTCGCCAGATGGCACACATGGACACACACACATGCATACAGATTTAAATACTAGTTACACTGTAGCTATCTACCAAATAACAATAGGGTAACATTCAAATGGGACACTAAAAGTCATACACAGTTATGTTAGTACTTTATGGAATAGTTCAAGTAAGTTGAATCTTGAAGTTAAGTTTGTGTCACACTAACTTGTATCTAAGATGGAGATAACAAAAACCTAACTATGATAAACATACATTTAGAAGACAAATACAGTTAAGAAATGTTTGAAGTGAGCTGAATAGGAATAGCTCCTTCCTCTCTTGCTTATGTTGCCTCTATACAATCTCAATATCAACAGTTCCCTCGTTATAAATATTCAGATCCTGCAGTTGTTCTCATGTCTAAAGTATACCAGACAACAGATTCTATCCACGTTGAGACGGCAACGCTCCCTGGCAACAGTTCTACCAATCGGGACTGAGCGGGTGTCTGCCGGAGTCTGTCTCAGTATCATTATGGGATGTCGAGAGAGAGAGAAAGAGTGAGAGAGGCTGCTTATCACTGCTTATAATGCAACATCATTCTCTGTGTATAGTCCCTGCTGGGTGAAGTTGTCTGCACATAGTCAGGATCAAAATCATCTTAAAAAAAAAGAAAAAAATCTTGCTATGATTCATGCCGTTATGTAACAAACAGACAACTATGAAATGATTTGTTGTGGGCTGAATATTGTCTGGTATCTTTCCACTTGTATTCACTCAATATGCACCAATAATATAACTTGTGGTCTGAGTAGGAGAAAAGAAAAAGTGGCTGAATTTCAGATTTAACTAATGGCACAATGCTGTCTGTGGCAATATACTGTAAAGATGACAATGTGAATATAAAGTCATGTAAAATCATAGGGCTGGATGATGTGACCTAATACCTGTGTCATAATATCTTGTCACAATTAGTTTAGTTTAGTAGTATTCATCAGTATCAGCGCCTGATAATTAATTTCATGGGCTGATTTGTTTGTCCTGATTAATATAGTATGAACACTCAGTTTTTTGGACTTTTGGACTGGACTGTAAGCTGATTGATTTGTTGAACTTCAGGTTATTTCCATTAAAGTGACTATATGTAACTTTTATATGTTTCTGAAACTGTATCATTTTTCATCTAAAGATCATAAATGACATGTAACAGCAAATGAGACTAACAGTGAAAGAACACTATTTCTATTTAGTTTTTAGTAAAGCCTTTGCCCGGGAGCAATTTTTCCTGCAAAGTCACAAAATGATTTACGGTAAGTAGACGGTGCTACAGAGCACACATTCTGAAGGAAAAGCTTGTGTTAGTGTTTCCAGCCAGGTAAAAGGTAGCACGTTGTTTTGTTTTTTCTGGCCTGTAACTTAATTAGTTTACTCTCACTGCTCTCATAGTATTGTTTTGGCCGCAGAAGACAGCTATGTTCAGCAAAACATATTTGATAAACCCACTGTAACCTACCTGCCCAACACCAAAAAGCAGACAGAGAAAGTTAGCAGCTAGCTGGTGAACAGACATATTTTTCTCAGGAGTCTGTAGAGACCAAAAACAGAGCTAAAAGGAAAGTGAATACTGGACTTACGTTCGCTTAATGTACAGAAACACAACTCCAAATGAAACCCAATAATGTTACTCTGAATCTGCTGGATGTGTAAATAGGCAACTGCATGCTAACAAGTTAGCCATAGCTACGAAGAGATGATCATTTCAGGGTTGTGTTCACAGCTTGTTTCAGGCATTTCAAGTGGCCAAAAGTGAGGCAGAGGACACACCGCAAATTAATTGAACATCAATTCTACAAGGTAATACTTGGAACTAGGCTATGTGGGTTGTGTTCAATTTTATCCGAACACATATTGTGTTAGTTCTCAATCATTTAAAGTGACAGCCAAAACGGCTTTTGTAGATATTCTCAATTTGATTATATGTAATTCAGTTAAATGTGCAGTTTGAGACTTGGATTGTGACATTTGATAAATGTGGTTATATTATTATGTGAATCAGTCAAAGGCTCAATTGTCATTTGTGTAAAATGAACAATAACATCAATTAGGGGTGTAAAGATTCACCGATACGAATCGTTATCCGGTTGTATTATCGAAGATACGCGTAATACTGTATGATTATTATTGGAGTGCTCACAATGGCTGTGTAATGTGGAACTATGGTTGAGTTACTGTTTCTAAGATTACACCTAAGTAAATGTATTGTCCCAGAACCGTGTCATAGCCCATGTATACATATTGGGTCGTCTTATAAGGGAGAGATGCACACCCCTAACATCAATCCATCCATTTTCTAGTGCAAGGACAGGGGATAAATATTAACATGCACACACTTATACACAAATAGCCTATATAAAAGCAGTTTCGTGGAAAAAGACAGCACTGCAGCAAGTTAACGACCTCTCAGCACACATAAAACTCTGACATTTCACAGTGACAGGAGACTTTATTAAACACAAAGTTGTGCTTACGATGGACTACCTGTCAGTTTAGCTTGTAGCTCTGGTGATGGGCATGAGAGAAAACCAGACAGTGGCAAAGAGAGGAAGAGTCTGTGTGTGTGCATTTGTGACTGTGTGTGGATGATCCTCCTGAGGCAAAGGCATTGCTAATGAACTCCAAGTGGCTGTGGGAGGTAAACAAACAAACAGTAGCAGCGGATACTACGGTACATCACACCAAACTCTGCCGACTAGGACATCGGGATTGCTGCACACAGCCACACACAGAAACATATCAACCCACATACCCTTGAATATACATGATGGCTTTTGGGTATGCAGTTGAGAGATACAGAGATAGACATAGAAGAGGGAGACAAATTGAAAGGTGCATAAGGGGAGATTAAACTGAGAGGGGTGGAAAAGAGGAGACAGACGAACAAAAGGAGATAGGACAGAAAGCGGGTGCGTGAAAAATGCAAATAGAAAAGAACAAGACAGAAGTTGACAAAACTCAGTCACAGGGAGAAGAGAGTTAGAGAGGAATAGGGAAATCAGGCAGAGTGATAAGAGAAAAAGACTTCTGGGTGAGGAAAGAACTGTTGGAGCCAAAACGAAAAAATACAAAATGCTGGAAAAAGAAATCGAAATACTAATAGGCAAAATAGACCTGATTGTCTGAATCAATAATATTATCATTCAAAACTTGATCAGAATGTCCAATAACTTGGTATACGTTGTAATTCCATTTCAAACATTTGCATTTGGTGTTTACTTGTCCGAGCAAGGCAACAGATGAAGCCAAGTGATATCAACAAACTGACCATTTGTTCTAATCGAAAGAGATTCCACCTCCACATTACTGACTCCAAAATGTCAGCTCCACCACGGAGGCTTCCAAGACTGCCATTTTTTTGAGAAAGAAAATCCTGCTCTAGACACAGGAAAGGGGAAGAGAATACAGTATAACATGAGAACAACAGGGAAAGTGTTAAAATGACAAAGACATTTTTTGGTAATACTAAGCTCATATTGCAAAACTACGGGGGCCAGCAGGTCGTTCAGTTTATAGCAACACATAAGTGTGACGTTAGAGCAGCAGGGAAACTCAGGCCCAGGACTCACGCAAGGCTGAGATATTTTGAACAAACACTGACACAAGACCGAAAATTCCCCCTGATTTCCAACTTAAAAGGAAGCCACGTAAGTAGCACAGGAAGAAAAGGAGGGAAGATAGAGTCCACCAACACAAGAAAAGATTCAGGGGGCATCAGTAGAATGACTATGTATCTTAAGCAGCAGCATTTGTGTGTGTATACACAATGATAAAGTATACAGCACCATGACTACCATGTGATGTCTCTTTCTTTGGGACAGTTTCTAATAAATACTTTACATTGGCATCAGCTCCGAGCTGTCATGTGACTGGTGGGTGTCCAAAGCGTAACACAGAACTGTACGTTTTCCATGAGCCTGAGGGCCTTCTGAGGGCTTCTGCCAGCAACGTATCAGTTTTGATGGGCTCAGGCAGATTTGCCTGTTTGGTGATGAAATTACTTGAAAATAAATAGTCAAATGAAGAGCAAACTGATATTGGTGTCAATTTTGGTATGCATGGCATAATTAATTATAGTTTAATTGTAAGGTTAAGGACTGTATGCAAATTAGTGTCCAGTAGAGGATTATGTAATTTTCCTTATCCTACCTTTATGAAGGTAGGGTTTATTGCAAGGCTGTTCTAGACTCAATTTGTTTTAACTAGGTGTACCTAAAAAGTGGCAACAGTGTGACTGCAGAAAAACTATGTTCATCTACAGAAAAAGTGAAACGAAACAAACATAATTTGCCCTTGGCATCACACTATGGGTGTTGAACTCCTGCCTTGTGACTCTGCTTTGACAAGGACATTGAGTTTATTCTCAGGAGAATCCTTTGTGGCATCTCAAATGCGCTCCCTCATTAACTGTGATTGTGCAATGGCAGAGAGTGTACAGGTTTAAGAAGGAGCTAATTGGCTTTAGTTGATGCCTGCTTTTAGAGCTCCTTGATAATTTATTCTTGCAAGTACACTTACAAAGCAGGTGTGTCACTGATGTGCTGGCACTCCTGGCCACAAGACACTTGATACTCAAGTAGGCTAAAACACAGCAGATTTGAGCAGCTGCTTGCACTTTGTTTAAAAAGCAAATGGCCCTAAAACCCTATTGATATCCTCCTCCGTAGCATGACCTTCATCTGGGGACAAGGGCCATGAGACGGCCTGCTGAGTGTCACTAACTGTCACACAAGGACTACAATTAGGTTAGATTTCACAGCAGGTCTGTATGTTTGCGAGTGTATGTGTATCGGTGGTGACACTCAGTATGCATTTGTTCCAAACATGATTTGATTTTCATGGTGCACAGGACAGTGAAATAGGATATATCAGCATGAAATAAAAGCATATCAGTGGTGATCCTGCACACGCATATACTATACAGAAAACAGACACCATGTGAATGGAGTGGGTAAAAAAAGATGTCACTGTACATACTGTACGTACAATGAAATGCTCCACCATTGAAGCCTCCGTGGTGGAGCTGACATTTTGGGGTCAGTAATGTGAAGGTGGAATCTCTTTTGATTAGAACAAAGTGTCTATTGTCAACAGATCCATATAAAAAAACTTAGAGTTAAAACAAATGTTGCTGTTTATTGATGTTTTTGTCTTGATTTATCGATAAAACAAACATCCTATTATTTTGTAGTTTGTCTTCACTAGGGCTGTACCGAATACAATTGTTTGAGCTTCGAAGCTTTGGTGCTTTTCAACAGCGAATATTTGAAGCTTCGGTGGCGGTGGTGGCAGCGGGGGAAACCAACATTTCCGACCACACTTGAAGGCAGCTTTATTTCATGGAAAATGAGAAAAAATAAAAGGCGACGAAGCGAGAGATAAAGCGACTGCTTTGTAGGGCTGTGCTCAATTAGAGAAATTCTTAGTCGACTAACACTCATTCAATTGTATCGACTAATCGATTAGTTGATTTAATCGACAGATCTGTAAATCTGAGTTTCTCTGCAAAGAGTCATGCAAAAGCACCACTTTAATTCTTGTGTTTACCAAAGATGTACTCGTACGTTTCTTGGAAATAAGTCATTCAGCATGAAAAAAGCATAAAACATGACTAATCGACTACAGAAATCTAAGTTGACTAAGACCAAAGCGACCGATTAGTCGACTAATCGACTAAGAGGGAGCAGCCCTACTGCTTTGTTATTGCAGGACACAGTCACCTTTTAATACACAAAACGGGCAGATCAGTGCATGTGTTTCGTTTCTTACCCTAATAGTGTTTAAAACGTTTTTAAAGAAACGTTACGGGACTCGCACGCCGCAACTGATGCGTCTGTTAGCCGGTTAACGCTGAGTTGCTTTTCTCCCAAAGTTGATTCAGACTTAACTTTTATCGGCAGGCATTCAAAACAAATGGAAAGACCTGCGTTTTTGCCAGACTGTCTGACGAGTGACGACGGACACAGTGTGTGGAAATTAATCTTCAGCCTGTATTGACATTATGCACAGCCGTACTATCTTTACCTTTATCAAATCGCCTGAAAAGGACACAAGGCTGCTACAGTAACCATACAGCCCTCTACAAACATCAGACTGCTCGCTTGTAACTCAACATTTCTCCGTTGTTGGCTGAGATGGAGGACATAGTGCTGCATAAATTAGCCAGCGGCTAGTGGACATTTAGCAAGCAGCTTAATCCAGACAAAACACCACAGTGAAAGTTAAAAAAAGAATAATTTATGTATGTATGTATGTAATTTATATTAAGAATATTTTAATCCGAAAACCGAACCCGAAAATCGAATACCTACCCATCAAACTAATATTCGGATATTCGGATCTATCCCTAGTCTCCAAATGTTGCTGGTGGATATGTTGGTCTTCATATTGTTATCGGCATTGTGGTTTTTGTCTATTAAGGCCTAGTCCGCACGTACATGGGCATTTTTAAAAACAAAGCTTTTTCTGTGTGTTTTGGCCAGAGTGAAGACTTTTAGAAACGTTGTTTGTGTGTTGTCGTGTAGACAGGGAAAACAGAGTTTATGGCATGTAACTAGTGTGCGCTGTTATATCCTTTGTGAGGCGTCATAAATGAGGAGGCATTTCTTGCAATGGCAGATGTGGCCAAAATAGTAGAGGTGGACTTTTTACATGTTACACATAACTGTAAAGTTACTCTTCCATTGTATTGTGGAACAGAGGCGTCAGAGGTCACTGCTACATAATCCAACACTGCCGCGACACAGACCCCGCAGGTCTTGAAGGCGACCGTCAGACTTCTAGTTGGTAGGTAGTCTTCCGGTAAGAGCTTTTTTTCAGGCTTCTGACTGGCCATGATGTTGGCTTTGTCTTCTTTGCTTGACTGGGGTTATATCAAACACAGGAAAAACCCTGCTTTTAAAAATATCCGTTTACATGTGGACTAGGCCTAAGATTCTTAGTCATCCAGGTCAAATGCTATCTAGAAGCCAACACAAGCTAAATTAGCTGTTTTATACTCATCCAAGGAACTTTATTGATTCTACTGACAGGTGGGGAGTTCCCGGACATTTAAACCTCAAAGAGACTATTTTTTTTGCTAGGGGAGTTTCAAACCGATAACAGTTTAGGGTTGGGCATAAGTGTTTTAAAAAATGTTAAGTTATTTATCAATTTCACAGCCTCATCGATCCAAGTCCTCTAGACCACTATGATACTAGGTACTTTTTTTTCATAATGGAAAAACAAAAAAGGCGAGTAGAGTCGAGGCGAGTCGAGCAGGTGCCATGTAATGGAAAAACACCATAACATTTAAGTAATCTGAAAATTGCTGTACTTAACACAGATTTTGAGGGATGTGACTTGAAAAGAATAACTAGTTTGCTATCCAGCAAAATATCAAAAAATATATCTAACATTGTTAGAGGGCCTGTCCTATCCTACCCTCCCCTAACCTAACCATGAGACTAACGGGCTTTGCAAGTTCTAGCCTTGTCTGATTTCAGCTGAAACAGTTTGGGAAAACAATGCTGTTCTACCTGCTGCAACGCTATGTAAAAGTCTATAGGTATTCACATGTTGGAAAAGTGTAACATGTTATGTAAGTGGATGTTCATCCAAGAACAATTAAACATGTTGGATAGCAGCTGCAGCAAGAATGTCAATCAAACCGGGGCAGGCAAGGTTAGAGAAATTAAAACAAAAAATGAGGTTGTGCTCTGATAGGATTGTGGCACATATAAGTGTGAAAGCAGCGCTTAATTCCTTCCAGCAAAGCAGCTGCTTTTCTCCTGCCTCATGAGGCGGGGTGTTGTATGTTAAAGTTTCCAGTGCATATAGCACAGTGAGTAAAACAGTGAGTGACAGTAAGAGAGTGACACAGAAGTAGAAAGAGGGTGGATGGAGAGAGAGGATGAAGATGCCATTTTGGTAACCCTGCGCTGTTGTTTCGGTGTTGTTTTGCAGTGACACATGCGTGACATCAGAGCAGCCCAACATGACCGCCAGAGGAGCCCAGTGCAATGCAAAAATGAGGACACATCTTTCAGCATCAGTGCCCCACTGTCTACAGACAGGCATACACAAACTCACACCCACACAAAGACATACAAGGAGAGCAGTGCCCACATCGACTGAGTACCCCATGTACATTTTTCAATCAGAGCAGACAGAATGCTTTAAAGGTCCCATGGCATGAAATTTTCACTTTATGAGGTTTTTTAACATTAATATGCATCCCCCCAGCCTGCCTACGGTCCCCCAGTGGCTAGAAATGGCGAAAGATGTAAACTGAGCCCTGGGTATCCTGCCCTGCCTTTGAGAAAATGAAAGCTCAGATGGGCCGATCTGGAATCTTGCTCCTTATGAGGTCATAAGGAGCAAGGTTACCTCCCCTTTCTCTGCTTTGCCCACCCAGAGAATTTGGCCCACCCATGAGAGAGAGACATCCTGGCTTTCCAACGAGCAAAGTGGCAGTTGGTCAAGGCCACATCGCCACTCTCCACCTTCCCCCCCCTCTCTCCTCCTCAATAGCTACAGACACAGAAATGGAACATCCTAAGGAAAGCTCATTGTGCAGGGCTCCAGGCTAACTTTTTTCACTAGGAGCACAGTGGCCCCCAACTGAAAATTTTAGGGGCGCACACCAGAAAATTTAGGGGCACACACCATAAATCAACATGCTAACCAAATATTCACATTTCTACTAATTTCCACTGTATTACTAATAAATACTTTGATAATAGATGCAGAAATTACAATGTGCTGTTTCAAATTCAGTGTCACTTTTGAAGATGCAACATAGAAGGTTAACCGACAGCACCATCGCTGTCATGAAAAACAAAAAATATATATATACACCAGCTCTAGTCTACAATTACAATGAATTCAACTTAAAATTAAACATGCATTGTTTAGGCTACTACTGAACCAATATTGGTACCGATATCTGAAATTCGGTTCCGTTACCCAACAGTACCTTTTTTTTGGTACTTTCCCTCTATAATTACAAAACAATTATTTCAGTTGTAAAAATTATTGTCAAACCTATTTATCCTATGTACTTAGAACATTATGTTATTTTACTAATTAAACAAAATCCTCCTCCTCCCAAACCCGTCCCTACAACCTATTAAATTGAATAATTATTAATTTGTTACTCACTGTAACTTTTATTCTTGTATTTGTATATTCTTTTTTAGCCTGTTTTATTTTCATGACCGTTTTTAATTTGTTGCTCTTTAATGTTTCATGTAAAGCACTTTGAATTGCCTTGTTGCTGAAAGGTGCTGTAGAAATAAAGTTGCCTTGCCTTACAACCTCAGCCTGTCAGTCAGTCACCAGGGCACAGAAACCACTGTTGTGCCTGCTTAGGAAGTGTAACATCAACAGCACCGCGACTGCTTTCGACTCTCCATTAATATCATATCGCAGCAAACGCTGTCTGCGTGAAGTTTTGAAAAACTGTAACCACTTTATCGGCATCTCCGTGATTCACTGTGACTTCAACAAAACTGCAGAGCCGACGTAGTTTGCACCGTCCGCAGCTATGCGTGTGTATGCGAGTGTGTGTGCGAGTGTGTGTTTGTGTCAGAGCTCGGCTCTCTGTCAATTTTCAGAGAGGACAGATAAGTTTGAGCTTACGCGCTCTCAGGTACCGAAATTTCGACGTTTAACGTGTAAAAAAGGGGGCAAATTTACTGGTCGCACATGTGCGACTGGATGTAAAACTCAGTCGCACACTCTCAAATTTTGGTCGCAAAATGCGGCCATTTGGTCGCAGTCTGGAGCCCTGTTGTGGGACTGGCTCTAGTGGCTGTAATTCTGCACCAAGGCTGACTTTCGGGAAAGAGACTTCAGATACAGTATTAGGGGACCACTAAGGTCTATAAAAAACATCCAAATAGCACCATTTCATGGGACCTTTAATTCATTCTCCTTCATGCAAAAGAAAAGAAAACAGTGGGGGAACGAAATGCAGTTTGATATGATCAGGGTAGGTGAATCAAAAGAAAGTCTCATGACATGCGGCATTTCAAATGATAAAATTCATAATGCATCTTGGGTTACAATGTATCATAAAAGACTGTTTGTTCAAGTGCACAGCATTACATACACATTTATTTTGAGTGCATACCCCCCCCCCCCCCACACACACACACACACACACACACACACACTACTGTGACCTAAGAAACTTCCAGTCAGCACACCAGACTAAGCTAGCATACATGTGCTCAAATAACATGCCACCTTGGTTAACCTGATCACACTGGTGAGACACTGAAAAGGGCCCTAGCTGACCTATGCGAACAGAGCTTGTTTATCTCTGTCTCAAGTCTGATTTGAGTAAACAACACGAGGAGCACCCTCACACAGCACAAAAGTCCTATGCACGGTTATATGTATATATGTAGATGGGGGTCAGTTGAGGATGAGTAAATTATTATTGCTAAACATGTGACAGTTCCACAAAATGAACACTTCCTTGCTGTTGATCCTGTACAAAGGTACCCTAGTCTTCCTTGAGGAGATAACATCACGTATACATAGATCCAGATCAGGATGTTTTTGTTTTTTTACTTTTAAGGTCAGGTAATTTTGATTTGCTGATGGACTGACAATATGGAGCAATGCGAATCAATCATGAAAGTTTTATTTTAGTATTTTGGGAAATTCACTTTTTTTTTCCGAAAGTTAGATGAGAAGGTTGATACCACTGTCCAATATTTGCGCGATAAATATGAAGCTACCGCCAGCAGCCAGTTGGCTTAGTTTAGCACAAAGACTGAAAACAGTTACTGCGTTACTGTGCTGAAGGGGGGGCTCCATGTACTGTAGAGATACGTCGGAAAACCAAACACCGTCCTTGTCTGGGTATATGAAATCATCGGAGGCACATACAGCTCGGCGTATTTCACCGCCCACAGACAGCTACAAACATTTTTTTCCTCCATTTCTGTTTAAACAAGGTTGAGTTGAAAAAATAATTTGCATCACGTAATTTGCGTAATTCACATGCGTCCTTTGATTGCCAAGTGCGAATTTTTGCCTCTTTGCATTTACTTTGTATGTAATCGCCGTGCACGAAACATTGAACTGAATGAACATATCATAAAATATCATAAAATATCATAAAAACAACAAGTTGTGGTTTTACAGGGGTTTATGTGCTGGACTATTTATTGGCGTAGTGATTTCCAACCAGTGGTTTTTGTATGGATGAAATAAACAAGATATAGCGTATTAAATAGTGAGCTTTTTGAGGAGGGATAGGCAGATTTCCTTTTTTTTACTTTGCCAGGCTAGCTGTTCCCCCTGTTTCCGGTCTTACTTATAGAAGCGCTTACCATCTCATGGCTGCAGCTACATACTGAACAGACAGATATGAGAGCTGTATCAATCCTCTCATGTAACTTTTGGCAACCAAAAAAAGGTGTACTTTGTACATCAATGGATGATAAAATGAATTGTTGCCATCAGAATAACCACAAATGCCATTTCTAGCATTTTAATATATTACAAACCAATAAAAGTTGGGGCAAGATTTCAAGTCAGAGTGGCTTTCACCTTCTGCAGGGAACACACACGTGATGAAAGCATCAGGTAGGTTATGCTGTGATTTAGCAATAATTGCTAACGCACGTTAGCTGTGAAAATGGGAAGGGTTGGGGGGTAGTAAAAACTACCCGCCTCAGATTCCTGTCTTTTTCCACTGGCTCCTACCAGTATTCTGCCAGGTTGTTAGGCCATGAACAGCACATACAGGACAGATCATCGCCACAGAGAAGGGGTCAGCCTATTTGCTTTCCTCACTTATAACCTTATGCACTAATTAGCAAGCTTTGTTTACGGCCACAAGTCTTGAGAGAGGCTTGAAGTTTGCAGCAATTTAATTATTTACAGCAGACAGCAAAATGGCATGGAAAATTGAGGTGGGCTGCAAGCATAAATGCCATCCACAGTGTGTGTGTGTGCTCTCTCTCTCTCTCTGCTTCTGTGCGAGTGTATGTATCGGGGTTTATTTATGTTTGTGAATGTGTGTGTGTGTGTGTTTGTGCATGTCTGTGTGTGTCATCCCCCGAATTATAGGTTTGACTTTCACAGTAAATGTAACGTCCCCCTCACTGAAATGCTAAGGATTTGAGAAAATGTATCAGACTACTGTCTGTCTAAGATATATTGGGAGTTTAAAAAGTTGATTTAAGCTCACACATTCTTCTCTAGAGATATTTAAGTGATTGCCAGTGACCTTATGGTAGTGAGCCCAGACAACTGTGAATTAAATACACAAAAGGAGTTCAACCAAGGTTCCCAGAACTGGAATTTAAGTACCAGGTAATACTGAGAGTGATTACAGTCATTGAATGAACAACTTGGAAATCTTTTAAGCTTTTCAGAATCGCCCCTGATGCATAGTATCACAAGTGAAATAAGCTCTCTATAAGGCTACATAAGGAATTTTTAATGTGCTGAAATAGCTTAGACTATGACGTGTTATTGTGCAAAATCTAATTTTCTATCCAGTTTGAGAACGCAATCTCATGACTGTATTAGAAACACATCCTCGTCATACTTCTCGGCAGTGTGTAATTCTCTGCTATGGCTACGTGTTCCTATTCATGCTGAAAATACTTGGAACAATCAAATGTGCACATGCTCCGTTTCTTTTCTTTTTTTTATACTCAAGCACAAATGCACAGACATGAACACACACACACTCACACTCAAACAACACAGGCACGACATTCATGCCATGTGATCTTGCTAGGCACTATGCCAACGGCCAAACATGTCACTTACCAGAAATCTCTGAGACAGAGTGAGAAAGCGAGCTAGAGAGGGAGAGAGAAATAGAGAAAGAGAGAGAGTCTGCACATTTGTCAGTTTGTGAGAGCTCCTTGTCAAGTGTAAGTACAGTACATACACAGGGTAAATGAGATTTAGCTGCTACAGTTATCTGCAATGTAGTGTGTGGTGTGGGAGCAGTCGATTCTGAGAAAAAGAGCCACGTGATCTTTGAGATCTAATGTGGAATTGTTATGAGGAACATGCCATGTTTACTGTTCATTGTCTAAATTCTTGGAAGGCTTCCTGAAAAGCACGTAGCAAGCCAAAGCAGCCCAAATCAGTTACATTTCTAGATTCCTAATGGCTTTTGCTGATCCTTTCTTTCATCTGCTTCCTCATTATTTTTCCACGTTTCTGTATTTCAGCATGTACATAAATGGACTGTACCCGTGTTTTTGTGCACAGTACATAACAAAAATTAAATTAAATGGTAGCAGCAGAAACTTAGATAATTAGCTACATTAATGTGTGGATTACAAACCACTGGGGAAATAAGACATTAATTTTAAAGGAATACTTACATACATACATACATACATACATACATACATACATACATTTGTATATCAATTACTAACCCTTTGTTACCTTGAATTCTTGAAAGAAAAATTGTCTTCTTACATGGATCCACAGTGAATGAAGAATTTAATTCAAGGTAACAGGGTTAGGATTTGATATACAAATGATCATTTTGCGGGTTAAGTATTCCTTTTTTAAATCCTCAAATCTGTGTGTTCTTAAAGTGAGGCTAAAACTAGGAGGGACTAACAAAGGGTAGTAGCAAATTCCAAGAAACAAAGTCTGCTACATTACATATTAAATGAGCAGTGCATTTGAGGAAGTGCCCAACCCTCTTTTGTGGCTTTGGCAATCACCTTTTACACCATAAACATGTAGTTTGGCTGCAAACTAATACAGGTTCAATGCAAATCTTCCATTGTCATCTTTATCGATTATGTCTTACATGTTTATATCATTAAAGGCTGATCTTTACTTTTTTGATTTGTTTCCCTCTTCTTGATCAAACAGTCTTTATTATTGATTCAGGTTACCTACTGGGTAGCTACTGTATGTCAGTTAGAAGACAGACTGGGGAACATTGGTCATTTGAACGTAATTTAGTTTATCTTTTCAGCAGTGCTGCCAAATTCACAGATTTAGCAGTCAATCTGATTTGATGTGACTCTCAACTTCATTTTGAGTTTGATAAGAAAATATGAGGACAAGGCAAGGTCACGGGGGCCTTCAACTTACTATCCATCTGCATTTCAGGAGAATTTATATCCCATTAAACCCACACATTGAGTTAAGTGGATACTCTTCCTCTGTTTGTATCTTTCAACCCTTTTGGATGGCGAACATTGAAGTCATCTCCGATGTATGGACTTACCAGCCATTTATACTGAACTACTCTCATATTGACAGACCTATCACCTCACTAAGAAGAAAACCAAACTTTCTTTTCCTTCTCTGTGGTACATTAAATAGTTTTAGTGCTCTACGAAAAATGCCGCAAGAGGAAAAACTACCTTACAAAACATTTGCATGCTGGCTAAACAGAACCAGTGCCATGCAAACCTGGAAATAGTTAACTATAATTTACAATCAGATTTTAACTGTTGCCACTTCAAGACAAAACCACCTTCAAACCTTCACAGTCAATTAGAAACTAGGCTACTGTGTGCTGGAGTGCAGGCCAACTGATTGGGCCAGGAAATGTAGACATAATTAGAATCAGCTTCTAATAAAATATACTATTCACATTTCTTACTGCGGTGACATTACATTCAGTAGAAAGACATTTCTTCACAGTTAACCTGCTCGAATTTCCATTCCATTAACAGCAACCAACAAGTCTGAACACACCAGCAGCACCAGCAGCTGTAGTAGTTCTATGTAGAAGATGTATGAGAATATGATGTAGGACTGGTTCCCTGTATCGCATACCATCAGCAATGACTCATCACCATCTCAGGAAAGAAAAATCAAACAGACATAAACACACTCCCCACATGAGTATACACGCATATACAGTGCAGAAAAAAGTGCACTCAGCATGAGGGCGCACACACACAGAGCAAATTAAGCAGCACTCGGGACAAAAACTCCAGGTTTTAAATGTAGTTTGGATCAATAAAGTGTATTACTGTTGTCCTAAAATATGTGCAGTCTGAGAATTAAAGAGTGGAAATCACCTTTATGTGTCTCTTACGAAGCTTTAGAGCTTGTAACCTGTTTTTTGTTACAGTGTATCAATATGTCGAAGCAACATCAACTCTTCTTTATTTATGGGTCTAACAAGAGATGACGCAATACCCTAAATGAGGCAAGACTCTTACAGTCTTTGTACTCTCTCCCTTTTTCACCTTCTCTGTCAGTATCCGCATCGGTTATATTTGAAACTGTGTTGTCGTTCTCTCTCCTTGACACTCCCCACATGCACACAGCCCCGGGCCCCCTTGTGGAATGCTGTATAATGTGAGGCCTATGGAGGAAGGGCATCCCGGGACACGGCGAGAGCACACACACACATGCAAACACGCACACACAGACAAATACAGCTGTTGAGAGCCATCACAACCCTTTGGCGGACGTCCAAGTCAAAGACGAGTGGTGGAAGGCCTCCGTATAGAAAGAAAGACAAAAACAAAAATGTCCCACATTTTCCATGTATGCTGCATTAAACACTGAAGATAGAAACCTGGCAGCACAAACTCCAATTACCCCAAACTGATTTCCCCATATTGGGGGGGGGGGGGGTAATCATAAACTACCTTGATAAAAGCTGCCTTTGCGTTGCCTTAGGGATGGCAGGTATGGATTCATACTGTTTTAGTTGCTCAAAAGGGAAGTATAATACATCTTGTCATCCCCCATGATATTTCTACATTGGAGAGGCAGAAACAGATGGGCACTAAAACGCTCAATCACTCTGAAGTAGGATTCAAAACTGTAAAATGGTGAGGAACGCTCGCACTTCACACTACGCTACTTAAAGCAACACTAGAGAACCGCTTTGGTCCCCCTACAGGTTGGAAGCAGAATTGTCCCATTATGTCTCATTCGAACTACAGATCCGCTACCCGATCTGGCAAACTTGCATAGTGCGGTTATAGCCGGTAGAGAGCCTTAAAGTGCCCATATTATGAAAAAATCACTTTTTCTGGGATTTGGGGTGTTATGTTGTGTCTCTGGTGCTTCCACACACATACAAACTTTGAAAAAAATCCATCCATACTGTTTAGAGTGAGATACGGTTTCTGAATGTGTCCTGCCTTCAGTCTCTGGGTGAGCTGTTCAAAATCGGCACGGCTTGTGACGTCACAAGCCGAAACGAGCAGGCTAACCGCAACCATTAGCTCGTAGCGTTAGCATGCTAACGCTAATGCTAAAGCTAGCATGCTAACGCTAGCATGCTAACGCTATCATGCTAACGCTAGCATGCTACCTCGTTCTCAATAGCAAAGCACTGCTACAACACACACAAGTTCACCATAATCTTCAAAAGAACTACTTACATGTGCGCCCTCATTTAGAAGTCTCCCAGCTAATCCTGCCTGGTAACTGACCGAAGTTGTAGAAACAGCCTTTCTTTTACTGTCTATGGAGCTAGCTAGCTGACATGATCTACATCTGAGCTACTGGGCATGTGCGAGTGCAATCAAAGATAGTACAGATGAAGAAGAAGAAAAGAGGTCTCGCTCTGTAGCTAAAACAGAGACCAGCTGAAAAGAGGATCTGCAGCAGTGAGAGAGAGCACTGCAGTACAACAAAAATATGGTGTTTTTTGAAAATTAAACCATGTAAACCTATTCTGGTACAACCTTAAAATACAATTATGAACCTGAAAATGAGCATAATATGGCTGCTTTAAAGCGAATGCAGAAATGCCATTCACCCTGTTACGAGTTGATGAACCACTTAAACAATTTTGGAAACATTATTTTAAGTTACAAAAAGTTCTCTAGTGTTGCTTTAAATGATTCATATGATTCTATAAGGAAAGCTGTCGTTTTAACTTCCAACCTGTGCGACACCTGGCCGGGAACAGGATGCTACTGTAGAGTTACACACTTATAGATAAAGATATAGACCATAACCAACTTGCAAATTTTGGGGATTTTTTTCATAGTCATCTTGAGAACAAACACACTGCTTGACGGCAGACCAGAGAATAAGAATGAGAGCAGGGTGAAAGAGAGAAATAGCACATGTGAGAGGGAAGGAAAGTGACAGGAAATGAAGAAAATTGCCACAAACATACTGGCTAGCAACACTCACACTGCACCCATGTACACACAGGAGAAAGGAGGGCTATTGCATGTATAGTCAGATGACTCCTGCAGGGTTCAGCTAAGGTAAATAGAGCCACAACTGACACATCTGACCTTACCTGACAGTAAAGTGTATAAATGACATTTGTTTTAACTTTTTAAATGTAATATTAATATTGCAATCACTCTGATTTTGCTAAACTTATTTCACACAATTATTTTAAATTTCTTGATCCACGTTGGTTCACAATCCTCACAGCCGAAATATTTTATAGCCTATATCATGTCTTTTTTATGTTATAGAAAGCTTAGTGTTGTGTATCTTGTACTAAGGCAAGAGTTTAAAGACGTAACTATAATTTAAAATATATATATAGAGATAGCATTGTATTGTATTGTATTTAAATTGCAAATGCAACACTGTTATAACAGTGTTGGCAATTTAAATACAAGGAAAATGCTTATGGTTGAGGATTTGAGAAGCCAGCTGTAGCCTATTGGATTATACTCACTTGTGGAATTATGGCCCTGACAACACCAGCAACTTCAATTGATTTGTGTACAGTATTGCTTGTCGCAATCATGCAACATATAGCACTACAATGGATGCATTATGGGTGGAGATTTGTTTTGGCTTCATCGTGACGCAAGATGTCGTGCCACTTTCTCCACTCATACAGTTGAAACTAATGACAACACTATTTCCCGTGGTTAAGTGTTTAAAAGTGCTGCCCAACATTATAATTGGACTACAATGACATTTGGGAACTACAAATATTATCAGTCTGATTAAATTATCCTCGTGGCGCGTGGTACACCTATCATCCTCCGCGTAAAACCTTCACACTTCGCGACATTACTTCATGAGAGTTTAAGAGTCTAACTTAGTTTAGCTGGTAGTTTTATCTAAATCAACTCCCATGCTGTAATGTCAGCAGATTGTCGGTGTGTGCAGCTGCCTATCGTACCTATAAAGAAGGAGAAGCGAGGAAATAATGCATGGTAAAACCTATGCGTCACACAAATCAGGCACTTTAAACATCAAGCCAAGCCAGAAGGGGATATATTTACCCGATATATGTCGCTATTCCATAAACTGCGGCTGTCAGCTGGCGCAGATGTGGCAGGCTTTCTCTTCGGACAACCTATAAAGTTTGCGGGGTGTTAAAAAAAAAAAGCAGGCCCCGGTTTCCCCTCGTCCGCTGGCTCACTCTATCACTCCAGTCCTATCTTGGCTGCTCGTCCCCCATCTCTCTATCCCACTCTCTCTTTCTCTCTCTGCCCGCTTCTATCCCTTTGCAGGAAGTGAACGCTGCTCACATGAACAGTGCAGGCAGCCTGACATCATGCACCACACGGCAAATAGTTCTTTTTAAAGACGCAGACATTTTAGTAGGACCTGCCAGGTTACTGTAGCTACACTGTCCTACTGTAGTCTACGCGGCAAATGGACTGTCAGCAGTGTTCGGTCATATCGTGCGCCTTTACGGACACACGAACTCGGTGCACTCTGCAGGCTTAAAGGTGCAGACTTCAGTACAGTATAGCAAACCCACGGGGCGAGTTAGCCTGCTACTAACACTGTGTGTAATATGTTATGAAAAGATAACTTATGGGGGAACATTTGCAGCTATGAGTAAGACAGGGATGCCTAGTTGTACTCCTTTTACTGTACATGTGTGGTTACCTCACGTGTCCCTATGTGATGACAGCTCAGGCTACATGATGCGCATGTGTGCTGTTCTGCTAAATTATTAGCGCCAAATGCTGGCAGTGTGTCCTCAAGTCAACTTTTCTTTACTGCAGGCATGCGATATCACAGTACGTGCCACAGCTCACTAAACCACAGAGGGTACTGTACTTCATGAAGAATATTCTTATTTAACATATTTTCTGGTAACCATGATCAATCTACATAGCATGCAACATTATATTTAAAATGTTTACCGTGCACTAGAATTTTAATAGATGTTTGTGTGTTTCTTCAACCTCATGATTCATCACTCTTCCTACATATCCATGGCAGGGTATCACCCACAGTGTATTGACGTACCTCAAAGTCAGAGCCGTACCTAAACCCAGTGGTGAAAATTGTGTTAAATCCATAAGTAATGGAAAATATTTCATTTCAGTCAAGAAAGCAAATTTAACTTGTGAAGAAGTGTCTGAAAAAGATTTTCAATTGTTTTGGGTTCACTTTTTATTTTTTTTTTTTTTTTATAACAACAACCAGAAAAAGGAAAAATAAACTTGTATTCACCTTTATTTTAATATTTTAAGTCTTTTTTGGCTTGCAACCTTTTAAAACAAAATGAAGTCAAAACTCGACCTCTCAACAACGTTTACATATACTGTAAATGTAAGCTGTGAGCTTTTCAAGCAGCCATTTTTATACCTTCCTAGATTGTTAATTTGATGACTTTTTTAGCGGCCTGAAGAGGTAAAACCATTCATGTGAAAGGTAAACAGCAAAGATTAAAAAAAATGTCATAGTTACATGTTAAGATGTTTCTTTTTTCCGAACTCCTTAATTATCTTATGACCCCTCAAATTGATCCTGTGACCCCTTGAAGGGATCGAGAGCCCCAGCTTGGGAACCACTGTTGTAAGTGGTCCATGTTAAACTACAGCAATCCAACATACCTTATTACTACAGCCATCAGATACATGTTGAGTAAAAAATATAATTGACTGCAATTACAAATTTGCATAAAATGAATATACTGCCTGGTACATTTAAGTAGCCTACAATGTCTCCAAAACTGTAATTTTAATTTTTTTGTCTTTTTTACTGTAAACCAATTAACCTGTGTATACCTGGCCATATCCCAATTGCTTTACAATTCATTCTTTCATCTGACATTGGCGTTTATCTCTTCATTTCATGTAACACTGAATTACCTTTATTTCTCTCTTCCCCTCTCTATTATATCTTATTTTGTGAAAGTACTTCGACGTGGTACCGTTTCCTTGAAATAAAGTACCATTTACATCTGTCTGTACCATGATGAGAAATCCCTCTGTCCTGTGGTATTCCTCTATGAGCTTACAGTGGGCTGATGGCATTTAATTAAGAGTTTACAGTGTCCTTATTGCACCCTTGGTTTTTAAAGTGTATGGTAGCAGCAGTACACTATTCCTAAAGGGACTATCAGGTATCCATGGTACTCAGTGGCGAGTTTATAATTATCTCATTGTACTTAGCTCAATGCCATTAGAACACTTACATTAATGTTTACAAGGGAATTAAAGATGTTTAATCATGGCTTATTGTTCAGCTAAACCTGTAAAACTGTAACTGTTGCCTAATAAAATGGCAGCTGATTTTGTTTGCTCCTATTGTTAACTGCGGTCTAGTAGCAACACAGTTAATAACACTTGGGATGAATGAAGCTGACATGGCATGACATACTTCATGAACTTCAAAAGGTAATCAAACACAGAAGAGCCGTCAATGTTGATCAATGATCAGGACAAAAATTTAAACTGAGAAGTCATTCAGACATGAGCAATCAACTTCAGCCTTTCAAACAAGGAGAAATGAAAATCAGTAGGTCATGACTTAATCATCAATCCTACCTTCTGCCCTATATTGACATCACGAGAGGACTCATGTTCTCTAGTGCTTCTCTGTTGTAACTGGGCTGTCAGATCAGCCCAGCTCAGAGCATGAGGCATATGATGTGTTGATCCTCAGAACAAAAGCTTTTTGTTTCCCCCATGATTATCCAATTACAGCCCTCTGGCCATACCAGTCTCAAGCATGTCTCACTCAGGTCACCAGCCTCTGTCGAAAGTTCATATCTAAAGATGGTAGTTTCCAGCCACTTGCTCCGTTTCCTGTATTAGCCAATGATAAACATGGAAATCTAAGATGTTTTGTACATGACAGCAGTTTTCCTCACAATTAAACTAGATTAAGAGTAAAAAGCATATTTTGAGTGCTTCAGTCCTCCTTTGAAGTAAGCATACTTCATGCCATGTGTAAATGAGGCTATATAAGGTGATTGGGACACAGCCATTGCCACTGTTATGCTTGGCAGCAATAGCGGGGTCTAGTTGTGGCTGGTGTTTGCGTGCTGCAGGAAGCTAAACAGAGAAGTCTGTCAGAGCAGCTCTGAAGCAACATGAAGAGCGACTGATGGAACATTTGACCCAAAGACGTTCTCAATTTGAACTGTCACACACTCTTGTGACACAGCTCGAGGCATGCCATCATGGGTGTTAGCCAACACAGTAAACACATTCACTTGGCATTTTAAAGCATGAAACATTTCATCAACAGAAAATGTATTTATTCACTTTACAAAAGAGTTGACGTTTGTCACTTATTCTCCTATTCTGCCCCAACCATTTCCACAAAATCACATTACACACACTGTTGACAACATGTTTTTGGTCACTTTATCCACCAAAAGTGACTGCATCTCTGTGGTAAATGTATACAGTATTTGCATATATATATATATATATATATATATATATATATATATATATATATATATATATATGTATATATAACATAACACTTATTATCACAATCTAGGAATCAGAGTAGACTTGTGTTTGGAGCCCAACCTGTGTTATTTTAGCACAAACGACTGTCTTGCATCACACAGCCATGATGCACATCAGTCACTTTTCCATGCAACACTGACTTTGACATTCACATTCTCCATTATTATAAACAAATTAGTTTTTAGTCAAGATGCCTTTCAAAATTTGTGAAACGGTTTGAAAATGGCATTAAAATACAATTGAAATTGAAGCGATTTGGACCCTATTGGTCTCTTGAGAGTCCTGCATGATGACTCGAGTCAGACTCATGCATCATTTTTTATGGACACAGTTGTTACACAGACTCTTATTGGATTCTATCATATCTAAAACTAAACCAAATAGGACTTTGAGTTGACGTCAAAAGGGTCTTTTTGACTAGAGCGGAGATATGGAGCAGTCCTACAGAACATGCTAAAGACTTATGTTGTCCCATAGCACCACACAATTCTGAAGTTACAGTGTTTAGCATCCACATCACACACTACATTTCCCACGTTGCTCACATTGCAGCTACATGTCCACGAACACCATGAAGCACCAGCCGAGCCCCCCTACCAGAAACATGGTGATCTGCATGCTGTAGATGATCAGGTCATTAAGCACCCCAAAGTCAAGGCGCCGGTGTCCTAACAAAAGCAGAATGACAGACAGCTTGTACTGCAGCCGCAGGAGGACGCGCACGCTGACGTACTGCAGGAAGAAGAGAGCAGAGAGCGCCACCCAGAGCAGAGAGGTCAGCAGACTGCAGCCAAAGTAGAGGAGGAAACGGAGGAAGCTGTACATGCAGCGCGAGCGCAGGTAGAGGTCAAAGTTATTGTACTTCGTGCGCACCAGCTTGGATGCGTGCGTCGACCCACAGGCCGAGTGCATGCAGGTGGTGTGGGGGCCATGGAAGCTGCGCACCCGCCGTGGGATGGGGATCACAGGCATGGGTGGGCTACTGGAGCCCAGCACAGGAGTCCCAGTTATAGGTGGAGTCCTCTGTGAGTGCTGCTTCAGGGGAGGAAGTTAGCTTCATCAGGTTGTGGAGCAAAGAGTGGCTCTTACAGGAGCCCAGGAATGAGATGTAGCTGCTGCTGGTGTCTGTCTGCTGTGGATTCCAGTCAGCAACGTTTTCCCCTTTGAATGCAACAAGAAATTGTTACTGTATGTTTTGATACATTTTCAAAATGCATATGCACACATTGTTGCAAACCTAGTACAAGAAATGCAGACCAGTGCATACTTAATCTACTTAAAGCTGTACTCTCTAAAGTCACCATCTATCGCTGAAGGAGGTAACACAATGCTGATTTAGCCTATGGTCCACTGATGAAAGTATTGCAATATTTATATATTTGCAGTATTACGAACTGGGTGTCTGTGGTGACATTCCCAGAAAAATGCTGTATTACAGTTTTGTATACACACAAAAATGGAACTATACACACAATTCTAAAAACATGAAGGTCATGTATCAACAACAAGACTCGGGACAATAGAAATAGAATAAGATTAATTAAATTGATATGCCCCAGACTGCTGAACTCGGCACAATTCCATTGCTTTCACTCAAATAGAAATTCTAAATCAACCAGGACTGAAATCTTTAAGTTGCAAACAATATGTATAGATAGGCTACATTTTAACAGATTGTTATAAGCCTATGTCTGAGCATATTACACAATTATGTTTTAATGGCTAAATCATAGCTAGCACACAGTATCTCTTGTCCCTAAAGGACATTTCATCCATATTCTGCTCTAGAAATAAGTGATCGAGCAGAACCAGTGGTAATCTTACATGAAACACTACGACGTCTTCCTCCTCACCAAAAAAAGCTAGTGTTTGAGTCTCAGAAGACTGGAGCATTGTATCACATTATAAACAGTTGGCTGTTAACATAAACACACGGAATTTGTTTTCTTTTCCCTCCTCCCGCCTCCACGACGCATTTGTTTTTATGCCAGCGGAGATGAGGCAGCGACGGCGAGCCGGTGCATGTACATCCTGTCGCAAAATATACGAGTCATCCTGCTGTGACGACAGCTGCAGAGTTAAAGGGGAAGTGCCCCAATTATGCTCGCTTTGCATTTCAGCTTTAACAACCACACATTTAGCAAACATCACACAGGGATTGTACGTTGTGTTGTGTATGCGCGTGTAATTAAAAAAAGAAAGAAGTAAAAGTACTTTGGGAAGATGGTCTTAGTTTAATTTTAGGTTCAAAACTGCATTGTAAAATTGTGATTTTTCCTACTTAAGGTAAGGTAAGGTCAATTTCACAACCACTTGGCCTTTAAACTAATTTCGTACAGCATTCATGGCATTTAAAATAAAATGCAATTAATATGTCACAATATTTGTGGATCATGGCATTGTGTGAAACATTTGACCACAAAGACCCGAGATTCAGGAACTAAAACGTCTCAAAGTTAAAAAATAAATAAATAAAATACAATAAAACACTGAGTAACTCCAAATATGAGGAAATGTGTATTACATTCTTTTTTTATAATCATTATTTCTGCCACCACCTATCTACCTGCAACATGGATGTAACTTACAATCCAGTTCCACATTCCCCAAAAAGAAGACTTGGACTGCAAAGGTCATGTGTGCATCTCATGTGTCTGTAATCCTCACACAAGGTTGCACAGTGCGTCCAAACACATGTCCTCAGAAGTGTGTGAAGCCTCTCACTCTGTATATCAAGTAACTTTCATTGGGCAGATTTATGGGTTGGCCAAATGATTACATCCCAGTCAGCAAGCCAGATGGCACTGATGAAAAAAATCATAATAAATACATGCTTTAAAAAGAGAGAAAGAGAGAGAGTTCATTGCTGTTGTTAATAACGTGCTGGATCACTTTACTGGGTGTATTATGCAAACTTAGAAAAACAAACCTTATAATATTTAATCAAACATACATAAAGCTGTTGCTAAGGCTGAATATATTAATCTGTGTACTATGCTTTCACATTATGATTGAGTTTAGTAATGAAATCCATAGCATACTAATTTGAGTGGCAGCCAAAGTCTTCAGTCAGCTCTGACCATACAAATTGAAATGGCTGCATTTAAAAAAAAAAAAAAAACAGAGAGCATTTTCTTTGTCCACAAGAGAGCGCTCATGGTGCACCACTTATCTAAACATCTTCTGTACTATACAGTTTATATACCTGACACTTCAGGAAGCCACATTGGTCTGGAATAAACCCAGATTGTGCAGGACACAGCCTACATTTAAATTGAATCCTGGTTTACAAATATCAGCTCATCATGTCCCATCTATTCTTATCAAAAGCAAATCTGAAGTGCCATCTGCTACATCAGTGAACATCAAAGCTATGACAAAAAGGGTGTGTTGGCCAGAG
This sequence comes from Sander lucioperca, assembly GCF_008315115.2. NCBI lineage: Eukaryota > Metazoa > Chordata > Actinopteri > Perciformes > Percidae > Sander > Sander lucioperca. Next base: position 5,245,202 of record NC_050186.1, read on the forward strand.
GCAACTGACTGCGGCGTTAAAACCCACTTAACAGGCTTCAGCCATTCTATATTCAGTCAGTCAGTATTCAGTGTGTTGTCGACAGTAGTGTTGCATGATCCATTTGCCAAAATGGCTTATTTTTTTCTCATAGTATTCTCTATGAAGGCTTTCTGATAGAGTTCTAAAGTTCAGGGTTATGTGTTGAATTAATTGGAAGAGCTGCTTTCAGTGCTCTCTTTCATTTGCTCATGTAATCTCATTGCTTCTGTATGAATTTGAGTTTTGTTTTATCAATGCCATCACTCTGACAAACAACCTTAAACCAAGACACTGAAAGTCTTGCTTCATAGAAAAGAGAAGCCTTTTCATTTTCTAAATAATCATAATTAATTAATATAATCAATATTAAATCATATGAATTAGGATGTTTGTCATAGGAACCTTGCACATTAATTCATGATTTATTCATAATCATACCCCAAACAATAGTTCTCCTGTAGCCACCAAATCAGTTCCACCTGGTGAACTTCAGTATGGTTTTTACTTTTAAAGTAGTTATTTTTGAGACTGCAATTTAAACATAGATCAAATAGTACTCACTAAATGTGATGCTGAAAACTTTTGAAACACAATATCTCACAAGGTGTTGAACCATGTCATTTTAAACTCACAAAAACGTCCTTATACTGTAAATCACTGAGTTATCTCAGCAGTAACTTGGTTCAGACACTTTCTTTCAGCAGGAATCTTCTTTTTCTATCTGAATTGGATTTTTGGATTCTGGATCACTTTAGGACCAGAACCTGCTGTGCAGGTTGTTGCACTTCTTATCTCAGCTGAGTTGATTCCATTTGGCAAAAAAACCTTTCTGCTTATCTTCCTCTGTAACTCCCTAGAGATATGTTCTTATAATGAGTTGCACTATTTTCTGGTTTGAAGATTAATGGTGGTCATTTGGAGAAAAAAATACCTTGAGGGTTATCCTAACTTGTCAGGTAGTGAAGAACTAGATTCCTTTCTCAAGGATATATAATGTTGGCTCATGAGGAATGGACAAGGTTCCATGGGAGCATTACAAATATACAACTATGAAATTAGCTGTGGACAAATCTTACAAAACAGAAGCAGAAGAAGAGGAAGTTCGAGGTTAGAGTAAATGTCGAAGGATAGGTTGCAAATGAAAAATTAATCCGGTTACACTTTGATTATCTAAGTGCGCGTATAAGCATTTACCCATAATCTTGTAAAAACGGACGAGAACACTTCTTCAATCTACTGTTGTCTGACACACATCAGCTGTTTCTTTTTAATGAGAGTTGGCCTATTTACAAGGCTCAATGATCAAACAGAACAAAGCAACGTTTGAATGTAGTTGTGGTGCCAAGTTCCAAATTGGTGTTTCACAATGGGAGATCTGATATAATCTGCTCAGAGGAACACAGGCCTACATAGAAATTTTCACTATAAATAACAATCATACGGTACAAAATATTCACAGAGAGACATTCATTTTCCTTTTTCACATTTGTTTGTATTGTCTTAAAACAATTAATTGCATTTTCATTTATTCTGCTGTCTTGGATGAAAAGTTGGATGAAACTTTCCTTGTTGGATGCTGCCCTGGAGATGAGCTCAGCTCACAAAAGAAAACATTTAGCCCTTCCACCACTGGAGGGAGCTGTTTGTTCAGGTTACACTGCATGTAAGTGTGCCTTCCAATTCATTGCCCATGAGGAACAGCACATTCAAGGGCATGGCACCAAGCTCTCTCTCTTCCTTCTTATATAGGCGTATTTGAACAAAATCCAGCTCCTACATTACTGCCTTCTTTGATAAATGAACACATGCAGCACCCATTACAGCTGCAAATGCTTCTAAAAAGTGCCAAGTTTAGATGTTGCCTTTCCCCTACATCTGGTTAATAACTGCATCCAAGCTCAGGAAGCTCCTCTGTCTCATACCATTATTAAGAAAAACGATGTCAATAAAGTGGATGCTAGTGATTTAGGCATCCAAGTACTCTTATAAAGGATGTATATTGGTTCTTATCATGCATTATGGCAATATTATTGACTCATATTTTTCTCCTCAAAAAACATGTCGACCTTTGGAGCATTGCCTCATCTTCCCGAAGGTAGAGGCTGGCCAGGGAAAGCAGATTCTGAGCAAAGTTTTTTTTCCAAGTTTCAAAGCAAGTGAAGAATGGTGCTTTTAAAATGTCACTGCCAAGGCTACTTCTTCATTCACTGACAAACTGCAGAAGGCCAAAGTCTACCCTGTACTCGTAGCCTTGTGGAGTGGCAATTGAGAACCATAGCTATCCACCCCTCCATCCCCGCAAACCTTTGCCAATACATTGCCATAGTGACCCAAAGAGTGTCTAGAGTAAGCAAGATTAAAGGGGCAACATGTCAAAATACTCTTTGATGCCTCCAAATACACTTGGGCTAAATCAATTAATTCATTAACTAAGTAGAGGTCACAGCCAATAGTGGAGCTAAGACAAATTAAATCAATTAGTCGGGCTAATAAGATGAGGGAGACTTTAATTAGTGAAAGTTTAATCAAAGCCATGCTTGCGCTCTGAAGCAGCTCAATGGATCTCCTATAGAAAGATCCATAAGGCCTGATGTCAGACTGAACTTTGGCCACATGTATGAAATATATATGTAAGTGTTTTATTTGCTTATGTATTTGTTCCATTTTAGTAATATGAGTTTCTTCCCTCTTTTATTTGTGTCTAAGGAATGTAATGCATGTGTCTAAACATTTCTGTTGAGGAATCAAATTATGAATGAAAAAAACTTTAAAAAAAAGTCAAATTAAAAGATGAGAAAAGGGCCTAACACTTATCACTTATCCACTTCCAAGACAGTTAGGTGTGCGTAGGATGCCAAGCTTCGGAGAGCAAATTAAGTACCCAATTAAACTAATTAAAATAAAACAGGATGCAGGCAGCCGGGTCAGACCGTTGCTTCCAAGTTTTTATGCTATATAAAGTTAAATTATTAAGGAAATAGCCCCAAGACCGTTCAAACACATTCAATCTTTCACAGTGTTTTTTCTTGTGGTTTCATCTCATCATCTCTTGTGCATGTCTGTTAAGTGTATGCATCTGTGTGTGTGTGTGTGTGTGTGTGTGTGTGTGTGTGTGTGTGTGTGTGTGCGTGTGTGTGTGTGTGTGTGTGTGTGTGTGTGTGTGTATATGTGTGTTTCATAATCCTGTCAAGCCATCTGTTGTCATTAAAACCTGCTCCTGTTGCACCATGGATTCCAAGTATTCATCTGGCCAGATGTTCCTTTGAACTATTGTAGCTCAAAGTTTAGCTGGTTGTTTTGCACAAACCTCAAAGTTCACATTTGTCAGTAGTGGTTTCTGTAATACTTTTAGAGGAGTTACACCTTGGGGAAATGCTCTTTTTAGCTGCAGATTTAGTCTATAAAAAGTAAATTATTAAACAAAACAGAGAACAGTTCACATTGATGCAGATGTTTCCCTTTTGGTCTGTCTTGTCTTGCTTTCTTGTCCTCCACATGTGGCTGGATTGGGCCTGGCTAGTGTTAATCCTTGGCATAAGGGGGCTAGGCTGGATTATCGATTATCTGGAAACATCTGCATGCGTGGATGAGAGGGTGGTGAAGCTGCTTTTGAATCTCCAAGACGTCACATATAATAAATATCATCACCAGATCTTTTCATGGGTGTCCTTTCTCAACTGCCATTTTAGCACACAACAGAATCAGCATTCTAACAACTTTTTTTTTTTTTTTTTTTTTTTTTACTATTTTGTATACTGAAATGGAAAAGCTTAAATATGGAAAAAGAACTGTAAGGACAAATCCGTGTATGAGGCTTTATTTGAAGCATAACATCTTCTGAAAATTCTTTAGCATGTGGCTTAAACACACCCTAAACTACAACTGTTCAAACATGGCTCAAAAGGTTGTTTTGCTGTTGTTTTGATGATTTGCTGATCATAATTGTTCTCACTCAACACATTGTCACCATAGACAGTAAAAAGGACACAGCGACCCCATAGTCGGAGACCAGTGAAGGCAATTAGAAGCACTTTTCCGGTGATGGCTGAGCGTTACTGCGCAGCCTCCAACTGAGCTTGACGATGTAGATGTGATGTGAGCAACCTGTCTGAAAGTTGTAAGTCTTCTGGTAGCTGTGCCAAGAAAAATCTCAATCATTCCCAATCTTGCAGAGACGGAGAGCGTAGGTATATGTAAGGAGATAACATGGGCACAGGGTAATTATTGCTAACTAAAATGCTAGTTAACATTAGTAATTAAAATGAAACAGCTAATGTAAGTCGAAACTGGCTGCGAGCTTCTCCTGTACTGTACGGTAATTCCTCTACTATGCGACAGTAAGTCGCGTGGTTATGACACAATCGTTAGCCTATTTTTACAAAAACGTCTGCTACGGAGCCATAACGTGAGGTACAAGGTAATGGAGCCTTTTATACATTGTCGTGTTTCTTTAGAAATAAACAATGGACAAATAAAGTCTTTAAACGCTTCAGATGTAAAGTTTTTTCGCTGTCAAAGTAACGCCAAAATGAATGGCAGTCAATGGGATGCTAACGGGGGTGATGGCTTGATAGCAACAAAATGGCTCCATAGGAGCTACGGTTTGTGGAGGCTGACTTACCCCCTTGATTGTCACGCTGTCACTGACACTCAATACCCCTGATTGGCTACAATCGTGAATGATTGACTTGTTGCTAGCCAATAACAGCTCGTCCTATCATGGCCGCAAAGATACTTGACAGAGCCCATTGGCCTTCCAAACTGGGAGCGATTGCTGTACTCCAGGGGCTGTCCTGGGGTAAAAACTAAACTGAAAAAGTTGGGGATATTTTCGTTTTGTAGGCAGCAACCTAACGAAAACAAACATACCCAACAACACTATTGCAGGAAGTGGAAAAATATACTTTCTTTCAAAAAATGTGTGAAGCTAGCTGACAGTTAGCAATGGACTTCACATGTTGGATTCATTTTTATGAGAAATCCTTTTGGTTCTTTTGACCGGCGGACCCTACGGACTAAAGGAAATAATGGAGTTATGAACATATACTGGGACTTTATGACAGCTTCAAAGGAAAGGTAGGGAGTCACCACTGTTTTTCTTCTGTTTTGTTAACCATGTCGGCAAATCTGAATGAATTATACCACGCATATGCATATGCACATGCACATGGTTTATGTAGAATGAAATAAACAACTGAATAGTGGAGAGTCCAGCCGGTCTAACTATGTGTAGCATATTGACAAACATTTATGCCAGTTTAAATGGGTCGCCAGTGGGCTAGTGGGTGTTAAAGTGCTCATTTTATGCTCATTTTCAGGTTCATAATTGTATTTAGAGGTTGTACCAGAATAGGTTTACATAGTTTAATTTTCAAAAATCACCATATTTTTGTTGTACTGCACATTGCTGCAGCTCCTCTTTTCACCCTGTGTGTTGAGCTCTCTGTTTTAGCTACAGAGTGAGACATCTCACTTCTGTGCCATCTTTGTTGGGAGTTGCACATGCACAGTACCTAGGTAAGGACAACAAGAAGCAGAGTATGAGGGCGTGCCATGCTAGCAGCTAGGCGAGCATTATAACGTGTTACAAAGTGACAGAAGTAAAGGCTGGATTACAATAGAGCTGTTTGGAGCAGTTTGTGAACAGTGTTTTCTGTGGGAGATGGTAAGTCCCTTTGGGGTGGACTTTTTTCACTTTGTAAACCTATAACATGCACAAAAAAGATATATAACACGATTAAGGAAAAGGGAGAAAGCCAAAAAGCATAATATGAGCACTTTAAGAGGTTTTAAAAAAAATGGTTTAATATAGTCTACCTAACATTATAGTAAAAGTAAAAAGCATTTTTCAACAAATAAGAAAACTTTTTGTCCACATTTCAAACAGGTCTGCTATTTTAAGATTGTGCTGATAACTCTGTTAGGCCTACTCTAAAAGAATTAACTGATAGGCTACTAAATTGTTTTGATATGTAACGTTACTTGGATCAGGATATTTAAAGTCTTCTTCTTTTTGTTTTACTTAACTTTACTGCCAATTTGCCAGCACACTCAGCTGTTAAAAAAAATCTGTTTCTCTACTTACTCATCATGAGGCCTGGGTTTTGTGTTTTGCATATTTTGCATATACCCATTTCTATCTGCATAGAGCCATTAATATGCATGGATGATTTAGAGGGCAGGGGAGACTGGGATTAGGCCTGATTCAGTCGTCACTGGGGGGAGTTTGACGAAGGAGGAGGTTTACATCAACAAGCCCTGATTTATGTTGGTGAACAGATGGCGGAGAAATTGCTCTGTTTGGAAAAGATGTGCAATTTATTTCAGCTGATATGAGAGAGAGAGAGAGAGAGAGAGAGAGAGAGAGAGAGAAAGAGGGCTGAGATTAGGTTAGTGTAAAACTGGCAGGGTGATCTCACTCATTGTATGGTTAAAAACAGGTGTTTTCAGAAGCTATGACGTATGTGCATGGTTTCTAGAGTAACATAAATCATGATAGTCCAGAGTGCAGTGCAAGCACATTGCAGCAGTTGGTTTTTAGGAATTTCTTTCAACTCTTTTTTTTGCTATTCGTGGTAGAAGTCTAATTCTTTATAAATGAGCTGTGTTGATGTAAAGTAAACGGCATGCAATGTGAGGCCAACAACAGTAAGACCGCTGTCCATTACATCCATGTAACAGATAGCAACCGATGTAACTGTTCCATCTGTTTTTGGATCCTTTTTTTTACTTTGTTGTTCTAGCAGAGCATTAAAGGTTGCTGCAGTGTTTACTGTTTGTGCAAACTCACGACTTTCTGCTGCTGTTTCAGTACCTTCCACCAGCAAAGCATCGCGGACCGTTTAATCTTGGATATGAAGAGTTGACTTACTCACCAAGGTTAGCAACTGACTGCTAAGTCCTATACGTTGTGTGTTTTTTGTTGGCAGAGCAGTTTTAATCAAACATTGAAAAGAATAGGTAGTAAACTGGTTAGATAAAGTGGTGCAGGCAATGTGTAGTTTGTGCAACCCAGTTACAGCAGCGTTTGCCCCTATTCATTTTCTATGGAATGCAAGTGATTCATTTCTAAAGGCAAAACACCTGTGCCGATTGTTATCAATGTAAAATCCCATATGCCGGCTACATCTTGACACATTTCAACTCTCTGGAAAAGCAGCAATTCATCACATTTGTTCCTTTGTTTGGCACATCTCAGCTACTGAACCGTTATTTGATGTGATGCTGTGATTCCGGCATGTCTAAGAAGTGACAATGAGTACAGGCGCCCTATGAGGGTTTGGTTTCTGAACTGTCAACTTCTTTTTATCCCACTTGAGTTTGACCTGACCTCCCCATAGTGTATAGAATGACACCCCTGATGTAAACCCTCTTGTCAATTAAGGATCCATACACTACCATTACATCAAATAAGTGGAAACATGATACAGTTACCACATACTGGATCTGATCAATACCGCCCACTACCACTTCCCATCTACACACACACACACACACACACACACACACACACACACACACACACACAGCATGTTACTATATACCGGTAATTGATTTATGGAGATTCAGCCTGCCGAAACATTGATCCACATGAGGCAGTTTTGATGGAATATGGTGATTTGGCATCGTCATGGTTAATATGAACAAGTGGTCCCAAACATAGTATTTTGTACATTTTACACAAGACTGAGAACTGTGACAGCAAAAATGTAGTCATGCTTCCAAAACAGAGGTCTGTTGACTTTAACAAGCATTCAGAGAGAGAAAGGTCAATGCTAACGTGAGTCCCTCAGAAAGGGCATGCCAATACACGTAGTTAAAATTGAGATGGGTTAGAAACCTAGGGCGTGAGATAAGAGTGGATGTCAGTCTGTGTTTGTGTGTGTGTTTGGACACACAAATAAGGAGTGCAAGTGAAAGGATACCAGTGAGGTAAAGCTCAAACCACTAGCCACCATTAGCCTGATTGGCCTGAGAGGTCAGCAGGGGTCAATTGATGGGTCAATCACATTGTCGATTTGATGACCCAACCACATTGGTTTGGCAAATAGAGGGCTGGACGCTGGACACGCTTGCTCTCCCTCCCTTTCATCTGAGTTATTGTGCACGCCAGGGCTACGTTACATTAACACAGAAAAATCTATCCGATCACTTATGCTGATTTACGCCTGGACTGCGCTGCCCCGTCAACCCTCTTGACCAGCTCAAGAGAACGTTTTTAATGCAAGCAGATTTATGCTGCAAATTACATCACAGTTGTAAAATACGAGTGCATGAGATCTGACATCTGAGCAGTGTGTTTGTGTTGGATTTTTTCTTCAAACTACACTCGGTAAGAAATCTGATATTTGTGTGTGATATTTCTAAGATCTATTTCTTAAAACAATTTCACTTCACTTTTTTTTAAACAAAATATATCACCATTGTCTTTGCACTAGTGTATCAATTACAGCTATTAATTAAAAAAAAGCCAGACCTACATGTGATTTGAACCAAAACGTGGCCTAGATAGAAAACACAAGATAAACGCATCAGTTTTCGAAGCCTGTCTCCTAATCTGTAGCAAAGTGCCACAAGATCTGCTTGTCTTTATCTGTGATCCATTAATGATACAGCAAGTACAAAAGTACCCCAGCTCAGATACCACTCTTCCTTTAACCTGCCAAATCCAGATCTGCCAGAGCCACTAGAAAGAAATACCTCCACACGCTGCTCCAGGCCACATGATGTCAGGGGTCAAAAGGTTAAGGGTCAGGAAAGCAGGTGACCTAACCTCATCACATTATTGCCACCAACACAGCAATGAAATGATTCAAACGGGGGAAATAGTAAACTTGTTAACCTAAATTTATTTTGTTTTTGTTTATTAGCCTGCCCCTTTTCATTCGAAATCACATTGACATTTAAAAAAAAGCTAATAACAAAAATCCAGACCTGGAACATAACCTTAATCTAAATAAGGAAAGTGCATTTCACTTCACTTTCACTTGTTGAACGTCACCAAGTGAGTCCATGGGCAAGTCAAGTGCTTGTTCAGACATGTCTGAAGAGACATGTGTTGTAAACACAGCAAAGATTGTGGAAAACATAAAAAAAGACATGAGAAGGGAATGGATATCATTTATATATGGGAGAAGCCAAGCTTATCCAACCATCATCTTATAAAGTTAATATGGGGAACATGCTAGCAAACAGTTGGTCATTTATGCATCCAGCAGATACGGAAAAAAATTAGCATTCATTTGGAGTTATGCTTGTGTCAACCTGATTAATGCAAGTCCAATATTCACGGCTCTGATCTGGTCTCCAGTTCCTGAGGGAAATATCTGGCTCATTAGCAGCTAAATGCTCCACTGTGTTCATTAGTTGTGTATGTGAATGGGTCACTATGAGCAACCTGTTTCACCTCTGCATATTGTTGATGTAAAAATATTGATAATAACAGCTTTAATAGCCCTGAACCCCAGGAATGCTCAATGAGAGATTGTATAGAGTTACAGAAGCTGGAACAGCAGTCAGCCCAGAGGTGACGTCAGGACTTGCTGTCTGTACCTTCTCTGTTTCTTGCATAACCCATGTTTGCTTTTCATTTAACTCGCCTTTCACAGAACTTCACATATTACTGCTCCCTCTTCACTCATTCTAGTTGCACATTTTCTCCACTATCTCTCCACCTGGCCGCATGAGTTTACTCACTGCATAGCTGTCTACACCTTTCTCCTACATTTCCCTCTCTCCACCTTTTGCTCCAGACGTCAGCAGAGGGCTTTAAGTATCTGATTGATCGCTCTTGTACCTCGTATTTCTTTGTCTAGCTGACGGGAGATTACCGGTGTCAATTAGTGTTTATAGGATTCCCGAAACTGTCTTAATAACCTTATTGGAAGAAAGATACAGTATTTATTAGCATTCTTCTCGTTTGCATATTGCTATTTCACATTCAAATTTCACATGAGGAGGAATAGCATTATTTCAGCTGTGAATAGCAGTAAATAAACTGTTACATCTTCTAGACCCTTTAATAACACACATAAAATGTATCAATAAGTGAAGCAAATGGAACAAAAATCAGGTTAGGGATATCAGTCCTCCAGGCTACCATTTTGACAATAGCTGTGTTCAGCAGTGCTGCAGATCAGGTGTCCAGCTTCACACACAGTGACCCCAGGTTTGCAGGTTTGCGGTTACCTCCAAACTCCTCCAATATTAAACACAGACGTCTATTATCTGCGACTGATCTCCCTTTACACTGGGACACACACAGACACACATGAAAGCACATACACAAGTGACCGCCTTTACACATGCACGCATGTTTTGTGTGGTTGTGTGCGTGCCCATGTGTGTATGTGTATGTGAACTGAACTACAAGTATGTGGCTGGTTTGGCTCAGGGGGTCGAGCAGGTGCGTGTATATTTTGAGGTTTATGCCTCGACACAAAGGTCCAGGGTTCGACTCCGACCTGTGACGATTTAAAAAAAAAAACTGAACTATTAGTACAATGGATGGGCTCACAATGAAATATTTAAAAATAGAGCAGCACATATGGTGTTAGAGGTCACATCACTAGGAGAAAGAGGAAGAAACAGGTAACGTCAAACTTTGTGGTTATGTGCTTAAAACTGGAATGGTCCTGGCAACATTCACTTCCTGTGTGCTTTCATGCAGTTGTTTCCTGCTTCTCCCAACATCCCTAATGTTAGCTTTTAGCACATGTGCTTTAGCCTAATATTTGTGAGCATTCTCCTATTTTCACTTATACTGAATATGTAATGTTCTTCAGAACTTTGAAAGAAACATGTGTTTTTGGAAATCAATTAGGTTATTGTTTCACTTTTATACGTTTTGTCTCATTGAGATATGCTAACACACCTTCAGAAAAAAAAATGTTTTTCAATGGTAAATGGCTACACTTATATAGCCATATAGATTTCAGTGTAATTTTCTTTGGCAAACTCCAAAAATGTCACTATCATAAAAAGGTTGGAACTAAACAAGCTTTCATTTTTCAAAATCAGCTTTTCCACACCAAGAGATGATTCCTACCAGGATAATTAGTTCCTCCACAATTCCTAGAATGTAACAACATTTTCATACTATAAGAGCGGACTTGCTTCAGAGCTTGTGGTGGCTTATTCTGCCCAGGTGGGGTTTTGTCCCAGTCAGCTTGCTACAAAGAGCGTTTAGCCTCTCCTGAATAATCCAATGAGAGCATCCGGTAGATGGAGGCCTGGGGTTTCGAAACCTGAGAGCGACATCTGACACATACACACAGAGGGGACCTGAGGACTGGATGACTTCGGGTGGTTGGTGGTGGTGTGGCTTCTGGACATGTCATCTAACCCACAACTCTCCCTGCCCCCCAACCCCTCCGTTTGCTCCCTTGTTGATGCCTAAATGGGGAAGAGCGGGTAGTGGTTGGAATATTACACACAATCTCACCTGGCCTTGAAGGGTCCAGTTACCACCAGAGAGTCTCTGGTCTGGCTTGATATTTTAACTCTACTGTGTGTGTGCATCTGAATCTGAATATATATATATATATATATATATATATATATATATATATATATATATAAATACACACAGGCCTTTGAGAAAAACAATGTTGCACCTTTTTAATACATTTCCCCCAAAGTACGTCATGGTGTGGTTCAGCTGTGACAGAGGTTCATGTCCCAGCTGTCAAGCAATCACAATTACTGTATATTTGTGGCCAACCTCTAAGAGTCGCCCTGAACATGGTGCTCAGTAACTTATCGTCCCGTCCCTAACCTTTCTGGGTAGAGGGAGCATCCATCATCTTAAAGTGCGATCTATTCCGGTCCACCTTCAGTCAGAAGGGGAAAGGCCTGAGCCAGCGTGTGTGTGTGTGTGTGTGTGTGTGTGGGGGGGGGTGTGTGTGTGTGTGTGTGTGTGTGTGTGTGTGTGTGTGTGTGTCGGCACAACTTATGGGCTGTCAGCACAAAGTGCAGAGCCTTGCCGGAAACTGACAACCACTGAATGACTGACAGGGACATTGCACCATTATGTTCTCAATGTGTGTGTGTGCATGTTTGTATGCTTGTGTGTATAATAATGCACATTAAACCTCCCTTCAGTTATAGTTCTCTCTTTGCCCTAAAGGTTCTTTCCGTTTTTTTGTTTTTTTTATACCACTTGTCACATATGTACACAACCACCACTTATCATTATGATGGCTTCAACACTGTCACCTATAGAAATGTGACTTGGAAAATTACAAGCCTTCTTTATTCATTGCTACAGTAATGGTGTTAATCCTTTCCCAAGACTCTGTATTGTTAATTGTAATTGTTTCTTTTTATATTTTAATGTAGTTCTATACATTTTTATATCTTACGCCCAAAACCATTAATTTCCCTCTTGGTGACACCAAATAACAAGTTAAAATTCTGCTGTCATTTTGCTGCTTTGTCAGTGCACCTCTGTTGCTTCTCAGTGTAGCTCTTATTCTCACATTTTCTCCAACATGCTCCTCCTCCTTTATTTCTCCTTTTTTACTCCTTTTCCCCACTTTCAAATATTCTCGCCTTTTTTTCTACTCCCTCTCCTTACCATGTGATCCCTCGCTCCATCTCTCCCCCCGCCGACCCTCCTCTTTCCCATCAGCACCCAGGGGCTGATGAATGTGTGGCCTACTATTGATCGCGATGGGTGATGGATGATGGCTGGGAGATGAGTGATGGGGTGCAGGCAAAGGTGCCAATAAGGGGGCAGCCGGAGGGTGGGGTCTCCCCTACTGGCGCTAATGGGAGAAGACTAGGGGAGACGGCCGCTCAGCCCCGCCTTCTCAACCCCAACTCCGTTCAATGCTGCGTTTCAGCTCTGCCTTGCATTTTCTTCCCACACACAGCATCTATGGGTCCCACTTTTATGTCCTGTTTGAGACAGGCATTGCATTGCATCCATGTGTGTTTGTTCGTGCATGTATGTTTTGTGTAATTGCTTGAGGTTGCAGAAAGTGTTGCTGTATGTGTGGCCATGAGTGTGGGAGGAAAACAGGGGGCAAGGGTGCATGTGTGTGGGTGGTTGCACGGGGGAGGGGAGATGGGGGTGGAGTGCCCAAGTGGTGGTTAGTACGAAAAGATGATGGATGATGGGGCAGGAGGGGAAGACTGCTTCGCAGCTTCAAATTGATATCCCAGCAAATGTTTTTGTCTGCTGTGAAAAATGGTGCTGCAACTCTCATCTCCACTGGCCCCCTCCTCCCCTCCTCCCTCCCCCTCTTTGGTCTCTCTTCTCTCTCTGCAGTGAATCACACCCTGCAATCCATTTCCAACACCCACAGCTTTACTTCCCACTCCCCAGTATCCTGACAGCAGCTGATCACCTTGTACCACATTGTATACCTAGCTCTTATTTCCTTGTTGCCATAGAAACCTGCCTCGGATTATTGTTCATCACCCCTCATCATTTATCCCTTTCTTTGCCTTGCCCCTCCTGGTGCAGCATTTAGAGACAACTACTTATCAGAGTGTGCTATCAGTTGTGGACTATTAGTGTGGCTGCTGGGGGAGGAGTGGAAAAAAAAGTAAAAGTCCTCCAGGGAGAGGGCAGCTGATTCTCTAATTGACTCAGATGATGTGGAAGTTTGGCAATAGAGCCATACAGTTTAGGAAGGCTATGTTGTGCAGACTCTTCAAAAATACCCTTTTTAAAATACAGTTTTGGGCAAATTTGTGAATAAAGTAGTTAAGAATACATAACCTACATTAGTCTAAAGAAAGAGAAATTAAATGAAATGGATTCAAATATACAGGTGTGTAGGTTTTTAACAACAGATTCTGTGTACATTTCACCTTTTTCTGACCATTTTGAATGCGTCTTTAGATGTATTGTTCCCACCATTTGAGGCAGCCATTGTCTTCCAATCTTTTCTGTACAGTATGAAAATCAATTAGCTGACTCATAAAGCTTATTCGGTTTGTGTAATTCTTCACAGTAAATATCAAGTCTGCATTAGCTCACCATTCTAAAATGAACTGAAACCAATGGCCACATGGCTTGCAAAATCATGTAAAACATGATTCATAGTAAATTGGCCAAAAACATGCAGAAGCTCTGATATGGTCTTTTATGTTTTTGAATCTAAGAATGTAAATCACATTGTACATCACAACAGGAAAAGGGGAATGCAAACATTCAGGTCATCACAAAATAATTTAATATCTTAAACATTTTAACCCCAAATAAAGTGGTTAAGATATTCTGGTAATAGTGTATTCTGGCCACATTCCCAGAACTCAGCAATTGCTTTGGTGAGCAAAATAAAATCCTATATAGATAGACATTATGACAAAAAATAAGACCCATGTTGTAATACACAAAAATCTTCTTTAATAGTCTTTTTTTTTTTCTTTAGGTTGCAGTGTGCAGTCTGTGTGGGTTTAAAGGAGTGCAGGAAGTAAGGCTGACACATTCACACCGTTGGATGGCATGAAAGTGCTCTATGCTTGAAAGTGCTCTATGCTTTATGGTTCTGTGGAAAATCAAGTGATCAGGGTGAGAAATGAGAGAGTAATATTAGGAGAAAGGGATGAGGGAGTTGAGAGATAACAGGAGAGATAAGGATGAGCTCACTTCTTGTTCGGTGCTTAAGGAGAGAACCATCTGCAGGAGAGATTTTGCCTCAGATTAGGAGTGAGGAGAGGCTCCAGTGGAGAGGATTACGTCTGCGAAACAGAAGCAACACTAATTGAGGACAATCCAGCTGCCCGGAACAAGCTTTGTCACCCACCCAGGAAGACACATTAGCAAAAGAAAACAAAAACAAGAAATACAGACACATAGATATACACATAAACTCCACACTAAAAAACATACATACTTAAAAGTAGATTTTCGACTTCTTGGAATCAGCAGCAATGAGGCAGTGGGCCAAGAGCAATATTTGGGAGACATGATAAATATTTGTCATAAATCAGCCTCATTATTTATCACCCTGTTCTGGATCTAGAACACATTGTTAATTTGTCTTTTATGAGGACATTGTTCTACTCTTTAACATAGCATTGACTTGATTATCACAAAATGACTGGAAATGTTGCTAAAACTATGATGGCTATCTATATCTTTAATTATTTTTAATAAAGGAAGTGAAAACTTTAACAACAGCAGAGATGTTCTTACAGTTACAAACTCTAAATCTGAGGATAGAATCTGGCTATATTTGGCTCCAGGATATGTCGTAACTCTAATCCATAGTTCACTGACTGGGCTGCCCAGTGAAGGGGCCAAGAAGCCTACTCCCATAAGACCAATCTCTCTGACATCTGGGCCTCTGCCTTTCTCTGGGCTCCAGACAGATGTTGGATGATTGTTAAGCTCTCAGGGTTCTTAGGGAAGGAGAAGTGAGAGTTGCCAGTGGCTTGACTGTGGCTCTAAAATAGCTCTGTGGCAATAAGTATGAGAAAGGTTTTGTAGATGCTGGGGATGTCTTATTATCTGTACATTTAAGACCCATTGAAAGAGAGTGAAGGGTTGAAGCTCCCGTTGAGGGCACGGAGGCCATGTTCTCAGGAGTTATTTCTTGGAATTTGGGGGTTACTCCAAGCGCATTTTTTGCCATGCTAGCAGTGTCTAGGAGGAGCAACATTTGTCTGTTGATTGGTCGGTCAGTCCACCACTTTCATCATTTCAACATGGATGTTGTGACGTAGACATTTGTGGTTTTGAGTGAAATGTCTTGGGGAGCGTGTCTATGTTCCCCGGGCCCTATGTTCCCCGGGCCCTATGTTCCCCGGGTCCTATGTTCCCCTCTTTGTATGAGACTGGGGAACATAGGACCCTTTTTCAAAAAAAGGGTCCTATGTTTCACGGTCTGTTACTTTTTCCACCATTACTGCCAAATTCCATGGCAAATAGGCCTTTGTAGGCCTACGGGCTACCTAACCCTAACCCTATGTTCCCCGAGCGGGGAACATAGGACCCGGGGAACCGGGGAACATAGGACCCGGTGAACATAGGACCCAGGGAACATAGGGATGACCCCCCACTAACCCACACAGTTTAGACTTAATCTGCATTATTGTAATGGCCAATTGCAGAAACAACAGAAAAGCAATGTAGGTCAAGGACAATAGGAGCTTGGACTTGGTACAGCCAAGGCCTTGAAATGTTTTAACCAATTCATCATGATAAATCCTAAATATATTTAGCTGTTTATTGCACTGTAAATATTAGCATGTTAATTATGGATTTAATCAAGTCTGTGGACAAAAGTCACATTGTGCATCTCTGCGTTGGAACAGGCAAAGGTCACAATGGACTTCAGGACAGAATATCCTTCTCTGCTGCTTCATCAAATCCAACTTGACATCAGTCGGCTGTTTTCTAACCACAGAATGACCTACTGTGTTAGACATTCAGTCAATGTAAACGTGTTAAAACTCCTATCACGATCGTTTTCCTGCCTCTGCTAACTTTAGCACTCTCCTCCAGATTTACAATTGAGGGGGGATCAGATCACTTGTTATTCTCAGTCTACGCAGATTTATGGAGTTTGGGTGAGTCTCTCTGGTCAGCCAGTACTGAACACACACACACACACACACACACACACACACACACACACACACACACACACACACACACACACACACACACACACACACACACACACACACACACACACGGACAGTTATCACAATAAATTGCACTTATGTTAATAATTACATTAAAGCCTGCAATTTAACTGTTTTCTTCACTCTCACTGCTCTCATAGCGAAGTTGTCTGCTGCAGCAGGTAACTGTTTTTAGTGAGAAAGGTCTTAAAAGACCACTGTACTCTACTTGCTGAGCACCAAATGGCAGACAGACACAGTTAGCGACTAGCTGGTGGACATAGTGGATCATTTATCAGCTAAAGAGCTTATAGTTCCCTCAGGAGTTGGTAGATACCATAGGAGTGAATATTGGACAGTACTACATTTCAAAGTGTAATCCCTTAACACTACTTGTTACTGAAAAAATAATCACATTATTATAAATGACTAAGTAATGTCTTACATTCCAACACTGGTCATGATTCCACAGTACACACTTTTGTTGATTGAACTGTATGGCCCTCTCACTTCATATGGATTTTAGTTTATCTCTGCAATTACCATTCTTCAGTTCTTTCAAATACTGAATAGGGCTTTCAAGCTAAAATGTGTCATTATATCTGACTTGCCACAATCCAGTGGGCCACTTTCGGAATCCTACATACCGTAGTAGGTTAAAAGATGCTAAAACGTGAACCCACCTTGTCCAGTTGTCTCTCTATAATGGCCATGATATTGTTTGATACGTGGATTAAACACTTATCCCTCCCCTCAGTCCGCCTTATTGATTTTCCCCGTCCCTCTCTCCCCCCAACCTTTCTCAACCCACCCCCCACTTAAAGGTGAGGTGGATGCATGGCCTGATAAATGGCAGAGGATTGATTCGTATTTAATTAACAATTTGCTGGAGACTCTCTCTCCCTCCCCGCTCTACTCCCCATCCCCACCCCTCTCTTCTTCTCTCTATAAGGTCTCAGACGGCTTGTGAGACACGCAATGAGGAAAGGAGAAGTGATGCATGGGTAATTTATAGTCTGATCGATAAGTCCTGGCCTAACATCTACACTGCCTGGATATGAGGGCTAGAAGGAGTGTCAGGGTCCACAAATGGGAAAAAAGGTGAACGTTGAAAAAGGAAAAAGTGACAGAAAGAGAAAGATTGATAGAGGCAGACAGAGGCAGACATGGAGACAGAAGCACAGAGAGAGCAGTTTGGAAATCATATTATATTGAAAACATAATGAAAATGTTCAGATGCTAAAACAAAGGGGAGAAAAGGATGGAACACGTTTTAATTAATAAGTAATTGTTTATTAATGTAAAGGTGCAATATGTAATACTGACAGCTAGTGTTTAAAATAGTTACTGCAGTCCAAATTCAAAATACTGTAGATGGTCATCTCCCCTCCTCCCCAGACTTGAAGTTCACGTTGGTTGCCAGGCTGAGACCGCAACATCCACAACAATGTTGCTAGACGCTTGTCTCACATAGCCAGACATTCACAGCACAGTGGAATAGCTAATGTTAGATGCTGGCTATATTGACAGTCATAAAAGCCCGTGCTCACGTGGAGCTTTGTACCCAACTGACACACATTTCTTTGGCTTAGAATTACGGTAGGAACCGCTAAAAACACAACAATCTTGCCGTCCTCTCCACCCGATGGACAGACACACTTCCTCGGCTTAGAATTACGGTAGGAACCGATTTACAGCCCCCTTCTCTTGGCTTAAAATAGCTCACCGTTGTCGGCTACAGCCGCTGAACGGGCTACACATTATAAACAACCGTGGCCCGCTTGCCTGGTCCTCCGGTAACGTTAGCTAGCAGTTAGCAGGGTTAGTATGGCGGCATAAGCCAGGACCAATCGGGATCACTTTACTGGCTGTGTCTCACTTGTTTTGGTGAGTAACCAACTCGGGTACTCTAGCTATATAATTCAATGTGAGTACACAAATGTTGAAATGACATAAAATGCCCGTCTTTATATATTAGCCTGAAGCTAATGCTTACCTGTTCAGGAGGTTATTAGCCAACTCTGCATCCTTTTGGGCTCTAAGCTGTCTCCTTCTTTCAAATACATCTCCAATATTTACCCAGACGGGTTTGTTACGTCTCTGGTCACACAACTGTTAGAAACATGCCAATTTGTTTATGTCGGGTAGAATCTATCTCCGTTGATCCTGTTTGTTTGTTTGCTGCTTTCATAGCTGTACTGACGTTACAGCTGTAGCGCGCTGGGTTTACGTTTTTACAGGTATATCTGGCAACCCGGCCTGGCTGACAGACTGGGCAGCTGATAACAACACACAGGCCAAAACACAAACAGAAATTCCGTCACGGAACGGAAATTTCAAAAGGAGAAAATACTGGCATTAGCATTGTTGTCAGAAAAGATAGTATTTTAACTTAGCATGTTTCCTTAATATCTGATGACACATTGGGGTAATTTTTGGATTTATTACAGTAAATATATTACATATTATACCTTTAAGTCATTTTTTAAGCAAAATAAAAGCTAAATATGATCTAGTTCCCCAGCTCCTCAGTTGTGAGGATTTGCAGTTTTTCTTTTTCTTATGTGTGACAGTAAATTGAATATCTTTTGGGTTTTGACTGTTGCTTGGGCTAAACAGGTCAGTTTAACACAGCACATTGAACTCAAGGTCATTTTAGGTGATTTTTATAGACCAAACAATGAATATTCTAATAAAGAAAATAATCATCAGATTAATGAATAATGAAAATAATTGTTAATTGTTAATTGTAGGTATGTAACACATATTATACATCAAGTTAAGGTGCTGTTATTCTATGACACATCCATCAGGGGGCAATGCTGAGTTTAAGTCCATCTTCTCTATGCTCCTCTATCAGCCCACACACACACACACACACACACACACACACACACACACACACACACACACACACACACACAGCAGAAAAGAAAACATGAAAAACACCTCTTCAAGCCAACTTGAGAAACCCCATATATGTATCATATGTCTGTGCAGCAAAATTAAGCCCTCATTATGATAAAATACCTCAAGAGAAAACAGATTCTCATAAAAGTAATGATGCACACTTAAGATACAAGTGTTTGCATGACTTGAGAGAGGCAACAAATTAATTTTCCCACAACGAGCCTGGACCAAGGTGAGAACAAAGACAATTAGTCAGTGCTGCTGCCCCCCCTCATTCAGGATCACTGGATCTGGAACCTGGACACCCCCACACACACACACACACACACACACACACACACACACACATAGACGAAATGGGCCGCTGAGTGGGCACAGTGTGGGATGAGACCGCAGCATTTACAGCCCTCCCCATAAAAGTGTTTTATCACATATCTTGTAATGCAACACATTAAGGGTTGCTGTTGTTATTTTCAGCAAGGTCATTTTTACCTCCTTCCTCTGCATTTTACGTCTCACTGTCTCTCTCCCTCTTGCTCTCCGTCAGCTACTCCTCTTTGCTTTTCTTAGCACGGCGTGACACCAAGGCACGATGGTATTATTATGCTTGTAAAGGTGTGACCACTGGGAAACATACACACGTGGGAAGGGCTGGATCGTGACAAGGTTATCCTTAGCATCGTAGCATCTGCCCCACGTTCACAAGCAATGTGTGTCTGTGTGCTGTCTGTGTATACATTTTTTTTTTCTTTGGTTCAGCCGATATGCACATTTCTTTGTTAGGGAGCTTATGTGAGATGTGTCTGCACTAAGTTTCCACTCTGTGTGTAATCAAGGGCCTTTGCGCAATCGTCTTCTCTTCTGTGTCATTGTTGAACTGCTTTTGGTCTTATTTTGGGATTATTATTCTGTCCGACCTACTTTTACCTTTTATCAGTATTTTTAGCCATTCTTGTATTCAGGTTTTTCATTCAGGCATCATCTTAATGAACACATATATGTATTTTTATTATTATTATTCCTCCCTTCTTATTTAAGTCCACAGGATTTTCTGGTAATCCTATCAGTTCGGCCTTACCCCCTAACCCCACAACTCTCCTCCAGCTCCAGCAGTAATAAAAGAAAAGCATAATCCAGTGTTTAGAAATATCAGATTTGCTTGTTGGAATCCAACCATGCTGGATTAAAGATGGCCTAGGCTGTCCCAGAGGCGGTGGCTCTGAGCCTCCTGCTGATCAGGGCTCTGGATGGATGGAGAGACATGGAGGGAAGTGTGAAAAGCACAAGTTTGGATAGTGTAATAGTTCCAGTTAGTGAAGCCGTACTGACATCAAAATTAAGATGTAAAAAAAAAAAAAAATCTTAAGCAGTGATAAGATTCTGGCAAAAATCAGTGCATAAAAAATCGCAAACAGTTTGGTTCAGAAATACAAATATGTTTTCTACCTCCATATAAAAAAGAAGAGAAAATTTCCTTGTGCACATACTGTATGTGCCTTTGATTTTCTTCTTCTTTCTGTACATGTGTGTGTGTGTATAAGGGTGATCGAGAGAGAAACTGTGTGTGTGTTTATGTAATTTATGGCTGCCAGGATTTGAGATGATAGAACAGGAAATTGGGCCGCTTTTTTTATTTTTTCCCCTTCCTATTTTACTGCGCTCCGCTCATTTCTTTAATACTCTCTAAAATGTAAATCCGTATGCACACATGCATCCTGGACAATGCCCCGATGTGAATTTTATGTAAAACGTACCCATAACTCTAGTCGACGGTGTAACATATGACTCTATGTAATTTCATTACGTAAAAGGGTTTTGTGTTTGTTGGAGAGCGGGAGGTATATGTATGTGTGTGTGGGCATGTGTTCTGTTTGTGGTTGGGGGTTAAGAAGATAGAAGAAGTGATTATAAGTAAAGCCTTATGTTTGTGTCATGTCTGTGCGTACTGTGTAGGGTGAATGTGTGTCAGCATGAATATCACAGAAATGCAAAGTAGGCAGAGGTATTAAGTAAAGAGGAGAGCCTTTTATTGACATTAGAATAATCCAAACAGTTTTTTGTTTGGATATTTGACCATGCACTTACAGTATGTAGGTAGGCACTCTACATATGGGACTAAATTGAAAAGGTCAGATCCCAATAACTTGTAATATTCTAAGTAATGTAAAACAGAGGTTGATCTCAACTTCGATAAACCTCATGAGAAACATAAATGAAGATTAGAAATGTGCTTTATTTTGTGAAGTATGTTTTATTGTGGTGCTTAAAACAGCACTTCCATGTACCAGTAATCCCATACAATCACACGTATTGTAAGATG
The DNA here is from genome assembly GCF_008315115.2 of Sander lucioperca. Taxonomy (NCBI): domain Eukaryota; kingdom Metazoa; phylum Chordata; class Actinopteri; order Perciformes; family Percidae; genus Sander; species Sander lucioperca. Next base: position 5,267,037 of record NC_050186.1, read on the forward strand.
TACCATTTAATGTTTTGTATAAGAACATGCCTTTGTGTTTTGTACAACATTCTTTCATAAAGATCATAGAAAGACATAGGTGTTTTTGATATGATAGTTTGATATATATGACACGTATTGCATGTCATAATAAAGAAGCTGCATAATGAGATGGTACTAAAATAGCTAAACAAAAATAAAGCAAGCTGTAAAATTGGGCTGCACAATTTATCATTTTCTTATCGTCATCGTGATTTCAACTGGCGCAATCACGAAAGACTGCGACATTTCACGGAAGACACGAGAGAGATTTTGTGTTAGTTGAAAAAAAACTGCACTTTAAAACGTCACTGTCATTCGTTTTTTAGTGGTATGCCTTTTTATAGTCAATTCAATGTTCAATTTGTGCAATAAAAGAATGTTGGAAATTATTTCATTTCCTTTGTCTTAATGTAATTTAACGAGCAATTTGTTGTATTTTAGCAGAATACTGAAAGCAGCAAAAATGTGGAACTGAGTACACGTTAACATCTGTTTATTTATCACAAGAAATATTGTTATTGCGATATTCAACAATGTTACTGCATATTTTCCTCATATCGTGCAGCCCTACTGTAAAATAAAATCAGTATGAAAGTGGCCATAATTATGTCAGACAATAATAAAAGCTTATCATGAAATTAATTTAATCATTCACCATTTTCATGAATTCAGCCCAAAACCAAACGTGAACAAAATATTAATTTATTATCTGTGATGCATAATCCATCTTTCTCTGTTGGCTTCATGAATACTTTTTCCAATAAATACATATACAATTCATACATACAATCCATGTATGAATCTCCAAAGTTTATCACTCTGCATGCCCTTGTGGGTGCATGTTAATATCTTTTCATGCTGCTCTGCTTACACCATAATTTTCATATATATATATGTCCTTGTATGTGTGGATTTCATTCAATTAGTGTAATTAGAGGTTGAGTTGGAGTATTTTATCATGTCCTGCATTTTTTTTTACCCATTAGCCTTTTTTCCATCTGTGTGTGTGAAGCAGTTCACCGTTCAAGGGGTGAGCTGTTAGTGACAACAGATTGCCTTTTCTTCTGTTGTGTGCAAAGTTGTTCCCATGTGTCCTTTCTGGATTTTCTTATGTATTTGAAACATATTTTCTTGGAGGGTCAAAAAGCCCTTGTAATGTAGCTGTAGCTGCTGAAACCTGCTGCAGCTGGAAATATAGTTATAGCCACTCTCTTTTCCTCTCAGTATCTTTTATATTCTCTCTACATAAACAGCATACATTGTACACACACTGCACACACATGTGAACATCGATGCTCATACACAGATGCATACCTTTTCTTTTATTAAGGGACTGCCAATCTATAATGTGGAAATCATGCTCTGCTGATATTGATTGGGGTGGTGTGCTATTTAGTAGCAATGGCAGCAAAACCGTGAGTGTATATATATATATATATATATTTGTGTGGTGTGTGTGTTTTTATGTGCAGTGTGTGTGTGTACAAGCTGTACCAGACACTCCAGTCTATTGGATTGAGATTCATTCGCTATTTAAGGGTCAGGGTTCGGGCTGCGTGTGCGCTGCATGCCTCACTGATCAATACCGCCGCCACACACCCTGCCTGACCCCGGCATTTTGTCACCGTAAATCCCAGAGCTCCCTTTTTCTCCTGTTCGCCACCCCCTTTCCTTTTTTTTGCTTCTTAAGTCATGGAAAGAAGTGATGGATTCAAGGGGGAGCACTTTATCAGATCTAAATACATTTAATGTAGCCGGGGATGGCCCTTTGATGGCCAATGCTCAGAGATTCAAGTGATGGTCTTGTCTCAGGAGGGATGTGCTGAGGAAGGTTGACTCAGTTTGTGTGAGGAGAAAGTTGGAAAAGGGTTTCGATGTTGAAATCAGTGGAACTACGTGCAGTAAGAGCCTGATTTCAGTGGACATTTTTACTTATTTGTACAAAAAAGAAGTGACATTTTTTTCAACTGATATGCACACATTACACAGCTTTTACACTGAACCATTACCCAAACCAGATGAATAAGTTTTAGTTTAAGTTCAGGGTGATATACTGTATTCTTAACCCTCTCAAAATTGACCCTAATCTTAACTAAAATAATTTAGCCTAATGTTGAACCCCCCAAAATGAACCAAAAAAGTAATGTAACAATATACAAGGCTGTAATTTGTCATAGGATGTGATACTAACACTAGTATTTCCTTTGTATATGTCAGACATAAAGTTCATGGCATTTGGTTGACACACAGACCAGTAAAAATACATTGTCGTCAGTGTAGTCAAGAATTTCCAGGCCTCCTTTTTCTGCTTTTCACACACACACACACACACACACACACACACACACACACACACATTCATGAACAGCCACACGCACAGGTACGCAAATACACACACATGCAAAAATAAAAACACACAGAACATTTGCCCTTCCTTAGTGTCCTTCACACACGCTCCTCATTCCATACAAAATGCAAAGACGGTGCCCCTTCACCTCCCATCACTTCTGCTCTACATACCTCCCTCCCTCCCTCCACCTCTCCTTCCTTCCTGCCTTCCCTCCCTCTCCTGGTTGACGGTGGCAGCCGTCACACCGCTCAGACATGTCTGCCTGTCTGCTTTGATATAGTGGCATAAGGTTTGCCTGATAACCAAGGTCAGGGACGAACAATCTATTCAATCCACTCATTATTATTAGGGGGTATAAATAAATTTGGATGGAAGACTGCACCTTGAACCTTGAACCTTTTCCCCCCAACTGAAATTTATCTTTTTGCCATTTTTTCCCTGTTGCTTGGTGACAAAAGGTGTCTCTTCCTCAACCTCTCTACCGCTCCCTCTCTTGTGGTGTTTGTGTGCAACAAATCCATTAACTGAATGAGATGGATGCTGCCACTCTACATATGCAATATTCGGAAATACAATTTCCATATAGACAAATATCTTGTTCCACTGTAGAGTTAGACAGATGTATGGCCCTAATATAGCTTTTTATTGAAACATAGGATAAATATAATCTACATTTAAAGTTATATTTCCATACATTTGCATTCTTATTCTATTTTATTTTTTTTTTTACACTGGCAAGAAACACTGTATACCCGAAAATATGAATATGAATCTTCAAACCCCAAATACCTTCAACATGATGTAATTTCAGATATTTATGATTATTTGTGGTCAGTTGGAATAAAAAATATTTATTATATTAAAAAGATGACACAACCAGGTGGCTGGTTGGAAGAAAATACGATGTTAAATCCACAATTCACCTCTGTGAAGTTGGTTAACGTAACACCACAAACAGGACAGAAGGTGAGAGCACATAATGCTGTCCTACAACTTTAAGGTTTGGTTACAACATGTCAAATGAGAAGTTGCTGTAGTTTAAATAGACTTTGGGAGAGATTCCTTTCAGTGCTGTTGAAAAATGTATGGTGGGCGATGTTTTTTGAAAAGACTATACTACAGTGAGAAGAGATCAGCTCTGTATGAATCTCCAAGTTGCAACATTAAAAGCACATAAACCTTTTCAGATACAATATCTAAGCTTAAAATCACATTGTGAAAGTCGTGCACTGTAGTGCATTCTGCTCAAGTGTTAACAATAGTTTGGCATCTACCCCTTGCTTTTGTCCCTGCCCCCCCACCCCCAGAAACCAAATTATAAAATCATCGAGAGCATGATGAGATTGCTGCTCGGTTATTAATCTTCAATAAATACATCTTGACCCAGGGATTAAGTGTATGCCCTCTCCACCCCCTTGTCCTCTCCACCCATCGCCCCCCCCCCACCCCAACACACCACCCTCACTCATCTCTCCAGAGATGCTTTGACATGAATTATGAAAAAAAAAAAAGAAAACAACAGCCAAGGGTTGAGGGAGAGAGGGGCTGGAACAAATGTTCCAACTTGGATTGAGTGTTGGCGACTGATGGCGATAACCTTGGGGGGGCCCTCGGGCTGAAGCGGGATTACTTCTTCTCTCTGGGAAAGACAAATAGCATGGCTGGAAACAGTCAAATGGAAACCCAGGCACTCATGTTAAGGATAGGTACAATGAATGACACCATGCTCGCATCTCAGAAATTTAGAAAAATCATATTAAACCTAAAATTACAGCATCAGGAGATATTATTATACCAGCAATTTATTCACATAAAACTAAACTATATACAACTATATATGTAATTAGACATGAAGTGGAAAGATAACCAAAATCAAACTGCAATTATAATGTATATCATCACAAAAAAAAGGAACTCACTATCTACCTATAAACTGTTAAAACCACTATAAACAAATAAAGACATATACATCCATAAACTGTGATGTGTTTAACAGCAGAGGTACACTCCGGTCCTTTATATTGTGGCAGATGTCTTCCTGTTTTGTCAGGCCTAATGAGAGAAGACCTGGCTCTTGCCACATGTTTCTGGCCTCATTGATTACCTGTTGCCCCCCAGATGCAGCACCCAACAGGGATCAGCAGAGGAGGAATAAGGTGAACTCTAAATGGTGGATACAGTTGGAAATTGTAAAAAGAAAACCCCAAATTGGCATTTGGAAAATGTCAAAAGAAATTTGCATTTGGATTTGGAAAATATGCACTTGATTTACTCTGCAAGTGTAAACTGTAATGACATTAAGCAAATGATACACAATATGGGGTTGTATACTATAGTGTGCACCGTGGTGTGAGGTGGGCGCCACAATCTCTCAAAGTATTGCATCATTCATTCATTCATTTTTAAGTTTTTTGAGACAGTTATGACACAGAAAGCTTAAAGAGATGCTTTTGGACATTTTAGACATGATTTGCTTTCTTGCAGAGAGTTAGATGTGAAGATCAATACCACTTTCATGTCTGGCTGTCAAATATGAAGCTACAGCCAGTAGTGTATTAGCTTAGTTTACACTTTAGTTTTTGAATGAAGTAAACATTTCAATCAGGAGAGACTTCGTTGCAGATATGCAAAGATTTATTGTACGAATGCATGATATGACATGTACAGTCTTTGGAGATTAGACTCCATCATTATTAAATGATATATAATTAGGGGGTTAGAAGGCCAGAAGCTGATCCCCCGATGGAGTCTAGACACTGATGGCGGTGTGAGGAACCCAAATACCGAACCAAGGAGCCGACGCAGTCTGGTCGAGGGAGGAACCAGGAGCCATGCAGGATGAAGGCCGGAGGAGCAAGGGGAGGAGGAGGGTTGTGTTCTTAGCCTGAAATGACAACTGAGCAGCAGAGAGAGACAGGTTTAAAACAGGGGTGTCGTGCTGTGATTGGCTTGAGAAATTCAGGGCCTCATCTGATTGGTTAGCTAAACGTGAGCGCCTCTAACATCTGTTCAGTTTTAGAAGAGAGAGAAACGTGATTAAGTTTAGAAGTCTTCCTGCCAGAATTTTCGCTGAGCTCCATTAGAGGTGCTTGTCAGCTCAGTTACAGTTCAAGACATTTCTGATTATTATTTCTATTTTCTTCAATGCCTTATTAGGAAAGGCACTGAAAAGCCGTTGCCTATAAGTAGTAGATGCACTTGATAAATTATGTCTTGCCAGATGCCGTGTTCAACTCTGATTGGCTCTACATTATGCTCATCAAATTAACTTTCTGATCAAACAGCAGCTACAGAGGCCGACCTGAAGCTACTAAGAGATTCAGTTCCAGTAGATTTAAGATTTTCACCTCAGGTAGAATACTAATATTGCTTGTTTGTTGATGGCTGATGATAGGTTGCTAGATTACAGGTATGCAAAGGTACATATGGTGAAATGATACATATTGAGATACAATGGATGTGCTTTTGTCTGAAAACAGCCAACTGGAGAACAACACTCAATATCCTGCCCTCTTTCCACTATGAAGCAATATTCAAAATAAAATGCTAACAAGCAATCATGCAAGGCTTACCCTCCTCGTCTCCCCTCCCCTCCCTCCATTTTTATGCAGGCAACAAAAGTGAGCCACGAGTACTTCAGCTAGCCTTTGCCACGTCAACAGCTGGCTTCAAAAACAACAATTATACTAAGTGATTTATTGCCTCCTTCAGCCAGAGATCAGAGCAGACTCTGTACCAGGAAGACCCTCTTTGATGGTCACTGTCAAGCAGTGCATTGCTGGTTGGATTCTTTGTTTGGAGCAATGATCGTGTGTGTGTTTCTCCAAATACTAGTCTGTTTTTTGGGTTTTCCGACTTTTGGATGCAGGAATTCTATGTCTCCCATCCCTCTCTGACTCCACCCCTACCCTCTGTGTCACTGAGTGGTGACAGCTGAGCAATGGCCTCTCCCTGGCGTAGCGATAATTGAAAAGCGTGATGGCTGGCTGCTGGTATAGCGACCATCTGTGAGCCTGAGTGGTTTGGTGAGTGTTGCGTTTGTGGGCGGGAAGGTCGAGGGTTCTGTGAGAGCCAGACAGCCTCCCGTGGGGAGCTGTTAACACCTCGTAGATGCCGAAAGGCCTCAAGATGGCCCTTCGCAGAGCCAAGGCTCCTAATAAGAAAAAGGGTGATTATCCCACTGTGAGGCAAATATAAACACGTGCTGTTATGAATTCCTGACAACAGTTATAAGGCGGCAAAATCCAGCAAAAAATATGGTTAAGGCATCAGTATTTAAAATTGTTCATAGAATGTCTGCCAGCGCCTGTACACACACAGGTTGTCCACACAGCAACCGGCTAAATCATTGCTTTTATATTGTACCTGGGAATTTGATTGCGATAAACCAACAGAATTGTAGAAGCAAGATTTATCACCTATAAAAAAACAATTAATGCTGAAATGATTACTCAATTATTCAGTTGAACCATGGAAAATTAATTAAATCCAGATTGAATAATCATTTTTTTCAGTCGTTTATCAAAACAACTTCAAAATGCAAAATAGTTTTCCGTTATTAAAGATTGAGTGTTTTTTTAAATGGTCAAAATAAGTAAACAATTTCATCATTAGAAACAAATGAATATATATATATATTTTACTGTTATTGATGAATAAGATAGACAGGATAATAATTGTTAGAATTATGTAAACTTTCCATGTCATTTGGTAAATATCACTGGGTTCAGATACAGCTCAAATGAAACCATTGTTAATGATGAGCAAACATGCTATCTGAAAATCAGTATGCTTCTCATGTCCCACTCCGCGGTTAATGCCTGTATGAAGTGCTTTGAAGATTGCATAAAAAATGACAAACATCTAAATGCCAGCAGTGAGAAGAAGCGCTGAGTGATACATTAACCAATACATTTCAAATATGAATGCTCCTGAATGCATTTCAGTCAACCATTGCAGACAGATTACCAGATATTGCATTCCCGTCTAAGAATGAAATGAAGAGATAATTATGTGGCCGGCGGGTAATGGAGAGGTGGAGCCGTGATAGATTTGATTAAAGTTGTCAGTAAACGCTAATGACCGTGTTGATTAGTTAGATTGCTTTAATGCGGCTGCTGCCGTTAATCTACAGCATAAACAAAAGTATCCTGTGTTTGCAGTTTGTTTGCCTCTATGTGTGCACCATCATGGAGACACTCCGTTTTGTATTTTCCTTTTTTAAACTTTCCAGTCATTTACATTCAATTTAAAGCAGCTTTTATACATAGTTTTTTTGTTATTAGGAAATTAACTATTGCAGACAAAAAAAAAACTATTATCGGATCATTTTTCATAAAAACAAAAACTCAAATCATCTTCTATGTGTGACTAATCGTCCTTCCCTCTTAGTTTTCCCAGCACCTTTTTTCTTTACCATATCTGCCTCTATACAACCACAAAACCCTAACCACTGCAGGATCTTATTCATTAACACATTGTCTTAATTGATTGATATCTGTAGCACAGATAATCCACTGCGCTCCTCCTCTCTTCTCTCCCCCGTATCCCTCCCCTCCTAGGTCCCAAAATGTAACGCTGCTTCCATGCATTTGCGCATGCACACACACACACACACACACACACACACACACACACACACACACACACACACACACACACACACACACACACACACACAAAAACGCACCACGCGGCCTCCCCTCCGTTGCTGCTCCATTAGGTCTGAATTGTAGCTGTGATGTGTGGGACCCAAGGGAGGTGTTATTGTCAGACCTGATTTACTCACCACCATCTGACATGGGGCTGGGGTGTGTGTGTGTGTGTGTGTGTGTGTGTGTGTGTGTGTGTGTGTGTGTGTGTGTGTGTGTGTGTGTGTGTGTGTGTGTGTGTGTGTGTGTGTGTGCGTGCGTGCGTGCGTGCGTGTGTGCGTGCGTGCGTGTGTGTACGTGTGTGTATGCATGCATGTGGAGACAAACAGGCTTGCTGCCAGACTAAGAGTCCTTTACAGAAAGGACAGTCAAAAGCAACAGTTTAACAGTAGCTGCAAAGAAATAGGAAACCTTAACAGTCATTGGGATATGAATTTATATTTCATGATTTACACCTTGTAGTTTATAGATTGTGGCCTTAAATATTGAGGCCTGGTCTTTAGAATGATATGCTTATATAATTTATTTAGTTATCCACATATTCTTAAAGCATTTAGAGATTAAATCGCTTTAATAAAAAGGTCTATCTCTGAAATTGCATGGTAGATATTTATTGCTAATCCAATCACAAACTTGTCCCAGTGAGGACCAATCAAAATCTTCTTTTCATCAGAGGCGTTGCTAATGTCTTCTGCACATATACTAGCTTTCAATTATCTTCGTACATGCCATAGTATTAGATACAAGATAACTGATAGCGTTGCATTTCGTATCTCTCAGCTTCCTCATCTCCGGCAGCTTTACACTTCATCACCAGGAAGGAGAGTTTTTTTTTCTCACATAGTTTTCCCACCATTTACTAAATTATTGTGAAGCTCCCTTTGTTGACACTAAAACCCACCCAAAACTCCTTTTCTCACCTTCTGTCAGTCTTATACAACCCATCTGACAAATTGCATATCCAATTTAATTTAATTCTTTACTCAGAAAATGGTGGATTTCCAACTCAATCTGAAAGAGTGGGTGGGATAATCCCAGGTATTTGCTTAAAGAGTTCAGCCCATGGTCACCAAAATCTCACACCTGCTGTGTGACAGAGTTTGCCCACTGTGGTTTTTAGAAATGCCATGCAGTCAACAAATTCAAAGATGTGCAAGTGCATGTAGCTTCAGTATAGGTGGCCTGTTGCTTGACTGGTAAACTTAATTGAGCTAAACAGAAACACAGCTTGGACATTTGAGCCAAGAACTTCCTGTTTGCTTTGAGTCTGCAACAACTCAGCCTGTCTAATCCCAAATACAAACAGTTTAGTAAACTGACCAATGCAGATATTCAGGAGATTAACACAGCCTTTGACACTTCACTCTCACACCCTTACTGTCTTTGCCAAACTCTCTTTGGCTCAAGTTACACACCTGTCGCTTTTGTGAGGCAACAATGATACCTGCCACTCAGCTGGAAGGATTCAGCTGGATATCCTGTCTGGTGTTCCTTTTCTTGTCTGAGATGCAGAGCAGGCAGCCATTATTGGTGGAGGAAGTTGAGGGTTGCACTCCAAAACAAAAGGTTTGAGGACAGCTGGCTATCACCTTCATGCATGTCATACTTTGCAGATCTGCAGAAAAAGATGCACAGTCATGCAGACGGACATTCATGCATATAGTAACACAATAAGCACACAACAGTATTTACTCTGACTGCTTTGTCTCAAATGTCTTACTTAAGTAAAAGTACCATCAGCAAATATACTCCCAATAAAGTATCAAAAGTAAAAATTATCATGATGCAAACGTGTTAATAGGTGATGCATTTTAATGTTGCTGGAATATGCAGCATATGTAAAATCTTAATCTACAAAGTAACTTGTAACTATAGCAGATAAATGTAGCGAGTACAACAAAAGTACATCATTTCCCCCAGAAATGCAGTACGCTTATATAGCATACAATGAAAATACTTACTGTAAGTAAAGCACAAGCAGGATACTTTAAAAGAGTACTTTAATGTACTTGAGTAAATGTTCTTAGTTACTTTCCACTTCTGGTTGTCCAAAAAAAAAAAAAAATGGATTCCCACAAACTTGGCTTTTTAGGAACAAATAAATAAAAAAATAAATTTTACAATATATCACTTGATTATCTCCTACAATCATGCAAGCCTTTCATATCACATAACACACACACACACACACACACACACACACACACACACACACACACACACACACTTACCTACACATATACTGTTTAATCTACTTAATTGCACCTGACTTTGAATAACTAAACAAATGAGGAAATTCACAAGGGGCACTTGATCCCTTCTCAGCTAATGGATTGGAGATTCCTTTCCCATAGGGGCATTTGGGCAAACAAGACCCAGTAATCTCTGAATTGATGAGTTGACTCTCTGTCTGCATCAAATTTCTCCACTAAAGAGCTGTTGAACCCCTGATACAGTGTTGGTAGTTAGCCAGACACTCAATTTGCAGACACAGGCAAAACTATGGGCTTGCTCTGGTTTCACTATCAGCACTGTAATATGCTATAGATTTGCAAGATTAATGCAACCGAGGATAGATGCTTCATGTACGATTAATGACAAATGTCAAGGATGATTCTACATGGCTCTTGACTCTTGGCTTTGACAAGATATTTTCTAATTGTACAAATTACTTTGAAATGTATCATAGTTTTTTAACCACTGTCCACAATCATTTTTAAGACCACTCATTAGATTATTTTGTCTCATATGATGCACAATGTTGTAGTCCAGCCAAAAAAGATGGAACTCCTTTGTTGATTTAGGTGACAAATTTATTAAAGTCCTGTCATTTAATCAGGAATCATCATCATTGTCATCATTACCAGAGGGAATAAATAAGACATAAAACATTTTCCACATAAACAAACATATACATCAAACCCCGAGTGCTACAGCAAGTTCTTCCTTGGGGTTGTTTTCGGTAGAACAAATCGAACAAGATACATCTGAGAACACACAAATGCATAGAAGTAATTGGACCCCTAGGTACCATTTAAGACAACATCTACATTTTGCCTATATCCCTGTTTAAGAATGTACAAAGTCCTCATATCTGGGTTCCTATTTGTGTCCAGGAAGGGGTTTGTATAAAAATAAAGTCTCCACAATGATAACCATTATATATATATATATATATATATATATATATATATATATACAGTATATATATATAGACATTTGGCAACAACCAGACATTTAAAGACTCTGAACGTTGAGCTGAATTCTGCACATGAACACAGTGTAGAAAACAACGAGATGAGAATAAAGAGGGAAAGTTGGTGCAAATCTGAATAATCAAGTGAGTCTCATTGTTTAGAGAAAGCTTATAGTGGTATCTGAAAATGAATATTTTGACAGATGTCTTGCTTTACATATGGTTTAACTACTGAGGGGCAGTTGTTAGGCCAAGTGCTGTAAATGAAGGACATTTTTTTCTCCTTCCTTCCTTCCATCCTGATCCCAGATATTGAATGGACCTGTTAATCAGATGTTTGAGAGATCCAAGGTCAGTCTAGTCCTTTGCACAATCACTGTCCTGTGTGACTTTTTTCCAATTCCTAAAATCCAAAAGAAGACACAGAAACCCAAAGAAAAAAAGTCAAATTTCTAGTCGTTGACCAATCAAAACTGCCCGTGGTCCACTTCATCTAACCAGGAGGCAGGACTGGCAGGGAAGTCAGGGTATCCTCCGCTGCTGCCAGTCGATAGGTCCGAGCTGGGGCCGTTGGCGGCCCCCATGGAGACCCTCACGGCAGGGTTGATCCCAGGCCCACTGCCCTGGGTCATGATAGAAAGGCCGGAGTCGGGGTAGACCAAGCTAGAGATGAGAGGCTGGTGTCTGGGCAGCGCCTGAAGCGACCCCGGCGACTGAGGAAGGCCGTAGGGGCTGTTGGAGCGGATGTCGTGGAACTGGTCTTGGGAGGGGAGGACGCCATGCTCTAGGGGGAAGGAGCTGTGGTTATTGCCCCCCTGGCGGCCCCCAATGGCTGGGGAGGACTCACTCAGGCTGCTGTAGATGCCGTTAGTGAGGCCAAGCTCTGACATTGGTGGTTCATCTGTGTAACAAGGACAAGAAGACAAATGTAAAAAATTGTTATTCTGATTGGATCGCAATTACTAAAACTGAAATATTCCACAATGAAAACATGAATTTATTGTATATTTCTTCAGCATCTTTTTTCTTTCAAATAAACCGTCTAAACTTATTGTCCCTTTAGCGACTGAGCTAACATGCTTGCTTCGCTGGCTTGGATAGCTTTATCCCCTCCTCAATAACTCTTTTTATTAAATGAAATAATGTACAAATCCATGAACAAAAATGCCAGGGTGGGGTAAACGGTATAGTACAGGAACAATAGAAATAAGTTTGGCAAGCTTTTGTGATTGCATAGCGCTAACATGTTCCCTGCTGGCAAGTTGGCTCGCCAGCTACAGTATTTAGCCAGCTATACATCCATGAATAACTCTATGAGAAGTCACTATGTCACCCAGCTTCTAGAACCACAAACGCAAGGAAATGGCAAAGTACAAAACACTTAAATTTCTCTTCGAGATTATTAACCATTTCAGCTAATTAACAATGAATTATCTGGAACAATAGTAAATATGTTTTTGCATTAGAAGGTAAAACTCCTGGCAATGACATGCCTAAATAAAGTAAGGCACTACTGGCAGTCATTTTAACATGTCCCCGTAGAAAAAGCATATGTATATATGTATATAAAAGGGTCCTGGTACTGTGTATGCAATGCTTGAATCCAACATGTGCTTTTCCTATGACAAGTCAAAATGTCGCCTATGAAAAATGCCTACTCTATTTATTTAGTGTGGTTGACTCTGTACCTGTAAAGGACACCTCGGCGTCACTGTCCAAGCCCTCCTCCTGGATGCTGTCCTTGTCTGATTTGGAGCTTCCTCGTGACCTCTTCATGTTGCGGAAGTATTGCCCCCACCTCTGCCGACCGGCGTCTTTCTTCAGCCTTTTCTCTTTAGCTCGCCTGTTCTGAAACCAAACCTGAAGGAGAAAAAAATGAGATGTCTTATTTGACAATGGCTTTGGTGACATTTTAATTGTTTAGCACAAGAGAAATTAGGCTTGAGTATAAAATAATAAGAAGAAAAACATATTTTTGTCGCCTTAACTTGTTCTTTATTTTGTAAACTACAGACAAATACACCTTTGAGACAGCAAAATTAAACAAAATGCTTTCTGACACAATTTACATTCATTCACCTAATTTACATAATTCTCTCAGTCTGGAGAACCATAACTATACAAATAACCCTCAATGTTTTTAGTCATCATGCCCCCATACACAAGTCAAAGTCATCTACATCCAAAGTCCTCTGCATGCTCTTTCAATGATGCGCATATTATGCTTTAAAACATTGAAAGACGAAATTAATTTTCAAGGACTGTCTGGACCCGGCTTCGCACCTTTGTGAGTCCAAGTGGAAGAGTGAAACAGTGACACTGAACTGTAATCCTGGGACCAGCGTCCCCCACACCAGATTTATCACGCATTTAATTAACTTCACGAGAGCTACAAGTTGTCCTCACCCCGGGAGCAGACAGGTTAGCAATAAATTATTCAACTTTAAGTTTTCTTTATCCACTCTTGATCTGATCTATAAACTTTAGCTTTAGAAAACACCAACGCAACATAGTCATAAACTTCAACAGCGTTTAACCTGACTGCTTGCAAATGTCTATGATTTCTGATACAAAATGAAGAAAGGCCCCATTTCTTATTAATCTTTATCTTACGCAGAAATTTAATTAATTTCAGTCACAGGCACAAAAAGCAGTTTTACATTCACCTTAATGGTATTCCGCCCTAAGTGAACCCTCTTCACCCCTTCCCTTTCACTGAATAATGAGGAGCATTTTAGTGGCTTCCGTCTCTACTTTTGTCCTTGCAAATAAAACAATATATATGACCACCACCTAGCAACCGGCGTGAGGCTCCTCAGCGGCAGACAATATGCGAGGGGCCCTCTTAGCATTGTTAACGAGCTTGCACTTAAACCATGCTGACTTTCATGTGGACTTCATTTTACCCCATCTAGCCGTAAATCCCCCCCCCCCCCCCCCCCAACACACACACACACACACACACACACACACACACACACACACTTATTCGGACAGTAGGCTTGTGCCAGTTCAGCCACGATTGTCCCTTGATAATGAAGCCAGGACACTAATGGAATAGCTCTTAATGGATAATAATATACTTTACCTGCACAACCCGCATATCCAGGCCCGTCTCTGATGATAGCTGCTCCCGGACATGTCGGGCAGGTTTGGGAGAGTTATTGTAAGCGTTCTTCAGCGTTTCCAGCTGTTTAGCAGTGATGGTTGTTCGTGGCCTTTTTGCAGTCGAGTCTGCTTCTGAAAAATTAATAGACAACACACAATGTAAGCCAATGCTTGACAGTTATTCTGCTTCAAAGCTATCCATTTAAAAAAAAAAAGGTTCCAGGCCTGACGTCTCAGGAAAAATAGTTTAATTTTGTAATAATTAAATTAACAAGAAAATAAAAGACAACTTAGAGAATGAACAAACATAGTCTAATGATTCCAATTGCTATTATACTTGTACAGTTTTTCAATTCATTGCTGTCTCTTACACTATAATGCAAAAAAAATTATGATAATAAAAATATAACTTTCAACTTCCTTTATGTGGATGTATTTTGGGTCAGTAACATGAAATCCTTTGATAGAAACACAAATTCACAACAACCAATAGCATAAAACAAACTTGTATAATATACAACTTTCTAATTTGCCATAAATGGATACATTCTCCTCTGTCTATAAAGCAAAACCTGGCATCCTGTGCATAATTGCATCTTGTCTGCACATCTGTTGGCCAGCACAGCAAAATACAAAACCATCATCCAAATGGATGCTGTCCAAGTAATTGCGCCCTCTCATTAGTAAAATAAACGTGTGTGTTTTTAGTGAAAACTTGCGTTAACTCGCTGCATAAATCAACACTTGGTGCTGGGCAGTAAATTCAAACAAACAGATGGGGAGATAAAACTTGACCATGCCCAGTCTGCCCTATCAGGAACAGAGCCTGCTGGGAAGTTAATGTGGCCTTGGTTGATATAATCAGGGTATATAATTAAAATATTTTTGTGCTTATAAAAAGTGTTGGGGGGATATCTTAAAGTGATATTAACTATTTCCTGACAACACATGTTAAAGTGTATGCAAATCAACTATTTTACAAATCAACTATTTTAAAGCAATACGTTTCGGCTGGTGTATAGCAATAATCATGCCTAGTTGTAAAAGTCCATATGATTGTTAATTATTACTTGTCATTGGACAACAAATTACCTAAATACTGTAGGTAGGTCTTTGTTTTTGGTAATAACACGTTTTTGATAATATGGCTTGATTGAACTTTTTATAACTTGTTTGTTAACACGTTGTTAAAGTAGGCTATTATTAACAAAATATTAATATGAGTTCTTTTGAGGTAAATAAAATACTGTTGTTAAGCGTTATTGTTCTGATGACTTTTCAATGGCGTCACTTGAAATTGTAAAAATGCAAATTTGTTTTTCATCATACATGAAATACATGAAAATTCTCTCTTTCAGATTTATTTGCGGCTAACTAATACACAAGCATAAAAGCAGGAAACTACAGAGTGAATTTACTGCAAATAAAATTTCCAGAAAATACTAACTATTATATGCCTTTTTAATTTAACTCATTTTAATTTGTTATAGCTGAAGTTTTTGCAACTATAACATAATTAAACAAACAAACATAATAGTGTTTATCTCTCTAAAACACACACACACACACACACACACACACACACACACACACACACACACACACACACACACACACACACCTCTCCTGTCTCTACTACAATTATAAGAGTTATTGAAAGCTGATTCCTTCAAGGCGCAGAGTGCAAGTGGAAGCCTCGAGGCCTTCACTTTACGCAGTTTGCGATCGATTGGGTTGCGGGGCAACGACGCAATTAGCACAGGTGGGTCACAGTTTATGGGTGACCTCATTGTTACGTCAACGCACAACTCAAAGCAGGTACTGTAAAAACAATTCTGCAGACAAACGCGTCATATAAGATTCAGAGTTAGCTCTGCAGATGACGCGATGTTCAGGCCAATAAGAGAAATGTAGAGCCAGTCATTTTGCAGCTCACCTCTCTGTTTGGCGGTCTCGTAGTCGGCCTTACACACCAGCCTGCTGTCCTCCATCAGATAGTACTCGTCACCTGTGGCCAGTTGCCTCTTGCACACGATACAGGCAAAACAGTGCAGGTGGTAGACAAATTCCTGCGCTCTCCTCACCACCTGTGTGGGCGGTATCCCCTGCTGACAGGCTGCGCATTTGGTCCCGAATCTCCTTTTGGGAAATCAGACGGTTTCCATCAATACATAATAACTTTCTAAACAACATTCTATAATTTTAAGTAACAGATATAGCCTAGGCTACAGAAAATTAAAAAAAAAAAACAATATTTGAAATGGCCTTGAGGTACGTTTTTGAAAGCTACTCACTTGAAGAAATCCTCTTTGCAGTAGACGCTGTCGCCCCTGCTGAAGCACTTCTCCGACAGTTGCGCCTGGCAGTCGCTGCATTTCAGGCACTTGCTGTGCCAGTGGCGATCCAGCACTTTGAGGATAAAGCGGTCCACGATGTGTTGACTGCAGCCTGCACATACTGGGATTTCTGCAGGAGACATTATGGAATGACTTCAGTTTAAGACAATTCAGTCTGTTAAATGGCGTGGAGGAAACATTGTCACACGCGCCGAATAACAACCGAACCTGCTCATTGTGTTAAATATGTGCACACGTAATACGTATTTATCTGTTAATGTGCTACACACGTTAACTTATACAAGAAAGTCATACCTCATAGCTGAAACAAAGCTCAGCAGCGTGAATAACGTGTACGTCGAGACAATGATTCACTTTTTTAATCCTTTTTTTTTCTCTCTCTATGTTTGTATTTTATATGTTAGATAGTAGCCGTTTTGGTCGTTTTTTATGATCTTTAAAATAAAAGCATATACTGTATATAGCAAATTATATTAACATGTATTTCACAAATAGCCTGTAAAATCTTTTCAACCTTCGCCATGTATTTACTCTTTTTGTTTTACATAACCCAGAATCAATGTAGCCTTCCACCCAAATGTAATATGACTAAATATCAGATAAACATAATTACATTGCACAGTATAAACACACAAATAAACAATAAAAAAGAGTAAGTAAAGAAATGGCAGTGGTGTATGGAAGCGTACATGGGCCTATTAGTCAGTAGGCTACATTACAGTACAGACTTTTATATTAGGAAATCCAGTTTCTAATATAACTTACATTCGGCTTTTGTTCCATATGGTCGAGAAAGGAAAACCCAAGGCCATTATCCAAACTCAATCACTTAATCACCACATGCCTGAAATATTTAACCTAGATAATAAATAATGAGATTGTTTCTATTTTACATTTCGGAGGTAGCCCTTTTCCTTAGTGTGGAAAAAAGGGTTTCATCGGCTCGAAATCAGATTTAGAGAGAGGCTCTTTCATACATTTAAGTAAAACGACTTGAAACCACTAGTGTATTTAACCTTATAAATCTCACTGATGAATAGATAATAAAATAATTCACATTTCAGAGTGATGAACTTATCAAAACTGTCATAGAAATATTAGAAATAAGTATGGATATCACAGCAAACTGTAGCGACAAACAGACCACCAAACTACTTTTTAAACATTCATGATTTAAATAGACATTTACAAACTTATTCTGCCAATAGATTATACTGAACAGAATTTAATCTAAATCCATATATCCAATTGTGCAGACCGAAGTTTGCAGGATTCTTTAAAAAAAAAAAAAAAAAAAAGACAAAAAGAAAGCTGCAGCATCATCTTGGGAATTAATAGCTCGTTGATCGAATAGTGGTCGGCTGGTTATTATTTTGTCACGCGTAATCATCTTTAACAAGCAGCAGCCACTTTTATGCAGGGTCAATTTCAGCCAGACAGGCCTACAGTGAGGTATTTATTTAACAATGTTCCCTCGAAGCAACGACGACCGATTAAGACAGCAGCTTTCTGAGATAATAAAATATATATATAAAAAAATAAGGACAACTAAAATGCCAAGTAAGACGTTATCCGGCCTCTTTTATTACTAATTAAAAGAGGCTCAACCACTTCATATTCCATCTGTGTAAGGAATCGCATTCCTATTGTTCTAATTCATGAAACATTAATGAACCATTTCTTCTGGCGTCACCAGCGAAGCCCTGCACAAGTTTGGTGCTGGGAGCCACGTCACGAACAGGTGTATCCAGGTCATCATTAATTCAATGCGCTCTGTAAACCTAGAAAGCTGCTGCCTATAGTCTCACGGTGCAAACCAATAAGGTGTCCAAGCAAATTGCTGGCCTTATGGAGCCCACTTGAAATGTTAACAATATAGATGCCTGCAAATCCGAATGGAAATCTCTTGCGTAAATTCCCCATATCTAACTGTGGAGCAGGTGAGGTTCGATGCATCACTCCACGTGTAATAGTGAATACAGAGCGGACGTCTGTCTGTAGTGAATAATAAACATACAAACATTTAACAAAAGTTCATACAACCCTTTTTATGTATAGCCCAGTTTACGCCTTAGCATGTGTGTAGTTTTCTTCAACAAGTACAATGCAAGTCAAATTTATTTCTAAAGCACACTTAAAACAACGTTAGCTGACCAGAGTGCTTTACAACCTTCTGAATCTTTATCACAAAGGTTTATGTCAGACTCGAAAATGCGTAAAAACAATGTCCAAATTAAAACAGTGCGTAAACCAAGTACGCCTTATTTACCCAACAAAACATTGCACTATATGTGACATATAATATTCCGAAATTTGGTCAAAGGTGAAAAACCTGATGCGTAAAAAGATCTGAAGCAACGGAAATGGCACACGTCCTCTGTCGCACCAGCTGTAAAACTGATTCGTGGGACAGGACAATTTGCCCTAAATTAAAACACACAGCACAGCTGTAGCAGCCATCATCCATATACCAGTTATGATAGTACACACTTATTCAACATGGTGGAAACATTATCAACATGCTGCAATTATAGCCACACTGGCATATTTATATGGCATATTTAAAGACGCGAAGGTCCACACAAATGTGTGTAATATGAACAGTGCAAAAACGAATACATTGATTATATGTAGGCTTCCGGTTACCTTTCCGTAGCTCCTCACTGTGCGAGAGCAAAGCAAGGAGCATCTCCGTGTTATTGGGTCCCTCTTTTAGAGACTTGCGCTCACCATGTCCATCCATTGCTCATGATTTACGCTTACATTAATGCAAATCTGTCTTGTTTGTGATCTATTCACACTCACACACCAGGCAAGTGTTGTCAAATTTGTGTATCAGGAGCCCCAATGGCGAAAACGAGCGCGCGACTGTGCAGTGGAGTTTGCTTTTATGCTTCACTGTGTTGAAGCCTGTGCGGGATTACGCTGCGCGCCGTTTCCTGGGCGACAGGGAGATAGATTAACACGCGTTTCAGTGTTGGGTGGTGGTATCGTTACTCGGATACGCGTTACAATATTATAGCCTATATTACTCTCCAAATAATATGAAAAGGATATAGGAAAAAAAAAACTCATTTCTTTTAAAAAGGTTTACCAAACGGAAATCGAAATATAGAAAATAATTTTTTTTCCAACTCTGAAAAAACTTCCTATGAGAGTTAATTTCTGAGAGTTTATATATATATATATATATATATATATATATATATATATATATTGGCTGAGCTGATCATGCAACAGGGAAAGAAAAAGAGAGTGTTCATGCTATTACAGTTTTGCATGCATATGCTACTTTTGAATAGTATATGTCAAATACTCTGCAACCAAGTCTGATAACAGTCTTAATATTGCTTTACCAAGTTTTTGCTTATTATTCTCTTAAGTGTTTTGAGTAAGAAGCCATGCAAGGCATGCGTTTAGACATAACTTTATTACCTAAAATGTTTATGATCCCCTTGCAGACAGGTGCAATGAGCACTTAAAAACAACTAAACGAACTAGATCTACAGCCCAAAAAAATCCACAAAACTGGACATCATAATGTTGTTGATGTATTATGTGAATTGGCCGAAGTCCTTTCTCGCGAGGATTCGCCATGGTAATCCATTTTTAATTCAGATTCCAGTACTGCCCTGCATAAAGGAGAGATTGGGCCCTGAGGGAACACTATACAGTCTTGTTTAGACCCTTGCCTTTTTAATTATTATATTTTTTTTTCAGCAGAATATAAACTATAAAATAAAATAAAAACTAACAATAGCAGTGAAATAGGAATTCTTTCTCTCAAATAATCGCTCTTTTTTTTTCTTTTTACAAACGTGCTATATTTTCACCCTTGGATGAAGATAAAAAAAAAAAATCACTATTTTGTTCGTCGCTATTATTATTATAATTACTATTGTTATTCTTGGACAGCAGTTCATCTTTTACGAATTTAATATATTTCCTTTGAATCAAGCTTTGATTCGGATCAGATATTAAATAAGTAATATTAAATATCACACACACACACACACACACACACACACACACACACACACAATCTCCATCTCCTGTGCGTTGAGTGCTCAAAGACAAGTGTTTATTTAGGGGACAGATTGGCTGTTCAATAACATGTTGATCGGGCCAACACCCCAATGAATTTTATTGACACTGATCTTTGGCACAAAAGAGCGCCTGGGGAAATCACGGGTAGTGCCACAGCCCTGTGCCGCTGATGAATCCAAAATCAATGTCCTATTTGCCTGCATTTTTGAAGTATATGAAAGACGTTTAGGAGAAAGGTGCGGGGTTCATGGGTGCCCCTCTTACTTTTCAGCTTTGTAATAATTTTTATGTCATATTGATCGCTCATTTTTGAGGGGGTGAACCCGACAGTAATGTGCCAACAAAGCGATAAAATGACTATCAGAGTAATGGTCAGTCAGTAAGAGAAAGTCGCAAGATGATCAAGTAAATTCACGTTTTTGTTTTTTTGCGTGAATTTGTAAATTTAGTTTAAATGAATTTGGGTGACCTGAATCAAATGGTATTTCTAGAGTTTCAGTCTCCATAATTTCACACACAACCACACACCACATGTATTCAAAATAAAATGAAAATATAGGCTAGTTTTTTGTTGCCTTAGACACAAGGAATGCAGCTTTACAATAACACTAAAGCTCATTCCAGAAACAGGCCGCACTAAAAAAAAAGCATGCGTTTCCCTATCTTTGGGTGCCACTAAATATTTGTACATACCACTAATAATTTAGCTCTCATCAGGAAGATGAGATGAAGATGAATCCGACCACTACTACTACATCATCACCTCCACTGGCAACCTCAGGTGTCCCACCTGTCAGGGCAGGAATGGGACACCTGTTGAGCATTTTGTATCGGTGGACTGCGGGAGGGAGCAGCTCTGCGCCTACTGGCAGTCTGTCTACAGCAGAGAGGCTGCTGTCGCCACAGTAGGTCCGGTGATCTCTCCATATCCGCTCCCGTTACAACCGCACGCGGCGGTGTGAAATGACAGCATGCGCATAACATCTGTTCGTGTGATTCTCCAACAATGAAGGCTCATTACAAATTCATAACGTCTCTCACACGCAGCGCAAAGGAAGCGCCTCTAAACAGTAGACATCAACGTGGGTCGGTGAATAACAGAAGGTTTTCTGCAACCGTTTGCATCTGTATTCCACTTTTTAATGTCTACGTCGTACCCTGTTTGGGCGCATCTAACCCTCACATTACCAAAACACAACATTTGAAAGTCATGGTCTTTGCTTTTCACAATACAAATAAAAACGGTTTACAAGGTCCATTTCACGCTTGTCAGAGTTCACTCAGTAAAACAAGAGCCGCGTTCAGTCCTGCTGTGCTCATTTGCTGTATTATCCTCTATTTCACGCCTAATTGTAACTCATTAACTGACCCCAGGGCATCAATTAAACCTCAGAACTGTCTGTATCTGACCCCAAAACCAAATCTTAAGCATAGGCACAGTGCAATTAGTTAAAATGGGCTCTTACCTTGGCCTGAACTGTACCGGGAGAAGTTTCCGGTGTTTTGACAGCTTGACCCCGGGTGTTCAAGCAACATTTTTAAGATGTTCCGATCTTCCAACGGAAGAAAGCAGCGCCGAAACGCCTGTGACTCTTTAAAAAAAAGAAAAAAAAAGCCTAACGAGCTACTGAGTATGGACGATGGATTCAAAACCGCACTTTCCTGGAGATTTATCCTCTCGAGAGTGAGTTAAGCTCTGTTCGATGGCAGCTTGATTTCTGACAAATGTTAAAAATGACGCCAGTCGAACTTTCTCCTTTCGTTAGCCACCGGGGATGGAAACTTTGAATATTCATCAAGTTGCTCTTGGATTCTGTGTTGATAAGCTCGAGCTGCGCTGGAGACGAGGGACGGGTGGCTGTGGAAAAGTGTCCTTTACCACTGACCATTAGCAGCGTCAGCTGACCTGACTGTGAGCCCGGCAGCCTGCGGCTTTACTAAAGTACTGAAGTAACCGGCGGTCAGCTCTGCCTCTGTCCAGGGTGCTGAAAAGGGGAGTTTCTCTAACCACGCTGGAGGCTTGTGTGCTTCCACACACACACACACACACACACACACACACACACACACACACACGCCTCCCCTCTTTCTCCTTATCAATGTTGTGGTGCACGTGTCTGTCTTTCAAAGTGCACAATGGGGCAATTGGGTGGCAATTGGGTACTGCTCGGGACATTGTTATCATGCGTTTCCATCGTTGTCTGGTTAAACTTAGACCGCATCGCATTAGTGATACAAGTGGACGGAGCGTACATACCGTTAGCTTATGGTGTACGGTTATGTTATACTGGAATACCAGAAAGTACGTGCACATCTTTACTGCTGGGATTAGTTTAGACACGTAGTTTTCAACACTGTTTTAAATAAAAAATACTTTTGATTGAAAAATATTACCCAAAGTACGGGATATTATGGTTATGGTTAATAGGTATAAGTGGAGATTAATGCAGTCCATTAGTAGGCTAACACCTTTCTTACTAAAAAAAAAAAAATCCCTAATTTATGCTTTCCTGTAAGATTTCAATTCAGGCGCTTGCGCAGAGCTGCGCGGCTATTTGGCTCAGTGCCATTCCTCATGCCTTTGACACTGTGCCAATTACCACCACAACGCACAAAACTCTTCTGACGTAGTCCTACAGCTTTGATTCAATTTTACTCGCCCAGCATGCCAGCCCACAAGTGGTGTAAGCCCATTAGACCTATGCTGTTCATTAGTCCACTCAGGGCAATTAGCCTGACAAACTTGGAAAGAAATCAACATTTTTTTTTTTCTTCTCATTATACCTCACTGACTTTACACTCACTCTCCCTCCATCCTACATTCACATGATGTAGAGATTTTAAAAACAATATCTAGAGGATGTTTGTTTTTATGGATGAGAAGCACATTTTGGGTGTTTTCATGGGCAGTAATCTCTGGTCAACAAGTCAGTGTGGATCTTTATGCAGATTAAGGGAGAACTGTTTGTAAATCTGGAAGGAGCTGTACACAGTAACCTAAAACCAATGCAGCGTCAAAGGAGCTTAGACTACAAGCACAACAACAGGCCTGCTTTGCTTTTCCTTTTATCCACTGTGAGTCTTTACTATTCCACTGGAACACGTATGCACGTTTGAAACCTTTCAAAATAGGATCTCAAATGACACTGTTACTAATAAAAGTAAATTCATAATCTATGACAAAATCATTTTACCTCTATTATTTTGATAACATGTAACAACAAAATTATTGCTTATATCACTAAGTTACTGTATGTTAAATAAATAATTTGAGGGATAAACTGAGCAAAAAACAGCAATAGAAATTATAAATTGTGTGAAAGACTAAGCTGAGACTGTCACTTTTTTAAAGGCTTTTTCTGGTACAGTATTCTTGGCTCCCTCGAATGAATATCACGATGAGCCAACCCTGAAAACATGCCGAAGCTTTTATCCTGATTTTGTTGTCTTCTGTGGAACCTAGAGCATCATCACAGAAAAATGGTAAAGTGTTAACACACCTGGGTCCTACTTGAGAAAGCAGATGCAATCAGGCATTAAGGGTCCTCCATAAAGACTTTGCTCTTTGCACCTATTAGAACTTTTGGCCTTGAATATGGTTCAACAGGCTCACAAGTGGATGACAAGCCTCGGCCCTTAAGGAGTACTTGAAAAGAACAAACAGTATACTGCACATGAAACCTCTGTTACCTGAAAAGAGAATTGAATAGTTAGTAATAGAAAAATAAGACATGTGAGTGAACGTCTACTATGAATGGCTACTGTCTGATCCAAACTAAATTTTAATAAAAAGAAAAATCCCCATTCACTTGGGGGATTGCTAATACTTAAATCAATATATAATTGAATGGTATATTTTTGTCTTTAACATTCTATAAAATATGTTTAGCCAAATTATTTCTTTTGGCAGCCATGTATAATGTAGTTAAAGAAGCTAAGAGATATGAGAGGATTTATTGTCATTTATCTATACAGAGTGCAGTACTGAACATAGAGGAACGAAATTGTGTTTCCCCGGTCCCAGTGCAAAAACAAAAGAATGGACGAATAAGCTTACAGTAAGGTGCAAACAACAAGATAGGAAAACAGGCACATAACAAGATACAAGACAAGGTACAGACATATAGTGCAATAACAAACATGTAGTGCAATATTAGAAAAATATAAATACAGGAAGTGTAAGTAAACAAACATAAAGTGTTAAAACAAATAGTGTAAAGAGATACAACTACTAATGAAAGTATCTAGTTTTGACAGTGATTTACAAAATAGATAATGTTAACATTTACTGAAAAATGACCAAAATTGGACAGATAACGGTTTTCTAGAAGAGAAAACATCAAAGGCCTTATGTTAATGACAAAAAATTTGGATAGAAGAATGAAACATTTTGAGAATAAACTTCTATAATCTACTGCCTATATCTCTCAAGGGTGATTCATCAGATTTTAACAGAAATCTTTTAAAATGTGTAGTTCGACTGTCAATGTGCGGCCTATTATGTATTTACATGCACATATTGGAGCACATTACTTTGTTTCTACTTGCCATTTTACATGCTTGTGTATGTCCTCAAGTGCCTCTGTGTGCTGTGCTGTCCTGAACTGTGCACATACGTATATGTGCATATACATGCCATGTGTGTGTAACTGCCTTTGGACAGCTAAGTTGGGTGACTGAGTGTTACCGCGGGGGGTCCATGTGCACCCATGCCACCCCTCTGACACCAGGCTGCCATTGTGCTCCTGTCATGATCAATCATGTCCTCCAAAGACTGGCCTTGTTCAGGAGGGAGGGGGCCAATCACACGCCTCATTACCCAGGCTTGGTTACTCCTAAGCGGAATAGTCCCAGGACACCTCAGCCTGTTGCTGTCTGGAGAGAAAAAGGAAGAGAGGAAGTGTGTGTGAAGGAGTGAGAGAGAGGGAAAATAAGATAGAGAAAGAAATAGTTAGCAAAAGGATGTCAAAGATGGCAGGAGAATGACTTCTGAATCTGAAATTAACAAGCCTTGACAGTGAACATGCAATATAACAGGGGTTGAAGGAAAAAACTTGTTAACATTAATTAGATGTTGTATGAATTTTTAGATAGTTCTGAATCAACTGCTGCTAGAGAGATATGTCAACAAATTTATTAGAACTGGAAAACTTTAAGGAAACTAATATTTTTGCAGGAAGAAGTTGCTGACCCAAAGAATATTTCTAGATATTGCAAACCCAACCACAGGTTGTAGATACTGTAAATAAAGGTCCACCCGCTGCGTCCCCGGAGCAACCAGCCTCTAGTTTTCAACCATCGCAAGCAACTCTCATTGTTTTGAAATGGCTCCATCTGGCAAGGTTTCACTGACCAGGCCAGCCGTGGCTTGCTCCCCCAGCAGCTGGCTAAACTGCCCAACCGCTTTTCCGCTTGGCCCTCGGAGTAACCGACACTCTGGTGGCTTTACCCCTCCAACACCACACACACACACACACACACACACACACACACACACACACACACACACACTCACACTCACACTCACACTCACACACACACACACACACACACACACACACACACACACACACACACAAGGTTAACTGTTCCCTGGCCAGCCTTGGGGTCAGCTGGCTTGAGTCGTGGAAGGGGAGGGAGGTATGCTGGAGGGGTGGTGTGGGGTGGGTGACACCATTTAGCCCTTTGTTGTTCACCCAAGAGAACTGGAGAAATGGTTTAAAAACTGTTTCATGTGTACTGTATGAGATATTTGAAATAACCTTTGGAAATGTAGAGAAAAGGACGAAATGGACAAACGCTCTAAGCTGTGTTTCAAAGTCAGCGCTATGATTCATCACACTTCTTATCATTATGGACTTAACTCAACAGCTGGCCCTTAAGAGTTGAATGCAGGTTTCATTATTTGTGCATGAGGGTCTACTCTAGGCTAAAAAGGCTGCCACCTCTGCCCAGCATCAGACCCTTTGAATATTGATATGCTAATGATGAACAACACAGGGAACAAAGCCTGCCTGCTACCACTGGAAACCAATACAATGGCCCTTCAGTCAGGCCTTGACACTTTTACCACCCAACATGTGTCCCTGGTTTCATGCTCAGACAATAAAGGCCAACAACTGTCCATCCATTTATATGGGGGATGCTGTTACTCTGTTCCGACGCACTGTCTGGGGACCCAACTGGTTATGTTGTGTTTTACCCGTCTTTGTCCATGGTGGGAAATATCAGCTTTTTAGAGCAATGATAAGCCATCCCAGAGGCAGACATAATGCCTGGGAGGTCAGAGTTCAAACCTTTCAGGCAGAGCTGAGGCTTGACCTAGCTTGTCATTACAGATGTTGGCCGGCTGTGGGGTCTATCTGGTATGCAGGTGGCACATTTTGGTAAAAATACTTAATAAAGAAAATAAAGATTTCTACCAGTGATACAAGCTTTACTACAGGATGATTTAAAGTAAGTTATGTAGACCTAATCAGCTTTAAAAGGCTTAATAGGATATTTATTGTTATTATTATTATTATTATTATTATTATTATTATTATTATTAGTTTAGTTTTACTATTGTGTTGCAGAGTGGCATGTTTTAATCAAAAAGAGGCATCCATGTAGCCAATGATGCAGTTGTGGTAGACTATTCAACAGAATCAAATATATCAACATTTCTGAATTATTCTTCTTCATTAACTTTTTTATCTTGTCGTATTTGTTGTTTTTGAGGCTATAACACAATGCTCAGCTAACACAAATTAATATTTCCACATAAGTAGTTGTCTAAAAGCTTGGTGTGCTGCCACAGCTACCACTGAGGACACTGAAGTTATGTCCTCCATATTTTCTCTGGGAATTTGGGTTTACATTCTGCGTACTATTTCCCCTCCAGAATTGTATTCTTGTCCAGTTTAGATAAGTCAGGAAGTCTTTGCAAACAGGCTTTGGGAAATAAGAGTTTGAATAAATTGTAACAGTTAACTAAATAAATAAAACATAACTGAAATTAGTGAAACATTTTACTTCTAAAATTGTAGTTATGGCTCTGATGTTACAGTCTGCATCTTCCAGAATCTTTTTACAGAAGAATTGTGTTCAGGACCATTAGCAATCCTGACAGTTGGTATCTTAATCATAATATTAATATTTGAAATGTTCAGTATGTTCTAACAGCATCTTAGATGAACAGAAATTAGTCCACAGCTTACTGTAGGGGACCTTTAATTTGTCATAGCTGGAAAAGCACAGGTGTAACTAGTAACACTGATGATGACCACAGGACAAAACCAGGGCTCTGGCATTCAAACACTTATATGGAATGCAGCCAAACTTAAAAAGCTATTTTTTTGTTGTCAAGACAATCAGCAGTAAGTATTGTCCTATACTGTGGGATATAGGGGACAAATTTAAAGCAGGCTACTTTATTTTTTATAAAATGAGAAGTCATAATAACGTCTAAATTCAGGGCTTTATTGTGATCAACTGTGCGGTGCTGTGTAAAATTATTGATAGATTTAATGAAAGACGAGGAATTATTTTAACCAAGCACAATTTTATAAAATATATTTATTATCCTGTACCCTTTAGAGTGCACTGGGATTATGTAATATGTGTAATATCTTACCAGATGCCAGAGACAGAAGACAAAATGTTAAGTAAATTCCTGACAAAAAGTAATATTACTGTCTTGTAATTTAACTGTATGGTACCAAGTCATAATGTAATTTTGTCAATACATATTTTCGTTTATTTATGTCAGCACCCTTATAAGGCCTAAAGAAAATAAACTGCTAGTATGACAAAAAATACTCACTCATTTGAAAAGGACACCATGGCTCAATTTAATGTCATGTTTGCATTTTCAAAGAGGTCACGTGTGGCAGTGAGTGCTTATAATTGAACTCTAATTTAAATCTCTGTCCCACCCCTCTCTCTCTCTCTCTCTCTCTCTCTCTCTCTCTCTCTAATGAACCCCCCTAGACACAGAGTGAGCTAGACCCCCAATCTGGCCAAAACAATGAGAGGAGCAGATGAATTATAGTTCCCTCTCTGCAGCATGAAACGGCCTCATTTCTAAAACACAACAAACTATTATTTTGTGTTATTTTTGTTATTTTTTTTACTTGATTTTAAACCCCTCTCTTAAACATATTACTAATACCTGACCCCATCTTTCTTTTCCTCCAACTCTTACTTTGTATCCGCCTGTCAAAGCCTCCACAGTCCCTCATTGATGTATCCCTTTCTTTGGCCATCAGTAGGTGGAAGGCGAGAGAGGGACACTGATTAGCGACTGTACAAGGCAAAGTTCTGAATGATGGATGTAATCATTCTGCTGCAAAATGAATGTATTTCTTATTAGTAATTTATTTGCTGATTAATCATACTCCATGTCATAGCATACCAGACATCCAGCCTGCCATTAGTATCACCGGGTCAGCTGTTTAAAAGCTAGCATTTATCATGGCGTCGCTATTAGATGTCATTATTGCTGAGCTGGTTTGGGATTGGTAAATTAGAAAACTGTTTATTGGGAACATCATACAAATCACACATCCTGGAGGATGCCAATGTTTTTTTCTGTTTTTCTTTTTTTTAGTAATACCATGTTGTAATTGTTGTAAATATGCATTTCCATGACTTGTACTGTTGTACTTATGGATGTACTTTTCCCTCAATCACTCCATTAGTGGTGCCCATTGGGAGTCAGTTCTGAATTGTCTTAGACTAACAGGCTTATGGCTAAAGATGAATGTTTGTTTACCGGGGGGTGGTGGGCGGAGCGCATGTGTTTTTTGCCTTTTTTTTCCACTGAAGGCAGGGGGTGTGGGTGGGGGTCTAAACATTACGGATAAGAGGCGGCCCGGCACACGCCTGCCTGACGGCCGGTAATCCCACAGTCTCAGACTCATGACCCACTTTCTTGGAGGAGCGTGGTGGAGCAGTGGCCTCTTACCCAGGAGGAGCCTCCAGACGCAGGGTGGAGGGTTCCCCCCTCCCTACTTTGTCAAGACAAAGGAAAAGACAGACTCTTGTGAAGACTCCTGAAAGCCAAATATGAGGTTCATGAACGCTAATACCTCAACCTGATGCTCTTATTATTCTATCTAATAAATAATTCAGAGAACGGGCCACTTTGTTCTCAGTGTAAAATATCTGTTAGTTGGAGTCTTCTTTTATTCCTGAATGCACCTGTTGTTGTTGTGCTTGAGATTCTTTATAGAAACTACAGTATTTCAGCTAAGCTTTGACTTGCGAAAATGTCATTTTATGCAGATGATGTTCAATTTTACCTGAAGATTCAAAATTGAGTAAGTGGAACAAAGTGGCAAACATGTCGACTCTGCTAAGCTACGCTTGGCCTTCCTGTCAGATGGACTATGATTCTTTTTGGGATGCTTCTTAACACTGGATGCTTTTATCAAATGCAAGGACTCTGCTTTTGTTTCCTTAATCAGGAAATTGTGAGACCAATAATATTAAGCAAAGATCCAAGCTATTTCCTAATTAAACCAGCAGAGATCATCCACTATTACAAAGGAAATGAAAAGAACAGCTTCTTCTCGTCTTATCCCTTGAAAACATACTGAGCGACATCATGGCACGAGCCACAAGCAAATAGGTCAACAATGATGCATTGATTTAGATCATATCACCACCATACATCTTATTCTTTTATTAACCACCACCTGCCCCTCCTCTTCCATATTTTGTTGTTGAAAACATCTCCCCATGCGCACCACAATGCATGGCGCTCTTACTTCTCTCTGTATCTTAATCCCTAGCAGACTTTAAGTGTCTGGCATCGGGGCAAAATCCCAAACTGGAGAGGAGCGTGTTTGAGGACCTAATCCCCTTACCCATAGACTCGAGTTGCCCTAAATTCACCTCTCCCAAAGTAGGCCAAGAACAAGGAACCACAACAGAGAGGCAAGCGGCTTCACAAGGGCTCAGCGTTATCACCCTGCCAGACAGACAGACAAGAGTGACACACACATTGGCACACACACACAGACAGACGCATGGACAGATGATGGATAAGCTGGTATACAGTACAATATAGACAAGCTGACATATAGACACACCCAGATGCTAACCTGAAATTATACACACACTTGCTTCAATGGTTTCTCTTATGCACTCCTTACACAATTCTGAGTAACATACAGACTCCTGCAGTACTTGTCTTTAGCCATATTCTATTCTTCAGCAGTCACCTTTCAATGTTTGACTTGGCCACTGGAAGGGAAAATGGATCAGTTCCACTCCAGTGTGTTTATTCTCTGTTTCCTCTGATTAGATAATAACTTTCTTTGAGGGTACAGTGGCTTAATGGGAGATAACGCCCTGTTTTCAGTATGGAGGAGCGTCTGAGTATAAGCTGTGAACACAAATCAATAATTTTCTAAATATAAATCCCCATATGCTGTTTTCAGCAACCTGTGAGCTTGCGCAGATAATACCCTTGGTCAAAAATCTGTGGAGGAAGACATGAAACGACAACTTAAAAGGCTTGGTTAAGGTGGAGAGTGTTGCTGCTGCACATTTAGCTACGGGGATGCGTCTCCATGGAAACTCATGTTGACAATGGTTGCCTTGATGACAGGTGTAACTAAAGCCATGACAGCCTCCAACAGTATGAAGATGACGTAATTGGTGATGCAAACATGTGCGTAGTGGTCCCCTCAATTACAAAAAGTAATCCTTCCCTTTAAAAGAAATCAAGTGGTCAGTTTAATGAACAGGAATGGTGACAACTTTCTAAACATGTTAAACATTCTTAGATTATTTATCAATCAATCTATCAGACATATCTACTTGTTTATTGGTGCATATGTCAACTTTAGTCCAATTACAGACCAGTGGTTTAGCATGAAAAGCACATCAACTGAAATTTTTCAGGTGTTAACGAGTTGCTGTTTAAAAGATTGGTTCAAAATTCTTTAAGTCATGTATCAACAATCAAATGGCCATATGTTCGCCAATGCTGTTTTTGGTTGCTGTAATCATTCCTCTAGTTTTGAATTGATCGCTTCCAAATGTGATTCCGTTGTATTGCAAGTAACGGGGGACAAAATCCACATTACATGTTCTGTGTGCAAGATTGCATTCGTCCTTAGTTCAGACAAAGCTAATATGAGGCTTTAGCACTGAGTTAGACAAATAAAGTGGGAATCATCCAACGTTACAGCCTTTTAGAAAAACATTTTCTTTTTCTGTTACAATCCTTCCAATAAAATACTGTCTATCGAAATATAAATTTCCCAGAACAGAGACTGTGTGGATTATGGCCCTTAGCAATTACATTATAGTCACATTTCATAGTGCCAGAAAAAACAATTATAGTGACAAAAAAACAAACAGTTTTAATGTACTTACATGTGAGACTTGTTTTTAGAATACATGATTCAATTTCTACTGTTTTCTTACTGTCTGCATGCTAATGTTAATGTACTTTATAATCTTCTCCTTAACAATTGTCCATCTTGAGTAAACTCATGCCAGAGAGGACTAAACAACACTGCCACCCTTTGGTCACCAGGAGAAAAATCTACACAGGAATGTTGAGTTTACAGTAGATGGTTACAGGATTTGCTGGAAATCACACATGCCTGCATAACATTATGGAAAACAGAGACATACCAAGCTATGCTTCTATAAGAAGGGGGTTGTTGGAGGCTAAAGCATTGTCTTGGGGATTGCTGCAAGATAACAGGCATTCCCCTTCATCTTCTCTCCAAGCTCCCATGCAGGCTGAGTTGTGATGTAGATTAGGTCTGATTTTTCCATTATGCAGATTGTTTTCTCCTTCCCAGCCCCCAGTCATCACTTAGTTTTGTTGAGAGATTGCTTTGTCATTTGAACCAAACTGCACATAAAATAGCCATCTTTTAGTGTAGTGTATTATAATGAGCTGCATAGGCCTTTTGTCCTGCTTTCAGAAATTAGAAAGACACAATGTTTGAAGGATAATCGTCCTGACGTGAAACAACACTGTAATAGAAAAGATGTTTGTAATGGTAATTCATCAGGTGCTCACCTACAGTATATACCTGAATATTTGTTGCATATCTTTATGTTTTGACCACAAAACGAATGAAGCATAAGCCAAAAACTTTTACTTTTAATTTATTTTGCAATTTATTTTCAAAGTAAAAGTGATATCTTATTGTTGATGGCATTGCCTTGATTGATTGGATTGGTAATATTGTATATTTTGACATTATAAAGTACAGTATGCAAACAAAGCAAATCAAAGTTGACTACATGGGTACATGGTTTGAATCTTTGGAATGCAAAACGTAAAATAATAATAACAACAAATTGAAAATGTATATAAAGTTAAAAGGTTTAAATGCATGTATTTAGAAGACTGTAAATCCCACTGATTAAATCAGCGAGGGCACAGATTGATAGTAATCTTCACACTGCCTCACATGAGAGGTCAAGTGGTCTTAAACAGGCTTAATCTATATACGTACATATATATATAGTGTGTAAACCATATGATAAACCCAAGCTTTACATATTTAGCAGTCTGCACAGAAGGACAAACTTAACACCTGCCGTTGAATAAGCTGTGTTTGGAACTTATTGGAGCAGAGACAAACGATGCATGTTTTAACAGCATGCAGCTATAAATGTCTTCCTCCTTGTTTACAATCAGCTTTCATCTTTTATCTCTATCTGTTTAACCCTGTCTTAGATGAAAAACTTGGTTTCTATTTATGAAACTGGTGACTTTCTGGTGTTAAGAGTAGCTGTAGCCATATTTGATGATTCATATGTTTGTTGTTAATTAAAAACCCTTGATTGGCCCGCTTTTCTTCATCTACTTTACGTTTACCTTCATTTTTATTTAAAAGAAAAAAGATTTGCTATGGTATTTCACATTTGTCTTTATTTCTCATGCGCCAAAATTACCAAAGACCTTTTTTCTTCTTCTTGTGTAACCGAAAATACACATCATCAGTTACAAGTGGAAGCACAAATTCTGGTATGATGCAGATGATATACACCAAGCTTGTTCAAAGCAGGAGCACTTCCTTATATTGAAATGGCAGCAGAGAGGTCAGAATCAATAGGGAACTGGTGCTTTTTACATTACTCTATTTTTTATTATTTCACCAAATCCCACACTATTACAAGAATAAGCAGACTATTGCCACAATCATGCCAGAAATCTGCCTGGTGTCATTATCTAAATTTAAGCTGTGAAACGTATTTTTTAAAGATTAGGGCACAATTATTTTCAGAAGAAAATGTACCAAGAGTTTGTTGTTCTAACTGTCAAGCAAAACAAACTTTAAAAGATCATATTACTGTTTAATCCTCCTCATATTTCCCACCATGTTACCAGCAGAAACACAATTGTCTGCCTGTTTTGTGGCCGATAACATACACATTGTATTGTATACATGCTTAGCTTTTATGAACAATGATGAAACGGTAATATGTTTTACAGTTTTTTCCCTACATAAATGCAGAGAGATGCAAAGAGTAAGGAAAATGCACGTCTCTGTCATACATCTGTACTGACTGATGTTACCATAACCCTGTGAAAAACAATACATTTCCAAGAGTACCTAATAGATGCAGGCAGATGGTTTTGTTTTTGTAACAAATTTGAGTTGCTCAGTTTAAATCTGAAATCAGCTTTCCTCAATCTCATTTTGCTTTTGCTGCTCCTTGTTGTCTGTAATGAGCTGCTGCCATGCACAAGATCCACCAGATACACGGCCGAAGGATTAAGGCAAAAACACAACAAAACGTAGTGAGACCAAAAACACTTTTTTAGAGAAAACAACAGCATATAAGAATCTGAAGTAGGTGATTTGAGGAGCTTATTATTTCAAATGTAAAAGTGGGGTTTCATTAAAATAAGTGGTTTCCATTGCAATAATATAATAGCAGACAAAACAAATACAGCATAAACATACAGTACTCTGAAGATTAGTGGTTGGTCGTTTGTCCTCTAGGAACAGTTTTCTTATAATCCCTAGTTTGTCGAAGCAAAAGCTCCAAATAATAAATAAATTTGACATGGAAATGACATCAGTGTGTTAATATATATATATACAAAGTGATAATGTAAAGAGTACAATAATACCATATCATCATTATTTTCTAACTGTAATTGTAGAAAACGTTTATGTCAGTGATATGATGGGTAGGATGAAAATAAAACAGAAAATGGATTGGACACTGTGATACACAGTGTATAAAGAATTCCAGCTGTTTTCTTTCATGATTTTTCTTGCATGAAATTATAAAATTCACAGAAGACCTGCATTTATTGACAGATTATGATCCTAGGCATATTTAACATAGTTAATATTTATTCTTTCTTATTCTCTATTTTCATTTCCTGTTCTGGTGGATGAAGGAGGCTGGGAGGTGCATGGATGTGTGGCTCTATGCATTAATAGGATTTTCATATATCTAAATCTCGTTATACATTATCATGTTGCTGCTAGCTAACATATTAATGCCATAGAAGAGGAGCATTGAGGAATGCTGAAAAGCCACACGACCTGATACACTGCAACCAAAAGGATTGCAAACATCACAGCACAACAGCTTGGAGCCTATAGTGGGGCTCCGTATGTGACAGAAAAATCCCATGAAAGGCGAAACAGAGAATGTGAAATCATTTCATAACATTTGTATATTACATACAAACT
Organism: Sander lucioperca; assembly: GCF_008315115.2. Taxonomy (NCBI): domain Eukaryota; kingdom Metazoa; phylum Chordata; class Actinopteri; order Perciformes; family Percidae; genus Sander; species Sander lucioperca. The sequence goes on from NC_050186.1 coordinate 5,302,442, forward strand.
ATTTTACACAATGAATCATTAAATGAATTGCAGACAAAATTAGTGGATATGGAAAACTAATATCAACTTACTTATTGTTATGTATGCAGCCATGTATTCCACCAGTGGTCCATGTACATGTTCAAATATTACATGGTACATTCAAACAAATAGGCAGATGATATAGAGCAGTAATAAAATGGTAAAAAAAAAATATATATAATTACTGAAATATGTACTATCATGAGAAAAAAGAGGAATACCGCTGGAATTAAAAAACACAACAATGAGAAGAATAAATCTTAAAAAAATAATAACTAAGAGGCAAAGTAGTATAAAGTATAAAATTTATAAAAAAAAATAAGATTTATGACTTTGAAAGATGAGAGTGTAGCAGACAAACAAGATTTATTTAATGCTGATTTTACATCTTATTAAAAAAGGCATAAGAGTAAAAACAAAAATTGAGGCTTAAAAAAAGCTTAACATTATAAGTAGTCCAAAGACTTTTGTTGTTGTTTGGTATTTTATGGTTAGGTCTTCATGTTATTGTCTTGTACTCCTGCATCTCTGAGATGCTTCAGTATGGAAAACAATGTTGTTTCTTTAGGCTTGTAATTCACTAGTGCAATGCTGCTCTCTTATGGTGAACCTTAAGAACTGCAGAGACCTCTTAATCATTCTAAGATAAGCCTTTATTGATCCCCAGAGGGGACATTTGTTGCAGCAGCACAAAGACAAAAATGAGTACAGATACTGTAAATAGAAAAGTGAAAACAAAAAAAGAATGTATATACAACTACCATATGTGTACTTCTATTCTTATGGTGGTTGTCAAATACTATAAGAATTAGTAAACATATGAATAAAGTGCATGGTGTGGTTAATAGCAGTAAGTCAGCAATTTGCAGTACAAATACAGTGAATTTACAGTGCTAAAAAATAGTTTTGATGTATTTAGACAAAACAAAAGAATATGGCTGAACAGCAAATTGACAGTGAAACTGTATGTCATTTATTATGAGGGATACATTTAGCAATTAATATGTGAGTAACAAACTCCATATGGCAATGTTATAAATTAATTTCAAGATAAAGGGATAGATGGATAATCCTATGTATATTCAAGTAACTATGAGGTAATAAAATGGATTAAAGAAATTAAAATATTAATGAAAGCATCACATGCATTTAGTGCATGTCTAAAAGTATAAACAAATTTGTAAAACAGGCCCATGCCAATGATTTTACTATTTCATGCCACTGACTACTGCTGGCCATTTTCCAAAGCATCATTTTACGTGGGCAGCCATTGTTTACGGTTGGTAGTGAGAGTCTCAGGGAACATGTTGTGTGTCTGCCTGGTTATCTGGCACAATTGGCATGTATTATTTGATGTAACATCAGAAAAACAACATTTTATTTCTGAATCTAGAGAAGTGGTTCCCAACCTTGGGGTCATGACCCCCAAGAGGTCACAGAATAAATCTAAGTTTCTACACAAAAAGTACAATTATTTTTTCAGATGTTCCTCTAAACTTCTTGTAAATTGCTAGATAATATCTCTTCATAGGCATCTAATAACTACTCAAATCATTTATGCTTTTTGGTTGACTTGCTCATAATCCATAGATTTATGCAACTGTAGTTGTGATGGGTGTCAAGTAGGCATTGCTTAATTTTACAAGGTTACAAGGCCAAAAGGTTGTGAACCACGTACGTACCTAAAGTATATAATATATTCAGATGTGTTTAACAAAAACAGATTTTACCAATATAGCTGGGCAGCATCTGGGGATGCATATTATAGCAGGGTGCATGTTTGCCTTTAGCTCTCACTATGACAATGGTAAATAAGGTGGTGGGGTGAAAGGGCAACAGGGTGGACTGCGTCTTTGCATAATTGAGCATATGTATGACAGCATATGTTTGAAAGGGCTACTGAACAAACTTAATGACAATAGGCTGAAATGAAGAGTATATCTATTGTTAAGGGAAAGGTATTTTGAAGGCTCTGCAAAGCTGATAATTTAGATACCTGTCATAAATCTAGTAAGGTGGTGTGACACAAATCTGAATGACAAGGAGCAAGTCTATTATAAGCAGGTGCAGATAGCTGGAGGCATTACGAGAAAGTATCCCTAAAACAGGATTGTCATGCAAGTTGAAAGTTACTTTGCTTGCAGTTTGGGACTACCGACTCTGCTAATGTGGCCGATGTATAGCTCTAAACTGACAATATACTAAAGATGGTATTTTGAAAAACGCTGGTCAGCATATGCAGTTTGTGTTGCTTTATTGCAGTATTATTAGTATTTAACCATTTTCAAGATTTTTTTCTGTTTTGACAGGTATTCCTTTCTGGAAAACTAGGGGTTTCAGCAACCTGGATTGATATTATTTCATGGGCTGATTAAAGTATGTTAAGACTTATATTTATTTAGACGTATACAGTATATTTTGAAAATCTACTGCTTTTAGGCTAATAATTAAATGAAAAAGTAGACTTTAATGGTAGTGTGTGTGTAGAAGGCTTTGAAACAGCATTTAGATCCTCATGTCGGGATATAAAAATTAACAGATAATATAGTTAAAAAAGAGTTAACTTGAAATATGGAAAATCCAAATTTCTGTCATTATTTCTAAAATCTTGAATTAGGTCCTCTGGGTTACTAGAGATATTAAACTTCAGCCTGTAAGTAAAAGCAAAAGTAGGCTACCCTGTAATATTCGTGAGTTAGCCTACTGGTGAGGAACAAAGAGGCTGGAAGTATTTTAATCGTTTTAGACAGTATTCATTCAACATATTGAGTAGCCTACTCACTTGCTTTGTAATTGTCAACTACCATGTGCTACTAGCCTAGCCTGTAACAAACAGCCCATGCCAGCTGGCAGCCACCAAGATAATGTGTACGGTAACGTTAACATTCGACATGTTCATAAAGTTATTTTTAGTAGCCTATGATTCTTTTGACCGTAAGCTACAGTAGCTGTATAGGTAGTCGACTCATCTAATGGTAAGTTAGCAAGTTAAGGTTACATTAGCTAACAATACTTGCGGCTATTTCATTTATCACTTCAGATAGATTTTCATTGGCAATGGTGGTTGTTTAACAATGAAGACAACTCTCATGATCACGCGCTACTTCAAGAAGTTATCAAAAACTTAGCTTGAACCCGATTCTTATGTTATTTTTTACTCAAATACTTTAATATTTTAATGTGAGTACTTGAATATGAAAATAAATTAAAATGCCCATCCCTAGTTTTAATGGTAGATACACTGCATTAATAAAACCCTATTAACCCTTGACTGTGCAATACTGCAAATACATTTTACTAAACTTAGCACAAAAAGTAAGGAAATTTGTGTTTGGTAGATTATTTCTCGGTGGTAACAATGCTTTTTGGCAATAAATCTTATACCGTTGGAAAGCCTGTTTAGTTCCCTTTCAAATGGTGGTCCATTTGTAAGAAACATGCATTTGTGGGATGAGCAGCAGTGCTGAGTATGTCGGTTGTTCCAATAAAAAAATTGCCAAATCTTCTCTGCCAATGCCAAACAGCTTATTCTGCCATTGACTCGTTTGGTGTTTGGTGGATTGGATGATTAAAGTTTGAAGAAACGAGACATATTGGCAATTTAACAATTTATTCATTTTACAAACAGGAGCCTCAGTAGCGTGTGGAGGAACTATACACAGCCACAACAGCCTGGCACCTCCTCCTCATGCTGGTCACCAGCCTGCTCACACACTGCTGTGGGATGGCATCCCATTCTTCAACCAGCATTTGTTGCAAGTCAGCCAACGTGGTTGTGTTGGTCACTCTGGCATGAACAGCACGCCCAAGCTGATCCCACAAGTGTTCAATGGGGTTGAAGTCAGGACTGCTGGCAGGCCATTCCATCCTCTCCACTCCCACATTCTGGAGGTAGTCTCTGATAAACCCCGCCCTGTGGGGGCGAGCGTTGTCATCTTGGAGGATAGAGTTCGGTTCCAGACTGTGGAGATATAGGACTGCCACTGGTTGCAGAATCTCATCTCTAAATCAGGCACCTGATTGGCAGCACCTGAGGGTACCAGAAGCTCAAAACAAGTGTCAATAGCGACAGCAAAATAACCTGTTTGGCAATGGCAGAGAAGATTTGGCAAATTCTTCATGGCCGCAACCCACATACTCAGCGCTGCTGCTCATCCCACAAATGCATGTTCCTTACAAATGGGGCACCATTTGAAAGGGAACTAAACAGGCTTTCCAACGGTATAATATGTATTACCAAAAAGCATTGTTACCACAGAGAAATAATCTACCAAACACAAATTTCCTTACTTTTTGTGCTAAATGTATTTATTCTCTTAACTTATATTTATTTATTCTTTGTTTATCTTTAGAGTATCTTGTACTTCCCCCCTTATCCCTTGCTGCTGCAACAGTGTGAATTTCCCCTTGTGGGATTAGGCCTAATAAAGGATTTTGAATCTTGAATCTTAACACCCTGTGGAAATATTTTTATTGCTGACCTACAGTGGTTTAACTTCTCACCTTGCTGCTGTGTGTAGCCTACTCCAGGACCCTGTGACGTCACTGCTGGTGAGGGTAGCCTACAGGTAAAAGAGCTGGCAAACTTCTGACCACACCTCCATTTGTTGTCAGAGGTAAAACAGGCTACAGGTTACACTTTAAAGAGAGAAAGAAAACTTTTTGGAGAAGAGACAACAACAACAAAAAAAAATAATAATAATATTTGTAATATGTTGCTTAAAACCCTTTACACACAGTTTGCCATTGCTCCCCAGCCAGCACATTTAACGCTCTCACGCACAAGCAACTCCCCCACCTGTGACGTAATTTCGGGGGAGGGGCTGTGTATTTTATGGTTTATTTGCACAATACCTCACTTCCTCAGTCAGCAGCTGCCATTGCTGTGGTGAATAAGGAAAGAGGGGAGGGAGAGAAAGAGACAGTGGCGAAGAACGAGAGAAAAAGGAGGAGGGAGTGACAGAGAAGCGAAACGACAGAAAGAAGAAAAGGGTAGCTGCCTCTGGAGGAAATAATTGTGAGGGGGCCTCATAGCGGGAGGAAGCAAGCTAGGAGGCAGGCAGATTAGCAGCGGTTCTATGGCTCAGTCGGCTGCTAACGGTGTGGACCAGGATCTGGCCAGCAAGAGGCTGCACTCAAGGTAGGACCCGGGGGGAGTTCACCGGCAAAAGGGGGAGGAGGGGTCTGACAGGAGAAAGAGAAAAGAGAGACAAGAGGGAACGGCTGAAGGGACAGAAAGCAGGGAGCATAATAGAGGCTGCCAGCTCAGGGCTTTGCTAAGGAGGAGTCAGGCAGGCGGAACTTGACCAGCCAGCTTTCACTGATGTAAAGCTCAAGACCCAGCCACAGTTGCAGCCAGAGCCCGGTTCCAAGCCTCATTCCTGGCTCGGGTCATTGAGCTGCTGTGGCTGGAATGTACAGACTGAGAGGAGCCTCATAAGATGTGAACGTTAGAGGAATATAGCAAGGAATGTGTTTGTCCAGGTTGGACACATTGACAGTACACATGGCTTTGGTTTAAACGTGCCATGTGGGTGCAGAAGCACACCATTTAAAGTCAGGAAATGACTAGATGAAACCTGAACACAGATGCACATTGTGTGGGAAGATAGATTTGTGTAGCAGAACTTGTCAACATGTCAGTTTCACACCTTATTTGTATATTAGGTGTATATGTCATAACCATGTTCCCCCTCATTTGCAGATTTTCTCTTTCGTCTTTTCTTGCCTCACTACTATCTGTGTTGTTGCTTCATAAAAACACCTTTAACCTTTAAAAAACGTCTTTCAAAGCAGTATCAATAGTTGCACTTGTTTGCTGATACACTGTCAGAAAATAGTGTAAAATAATGACAAAGCATCAAATCCTCACTTTTGAGAAGCTGAAAACAAAATAGTGCAGATTCATTTTCATTCAATCAACTAATCGTTTCAGTTCTTCTTCTTAATGTATTTTGACAGAAGCACTGGCTTGCCTATGGGACAGTTTATCTGTTGTTTGCCTTTTGTGTCAAGTCATATAGATACCACTGAACAGATTTCGGAATGACGCAACTGTGTTTCATTAAACACTGATTACACTGTGCCTCCGCATTTTTGTTACTCAGTCAAGTAGAATAAGGCAGATATACCACCCAAGCATTATGCAAAAATGTAGGGAAATCATCTATGTAATAAATGCATGGTAACATTTTCCAAAGAAGGTTTGGATAGGAGTCCTGCAATTCAAATCAAGATAATATAGTATGTGTGAAATTTTGTAATATACTTTGAGCAAGCACATTTTCTGCATTGAAATTGTATCCATTACTAACTTAACCAACATTTAACAGAACAGATACATTTTTTTTAAGCCCAGTGTCTGTGACTAAGTGCAGGCTGCTGGGAATGTTAAGAACTGTTGAGAGTTTTGAAATTACCTTCATCAACCCTGCCAAATTATCCATGTCTCTCTCTCTCACACACACACACACACACACACACACACACACACACACACACACACACACACACACACACACACACACACACACACACACAATGTATGTACGGGGTCTTTGTCAACAAACTAGTCCTGTAAAGTACTTTTAGTTTTGTTAGGCCTTTGGTTCCAGACTCTTCATTGGATAGCCTGACCGAGAGGAGCAAAACAGTTGCATCTCCTTAAGGCCGTTTTACAGTCGCCGTAGCCGAGCTGGCGCGCGCCAATGTGACGTCAAAATTACGTAGCTCTCGCTGGCGCGCCAGGATTTTGAGTGCTCATAGAGCGCACCACTCTATTTTTTTCAGCGGCGCGCGACAAAGTGGAAACAGGAAGCATGAACGAGCTCGAGGGTAACCAGATGCCAGGACTCTCAGAGTGACTGCAAGTGTCTCTTGTAAACTTACTGGGTTAAGATGAGTTCTTTTATGGTGAATGAAAGGCTTGATCCAACGAAGTAGGTCATTGAATCAAATCGAAGCATTGACGTCAGTGCTGCTGCCAGTTCTGCCGTTGTTTACCTTTTTCTGCTAGTCTGTAGAAATAGCAAAGTCGGTAGCCTTTCCTCATTAGTGCCACCTCTGTTCAGGAGAAGACTGCAACTAATGTCGCGACCACCACGTGCGAGTATAAGCAGTTTACGGCGCTCCCATGACGTCACACTGCCGCTCGACAGGTTGGCTGCGGCGAGTATACCCCACGTTTAAGTCACACATTTAGCATTATCCAGTCTTCAATCAGCTACAGAATTGGCTAGTGAACATAACTATGAAGCAAAAGGAGTCACTCCATGTCACCTCATTATGAAAGGATAGATGCCTGACACTGAAAATGGGATCATTAGATCCATGTCATGTTCTTCACTGAGATCAAGGAACATGGGAATAACGGCCTATGATATGAAATTACAGTTATTCTTTCCTAAGCGTCATATTGTGTTCTTTAAGTGTTTTCTAGGACCATGTTAAATCATACTGCCCCGTTAATATTGCTACAGACAAAACCGGGTTAAGAAAAAACGGAATAAAAAAAAAAGCAGTTTTACAAGCAAATCAGACAAAAGAAGAAAGAAGGAGACAGCTCTGCTCTAACTGGGGGTTGATATGCACTGCAAGAGAAAAAAACATTCCTAGAGAGTTTCTCCTTGGTTTCCGTGACAACTAGCCATGGCACTCTGTAATTATGGCTGGATTACTACTCTGAGCACAGAGTTTCTTAGCTAAGCCAAGAATAACGGGGACAGTAGTGTAAACCCCTGAATATAGAATAAGGATCTATTAATAAAGAAAATTTTAAAATTAAAAAGTGCTTGTTTTTATCAGGATTTAATAGGGTCAGATCTCATATTCAGGTTGTGGCTGCATATCGGAACTATTTAAAATTGTACTATTTATTATAAATGACATAGGCCCACCTTTTATGGGTTTATGGGACTTGGATTTTCAAATACAGTATACAATATAATGGTAGACAGTATGTAGCAGCAACTATTTAGGCTAGGTTGTAAAAGTTGTATCTAGGGCTAATGATTATTTTCATTATTGGTTATTCCGCTATTGTTTTATTAATGAATTGTTTGGTCTATACATTTTTTTTTTTTTTTAAATGCCCATCACAACTTCCTAAAGCCTAAAGTGCCAGTTTCAAATGTCTTGTTTTGTCAACAGTCCAAAACCCAAATATATTCAGTTTACTTTATGACAAAGAAAAGCATGCTCTTTTCCACTGAAAGAACAAACCATGTCGTAGTTCAGTTTACACACAAACCTCACTTCTACCTCCCTTCCAACTCCCTTACTTCCTGAAACCTGTCCAATATGGTACATGTACTTTGTGCTGTCATGGTAACAGCACTGGGAGCTTTTCTCTCTTAGACCACAGGCAGGCTATTATGGGTTAAGTGTCTCCCAAACAGACCAATTAGAGTGGTAATCAGAGGAGGCATTGCAAATTGTACTGCACAGATCCATTGTTTCTCTAACCACAAATATGACAAGAATCAAAGTCACTTTGTGAAAAATCATTTTCTTTGTCTCTGTCTTGTTTTTATGTCCATAAATGTCTTTCTCTTACTCTTGGTCTCTTTTTATTTTATCCTTCTTTCTGTCAGTTTGCCCTCAAAGCTAGCTCTCACGTAGTACTTGTAGTTTTCTGACTTTGATGAAGATGAGTGATGATATATTGGCCTCTAACTTTACAACTGCACAGCTTAAGTTATTTAACCATGTCGCCAGGCGTTTTTAAGGCTACACCCTTTTTCCACAATCCCCTTTTACAATTCAGGGTTTTACAATTCGGTCGTGGTTTACAGAGGCCCCTGCACCATCTGCAGCAGGACTTAGTCTGTCTTCCTCCTCGTCTTTATCTTTCCTCTGTAACATTGCATCTAAAATGACCTGCTTCAACTTTACTCCTTATCACAATCATGCTCACATGAAGACGCTGCACTGATGTCCTTGCAAACCCTCACCTATGATTGGATAAATGCTTGAACACAAGTCGAGAAGACAGTCCTTGCAATCATGAAAATTATCTTCATGGCCATTTGGTTATATCCTCCCGTTTTTGTCAGATTAAGCTGATTGTATTGGCGTTTTTCCATTACATGGTACCTGCTCGACTCGCCTCGACTCTACTCGCATTTTTTGGTTTTCCATTATTAAAAAAAGTCCCTGGTACCTGCCAACAGGTACTTTTTTTAGTATTACATCCGTCGAGGTTCCAAGCGCGCTGAGGCGATACCAAAAGGTGACGTGAAAACCTGCAGACTACTGATTGGTCGGAGAGAATTGTCACTAATCACTGCGTCATCATTGCTAGCGACAGACGGGGGTGTCCTGAACAAACCCGCCATTTTTAAATAGTTTAGCCAGCGGTGTTTTTCAGCTTCTTTTAAAACTAAATTTGTCTTCTGGCTGTGGCAACAGCCACACACCGAGAATCAAAAACAACACACCTTCGACGTTCTGTGTGTATGTCGTGTTAGGTCACGGCAGTTTCCTGCGGCGTCGCTATGACGACCAGCCAAGCTTGCCTCATGCATGAGGCGATACTAAATCTGCAATGGAAAAAGGAGTACAGGGCACCGCGGCCGAGCCGAGTAGAGCTGGTACTAGCAGTGGGTAAGCGCCATATGAGAAGCAAAGGAGACAAAGGAAAGAAACCTCTCTGCCTCTAGTTGGAGTGGGAAAAAAAATCGAAAATTGTATGTATCGTTATTTTTTTGCGATAATTTTTAAAATCGATTCTTTTCCCAAGACTCAAAACGTTTTATTCATTTCTTTTACCGATGATTCACCTAAATATTTTCTGTTTATACTGTACTGCTGATGGCGATTACATCATATCCGTTTCCAGCAAAACAGAGCGAAAGCAGAAAATGCAGAAAACACGTTATACATCTTTAACAAATGAAATAAATGTCAAACTGACTGACTGACGTGATGTGCATTCTTCTTAGAAAACAATTCGTTTTTAGAAATGTCTCATGATGAATTGTCTCTAGAAGTGTATTATTCAACTTTTGTTTTTGTTAAAGAAGGAAATCAAAATCGCAATACTCAATACCATCGAATCGCAATACTTTTAGAATCACAATAAATGAAAATCGCAATACAAATCGAATCAGCACCCATGTATCGTGAAAGAAACGAAACGGGGCAAAAGCATATCGTCTCAGCCCTGGCCTCTAGTGCTCTATGTGCAACGTGACATCATGACTTTGCGTAAACATACACGCCACTTTCCTAAAGCCAGGCGTGTTATCTGTACGCATTTTCAGCTGTCCGTGTGTATGTCTACGTTGTATACAGCTGACTGCAGTCTGCAACGTCTTTCTAAAGCCACGTGGCGTGTGGGGGTTGCGTTGAAAAGAAAAAACTGTTTGGATTAGGAAAAGAAGAACGGGGTTGAGTTTAGGTTGAAAAGAAGAAACGGTTGGGATCAGGAAAAGAAGAACGGTGTTGGGTTTAGGAAAAGAACAAACGTGGAGAGGAAACATCACACGAGGGACACAAAGGAAACGCCACACGCGGGAAGCGATCCCCACTCTCCTGGGTGAAAGTCCTGTGTTTTACCCATCCACCACTCCAACCAATCAGATTTTCGGCCTTTCATACGGCGTCAATTCACACGCAATCGCAAGGTAATGTAAGTCAATAGAGGCCAAACAGCGTTGATAAACACGCCAAATAGAGAGTATGCGTCTTTATAACACGCAAATCATGGCATATGAATTGGCGTGTCATACATACGCCACTTCATCAGTCTGCTCTGTGAGCTTCTGAGGACATGCTGAAACCTTGCATCAGAACAAACAAAAGAGGGTTGCTCAGTGCCATAACACTAGTGCAAGTTGAAGGGACAGAGTCTTTACAGCTAGAAAGAAAGAAAGAAACATGCTTTATTGCTCAATCAACACAAGGCAATTTTTGCACATGGCAAAGAGAAAGAAACAAATGTATCTCTGTGCATATCCCTTCTAGATACCACACACTTTGTCTTTTGAAAAGATGTTGCAATTATTGAACTCAAAATAAAACAGATCAACAGTGAAAACACCTTGAACTGTGAAATTTCCTTTAATACTTTTGCCGTTTGAAAAATGTTTTTCATTCTGAACACAAGACAAAATAACTTTACTTGCAAAATGTTATGTGCAAAATAATAATTTCCCCCACCCAATTAATCTTTTTTTGTGATTATTAGGAGCTGAAATCGTGATTAAAATTTCGATTAATTGCACACCTGCTTTTTTTTTGCGGGGTCATCCTGCAGGGTTAGTAGGTTATGGCGCCCCTGATTAGTTAACTACATTTGCTGTCTTCTACATCATGGATATGATTGCTCAATTACAAACATTCCCTCTGTGATCTTTTGTATTATTTACCTTGTATACCTTTCATCCCTCTGGCTACTGCTATCAGTGCTGGCTCTAATTTATGGTTTGCACTGAAGAGTAGCCTTGGCTCAATCTAAAACTGTGTGGGCCTTCTTTTGATGGCAGATCTGGTTACTGGAATTATGAACATTTATGGTCTTTTTCCTTTTTCCAAGCTGGAGGGCTTCCCTGTATTTGATGCCAAGGATATGACCTTGCAGCCTAGAAATCTAGACGCACCCTAGTGGCAGCAAATTTCTTTTGCAGCCAGGGGGGGTCTAGGCACTCTCCGTTGGCTTGCGAGCTGGAAAAACCAAACTCTGGTCAGGCCAATCACATCGTGTATAGAGTTGGTAGGCGGGCTTATGGCTGCTGCTGCTGCTGGGAACAGCGGTCTTCTGGAAGACTTGGAGTTAAGCTTTTCTTTGAGAAAAGAACAAAGAACGACACTGAAATCATTCTTAAAAAAGGAAGATGTGTTCGGAGTTTAATAAAAATGTAATCTATCAACTAGCTTCGCTACCTTCTTCGTTGCTCTGCCTGGTTGTAGCGCTATCCTATTGCGTGCAGATGGAATTTGAAAGACAACCGTTTATCCCGTCCCTCAGATTGAGCTCCGTCAATGGTGAGTTCCCAGACCCAACATCTTGATGTGGGTCTGGCTTGTCTTGTTGTTTGTCTTGTCTTGTTGTTTAGAGTACTTCTGCCCTAGGGCTCCTTGGACATGTTGCTCCAACAACGGCAAGATTCATTTGTTATAATAAAATACAAATAATATTTGATGAGGAGGCTGAATGGTTAAGATGGCCTACTGTTTATCTTGCCCTAAAAATTGCCTATTGTTGTAATTCAGTTGCTCTAATAGTAGTTCCATATGTTTTAAAAGAATTGTTGATTTGTCACGCAAAGCCTTGCTGTCTGAACCAGACTGATAATATAGTACCAATAAAGATTGAGAGAGGTATAGATTTGGGCAATATAACAATATATACAGTGAGATGATAAATGTCTACATTTGTCTAGCATCAGAGATTTTGCCATACTGTTGTATGTCCTGATTTCTATCCATTTAACATATCTGGCTGTAGAAGGCCATTGTAGGATATGTTGCAATTCAATTTTCTCATCAATGTAATGAAGTTCAGGTATTACATTTTTGGGATTAGCCACCAATAGACATTTCTGTCTGGTCATGTCATTCATCAGTACAATAAATATCAATACTACAATATAGAATTATTATTTACTTTTCCTTATTGCCCACTGCTAGAGAGTGTTATAAGTAACAAGGGGGGAAAATACAAAAGACCATCTGGTGGACTCTGCCATGGTGAGTTTACCAGCTCAAAGAGGATATGCTTTTCTAGTTATGATCTCAACCTGCGTTATCAGCATCTGTCTTGGAGAGGTCAGCACATAGGCCTTTTTCTCACAGAGGACATTTTAATGTGTCACAGTAACAAAAGCACAGGTGTAAATAATAAAATGAATGATGGCTAAATGCCATGTAGCTGCTTTGGTTACAGGGTCCTAGTATTGTGCATGCTGGCTCACTATCAAGGAAAACTAAGATGCTTGAATACAACCGAGCTATCGCTAATGTTATTAGTATCACCTGTGCTTTTTCTACTCTAACAAGTCTAAATTTCTACTATGAGAAAAGTCTAGAGTGGCCAATGGGGTCACTCTAGTATTGAGACACAGTGTAACTGACACTAGGATATGTCTAAAAGCTGGCAAAATACTGGGTTTGCCATAGAAGAATAAAATACTCCATTTATTTAGATTGTGGGGTAATAAGTAATACCTCTGGCAAGTTTGTATGATGTTTCCATGGCCCTTACACACATTAGCAAAGCAGACATACAGTTCAGGTACAGTATTGCGTGTAGGTCAACTGTGTTTAGAAGTGGAAAAATAGGCTTTGGGTCACGTTTACGTGTGTATGGCGTCCACCGGTGGCGTCTTCCAGGATTGTATATTAATTTGTTTTGTCACTGGACTGCCTCGGACAGCATGTCTGTTTACTGGTGGATTACAGCCATGCTTAGCCTATACTGCCAACTTCTGTTGAAACTACGCTATAACGTAGTTTCTTCGCTCCAAACCATTTAATGAAAACTCACCTAATTTGCATTTCTTTTTTGCAACATTTCAAAAGTTTGCATACAATTTACTTGACAATTGAATGTATAGGTCCCTTACCTCCTCTTTACTCACAGTCTTATTTGTCTTGACTGGTGACCTAAAAATGTTCCTGCTAGTGTCAGCAGATAGTTGGATTAGTCTGGGCCAATCAGTGCACTGTGTGATCTCTACCAAGCAGGTGCAGGTCACTGGATTAGCAATTTTCTCTCTCTCTCTCTCTCTCTCATATATCCTTCCTCTGTCTCTCATTGGGGCAGTGGTCAAGTTTAAAAGTATTGCACTCGCTTGACCCCTGCTCTTACTGAAATTGTTCCCTAGATTAAACTCTTCCTCTTTTAAAGCGTGGCTTGTTATGGCAAGGCAAAACAATGGATCTGGCTGTCACAGCTGAGTACAGGTTGAAGAGGATGAAAAGAGAGGACACATTTCTGTCGGGGATAGTAAAAACTGAATGACATAACCGCAACAGAGAACTCTACTTCTTGATTAAGTTCAAGTTCAGTTGGATTAGTAAAACATGCCCTTTGTAGACTTTTAAATTAACATGTTTTTGCTAATGAATACAACTGTAACTGGAACATTTTTTGTGGAGTTTCTACAATCCACATTTGACTGGCTCGGCTATGGGAGTAGAGAGTTCGTTGAGTTTTTGGAACGTTCTCGAGGACTTGAAAAGCAGATGTGATTCTTGGCTGGTCTGGGACTGTGTGTCGAAATTCCAGTTGGATTGTGTCCAGATTTGCTGCAACATTGCTGACATTCTGGATTCCTATGGAGTAATTCAGTGGACAATATGGACTTTGAAACAGAGCAACTATTAGGTGGAAATTTCATCTCAATTAGTCAAATCAGCTCAGCACTGCATTATCAGTGATAGCTACTGCTTTAATGCACTGCAATCTCTATGTAAAGAGTTGCTCAGTTCTCAATTTTTTTGACGGCTAGTCTTGTTAACACTTGCACTCATGGCATCTGAGCCTTGCCCCCTGACTGGAGCAGAGAGAGCTATGTGTAGACTGGTGCACTGTGGACCCCGACCTCAAGCTATGCTAAGGCCGTTACACTTGGAGCTACAGGTGTATGTAGACAAAACACGAACCAAGCAAAAACACAGGTACTGCTTGAACACTGAAAAAGATCAGTTCTGTGATGATTTTGTTGCTTGGCAAGAAAGGTTTTGCAAACCAAATGACTTTGGTGAGCATACTGATTTTAGATCAGGACAAGTTGAGAACATTAGACAAGAAGATCAAGTTGGTAATATAAATGACGAAATGATGTTAAATGCCTGTTACAATAAATTCTCTTGGCATTGAAAAATGTCTACCATTGCAATTACGGTCATGTTTTTGGCAAGCAGGAAGACAGGAGAAACATCTGCATCTACATTTCCCCTTGACTACAAAAGGGCTACAAAATACAAATTAGTTTGTACTGAGGAAATTGTGCTGAATTAATTTTAAGATGACCAACATTACAAGGAATCAAGATGTAGTTTGAGTGCATGTAATATGATGTAAACATTCCTGTGTCCTTGAAATAATAATATATGGTGGGGAATTGCAACATGGCAATATGAAGAAAAGGGGAACAGGTAGCCTATCAAATACATATATAGTATCTCACAAAAGTGAGTACACCCCAGGGGTGTACTCACTTTTGTGGGATACTGTATATTAAAAAAGATGGGGCCCTGACCAATGTAAATAGAGAATAAATAACAGAGAGATATAGTTAATAGGTGAGGAGGAGTGTAAAGAAGTGGAGGATGTGAAGTGTTTCTTCAATGCACCCATGAAATGAATGAACGCTTTGAGTTTTCTACTAAAGTTGCAGGTAAAACCACACAATGGTACACATGTCTCCTAAACTTTTGAATAGTGCCATTTGTAAAACAGATTGGATTTCAGGATAATCCTTGCTGTACTCTACATTCTGGTACTTTATCAGGAATTTAGAGCTGCAACCAATATGGCTGATCTTTATCTGGATTATACAATGAATCTGGGGTGTATACATTCTGGATAGAACTCACTGACTCAGCCTTGTTGTGCATGATGTGACTGAGTGCTTTGTGTGTGCAAAAGTTCTTTAAAGGACCCTATGGCTTGATACATCAATATTTTGGTACATGATTATTTTGCCTTTGGAAATTCCTCTCACATAACACTTGGTTTTTGATTCATTTTTCTCAAAAATAATGTGTGCAGTGTGCACAGCATTGTATAGCCCTAAAATGCTTACTTTTCAGATTATTAAAATAGGTTCCATCAAATATTTAAGAATGTGTTTGAAATGTCCTCTTAACAATAAGGAAGTTGTCAAAAGACACACAAAGTTAACATTTCTTTTACATTCCCTGAGTTAATCCAACAGTTGCCATGGTAACCACACTATTGTATAAGTGGTGGGAAAACTCCTCTTGACTTCTGATTTCTGAAGGTTATCTCTGGAACATGAATGACCAACATAATTAATTTGCTGATTTCTCCATGTTCACATACATAGACTATGAACAATATCACTTAATGAATTACTCTTTACTTTCTTACTCTATTAATTTTTCATAGAAAGCATTACTATAAACACAATAAAAGGTTGATTTTAATCTTGGCATGCAAAGCATCTGTACGTCTTTTATAAATCAGACTCTAAAAAACAAGCTGATATGAGCATTAATGACAAAAAGTGGTACACCTTTTCAAGGTACCCATCCCTGAGCCTTAGACTCAGTTGCTAAGGCAACAGTCCACATATTTGGCTACAGACCTTGTTGTCATGGTGATACTGGCAATTTGTTCCTCACCCTGAGAAGATATTGCACTGCCACTGTAATAAGTGTCTATATTGCTATACATTGTTCTATCTCTGATAGTGCTGATGTGTTAATACTGTTTCCTGTCTTTCCCTGTATGTGTGTAAACCTGTGTGTGTGAACCATTTAGGATGGAGGCCTCTTGCTTGGAGTTGGCCTTAGAAGGAGAGCGGCTGTGCAAGGCTGGGGACTTTAAAGGGGGAACAGCGTTTTTTGAGGCAGCCGTACAGGTCGGCACAGAAGACCTGAAGACCCTCAGTGCCATCTACAGCCAGCTGGGCAATGCCTACTTCTACCTCAAAGAGTATGGCAAAGCCCTGGAATACCACAAACATGACCTGACTTTGGCCAGGTGAGCATTGTACCTTTTTAATAGCTGTTACCTACTACATAGTAAAAGTTGGTGTCAAGTTGCCACTAATTGTTTTGAGCTGTTCAGAATTTTGTGTAAATGGGTGTTATTTCCTATAGGAGAAAGTGAGTTACGCAATGTACTAACCATTGTAATTGAATTTGAGAGGTATTCACATCCAGTCAGATATGGTGGAAAATTTGCCTGTACTTTGACTGTAATTTGTCTGTACAAGTAAAAATAGTAAACCCTTGAAAACACTTGACAGGCACAGAAATAGAGTACACTAGTGTCTTCATACTAAGGGAACGTATAGATAGGAAAAAGAATACTATAAGGAAGCAAAAGATTAACCTGTTTTTTACCAGCATTTGTCTGGTGGCTGGTGCTAATTTCCAAACCTCTCAGGGATTTTATTATGTTGACATTGAGTTAGACAATGAAAATTCCAAGAAAAAGTGAGTGAACTTTCATATAGTAACAGTCGACAACTACCAGCTGGATATTTAGCTTGTATGAGTAATCCGGTCCCCCGCAGAGAGTGCAGCTGGTCCTTCAGCAGGGAACTGATCAAAGGCCCCGAGGAGATTTACGTTGTTACAATACAGTCTCACCAGGACCACTGGGACCTGGTCCTACTAAGTAAGCAACCAATTAAAAAATATTCTTTACAGCACCTACCAATTAAATCTTCTTATAGTACCTTAATGGATATTGTTTTAACTAAATAACATTAACATAGAAAAACTATAGTCTTTGCTCCCACCACTGACCATCAAAAATGTGTTTCTTTGCTTTCTCAGAACAATAGGAGACAGAATTGGAGAAGGAAAAGCCAGTGGCAACCTTGGTAACACATTAAAAGTGTTGGGGCGCTTTGATGAGGCTGTTGTGTGCTGTCAAAGACACCTGGATATTTCTCAAGAGCAGGGAGACAAGGTAACAAGCGTCTTTTATAATGCCTGTATTGTGTATTTGCACCTTTGACTGCAATGCAAACTGTCCTGGAGAATCTTTATTTAATATTTGAGACATTTGAAATGTATATACAGAATTGTAATACCTTCAGTTTGTTTCTGAGCATCATGAAACATAGTAGCCTAAGCGTATTACTGCTCACGTGCACGCAATCTTCTGGGGTGGGGGGGATCAAAACAATAAAAATAAACAAATTAAAATCTTTGTAATTGATATGCACTCATATCTTGATATCTGCAGAGAGGTCTTTCTGCATCCCTTTTCACTCTTTTCTTTAATCTTTCTTTTCTGTGTCTCTTTATTATCTGATTGCAGGTTGGAGAGGCCAGAGCACTGTATAATATAGGGAACGTGTTTCATGCCAAGGGCAAACAGCAGTTATGGGGCTGCACCCAGGAACCAGGGGACCTGCCTCCTGATGTCAGAGACACACTGCAAAGGGCTACTGGCTTTTATGAGTATGTGTTGTTGAGTAGTAAACTCAAAACAACAGATGGCTGTAGTGAGTTAAACTGCATTTTGTGGTCTCAAAATGGATTTATTGTAGAAAACCCCACAATATTGATAGCTTTAGAATGTTTTGCTTTCCAAAAATTACAAACAGAAATTTCATTTAAATTGGCAATTGTGTCATTACTTTGATCCCTACTTAGACTCACCTCTGGTAGTTTGGTTATTATTGAATACATCTGTTCCTGCGTAGCACATCTTGATTTGTGTGCAGTATAACGTGGATGGAGCGCATCTGTGGGGGGAAAAAAGCAAACTGTCCGTACACAGATTTTCACAGACATTTTTGAACTTGCCTTTGGCTGCACCTCTTTTCAAGAAGCAGTCCAGACTTGATTTGGTTGTGTGGCCCGTTTGTTCAATCAACTGCCCTAAGATAATGCTTACTCATATAAAAAATTACATTTACCTGAATTTGCCATTGTTCCATTTATTTTCACAATCCCCTCAGTGCCTATTGCTTAAA
Organism: Sander lucioperca; assembly: GCF_008315115.2. Lineage (NCBI taxonomy): Eukaryota > Metazoa > Chordata > Actinopteri > Perciformes > Percidae > Sander > Sander lucioperca. The sequence goes on from NC_050186.1 coordinate 5,321,092, forward strand.
AGCAACCCCACAGATTGCTACCATTGTCATACTTTACAACTGGGATGCTGGGAGAATTGATGATAATTGAGTCAGTTTTCAACAGAATGTTCTTAACCATTGTTGCTGGAGTTTTCAGTTTATTTTCATCAGACCACAGAATAATTTACTCCATGCTCTCAGTGTTTCATACGTCTTCTGGCAAATTCCAGGCTCCTTTTTAAAGTGGTTCCTTCAGGCCAATCTGCTTTATAGCACAGCTTTGTGAAATACTACACAGATTTGTTTTGACAAGATCTTCCCTCACAGCAAAAGAGCTCTGCAGTTCTGTCAGATTTGTCCTTGGGTAAAGAATGTTTTCACTTTTAACGCTTAAAGAATATTACACCATTACGCCATTATCTGAATGAACTCAAGTTTACATTAAAGCTTAGGTGCAGCAAAATTCAGGAAAGGTGGAGGTGTTAAATACTTTCTGAAGGTTCACTAGAAAAAGGCAACTCAATGATGGGAATGTGTGGAGCTCCATAAACGTGAGGCAGGTTGGTGATGAAAAATATCATGCACATTTAGCATTGCCTGGATAGATAGAACATTATGATAATAATAGCTCATCTCACAGGGCAATTCTCTAGGCCCTATTAAAGCCATTTTATTTTATTAACAATGGAGCAGTTAACATCAAATTGAGAAACAAGATGAAAGAGGACTCACATGAATACCATGTACATATTAAAGGCTTAATTAGTCCTTTTATGTGCAAAAAGAAATACAGTAAGCTTTTGTATGTTTTCTAACTAATTCTGATAAAGGTATAACTTTGTTTTACACCAACATTTAGTTTAGTTTACATTTAGTAATGTAATACAGACTTATATTTAGCTATTGTCTAATGTTAACTTACATCATTACGATACCCTTTAAAATAATGTACATACTGCTACTAAATTGGTGTGTACTTCTCTTTGTAGGATGAACTTGTGTTTGGTCAAAGAACTTGGAGATCGAGCTGCTCAGGGGAGGGCCTATGGGAACCTGGGCAACACCCACTATCTGCTGGGAAACTTTGTCGAAGCTATCAAGTTTCACCGCCAGGTGACAAATTCAAGTGTTTTGCCAGCATCATATTAATACCACTAGTGCATAGATAATAGTTATCAGCCTTGTTGTTGTGCCAGAACAGTGACCTTGGGTCACCTGGGCAACAGCCTTAGTTTGCATTTTACACAAGGTCACTCCCATTACAGCTATTCAGTAACTTTGTGGCTCGCCATGATATCGCACTGGAATGCACTTGATCGGAGTGGAAATACAAAGAGACGCAATGCAGTTGTCGTGGATGGAATTCCTTGATCTCCCCTTATTAAGATCAAGTTTCTGTGAATACTGTGAACATAAACACCCACATGAAGACACCTTCCTGTTTTAGGTACTGCCTTTTTAAGTTGCCTTGTCCAAACCATTAACATACACAATAAAATGTGGGGTTTTTTTTAGTGGCTTGTGCACACACTGTGTGGCTATTACATCCTAGCCAGGGATCTTTAAACATCCTCCCTGAAGCCACAGTGCCACATGATAAATTTGCAGACCTTGGTTTTCATCCTGTTAAGCCTTTTGTGTGCGCTTCCGTCTTGTGCAGCCCAGAAGCAAACAAGTGGTTACCAAAAACTTGGATTTACTGTTGCGTTGTGATCAAATATGTTTGCATGATTTTTAGCTAATAGGTGCAGTCAGACTACACTGCTGTTCATATCAGTGAAGAAGCAGGCTATATGCATTTGCTTCTTGTTAAAAAAAAAAACTCTTACCTGTGTGCCTTGCACAGGATGACTAAAATCTTACATGCAAAATAGCAAGTCTCCCCAATGCACAGCCAGTTTGAGTCTGTAGGGGGGACTTACTTTTGTCATTGTATTGTACCTGTTACAGTCTGATTTAATACAAATAGCAGAGTAGAAGAGATGGCATGGGTGGCAGTGAGTGCAAGGACAGGGATAGAAGGTAAAGACAATAAAGTGATTGATTTGACAAAATCTGTTATTTTCTTGTGGATTGCTAGCGTGAGATAGCGAATCATGTTAGTCCTAGCTTTTTTTGCAAGTAAATAACACCTTGGTGAGTTTTTCAGTGGATCACCATCCACCTCACTCTGTACCAACACACAGTGTGCAGAGATTGATGGCGTCTCATTGGAAAAAAAAAGTGGAGGAAATTGGTTTCTTGGTGAATAACTTGCAAGCATGGCTTCAGGCTCTCTCTCCCCATGTTTTCTCTCCATTGTAAACCAATTGTCTCCCTGTGGGAGAAGGCTGCCTCTCCTCTCTTTCCCATTACAAATCTATCATTGTGCCATGGAGGTGAGCACACTTCCTTTAAAGGGAATGAGAGGAGCTGATTTGATGCACCACTGCTGCAGCAGCACATCTTTTCATGGAATCATGTGCCCCAACAGAGCTTGCAACTTGAGCTTGTGTAATTGCCTCTGCTTGTACATTGAAGCAGAGAAAAAAACGGGTAAAATAGGGTGAAATGACATGGAATTTATATGTTATGCTATTTAGCTGCTTAGAGGCAGGTTTAAAATATTGTGCTAATTTGGTTTGACTTGACCTTGCTGCTCTGTCTTTCACAGCGATTATCCATAGCCAAAGAATTTGGGGACAAAGCGGCAGAACGGCGAGCCTACAGTAACCTAGGCAATGCCCTGATATTCTTGGGCCAGTTCAACACAGCCACTGAATACTACAGGTGAGGAAAGAGGGGAGTCTGACATCTAGTGGAGGGATGGTGAAGTGAACCAATTTCTAGAAAGTGTGAAAATGTGACTGAAGTACAAATTAAATATGACAAAAGAAATCATTCTGATGCATGACACAAGCACTCTTAAAATACCAAAAAGAGTGCTGTAAGGCTTTTTTCCCCTTTTCTATTCTCCTTTTCACTTTAACCTCCCTCCTTATTCATCTGTAAACTCACTCACCTCTGTATTACCGTCTTCAATGTTTCCTTCACTCACTTTATCCTTCGGTTTCTTTTTCTATAGGAAAACTTTGCAGCTGTCCAGGCAGCTGAGGGACCAGGTGATGGAGGCTCAGGCCTGTTATAGCCTTGGAAACACTTACACTCTTTTGCAGCAGTATGAGAGGGCCATAGACTACCACCTGAAACATCTGTACATAGCCCAGGAGCTTACTGATAGGTAAGATGAGCAATATCTAATGCATATACACAGATATGCCCAAGCACAGAAATAGTTTTTAACATTTGTCTGTATGTTCATGTTTCATTAGAGTTGGAGAGGGCCGTGCCTGCTGGAGTCTGGGAAATGCATACGTGTCTTTAGGGAACCACAAACAAGCTTTCCACTATGCCCGAAAGCACCTGGACATCTCTAAAGAAGTGAGACATTGAGAAAGAAAATGCACCTTTGGGAAAGTTGAGGCTTCTTGCATTCTGCCTAATTTGACTCATCTGGCTCAGGTTTGTCCTCTTCAATTTTCCCCTCAGATTGGAGACAGAAATGGGGAACTGACAGCCAGAATGAATGTGGAGCAGCTGATGGATGCTCTGGGGGTCAATGAGAGTGACCTTTCACCCTCCAGTTCAGAGTTTGAGATGCAAGGTGACACTAACAAACTTATGGGACAAACTTATTTCTTACCTTTTTTATACGAGATATAATGTGTTAATTGGTTAAAGCTAGGTGTTTCCCCCCGATTCCAGTTTTTATGCTAAACTAAGCTAACAGCTTTATAATTAATGGACAGACATGATATTGGTATCAATCTCCTCATCTAACTCTGGAGAGGAAAACAAATAAGTGTATTTCTCACACACACACACACACACACACACACACATATATACATACAAATTCACAGAGTGGGGCAGTCTAATTTAAGAGAGCCCTGAATTTACTGTATGTCATATACTCTATTGAATGTTAGCAATGGAATGACACTAGATTGCTTTTATTGCGTATTGTGAAGAATTTGTCAGTTTTTTTGGTGTTCATTTAAAACAACATAAGCATTAACTTACAATTTCACCTGGGAAACATACAGTATGCTAAACTATTGTACAAGTAAGATGTCCTTATAAAATAATAATTTAGTTTGTACATAACAACATAAGCTGTCAAACTACTGAGTTTAGGTTTACTGTAAATTGAATTATGTAATGACATTAATGTTTGCATCTCTCTGTATGATTTATTCTGCTATAGATTTGTGTGTGTGTGTGTGTGTGTGTGTGTGTGTGTGTGTGTGTGTGTGTGTGTGTGTGTGTGTGTGTGTGTGTGTGTGTGTGTGTGTGTAAAACCAAGACCTATCTGTTTACACTCTGCAAACTGTGGTTAGGAGAAGCTGTCTGGAGCTGTACTTGCCCTCCAATCTCAAAGAAATCAGAACAAAAATGAATGCCATTGAGCCAGAGGAAATGTATGTATTAATAATACATGTAATGTATTATCGTGAATGAGGGGTTTATTAAATGGGCATTTATAAATCCCCTTAAAACTACAGAAAACTAACTTTAAAATCTACTTTTCAATAGTTTTTAGATTTTGCTCTTTTAACTCAAACAAAAATAACGTGTGGGCTTGAACAAGCGAACTGAAATACTGTATGTGTACACAAGGTGACCATTTAAATGTAAAACCAACTTAAGGTGAGACAGACCGACACTGTTTGTGTTATGTCTGAACTAAGGCTAAATGTGAGAAAAAGCAATGGGTGTGTACATTTTTGGGGTAAGATGAAAATTCTTGACTTTACCCCCAGTCTCAGGAAGATGGTTTGATTCTAAAGTCTATTGTCAACATTATCCTAAATAATAAAATTGATTATTATTTTTATTAATATCATAGATTCCCATCAACTCACATTATTTGGAGCATTTGAAACATATACAATGAAGAGTGAAACATTGTAAAAGTTTTGTCTGTACAGTCAGCCTGGCTTTTGTGTGATGTTTGCTTTCATGAACCCTCCTCCAGGCAGAAATTCACACCCATGTCCTACATTTCCCTCTTTGGTGCAGAGCTGGCAAACAGACTCTTATTCAGATTGTTTGGTTGTCTGGCTTCACCTCAAATCCACACGAACATCATGGGACCAATGCTGAAACGAGAAAAGACAGAGCGCCTTGCATGCTTGATTTAATTTTAGACTAAACTGTTTGCGAGAATCTACAGTTGTTTTAATGTTATGTAATAAGTTATGTAGTTATGTTTATTTACTTCTTTATTTTTTCTGTAGGAGCAAGACCCAAATTCACCAAGAGAAACAGCATGGACAGTGTCGAATTGTGGAAGTACTCTTCAGATAAGGTGATTTATCTCTGCCTGTAAATGTGGCCCACACACCTCTCCCCTCTAACGATGTATTCTTTTACTTGCAGAATGGTGAGAACCAAGACTTGGAAAGCATACCCAGGAGATCCAAAAGTCAGCTGTCACAACCAGGCAAAAGAAAAGGCTATCCTGACAGCCAATCATCAGATGAAAGGCCATGGTTGGACTCTCCTGTAGACACTGATGACATCACTGTGCAAGTCCCGCCTCCAGTACCAGTGAGTAGCTGTAGCTTTATTTTGTTATTAGCTTCTTGCTCTGACCCAAGTATGCCATAAATCTAAGATATGCCCTCCTTTTATTTCAATCACTGGGAGCCCATCTGAGAAAGAATAGGTTTAATTTTTCTCCTAGAAAGCATCGGACCTGAAATGCTGACTGCCGAATTTACCTAACTACTTTTTCCCTTCTTATCTGTTCATCCTTTGTCCAAAATGTCTTCAGGGCTTCTGCTTTAAAGAGAAAATGAGACAAATTAAAGAGATTAAATTGGGAACATTACCCTTAATTTCCCATGAGGTTATATAGTATTATGTTAGAAGTCAGATACAGTGTAAAAGGTGTCTTCTCATTAAATACCAACAGTGCTCCATTTGCTCTGAACTACATTCTAAATGAATTTGCTGCTTTGCAGCTGTTGTATCCTAAAATCCTATGCCCCCACAGCACCTAATCATGCCTTGCTTCTGTGACAATGCTAATGGTTGTAATCAGCAAGCTGACATGCTAGAAAAGAGTGAAAATGATTAGGCTGCATAATGATAGTTTATTACCAGGGACTAGAAAGCTAAATGTAGGTAATCCTGATGACATTGAAGCATACCCTTTTTTTAATCTGCCAATCTTTTAAAGCCATCTGGGAGTCTGTGAATTTGGACCACTCTTTCCTAAGGCTAGAACTTGTGATTTCTTTAGGCCCTGATCAGACAGAGAGCTTTTTAGCAGCCTGGGGCTTTTTGTATTTGTTTTCGATGAGCATTTTTACGCTCTATGTGCCCCGCGTTTTTGCAGGAGAGCCCTGAATGCTCGAGTTCAAAAAAGTTAAACTCAGAGTAGAAAAGCGTAGAACATCAATTGCATTTTTTTCCCCCGTTTTCTAATCGGATGAATTGAAAGCGGGTCTTTTGCGGTAGTTACCCAGCAACAAAAACAAAAATGACACAGCAAGCTGCTCTTTTTCTAAACTGTAGGCTTAAAAGAAAAAAAAGTGTGGTGCACCTCGCGTTTTGCAACCTGCAAAAAGCGCTCCATGTGATCGGTGGCCTAAGGTTGTTGTTGGTCAGGGACAGTTATACAATAAATAGCACACCAAATCCTGATTCGTTTTAAAAATGAAAACCCTGTCAAAGAGTCTTAAATAAGCAGTGGATGGCAACATGCATAACATAATGCTTAAGCTACACGCCCAAAGCAAAAAGTCAGCATCCTCACCAGTTGAGGATCCATGTAGAAGACATGCAAATGAAGAAACTGCATTGTTCTTGTATTACAGAGTGGAGCAGTAGAGTAGTTATTCCTAGTATTTTAAATATGATAAGGAAAAAGTTACGATTGGACAACTGCTGTTCGGAGGAGTGTGTGAGTGGGTTAGCGAACGGACAATTGAGGATTGTGTTTTAGGTTTAATTTCTTTTTCCTTTATTCTTCATCTGTAATGAATTAAAATATGAACATATAATAAAGCATAGTGGTGATATAATGTAGGAAGAACTGCCTTTGTCTTTTATTTTCCTCCATTCACACACTATCTCCCCCTCTCTTCAACACACAACTTCATTTCCCTGCATCTCTCTCTCTCTCTCTCTCTCTCATCATCATCACCGTCACCATCACATGTTCCTTTCTCTCTTGTTCTGTCCCTTTTGGCCTACTTGATTAATTGGACAATAAAGGGAAGTGAGGAGATCCACACATAGACCATGGGGCCAAGGACAGAGGACAGAAATGTCTATAAGTCACAGCTGATTAGAGTGCAAAGAGCAGTTAAATAACAAACCCATTGAAGATTCTTATCTTAGTGCATGTCAGAAAATATCCTTGGTTATGAATGGTGTATTATAGAATGTATAGTTTTTAAGAATTGAGTGCTGACATTGGTTCCTCTCATTTGAGGGTAGTTGAGTAGTTAATCTCTGCTGGCTGCCACTGTTGGCATGCGATTTACTCATGACTGTACCCATGCACCCGTCTTTCCACCCCCTTTCTCCCCTCATCCCATTACCCCCTCCAGCTCTCCCCCTCTGCTGATAATGGGACCTTGATCACAGAGCTGCTACCCTCCCTACAGGGTCAACCCCCTGCTTCCCATAATGAGTTGTTTTCCCACAGTGGGTGAACGGGACAAAAATGGCCTGCAGGAGAGCCACAGAGAGTGAGAGAGAGAGTGAGACAGAGAGAAAAAGAGAGGGAGACTGAGAGTGGCTGATGGAGATTAAAAGAAGGCTGTAGTAGAGGGATGCAAGATGAGAGGAAATTAGAGGGAGGGAGTCGAGTACAGCAGGGGAGGAGAGTAAAGCAGTGGGTGAAAGTAGGGGAGAAGGAGGTGTGAGCCAGGCGTGTGGACAGAGCGAGAGGGAAAGAGAGCTTAGAGAGATATGAGAGAGAGAGAGGGATAAATAGATAGAAGACAAAGAAGAAGTGCTGTTGGTAAGATATTTAATTGACGTTTTCCAGCTTGAATAACAACATGGTGCAAAGGATACCAAGAGGTTATTAACTATTTTTCCCTTTTAGATTATTGACATGGGTGATTGTGTATGTATTTGTTTCTACTCTATGTACAGATCTCTTATTCTCCTTTCAGGGAGTTGATGTGGCGTAAGTGGAGAACTGTTTTTTTTTTTATAAATGGTAAAAGTTCTGTTTTGTTTGAAGCATAGTTAGATTTTCCAATACAAAAGTTCCTAGAATAAAACTGAGTGACGCTGACCTACTTTACATCTTGCTGTAAGGCAAAGTCATTTTAACTTCATCCACTAGTTGGTGTTCAAAGTGTCATATCTTATTCTGGCTCCGTGGTACATTGGAATACTTGTAATTGTGAATGTTAATGGGGGTAGTATGATAAGGTGGGGGAGAGAAGGATAGTCAAAAGCTTTTATAATGGGGACACTATTTTTAATCTGTAATGCTTACTTTTACCTCGTCTCCCATTAACCTGCTTTTGGACATTTTGTTGATGTTTTGTCATCACAAATTGCTTTTGCAATGTAGTGATTGTTGTTCATGTTTACTAAAGTGAATTGTCTTGTCAGTGTATGAGTATGATGAGTATGAGTAGTTAAAATGAGTCCTAATCCATCGTTAGTTTAGTTAATGTTTATCTTAGTTTAAGAAGACACATCATTCATTGCAAAACAATACACTGTATCTATATGTTTGTCTTTCAATAATGACCACTTTAAGTCTTACATATCTTTAGCGATATCTTGCAATTTTAGCAGACGTAGCTTTATTTTGATTAGTTGAAGATTAATTTTGAGATTTTATTGGTTCATTTTTGTGGTTCAAGTTTTGGCCAGAACCTACATTTTAATCTCTTTGAGAGACATTTTTAATTATTCATCTGCTAAGTAAAAGTCGGAACAAGTCTTTTTGCAACAGCCCATGTTTCATATTTGAGGATTTTTTTTATTATTATCCACATTTCTTAGTAAACCTCTTCTTGGAACTGACCCCAGGCATGTCTAAGTAGAACCCTTGTAATTGGGAGGATAAGATGGAGGATTCAGCCTATTTTAGTACTTCTACTGTAGTTTATTATTTTGTTAAGAATACAGATATAGTTGTTTTTAATTATTATATTGATTTTGCTTTATTTAATAGTTTGAATTAGTTTGTCTGCAGTTTTATATGTTCTCAGATCATTTCTCAGTAGGCCAGCAGCTTAATTTTTTTATTTTGGCTCAATATTATTTTTTTTATTGCTGCTGTCCAGTAGATTAGTTCTCATTCAGTATCATAACATCGCAATCTGATTTCCAGGATATTTCAGTAGCACTTTTTAAACCTAATAAATTCCACATCTGCTTTGCTTTTGTGTATTTGTAGTTAAAACATTTTTTTCATGCATATGTTATCCACTTCAGTTGCAAAGCTTAAACACATTAGCTAGACTGGAAGAGGGAGCATCATGTGAGAGAGCACCTCTCTTAAAACAAACAATGGAAGCAGCACTGTCAGAGGCTGACTAGCCGCGAGGATGTAACACGTTAATACATTCAGCCAGTCAGGGATTTCATTATTTTTCGGCTGGTCATTGATTAGATCTATGTGCTCATCTGCCAGCTGAATCTGAAACAAAATACAGTTGGTGTTTAAATCTACTGCTTATGTGTGAAAGTTTAAACCAATGAAAACCTTTTTTAAAATAACGTATGCCTTATTAGGTCAAGGAACTAAATAAACCAAAAATATAGCAAAACCCAGTACAACTATTAAAAAGTGACACTCCATATATTATTATTCTATCACACTGAAGTTATAACTAATTAACATGCTCTATAATATGGTGGTTACAGCTGTATCTGTTGATATTTCCAACTGCTTTTAGAGGATACCACTATATGGCTCATTTTACTTAATACAAATGGGTTGTTCATTTTTACATGACATTTTATGATATTGTACCACCCTTCAGTATCTAGGCCAAGGTAGTTTTACCAGGAAGGCCTTCCCATGTGAGTTAATCAGATTATTTTTCTCTTCCACAAGCTGGTCACCTCGTAAATCCTCATCCTCTTGCAACGCATAATGTCATTGAGTTTCATTATCTGTAGATCATGTTTCTTGGATCTCAGAACAGCTCATCCTAATCAGGTAGTCCAGTAAAAACGTAGTGAACCACATTCTCTTTCTCAGAAGCTGGGCCGTGACCCCTCCGATGAAGACTGCTTTTTTGACCTCCTTAGCAAGTTTCAAAGCAGCCGCATGGATGACCAGCGCTGCCATCTTGATGAGCCACAGAACGGAGACAACGGAGAAGGTGCTGCGAACTCCGTGCCATCCCTGAACGAGATGATAGGTTGGTTGAGAACAGTGTTCAGTGACTGTCATGTCCTATTTTTAAGGACACTTGTGCTCCTTTTTAATAACTCTTATCTCGTCCTAGATCCTGCAATTACCACTTCCCCCCAGACTGAGGAGCTGTTTGATTTGATTGCTAGCTCCCAGAGCCGCCGTCTAGATGACCAGCGGGTTAATGTTGGTAACCTTCCAGGCCTGAGGATTACCCATAACAATCTGGGACACCTGGTGGGTGAGGGAGATCATCAAGAACCTACCGATGACTTCTTCAACATGCTTATCAAGTGCCAGGTAATGCCCCAATTCCCATATGACAAGAACTCAAGGGTTTAATCCTTTTTTAGATTCTTAATTATTAGTCTTATAGACAGTGGGGATTGTTGTATAGGGAATAAAATAAGTTGCCCTAATACATCTGTTTCTCTTTACAAATGTGTAACATTTGCTTCTACACTCTAAATGTATAAATCTTTCTGACTGCAGTCCTCTAGGATTGATGATCAGCGGTGCTCCCCACCAGAAGCGGGCCCCCACGCCCCCACAGTGCCTGATGAAGACTTCTTCAGTCTGATCCAGAGGGTACAGGCCAAGCGTATGGACGAGCAGCGTGTCCAGCTGCCCTCAGACGACCAGGACGACCCTCCGTCCCCTGATCCAGAGCCACCTGGTGGTTTTTCCAGCTAGGACTTGGTGAATAATGCTGCATAACCTAATGTCAAAGAAAATAAAAGCAAAAGAAATGAAATAGAGATGAGCCAACATTTAAAGAAGGCACTGAAGAGTGAACTAACAAGTTTTTAATAACAAGACAAATCCCATGTGCAATAGGTGGTGCCCTGTCAAATGTTGCTCAATGTATTATGTTCTAAATATGTTGATAATATAATGGGAAAACACGCAGAATTGAAGCTCGGTGGTGTGGAGAAGAAGAAAATATGTTTAGGGTAACGTGAAACAAATATGAAGTCAGTAATCAGTGTAATGCCTTAATTAACATTTTTTTCCAGACTCAAGATTGTATTCCCTGGTGTCAAGTGTGTTCAGTAGAAGCACATGATGGGCATACAGTGTAATATGGACAATTAATGTGGAGACCTACAGCATGAGTCGTGGGAATCACATAGACTGTAAAAATAATGGCCGTAGTATCAGTGACCAAACCCATTGGTTTGTGGACTACTGTTTTTGAAGCCTTGAGTTTGTCAATTTGACTGTCACCATCTTGGTTTTTTAAAACCAGACCTGACGATTTTTGGACAAGAGAGTGGAGCTGGGGAGGATGATGCGACCAAGCCAGTGTTGTCTATTCTTGCAGTGGTGCTGCGCTAAGAGGGAAAGTTGCCGGTTTTCAACCCTTCTGATGCGACTCATCCGGCAGAGTTTTACCAACAGGTGTGCGGGCCTCCGGGTACTTTGCACTTTGATGAAGTGAAAACACACAGTGAGAGGTTCAAAGTTTAAGACGAAAACATGGTCAACACCCAAAACTAGTCCACGTATATTTTAAAGCAGCCATATTATGCTCATTTTCAGGTTCATATTTTATTTTAAGGTTGTACCAGAATAGGTTTACATGGTTTAATTTTCAAAAAACACCATATTTTTGTTGTACTGCAGTGCTCTCTCTCACTGCTGCAGATCCTCTTTTCAGCTGGTCTCTGTTTTAGCTACAGAGTGAGACCTCTTTTCTTCTTCTTCTGTACTATCTTTGATTGCACTCGCACATGTGCAGTAGCTCAGATGTAGATCATGTCAGCTAGCTAGCTCCATAGACAGTAAAAGAAAGGCTGTTTCTACAACTTCGGTCAGTTACAAGGCAGGATTAGCTGGGAGACTTCTAAATGAGGGCGCACATGTAAGTAGTTCTTTTGTAGATTATGGTGAACTTGTGTGTGTTGTAGCAGTGCGTTGCTATTGAGAACGAGGTAGCATGCTAGTGTTAGCATGCTAGCGTTAGCATGCTAGCGTTAGCATTAGCATGCTAACGCTACGAGCTAATGGTTGCGGTTAGCCTGCTCGTTTCGGTCACAAAACGTGCCGATTTTGAACAGCTCACCCAGAGACTGAAGGCAGGACACATTCAGAAACTGTATCTCACTCTAAACAGCATGGATGGATTTTTTTCAAAGTTTGTATGTGTGTGGAAGCACCAGAGACACAAAAGAACACCCCAAATCCCAGAAAAGATTTTTTCATAATATGGGCACTTTAATGTACACAGGGTCATGCATATGCATAGCCAAGCCTCTGTCCTGATTGACAGATCCGTGTGTAGCCACGCCCTAAAGCATGCCCTGCTTTATTATCTATTTTAAAATAAATGGGACCATAATTTACAAAATGTCATGCTGTATTGAACAAGAGGTGAAAGTAGCGATTGAGGCCATACATTAATTATGAAAATGTTTACTGACGTAATAAATCAAGTGAGAAGTAGGGTCATTTTCTCATAGACTTTTATGCAATGGGACTTATTTTTGTAACCAGTGGAGTCGCCCCCTGATGGAAATTGGATAGAATGCAGGTTTAAGGCACTCACTTTTCAGACCCTGAGGCTCCTTCCATTATTTTTTACGGTATATGGGGAATCAAAGAGATTTAATGATAGGATCAAAGATCATAAAAACAACATAGACATGACAGATTTGCACTGAAATCCTTATCAGTTTTATAAAGACATGAGATATATATATATATATATCCCCCAATTGTCTTTATCAAACAAGTTGAATTTTCAACAAAATGTATCAGTTCAGTTGTAGTCTGATCAATGCTGCTTTTATCATTCGATTTGTTGTGGTTCCCACTGCTCATGGAGAACTGGTGTTATTTGTGCAGTAACAGTATTAGGAATCATCATCCAGTGTTAAACTAACTGCTTCGGTCAGTGTAAACTTTCCACTGATTGATCACCATTCATTTTTTTCTGACTTAGACAAAGTAATATGATTTATTTAAACGGACAGACTAAAATAGGACTTTCCACATCAATGTTATTTATTTGCATTTCTGCGTTTATAAAAATGCATCTCCTTACACAGTATGCAGTAACCAAGGTTACTGAGCAAAAAATATGAAATAGCTGCTCTTTTTTTTATAGATTCAAGATTAGAGATGTGTGATAATTCAAGCTCCAATAAAATGTTGCTGCTTAGCTTTAAAAGTAATGCTATCTGCTGCCCATAATGTTCTAAACATCTGATAACAGACTATGGCTTACTGCCATTATTATTATTATTATTATTATTATTATTATTATTATTATTATTATTATTATTATTATTATTATTACTTAACATAGAAATATAAGCAGATGGATAAGATGGATGTGTCATATTTTGAAGAATTTAATACCATCACCAAAGCACAAATTTGAGGTTGTGCTGCCGGTGTGCTGACCCCCTGTGGTCAAAACCTGGTATTACCCATGGGAAATCCAGACTACAATCGATTGGGGATAAAAGGCATTCCCTACTCTTGAATATCTGTAGGACAACATTATAATATTAATATTTTGTGATACAATGTGATGATTCTGAGATCTTTCCTCTGGTTTCAGTAACTTAAACCATAAATGTGGAGATTTTTGCAAATCATTTCATAAAGGTTATATTGTATCATTTTAGTTCACTCTTCATTTCTATCCATTTGTTGCCATGAAAGGTCCAAAATCAGCAAGAGAAATACAAACCGCAGCTAAGAGTTTGAAAACCTTTTGCTGTACAGAGCATCTGTATAATGGTACTGTACAATAAATATTTGACCTTACCTATGGGCTTGCTTTCTATTCAAAAGTAGTGCATACCTCATCTTTGTACCTTAAAGCTCATGGACCTTGGCGATGTTGATTTCTGAACCAGGATGGATCATGTACCAAGTTCATAGTGGTTATGTGTGATTCATCTGTTTTTGATAAACAACACATTGGGAGTTAACGTTAATATTTCCTTTTTCTGTTTTTTGTTTTTGTGAATTAACATTTTTAGAAAGCACCTGGTACGCTTCTATTTGTCTTTGCCATAATTTGTACATATAAATATATTTTGTATTTGTGTTCCTTTTGAGAACATGAATATGTCCCCTCATGCTTTTAATAAAATATTTCAGCTGTTTATTTGGCCTCTATTTTTATTTTATTATTAATTATTAAGTTTTGGCAAAATAATGAATAGAGTTTTGTTAGGTTTGCACACATCAATTCCTCTTTGCTTAGGAAAATTCCATGAGTAACACTGACCTCTATAGCACAGAAAAAAAATCACATTTGCTACATTGGAAAAATATTGGATTTCACAAGCTCTAATCTTTGGAACAAAGCACAAAGAGCTAAACAAAAGTGTTGGTTTACTACCAGTTTGGTTGCATCACCAAGATTCAGTAGTAATGTAAATAATGTGTTAACACACAAAGATATTTATTCAGCTTTTTCATTGTTAAATTGACACTTTCCTTTTTCTGCCTGAAGATGCAGTCCCTTACATTAGGTCATGAACCAAGTACATGCTGGTTATGTCTAATTTATCTCAATTCTCTCATAATAATAATACATTTTAAATTCCAGTTGTATTACTGTCAATAATACAAACACTTTTACTATCACATGATTATGACACCTACATCCATACCATGACAGTTCATTTCAAGTTTCCAATATTCTGCTGGGCCCTGATAATAAGTGAAGTACAACATTTCATGTTTAAAATAATGCTGTACAAAATGACCCAAGTGACTTACAGTGGTGCATTCTCCCACAGTCCTCCCCTCCTCTCCCTTTAAGTTCACCCATGCCTCTTCCTGTCCATCATCCTTTCTCTCCCCTCCTCTCTTACCCAGAATGCAACGCAGGCTGAACAGGCTCAGCTGAGCTATAAAAAGCCATAGCAAGGGGAAGGGAGGGCTGCCGTGCAGTAGGAACTGTGCAGACACACACACACGGGGATCCAGGGACAGCAGCCCCTTGCACTGGGATCTAGAGCCACAGCGCCAAAGAGAGGTCAGTACAGAGGACAAAGGCTCCATAGAGGAAGCATGAAATGACAGGGAGTGGGTCTGACATTGTCAGAGCGAGTGAAGAATACAGAGAGATAGAGAGAGAGAGAGAGTGTGGGTAGGCAGAGTGGGCTGGGCTGTTTGATGGGATGGAGAGTGAGAATAACAGACTGTAATGGTAAACTGTCATCTGGTTTCTCGAGACACTTTGGTTAGTCACACTGTTTAAAATGCTTGACATTGTCAGAAGATCAGGCATTTCTGCATAGTGCAAAGGCACGTAGCTCTTGTGTGACATTGACAGTGATGCAACTCAATGCATGACATAATTGGTTGCTAAACAAATATGTATAACTATAATTTATTCTTATTTTTTTCCCTCCAGACATTGTATTGCACATGGTTTGCCTTCACTCTAATAACATTATCCTCCACCTACACCCATTAAGGCAATTTTAATGCAAGCTGCTCTACCCTTTTACTTCCACTGCCATGCTTCTAGCCCCAGTAGCGGTCATTAACAACTGATTAGGGGCTTAGTACTATTGATCCTTGTGAGTAGATGACACACATTAAAGTAAACCAACGTATGCAATTTGGAACACAAATACGTCCACAACAGCTACAGCTAACACAGAAATGATCTCGCTCCATCCTTTCACAAACATGGAATGTCTCCCACTGCACTGACGTCAAAGGGTCCCTTGTACTCCCTTAAAGGAGCAGTACACTCAATTAATTTGCAGAGTGCCTTAGTAACCAACGATACACAGAGAGAATGCACTAACAGATCATGTGCTCAGTACTTTGTTTTCACTCCTGTTGCTTTCTAAGGGAACTCAGTGAAGCTTTATCCCCGTGTGCTCTTTGGGAATGGTTGACATGCTATCCCTTAACAGCTGAGTCTTTTTTTAGCAGGGCTGAATGTTAAGAAAGAGTACTAAGACATGAGGGTGGGACAGGTGACTCACATTGGGGTGGGGGTTGGGGTGTGTCCAGTTTCTCTATATTTCAAATCAAGGATAGAATAACACAAATCACATGTTCAAATGTGTCTCCATATATCAGGTTACACTCAGCATAAACAGCGCACTCAGTCGCAAGGTATTACATTATTTAAGCAGTAAAAGATTCATGAATGTTAAGGGAAACAATCTGGATCCAATCCTACAGTACATTCACAGGGCTTTGTCCACATATGATAAAGTCCAGTTCAAACATCTTGCCACATCTATCTCCAGTACTGATACAGTCTCTGTTTAGAAATGTATTGGCACAATCACACTACAGCAAAGCCATGTAATGTTTCACTGCATGGTAGGTTTTTGTTCCACAATTCCATGCAGTACTGGGAGGAAGTCCCACACCGACAGCCATGTAATGTTGTTTGCACCATATTAGAACCAGAACACGTCTGGCATGCCATAAGAAGCAGGGGACCCAGAAGATGGTACCATAATAGGCCAGAGAGGCATTACCAAACAAGATCTGTGCTGACTCAGATGTCATCCTCCAAGTGACATTTGCACAGACCACAGGGTTAAAGGCCACTGACATAAATCTGGACACCTGAGAAGCAGCACCACCAGTGCTAAGGAGTGTTGCATGTGAGAATCAGAGAACAAGCTGGTCGCATTTACATCTTAAGTGTACACTCTGCTAAAATATATCTTAATGGTTAAGCAGGAAACACATGTTAGCTCTGGAAAAAGAGAAAATCTGACAAAGTATAATTTAACTTTTTTTTCCCATCTGCAGTCTAGCTACAATGAAACATATCACCTTTCTAATACCATGCATTTCTTAAAGCTTACTTGTCAATAATAGCAGGCATGTGGCAGTGAGCAAACAGTCACATTGAAAGTCAAATTTAAGTTTTGTTAAATCCAATCTAATGTCACTCCCCCAATTTGTATCTATTGGGCTAAGAAAATATGTAGGGTGTAGAATTATCCATCAAGACTTAGAGAATAAGTCTAAAATCCCATGATTATACTCAAGGTACAAGGTAAACTTTATTATCCCAAATAAGGAAATTTGGGTGGTCAAGGTGCAGATACGCAAAGATATACAAAACAGTCATCATAAAAACAGAAATAAATACAAATATTCAATATGCAATTCCCCTCCTTCCATCCCCCCAACACACACACACACACACACACACACACACACACACACACACACACACAGAGCAAGTACCCTCACTCTTGAATACGCTGCCACACACTCATAAATACTATGATGTGCAGTGTGCTACGTGATCCCTGTGAATGTCCAACAGCACTATAATCCACTAACAAATAAATATATATATATATATATATATATATATATATATATATACCCCAATTGTCTTTATCAAACAAGCTGAATTTTCAACAAAATGTATCAGTTCAGTTGTCATGTCATATATATATATATATATATATATATATATATATATATATATATATATATTGCAGCATATAAATATTGCATACAGATTGCCATTCCTCATAGCCCTGACCAAAATACCACCAGATCCAATGTTTTTGTACTGTCCCTCTTATTCTTATTTAACAGTCTAATTGCTGAAGGAACAAAACCTAAACCTACAGTAGCTGTTCTTATTTTCCGTTGCAGAATCCTTACTTTTCCCCGACAGCTTAGTTGGAAGCTGTTGTGCAGAGGGTGAGCAGGGTCATTAAGGATGCGCTTAGCCTTACTCTGACTGAGGTCCTTACACAACTGAGCAGCTGACATCTGGTCATACTAACCCTGCTCGCCATACTGTTCATGTATACTTTTCCGCAACCCATTATAGTTTAGGATGCACATGTTTACAAACATGCAAATCAGGCCAAAGCACACAATGCTCTGTAGGACAGCCTTGTAAAACCGTTGCAGAACATAATGATCCACATTCAAACTGGACAGTTTCCTTAAAAAGAACATTCACTGTTGCAGTTTTCTGACCTTTACAGTGGCACATACATCAAACTTCAGCTGGTCATTAATCTCTATCTCTAAGTATCTGTAAGTGTTAATGCTTTGATGGGTTCATTAACCTTGGTGAGTGGGACTTCTCCTCTACTACGTCCAAAGTATATGTCCATTTCCTTTGGATGGAAAGGTGAATATCACTGTAATGTAATAGTAGTTATAGACAGTATATAATATCAATTCTACACATTTACAGGTGACTTAAGGTGGTATTCTGACTCCAAATTAATTCCTAACATCGAGGGAAATAGTTTTATTGGAGATATCAAATGTATTTCAAAATACATGCAATTGAGAACTGAATTTTATTCACGGCATTATGAAATTTGGCCAACAGAGTCAAAGCAGATCTAAAACTAGGTGGTTATTTTGGCATAGGCAACACCTGTTGAGCCAAATCTTAAAGTTATTTAAAATCAATTCTTTCAAACACATTCATTTTGAACCCAGGGCACATGACACATGCAAGCAGCTAGTTGAAGATATCTATTTACAGTTGCCAGCACACTCCTTCCTCATTCTTCTGTATTTAAGTCAGCTAAAAGGGGAGTGTTACCAGGAAACCACGTACAGTAGATGTTGTCTTCTTTAGATATATTCAGTAACACAGAATGAATAGACATTTCCTGTTTCAATCAGATGTTCAGCGACTAGAACATTTTCTTACAGACTGTAAAAGCTAAGTATTGTTATGCTCTATGTAAGGTAAGCACGGCCACATCATACAGTCTTTAATAATAAAAACAATTAATCACTGCTCCAATTACTCATCCTTGAAATATTGAAAAAAGTACTAGTACTATTAGTACAGCTACTTCTGTTTATGTGTTTGTGAGGTAGAAGTGAAGCAGTTAAAACGTCTGTGGGTTTCTTGGGTTGGTGTTATAGTATTACAAAATATTCACAGTAAAAATAAAGAATGCACAGCAATACTGATTCTCTGAAAAGATAACACAGTTATTAACACTAAAAGGAAATGCTTTTGGGGAAATAATTGTATGACCTTGATTATGTTGCTTCAACAACAGAAATATGCAAATGATGGGATTATGTTTTGGGATTTACAATGGGAAGCAATTTGTTTGGAGTGTCCTAAGTTGATTTGATAAATTATCAAATGATAAAAACATGATCAACAAAGTGTCACTTTTCTGACTGACTTCTACCTTTATTTCAAAATATGTGCTGTAGTGAACTTATTTACTTTTCTGTCCTTTTCTTTTTATTTAGTTGAAGGAAAACACTCATCTAACGCAACACAATGGCAGGTAAATAATATACCATTTGAAAGATTGATTGATGATGATTAATGATGTGTGGAGTTAAGAAGGCAGAAGCAGACTTGATGTGTTGTCTTAGACTCTACTGCCCTCTTATGGTGATTTTTGAGAATACAGTGGAGGTCTTTTTTTTTTCTTGCATTTTACATTTACAACACTGTACAGATATAGTATTCCTTTAAATAGATTGTTATGATATTACATTTAATTAACAGCACAACATTTTATAATAATGCAATTATCTTATGATGTACAGTAGTTGCACACATTTTCATACCATATAATTAAGAGCAAATCCAAATTTTGTGGTTTCTTTTCATTGTTTTGCTCTTTTGTTAGATTTATAACTCAGGCTTTTCCGGTTGCTCCCTGTGATGAGTTGTATCAGGCTAAATAACATTATCAGGTGACAACAGTTGCCATAGCAACACTGTTTGAGTAATAGCACAAACCTACACCAAAGCAAGCACAGTCAAAACAGGCTAGTGGACCAGGCGACACTGTGCCTTGCAACTAAATAAATGGGAAATATGTGTACTGCTGATCACACTATCGACATAATCCATACATTGGACCGTCGAGATGGTTTGTTTCAAAAATCTTTTACTTGTGAATTTAAAGAAGAAAGCTTTGCCAAATAACATGCGTGGACTCATAAGGTCTTTTGTACATGCTCATTTCAGACAAAATTAAAGATGCCAAGATCATCTTTGTTGTTGGTGAGTACACATTGTGTCATTTTGCAAAACAACACATTCAAATATAGCTAAAAAAACAGCTATCTCCCTCGTGCTATACTAATGCTTTTTGTGTTTCTTTTTCAGGTGGGCCTGGCTCTGGAAAGGGCACCCAGTGTGAGAAGGTAGTTGCAAAGTATGGTTACACCCACCTGTCATCTGGGGATCTGCTTCGTGCTGAGGTGTCTTCTGGCTCTGAGAGGGGCAAGCAGCTCCAGGCCATCATGCAGAAGGGAGAGCTTGTGCCCCTGGTAAGAGACAAATAATCAAATACAACAGTTCATGAAGTTTATAATGTTCACTTTTTTGTCGAAACTATTTTAGAGAGGTGGTTCAAGTAATTCAAATTGATCATTTTGGAGGATGAAGTTTGTGGTGCTGTTGAACTGTGCTGCATTATACAGAGAGGTGCCTTTGTTATTTAGCCCATCCTCATTGATATTTATGGGGAGGACAAAATCTGTCAGTATAATAAACTAGCAACTGAGTGTATTTTCTATCAGAAGAGCCAAATCATGGTGAAGGTTGATCATAATGTCTTTGGTCTGCTTTCAGGACACAGTCTTAGACATGATTAAGGATGCCATGATCGCCAAGGCTGATGTCTCCAAGGGCTACCTTATTGATGGCTACCCCCGTGAGGTGAAGCAGGGCGAGGAGTTTGAGAAAAAGGTAGGAGAGGGCATGAGGTGTTGGTCTATAATTCATCCCCGCAAAGCAATACATTAAAAACGTTAACGAGCAAACTACCTTTGATCCCAGATCGGCAAACCCTGCCTGCTGCTTTACGTTGATGCAAAAGGAGAGACCATGGTCAAGAGGCTTTTGAAGCGTGGTGAGACCAGCGGCCGTTCTGATGACAATGAGGAGACCATCAAGAAGCGCCTGGACTTGTATTACAAAGCAACTGAGCCAGTCATTGCCTTTTACGAGAGCCGGGGCATTGTCAGGAAGGTGTGTATGACTGCTATGATAGTGAACATTTAAAACAAAGTATGAACTGTGTGTAAAATCTAACATGTATTTTATATTTGTCCTAGGTTGACTCTGAGCTGCCAGTGGATGAGGTCTTCAGCCAAGTTTCCAAGGCTATTGATGCACTGTAGTAAAACAACATGACTAGATGAACTGCGTCTGTTTTTTTTGGTTTTTTACATCAGTATTAATTTCATCAATACATGAAGAACAACAGAAATAATACCCTAAAAAAAAAACTGAAGGCCGTTAAGGATCAAAGATGCCTTAACTCTACTCCTACTCCAGCAATAGGAATCTTCACGTTTTAAGCTCATAACCATGAATCTGCTAAAAGCAGCATCTGAAAATCCATTTGTTTCTTTATATAAGACTTGCTTCCATTCTGTGCTGAACATGTATGTGAATGTATCCCAGTGACATCGCAAAAGGAACTGCACAGTAGGTGTCAACCATCTCTGGGGCACTTTACACAATCGTATTTCCTGTGTTAACCCTTCTATGTAGAGTTCATTGGAAAATTATAGAGTCCTTTATGATTGTGCCATTGAACAATAGCAGAGATCACCCACTGTGGACAAACTGGTGAAACTCTGTATACATGTACATTCACAGCACTTTTAAACTTTTCTCAACCACCATTATTCATCATACATTATTTTCTATTAATCCATTTACAACTATATATCAAGAACAAAAAATATTTTTCATCAAGATGCGCACATGTAACATGGGTGTCTATAAAGTGGTATATGTAAAAAATAAAATAAAATAAAAATATATGAAAAAACTCGATATTTTAATTAGTTTATTAGCTATGACTTTGAATTTTCAAAAGACTTGCAACTTCCAATGACATGCAATCTACTATATAACTGTACGCATATTGACATTATGAGTAATCCTGGACAACCACATACACATACATAAACAAGGGACTTTGACAATGCATCATGGTTGAAAACACTTTTCTATTCAGACAACATTGTCAAGGTGCTGGAGCATGTAGACACAACAGGATACAGGACATGCTGCTAAAGCCACAGTTCACTGCTGTTTTTATAGCTTTTTCTTTGAGCCCATGATGACCAACATGTCTTCCTTTACCTCTCACCTTCCTCACACTCACATACACATTCACACACTTCCAGCTGGCCAAGCAAACACCACAACAGGTATCCGGACTACCCTCCAAGGAGAGCTCTGATCATGACTGCGCTGTGGGGATGAGGAAGAGGAAAACAGCTTCTGAAGGGGGACAGGATGTGTCCATTGGAAAGTCAATCAAGAGAAGGCGTCTGCGAGCACTTTCATAAAGCCATCGAGGATGCTGCTTGAATGCTAGGAATGCTGCCCTTACCTAATAAAGGTACAAAATACAAAGGGAAGAAAGGGGACGGCAGTGTTATTTATCACGTACAGCCAAGAGAGAACAAAAAGAGTCACGTTTTTGAATGTGGGGGAGAGAAGAAACTATGAGCCGACACGTGTGTGTGTGTGTGTGTGTGTGGACTTACCTACAGTCCTGCAGTTCAGGGGATCGCAACCTAACCTATTATGACTTAAGTTTGAAGACAACCCCTTGAACTGCCAAGTACAGAACATTTGAGCATTCAAGACAAGTGATAATTTACTTAAAGCTCCGATGTGTAGGATTAAGGCAGACATTTTCAATTTGGTATACAATTCCTTCTCAAACCATCTACTCATCTAGGCTGCATGAACAAATCAAAACAAAGTAGAAATGCAAAGGCCCTGCAATAAAGGAACAGCAAGATACATATATTTTGGATCTTTCAAAAATAGTAGATGATCAATGCATTAACGTTTTGTAAAGGAATAGCTAAATGATAGGATGATTTTTTTTTTATCTGTTACCGACCTGCGGAGCTAATGGTTAAATCTTTGAAATAGACTAAATGACTATAAACATTGATTAATAAGCAAATTGCAATTTTGCAAATGTAACATTTTGTGTGAGGCATTCATCAAGGCAGATAAGATGAATCTAAAAATAGCGTTCATGCTATATAATTGTGTGCACCTGCAGAGTCTGACATAATTACAAGGACAGTAATGGGCAATCAGCCTTGAATTTCACATACCAGTTTGGTATCACCTACTTGGGAAATAATTGTCATTTTCCAGTTGGTAATAATAAAACTAAACTGTACTGCTGCATGTGGCAGCTAAAAAAAAGATTGATACAGAATGCATACATGATACTTTACTTTCTGCTGTCAGATGGGTGTCCAAAATATAAAAGCTAGTAGCCCAGAAATAACTATTGATAATGAGAAGTAAGAAAGGCTGGTAGGACAAATGTAACCTGGATTATCTGTATCTCATGGGAATCATCTGGCCTACCACTGAGTTATCCATCCAAGGTTGATATAGGGACATTCACAGCTTTAAATACAGCTAGCTTGCTGAGAAAATAATCCCTTTTTAGAATTTCACACACAATTACATGCAGCGTTGTGGCTCCAACGTAAAATTAACCAGGACCACTAACTTAACTGAATCCTAAATGCGCTTAAATGCAAGTAACATTTAAAATTGAGATATGTTTTTACAAATGGGATGTTTATATAATGAAGGCCCTGACAAGCTGCCTTTTAGGATTGTACATTAAGTGACTTTGTAAGGCTGACAGGCCTCGGTTCATCTAATATCCGTCTTGGATATTACGGCTGCAAGTGAATGCGTCAGATCCCCCCTTGGAGGGTGATAAGGAAAGTAAGCTGGAGTAAGCTGCCGGATACACTTCATTCTCTCTCTCTCCTCTGCTATAGACTGCAGAGGGCTGGCTGGCTGGCTGGCTGGCACCAGAGAGACCCAGTGGCACCGTGCGGGAACCAACGTCAACCTGTGATGAAAGACGATGGCCGATTGTTTCCTGTTATTGAAACACTACTCATGGGTGGGGGTGGAGAGTGTGGGGTAGGCTCCAATAAAAAGGAAAGCCATTGAAGTAGAGTGCTACTGTAGAAGTATCCTTTAGCCAGCCTTGGATGTGATGAAGTACCTTAAATGAATGCCAACTGTGACATATGCTTAGCAACTAAATCCAAGTCATGTCAACTACTAGAGTTGCAATTATTTAAGTAACAAAGAGTACAAGTAGGCTATAATCAAATTGTCCCTACTTGAAGTGTAGTATCCCATGTGCATTTCACTGTTTGTGCTGCCTGAAGGAACGAGGTAACTGTTGTAAATGCACTGTGGGAGTTTAGCACACTAACATGTCAATTAGTCCAATTACTTATTAAGCGCTTGTGATCTGCAGTCATGACTTAAATGGATTAGGCCTGGCGTTCAAGTACACATTAGCTAAGACTTAACACTGTTTACTGCTTCATTAAAGTGGGTATCAATAATGTTTCATTTACCGTGGCTGGAGACATTTTAAAACTCTAAAACTAAGAAATATTGATTTGTTTTTCAGGTCGCACCAGTTCTGGTTGATGAATCCAATAAAGACCTTAAATCAGAGCCATGACACTAGTTGTGACAACATTTCACATTACTTTGTAGGCCCTACCTTCAAGATTTGTATTTATCATATTCATGACCTGCACTTAATCTGTAATGAGTAGTTTTTTGTTTTGTCCTGCTACTGCACTTTGTTCCTGATGTGCATGTACAGTTTGCTCATGAATCCCAAATTCCATATATAGGAAAGGAGACACACTTCCCTTCAAACACTCCTTTGAACTTTCTTTTCCAATATCAGAATTAGGAACAAATTTAACTGAAATTAACTTGACTGGCTTTTCTTACTGATGAGAGAATGGAAGAGGATAGAGAGCTTAGTTCCGCTCTCCTGTTACTGTTAAAAAGTACAACACATGACACACATATGGAGCCAAAACAGAGAGGGGGGGAAAACAGAGAGAGATTGACAGAGTTGTTGTTTGCTACAGCAGTTTTGTAATTTTTCTAAATGCTTTTGTAGCATTGTTGAAATGTTTTTTTCCCCTTCATTTTCTGCTACTTCTCTGTTCAGCCAATAGACTTTGTGTGGAGAGTTGATTTGACGGGATGATGACTCCTCTGAGTCTGTTCAGTACAGAAAGGATGTTGTGTCTACACTTTGTTCCAGTCTATTTCTCACAAAGTACTAGTGGTGGCAGATAAATGCTGTTCCTCCAAAAGAAGGAATGTGAAGTTTCATAAGGATAAACTAATTATTAACCAATAGTAAAGACCAAAATAGCCTACTTGTTTTAATATGCCAATTGATACAAAATATGATATGAAACATACACATCTTCCAGTGAGGGGTTGTTAGGCAGATTGTACTTCACACAACACATATGCCTAGGCTACTATCTCGTGAGTTCAAAGTAAATACAATACAATAACTGAGCTGAGATTTACTTGTATTTTAATAGACTCTGTGTTGACCAGATAACACAATGCTATGACAGGGGTAGCACTTTCTTGGAAAAGAAAAGAAAAAATCCGGTGGGCGGGGGTACAAAAGTAAATCTGCACCGCCCAGGCAGCACACAAAGTTTACAAAGTCCTGACATCGTTGCATCGCTGAATGCGACCGCCGCATCCTCGCCCGTGGATTATAAAGTTTAGGCTACTTCAGAAGAAAGCCACCCTACCTAAAAAGTAAGTTTTGTGAGTCATAACTTTGTTTTCACTTTCGTAGGGATGTGTGGTCTATTTGATTTCCTTGACAGCCTAGAGGTTTTTAAGTCAATGTAGCCATTCTCTTAACCCTCGAGCAGTCCGTGTTATGTCTGTTTTGAAATGATTAGCCGATGCTAATGTCAAATAAAGGTAGAAAGTGCTAAATATTAGCGTTGTGAAAACAAATAGTCGTATGAGAGGGGTCTGCTTTTCACATCACTATTTTGCGTCATTAATTCCATCATTAGTTAGTTTATTAGTGGAGTTAATTACTTGTGTTTCCCCAATTAAGCTTATTTTATTTATTTGTAAAGTACACTTTTAGTAATTATATTGCGATTTAAAGACATTTTTTTTCTCTTGCAGTAAGAAGTGCAGGGAAATAACGTGACTGTTTTCCTTTGGAAGTGCGTAAACAGTTTACACAGGTTCTTCCTTTCCCTCTATATGAATCATATAACAAGAGCAGTCTCCTTCTTATCTGATCTCGGCATTGTGATATTATTTAAAGAAAGCGATGCCGTAGTGCTTCCTGAAACAGTCGACCAGAAGTTAGTGACCACTAGATAACCCTTGGGTTCAGACCCTCATTGTGCAACAGGAAGGCGGTCAGAAATATTATGGGATTGTCTCAGGAGGAAAATCCTGTCATCCTACTGAAGGCATTTAAGACATTTAATTAACATTCCATCCACTGTCAGTGTTGAATAGGTTGTGAGTAAATGACCAATGCTCTTTCTCAATGATGTTGTTGGAATTGAATCAAATGGCTTATAGTTAATATTTATGTTCAATCATCAATACTTACCTTTTCATGACAGTCTTGGATAACAGGAGATAGATCTGATATATACACTATCATTGTTTTACCATTGTATGCTGAGTATGAGAGTGCATGAGATTGGCAGTGATCCTTATCAACAGTCTCATCTCCTCATTGATTCCCGGCTTCTTTCTTTCCTGACCTTTCAAGCTTTAAAGACTGGAATTGTCTGCAACTCCGCTGCCACAGTCATTGCTGCTCTGCCGCTAGACAAGGACACTTCAACCTCTGCCTGAGTGTCTTCACAACCCAGAGCCCCCTACTCAGCTTCTACCAACACAAACTCAAACATAAACTTAACGGAGATGGAGGGTCAGGTGGCGCGGTTTGCCCTTCTTCTGTGCATCACTGTTGCAGCCTCTGGTAAGTGTACCAGCTGATATTCACTGTTTTCAGCATTTAGATCTTATGTTACTGGGTTTCATGCTAAAACATGCTTTATTGAAAAGTGTATAACCTTATACAATAGTCCATATGCCAATGGATTTAGTGGCTTTTGAGCCTCCTTGGCTCATTTCTGTCCACCTGAAGTTCAAAGGCAGATATTAATTTGACATAATTTAGTTCTGAAGAGTTATTTGCTCTGGTGTTTTTTCTTGCATGCTAAATCAGGATTAAACAACCAGTCTGTAGTGAGAGGTTATGTGCCAAATAGTTCTTTTGGCTTGAATGATGGTTTATCCTTACAACAACTCAGAGATTATCAGAGATAAATATGATGAAATGAGAGCTAAATTCAAAACCTATACAACTCTAAATGGTATTGAGACAATTGAACCAATAAGTCATTTTGGGATACATTTCTTTGGGTATTTGTTGAGATTTTAGTGATAAGAATATTTCATTCAAGGACAGTCCAGGCACAAGAAATAAGAAAACATGTAGGGCGCTTATAGATTTAATGTGATCCTCTGCTGTTGGCCCCCTCTAGCATTCCCTCCTCTGGTTGCCTGTGGCTGCCCATATCAAATTCAAACATGTAATCCCTACAAGGTGGCAAATGGATCTGAAACCTTCCCAGTGCCCTCAGGCCATAATCCAGCCTCACACTCTTACCAGTGCTCTGCATTGCTGCTTCGGTGTGTTTGGGTCTCATTTCCCTGCAGTAATCTGGCATTTGGGATGGCCACACATGACTTTCAATAATAAACCAATTCATTAATTAACAATTAATAGATCTTTTTGATTATTATTCCCTTTTTGTGGAAATATCTTCAATATAATGTTCCAAATCCACCTAATTAAAAACAACAACATACAAATAAAATTTGCATAATGTCAGGCAATTTTAGTTAAATATGTTTTCCAGTAAGAATATATAGTTTTAAATCTTTTGGAGATTAACTAATCTTTTCATTCTTATTAAAGTTATACTTTATAGTTTTAGATGAACTGCGCCACTATCTGAGAGTACTAAATTGTTACAAATTAAAACTACAAAAAAATTATATACACTCTGTGTTACAAGCAGCAATTTTCCTCAGATTCTAAATGCCAGCAAAGAAAGCATAATGCACCCTGCTGTTATGTAATATAGTTTTAACGGTCAACTAAATAATGTTGTCCATATTCATTTTTCAGTGATGCACTTAAAGGTGAAACAAACACTTAGGTGCTAAACAACGTTTTCCTCACACTGTGTCATAAACCTATACCAGAAAAATAAACTGGCATTTTCAACTTGCTATTAAAATAAGGCAAATTGGCCCTGGCAAGAATACATCACTGTTAAGATTATGTGCCAGAAAAACAAGCCTGTTTGCTGAATCTGCCTTCACTGCTGACCTACTGTATGACAAATCACAACATTGCCACAAGTGCTAAACACCCTCTCAGCAGGGGTGCGGATGGCATGGATACAGAGGTATTTTTTGGCCAACTGGCAGACCTGCGGAGAGGTGACCTCATGTAGCTTCCACCGCAGGGGATGATTCTCACTGTCTGCTGGTGGAGTCTGCAAGGAGCTGTTTAGCTCAGCATTAATTGCCTCTGTGACACAGTCCTGAATTTGCTATCATTTTCTTTCTTTCTTGCAAGAGGTTCCAAGGATTTTCTTCTTTCCTCCTCTTATTGTTTTTGGCTACAGCAGCATTAGGAGAAGACCCAGAGGGATAATTAAAACATTAATGTGACATGTACGAGTTCCTCTATCTCAGGCATTGTTTATTTGTCATTATATAGTCCAGTTTTGTCATATTAATTTGTCATTTTCTCTGACATTGTCTCCTGGGCTTAGTACTCTGTTGTTGTTGATCAGATGAAGCACAAACATCAGGTGTGACTCACTAAGGCCAAGAGTATAATCCATAGGAAATCAAATTTGCACGTTCCTAGACTGAGTAAGGTGCTTCAAAATCAAACAGCACATATATATTTACTGGGATTTGAGGTGTGTTTGTTTAATAGCATCCTCACCAGCTGCAAGTCATTGTGATTGAGATTTCTGAAGTATGGTTTCAATATACAGCAGCTATTGTGCTCACAGTTAAAGTAACCCAAACCATATCCACTGTACAACTATAGATAACCTACATACATAATTTATATATGATATATACATAACCTTGCTAAGTGACCCAGTAAAGCCAGAGAAAGATGTCTAATGCTTTGGCTATACTTGGCTATACTCGGGCCTCCGTAGATGACGCGCGCTAAGAGCATGCACGGAGACGTTTATGTTCAAAGCATTGTTTGTTGCAGTATTCTCCGAAACACTAGAGGGCGTACAAACAAAATAATCTGTGAATAAGCAAGAAGTAGTAAAGACACACAGAGCAGAAGCAAAGGAAAGCAGGCTGCCTGGCAACAGTAGTAAACACATCCATGATAAACACAGACGTACTGCGAAACGTTACAATTATCTACTCTAATCATTAACATGACTGTCGTTTATCTCTAAGTCGAAACTACTGTCTGGTTCTAACACTGTAAGAACACTCTCCATGAAGCCTTCTTTTTTTATCTTTGACAAAGCAATCTGTCATGTTTTCCCACACTCTCCAGCAAAATGCTTCTTCTTTTCCCAGTGTGGTGTCTCTCTCTGACCACATATTTAAGGCTGTTTGACTCCCAAACATGAAGAATCGATGTTTGTAGAGTCGAACATGCTCAGCCAATCTTCCCAGCCGACCATGTTAAACTGAAAGCCCAGCACGCGCCGATTTACAAAAATTTAGAGGTGAGAGATCACACTGGTCTTAGTTTCCCTACACTGCCTCCCTGTGAGGTTAATTGTGTTTAAAATGTTGCGGTTTGTTTTTAAGGCCTTACATGGTCCAGCCTACGGGTTTATCTCTGAGCTCCTGTGGTGCCACAATTCGTCTAAATCCCTTTTAGTTATTTAACTGGGGTATTTGTTTGTGCCAAGATCATCCAGCATTTGCAATAGTGGAATTAATTCTTCCTCTATGTTTGATCAACTTCCTTTTTAATAAAACATGTCAAAGAAGTACCTTTCTCCCAGGCTTCTAACTGTATTGCCTGTTTTCATTTTTTGTTTCATCGTTACTCTTTTTTAAAAATCTTGTTTATTTCAGTCTGTTTTTCCACTGATTCTAGGCAGTTGCTCTTGTAACTGTGTTGTTGAGAGGCATTTAACAAATGTATTTCACTTTGCACCTTTCTTTATGGATGTGCTAACATCTGCCTCAGACACGGCAATGTACATAATTTACTTCTAAATATATTTGTATATATCTCTTGAAGAGTAACTGCAGAGTAACTGTCTTTTACTAGACCTTCTCTGCCTGGTAATGCCCATGTTTTCCAATTCCCACACCCTCAGTTTGTAACAGAGCCTCTCTGGGTTAAATGGTGTCTCCAAATCAAAGCTGAATAACCCTGATGACATCATCAGGGTTATTTTATCACACTTGACAAAGCCCCAGAGACACAAGACACCTTATATATACAACTGCTTTCACAGGCTATTTAGTACCCCCCATGATGCGTAAACTGATCTTCATGTGTAAAGTCGGTGGAGTGTCCCTTTTTTTTTTAAAGGGTTTTAAATCCTAGAATATTAGCATATACAGTGTGTATTTTTCCTTGCTAGCATTGCTAGGCTGATTGGCCTTTTAAAGGACATCAAGAAATGGAAGTTCTCCGATTATGTCTGCTTAGCTGCTTATTAGATGAAGGTTGGTTGTATACATTACATTACATGTCATTTAGCTGACACTTTTATCCAAAGCGACTTACAATTGCTATATATCAGAGGTTGCATGCCTCTGGAGCAACTAGGGGTTAAGTGTCTTGCTCAGGGACACATTGGTTGATGTGGGAATCAAACCCAGATCTCCCACACCAAAGGCACCAGACCACTTTAAACTCGTAAGCACAATAACCGACACAGACATTTATCTATGCATCTGACTGAAGTCTTTGTATTTAGTTATTTTATCCACTGTATGCCTGACGTTTCCTGACAGGGAAGTTGTGTTGAATATGCACCTTTCTGCAACAATTTTCCCAGTGGGAGCCAGGCATCATGATGTTAACTGCCAGACCTCCTGCTGCATTTCTGCCTACCCCAGAGTCTCCCTCCACGGGCTGAAGGAAAAGCACAAAAGTGATTAGCGAGCCACTGGAGAAGGAGGGAGGGCCGTCTGAAAATGAATCGTAAAGAGGGAAAGAGAGCCAGACAGACAGACAGAGATAACATAATTCATAAAGACTGATTCATGGAGACAGTAAGGGAGTGGGGGGAGGGGTCAAATTTATGTGACTGTCAAATAGCAGATAAGTGGTTGAGAGGAAAGATGTGGGGAAAGCGAAGTAAATAGGGGATTAAAAAACACAGATAGGAAAAAGGACAAGACAGAGATAAAGTCTGGGAGATATGGAGACCCAGTTATGTGATAAGTTGTGAAAATAAAAGACGATGAGTAATTGGACAAAAGAGAAAGGAGGGGGGAAAAAAAAGAGAAATGGGGTATCAGGGATTTAAAAAGAAGAATTGGAAAGAGATGACAGGTTTCTCGGACGGCATGCTCTAGTAGAATAAACTGAAAGCAATGGGAAAAAAAAGTCATGTTAAAAATGGCGTTGAGAGTCAAAACAGTCCACATCCCCTGTTTTACTGTAGTGAGCCAGCTCTGCCTGCAGTCAGACTGGGTGGCAGGGAGACGCGACCACTTGTCGCTGCCTCAGACCGATTTCAATCTCCTTCCATGTTATGCCCCTCCCAAATAACAATCCATTTTTGACTGCCTTGCTTTTCCTCTGTTTGAAAACAGAATGCAGTGTGAGAGAGCCTCACTAATGCTATGTTCCTCTCTTTCTGTTTGTTCCCACATGATTTTCACCAGCTAACACTTGACTGTTTATCAAGATGGTTCTAGCATACAGTGTGGTTATATTTGTGGGATCCCAAAAGAAAAAAATACAAGTGAATGGTATGTAATGTAAGTCTGTTTTCAGTTTTAAGTGACTTTATGCACGACATATGATGCTACAGGTGAATTTGTTTCAGTGTTTGATATTCGCTTTCTGTTTTTGAAAATAAATCTGGAAAATGTATCCGTATTTATATTTTTGAATAACAGAGAAAAGGTGAATCATGCAATCTTTAATTTTATTACCATACTATACTTATTATAATTAAAAATAATGCTATATTATTACTCTGAAGGACTCTGGCTAATCTGCAGCACATTTAGCAGCTCTTTTTTGTTATCCCTCCATTTTTGCTTTCACTTTCTATTACCAGAAACACGTTAGGCTGTCTTTGCCTTGGGAGAACAGATGTTTTGGGGGAAACATCTGAAAAAGCTGAACTCGATAACCCTTTATGCTGTAAACAGTGAATGGTCTTTACTTTTGTCTTACATAACTGGGTCCCTGTTATTCTAAATGGCACTCCAGCATTGAGAGTTTGAATGAAGAGGTTAGAAAGCTATAATGCTCATCATTATAGATCATTATGGTTTTTGCTGCATCTTGTCTGAATTTCTCCTCAACATTGTCACTGTGTGACTACAGGGTCTTGCGCCCTATGGCTCAATGCTGTTCATTATGCAGTTGCATGAGCGCTGAATGGCTCATTAGTAGTGGCCGAGATAAACGCCTCGTCAGCATGGCGACCACTTATGCTCACATCAACATGCCTGCTGTCTGCGCAGATAAGGCATGGCATTACGTACTGTTATCTCTAGGTCTGTCTACCCATGGTCAACCCTGGGGTCTGCACAAACACATGAAATGTACCTGGACAGAAGTTGGAGGGAAAAACTCACTCACCTACGACTTTAAGTCAAAGGTGCTCAAAGTAGGGAGGGCTTCCAATCTCTGGCAAAACAAGAAGGAATTTCACATCATATGTCTTAATTTACTTAAACCTTTATTCACTAGTGATGTTAATTAATGAGGGTACTGTTATGGGGCAGAATCGGCCCCTTAATCTGTCCCTGGCAGAATAGCTACAAACAAAATATTCTCAGCTAGAATGTCAGCTCAAATGCTTCATGTAACGTTTTTGCATGGTCAAAGAGCTTTTGCTTTGAACTTTTCTCTTGGCCTAAAGGAAATTGCACCAAACAAAGCATTTTAGAGAATGTTAATGCAATTTTAGTACTTTTTTCCGTAAGAGAACATACTAGTTATGCATACCCTGATTTCCAAAGTGGTCAGTGCTGTTCAGTGTGCAGTTGAGTATTTTGTAATGGCAGAACCTCTTGATTCAAGCACTGGGTGGGTAGTTTTCCTGTTGATTCAGGTGCCACTCTGGTCAGTCTGTATTTAGAGACCTGTGTGTGTGTGTGTGTGTGTGTGTGTGTGTGTGTGTGTGTGTGTGTGTGTGTGTGTGTCTGTCTATATTTGTGGGGTCCAAAAACCGGGGAATACAGTATACTTGTGGGGTCTGCACAGCCTTGTGGGGCCCAAAATGCTGGACCCCTGCTGTTTGAGGGTTAAGACTGGGTTTTAGGATTAGGGTTAGAATTAGGTTGTGGTTAGGGTTAGGGTAAGGGTTAAGGTTAGGCATTTAGTTGTGATGGTTTAGGTTAGGGTAAGGGGCTAGGGAATGCATTATGTCAATGACGGGTCCCTGCAAAGATAGTGAAACGTGTGTGTGTGTGTGTGTGTGTGTGTGTGAGAACCCTCTATGGCTTTGGACACTGTATTTTTCATTTGCTCGTATTTCTGGGATATGTTAGAAAGCAGAATATGACTCAAGGAAAAGCCTTGGGACATCTGACAGATTATTTTAATCTGCTCATGTACTGTAACTACAAAAAATCCAGCAGTCAAACTCTGGATACTTAATAATCTTCTCACAGATGCTGAAGGAAACAAAGTTACACTTGTCAAACAACTCTCCCAGTCCAGACACTTCCATTAGTTAAATAGTGAAAATGAAATCATAAACCCGAAGCTGTCTCAGATCTCTGTGAGATAATTCAAAAACATTTATGTTCTTTAAGGCCCATATAAATTTAAAGATATCTTTATGCATACAATTGCAATCTTTGAACTACAGAGAACAATACCATTGGGTGTTTCTCAACTGATCATGAAAGAAAATATGCTTTTTTTTTTTACTGATGTCAACAAACCTTTTAACAGCATCAAAAAATCCTGATCCTGCATAATGCATTTTTTGAGGTTTGTCTTTCTTTTTCTTTCGTTTACACTTGGATCATGGATTGTACTTTTTGAATTCTCACTTTTAATATGTTTAATAAATAACAGAGCCTTCATTACTATGCCACCCTTGTAACGGAAAGCATTAATATTTACTGGCAAAAATCAGTCAAGAAAGACGAGCTAATCTCTGTTGGTTCTTCACGAAGCATATGTTGGGCAAAGCTACATCAATCTTGAATGATTGGGAGCAACCACTGTGCAATGAATCTCTAAAGCTTCAATATGCTTTGGTTGCACGCAGTTAGCATGAAACTTGCTAAATTAGTCTGTCTATCCACCAATTAACACTCAGATGATTAATTGTGTTTTGCTAGTGCTCTTTCAGTGTATTGGGAAGGAAAAACTAACTGTATAAGTGAATGGAAAATACGTACTATACCCAGTAACTGATGGTGTCTGGAATATAACAGATTGCCTGGAAGAAAATATGAGCATCAACATAAAAATGATGGCTTTTTTTCATGCCTGCAGCTGCTGCTTGCTTACAAAGAACAACAATCCATATGACCAAATTTATCTGCATCTAATCATATGGAATGTCTTAATTTTTAGCAGCAGACATGGCATAAAGTTAGTGTGTGAACAACAGAGGAAGTGAGTCGTAGACCTTTTATATGCCACTGTTGGACTTGTTGTTCCGCTGGCTTCCGACAACGATGAGACGACGGACGAATGGCTCCCAGTGGTGTAAACAGAGCTAGTGTGAAGACAGGCTGTCTCCAGACCCGCTATCACATCCTCAGTTCCTCCGCAGCGAACATTGGACACAGGACTTGGCACACAGGCACACACAAAAAGTCTTAAGCCATTAAACTGACAAGACTAATCAGTAAATTTTTGGATAGAATTCCATGACTTGGGAGAGGGAGGTGAGATGGTCAGGAAGCTTGTATTTTGTATGGAGTGTGTAATGTGTAATATGCAGGGGTGAGAGGCCAGGGGACAGTGCAGGCCCCTGCAGAGCACTGATAAGGGCTTGTTTACCTTCCTGTGGATGGTCAGACCTCAATCTGCTGTTGCGGAAACGCTGGGACAATAGGTGTGTGTGTGTGTGTGTGTGTGTGTGTGTGTGTGTGTGTGTGTGTGTGTGTAGTCAAGAGAAACTTGAGCCAGCCTTGAAGCTCCCCTCTCCGACTAACTCTGATAGGACTGCTGACCCCTCTCTCCCCCTTCCCCATCATGACTTCGTCGCCCGACCCTGGACACAAACAGTTTACTCTACCCCGAGGGACCAAGGGAGACAGTTGGTCTTGACGTTGTCTGCTGTCAGGGTTTCCCCTACGGTTTCCCCCCCTCTTTTGCAGCTAAACTCTAGGCAAATAGCTGATGCTCTTTTCCACAGTGACTTACAATGAGGGAAGGCATGAAAGACAGGCCATGACATCAAGTCTGCCTGCTTGCTTGCCCGAGGTGAGTGAAAAGGCAGCTTGTTATTGGGCCACAGGTACTCAATTCCCTGAATCTAAATCATCATTTAGTTAAGGTGTGATAGAAATGTAAAATTCAAAGCCTTGCCACTGCCTGTCAGTACTCTGCAATGTCGGCACAGCGCGGATGCTCAAAGTTAAGGCAACAGTGTTACAGACGGGCAGGCAGATGTTTAATTTTCTGGCAGACGTAGCCAGCTAACAGAGACAGCACTGGCAGTAGCACTAATGGCAAACGTTGTCCACCATTTCCACCGAATCAACCATTTTCAAGTATGCTCTTATTTTTCGTAACAACAAAAAACACTTTAAATATAGAAAACACAACCTCAGTAAATTACAGCAAACAATCTCAGCAAAAAAACTGTTGGTTCAACATTTATTTGAATCCATCAAATCAAATTGTTTGTGGAGAAATGGACTTTTTCCAAGAAGTGACTTTTGGCAGGTTTCCAATCTTCCCTCCTATTATTATTATTATTATTATTATTATTATTATTATTATTATTATTATTATTATTATTATTATTACCCCTATAACCACCTATAAGTCATTTTTATTT
The DNA here is from genome assembly GCF_008315115.2 of Sander lucioperca. Lineage (NCBI taxonomy): Eukaryota > Metazoa > Chordata > Actinopteri > Perciformes > Percidae > Sander > Sander lucioperca. The sequence goes on from NC_050186.1 coordinate 5,357,522, forward strand.
CTGCTGACCAATGAGATGCTGGCACAGAATATGTTCAAAACAAGAAGTGAGAATCTAGTCAGTCTGATACAGTAACAGTGGAAAAAAATAACTGCATCTCTACATGCTTCTGCTTTTTGTGCAGTTATGGACAGTCAGGAGCAACAGTGTGGTATTTCCAGGACATATGATGTGACTTCATATATAAGTCACTTGTATGGTGAATTAGTGCTCATGTAAATGAGTGGAGCAACAACAATTTCATCTCCTCACTAAAGGCGTTCTGTCATCACTCCTCTCTCAGCCTCTCTAGGTTTTCTGCTTGCAGCCCTACCCTTTCTCTCCACTCACAAGAGAAAACTCCAGTTTGGTTGGATGGGTCTGAACAGATATATTTTTCTTATCACTATAATGTTAACATAGTGTGTAACAATGAAGTGAATGTTACCCTAAAGTTGAATTATGGGCTGTAGCATTATGTAATGCTTGTGGGCTTGAGCCGTGAGTGCACTGCTCACGTACCCTACAATGCCTTTTTGACCTTGCTAATGCCTCAATGAGCTCCCAAATTATGACAACTTATTTCCTAGAGCATTTGTAACAATGTCATTTGGTCCACCAAACTTTGAAATGTACGTTTTCATTTTTTGCATTCACATAAGCTACTTAAATGTTTTCCAAGGATCGGCCAGTCAGTGAGTCATCGTGTTTCACGATTGTTTAAAAGACATGGTTTTAGAGAGATTGTTTTAGAGAAGTTTTGCGTACTGGCAGAGTTGTGTACAATATAACCATTGCTATGTGTTTGTCTTAAAACACTTCTGAGAAGAAAGATAAGTACAGTTTAGGGCTACTAAATTGCCTCAAAGTCTCCAGTAACGCCCAAGCACAGCCACCAGCCTCAGTTCAGCTATGGTGAGCGCTGCCTAATTATGTGGACAGTGAAACTTCATTAAGGTTTATTAATGTTAGCATGATAAAATATGTGCATAAAGCACAAAGTTAACTTGAAGTGGCCTACCTACAGCTAAATTAAATTTAAAGCTGATAAAGTACAACTGAAACCAAAAACGTACCGCAATCTGATGCATGTTGAACTAAACTTAACGAAGTAGGCCTATAGACTGATGGAAAAAGTTAATATCAAGCTGATCCTGAGATGCCCTAAAATGATCACAGTAGTGGTGTTGTCTTAATGGTACTATGTACAATTGAACACATGGAAAACGGATGTCTGTGATTTGGTGAACTATTCTCCTATCTTTTTATGGAATACCCTGGAGCTTAGGCAAGAAAGAGCAGATGGACCCTGGACATGTGAAGTTACCAGATAGGAGTTTTTGTTCTTCTTGTTAGCTGGGGCTCCAGGGTGCTGCAGACAACCAGGAAAATTCTGAGGGCAATTTAAAGTGCATCCTATTGTAAGTTACTCATTGCTCCCAGATTTTGGCACAGTCCACCAAAATGTGCTTTCTCCAAAAGCTGCTGCACTAACATCAAATTGGCCAGCATCAATTTTGGCTGCACACTCGCTGGTCTAATTTTGTATATGCATTCGATCAGTTTTCTATGATATGTGTAATATGTTTCCAGTTAAATAAAGGTGTCTATTAAGTCTGGTAATTTGGCCATATAGTTTTGTTAATGTGACAGTAATCTATTCAGGCGTACAAATTCATTGATACCCATTAATGGAATTTGCATTAAGAATTGACGCAAACTTAAGATCAAATCTGATTATAAGCACTTTTCATGAATTGAGCCAATTTTCTGTCCTCCCTAATGTTCCCTAATGTTTTCTACTCACATCTCCCCCTCATACCTAACATCTAAATGGAAATCATCAACATCCATAAACATGTCTTCTCATGGAATGGGAAATGGAGGGGACTGATATAAGTAGATGAAGAAGACAGGGAATGGAATGACTCTTCTATACCTCATTTACCAGCAAACCGCTTAACGAGGCCATTGGCATTTCCGGGGTCAAGAGGGCAAAATGAATGTTCTTCATATCGTATGGTGACTCGTAAAATGGAGACCAGTGACACATGCATACACACACAGACACACACACGCACGCACAGTCTTACGCAGTCAGTGTGATTTATACTAAGACCTCTCGGGCGACAGTCATGGGCCGTTGACTCTGTCACGGCAGAACAAGAGAGAAATAACTTTATGGATGTGGATGTTGAGCAACAGACATTAAAACAGAGGGCCAGAATAACAGGAAACCAGCCTTGACCTCTAGGGTGAGGGAAGAAAAAAGCGATGGCAAGGGAGCATTGATGGCTCTCCATCTTGATTTGTTGGAAAAGCTGCAGTCTAAAGCTGAGCAGATTAAGAACCAGTGAGGACATTCCACGTTCCAGGAATGTTACAGCCCCCCTCAGTCCCCTGATTAGTGACAAATGTGTCCTTGATTTGACCATAAAATACTATTAAATGGCAGTATTAAACGGCAGTATTAAAAAATAAGATTTGAATGGGACACAAACAATACAAATGTATAATTTTCAAAATGTTTAACAATAAAAAGCATCTCAGGTATTATGTGTGACAAGCTAATTCTAAAAAATACATAACTGTGATCAAATCTAAAATAATTTCTCATCAGCAGCTCTTTTCACATCAGTAATATCCGGAGATGTTATAAACAAATTAATGAATTGAACAATTGACTAAGAGTCCATAATACCAACCTGATTTCATTGGAGGGACAACAAAAACAGGAGAAAGAGCTGATAATGTAACATATTCGAGGGCCCTCTTTTCTTGCTGTTTTTCATTGCATTTATCACTTTCTCTCTCTGTCCATTATTCTCCTCCACTGCTAGTAATGACTTAGCCTCAACCAGGGTCTTTGATTAGTGCTACTTCTAAATAAGGCACATCCTGTTGGCCTTCCAAACTTTGCAATTTCCTTTTAACCCTTTCCTCGCGATTCCTCTTTCTTTCTCACCTCACTTGTTTTACTCCACGTCTCCTCTCTGAGGGATTGTGGCCTGCTGGGTAAACAGACCAAATACATCATAAAAGTCAGTGGAGCGGTATGTCATGCAACATTTGCTTACTAAATTAGTTATGATATAAGTCTTGCTCGCTTATATGCTTCAGCACCAGCTGTTTTGGGGGTGATTGAGGCATGCATAGTGGATGCTTAAGCGTATGTTGCTTATATTCATCTTACTGTAGATATGCTCATATAATGCTTAGGCGCAGGACTGAGTAGACTGATCCCATGAGAGCCCACTCCAGGTGGGTGTCTATAAGGCTTTGTCCTGAGGAGAAAATCCAAATTAGAGACTATGCTGTATTCAAAACTGCCCTCTACTAGCAGAACATACTTGGCCAAAATGTAACATGTAGTATGCGGTTGGCAAACAAAAGTTAAATCTTAATATGCTAAAAATACCTAAGTTGGGTACTGATTCGAAAAAAATCTCCAGTATGCATCGGACCAGTCCACCTTGCGTACTGTGTCCCACAATGCAAAGCGCTGGAAGGGTCACAAACAGCGGTTTACATCCCCTTTATATTAAACCAGAAACTAGCTTAGCCAGGCCTAACACACTGCAAAATAAATCAATTTAACAGTTTTATAGAGCATTCTACCGACGAATGCAGTATGTAGTAGGGCTGTACCTGACTCCAAATGTTATTAGTTGAATTGGATTTGGCTGTTCAATACGAATATTTGATTATTCTTTTTCCATTGGATTTGGCTGTTCATTATGAATATTTGATTATTCTTTTCTTCATATAGAGTATTAAGCAACGCTTTATTGAACTGCTAGATTTTTGAACGGGGTTCGGCGGGATGTTCAGGGTGACAAAGATGTTCACGTAATAAAGTAAACAAGCCAAGTTAGCCCTCCAAGCTAATACGTGCTAACTACTGTAGCGAGATAAAAACACTGAAGCTCCATATAGTAATAGTCTAAACCAGCATGAACCAGGACAGCTAAGACACTTTTATTAACTCCCAGTTTGCCAACTGCAGCACATATTGCCAACTTCACTTGCCCTTCACAATAAAAGCCCAACTTAAATTCACTCACAGCATTTCGCTAAGAGGCAACTCAGTAAAATATCTTACACCTGGAGCCTGACCGGGCAAGGCCTCACGTCCTCTGGGCAGCTGTCTGCTTCTCAAGACTCACCCATCGCTGACAACTTCACCGAGTGTACGGAACGAAGTAGGGTAATGTGCAGCATGAAAGCGAGGAGTGCTCAATCTGCAGCTACTTCAGGGGAACGAAATGTCCCCAGAAGTAGTTGCACACTGACAAAAAACTACTGCTCGACTTTAAGAATCTCAGTCGACTGAAGGGATAACCGACTGATGATTCATATATTTAACATTCAGGGGCCAGCCCTAGTATGTAGTATATACTGCATACTGCGTTCGTCAGTAGTATGTAGTAGATGTGCAAGAAAAGAGATCTCTGACTGAGTTGGAAAAGAAATCTGACCCTTTTCACTGTATGTTTGCATGAGAATATTTTGTCCCTGCCAACTTCTTCAGACAGGTTAGAGTAAGCGTGTGCATGTGCTTTCTCACTTTAATCTCACACAATAGAACACACACCCCAGAGCTCAGGTCAAACACCAGGCATTTATACCCAACCTCATCCATGACCGCACAGCCTCGGCTTGATTAATTCAGCCTCCAGAGACACGGATCCCCAGGTTAAACAGCAGGCTCATAGCAGAGAGCAGAGTGAGCAGGCTTGATGAATGACTGCAGCCTGGTATCCTGACACGTCTGATAAACGTGAACCGGCAGATTCGTTTTTAAACAATGTAGTCCTACCCTCACATTTAACATCCATACTCTGAGACCAGGGAAAAGCTTTCAGAATGACAAATAACAAACTTAGCCCCTTTCAGACAAGGAATCTGTAACATTGCTGCATTCATCTATCTTTTTAAATAATAGTCTTTATTTATGTGCTGTTCATTTGTGTGCTGTGCAAGTTCAAATATGACAGGATTGTTGTGGATAGAGCAATAATCTCGCACTACTTGGCATTTGACACGCAAGACTAGATATTGCAGGAATTTGCATATTAATGTTGGAGGCAAGAGATTATTTATTGGAACTTCATTATATGCTGCTGACACTGCATAACTATTTGTATTTGATTTCTTTCAGCCTCAAGTCAGACGTGTGATCCAATGAAGGTTGATGACAACCCATGGGTGTATGTGGGGGAGAGTCTGATTGGCTGTTGGACCAGCTTCATCAGAGAGGACAAGGCAGAGGTCCACATCCTTAACCTGAACTTTGCAGCCACGGTAAGCATGTCAAGGTCCTACAAATGAGATGCTGTGGAACGAGTGCAAATTATGTAAATGTGAAGACGTGAAAAATCTGCTCAACATTTTATCAGAATACAGCATAGAAGATCGGCATTAGAAATATAGGAAAGATCGGATAGGATAGAACAACACAATGTAATTATGCTAAATAAAACATCACATTCATTATTCATTTCACTTGTTTTCATTTTAAACAAATTGTATATCCGAATACAATACACATTTTCTATACTATAGGTCTGTCACTTTTTAAAAAATAATTCCAGTGCTGGTTCCATGGTATCAGAGTTTAGGATAGTCATCATGGTCATGTGACAAGGGCTGGGAAAATTGGCAGAACAGGCAGCCAAGTGACAGTACTCTAATCCAATGCAAACCACAATTGTCAGATTGACAGCACTCTAGCCGAATGGATTGGCGAGGGGGCACCAGGGACAATCATATTTCAGAGGAGGGTGGGTGCCCCGCGCCCCCAGTGCCCCCCCTGTGTCTTTGTCAGTGGACAGTACAATATGTCAAGTCCAGTCACACCTAAAAGGAAGAGGCAGTGTACTGGTCCATGCATTGCACACATGCTCACCTTGTATGCGTTATACACCTTTCAGATAATACAATGTCATTCACTGTTACAAACAAAGGGAATCAGTTTAAATTCACATTGGTAAAAGTATAGGTGTAAATAATAGAATTAATGATGGTTGAATTCCATTGAGCTACTTTGGTTTCAGGGTTTTGGTATTGTGCATGCTGGCTCACTGTCACACTGTCACAGCTTACTGGGAACAGAGCGATATGTCATTAGTTGAACCTGTCCTTTTCTTACTATAAGTCAAAATGTCTGCTGTGAAAAAGGGATATAAAAGCTTGTATGCTAAGACAACATGGATGACCTGGCAGAGATTGACTGATAGCTCTCCTCTGCATTTACAGAGGCTAATAGCAAACAAGAAGCAGCTGACTAGGCAGGTGAGTGGGTCATGTGATGAGCTGAGGCAGGACTGATGCTTGGCATGCAGGATAAAAATAGCCAATTTTAAAATCACCTAATGAGAGGTTAGTGTGCACAGATTAATCAGATAAACTGGAGTCAGAAGAGGCAAGAAGGAAGGACAAAGTAACACTGATTTTACTCAAGTCTGTTTACAGGTCTTAGGAGTACCACTGCATACGTATGAATATGAACATTTCTGGTTCTGCTGCATCAATTTTAATCCTTTAAAAATCTAGTCAGAAAATGATCTAGAAGTGCTATGCTAATTGATGCTATTTTAGCTATATTTTAGTTAATGTTATTGTTGTGCAAACTCTTACCCTACCCCTTGAATAAATGAGCACAAAAAAGTTGCATCCCACACTATAAAGTGTAAACACACACACTTGTATCAGCCAAATAACCAGCTAACACTTAACAGATGCCAGACGTAACCGAAAGATAGGGTTTCCCAACATTTTTACACTAAACCGACTTCTATGACAACCCAGCTCTGCAAGTTTGGCTGTGTGTTCCTTCCTTTTTCAGTTTAACAAACACACCGTAATTAGAGATAGTGTATTGTGTAAAACTTTAAGTGTAGGGAATGACACCGGAAAGAAACTCCAACTTTTAATCTGTATGTTTTTATTGCTGTGCCAGACTCCATTTTTCACTGTCCAACATTGTCGGTCAGCTCACATTAGTAATTTCTTTATCAGTGTGCTCTGGTTGTTTGCTTCTTCTGTTTGTTCTCTCTTAGAGTTCCTTGTGTAGTACTTTCACATAACTTGTGTTAAGCAACTGCTGTTTATTTATTGTCGCTTTTTATTTTTCACTCTGTTGGCCATTCTTTCTCATTTGGAAGTGATTATGAGCAGGGAAGCAGATGTGCTATTTGCAGTCTAGCTAAGGCACCATCAGAGGATGGTGCAATACAATGCCTGCCTGAATCCATCACCTCTGAAAAAATTAATAAAAGCACTCTAGCCTCTTTCCTTCAGTTGCTTCTAGGAAAGCTATAGAGAATCCTGTCATAATCTTTCTCTTAAGGGAAACCTTCACCAGTAAGATAATCTGGTTTACACAGAATGAGTGCTTTTCTTTCAGAATTAATTCTTTTGGATTTGATGTTTGAGAATACTGAAGTATAGTTTTTATGTTACATGAAGGGACATTGACATACATTATTTATCAATGAAGCTGGTTAGCCTCACAGATGCCCAGGTCTGTAAGATACAGTATATGTTTCCTTACTTCGTTCTGTTTTAAGTAAGTGTGCTAAAATTGAGCAAGCAGATAGAAAGACTCAAAGACTGGGTTATTGGCATAAATGTTGCTGAACTCTTTTGCCAAGTCTTTAGTCTCATTTAATGGACTGCGGAGTTGCAGCATATTTAATGGACTGGAAATCAGAAGAAAAAGCTGTTTGATGACAAAACAGATTTAAAGTAAATTAGGAGGGAAATGCTTCTCTCAGTCATCTTATTAGGCCTGAAGAGTAAAACCAGACACATTATGGTGTATGGCAGAATAAGAACATTTCATTGCAAAAAGAGTTTGTACAATAATGTTCTAAGTTGTCTTACAAAAAAAGTATAAATTAGTGTGGGGTTTTTGGGAGTTCACAAATGGAATTTGGCTCGGGATCTGTGTGTTGCAATGGACGTTTGCATATCCTGTTCTCTTGTGGGACTACGAGTGGACGTTTAATCAAATGAAAGAAGAAAGTAGACATAAGATCTACTAACACAGACCCCTTATCTGCTCTTGAATGTCTGTTTAAAACAGATTTTTCTTGTAAACACAGAGGAAGGGGAACATCTTCATCTCTTTCCAAACTGTCCAGTCAGATGGGAGGTTTGCTCTTGCCTCCCCCTTTCTTTGTCCTTTCAATTCTCTTATCACCTTCTTCCCCATCTCTTTTGTGTTTCATACTGATTTACAACCTGCCAGAGACAGTTGACTCTCACAGTTTGACCGCACAGAGAATTATAGAGGGAGCATCAAGGGGCTGCATAGGCCAGGAGAATTCATAGGGAGGAGCTGCTTGCACAGGGCCCATTGATGTCACACACTGGCTTGGGTAGTCATGGTCTTGGCACAAGGCCGAGACTACACCAACGGAGCCAATTCAAGTTAAGGGAGAGAGCCAAAAGAATAACTGGAAACTGCATCAGCAAAGGCCCTTCAAAAAAATGCTCTGTCGAAAAAAAGAAAAAAGTCTCAAAAGGAAAACAATTATATCTTGAAAGCGCAGGAAGAAATGTAGAAAGGTGAGTGATCAGGGTCTGCAGCAGTCATGATTCAGAGTTCAAAATGAAAGAATGAAAGTCACAAAAGGATGAAGGGGGGGAACTAGACAGAGAGACAATGGAGCTCATTAGAAAGGAGTATTTAAGGAAAGCACCCGCTGAGTTATCTCTGTATGAAGCACAATGAACTCCTGAGGAAATGCCATTCATTCATTTACTGGATGTACATGCCACGCGATTCAGGTAAAAAAAACAATTTGTATTTCTGGGAAGACATTGTGTTACAATTCAAAGTCTTAAACTCTATCTGTGATAAGTTGAGACTCATGTTATAATAACTCAGTCCCTCTTGTGTGTCTTCTGGACAATCAAGTTATATTCTTTTTATGATTTAAAAAAAAATGCACTGAAGATGGAAACCAACTGTCCTTTCAAAATGTTAAAACAACAACAAAAAGTAAGGCAACATGTCTTTTTAACATATGATAGTGACTCTGTTCATTCAGTAACAAATGTCACCACGTTTTCAACTAGGATTGCAGTTCCCCCTTTGGCCATTTAAAAAAAGAAAAAGAAAAGAAAAGACTGAACAGTGTGTGTGTGTGTGTGTGTGTGTGTGTGTGTGTGTGTGTGTGTGTGTGTGTGTGTGTGTGTGTGTGTGTGTGTGTGTGTGTGTGTGTGTGTGTGTGTCTTTCAAATGAATCTGTGTTTTGCTCATAGGCAATTTGTTGATGGTCTCCACAGACCTAATTTGTTTTTTACGGTACGGGTCTGAAAATTTCCATAGCTCAGGCCTGAGCTCTTTACAATTCTCTTGTCAATCAAGATGTTTCCAGATCAAGCTCTGGAAACATCAGGTAGCAAGTAAATTAATTTAATATTAAGGATTCACACTGTTTCCCCAGCATGCTCACTGTTTCCCCAGCAGGCCCAGCTCTAAAAACAATCTACCTTCAAATAAACAGAATAAAGTATTCAGTGTCAAAAGGCATCGCAGATGGATGAAAGCAGAAATTAGTATTTATGGATTTTAAATTCCCACAAAAGCCTCACATTGAAGGGATATTTCCAAGCGTTTTGAAAGCCTTAGTCATAAGTCATAAAACTGAACTGATTTCAAATTCATGACTCTTTTACTTTTCTAAACTCAATTATATTGGGGCCATTACAGAAGTAAAAGTAATTAGAACTAGGATTTATTGGCATTAAGTTGGTCTTGGAAAAAAACAAAACCCTCTAAACTCAGACTTATTATTCCACAGTGAAATGGTAGTCACCACCACTTACATCCATAAAACTCAGCAGTACCAGCTTTACCCTACGCACATGTGGAGCATGGTAATTAAGGCTGATTCATAGAGTGACTGCGGTGGTGATTAGCGAATCACATCACAATTGTGTTACCCTCAGCTGAAACTATGGCTAATGAGGTATTACATTGTGTTAAATTATTTTAAAGAGGTTTTATATACAGTATATAACTACCACCAGGATCAGCCACGTGTGGGAGGACACTGGGTTGCAAGTTATAAGTAATGCATACATTAATAATAATAGGACTACTGTGTCTAAAATAATTCTGAGTGACACGGTAGGTTTTATTATTAATGTTATAGCATGGTTGCACTATTCTTTTTCATGTTTTTATCATTCCTCCAGACTATTATCACACTAGTTTTAATGCTACAAAATACAGCATGAATTAAAAAAACAATGCAGCTCATTGCACATTGGGTAAATAAATGATTTAGTAGCTTTTAATTTACTGTTGACTTTTTCCCCTTGTTGACTTGCACTGCGAGGAGATGTATGAATAGAACCAAGCTACATTACCTCATTAATGTGTGTCAACACGAAGGCAGACAGCAAAGACAGCTTCCTGTCTCTCTACGAGCAGTGCTGAAATGACTGGCACTGCTTTTTCTGGAGAGTTGAATGTGTTGACATTTCATAGTTGCAAAAACAAGGATAATTGTCATATCCCCACTGATTTTTGCAATAGGGTAGAAATGGAATCAAACTTGTGTAGAATTAAACTGCAGTTGGAACTATTTTTAAACTTGGTGCCACAAGCAAAATGTCTCTCTACTCCGTCAACTTGAGGTCTGTTCATTTAATTATGCTCCATGACAGATAGGGAGGTTTGCAAATTGGGGAATAGCTATATCCTGTTTTATACAGAAAACCCACGCTGACTTGAAGGTAGGGTATTGGCAGATTTTCATTCTGTGCAAAAAGGTCATAATAATTACTGTTCATTTTGTTTGGGATCTATGGCTCAGAGTTCTCAAAACTTCTCAGGTCACACTTTATAAAATACTTAAATCACATAGTTATGTTTTTAATCTTTAATCTTGGCAGTAAACTATGAATCTCAGCAAATAATTCCATTTTAATGGAGCCTGTCGTGTGTTTCTAGTTAAATTTATGCCACTGAGCTGTATGAAAACAGTTAACGATGATGTAATGGGAGCAAGAGGCATTGTTTGAAGTATTCAAAACATTTCATAAAGTTTACATTTTTTTATTTTACTTTGTTTGTATAACACAGCACACACTCAGCATGGTACACTTGACAACGGACTTATTATAGGCAAAAAAGTAGTTCCCATATGGATGGCTTCACAGTGTGAGTGAATATTTAGGGCATTTGATTTCTTTGTCTTCCTAATCAGTCCCAGTCACAATCAGTCACAGAATTAGAAGTTGTTAACTCATTATTATGCTTAAGCAGCACTGAATTTACAGCTAAATAAGTGACACTGTAAACATTTAAATGTTCAGTTCAAAGTACATTTGGGTTTTAAAAGTAACTGAGTTGGAAAATATATATATATATATATATATATATTTTCCATCTTTGTCCTAATGCAAGTTTAAGTGCTCATATTATTCTCATTTTCAGGTTCATAATTGCATTTAGAGGTTATATCAGAATAGGTTTACATGGTTTAATTAAAAACAAAAAAACATATTTTTGTTGTACTGCACATTGCTGCAGCTCCTCTTTTCACCCTGTGTGTTGAGCTCTCCGCTAAAGTGAGGCACCTCACTTCTATTCCATCTTTGTTGGGAGTCGCACACGCGCAGTACCTAGGTAAGGACAACAAGCCAGTCAGAAGCAGAGTATGAGGGCGTGCCACGCTAGCAGCTAGGCGAGCATTATAACGTGTTACAAAGTGACGCACGTTTGTCACGGAAGTAAAGGCTGGATTACAACAGAGCTGTTTGGAGCAGTTTGTGAACAGTGTTTTCTGTTGGAGATGGAAAGTCCCTTTGGGGTGGACTTTGGGCTTTTTCACTTTGTAAACCTATAACATGCACAAAAAAGATATATATATATATATATATATATATATATATATAAAAAAACACAATAAAGGAAAGGGAAAAAGCCAAAAAGCATAATGTGAGCACTTTAACATTTTGATTAAATTCTTTTTTTTTCCCCACTCAGGAGTCCAAAATGTTCTCTCTCGAGATGACCAATGCCAAGCCAATGAACCTTATCCTCACATCGCCAGACACGGCATACGGTCTATACAACATCAACACCGATGTTAACATTTATGTGAGTAATGTCTCTTTGTTTTTTCACATCAACATTCAGGCTGTGCTACCACCTAGCATTTGTTTGGGGGCAGTGTGGGTGGATGTGTGCAGAGCTCTTAAAGGAAAATAAAATGCTGATCATGCAACATAACGTTAAATTTCATTCATGTGTTACTCTGTTCTCATGTGATTCCATTACTTGGCTTGCCATTGAAACAAAGGATTGTCTAACAAGTTCTAACTACTCATGAAAAATGTAGTTAGAAAAGTGTAAGTGGTTATTTCTTCAGTATTGTATAATTTCCAAATTTCTCCAGATGTACTTAGCTTCTGTCTAGTGCCAGCTGTTTTACATACAGTCAAACTGCCACATCTGTGCAGCTCTGGAGAGAGCAGCTTAAGAGAGACAATGAACCATGTTGGTTTTCCATATATTTTCCCTAGTTGCTGCTCTGCACCAGGCCATTTTTGAGTTTTTATTGCCCACACCATAAATTGGTAAGAGAACTTTTAGTGTCCAGCAACGAGAGGGGCTGATGGCATCGCCCTGTAAAATTAACGTTCTAATGAAACTGGAGATTCTGACTTTTACACACTGTCTGCAGATTATATCTCTGAATTAAATGCAGGGAGGCCAGGAAACAACTTTTATTCAGCTGCTTGAGTGTTTAATTAAATAGAGGAATAATACTGTTATGAGGAAAAGTGTTCCAGCAGTTGTCACAGTTTGGTCATTGTATTGTGTCAAATTGACATTGGCAATGAACCTAACGAGGTAAATCAAACATAACTATATTGTTATCAAAACAAACCAGTGATACCTTCCATTTGGTTTTGAAAGAAAAGTCTTAGGTCACAGTTTTTTATTACCAAACTAAACAGCCAGTCTTAAACAGGAAATTATATTCAGCAAGGACTGAGGTGTCCGAATATATGAAATTGCCTCAAACTGGACCATTCATTCTAAATATGTTACTGATGAAAGACCTAATTTCTTAATGAAAAATATTGATTAGTTTCAGTTGTGGTCGAGACGTGATGTATCTACAGTTGTTAAAGAACCCAAATCTTATCAGTCCCTGAAGTAAGCAGTTTTGGCCTCCTGTGCTGTTTTGTTGCACCAACTCCATATTACACATATTGGTGTCAGTTTCCTTTGTCAAAGTTGTACTTTTGCACAATGATTAATATGTTTTTGTAACCTTAGAGGCAGCCACTGGTGTCTGTCCATGTTAGTACAGCATGAGAGTTGAATTGAGATTTGAAACTTCCTTAAGAGGAAGAATCTCAATGAACATTTTATCAGCTTTATTTCTTTCCACAAACTGACAGTATCACCTGTGTAATCTTGGCTTGTTCGAAAAGGTCGTCTTGGGAATACTTGAGATGTTAAAGTCGGCTGCCTAACGGTAACCTTTAAAACATAAGAAGCTCCTAAATTCACATTGTGTCTATTGGACGTTGTAGCTGGTTGTTTGTCTTCCATGTTTTGCTCTCATGAGTGCTCATAAGTGCAAATCTGTTTGGCAGCTGACTCCCACATGAATGCATCACTTGTCAGAACCATCTCTTTTTAACCGCTTCAACACACAAAAATAATTTCACGCTGACAAAAAAGTAAAGATGAATTAATGTTTACTGTATGTCAATTGACTTTCACACTGACATTAATTAAAACTACTGGTAGACAGGTAAAAAAAGAACAAAAAAAAGCTAAGATATGCTTGAAAAATGGTCAGCAATTTGTACATCATTAGCAGCTACAGATAACAGGCTAACACGTGAAAAGAAATACATTAATAAATAAAATAAAAATCGTGGCTGACTAATCACAGTGATGAAATATTTACGGGAATGTCACCAGTTACTGATATGCTGACAGCAGTGTGATACAACATCCTGTATCATGTCCTGTCAAGAGCCTGCACAACATTGCCTGTGACTACAGGATGTTTTCGTGGGATGAGCAATATCACTGGGGCATAATAGTGTTTTACTGCAGATTGCAGTGTAAGAGAAACAGCATCTGTTCTGCGTCTGAGAAAGTACGTCACCAGCTTGACAGCTTGGCTCAGTGTCCTAATCACAGCTCTTGTTGGCCTTCAAAAGCACACAGGGTTGTTTTTAATAAAAAATAAAATAAAACGTGAAGACAGCAAGATTTTTTGTCTATAAAATCTTGTGAGTCTTCATACTTTTTTGCTGGTCGCAGTTGCAGGTTTTTCTCTGTATATCACACATTATGCAGAATAATATACATGATTTGACATACTTAAATGTACAACTATTAATTGCATCACCTTTTATGGAAGAATCTAAGGTTTTTGATCGGGTGAAAAGATGGATCTAGCATCTAAAACTCATACATCGATCCCAAGGCAGACTGATGGGTATATCATCAGAACTTCCTGTAATATCCTGTAGACAGAGATTCGCTTTTCTCTCAAAACGTCTTTCAGTTCCTTGAACTTTACTGTGAGCCTGCAGAATATCAAAACAATTTCACAGAGACTAATCTGAGTTCAATTCCACTCTAATCCTTAAAATGTTTACCATTGTTATTTCCCTTTTTCTTCCCGCCCTCTGCCTGTTTCTGTCATGACTGGTTTTCCCTTTTTATTCCTGTAGTTTCCCTTCACGCTATTTTTGATCTCGCGTCAATCAAATATTCATGTAGAAAGACCAATGACTCCTTCGGACTTACTTGGCTTTCACCATTTGTTTCTGTCTCTCTTTGTGACGCAAGAACACACACACATAAAGTCACACATACTAGACAGGCCAGGAGAAGGATTTTCATTTTTTGAACAAGCATACGGACATATGATAAACATTAACAGGCTTATTTACACAAAATATTAAAATCACCCAGCACACATGATGCTATGCTACTTTAAGTGTTGCCTAGACCAAATATCCATCTGTATGGTAGTTAAAGCTAAAAAATGAATACATGAAATAAAAGGGTGCCCCATTATACTGCATTCAGCTGCATAGTGTCACTAAACATATTTCAAGTGGACAATCTTATTGTACTGTGCTAAAAATGTATAGTTTCTTTCAGCAAAATGAGCTGAGTCACAATGAGCATAAGTGTTGACAAAATGAAGAGGCACAGTACTTACACAGCATTTTTTGTTCCCCCTTTAGCCTTTGGTCTGCTGAAGAAGAGAGAGAGACACATCTGTGTTTATTAAAATCTGTTTCAAATTTGGAGCATGTTTTTTTGCTTTTCTTACTTACTCTTATTGAGCACATATTTTTTATACATATGTCTAACTGTCAGAAGCCTACTGTAGACAATCTCTGCTCCGATATTCCCAACACCCTCCTCTGCCTTCTTATTCATGCAAAGGTTAATGTAAACTCCATTATTTCCCATTGGCCCAGACGAGGAAACAGCACTGTCTAGTCGGTGGGATGGATGTATATATTTATACCTTGTATGGAGCCAGATTCCAGCCGACTGTGGTGACGCACAAAGCTAAAAAAGGTCCCATTTCCTGGCCCCACTCAGGAAGCAAAGGAAAGACCATGGCTCCAACAGGGTTGTGCAACTGGGCTCGTGGACACTTAACCATAATAAACATTTCTTTTCAACAGCACCCTGCTCAGAGAATAGATGGAGAGTTGGGTGGGGGAGAAAGAGAGAAAGAGTAATGGCGGAGAGTCAAAGGGATGGGCAAACATGTTTGATATGACAAAATGTGAGCAGACATGAGTTGAATATAAATAGATAAAGCTGACTCACTCAATACTGTGTTATTGTAGCCACAGACTCGTGCCTTTTAGGACCTAGGTGAATCTGACTGTGTTCTTTCTGGAAATAATATTTAATGAAACTAATTGGCATTACTTGGGCTCTACT
Source organism: Sander lucioperca (assembly GCF_008315115.2). Classification (NCBI taxonomy): domain Eukaryota; kingdom Metazoa; phylum Chordata; class Actinopteri; order Perciformes; family Percidae; genus Sander; species Sander lucioperca. The sequence goes on from NC_050186.1 coordinate 5,373,474, forward strand.
TTCCAGATAAACAATGCCTCCACAATTACCCTTCATGCTAATCAACATCACAGCAACGTCCACAAGCAAGACTTCCCCACTCAAGATGAGGAACTGGTCAAGTGGGCAACACACAAGTTTGGGGGTGTGACTTCATTCACCACAATCCGAAATCTAAAAACCGTCTCATCAACAGGAATAAAAGGTGAGAATTGTTTGGGTCACCTGGCTGACATTTTATTAACACATTATTATTTTTTACAGTAACAAGCTTTTTTTAGCTTTACTAAATAACATTTGGGCTTCATTTGCCAGTTTAATGGGAGTCAATTACAGGATACGTTTTGGTAACATGCCAACATATGAAATGAGGATGCATGTAAGACAGCTTTATATTGCAGGATTCCATCAGATTGCGAAATACTGTAAAGGACGTTCTGCCTGCCTAAACAAGTTTCAGATTTATCAACCTTGACACTGATTTTTATCTAGAATATATGTTTTCTATCTGCATGTTTGTTTGGTTTAAAACCAACCACTGAGAAAACAGTGTGCTGTGATGAAGACAACATTGTGTTAAAAAAAAGCATTTTTCAATGCTTGCATAATTCTTTATTCTCCCTTTTTTAAGTTTTAAAAAAACATTTTAAGAAATTCTTTTACTTTATAAGTCAGTACATATAATCAGATGATGACTATGTACAGAGTTGACTGAGAGAGTGACAACAACACTTGACCCCCAAAACTGCATTACGTACAGAACCAGACGCCATGCTGTTGTGTGTGGTGTGTGGGCCAAGCACTGGCTGCCATATGGCCATTCCCCTACAAAGTCACCTTAATCCAATAAGGGAATATATAGTCTACCATGAAATATATCACTGTGTCCCAATTCTATATACTGGCAGTAAGACATTGAATATGTAAATCTAAAAATCAGATGTTGTCTCTCTTCTCCGTTTTACATTTTATATGTACTGTACACACTGAGACTGCTCATACTAATTTGTCAGGGGAGCTCTATGTGTACCTAAATACAAATCATTTATCATATACAGCGCAGCAGTGAGCTAAACAGCATGAGCAATAACAGCAGCAAAACAGAATTTAATAACTAGAGGATCTGTGTGGACTTAAACAAACCTACCTCGCAAAGGTTTTATTTGTTTTACCATTACCAGAGTTTTGAGTTTGCAACCAAACCGAAAATGTTTTGTACTGTATATTCCAAAATAAGCAGCACTGCTAGTGATTTTAAACCTCTGTAAACCTTTTCTGGTGTTGCATGTTAGAAACACAAATACCTGTACAGGTACATTGGCAAGCCACCGATGCTGAAGATGGAGCCACAAAAACACTATGATTTAAAGTGAGCATTCATTGCTGAGTAAAGGCTGGACATTACAAATATCTTTGCTGCTAGTGCCAGCAGCAGTAGCAGTGGGGTGCTTGATGCAAGCGCAATTATTTCCTAACAAAGCCTCCTTAAGGCGGTCTGAGCCAAAGCAGAGCTCTGACATGGGCTTACATGGTGAACGGTGGTGATGCTGGAATAGTGGTGCCTGCTTTTATGTCCAGTGTCTTTTACAGAGTTTTGGATGAATTAAGATTTATTCTGTCTCTTTATGACCATCTGTCCTTCTCCAGTCAATCAATTATAGGGTATTACAATCTGTCAATGGCATACTGCTCTTTTCCACCATTTTAAATGTGTTGTTTAAATTGTGATCAAATGTTGTGTATTCAGCCACTCTTAGTTTTAGCTCGTGTTTTTACTGACTCATAGTCCACAAGGGCATTAACATTTCTCAAGAAGTGCAGTTTACATCGCTATTTTGTTGTATCATTTGGCCCATATTGAGCTGTTAGGTGAACTTGCGTAGGCCTTGTCGTAGGCGTTTGAAAAGTCTGTGCAGTGACTACACAACAGTACGTTGCGAAGTTGAAAGCTTGCTGAGGAGAAAATATGTAAATGTCCCTCAGGTTTCTTGAACGTCTCAATGTGATTTGAAATTAAGGTCATGCAATTGCAAAAGAGGCTTGTGAAGGAAGGTACTTTTAAATTCTAGTTGCACAGCTACGAGCCAGTCAAGACTTCTTGTAGCTAAAAGTAGCTTAAAGTGATATCACACTCAAAATCATTCTAGTCACAAATACCTATCCTCCTGTAGGCTTGAAAGGACGTTGTTAAAAGCTGGTAGTGTTTTGAAACAAAATGTGCGTAGCAAATTGAGCACTGCACCAATGTGCACCTGTAAACCATCAGTCACCATTATTTGGTCAAAGGCTGAGCATAGTGTACTCTCATGAGACTGCTCCTGGAACATCTCCCATAGTGGGAAAAGCGATGTTCTAATGTGCATGCCCCAGCAGTTTGGTCTTCTGCTGCAGGCTGGGCTATGGCTCCCCAGTGATGACCACCCAGTAAAACACTGTAAACTTAATTTACCAGCCACACTGAACGGAAACTACCCTGTTTAGGCTTAAATTGTAATTGCTTATTGTTGCAGCCACTACCACAATGAATCAGTCAAACAATCAGTTAATAATAACAAATTGAATACTCATAATTTCACCTGGAATGTTTTGCAAATATTGTTTTGCAAACCGTGAATGAACAGTGATGCAAAGTAAACGTTTGTGGTTTTACAGGGACCAAACCTGGCTCTCGTAACTGCATACTTAAAAATGAAGATGCATTCGAGAAGCACTTTATGAAGATTGAAACATTACCCATGGCTTCGTTCAAGTATTGTTCCACACAGCAACAGAACCGTGGTGATGAAGCTGAGCTTCATATCATAAACATCCCAGAGAATTCCATCACTTGGTAAAGCTTGAGATTCACAAGACATAGCATATTATGTATTGTTTTGCTATCTTTTGTTGGCAAAATTTCTCTTATAATTTTTTATTCTTCATATTGCAGCAATGTGTCACTTCGCATTGACACTGAGAAGACCAGCGTGTTCCTGAGAGGCCCTCAGGGCACCACATGGACCTTCCTCGCCCTAAAACACACCCAGTTTGGTGTAAGCTCAAACACACTCCAATAGTTATAGCACAGAGAGTTAGCATATTTATTGTCTCACAACCACATGTGAGATAAGATGTTTAAAGAGGACAAAGACTCCACTCTGTCAATAGTGTGACATAGCTCACTTAATAACGGGGTTACATGATTTCTTGCACACAGTGAGCTTTCCCATGACTGAAAATATGCCTATTATTGAGTGAGTACTTGTACAAGACAGTCTCTTAAGTCATTACTGATTTATTTGAACTTGTGTTCTCTCTCTACAGTCGAACAATGATATCCTGCTGCCCTCCATGACACACAGAATCCAGCCTACATTTACACTGAACAGCGACAATGCAGAGGATGTGCAAAGGATGGCTTTAAATCATTTCAAAGCCAGTACTTTCACCAGTTACACTGAACTCAAACCAGAGAAGTCTATGGTTTTACTGGTTCTTGGAAAAAAAGACAACCCTGCAGGTAAGACGATAAAAGGTTAAAAAAAAAAATTGTTTTCAACTTTGAGGCATTTTCTACGAAGAAAGTACATGGAGCACTGCGAAAAGTCACAGCCCACGCATAAAACATGTTACACAATGCCAGCACTGAGGTGGAACACTTGAAGGATATTACTGCTTTAATAATAGTAAAATGCAATTTGAATCACCCTTTTAAGGTTTTTTATTTGTATGAGTCATAAGCCTTTTCCTTAAATCCTAAAACCTTTCAATTTGTCTTGAGGAGGGTATAGACTTCAAAAAGAACGGTACAATAGCATAGCATGCACAAGAAAGGACAACTATCCATATACACTTCAAAATAAATTAATTTAAATTGATATATATGGTTTATCTTTTATTGATCTTTTTTTTTTTAAATGTTTTTAAATGCCATTTCTCTCTCAGTTACAGAAACAGTTCCAGCACCCGTCATTGCCATTACAACTAATGCCCCTCATCAGATGCCTCTGCTGATGCAGCTGTACACCTCCCCAGACTATCGTTCTCCCCTGGACCCTAACACCAAGGTGCAGAGTGACAAGAGAATTTATGCAGAGGTAAGAAATCATTCACCCTCTTAGCTTTATTTCACATCTCCTGCTCAGAAATAGCTCAATGTATGTCGGATGATGTAGAATATAAAACGTGTTTAGCAGCTAATATATATTATTAGTCAGTCTGTGCCAAATATTTCAAAATCACCTTAATTTGCTTATGTACAATTCTGCATTTCTTCCTGAAACACAGCTCAGGGCCCTGTTTTAACGATCCAAGTGCACGGCATGAAGCGCCTGGCGCATTCCCTTTAAAAGCCAGGCGCGTTTGTACCTTGGTGCATTGCTATATCATAATACTATTTCACTTTGTAATATTTAGATTTTTAATCTTTTGCATGTTTGTGTGCTGCTGCACATCCCCTTGTGTGTAACAATCATAGTGTGCATGCGTGCTGTGCACGAGCCTAGGCGCATTTTACTTAACCTGACTCCGCCAGATGGATTGCTTCGCATTTGCTCGGCATATCCATCTGGGAACTTTCCGTTGGAGAACTTTTGGGAAGGGGCGAAAATACTGGTTAGCTGATTGGATAAACCAACTGCCTATCACCACCTATGTTGGTGATAGACGGGCCAAATCAACCAATCAGATCAACGATATATATATCAAACTCTTGCCGAAACCAGTCGGGAGAAGAGCAAAAACATCTTTTCCTCCGAGAAAAGCCTCCAGTGCCGTTTTTTGCTCTTCTTTCAATGAAGGAATACTTTCTAATTCGGATAAAACTTGCGCGATAGCTACGCTCATCTCATCCGTGGAAGCCGCCATGTTGTTTAGACTGAACAGTCGTTTCTCGTTGCGTCACACCTAAACCCACCTCAAAACCAATGCTGATTGGTCGGTCGTTTGGTGAACGGCTCCAAATTTTCTCTATCTCAAGATGCCAGACTGATCTGCGAGTGGAAAACTGGAGCTCGCGAGATCAGGACGGTCTCACGAGGCTACATTTTACTAATGCTCTGTTAAAATAACAATGAAATGCTGCGCTATTGACTGTAGACCAGGTTTTTGTTGGTCAATTGCGCGATCACTTTCCGCTGACTCAAGATAGCAATACGCCAAGAATGCACCTGAACACACCTCCCTGTAAAACGAGCAAGCCCATGGGCGCAGGTGCATTTGCTATTTAAACTACGTGGGTGCTGGACTGGAAATTGACAACTTTAACGCCGGTGTTAAACTAGCAAAGACACTTGCATCGGGCTTTGCCCTGCGCCGGGTGCAAGATAGGGCCCTTAGAGTTTTATACTTATGCCATGTGTAATAACTGCCATACTCAGCTGATGCCCATTCTTGTGCTTTTTCCATTCTGTTGAAGTTTATTTGATCTTTTCTCTGTTTCCTGTAGATTTCAGGGCACACTTTAGGGGATATTTTCTTGACCATCAAGGTGATCAGCTGCTTTGTGCGCTCCACGGGCTCATGCCCTGTAGAGAAAGAGCTGCCCTTCATGCCAGAGACCTGCTCCTTAAATTCTTGTCCCAACAGCACCCGACTCAGCTTCTCCTTAGATCAGCTCCAAGAGCTAACGTCCACCACATGGGACCTGGAATGCTCCGTCAAACTTTGCTACAGTGAGGTAAGAGTTTATCAACTATTTTTCACATAGCATTTGAAATAAAACATGTCAAGTAAGAACATATAACCTGTGTTACAACTTTCCTTTGGTTGTCTAGATGTTGTATTGAGTGTCAGTGTAGATCTGTGGTGGTGGGAGCATTTTGATGGGACTTGGCCTCTCTTCATATCTAACAAGATCAAAATACTGAAGTTTAAATGCAGTATTTGACATGACAAAGTGACCATATGGTTGTTTTGTCTCCACCACCTCACTAGAAATGTGGAGATGGAGGAAGAGTGAAGAGGAATCTGGAGGTTTCCCAGCCGTGTCTGCAACCATCAAGTGAGTTCAGTTTACACTCCAAAATGTGGATCAGTTCACTTTGAATCCAATTCAGATGCTACTTAAGCCCTCATTGGACCAAATCCCAATTTGTTATTGGATGACTGGACTCAGGTCCATTAATTTAGCTAATTCTCTCGTCTTTCTTTCTTTCTTCTTTTCCGACACTAACTTACTCACAAAAACTTTCCAGACTTTTATTCCTGTAGCCATTTTTTGGTGTATATATATTATAATATAAATGTTATGTAATGTATACAGTAAATAGGAAGTTCAGTGGAACAAGAAAGTTCATAAAGACTGTAGGAAACATTTGCAACACCATTAAGTGATCCTTTTTTCAGTTTGTTTCAACAACACAATCAACAAACAAACAAACAAACAAACAAACAAACAAACAAATAGCTTTCACATTAATGAAAACACATCAAACACGACAAATGCAGAAAGCTCCAGTCTCCCAATGATCCACACCAAATGGTGGGCAAAAGTTGTCCCGAAAACATGTCTTTTCTTGACAAAGCCAAAGATGAATGTTTCATATTTAGTTTTCTAACAATACAATTCCTAAACTCTCAGAAGAAAACCCTATAACTTTTAAATTACCTTTTTTTTGCCCTCAGGACTTACTTACTAGTCTGTTTCTCGGCCAGTGAATTGCTGCTTTCTGCTATAATTTTCATTCCAATTGTTACTTTGAATGAACAACAAATGCTGCGCAGGCGGTTGTCATAGCAGTGAACTCAGGATATGCAGTGAAGCCAGTGAGGGGTTGCGGGGCTGGGCTTCGTCCTTTAGGAAGGTCTGCAGGCTGACCTTGTGGCCACAATCAGAAGTAATGGCCCTCAAGGGAGGGGGGTGAAGTCCTTTGTGTTTCCAAGGGGGGTCTGACTGTGTTTCTGTCCAAACACGGCCACTGAGCCTGGTGCTATTGTCGGACCATTCAACACAGTTGACTCAAACAAGGAAAGATGTTTTTCTTCAAATAAAGGATTGTCTCCAGACAGATGATTAACCTCTAGGGAAAAAAAAGTATTATAAATAATAATAATAAAATTTCAAAAAGACAGAAGGAAGTAGATGTTGATTAAATAGTGAATCGCCTGGCATTTATCAGACTTCTTTTGTAGAACTGATAATGGATTTGTTTATTCCTTAAGCTTCCTTTTATCCTCCATTTCCTTCTAGAGGAGAATGATAAAGGTTGGTATGTCAGTGTTGCAGCATACGGTACTACTGCAGCAGACTAAACTACTCATCCATGCTTTCCTGTGTCCTGTTTGTCCTCCACTTTGCTGTTTTGCTTTAACTTACACAATTACAATTTTTTTTCTTTCTTTCTGGAGACTGGGACCTGAAATACAGGAATAGTGCCAGTTGTAAAGGAACATGTTGGTTTAGTAGGTCTGTTTATGTGGTTCTATTCATTAGCCAGTGTCAGAGATACAAGGGTTATATCAGCAGACTGCATTCTGTTGCGAGACCTCTCTGGGCAGGACTTAGTGCTCCATTCAGCAATCATTCCTGTTTGGTAGTTTTCATACAGAGGGCTCCAGGGAGTCACAGCACAGGCCTGCTGTCTGCCTCCTCCTCTCCACCTGCACTGGAGCTTCTGCTTCCTGCTCTTGTTTATTCAGCTTTGCTGTCAAAGCCTCACTTGTACAAACTAACACAGCAACTGATTACAGAAAAAAAGTCTCAAGAGAAAGCCTGCTCGAGTTGCTGTGATGTTTCTGGCTCATTTGGGGTCAAGGAATGTTCCTCGCTGACAGATTAACAAACTGGGTTGGCTGTCTGGCATGCAGTCGGCCCAAATGCCCACAAGATGTCACTGTTCGGTGGGTCATGTTTAATTCAGTTGATATTTCTTATTGTGTATTCAAATATCAGCGTTAAATAGTCATCATTTTAATTAAACAAATAAATAAATTAAACCTTGTGGAGTCACGTGTACAATATCAGGCTCTGTACTTTCCTAATGTCCATGCAGATCAGTTAAAATGTTGTATGTTCTGATATCAGCATTAAGATCATCTAGGCTTACTACAGACTGCACTGCACATTATTACACACATTCAAATACACATGATGCACAGAGTGGTGGCACGTTTCTACAAAATGAGCTTGCTGTCGTCTGTCCTTCATGTCCTCTCTTTAATGTACTTCAGGAAAGGGAAGCTGAATTGTTTGAGGCCCAGTATACAGTAGTACTTAGCCTAGCACATTCCACCAGGAGGCAGGAGGCAGCAGAGGCAGGTGAGAGAAACTCGTGCAAAGGTGATGATTAGTTTCTTCCAAATGTTCTAGAAACTTGTGGGAGGATCTCTACAGGTAGCAGAAGAAGGGGAGAAGGATGTGTTGGTACACTTTTTTCCTTGATATGCAACACATAGCATGCACACGCTGGCTATGTTACTGTAGGTTAGATCATAATTGTACCATTCCAAACCCTCAAACTGCTTTCTGTGTCAAAAATATTTTTAAACTGATCTTGGTGGAAGTTTAAAGATTTTTTTTAAGGTTTTAAGAATATAAGAAGCAAAGATCAACAGCTGCTGAGTTTAAGGTGATGCCTGAGAGACTGTCAGTGATCTATTGTACAGCCCTCTTGAAATGACTTCTATGTCAGGGTTATCCATTCATGGCCTTGCCAGACCACAATGAGTGAAGTAAAACTGTGGGATGGTTATTGCTGATGCTCAGATTCTTATGTTTTTCATTAAGTTTGACAGCGGTGAAGCATGTTGTGCGGGGCAAGCCAGCACACAGAACATCACCAATGCCAAACTTGTTTGTAAATTGAAATGTGCATCATTAAATTAGAATGGAGACAATGAGCACAAATTTACTTTTTTATTTCATTCCGGCAGAGGTCTAAACCTGCAAAGGTAATGACGTTGGTTATATTTATTTATGAGCTTTTACTTGTATTGCCATGGTAACTAGGAGGGGGAAAAGAGATTGACAAATTGCATATATTTTGCATCACTGTTTCAGAACTTTAAATTAAGGCAGCTGTTAGTTTCAGCTCATGCCAGGATGAAAATCAACTTGTAGAGACTTAACACTTGCAAGGTAAATTTCCATTACAGTAAACATACAGCATTGTGTGTGTGTGTGTGTGTGTGTGTGTGTGTGTGTGTGTGTGTGTGTGTGGTATATACACCTTTTATTGGTGCATGCCAGCGAACTCCTACATCTTGAATCCAAGATTTTGTTGCCTAAAAACATATATTCACTAGACACACCGGAACAAGTACTGTGTGGGTGGTCTGTTACACTGCAAGAGAATCTGGTTCTGGCAACTGGTACTTCTTGTTTAGCTATGGTTCTCTGGAGAAATCAGCCTGTCTGATAAGGTCGCTGAAATCCTTGAACTTTTTGCTCTTCTCAAGTAAAACATATTATATGATAAATCTCTGGATTTGAAATCAATCAATACAATAATATCTCACCTCTGTTGCATCGACAACACACATAATCACATTAAAGTAATCACTGACAAAAACGATATCAGAATGTTCACTGGGATTGACCACCGACTGTTTATCAAGACCATTTCAAGTCTCCCCAAATGTATTTTCATACTGTGTTGGCATGAACAGTAACCGTCAGTTCTGACTGTTGTTGTGATTGCTGTTGTTTAACTGCAGCTTGCATACATTTTTTTTTTCATGTATATTTTTCAGCCCCAACATGCTTTGATTTTGGGCTACCCGGTGTTCTGGGCATTGCATTTGGAGGGTTCCTGATTGGAGTATTACTTATTGGAGCCCTGTGGTTTATCAAAATTAAAACAGGTAAATGTATTTCTAACAATATGTATTGTTTTTGGTTGAATATAGATTTGACATATTTCGGTATGTCTGGATTTGAAATTGTCTCATTTTACTTATTTCAGGGTACCCAACTGCACTGGACATTAGCTCAACTGCAGCAAATCTTCCTAGTAAGGATTTTTTCTTTTCTTTTTTTATTGGTTCTTAACTTTTCTTTCTTTTTCATCAGGTTCTTATTGGCTTTTCTCTTGTCTTTCTTCAGGATGCCCCTGCTCAGGAGCAAAACGACAACCTGTTTCTACCATCCCTTCCCCCTCTGAGAACAGCAGCGCCAATGCAAGCATTGGAAGCACCCAAAGCACACCGACCAGCAGCATGGCATGAGATTATGGTAATCTCCGCCACTAGTAGAGCCACCGTCTCCCTTCAAAGTCACCTATACGGGTTTTGTGCTTTTGCTTTCTTTATTAATGCTTGAAAAGCATTTCTCCCTTCCCCTCTAAATTCTCATTAAAAAGCACAACCCACGTCTTTGACTTACTAGGCCTAAAATGGATGTGATCTGGGAGTTTGTAATGGTGGATCGGGGAGCTGGGTGACGGATGACAGAAGTCTAATCAATGGCCTCTGACGCTCACCTCTGCAGCCTCTCTGTAAAGTCAAGCTCCTAGACAGGAAGTTAAAGAGGGCAAAAGGAAAAAAAAAAAAGTAAAATTGGCTCCCAGCAACAGGAAAAACAAACCATATCCCCCAAGAGCTAACAGGAAATTCACTGCATTCCTTTCAATGAATTGTGCTTGTGTGATGGCAGCACAATAAGAGTTAGACAGGAGACAAACCAGTCAGAAAACCGACTTTGAAAAACAGATGAAAAGCTGTTTTGCATTCACATCTAAGCTACAAAATATGAAGGGCTTTTGGCTAGGTCAGTCCAAAAAGTTATCAACAATGTCTCGGGGACTGAACATGGTAAGATCTCAAACCAGTCAATTAAATGCTCACTGCAAGGGGTATTTGTCTTAATTGGAGTTCGAGTTCAATAGTTAACAGCTACCTCCTATTACTTAGAAGTCTGGAGCTAAGTTTAAACTTAACACTAGATTTCTCTGGTGAATTGACCTTATTTTCTGCATTTTTCCATTTTAGTTTTATTGTGTGTTGCTTTAGGTAAATCTTGTAGTTGACCCTCTGGGCAATTTGTAGCTCACAGAACAAAGTCAAGGTGCCATTTTCATGCTATTCAATAGCTGTATCAGGTCCTTCATATGAAAGTCAAGTTTATTTTCTTCCAGTGTTCATTGGAAATTACAGAGAAATATTATTGATTTCCCCAATTACTCAACAAAACTAATCCTAAATCATTTTTATGGCCCGACGGTAGCAATAAATTATGAACCATTAAAAAACTTTTATTTCCTCTTGTAATGTACAGTAAGTACATCATAAAGAGATACATGGCTGTATCCAGAGCTGAGTAATGTGCCCATAATGAGGAGATAGTACCAAAACTCTGCATCAGTTTTCAGACCTTAGACTTATAAATGGACTTCAGCGCCACTTATACAGCTACGCCCACAGGGTGGAGTTTCCCCCAAAATAGTCTGTCTGGAGGTGGAATTCCAGTACTTTTCCTTTGCACAACGTCCATTCTCAGTCCATCAGCATTGCTTGACAATTTGTTGTAACCACAATTTTTCATAAATGTCATGTCTGTGGTAACATACCTAAACACATACAAAAAGACCTTTACCTAAATATATGTTTTTTCAGGCAGGTTTAATCATCATCCTGTAGACTGCAGATTTTTATGGTGTATAAACCATTACTCTTCTTATATTTGAAGATCAAGACTTAAAGCAAGTATTACGTGTCCAATCTGCTACAAATGTAGCCAGCCACTAATGTTGTGCTCGATCTTGTGATCGAAGACAAACGCACAGACAGGAAATCCACTTTAGACACCTAATGGTTGTTATGGATCAATATGACCAAACTCCTAGAGACTTGTATTCCTCGTGGGGGGAACTTTAGGTACAAACAATAGGCTAAAATATTCCATAATGAAACATTTGTTTTAAACAAATGGAAACACCATTTCCAGGAGAAAACTCAGACATGGACTGTACATAGGTAATTATATATATATATATATATATATATATATATATATATTATATTAGGGCTGTCAAAATAATAACGCGTTCATTTCGATTAATTAATCTGAGAAAAAATAACGCGTTAAAAAAAATAACGCAGATTAATCCATTCCATATTGACGTTTGACCCAGAGCCGTTCTTGCCACCACTGGACTGTAAAATGAAGGAGGGAGACGAGAATGTGCTGCCTGGATCATTAATTGGAACATTTACTTGTAAAAATCTTCTTCCTGCCAACCCTGGCTACCGAAATCTGGTGCCACTGATATGTCTGCGCTTCTCTCTGATGCTCTGAAGACGATACAGGCAACACAAACACCGCTGCACGTGACGCTAGTTAACACTATACTCCACAGCAGCTAACATTAGCCTACCACTATCTAGTAGCTGGATTAAACACGGTTAAAATGCTGACAGCTAACGCTAAACGGTGTAAAGTTTGACTGTGTTTTACTGTAGAGGATTCAACACCGGGGTGTAACAATCTGCAGCTGCCGACGGACAAACAACACAGACGGTGCGTTCAATGAAACTGGTAAACTACAGCCTCGTGGTGCATTTGAAGTTATTGTAAATGTCCTTTTCCCATCTGGTGGTTGCTTTTGTTGTTCAACAGCAATTTACTAGTGAAATAAATTATTGTTATTGTTATACATTATTATTAAATCATTTAATTTTGACCATATGGCCTTAGCAATAAACAAGCCGTTCTTTAATGTCACCAACTGTTGTTTAGTAGTAGTTTTTCTTTTCTTTTTTTACTTTCTTAAAAAGTATCGGTTCATGCACCGTTAATTATGTATGTGATTAATTTCGATTAATTAATCACAGAGTATGTAATTAATTAGATTAATTTTTTTAATCGATTGACAGCCCTAATATATATAAATATATATATATATATATATATATATATATATATATATATATATATATATATATATATATATATATATATATATATATATCTCCCCACCTTTCTCTCACTTTTAAACTTAAACTTCCCATATACTGTAAGGCACCAGCTCTGAATACAGCCGTTTTGGATTTTATAGTGAAATATAATCAATAGTAACAACAGTATAAGACCACATTCTATATGTACTGTTGGCAACAATACATCAGTCAATCAGTTGTGCTTTAAAGGTCCTATGACATGCTGCTTTTTGGATGTTTTTATATAGGCCTCAGTGGTCCCCTAATACTGTATCTGAAGTCTCTTTCCAGAAATTCAGCCTTGGTGCAGAATTACAGCCACTAGAGCCAGTCCCACAATGAGCTTTCCTTAGGACGTGCCATTTCTGTCTCTGTAGCTTTAAATGCTATTGAGGAGGAGAGAGGGGGGGCAAGGTGGAGGGTGGGGGTGTGGCCTTGACCAACTGTCATGCTTCACTCATTTGCAAGCCATGATGTTTCTCTCTTTCTCATGGATGGGCCAAATTCTCTGGGCAGGCAAAGCAGAGAAAGGAGAGGTAACCTTTCCCCTTATGATGTCATATAGGGAAGATTCCAGATTGGCCCATCTGGGCTTTCATTTTCTCAAAAGCAGAGCAGGATACCCAGGGTTCGGTTTACACCTATCGTCATTTCTAGCCACTGGGGGACCATAGACAGGCTAGGGGAACTCATATTAATGTTAAAAAACCTCCATAAAGTCAAATTTTCATGCCATGGGACCTTTAACCCCTTGAAGACTGCTTTCAGTATTCAACTCTAGCTTTATTTTCAGCTGACATGACTGGCCTAATGATATGGAAACTGTCATTTGAGAGAGATGAGTTTCCCGTTCAAATTATTAACTTCTGCTTCCTACATTTGATGGGCTGCATCAGCCACTGCAGTGCTAATGCTAGACAGAAGCTGCATAGATGCATAATGGGGACTCATGAGGGCTACAACTGTAGAGTGACGGTTGATCCGTGAATCCAATATTTGTTTCAATGTACAAATGTAAATGTATTTTATATTTTTATTGCCACTCTGTTACCTCTAAAATGTGGTATAAGTAAGCAATTTGTATCCACAGTACATAGCTTTGGCACAATCAATAAAATTGTGATGTTAAAACGTTTATTTACATTTGACACACTGATTTACTTTTACATGCATATATTTACACTCCTAATAGTTAATCACCTCCTGATTTGGTTAAAATAATTTATTCACTTTCAAACCCTAATCTCAAAAAAATATTTACTGTTTTCCAAAATGACTGCATTTGTAAAATGTCTCCTCATTGTATGTGAGCTATGTAGCTTACCCACCCCCCCCCCCCTCCCCCGTCCCCCTCTAACTCAGTGTGTGCATGCATGTACGTTTCTCTGTGCATGCCCTTATTGTCTTTGTGTAGAGATGGAGAACAAGAAGGCCAGTTAAAATTGCCACTTGAGTATTTGTGCAATATGATGAGGTAAACTTGTATGTAATTTTTTTTTTTACTATGTTTTTTTTTGTAAGTGTTGTATGATTATTCTTACTCTAAACCATTTTCCTAACTGGGACAAGTCCGAATCAAGGCACTTATCAAATGCATAAGATTTGTTTTGTATTGTAATCTTTGTTTTTTTATTCTCTTATAGATTTGAGTTTCGATTACATTGTAGTCAGACAGTGTGTGTCACATCATGGTTCGTTGGTTTTCCCGTTTGACTTTTGCTCTAACCCTAAGATTCCCCTGCTGTCGAAAAATATGGCATATCTCTGCTGATACTGACATCCTGACATTGTATTGCTCTCATTGTCCTATCTGCAGTGGGTGTGTTGGGGAAGTACATTCTGAAAGACAATATCTCACCGCAGAGATGCATCCCAGCAAAATATTCAACACTCGTGAACAGTTAAAATGTGGTGTTTAGTGAGAACTTTTTTCATTTAAATTATAGGATTTTCTATTTTAAATGTCAGGTATTCTGTACCTGTGTTAAACCAGCTTCAGTGACTGACAGATTCTGAGCACTGACAGTAAAATCAGACAGCTTGCCAGTTAATTCACTTGTTAACCCTGCAGATCCCTTTGTTACCTCTGACGACAGCTTCCTCCTCCACAGTCCCTCTACACAGTTACTGTATGTGTGTGTGCATCTGTGTGTAGGTGTACAACAGAAACTACTTCCTAGTCTCTTAACAATGTCCAATTTCTGAATTCAATTTCTGAAAGCAAAGCATCTGAAGCCTTAACAACATGTCAGAATGTCTGCTTTGATTTTATCAAGTATAAAATGCAGCGTTACTTTTATGCCATTTAAAATGGGTCTATTTCTTGAGGCAGTACTCAACTGATGTCATGTAATTCTGTGTTGTCTAAAGAAATATAGGTTTTGTCTGAAATTATATTAAAGTGAATATGACAAACATTCCTGTGTTGTCTTGTTGTGTCTTTCTTACGGCCTCATGGCATTGTAGTGGGCTAACCTAGAGCATTATGTTGGAAAATACAAATTCCCAGGATCTCCCAGGACAGGTAATATCATAGATTAATAATACTGCACACTTGGCAGAGCACTCGTATAGAATAAAGAGCCAGAAATATACACACTCTAAAATGTATAAATACAAGTACATAGGAAGGATATTCTGTGTTTAAGCTGCATTTGCCTTGGGGTTTAACATGTTGAACATGCTGTACGTGGGTAGTGAAAATCATCAGATATTTGACTGGTCTTGCTGCAATTGCAGTGACATTTTCACTTGATGGCTTGTCGCATCTACAGTAGGTGTGAGCCGCTTTTGTTGACTTTTCTGTTACTGATTTGATGACACTTCCACATTAGCACTGGCAACAAAGAGGAGAAGTTACTTTCAACCCAAGTAGTGGACACGTCTGGTTTGGCATAATGACTAATAACAGGGGATCTCACAGTTTCAACACATACAATCCAGATTGTATGCCACAGTGTGTAGCCCACACTACAGGAGACATGATTAAAGCCTGGACCACAAGAGTGTCTCTGACTCAAAAGATGAAATTTTAAGATCTTGAAAACAAGGACTCCAAAATAATTATTAAATAGGATATCCTAGATTGTAGCATTTGTCACATCAACTTGTAGTCTGGTTTCATCAGTGGTGGAAGAAGAAGAAATTTAGATCCTTTTCATAAGTAAAAGTAGCAAGACCATGTAAATAATATATAACTATAATTCAAAAAATTCTATTTTCATACACAAGTAAAGCGGTACAACTATACGATAAATGTAAAAGTACTTGTGTACCTGTAAGTGTTGTATTATTGTCTACATACAGTATTACATTGTTGGATTACTAATAGCCATGTGCTAATGTTTAAGCAGCATTTTAATTTTGAGCTGGTTGAGGTGGAGTTTATTTTATACGGTAGCATCATCTGCAAAGTAACTAACTGCAGCTGTGAAATTAATGTAAAAAGTGCAATGTTTCACTCTGGTGTGTTGTGGAATAGGAGTTTAATAGTAATATAAAGTGGAAATACTTAAAATTGTACTTCTTAACACTTGTACTATTGCATTTTTTTTCATTTATCTATTTTTTAATGTCTTAATTTTCTGAGATTTTTCTCAGATTAGCTGTTAAAAATGAAATGTGGCTACTCTTTCTTGTAAAATTATGTTTATTAAATCACATAATGCAGAAATCATATTTTGATGTCTTATTATATTATTACATTCATCTAACAAGCTTAAAGAATCGAAAAAACATCATACTATAATGGTGTTATGAGTCATATATACCTTTATTGTTCGGCGAAATGATGAAAATAATGGTGTTTTCTTTCATCTATGGCTATAGAAGGCTTCCTTCTTATATACAAATTCAATGTCGTTTTGAGGCCTGGAGCCAAGGCACACAATACATGTTTATGGGCTTCCGTCATCTCCAAATATGACCATGGAACCATTTGGCCTTGCACAGGATACTTTATGTGATGTGTGTGTGTGTGTGTGTGTGTGTGTGTGTGTGTGTGTGTGTGTGCTTGCTTGCCAATTCAGGTTGTTTACGTCTCAGGACAAATCTGTTCTTTTCTGCAAAATTGTGCATGCTGAAATGTGTTTATCTGTGCATAAAGCATGCAACAATGACCTTAGGGCAAAACTAGTTTTCACAGCTCTGTTCTATAAAAAAATTAAGGTGTGATTAAGTATAGAAAATATTTTTTCTTTTATCTTGATGGCATCATACAGTCTGTGTTTATATATGTGAATAAAGAATCAGACGTCCGTATTGTATGGAGCTGTGAGCACTAAGGATATTTCTTTCATAAACCTATCTGTGCAAATTAAATGTAAAAGATATATTTTTAAAAATGGAACTGCGTTATTGTTGCCAAGAATTTTCTTCCTACTCCTATACATCATAGTACAGGCTCTAATGGGCAGTAATATGTTCTGTAGATTGTAATTGTGTTGGTCAGCTCATAGCACTACCTGCTAATGAAATCACTAAACAAGTTGCAATGTAAAATGGGTAAACTTAACAAAGGAAAGCAAAATGTTTCTCCAAAGATTTAAAACCTTATTGTTTCTGGAGCTTTCTTTTCATCATTTTTTTCAAATGAGAATAGCTCTTTCATTTCCTATATGTGCATTCCAATGTGTGGCAATAGCACACTCAGAAATCAAGCACATTTATTATGAATCTTTGAGTACACTTAATGTCCATTACTGACTCAAAAATTAAAATATATATATTATGTAGTATAAAATGTGGATACAGTTATAGCGTATATGTCTTCTGAACACAGTGTTGAAACACACTGTAAGTGAAAGTTATTTGACCTCTTCTCAAAAACATTAGCCAATGCTGCAACATCGCCACTGGATGTTCTTCCTACTTTTTTTAGTTTCAACATCATTTGAATGATTTCTTGCTGCTGTAAAGGGCGACAACAGATATATGTTTACAGATTTCAGTTCCATCCTGTAACATATTAAATGGCCAATATAGAAAAGTACACTGAAAGAGATAGAGACTGGGAAAAGGGGATCAGACAAAAAGAGATGAGCTGAGCTGGTGTGAATAGATAGATCGTAGGTAGGCGAATAGCAGCAAAGGCATTGTATTGTTCCCTAATCTTCAATAAAACAAACCTCAGGTATAGAAAGAAGAAGGAAAAAAATGCCTGGTCTCGGAACTATGAGTTGTTCAGGAAAAATAACTACAGAAATACAGATATAATTCTTTAATTTATTTTTCTAGTCTGGATTTATATTGATTGGGGGTTCATTCCCACTTGAAAACTTATGTCAAAATTATTATTTTATTAAAATAAATATCTATCTTTCAACCTCATGTGCAATACTTTCTTTTATTTATATAGCATATTTCAAAAAGTGCTTTACAGACATCAAGACAGAAAAATACAGTGCAAATAAGAATTCAAATGAAAAAAAGAAAAGTAAGAATATCCAAATAGGAGAAAATGTGTTTCTTAACATTTTCTGAGTTTAAAAATGACCCTAATATGGTTATAGACAGTAAAGGTCAATTGTTTAATTGCCCATCCCTGAGCACCGTGTAAGTACTCAACACATTGTCAATTGTGTAGAGTTGACCTGCGCCCATAATGAAATTAAAAGGATAAACTATTACAGCATAGCTTTCATTATAGTGTCAGATTTACCTGTAATGCTGTATAAATAGTTGCTGCAGGGAAACGTCCCATTACATTTAATAACTCTGATGAATGGATTACCATTAACCACCACTAGATGGTGCTATATTTGTTATTTCTCTGAATGCACAGATTGTATGCCACGAACAGAAGAAGATAATGAACGTCATTGTAAAGCAATGTACCACCGTGCACATTTGCAGTAATTGAATGAAATCAGTAATGATTTATGTGAGTCTAATGCAGTGAAAACATTGCATTTAACACTTTAAAATACATTTTGGCCACCATATGTAAACAGTGTCACGGACACAATCCAATTTAGACTGAACATTTCTATTTTTTTTTATACATTGTTCACAGTTCACGTTATCGTGTATCTTTTTTTAACTACCTTTCTTAGAATCAGGTTAACAAATCTGTGACTGATTCTGACATGAAGCCCATAAAGCCTCGAGGGCATGTTGAATTCCAGAAGCTACATGAGAGCACAAGTGAAGCTAGTCGGAGTAAGCCGCCTCTCCCTCAGACTTTCACACCCTGAGGCGATGTGCTGCACACAAGGTTGTTTACCGACACCGACACTGTTTACAGGCTCAGCCTCTCTCCCCATCTCTCACCCACACGCAGACATTCACTCTCTCATAAGCAACCATATACTTGCCCACACCTCACTGAGCATCCACAGCCTGGACCAGGGTAATCCTCTAACTTATAGGCAGTGCTGTACCCTCGAAGCAAATCCCATTCCTTCAAAATGCAGACACCTCTGGAGCTGTGGCCCAAACACCTCAGAGGTGATATAACATAGCTTTATCTTCTTTTATGTTTGCTCCCTTTGCTCCACTTCTTGCTCTCCTACATACAAATGACCATTAAACATGTATAATTTAATAGAAATGTCCAGTCCAGTCAGTATTATAATAACTGCTTGTATAAAACACTTTTTGCAGACTGGTATGACCAGTATGTTCGCTGTAATGTGGTAACAACCCATAATTATGCAGATTTGTCATGGCAAGAACAATTTAGTGTGTTAAAATGTTCACCTTGACCATAATAACAGATATTTTAAATGAAGAAAAGTTACCTTCATGAGCAGGAAGTGGATGTTTTGTTTCTTTAGCCTGTTTCCATTTTTTTTTTTTGTTTGGGGCTAGCATCACTTGCAGGGTGCACACTAGAGGGAGAGGAAAATGGATGCAAACCAGGTAGGCCTGTACATTTTTTGCATTTTATAGTACACTGCCACCTACTAACTTAAATATTTTTTAATAGGCTATGTCATTTTGTGGTTGTAATTGGTGAAAGGATATTTATTTTCCAAAAATCACATGAACTCCTTTTATGTATTTTTAGTGTGCTTATGTCTCTGTGATGTCTAATGTCTTAACCAGAAGTCAAGTGCACATGCCAATCCATTCATTTACCCACCCAATTGAGGATCCAGAATTGCTTTCACACCAGCTGAGAGAAGAATAGCACACCCTTGCTCATCTCCTCATCTATAATTACCAGGTTGTCGTTCCAACTGAATGTTCCAAGTCATTCTTTAAAGTGAGATACCAGAAGGGGGGGCCTAAACCAATGCATTTTTAACTGCCATTAAGGTAAGTAAAGTAAGCACTGGTGTTCAACAAACCCCACCCAACCCCACCTTTATTTTAATGTTTTGCAAGAGTGATGTTTTTCCTTTAAAAATCGACTGTTGGAGTGAGACAGAGGGTGAACATTTTCTCCTTGAGCTTCTTTCCTGGTGATCCAGCTGATGTGTAATTGGCCACAGCTTAATGCTTCACAGGTATTGGGTTGTGTTTTCTCTTCTGGGTTGGCTCTTTGCTTACTGCCACAACAGATTAGAGTTTTTTCATCCTGTTGCTCTCTCCTTTAACTGCTACTGCTGGTCTCTCATAGAGAACGTTTCACGTTTACCACTTTCACTAAAAGTGGGCTGAACACAGTACCAGACTTACTGTAGTGTGCAGTTGAGGCGGTGTTTCTGCTTGTTATGTGTAAGTTTGCCGAGTGCACTATTTTCTATTATATGACTACTTTAGCACAGTAAAATGCATTATATCCACTTGTTACATTTCTCAATAGCATTTACATAAGTCACAACACTAGTACATGTATGTCCACACAGGGGACATATGAACTGTAAGTAGCCACAGGTGCAAGAAATTAGATAAGACTTCACACAACATCATATAACTTCAGTTGATATGATGAAGCTTTTACTAAACTGTTGCTTCCTTACATCCAGGAACATTACATTTCATTTGGAATCATGGTCCAGGGGTCACCTTGGTTAATGTAAGTCCAATATTTACCCTGTTTTATGTCTCCACCAACTCTTGAGGGAAATATCTGTCTCTTTAGCTGCTAATTATCCACTTTGTTCACCAGTTGCTAACTATATCTGTCTGCCGTTTGGTGCTAAGCAAGTAGTCCAAAGTACGTTTTTAGAGCTTTTTCGCTAAAAACTGAAAACAGCTACGTAGCCTGTAAATGTTTTGCTACAATAAGAAAATATAAATGTGGAATTCTTTTGTTAAGGGTATGTACCAGAGCTTAACAATAGCTAATGATGTTTGGAGGCCAAGCATTCCAGTCGTGGCACAATTTTAACACTTAAAGGTCCAGTGTGTAACATGTTTAGTTGTTCATTATCAAAATCTGTGTTGCCCGTTCACCAACTTGTCCTTTTTCATAAATATTTACCACCACCATCAATTCCAAGTATTCCTTTTGGCTTGAAATTTAAAACTTGCATTCGCATGAACTGGGGTAGACGCTCCATATTCATGCACCATCTTGAAATACGTTAACCTGTAAGGGACATACAGGACATAGTGCTCCGCCTTTCACGTTTTCACTGTCACATGATAAACTCACAGGTGCTGCTAATGCTGCTAATGGGTTTCATAGCTTCCCGGCCCCGGCAAGTTTGAAGAAGGAAACATGGAGGACCACACATATTCAAAATCCAAATTTCAGGAACAGGAGTCTTCTTCTTCGCCCAGAAAAAGAAAAAGGATATTGAAAATAGCAAGAGACCGGCTTTTTGAAGTGTGAAGGCTACCGTAGCTGTAATACGTACTTTGAACTGCGTGGTGTGAGAGAGTTGATTGCGATATATGATCTCAACGCTAGATGGGAGAAATTCCTACACATTGGACCTTTAATTAGGTAAAAACAAAGTCCTTTCTTACTTCATCAATGCAGGGTGGCAAGGAATGCAATCTGGCATGCTGTTGGTTGTTTGATCTCTTATCAACTATGTGAAGTCGTCAAGGAGATTTTCAGGGTTTGATGTTTTCTTTGAACTTGTCAGGCAATCTTAAAATCTTTACATTATTTTTTTTATATATATTATTTTGCATATTTTTGTTAAGACCAAAATCCTTATTGGCCTCGTCTGATATTAATGTTTTATATATATTACCTTCAATCTCTCAAAACTGAGTGTATGCCAATGCTTTTGTGGTGCTAGAACAGACTGTTTTAGTTATAGTTTAAATGTGATTGACAAAGTTCTTCTTTGAAGGCACAGTCTGCCCACAGTGGGAGATATGGAAATAAGTGGAAAGGAAAACACAAATGTAAATGAGTGTAAGCAGTAAGTGTAGCTCTAGATAAACCCCTGACTGGCTGTAAAGACAAGTGCCTCCGTGCACAGAATGCTGAGCACAGCTAGCCCCTTGTAAACAAAGCTTCTGCTATTTAGTTTCAGTTGGCTTAATTAGAATGAATGAGGGGGGCTTGTGCAAAGAGGACAGTTTTTTTGTGGGTGGAGGGAAAGAGGAATTGGCCATGGTGGAGGGAAAGCTGGACTGAGAGATAAAGTTACTAGCGGGTGGCACGAACCAATTGGACAATGACAAACAAAGCCTCCAGCCAAAAGTGCAGCTGTAATGAATTTAGGGGAACAACATACATGTTAATGCGCACTCAAATTGAATTATTATGATTCATGATACACATATTCCATGTTTTATCTATCTATATATGTGTGTGTGTGTGTGTGTGTGTGTGTGTGTGTGTGTGTGTGTGTGTGTGTGTTAGAGAGAGAGAGAGAGAGAGAGAGAGAGAGAGAGAGAGAGAGAGGTATGATGGTTTTATGTTTGTTTGTCATTTGCTGTTGTAATTTGTTTTTGCAGATATTTAGCATTTATTTCCTACACTTCACCAGCAAGGGGAACATATTGTTGTTCATAATACTTGTTAATACTAGTGTAATGGAGATTACATTATAAAACAAAATATACCCATTACTGGAAAGTTTCCAGGCAGTGAAATCTCTACACATATGTTCTGGGTTTGTTCTGAGCTGGGGTCAAAGTAGGCTGTAAGATGTCATCATCACAGCTCTAAATCTGTGGGGTGCTGCTCAATTCAAGCCAACTTAATGGGATTTATTCATAGATAATGCAAGTAAAAACAGAGCAAATGATGCATTAAACCACACGTTTGTTTACTCATAAAGGCAGAGTTATTGTGCAGGGTAATGATTCTTTATCTGATGCCTTAAGTGTGTTTGACTTCAGTCCCTCCATTAAACATGACTAGATGTTTCTTATGTCTACCAGGGTTTCTGATCAGTATTTACTGTCCTTTTAAACTATTTAAAACCATAGGATTTAACCAGTCAATCTAAAAAGCTGAGGCATGATATTCTGTTATATTTTTGTCATATTTTGTTAGTCCAGCAGTCAACAGTTACACCTCTTACAAACTTTGACATAGGTGGGAGCTGTAGTAGCACCATAAAGCATCAAAATATAAAATTAAGGAATGCCTCGGTTCCATGTCCACCCACAGACATGACATATTGAGGGCGAAAGTGCACGTCCACATGGAGAAGGTGATAATGACCAATGTTTGGGACAAAGATGGAGACTGGAACCCAATTGGTTATGTGTCACACTGAGTCTTGTCAGCAATGGAACATTGGATGATAGAGTACCTATTGTAAAACGTTCATGATTAAAACTAAACCAAGAAACAGAAAAGAGAAAAAACTGTAATTTAGAATTTTAAGGGGGTAGGGGGCAGAAAAATGTCATGAACACAAAATGTACTATACTTCAATATTTGACATTAATGAATACAGTTTATCTACATTTTGTGCATCAGTGCCTGGTGCATACAATTTCCCATCTCAGGTTGCATTTTCTCCCCAATATGTTTGGTATATAAATGACAATAACACAGAGGTTACTGTGTGATGTGTTCAAACGCGAACAAGTTGCCCATATTGACTTTGTGTCACCCTACTACTTGGCCTTTTGTTTTGGCGGGGATGGCCTGTCACTGAGATGGCAGTAGAAGGAGGGAAGATTTCTCTGAGGAAAGACGGCAAGGGAAAGGTCATAGGGAATAAAAGGCTTTTAATCTGAGTACCTTGTGTCGTGTGCCTGGGGAATATCAAAGTCATCCCATTTCTAGTGAGGTCAGACCAGGGCAGCCTCCCTGTTTGCCCACTGCTCTTTTCTGTGTTTGTGATGCCTAAATACTCAGTGATGGAGCACTTTAGGAAAAGGTTAGAAGCAGCATGGAATTTTGTCTCACTGTTTTTCTGCCTATGTCTGTTTCTCTCTCTCCATGTGTTCATGTGTACTTGTGTAAAACTCACTACTGCATAGAGATAAATTGCAATGAAAAAATTTGCAATGTGGCATGTGTTTGGAGCTTAAGGCTTCGTCATTTTACCATTCTCAAATAGAAGGAAGACTAGATTCTGTTTTGTTACTTGTCGAGATTCTGTTGCTTTGCCTGATTCAGACTTAGATGCATCACACAAGCTATTACATTTCAGCAAGGTTTATATACATTCTAAAATACTGTGTATTCTAAATTTAAATGTTTGCAAACATTCTGATTTCAACACATGTAGGCTATATGCTTTTGTTATGCAACAAGCTGGGAGTCTTTGTCTGACCAAGATAGATAGTAAAGCTTTAATGTGATCTCAGCAGTCTTGTCAGCTTGGCAAAATGTCTGGGCCTTTATTTAGGAACTAGCAGTCTAGGGGATGGCTTGCCAGTCCATTAGGTGTGAAGTGGAATCACGTTTTCCACAACACTGGCCTCGAGCATCCATCATGTCACACATTCACAACTATTCAACTCCACCATAGTGCTCTCTGACTGCTTTTAAAGTCATACTCTGTGATCCAAACATAAACAAAGGTTGAGACCCAGTAAGAATCAAAACACAACAATGGAAAAAGCAATCACTTTAAAACTGCCTGACAGCCACAGAAGTACAAACACATCAGATCAGGACTTGGGTCAGAACAGTGTAAGAGACAGTTTTGAGGACAAAATGTACAAAGCTTAGACAAAGAGTAGCCTATATATGGATATGAAACTTGAGAAACCTTCACTGAACAGGATAGTGTGACTGCAACAAGAGCTGCGTGCTGATGCATCCAGAGCTGTTATAAAACAGGAATATTGTGCATTTGTGTTCAGATACACACATCAGGGTCATTTGATTTGACACCATACATATAGCCACACATATCAACAGATACACTGCTGCAGCTTGTGAGGGATTTAATAGTGTATATTTTTGCAGTTTATAGATGTGTGAATGATCTGTTGATTTAGAACACAGTGAAACCTAAAGATGATCCTGATTTGTCAGGCAGGAGAAAGTGTCTGGTGGGTTTCTTACTTTATGTCGGAATGAACCAGTCAGTCTCTCCAAAAGGTCATCTGAGGAGACACTGAGCTGATATTATTTACAGTCATTTCTCTCCCAGTTTACCTGGCACTTAAAATCATCTGGATCAGCAGACTAAGTTAAGTTAAGTTAACTAAGTTAAAAACTACATTTCCCAGAAATTTGCTTTACTTCATGTATTATGTTATTCAGCTCAGAAGACTGTTGGTGCACTTGCAGGCGGCAGAGCGGTAGCAAACTCAGCATGAAACTTGTTGGACTACAAGTCTAGCAGCATGGTACTAGCAATTTGTGAGTTCCTGTGTGCAGAATAAAAACAGTTTGCCTGTGTTTTTGCAAGAGAGTACGTTTTGCCTGTGCATACTTCCGAATAGCATAATTAACATGTTGCTAACGTTATGGATGTTGCTCTGTCACATGTTCACAGCCAAGCTAATGAAGGATACTATTGTGTTGGATGTTCATATTTATTTAGTTTCTGTTCTTTATATACAGTATTGCTGGGTTGCTTGTTATTGTTGAAAGTCCAGTTTCACAGTTCAGTAAAACTTCCTAGCACTTCTACCGGGCAACTATGCAGAATCGCCATAGCAACTAAGCCTGATACCTTAGCAGTTGTGTAGCAACACCCCAGAAACCTCACATAACACCATTTCAATCATCAAGCAACCCTAGCAATTCCGCAGAATATTGTTTGGAACTTATATTTGTTTCTACAACGTGACAACAATTAATTTCTAGCTATTCACTTGTAAACAACTGCATATTGATTATTAAAACATTGATTGCTTGCATCTGTCTACAATACAGAGAGCACTGATGGAAATAATTCCTTTTAAGAAGAGGTGGTCTGAGGCGCCTGGGTAGCTAACCTGGTACACTGTGCCCCATGTACAGAGGCTCAGTCCTCGCCGCAGCGGCTGCAGGTTCGATTCCGACTTGTGGCCCTTTGCTGCATGTCATTCCCCCTTTCTCTCCCCTTTCATGTCTAAGTTGTCCTGTCAAATAAAAGCCTAAAATGTCACAAAAAAAAGAAGAAAGAAAAGAGGTGGTCTAGCTCAGAACCAATTGATTGATTCTAGACCAACTTGCCTTGTCTTCATAATGGTTGAGGTGAGTATGGAACATGGTGTCTAGTTTATGGGTGTCCAGCTAGATTGAGATTAAGCTGAGTTTGACATTTATGCCTGAGCAAGCTTGACTTCATTCGTGCTTATATGAAGGATTATAGTGGCCGCTGGGTTTATTTTCGTGATAGCAGAAATAAATGGACAGTAATAAAATCAATGATAATTATCTATTTCACAAGTGATTTATATGTTTGCAGTTCATATGTTGCACTTGTATACATTGTATTAGGTCACTAGAAAAATGCACGTAATGTGTATACATCTACAATTTGTATTAAGTATTTTAATCTTATATGTATAAGTATTTTTTTAATCATTTTTCCCATTAAATGAGAAGGTGACATATATGTCCTAGGCTAAGGTCCATGCAGACATTTGTAGCAGCAAAATCAATGAGTGTTGAGTGGGCATGTGCGATGTATTAATCTATGTTCATTTATATTAACCCCAGAACCCTGTAATAGAGGGATTTAAACAGCTTAGCATCCTCTTGAGTTGCACACTAAAGGAGAGAAGTCAGGGTTGACACGTAGGTCAGGACTAGTCAATATCTGAGTGACTGTTCCATGACTATTCATCCTGACAACGTATACTCCTCTCCTCATGGACTGCTTTCAGCACTCGTCAGCTTGCCAGATTGTCTTTGTAGAACACTATTTCAAGAAAGCATGTTGAGACACAACTCAAACAAAGCAACCAAAAACAAAAGGGGTCCTGGCAACTTAACAAGAGTGTTTTTTCCGCAACCACACTGGTTTTATGAAATCATCTGGACAGGCAACACCTGTTGCGACAGCATCCCTGACACTAGTTCCTTTCATCAGGTTTTTCCATTATCTCCTTTGCCATTTGGCTTTTTTTCAGAGCTGCTGGCTCAGGCCTTGCATCTTAAATTAGGAAACGGTGGATGTCTTTAAAAAGGGGATTTGAAAAAAATTTTTACTTTACTTTTTGATACGTCCAGAGTCTTTGCATGTTAGCAGTTCTGATCTAAAAATGTTGCACAAGAGAAATTTCAATACACTCACCAGAGCTGGATTTTAAAAAGAGAAGAATGGGGGTCTTTAATGAGATGGGGATGAGATGCCAGTATATGGAGGTCAGCAAGATGTATTGACCAGAGCTGAGGCAGCAGAGTAACTCACTGTGGAAAGGCCATTTTGAACCAGAGCACTGTGCCTGATGTTGTGGATGACATCAGATGAAAATGCTAAAAAAAGAAAAGGAGTGTAGGTGTATATAAAAAAAATGTGTTGGATGGGATGCCATGCTTCACCAGAGGAATGTGCATCTTGGACAGGTTGACCTTTCTTGTTGGGTTCAGGCAAGGCAATGGTAAGACATTCACAGAATTTCCATTATACTTTTATGTTCTCCCTCCTCTTTAGAAGAAAAAAAATGCATTCATCTTCCGTAACTCCGTAGCTGCACAGGAGTATTCTTGTAGAGGGCTGCTTTCTGAATGAATAGGTTTTTGTCTGTTATACTGAATGGAATTATGTCACTTTAAATTCTGCCTTTGAGTAGCTTTCAACAGTAGCAAGGTATATAGGAAGAAATATTGCTTTTTGAGATGCCAAGGCATTGATTACCATGCTTGGCCTTGGTCATATTAATGGACTAACTTGTGAAGTAATTTAACACAGAAATTACTTTGCATTTTTGCAGAGTAATTTCAAAGGTAAAATGCAGAGAGGAAAGTCATGCCTGAGGGACAGAAGATGGAGCTGAGCCTGACCAAGGCTTAAGAGGATGTGCCTGCCATGCCTTGTTTGATTAATGGCACCACAGGCCTGCTCATCAAGAGGTAATACATGAGGGCATAAGTCAGGCCTCTTCCTAGGGTTCTGGAAGGTGTACAGATCTTTAGGCACAAGTTTCTCCAAGATAGCCCAAACCAGATCTATCTCACTCCTAATCCTTTTTTTCTAATGCGTTCAACTCTCTTGACCGCACCAAACAGTAATGTCAAATTGCAGAATTGTACATATTTTCTGGCGTGTCAAAATCCCAGTTGCTAGATGGCGGAAAAGCAAGAAATCATGAGAAATTTAGGTTTCAAACACTTTGTCTAAAATTCCCAAGTCTCTCCCGGCGTCTTCTCCTCAGAAACGGACTGGCCAAGAAATATGCTGTCACAGTACGTCATGTTAGAAGATGGCAAATCCTTATAGACAGTTTTAAAAATCCAGTCAGAGAAAATCTCTCTGTGGCCCCAAATACAGCTTCCTCCAAGAACTTGATAGCAGACTATATGTGACTGAAAAAAGAAAATGAAGTGTGCCACCAGAGCAGTTATTCAGCTGAAAGCTTTGGAAATCAACAAACAGAATCCCAAGTTGTCTTTTAGATGGGCTTAAGTTTTTCATGCCAGTGTGTCTATTTATCAGGAAACAACTCAATGTATACATGTATATTATTTTTTTGTCTATTGTTTTTTGTTGTTGTTTATTAACTTTTATTTAAATGTGATGTAAAATATTTTTTATCTTTCTACGTTATAATGAGACTTATAATGAAGGTTCGCTTATACATGTGGCATTTGCATTCTATAAGCGCTTCCTGTAGTGTATATATTAGTCGACTTGGATGCTGGTGGGTTCCAGCAAATATGTAAATGTGATGCACGCACAGGGAATGATACATACACAGATTCAATACTGTCAAACACAGAAGACAGAAGCTAAGTGGAGACATATCTAATGGCTAATGAGACAGTAGCTGAATAATATAAGAAAGAAGAAGATCTACCACTGACATACCCTTTTAATAAAACTCAGCACTTTCCCAGTTTAACAATGATGGTTTGTTGTTGGGTGTTTGCTGTACGAAAGAGTTTGTCTCCTAATGAATCTCTAGGCAGAGTAGATGCTGCAAGGCATACTGCCGCCCCCTCTATCAATACTCTGTTCCAGATGAAAGTGTGAAATATTGATGTGACCAGACACTACAAGCGTTACAGAATCCACCAAAATAGCACCACAAAACAATCTTTGAGGTTTTGTACACTTCACTTTGAGATAATTTGCTCAAGCCTATTTTGCCTTCAAAAAGCTTGAGCCTGAAACAGCAAACACTGCAACAATTCGCTCCACTGGTATCGAGTTAGGATTTCTATCACAGTCCATGGCTGTAGTCCTATAACATATTGCAATTGTCACTATCTTTAAATAGATATCTCAGGTTTCCTCCTGAGATATTAAAGTGTGATTTTTTTCTCATACCTTTTTACCTATGCATACATAATGTCCAGTATTTTTGAAGGCATTATTACACAAGTACATTTGTTCTGCAAAGCATGCAATATTGGAAATACCACAATGAATCACGTTTTAAATTTCCTGTTTACAGAGGGCTTTCGATAGTAATAGTTGATACTGTGCTACTGGGAGATCATCCTATAAGATATTGTTGAAACTGACTTTTTTGCTGGTTTCTACCTTACACGGCTCCCAGCTCCTGATGCAAAAAGATATCTTTTCATGTTTCATCATTTAAAGAATCGCATTGATTTTGTTTTCCCCACTGTGACTGAAAATGTTTGTATAAATTTGCCTTCTCAATATAGTTGATACATATTGACATTTCTGGCCTTTTTGCAAATCCAAGTCAATTTGGATAATTGTTTGTAGCATATAAAAGTGTCAGTCATCTTTGTGAAGGTCAGAGGAAGTCAGGGTTTGTCTGCCAGATTGTTAAGACCTAGCGGCAACAGTTTCAAATCCTTAATATGTCAGCTGGATAGAAATGTATGAAAATATGTCTGTGTTTGGGGTTCAAAACAAGAGTTCAAAAGGCAAAGTTATGGAAAACATAGTCAGAGGCTGCAGTAATACAAATTCTTTTACTTTTATTGTGTTTTTATAAATTATTTTATTGCATCCTATTCAAATTATTTTTTTAAAAGTAATAGTACATAAAATGTACAATTATCACAAATACAAAAACCTAGGAATAAGTAAGCTACTTTTACGTAATGGGCAATGAGGGTCAGAATTCACTGACAAAGACACCAAAAGTGCTAAGAGCACAATTTAAGTAAGTATACAACACTCGAAAACTGTTTAAGGCTTACAAGTTAATGTAGGAATGGAACAATTCAGGAAGCTTGTGATTCCTGAATCAATGGGAAAAAACTTGCTTGATGAAATGGGTCTTTCCAGGCATTCGCATTGAAAACACTTGCATTTTGCACGGTTCAAGGCACCTCCTGGTCAAAAGACATCGGAGCAGGAGAGCGTATTGTAGATTAAAAGAATGCACTACAATGTGTTCAAAGGTTGTTGCAATAGTCACGACAGAGAGGAAAATTAATATGCTCTCTCTCATCCAATAGACTGTAATAGGGTGCTGGCAGAATGACTTCATGTCAGGCTCCCAGGGCTTCACTCAGTCAAACCAATGCATCTGTGCTTTAACAGGGCATTGTTTTAGCCAGTAGAAGCATTAAGCAAGAGTTAAATACTAGAAATAATAAAATATTTGACAGATGGCAGCCTCTTTTAGCTTAATGCACTCCCAGCCCGAAAGATTTGGCAGATTGTTCAATTCCAATAGCAATAATAATTGTGCTTGCTTCAGCAAAGTACATTTGTGTACTCAGATGAACGTCTTGGTTCTTTGGAAATACATTTAGTTCCTAATTGGTCCCACATACTTTCACCGAGAAACTTTGAAATTCATTTTAAAATGTTCAGCTTCTTATAAGCTTCTGTGCAAATGTTTTACGATTGTTTTAGTTGTTAAGAAATTTAACTTATTCCATTGTTTTCCTTTTACTTGATTGATTTTACTTTTGCTCCAGTTAAAGTCTATGGAAGGCTAGAATGTGAGATCATCATAGAGAGAAGTTATGGTATTTAAGACTTGAAAAAAGAAAATTAAACTGCTCACAGTTTTCACGCTTCACACACAAATTATAGCTACATCTAAATTTCCATACAAGCCTCCTCTCTCTCTCGAAATATAAAACTCAAACACAGGTTTTGTTCTGGAGCCTTATTGCTTAATTGGTGGGTAAAGGACTGTCAACTCTTACATGTTCTCCTTTTTTACCTTAAAGATTCTCACTTAATTCAAATTCTATATAATTATATTGTGCCACACTTGTTCTAGAATCTAGAGCTACAAGTTATACGTTTTAGGTATGTATTGTCTGAATTGAGGGATTTAATTGTCAATGTCCTTCTCACAACTTTTAAAGACTACTCATTCCAGACAGGTGTATGGCATTTGGCTAATTAGCCTTCTCCTCAGGAAAGCGTTTGCCAGACAGTTTGCCTGGGAGGCATGTCGTGTCTGGTCAGTGAGATAGCCTCACTCTAAAAAGGTCCCTGGTTAGTCCGTAGTATGGCCAACTATTCTGTTGGTTTATAAAAATGTTTCTGAAATCAACCCTATGCCAAAGCACTGTCCTGATAATTGAAGTTGGTTGATTTAATGGAACTTTCTGCTTTCAGAAGTCTATCCAGCTCACAGGTGTCTGGCTAAATAGATATATCCTCAGAAAACCTTAAGCTTGTGAAAAGATGGCAGATGCTAAAACTCAGCTGTTGGAACAGCTGCCATCCCACCTACAGGTGCATTCAAATCCATCTCTAACCAACATTTACTTTGGATGTTAAAGTTACTGCTACTGTACCACTACCCTTTACCCAGACAGATGCCTTACCATTGGAATTGGTTGAATAAGCTTTTCAAGGCTTTGTGATGTATTTAAGCTTTGCCTTTCAGCCAAAGCAACATTTGTTTCCCCTCGAAAATCTTGCCTCTTCCATTTCTAATTAATTTATAAAGAGTTCTTTTAATTTTCAAAGTTTTAGGTCATTCATTTTGAAAAGGTTAAAATTCATAAGAAAGATGAGCAGAGCTATTAAATATTTAGAGTATTTTCTGAGACAGCAGAATGACATTTGACCTCCCTGTTGTCACATCCTGCTTCTTCTCCATCTGAAGCCACACCTGCAGCATTGATAATAGAAAAAAAGAGACACAGCTTCAAGGTATGCTTAAACCTCCAAAGACTGAGTTTTGGGGGGCAGCGGAAACAAGTTGTGAACACAACCCTAATATAGCAAACTGTTACTTATTTACATCCAGCAGTTACAACATTATCATTAATTTGGAGTCTTGTTTCACCTGATAAATGTAAGTCCAACATTCACTCTTTTAGCTCAGTTTCTGGCTCCACCAACTCCCAAGGGAAATATCTGTCTCTTTATCTGTTAAAGGCTCCACTATGTCCACCAGCTCGCTAACTGTGTCTGTCTGCAGTTTGGTGCTCAGCAGGTAATGTATAGTGGGCTTTTATAGCTTTTTCTCTGAAAACAGCTGCCTGCTGAGGCCGAAAACAGCGCTATCAGAGCGGTGAGAATGAAACTGTAAAGTTGCTTGCCAGGCAGCTAAACAATGAGCCGAAGCTTGCTATAATGCTCTGTAATGCCAAGGGGAGCTTTTACATTGTCATATTGTTCTCACATTGTCATTAGATACATTGTTATTATAAAAATATCGATTATAGCCGCCTAGAGCTCATGATGTTCTGTCTGTATCTGCCAGCTGCCCCTAGCAAACATGAGGCAGGAAGGAATTTGCTTAAGAGCTGAAGCAGCATGTGCTAACTGCTGTGAAAATGAATGCAAACAGTCCCCCAGTTGTAATGCATCTCAGTGCTTGCTCCCTGAAAGACCTCCTAAATGATGGAGCCTTTTAGCGAAATCAGATTTAGTCCTAATTGGATGACAGGCTCAGTGTGAACTCCATCAGGACAGTGATGCACACACATGGGCTGGATAAAATACAAAAAAAAACCAGTGCATTACAGTATATTGTAATGCCATGCAATGACACTACAACAAAGACAACCATTGGGAAACTTTGTGCCAGGATATGTTGATTCCATGCTGGTTGAAATATGAGGCCATAATGTGTAGTGTTATCAAGCAAAAACACCAGTAAGTGTCTAATTGTCAGCACTTGACACATTGACACATCACATCATTTTGTAGTGGTTGCAACCATTTATCCATATGAGAAAACGGTCTGGCCTTTTCATATATTAAGTAAGTTAGTATGGCCTGACATATGAAAATAGTAATTGTCTGACCTGTATTAAACCTGACACATAATGCTAATTTGCACCCAACTCTATTCATCTCTCTTATTAGCATACTTTTTAATTAAAAAAATGTACTGCAACTGAGTAACTTTCAAAACATTAAAAGTAAGAATATGAGAATTCTAGACACATAGACCTTTTTCATAGCAGACATTTGGACTCTAATAGCAGGAAAAGCACATGTGTAGCTAATAGCATTAACAACGCTTCCATTTGAGTGTGCTGTGCCACTAAACAAACTTGCACAACAGCAGGGTCGTACAAACTGGAAAACCTAAATTGCATGCAGCCATCCTTAATTTTACATGATGATTACACCTGTGCTTTTCCTGCTGTGACATGTGAAAATGCCAACCTAAAAGGCCTATTCTGTAACTACAGCAATTCGAGATGTCAGTAGGTAAGACAAGGAATTACACAATCTTATTTTCCATCATTTACTTTGGATAAAATAGAGTATTTAAGGTAAAAAAAATAAGACAATGCATTATCAGATCAAGTCAACATGTTTATCCATTTAGCAAGGCAAGAATCATCCTTTTCAGCCAGAAATGGGAAAGCCTCTTAATTACCCTCAGCTCAGATGGACTCTGACTGAAATGGAAACACTAATAGGAGCGTCTGCTCTCACTCAGAGCCCTAACAACTGGAACCCTTTCAAGGGTCTCTATCTGAGGAATGTCCTGCTGGTTTCCCTGAAGGAAGATTCGGGCTATATAGCCTGTCAGGAGCTTTAAACAGGAGCAAAGACAGAAGCAATACGCCTAGTGGCGCCCATGATATCTCCTCTGAACACACAGCACAAGAAATAAAAAAAAAGAAACTCTTGGGGTAATGCTTTGCTCTTCAGTGGGGAGCTGGGGTGTTAGATAACACCTCACTTTTCACACAGGTACAAAACAGATGAGCCATCGTTAAGACCTGTCACTAATTTGTTTTTGTAAGCAGAAAATTAAGGTGATGTGGGGATAGCTAACCCATTTGACTGTCTTAAAAGATGAAGGGTGAATTTATTCACTCTCCCTTAAGCACTGCTTAGGGATTCTAGGCAATATTTGATAATGGCATAGCTGGAGTGCTTGTCAAGATATGTAATCAATTCTGAGTTTTCATCCTAGGGATATGTTGACCCATATTTGTGCATAATTGTATGTCATAAAGCACAGAAAGCAGTGTTTTGAAAAGGCACCTCTGCAGGGAGGGAGAAGAAAAAGGAAAGGAGACTAAGGATTTAGAGAGAAACAAAAACGCACATTCACACACTGAATTATAACGTCAATAACTCGCTTTTTGCAGAAAGTAAATGAAATGATGCACTTCAAAGACTAACAGCCACCTTTACCCATAGTAAGATGAAGAAGGCTTTGAAAGTAACACTTCTTCATTTCCTTTCTTCTTTGCCTTGAGCCTGTTTGGCCTCTTAACATGGTTGACATAAGGAGGAGGAGGAAGGGCATCTGACTGGGCGCTGTTGCAGTCCATTGACTGTTTTCTTCAGAGGGAAAGGTCAGAGGATACAGTACGGTGGGACACCTGCTGAAGGTAATCATTAATAAGCCTGCTGTCCTGTCAGCAGCCCCTGGCTTTACCAGATGTGTACTACTGAAAAGAGGGAAATGTGGCAGGAGTGTCCACACATCATTATGATACTGGCTGTCCTAAGCATACATGCAGCAAAGCTGAAGTGTGATTTAGGACAGAAGAAACAAGACTGAATGTGCAAACTAGCATATTCCGGCTGCTGTCTGTTACATATGTGACCTGTATGACTGAGAAACTGTATGCCACAGAGCTTCTTCTCCACCCCGGCATGTCTCTAAATTAAAGGTTACCAAGACAACCCTCTATCCTACAGTAGATGACTACCAAGGACAACTGTTAATGTTTGAAACCAGCTTCTGTTGCTGTTCTAACAACAGGGCAGGCAGCTGCAATGGCTAAAACAGTAGCTACTATTATGCTGTAGTGTATTATGTGTTCACTGTTTATACCTCAGCAAATTTGAAACCCAAATGCGGTTTTCTTTCTATTTGATGAGGATATATATATATAAAAAATGCAGATTGGCAGCATAGATCCATTATTCAGTTTCTGGTTTTGTGGCCCTTTCTAACCTCTTCTCATCCTATCCTCCTGTCTCTAACCACTATATTTCAATAGCAACTTCATGCAAATAAGTCTCCTGTCCTGCAGAAGAGAAAAGGTGGGAAACCAAATTGGATCGAATGTAATTCAGTTCACCAAGCAGGGAATGAATCGATAATGCTGAGGAATGGCTTTCAGAGGACTGAGTGCCCACCTTAGAGGTAAGAGGTTTCTTCTGTTTACAGCGCAACCTGGGCCTGCATGCTTATGTATTTTACAACAGGTTAATCAAGAAACACAGTACCCACTGCTTCATTCCTGACGTCTCCTCTTGTGATGTTCACAGTGCAGCCCTTCAGAAAATGTCCTGCCTGTTTGCATTCTCAAGTGTGATTGGTCTGCTTGAATGGTTTTTCTATTGACTGTAGATTTGCATTCTCATCTTTGTGTAATGTATTCACGAAATATAGCTGAATAGACAAATTGGTATAGTTTGTATTTACTCTCAGGCCCATCAAGCTACTTACAAGGTACAGTCTATACTTATACACCTTATACAGTATCGTGCATGCACTCAAAAAGAAACTTATTTTCTCTCAATTTCTTTTTGCCAATCTAAAGCCCTATTCACATGGGATTAGTATTACCTGGTGACCTCTAGTCATTTGAAATAATGTGTGTGTGTGTGTGTGTGTGTGTGTGTGTGTGTGTGTGTGTGTGTGTGTGTGTGTGTGTGTGTGTGTGTGTGTGCGTGGTTGTTGAACAACCAAAAGCACTCTACAACATAGGGCAAGGACACCAGTGGACTGGAGGGACCTTGGAGTCAAGCTACTGCTGCTCTTCAATGCGAAGAGCCAGAAGAGGTTGTTTAGGCACCTAATGTGGATTCTTTTTTTTTTTCTTGCAAGAATTCCAGCCACTATCAAGTGAGAGGATACCCTGGCAAAGCAACTGCTGGAATGCCTACAGTATGAGAGATTCCATAATAGGAGGTAGAAGAAGGATAAACAGAAAAAGCATGGAGCACCCAAGGCTTTATCATGGGTTTGGTGTTGTGTGTAAATACCTAACTGACTTTAAAGTGGAGATCTGTCAAACTACAAACTTCCTGCAAATTTGCTGTCTCTTCATTTATTATCTCCTTCAAAATGTGTAAAAATGTGTTCTTTTACATCAAGAGCCATACCAGGCTCACTATTGGGCTGCAACTATTCTGCATATAATAGCCCTAACAGGGATAGATAAAGTTGTGTTAAATTGAACTGAATTGATTTTCATATGGCAAGAGGAGTCACTGAATGGTTTTATGAGTATGTTAATTATTGTAGTCATATGTTATGGCCTTTGCCGATGGGCAGATTTTAAACCGCTGTGCATTTCAAAGGTCCAGAGTTTCAGAGACTGTGTCAATGGGGCCTTGAGGTGGCTCATGGTAGTCTGACACCTTAGTAAGACACTTTATGTTGCTTCTTTCTTTAATTTGTCACCTATGCTTCAACCACATAGTGTGTGAGATCTAATGTTTAGCTCAACAGTGACAGAACCTATTCTCTCTCTGAATAAAGCAGGTGTACTTAGTAAGGTGGCTATAATTGTATGTCTTCAGGCTGGGCTTTTGTCTCATTGCATAGTGTAAACTCTTTTGTGAACTGTAGTTTGCCAGCTACCAGGCAAAGCTATGGAAAGCGTGGATCCATTAGAAGACCATTTGCATTTTGTTTGAATAGTTCCTGGCTGTGTCTCTCTCTGCTTTTATTTAGAAGGGCAGAGAGAGCAGAAGGGAGAAAGGCAGTCACATAGACAGGGTGATGTACTGAGTGAGAGGAAAGAGTCAGAGGGGGAGACACAAAAATTAGCTTTTCATCTCATGACAGCCACATCTCAAAGAGAAAGAGAAGGGATGGCAAAGCTGAGGGAAAGGAAGAGCTGAAAGATGCAAAGTAAGAGTTACAAAGATGTGGAATATTGCTAGAGGGATCAAGAGAGAGAGAGAGGTAGTGGAAGGTGGGTTGCAAAGAAGTGAAGGGAAGCAGGGCAGAGTGACAGAGACAAAAAGACATCAAGGTGTAGAAACAGAAGGAGAGGAAGGGAGCTACAACCTTATACAACCTTATACAGATTAGGAATGACTGGTGGGGGAGAGGTGTAATTAAAGTTCCATTAAGCAATATTAACATTATATAAATGCCTCTGTAATTAAACTGCCTGTGTAATGTGGAAAGGTTGCTTGGGGGCGACTGCCAAACCTACAGAGAATCAACACATAGCAGCTTGGAGCTAATTGTTTGGGTTCTCCAGTCCATGTTCAGACTGCATGGTTGTTCTCTATTGGCTTTCATCAACCCTCTATATACTATATACCCATTTCCAGCAAACAAGTTTAGACAAGCTGGGTTTACCTGCCCAGTGTGAAATAGAAGAGAAAGAAACATCCAGAGATTTTTCTCGTGAGTTGGTGGACCAAACCAAAGCTTAAAGTTGAGGGGGAAAAGACTACAAAGGGATGCTTCGGCTGAATGTGTGATGTGTCTGTTATTCTGAGATATATGACCTTGAAAAGCTTGAACTATACCAGGGCTAAGTTGCTGTGACACTTTTTTGAAGTATTTTCTTTTTCTTTTCTAAAGGTTAAACATTTATAAAAAATACAACAGGCAGAAAAGAAATAGTCACACCCAAGATAGTCTAGATCAACAGAAGTACATTTCCAGGATAATTGCCTGACATCTGGTGTGTGGCTCATGCGCTGGATGTCCCTTACCTTCTTCTCTCTGTCTGTTACCATTCTCAAAATTTCTTTCGGGATAAATGGCAAGTTTTTAAGAAAATTTGGCCTGCCTTATTGCACAGAATTTACTATCTAACTGGGATGTTTTGGGTCCGATTGGTGGGGATTGCTCTGGACAAAGTATGGTAATTTAAAAAAAAAAAATAATAATAATTATCAATTTTCAAATATTGCACCTGTCAACACAGAACGAAATATTCTGTAGCCTATTTTGCTGTCAATACTGCCGACGTCGTTGCTGTTATCAAATCAGTATGTATATATGTTTAACATGAAGTATACTACTGCTTGAGTGCATTCACGTGTACAGACAAGGCTAGCAGCAGCAGCGCCGCGTCAGACATGTTTCTGGTGTGAAAAGACAGAAAACGCCACGCAGCCGCCACGCAACTGACACGCAACAGAAACGCCACGCTCACGCAACGCAGCCAGTGTGAAACGGGCCTTAGAATGTGTCTGTGGTGTAGCCAGACCCTACTCCACAGCGCTGTGGAGATAGGTCTGGCAATGCGAGCCTACCGAAGATGACCTTTTTTGGACTGCGCCATTATATTAAATGAAAAATGCTAATGTCTTGAGCATATTTTCATAAACAATTTCCTTATAATTCTGCCCAAGCGTGATTTGTTTGATACAACATGCCCTTAACTGGGATTTAAATGTAAGTTATGTTGGTCTGAACAATGATTGGCCACTCTACGTGCATTTGTAATAATGTGAATGCATCTCTAATGACACTTGAGAGCACTTATGATAGACATAAAGACAGATGTACCCGGTGACTCATGTCACCATACGCAAGGAGGATTGTGTTGCCAGAGCAACACTGTCTGCTGTTCTTCTCTTTGTCTATTGAGAGGCATCCATGACAATCAAGTATGTCCTACAGTGTGGCTGGGACTGGCTAGCTGCCCTGCTTTCATGTATCGTAGCTCAAAGTTGAGGCAAAAAAGGGATGCAGAAAAAGTTAGAGAAGTTCACTAGGCTACAGCGCTCACAAAACAATGGATTGGAAATTAAGGAGTTGGTCATACACTTAATCTGATGCAGCATTGGCAGTGGCCACCAGAGAGTCTGAGCACAATTAGAACTGGTTTTGGGGCGCTGCTTTTCTGATAGATGGCTACTTAGAAGCCCTATACCTCCTGAATAAAAAAAACCCAGGGCAGTGTCTGGGGATGTTACATCAATGCTACTCACGTAACATGCAGAAAATAGAGGGGGTGACTGGCAGTAGGGGGGAGCCGTGCTATTTGGAGTAAATCTACTGATGTACAATGCACTGAGTGCACATAAGCAGCAGGTGCAAAAAGGAAGGCACACAAAGAATGCAGAGAAAATACAAATGCAAGTACACAGTAGCTAAGGAAATATGTTATATTTACATAAAAGTTTTGTCACCATGGACAATTGTGGATTTTGTAGATTTCTAAGTGAAAAGTAGTTTATTCAACCACTGTAGGGAGCAATTCTTGAACACGACATCACCACAGCCTTGTAGTTTCTTATAGACTATTCATTTTTCTTCAGTGTTTTTTCTCCACATTTTACTGCAGAACGTCTCTTGTTCAGAAATATGCGTAGGTTATTTTGTATGCACTGCACCTTTGAGATATAACCACAGATATTTAGTAATATTCAATTGTGGGGACTGTGAAGGCCAATGCAAGCCCTCAGTCTCTTGTCTGTAGTTCATGGTTCATGCACATTATTATTTTTCTAGATTTGTTGATACGGGTGCTTCTCCCAGTTACACAATTTCACTTGTTTGGTAAACTTAACAAATCACAGAAGTGGTTGATTGAACTGGAGACCCTAGGAGGTAAACATCCTTTCCAGCACAAAAGGAGAGCCACTTGGACTATCTGTTATCCATTCAAATCATGGAAATTGAAATGGGCTAATCCGATCTGGGTGACTGGGTTTTAGAAGGCATGTTGGACTCCTGCTGGGAAAATTCCATCCCCAAAGAAGAAATCAAGTGACCTTTGACGCTTTGTGGACTCTAATTTGCTGCAATTTTATCTAATCCGGTTAGTTTTAAAGTATGTACTGACTAGTTTTCAAATGTAAGGGAAAGTTTCCAACATAAAAAGAAAGAACCTAGAAGTGTATCCTCATCATATGTCAGATTAAGCAGATGTAGTCCTGGATTTTAATAATGTTGTGATGCTTTGGTCAACAGACCAACAGCTTGCTCTGGCTCTAAGATCAATGCTTTGCTGACCGCTCTGTGTCAGGATGTGTTAAAGTTTCAGTGTGTGTGACTTGGTGACAGCTCATAATTCAAGTCTGATAGAGGTGGCAGACTCATGACTTTGAATGGAAAGCACCAAACTGTTTTATGAGTTTTCAGAAACAGTAATCACAAAGACTTATTACATTTGAGTCACGGGTGTTTCCAGCAAGCGATAAATACTAGGGCTGTCAAAATAACGCGTTCATTTCGATTAATTAATCGGAGAAAAAATAACGTGTTAAAAAAAAAATAACGCAGATTAATCCACTCCATATTGACGTTTGACCCGGAGCCGTTCTAGCCACCATTGGACTGTAAAATGAAGGAGGGAGACGAGAATGTGCTGCCTGGATCATTGATTGGAACATTTACTTATACAAATCTTCTTCCTGAATAGGGTTGGGTACTGAAATCTGGTGCCACTGATATGTCTGCACTTCTCTCTGATGTTCTGAAACAGACGTTACAGGCAACACAAACACCGCTGCACGTGACGCTAGGTAACACTATACAGCAGCTAACGTTAGCCTACCGCAAACTAGTAGCTGGATTAAAAACGGTTAAAATGCTGACAGCTAACGCTAAACGGTGTAAAGTTTGTCTGTATTTCACTGTAGAGGATTCAAAGCCGGGGTGTAACAATCTGCAGCTACCAACGTAGGAAAAACACAGACGGTGCGTTCAAAGAAACTGGTAATTTACAGCCTCGTGGTGCATTCGAAGTTATTGTTAAATGTCCTTTTCCCATCTGGTGGTTGTTTTTGTCGTTCAACAGCAATTTACTAGTGAAATAACTTATTGTTATAGTTATTACATTATTATTAAATCATTTAATTTTGACCATATGGCCTTAGCAATAAACAAGTTCTTTAATATCGCCAACTGTTGTACCTTTCTTTTTTTTCTTTTTTTTTTAACTTCATTAAAGTATCGGTTCAGGCACCGTTAATTATGTATGCGATTAATTTAGATTAATTAATCACAGAGTATGTAATTAATTCGATTACATTTTTTAATCGATTGACAGCCCTAATAAATACATTTACCTAGAGTATTGTATCCTGTGTTGGTACAGTTTTATATCATTTTTATATCAAGCAAAAGATTATGATTGATGATATTTGACATTTTTCATGAAGCTAAGGAAGCTCCTTCTTGTATCTTTTTTCCCCTCCTATTTCACACTTCAAATCGCTGTGGATTGGCTTACGAAAAATGGATTTTGGAATATTGACAATGCTTGTGCCCTTCAGATTTGGACAACAGAAGGCTGAATTTCTCAGCCGCATATGAAGCCTTTGGAACAGCCTTGTTGACTTGTTATATGTAGTCTTGAAATGTAGACTTTGAAAGAGGCCGTCTCTGAATTAAGACACAAAATGAAGTTGTCTCATATAATATTGCTTGGCCTGTCTGTTTGCTATACAGTAGCTATGAGCAAACAGTACTTTTCGCTCCACTTCTACCTCAGTTAACCACACCGCGTCATTGATTTAGCAGTATCTCTCAGTGGCATCTGGTGTTCAGTGTAGTCCAAGGCATGTTGGCAAAGTTAATAGCTCACCATTCTTAGCATATTGCCTCTTGAATGCTTTCAGTGGCTAAAAAAATGGATGGTGATGAAAATGAATGAGTAGCACCGTCTCAACCTTGATGTTGCATGCCCCTTCCTTTATCAAAACAGAAAATAACACATTGTGATGATCTATGATTTTTTTTAGAGAGAAACAAAAGTGCAAAAGTGATTTTTTATGATCTAATTACTTAAAATAAGACTTGTGGCTGGACCTTATGGTTGAGCAACCCATTACTGCTTAGCATGTTCTTCTTGATATGGGTATTGCTAATGTCTATGAATGTCTTTGTGCAGTTACTTTTAGAATTGAAAAATATTACAGTGGAACAGTCAGTACGTTGATTGTAAGCACCATTACCAGCTAATAAAGAAAATTTGTTATAGTTTATTAAGCAGAAAGTTATAATTAGAGCTCAAACAACAGCTCATATGTATTGCCTTCAAACACATAATGACAAACAATTCCGTAAATGCTGCAATTGTGAATTAAAATTGCATTTCCCGTGGCCCCTTACAGTACTTACAGTGCAAATTAGTAATTCAAACAACTGTGTCAAAAACTGTCACTCTTTCAAAGAACTGCCAGATGGTGAATATCTGAGCCAGTGAGTGTGTTCTTCTTTACCAAAATGACTCAAACAAGGACACAGCATGAACAGTAGGAAAACAAAACTGAGTGTTGTTTCAATAGAAATAACATAGATCTCTGCCTCATAAAATAATTGAGAAAGTGTAAAAATACTTGAATTACATAATTTGGATGACAACAGCGTGGGATAGTATAAAGGAGAAGGCCAGGGCTTTGACCGCTGTGGTTCACCATTAATAGAGGTTTACAATCACAAAAAGGTCAGTCCATTGTGTCCTGGCAAGGCAGGGGCTCTTTGAAGGGAGCAATTACAGCATTCACTGCTGCCAGGGCCCTGACTTATTTCTCTTCAGAGAGTGTGCTGTACACAAAGTCCATTCTGCTTTTGCCTTATTTACCATCATTCTATCATCATTCAGTCTTCACATGCTGTTCTGAGCCCTTGTTGTAGCTTACAGTACAAATACCTAATTACAGTAATGGCAAGGGATAAGCAGATAAACAAGCAAGCAGATGAACTGCAGGCCATGAAGGCAGTTTGATAATATGTAAACCTCCCACACTGCTTGCATAAAATCCATCCCAACCAGCCAGTTAGCTAGCCAGGGAGATCAGCTAAGGGCTACACTAAAGTAGATTACAAATAAGCATTAATATGAAACAGCTCTGTGTAATTATTCAGGAGATGTCCAGTAGTCTCATAAAACATGCCATTAAAATGAAATCAAATTCCATGTCAAATATATTTTTGAATTAGAATGAACATGTTTGAACATCTCTATGAGTGTGTATGTGAGGTGTGTGAATGTATTCAAAGCATGTGCAGCGAGAGTAGCTCCAGGCAAGATAGCAGAACAGGGAATGGTTGACTAATGAGAACTTGTTTTTACCATCTCTGTGTGCAGTGCTTAATCGTGACTGTGCAACGTGTCTGTCGTTTAACCATGGGACCTTGTCTTCACCATGAAGGGGTTGATGCAGGTGTTGGAGATGGCTAGCGGAGATCTAGGAATGTGTTGTTGTCCTTGATGCTGCATAGTCCAGGATTATTGATCCAAAGGAAAACCACTCAATCATGACTGTGTGCCTTCTGCAGAGCCAGCAAAAATCCCTTGCCTGAAAATGTCCCAAGGAGCAGCCCCCTTTAGGTTCTCAAACACACATTTCTTTGAAATGACACATATGAATGTGTGCATGGGTGCATGCATTTATAGCAATAGAATGATCAGGGAAAAGAAGCTGCAGCAAATAAACATGCATGATCTATGTGTACAGATTATTTAAAAGACATCTCAGCCCAACTGATGATTCTTTTTCTCAGTCCCTCTCAATACTGAACATCTTTAGGAGATGAATGTATGGATAAAATAATAACTATAATAGTGTGATGAAACATTTATTTCTGGGCTTCATAACAATGGGATTAAGTAATACAATTATTGTACAAAGAAAAATGTAAAAAGACGTTTAAAATATGAGACACAGTCGCATGGAAGGAAAGACGTGGTTCAGTTACTTTTACTGAAGAGTAATTTTGTGTGTGCAACCAAGTTAAAGATGTCTGAGTCAAAGTTCTCAGTCTCATGTGTAATAGAAAAAGAATAAAGTACAAGGAGAATAGTAAGAGGAGAGAGGCAATGAAGTGAATTATTGAATTGCACAAAAGTACAAAGAGGGATTCAAATTTGTAGAACATAAAATAATCAACACCAAGTTAACGTTGTTAGAGGAGCATGGATATTTTGGCTTTAGCAACTGACCCTGCACTTCTGCACAGAGTACCACCTACTGGAGTGTGGGAGAGATGAAGCACAAGGGAGAGAAGAAAGGTCCTGATCTGTTTGCGTTAACAGATGACATCAGTAATATAAAGACAGGTATGCTGGATCTAGTGCAATTAATTAACACTGCTAACTTTT
Source organism: Sander lucioperca (assembly GCF_008315115.2). Lineage (NCBI taxonomy): Eukaryota > Metazoa > Chordata > Actinopteri > Perciformes > Percidae > Sander > Sander lucioperca. The sequence continues at coordinate 5,418,088 of NC_050186.1, forward strand.
GAAAGTCTGTTTGGCAGTTAAACAAATAATAAAACAGGGTCTCTACATTATTGATTTGTAATAGTTTTACCAAAAGATATCACTTTTATGACAGGCTGCTGTGACTTTAAGACCTTGTGTCAAACATAATTAACAACAATAAACAGCAGGAGTGAATCTGTGGAGTGCAATCTGAACTGTTTTTGGCTACATTTGCTTGTACATGTGAACATATGGAGAGAAAGCTTTCATCAGCCCTGAATTAATTAACCTGATGGGCTGACACAAGCTGAATTTTGATAACACAAATAACAACTATTCCGGGCTGTGTCCTTCACAGCCATGGAGCGAAAGGGGATAATCCAAGATTTTAAGCATAATGACAAAAATATGCATGAATGTCGAAACTTAATCAACACAACCACAAGTACAGCCCTACAGTAGTTTGCTGACTGCAAAGCAAAAATAAAGTCTACGTCAATGTTACTTATGAGCAAGACCCTGAGATACTTAAATTCTTTTGGAGTGAAAACTTTATCCCAGCTGGGCAAGCCATCTTTTTCTGGCACAGTAATGTGGCATCACATTTCACACAGCTGATTTTAAACCGGAAGAAGTAACTGAGAACATGCTCAACTCAGTGCCAAGAATGTGGATATGACTCTTACTTTGGTTCAACGAGAACAGAGTAATAAAAACAATACAGTCAGTGACTGTAACCCTAACCCTAATATTCCAGAGCTGTGGTGACATCTTTATATTGCTTCTTTGGTCTAATCAACAGACCAAAAAATCCAAACAATGTTTCAATAAACAGCAATATGAAGTAGAGAAAAGCAGCAAATCCTCACATTTGAGAAACTGCGACCTTAAGATGTGTGTCATTTTTGCCTGACAAATGACTTAAACGATTCATTAATTCATCAAAATTGTTGTCCATTCACTGTCGACTAACCACTTGATTCTTGAATCCTTGAATCCTTTTAAGCACTAATTGAATTCAATGAATGCTAATCGTTTCAGCATTAGTTGAATGCATTCTTCCATACTATTCCTTCCCTCCTTTCGTTCCTTTTCATTTCCTTTGCAAAATCAAACACTATAGGACACAATCAGGGACAACTGCCATTGTCACTCTCATCACTAGCACGTAAGCCCTTGTCCGACCCCAAGGACGAGTGCACTCAATAACTGTCCCTGTCCAGATGCAGTAAGCCTGTGCCACAATCCCTTAAACCCCTGAACTCTGACATGCATGAAGCCTCCTCCTTTGGGAGATTAAATTGAAACTCTTTCCCACTAAACTCCCGATTAATTGGAATTTTTTTCTTCAACTCTGCTAATCTGCACTGTTGTGTATTGTCCTCAAGCAGTGGTAAGTGATAAAATCAGGGCATAATGGTGAGACGTGACAATGCTCCCGATCAGGACTTCTAGACAGAAAAATGATATGATTACAAAGGCCTTGAATATGTCTCTCCAGTACCTGCTCTCACTGATGTGGCTTTTGCATCACCTTCATTCCTAACATTAAAAACTAATCAGAGAACTGAAAATGCAATTTTTCCCACTACAGTGCACACAGTTTAAGGCCCTTTTCGCTGCTTATTTCATTTCAGCCACGACTTTTATTTATTTATGAATTTAAGATAAATGTGTCAACTTAGTTTCTTTTGCAAGGCGATAATCTGTCATTTCTTCCTATCTGCCGCCTGTGTCCTACATACAGTTCTGTATTTACCCTTCAAAATGTCTTTATTTTCTCTTGAGTTTCAGATACCAAATTGAAGTCTCAGACAGCCTTTTTCCAATAGATAAATCCAACATTAATCAATGTTATGACAGCGTAACTGGCAACAGGAATTGTGTGTTATGTTAGCTACCTACAGTACCTACCTACTTACCATCCTTATTCTCTTAGTCTTCCTGTCTGTCTGTCTGGGATCAAAGATGCTACATTGCACTTGTTTACTTTGTCTGTACGCTATTGTAATCCCTGAGGTGAGCTGAGATGCTATAGACAAAATTCTCTCTGAAGTGGGAACTGGAAATATAAACTCTGGAGTTTGTGTGATGTTGTGTATATTTGGAGCTTTTGCTCCACTCAAGTCACAGCAAGCAGTGCAGTCACATATCGTGCTGTACATTGGTTCCACTTTTTAGGTTTTCCAGCAGAGTAAAAGAATCTCGGGCTCAGCTGACCTTTACCATCAATACTATATATGTATCCAGAATTGAGCCTTTTACTGTTCTTTTTAAATGTTTATAACTGAACTTTTTAATGGCAACTTCACAATTATATCTTCACTGTTATTTTATTGGTGGAATATATACTTTTTATGTTACAAAGCTGAGACTTGCTGTACACCAAAGTGGCAAAGAATGTACTTATATATACAGTACACCTCCCTATGCCAACAAAGCCTGGAGTTTTCATTACGACTGTTACAGAGGGCACCTTTTGTTCATGGTTCACCGCCCCAGTATTGGTCCTATAGTGTCATTTAGCCACAACTTGAAATGGAGCTCAGATCACAGACTGATTCCTCAGAGAGCTTTGCTGGATGTGATATTTGGCTTCAGTATCTGACCTCTTATCTCTACCTCTTCAATACTCTTTGTGAATGTCTCTGAGAAAATATATCTTTCATCCTCCTTTTGCATAACAATCCTATTAATTTCTCCAGTTATCACTGGATACATTTTGTAGGCATGAGATCTGAGCCAGGTTCATCACATAATACACATTTTACATTATATGTCTATTGGTGTGCAGGCCAAATTCTGCTGGAAAGTGAGTGGAAAATCTGACAGGTGAAATGGCATAAAATATGTTTTAAAAATGATCTGATTTAATATAGAATGTGCATTTGGACGATATTGTTTGTTGCCTGCAAATATGTTGGTCTTTCTCTTTTATAATATTAATTTACTGCCAGTTAAGAGGCAGTTGCCAGTTTACTAGATACACATATACCACTAACATTGGCTCTGCATTCAATTTTAGAAGCTTATTATATATATTCAGTGTATAAAAGTGTATATTACTGTGTATCATGTCTGGAAGGACAACTGCATTGTACTGACGTTACATGTTCAAACTGTAAATCTATTTCACTGTATTATCTCTGTCCTTCCACAAATCAAAACCTAAAAAAGTTTTATTTGGCTTTAAAAAAAAAAGAATGTGTCAAGTTTAGTTCCAGAGGCCCCAGTTATTTATTTTATAGACTAAGAGTAATAAAAGAAAGAAACTTCAATAAGCAACGATAGTTGATAATGGATAATTAGCATTTCCCTTGCAGCCTCACATATAGTGTGACAATCCTCTCAGCTAAGAGAAAGTACTGGAATGCATTTATTTTACAAAAGGTGCCACTATCAAGGATGCATCGATGTTGAGAAGCCCCAAAGCTACTCTATATGGGGAAGAACATTATCACAAGTTCTCACTTATATAAAGAACAGTCCCATAGCAGGAGGGCCAGCTTGTCAACTTTTAGATTGTACTGTATTTGTTGAAGAAAATATAAAATGCAAATAAAATACAGTACACTGCAGTTAATAAATTAACTGTTAGTAAGTCAAGTTAGTTTGTTAATGACTCGTCACACTTCTGGTCTACAGTCACCTGGTCACTGTATATGCCTAAATCAATCATAATAACAGAATATTCACTTCCTTTATTTACAGATGTATGGCATATTCACTATGTCTAATCTAGGCACATGCCATATATTGCTATTTTTAGTGTTAGGCTACTCAGAAATGCCATTGGCATGTGAGTTGCACGGGTTTGTAACACACAGCAGATATGAATGGAGAGGCAAATGTTAGGGGTCTATGGATATAAAACCATGTTGTTGGGATTTTCTATCACCTATCCTACTTTCAAAAACATGTTTTGATAGTTTAAAATGAAAAAATAAAAATGTGAAAGGAAAAAAGCTGTTTTCAAAATTCTAGATTTGAGTTTGGTGGTACATTTCCCATCATGCTTTGGGGGATGCAAACAGGAAGTTAACTGTGTACTAAATCGCCTCCCTTTCATATTGCCCTTTTTAAGCCTATATTAGTTAACATTATGGTCATGTTGCAATAGCTGTTAACGGTTCCTGTTGGCACTTTAACCACAAAGGTACGGACTAATCAGCTGGCATGATTTTTATCACGATAAAACATCTGAAAAATTATTCCTTGTCATATAATTCCGAAGTGCGGATGTTTATCCTTAACGGAGATCGACAATACCGATACCACTGGAAAGATAAGTTGTGCCAATTCCAGCAGTATGTGTATGATGTTTGTACGTTCTGTTTCGACTAAGTTGTGACTCAGAAAAATGCGATATTTTGATGCAAAATGGCTTACACTTACACATTTAGCCACAGTCGTTTCCACAGAGTAGGCCTAATACAATCAGGATCAGTATAGAAGAAAACGGATACATTTTAGTCAGCAACGTTACACACACAGTCATCCAACTAAACCTCCACTTAACAGTGTATGCTGATAACTTGTCCACAGGTATGGTGCAGCCTAAGTGTGGTGGACTGCCCACCCTTGGCATAACTCATAAACCTCAATATTCGGCACACTTACCATAAGGTCAGATGACAACCTGGCAGCGCACTGACTAGGATTACTGCTGACAGATGTGCAGGTAAGACCAAAGCTAGCTGCAAAGATTATTCTGTGGGTTGATTTAATGAAAGAATATTCTTTGATCATTTTTGTTAAGTTATGGAAATTCCGGAATGTAGTGAGAGTTTGGTTGAGGAAAAAACTCTTGAGTGGGTGAACTGAGCAGACTCAACTGCTCTGTGGAAATAATATTTCCTATTTTCGTTGCTCTTAGTTGAACTAACTACTGTATTCAGTGTTTGAGTCAAATGTATTTGTGTGGTATTTTGTGTATTGTTGGGATATAGAAGTCTAGCTATTGAATATGTGCAAGTAGTTCTGCTAGTTGGATGAAATGTTGGGTTCATGATTGAAGTTCATGAATCCCATGTATGGATTTTACTCAAATTTACTCTTAATGTCAGCTGTGTCTTGGACATGTACTCTGACTTTTGACTGTCAAATTTTGGGCAGCTTGGCCTGAACAGTACATGTACATCGTTTTGGTAAAATGGTTGGCTCCATTTCAGGATACCAAAAGGGACAAAAGACAGGGAAAACCAATTTGAATTAGTCAAACCAAGAAAATTTTGACTAATTGGATAATCAAAGAAAGCAGGAACAAGTAAAGGAGCTTGGGGTGAAGCTAAGAGGGAGTTGTGAATAAAAGAGTCGAGTATGAGTAAGAGAGTGCACACAGTTAGCTCTGTAGGAAATGAGAACATGTAATCTAGCTGTAGTACGTAAATTGGGGGAAAATAAAATTGATGAAAGGAATCCATGATATTTAGTTTCTATAACTACTCCAGTGTCATGGTGTGGGGCCTCAAACCTCTGAATAAGCCTGACACACATTTCATATGTCAACAAGCAGTACATGGTAATCACCAACACAGCCACACAAGGCCTTGCTTCATGAGAAGTCAATATCTGTCAGCAGTAAGCATCGGCAGCCTGGAGTTCTGGCCTGGCCCCCTACGGCAGACCTGTCAGTATGCCTCAGGCATTGCGTCATTAGTATAAGACCATGTCAGCACTCATGTTGTAACCCAATACCCACTGTTTTTGTTCACAAAGAGTACTAAATGCAGTCTGTGTGCAAATCCATGTCTTCATTTACCTGCAAGTGAAAGATTCAAATTATAAATTGTCTCACATTGTATGACATGGGGGGTAGGGTTTTTTTGGATTCCGAATTCATATCCTGTAAATCTTTTAATCTGGAAAGCACTTTGTGCTTAATGCTTGAAAAGTGCTATGTAAATAAAATAATAATAATAATAATATTATTATATGCAAAAGAGCCTCACATAATGATACATATGGCTTTAAGTTATTCTCAGTTATTGTTTTACCAACAGGCTCTATGCTGCAAAACTAGGCTTGCTTGGTTTTGTAAACACTGGAAATCCCCCTAAATGACAAAACTACATACTTGTATTCATACATGTTAGCAATAATGTGGAAATAAATACGAATAAATATGCATCATGTTTATTCCCAATAGTAAACAGTGTACATACTATCTACCAAACAGAAGGATCATAATCATATTCTAAGTAAAAATAATGGTAAAAAGTAACTGTTTATCTATGAAAACAGGTTGTATTCTTCATAAAACAAAATTAACTCGACGCTCACTCAGGTTAAAGGTCCAGTGTGTATCATGTTTACTTGTTCATTATCAAAATCTGTGTTGCCCGTTCACAAACTTGTCCTTTTTCATGAATATTTACCTCCACCATCAATTCCAAGTATTCCTTTTGGCTTGAGGACAGGAGTCTTCTTCGCCCAGAAAAAGAGAAATGATATTGAAAAGAGCAAGAGACCGGCTTTTTGAAGTGTGAAGGCTACCATAGCTGTAATACATACTTTGAACTGCGTGGTGCGAGAGAGTTGATTGCGATATATGATCTCAACGCTAGATGGGAGAAATTCCTACACATTGGACCTGTTATATCAAATAGATCAAATGACAACATTTAAGCTGGTTTCACAACGCCAAGCAGCAACCACCCTGACAACCGCCTACCTTCAAGAGCGTTTCCCAAAAAGGCGAAACGCAACTGCTTCAATCCCATACTGCTGTGATCAAAACCGCTTCACCTCTGCCGCCTCCGCCTCATTGAAATGACTGGAGGCGGTGAGTTACCGTGCGGTGGTGTGAAAGCTCCATCATGATAAATATTGTACATGCTGTTGCTTAAAAATACATAAAATGGAAAGACATTAAAATTTCCTGAGAACCATATTCTACCAACCATCATCGATGAAGAATGGAGAGAGTTTGTATAACTGCATTTAATTAAAATGTACAAAAAAATCTGTTGATCATTAATTGAATAGGACAAAACTGTAATATTGGTTATCCCCTGAATTTCACATGGCCGATACTACAAACTGCAATTGACTACGATTCTAATGATGCCTTGTTTTTGTTTTTGCTTTGTCTACCTCCATTTATACGTCCTCCGTAGTTTTACTTTAGACTCATCTGGAACATATCCACTGAAATCCTTAGGGTCTGCATTACGTTTAATGATTGGGACACTGATTAGTTTTTGTCTTGGCTGTATTGAGGTTGTTGACGGGGCTGAGCTTCCTAAATTAATCAAATGAAAACACAAATAAAGCTCTTGAATAAGCAAAGCCAAGGACAGGCATTGAGAAAGTTAGACCTTCTAAAGGCTCATGGTGTGTCTGTACCTCCAGTATATTGCAAACACATACATAATGTCTTGCATGAGTGTCAAGATGAGAGACTGAGGAGTTTCAGTCATTTTTCATTCATGATACATGCTCAGTCTGAAGCCTAGTCAACAAATGTGTCCTCCGGGGAGTCTCTTACTTCTTTCTCTGTCTTTACCGAGAGAGAGGATCTATGGCCATTGTCACTGATGTCAGAGTCAATGCTTGTTAAAACACAGTTATGAAAGACCGCCAACAGTTCACTGCATACATTTATAGTTCAAACACTGCATAAGTCACAGGATACAAATACATTATAGACCAAAGAGTGTCTTGTGTTTTCCCTCATTGATTTAATAGTAATGTAAAATTTGATTTCACTTGTTCATTACCTGAAATGGTCAACAGACTGTTCAATAGTCAAGTTAACACTTAGAGTTACAGTGACATAGCTACATTAAGCCTGGCTAACCTAAAGTAAGGTTAAAGTCATGAAGAAATAAAAATGTGAAACATGACTCACAACAGAAAACATCTGGCAAGGATGGCAACAAAACCTGGGTTGACGATTGAACAAATTGTACAACAACAGACAGGAAAGATGGCAGAGAGAGGGGATGACACGCAGCAAAGGGCCACAGGTCAGATTCCAACCTGGGCCCCTGCCAAGGACTACATGGGGTGCACACTCTTAACAGCTGAGCCCCAGAGCCAGATGCTTTTAAGAGAGTTGAGAATGAGTTCTGTGTGCGTGTTTCAGTGGATACCTTCATCACAGAGAGGATGGTAAAAGCTGTGAGTGCAGTTGGTATGGCCTGGAGTGCACAGTGGTGTAAACTGAGATTGTTGGCTAGAGTCAGTTTTCCATCTTAAGAGAAAGTCCTGCCATCATTCTTTTCATTAGAATGTTACTGCAAAAACAACGTTATATTCAGATTTTAAGAGTTCATTGCCTCTTACACTCAGTCAACATGTACACGTTTTTTTTAAAGTAGCTTTTTCTATGCATTTTGGCCTTTCGTCCACATGCAAACTGCATTTGAGGTCCCTGAATTGGATCTTTTGTAAAACTCCTTCCAGGGTGAATAAGTTTAGAAACTCTCCTTTTAGTGTTGATGTGTAGACAGGGAAAACTGAGTTTTTTGGCCTGTGATGTCCGGTAACAGCTTTTATTTCAGGCTTCTGATTGGCCAACATATTCTCCTTCTTTGCGTGATTGACCAACATGAATTTAGGTTTGTATCGCCACCTGTTGGTTTAGCATTTCAGTTTTTGACAGCATTCAGTTGTGTTTTTGCGTTTTTCATTTGGACAGCATTTAAAAAAAAAAGAGAACTTGTGTGGATGGGGTGTGTTTTAGAATGAAAGAGGAAAAACCCTGTTTTCAAAAATACCTGTGTACGTGTGGACTAAGCCTTAGTGGAGAGATTGGTTTTGATGGATCCACAGTCTTTCTGCCGCCTCTGGATTTGATGCAGCCATTGCACTAATGACCTCACCACATTACTATCCACCACATGCATTTCTTCTTGCACATCATCAATAATATAAACTATTTTTATGAGTTCAAAACTGTGACATCCTGTCTGCTTAATAAACTACAAATCCTGACACAGTATTACAGCTTACACCTGTCTTGGCATCTGTAGTGGAATCCGAAAGTACCCATAGTGTAGTAAACTAACTAAGTCTCTGCATGCGGTTTCTCAATGCATTGCAATGTATAATGCACTGTTAACACACTGCAGTCAACAAATCCATATTTCTTGTTGTGGTTTTCTGTTTGACAGCTCTACAAATACTAAACCCTTATTATATATGTGTTTTAGGGTGTTAGCCTTTTAGTGGATAGTCTTAACTGTAGTGCCTGTTTTGTCATCTTGTAAGGCAAGTGTCTATAAAACAGCCATGAGTTTTAGGAGGCTGTTTTTCTATATTGGTCTGTGTACTCTTGTACAAACCCTGAGTTACAGAGGCATAGTATAAATATAGAGCATTGTCAATAGATTTTTATAATAAAAAGACGCATTGGTAACCGTGGGGACTGTAATACCCACCAGCAATGAAGCCTTTCACCACTTCTGTAAAGTCTTTATTCATTGGTTGCAGACATCACTAAAACATTTTTTTTGTGGAATGACATTTGCAGTAAGGCAGGCAAATGACAAATTATTCTCTGCTGTGTCATGGAGTGTTATGACTTGAAGGCAGACTGAATCATTATCTGTGCAATTATGTAACTTAATTACGACTGCTAGGGGCGGGCCCTGCATCTCTAATGTCCATCTGTCAGCCATTCTTGAACTCCATCCATCTTTTCTGTCCCTTTTCTTCGTTTTCAAACCCAAGGATGAAAGAAAGCCTTGATTTGAAGACAGCTGAGGGCTGTCATCCGTCTGTCGTTTCTTTATCCTTACATTGCGGCGACATTGTTGTCAGTCTTTTGAGCGAACGATGTTCACTCTGAGCAAGAGCTGTTTTCAAAGTTGAGGTATTGTTCTTTGCTAAGGACATATGGGAACTCTGCCTCTTTGAAATCCTTTCAATCTTTATCCAGTCTCGGTGGTGACAGACACCAGTGTTTGAAGGAAGTTCTTCCTCAGTACTGCTGACATTTGACAAGCTGTGTCTTGAATGAGTGAAGTGCTATCTCGGGTTGGTGAAATAAAGTGGTCAAATTGGTGCCATGTTTAGATTTATCCTCAGTTGCAATGAGTTGTTGCTATAGAAATCATCCCTTGTCTGTCGTTATTGGGGTAAATATGTCTATCAATTTAACATAGATTAGAACTTAGATTGTTAGAACATGGTATTAAAAAAATGAATGTGCCGCAAAAGAACGTTTTAGGAAAGCTCAAGATGTAGGCCTAGATCCATGTTGTCTTTATTAGCTTTGAAACAATTAGTCGATTAATTGATTTGTCGGTCGACAGAAAATTAATCGGCAAAAATTTTGATAATTGTTTCATCATTTAAGTCATTTACAAGCAAAAGAAAAAAAAGTTGGTGTTTCTGTGTGGTATGGCTTAGATCATTAAAATGTAATACCATTGTGCTTGGATTGTTTAAACCAATTTAAGGATGGCATTATAGGCTGTGGGAAACTGTTATGGGAATTTTTATAGGCTACCCTTAATATTTAATTAATAATAGTTTGCAAATTAAGCGATAATGAAAATAATTTTTAGTTTAGCTCTAGTCTATATTAAAAGAATTGTACCAGATAAATGCTTAGTATACAAAATGTCAGACAATAGTCAAACATTTCTCCTAAAACCTCTGGTGTTATTGTCTTGTTTTGTCCAAATAACATTTGGTTAAATATAGGGCTGTGACGATAACCGCATCACCGCAATACCGGCGGTGACGTGCCACTACCGGTGTGATGACATCAACACCATCATCATATTTTTTAAAAGTTTTTGCTGGCGAGAAGTTACAGGAGAACAGATGTAATCATTGTGTAGTTATCCTCATTGACTGTCCTCTATCCTATATTCAAGAGATTACGGAGAAAAAATACTTAAATTGCTCGTCACTTCAGCTTTGCATAAGAGGACGGACAGTCCATTAAATAGGCTATATGGGGGATTTCTTTTGTGTGTCAGATTATTATGAATTATTTCTACAGGTAACGTTTAATATAATACACAGTAAGGAAGGCAAAGACATTTCTCCTTCTTTTACCATTGCAGTTTAGCCTAGCAGCTAGCAGAGTTTCCTTCTCTTTAGCTTAATCCTGGCAAAACCGCACGGTTAAATTTCAGTTTATATTGGTACAGAGAGCAACAAGTTAGCGGACTGCCGAGTTACCCTCTCTGCTCTCTGTCTGCTCAGCTGCTAGACCGTTGCGCTGTGTCTGCACTCGGCATTGTCGGCAAACTTTTTTTTTTTCTTTCTGAACTGTCTGTGGAATAGATCAGTGGAGAGGAGAGAAAGCAGTGTGGCTGTAAATGACAGCAAAACACAGTAAAGATTCTCACATTGAGAGAGTCATTCAAAGCAGCACTGAGCACGCTATTCTCCGTTACCGCTCGCTCTCCTTGCGCGACCATATGGGCACTGACGTCACTCACTTAAGGCACCCTGCCATTTTCGTTCTAATTTATGCTACTCTCGTAAGGTGTTTGCGGTTAACCGCCATACCGCAGTGATACATTGCTTCTTCACCGTAAGAAAAAAAGCTATACCATCACAGCCCTAGTTAAATATCATGTAAGACAAATAAATTCAGCCACTTCTCACATTGAAGAAGCTGGAACCAGAGGACATTTACAATTTTTGCTCAATAAATGACTTGAACGATTCATCAATTATCAAAATAGTTGCCAATTAGTTTTCTGTCAATCAACTAATAAAGTACTTTTTTCAGCTAGGATTAGCTTTGTTCTCTAATTGCCATGGCAGGTCTTAAGGTCGTGCCAGTAAAAAATACTTCATTTACTTGCTTGGCCCATATCTAGGCTGAATCTAAGAGATATTTCTATTAAACCAGATGTTATTTGTGCCTACAGTATTATTAGCATTGTTTCCATCTAGTGAAATACAGATATTTGCCAGTTAATGGTTAAATAATTGTTGATACCCAACTGTTTTTGCTGTGAAAAGTACTCAGATTCTTCTCTTAAAATTCGATTCAAAGTGCACATTTTTAGTAGTTTCAATGCCCCATTACCCTTACATGAGTATGAGGAAAGAAGATTCAAATTTTTGACATTCGTCCTGCTTTATTAACAAGCGTTCAAACACATCCTTGATCATTTCTATATTAGTGGGATGTGCAGTTTTACAAAATACACATGGCATTTGGTGCAATGAATTGATTCAGTTGAATTGATTAATTTTGATTTACAATGAATACAGCTCTCCGAAGGTGCACCGCAGTCCTATACTGTGGAACATCAGATAGATTCATACACACTGACATTATTCATGAAGCTGAGAAATGAAACCATGATGAATGACTGGACTGCTCATTTATGCAAACACACACTCATACATAAAAGCAAGCATCCGAGCACACACGCCATGCAGACACACACTGTACACACACAAACACCCTGCACACACAGGCTGCTTTGAAGCCGGTTCAGTGAGTCAGTTAGAATGGCTCTGTCAGTCTAATCAGCAGTCAACACAAGCTCAAGACCCATCAAGAGAGAGACGAGAGATCAGTCATCTTTACTTACTTTTAATTTGCTGTATTTATTCTCACTCTCCTTTGGGTGTTTTTACCTATCCTTTACAACATACAACATATTATTGTCATGAAATGCAGCCAAGGTAATGAAAAGAGAGAAAGCACTTAGAGGTTTATTATCACTTTAACTCTATTCTAGTCCATGATCCTTACTGCTGTGTAGCTCACAGCACTTTACACAGAGCAGAGACAGAGAGAGGTAAAAATAAATTAAAGGGAGGATAAACAGGAGGTTTGGGGCCACGTATGGTAAGTTAATTTCGACTGTAATGATCAGACCTGGGTCCAGTCCCAGGTCTGATCATTAGATTTAAAATTAGGTGGTGGTGAAAATGCTCTTGTCCATTTGCTCAACTCAGGCATCTTGCCAGTACACAAACGTGTGTGTGTGTGTGTGTGTGTGTGTGTGTGTGTGTGTGTGTGTGTAATTGCATGAGCACTTGTGTGTCACTGCCATGTGTTTACCCAGTGTTATGAGCTACAACCTTGGCACTGTTTTCATACTCCAGACATGCTCCTCCACCCACATAGTTCTGCTTGTGATGAAATCTGCAATGAACCATCCCCGCCACCCACCCAGCAGCCTTCTAACAAGTAGTTGTGAGGCATGTGTGTGTGTGTGTGTGGTTGTTGAAATGCAGCAATCAAAAATCTATTTGTTTACCCTAAAAAGTTAAAGCACAGTTGGAATTGCAGCTGTTTTATTCAGTGTTTCTGTGTCTTAACTTTGCCCTCTGGCTTCACACTGTTGCAGCGGCTGACAGTGTTAAATTTTTTGCTCAACTTTTTTACACTGTAAAATTCACTTTGTGAAGTTTTGTTTAATTTGGCAGAATCCATGAATATATTACAAATAAAAATAGCATGTATTATGTCAAAAAACAAAAATGACAGCTATATTATTTATTCTTGAGTAATGAGACGAATCAGGTCTTAAAAACAAACAAAAAAAACAAAAAAGGCAGTAATTATTAAGATGAAATGTATGTAGGTCATTACTCTCATCAGTCTGGCCCACACCAGTTTCAAACCAGGCAAGATTGTCTATTCCTAATACCACTTCATATAAAAAACAACCATGTTCCTGATGGAGGAGAGGCTCATTACAAAAGGCATTTTCACTGTTGCTAGGTTGCCTCTCAGTCCTACTTATAGTGCATCAATTTAGTTCCATGCAAAAAATAAAAATTAATTTCAATCATAATGCATTAACGAATCATAGCTGTGACTGCAGTTAACATGGAACCAGACTAAATTGTCAAAATATAGCAAGCTTACCGGGACCTGCGTGACCTCGAGTCCTCAGAGCTATTGCTGACCATGTGGTTTCTGTATCTGCCACTGCTGATGAACAGCAAAAGCACAATTCAGCAACAAAATACTGACTGTTGTTCAAGGTTATGAGCATGTGATGTTCATGCTTCTCTGTCAGATTATAATCATGTTAAATAATAGTCTTTTTGTTTTTTTCATTTAAAGGTCCTATGACATACTGCTTTTTTGATGCTTTTATATAGACCTTAGTGGTCCCCTAATACTGTATCTGAAGTCTCTTTCCCGAAATTCAGCCTTGGTGCAGAATTACAGCCACTAGAGCCAGTCCCACAATGAGCTTTCCTTAGGATATGACATTTCTGTGTCTGTAGCTTTAAATGGTATCGAGGAGGAGAGAGGGGGGGCAAGGTGGAGGTGTGGCCTTGACCAACTTCCACTTTGCTTTTTTGCAAGCCATGATGTCGCTCTCTTTCTCATAGGTGGGCAAAATTCTCTGGGCGGGCAAAGCAGAGAAAGGGGAGGTAATCTTCCTCCTTATGACATCATAAGGAGCAAGATTCCAGATCGGCCCATCTGAGCTTTCATTTTCTCAAAGGCAGAGCTGGATACCCAGGGCTCGCTTTACAACTATCGCCATTTCTAGCCACTGGGGGACCATAGGCAGGCTGGGGGAACTCATATTAATGTTAAAAAACCTCATAAAGTGAAATTTTCATGCCATGAGACCTTTTAAGAACATGTAACATAACCTGACAAAATATGACAAAAAGTAATAGCCTTTAGTCATCTCTGAATTTCAACATTACATTGGTATCCGCTGTCAATAAGAGCAGGACTTAAGTTTGCAAGACATGGTTGTCCTAATAAGTGTCAGGATTTGAAGTATATAGATTTTTTTTTTTTTTTTTACCCAGGCCACTCATTCACTTCCCTGAAGGCACGTGTCCTCATATTGAATGCTCACCATAGAATTCAAAGTGTTTGCTACAATATTTGCTGACAAACAACTCTGTCCCTTCCCTCCAAGGACTGAGCTAGTGAGCTGCACATGCATAGATGAATGTTGTTCCTTAGCAAACAAATCAATAAAATTCATTTCCTTTTGGTCAATTGTTAATTAAATGCCAGTTTTCCCTCAATTAAAAACTGACTGTAGTGCAGTATATGGCATATAATCATATTCTTCCCCTGCATCCCCGTGGGCAATTACAAATACTCAGGGATAATTGCTAATGCAAACTTATTTTCTGATTTGTATCTGCAAATTGATGCTACCCGTGTGCTATCATCAAAGCTAGGTAAGCTTTATCAGTCCCCCACATGGTAAATGTTTTAATGTTGATGGGTTAGATTACCCAAAGAGTAAGGCTTGCTAAAGGTCAGTCAGTATTATCTAAAGGTTATGCCTGACAATTATGCTGAATAAAAATGTGGTCTTGAATCCAAGCATAAGGTATATGTATTTAAAATACACCAGCCATGTTATTCTATCAGGACAAAGTGTTTTCTTTTCCTATGATATTTCTCAAAGGGATAATGAAATGTCACAGTGGATCCACGACTTACATTACCTTCAGTTTTAAAAATGTTCTATCTTCCATGTACTGCAAGGTCTTCTTTTTAAGAAGATGTTGTGTGCTGTAAAATGCACTGTATTACTTGAAACCGATATCTGACCAACCTCCGCTCTGACCCTAAGAGTAATGCATTTGATATTGGCCTTGGTGAAGTCACCATCATCCAGGACCATCCATGATTGGAGGGGCAGGTGTGGAGAGAAGGGGAGGGGGAAATGGACTGGGAGCAGAAAGGGGGAGGAGCGACCATGGATCAAGCTGTTGCGCAGAGATGTTGTTCAATGGGCCGCATTCGCAGTGAGATATAAAGCTTATGACAGATGGTTTTCTCGAAAACGTATTACTGCACCAAGCTTGAAACCTTCCATGGTCTCCTGAGTGTTGAAGGGAATACCTCACCACAATACCCAAAGCTTTCACAATTGTCAACATGCCTTCTTTCCTGCTGCCACCACCCAGACGTTTACGCCAGCCTGTCATATTCAGAGACAGACATGCTCACACATATCTCCGCTGTCATATATCCACCCACATGTGCACACGTCTAATACCCAGACTATTTGCATTTTCTCTCCCCTTTTCAGTTTTTACCCAGACAGTGGTGTATGTTTATGTATGTTCCAAATACAACAAATAACAGAACATGATTTTAAACAAACTAATACTGCAGATTTATTGTGGGCAGTAAAATTCACATAGTACTACTTAATAATTAGATTTTTAGAAAATCCGATATGAAACAAACAAATCATTTCGTTACCTAATGTGCTTATGCAACTTGATTGAAATAGGCTTTAATACAATGTAATACAATACATTGTACAATGTCAGTAAGTGTTTCAAATATACTAATATGCTGAGGTGAAAGGTTTCATTGTCTTTTTAACGCAACAGGCAGTCAATCCTTTATTTCTCCTCACAAATTAATCTGTATGTGAGTGGAAGATTTAATCAGAGGTTGTAATTAAACAAAGGTTAAGATTATCTTAGCTATGATTGTAGAACTGGTCTAGCAAAATTAGTGCACTCAGTGGTGCTAAGTGTAACACGATTGATCACTGAAAACATGCCCATACATACATAAAAAAAAAGACTTACCAGAAAAACAATACCCCAGGTTGTTTCTTCAAACACTTAAAAACAGCCAATCTTTTCATTTCCTGACAAGAACTTCTTGTGGTTGTGCAAATAATGACTGTTATCTATCAGGAGCCAAGGAGAAGTAGTGAGACGTTGCAGTAGTGCCACAAAACCTCTTAGTTGGCGTGCAGACTCAAAACTGCCCTGTGTTCAAGCCCATTTTTCAACATCAAGTATTCATGACTAAATACGCAACTATCTAAGTACAAATTTTGGAGAAAAACAATCCTTTGTTTTTATTTAACAAAACTCAATTAATCTGCGTCATCGGGACTTTATGGATCTGGTTTTATCTTATTTGCTTGACAGCGGCATATCACACAGAAGCTGAATAACATTTTTCACTGCCTTTAAAAAATTAGAGAATGGTGTAAATTTGAAGGTTTATCAGACTGTTAAGAAAATACTGCAAATGGTTTTATGATATTATGAAGAAAGATGGGATTGCTCTGGAAAACTTTATATTGATGGCAATCAATTTATATTTTGTCGCGGCAATTGCAAGGTTAACAGTAGAAGTACGACGAAAATACCCATGCATCCACAAGACACCCAATTCAAAGATTGATTCATTATAGTTTCCTGTAAAAATATTAATGACAAGCTTTATTGTATTCCATCAATTTTATTCTGGTTAATTTTATCTTGTACCTAAACATGTTATTTTTTTCAGTTATCACTTTATCTGTTCTAAATTGGTAGGGGGTGTATTCCTTTCATCTAGTTTTTAGAACTGGTGAACTGTTGGTATGAAAAAGGAATTATTTTCCAGTAAAGTTACCCAATTTACATACAGTCTAGTTCTATATGCACTATTATTTAACTCTTTTTATTTATTTTATTTTTTTTTACAAAGGATGTGATGGCTGAGCTACAGTATATGGGTCCTTTGGGAAAGTTGTCAACCCTGAAAACAATTCTTTTCTATCTTGAGAATTATCATACACACTGGCCTATCCTCTCTTACCAAGACAGGCTCAGTCTGGTCTTGTCAAACCCCAGTACCACCGCCGCAGTTCTGGAAATCATACGTAGATGGATGCCAGGGATTCACGCTGGTCGTCCATAACGTTCGGCAGCCGGTCCTCTGCCGTGGAGATGGCGTAAGCATGGAGCACATGGTCCACTGTTTGCATGCCAGATGCAACGGTGCAACTCCTGTTCTGCATGGAGTGGCTAGTTGAGTTCCAGAATGAAATTATCCGCCAGCAGGCAAACGGACAAAGTATTATTACCTTCAAACAGTCAAACACAAAAACAGTCACACTCATTGCTAGGGATAGATGGAGGAATCACTGTGGATAAGAGCCTTGCTCACAAAGGATATTTTACCTAAAATTCACTCTACATTAACATTGGTCATAGATTTTAACACTTTAGAACTTTATTGACGTACACAGGACTTACACCATGTTAAACTATGGTAAAGTATGTTGCTGTATGCTCTATCTAGTTTTGCATTATAACCAGCAGGCCTGGAATAAATGTATCATTATCAATCCCTCTCAAGTTTCTTACAGTGTGATGAGTACAGGGATGCACCGAATCCAGATTTTTTGGGTTCAGTCGAATACTGAATCCACTGGCTAAGATTCTGCCGAATCCAAAATCGAATACCGAATCCTACTCCCATCTTCAGTCCATTAACACAGTAAACACATTAATGAAGTAAACAATAGGGCTGAACGATACATCGAATTTTCATCGTCATAGCGATATGAACTAGCGCGATGAACACATCGCAACAGACAGCCTGACACAATGAATAAGGGAAAACAGTTTACACACTGAGACGACGCGAAGCGTAATACGTCTCCATAGCAGCAGGCGGCGCTGCTCTGTATTGTTTCCAACAGTCTGATTATTTCACAGAAAATGAAAACCAGCAGCTGATTGGACGAACGTGTCACGTGGTTCTTTTTTCTCCGGAAATTCACAGCCAGACTATCATGGCGTCTTGTTCAGAATACGATCTCATATTGTACTAAAATAGTTCACCGAAACGTGTTTCTGAAAACATTTTAAGCGAGAAATAGACCATGCAGTTGCTGAATCTGTCTTCATTTCAGATCAACAAAAGTCAGTTTAAAAGAATGTTAAGTTGAACGTTAATTTCTTATAGTTATAATGCCTCATTTATGTGTAATTTGTTCAATAAAAGCATGTCAAAAATGATCTATTTGATTTCTTTATTCAGTGGAAATAGGCTATTCAATGTTTAGGTTCGCAAAGAACCTATTAAAGCACTAAGACATGGGAACAGTATAGCTAACATTCACATTTGAATATTTATCGCAAGTCATATCGTCATCGCAATATTAAACAATGTTATCGCACATCGCAGCTTTTCCTCATATCGTGCACTCACTTTATTCCACCCCAACACAGTCAATCGTCAGAAAATACAACACTTTATTCACTTCTGTTTTTCCCGTCACAATAAAAGCTCTATGTTTACTGCAACTTCCTCTTAACCTTCAACTGAGAGGTTACACAGTAAAATACCATACAAATGTAACAACTTAATGTTGAATTCACACACTCTTTTCACATTGTAGGAAAGCACATCGCTATCGCCAGATGAGTGACAATTTTGTTTGGCAAATTTTTGCTAACCAGTGTATGATGAAGGCATGTTGGGTGGGTAAAATTAGAAAGCTAACGTTGGCTAATGAGCAGTATTCGCTCCGCTCCCACTGTGAGAAGACTCCGAGAGGACGGCTGACAGCCCGGGAGAGACTGTCTGGTTAACACAAGTTTTTAGCTGTGACTGTCCTTCCTTTGCCGTACCTGGGGTTGCTGTGTTTTGGCTGCTGTCTGTGGATTCTTTCATGCGCGGCTTGTATTCTTTCGGATATTTCATGCGCAGGTGTTTTGGCAGCGTCAATGTAGTGTGTTGTTTGGGGTCCTTGCCGCCGCGGGACAGGTCGGAATTGCAGGTTGGCCGTGTGGCTCGGCTTGGATCGATTTCTTTTGGCTGGGGGTGCTGCTGGGCGGTGCTATTTCTGCTCGCGAGTTCCATTTTCACTTTCTCACAGCCTACTGCTTTGAACGGTCCACCTACGTTACGTCGACCAGCGTAGCGTGCGTAGTGCAAGTGTAGGGTTCGGTTCGGTGGAAAAAAATTCTAAGGTTCGGCAGAAACCAAACCCCGTCAAAAAGCCCAATATTCGGCCGAATCTGAACCCAAATCCTGGATTCGGTGCATCCCTAGTTGAGTACCATGTATGATGCTACACTACATCAGAACAGCTGAAAAAACAGCTGAAGATCTTCTTATAGAGGACAGTTGACAAATGGCAGGGCTGGCAGTCATTGAAAAGTAGGGTGTAGACGCATATGCTTCCAGACATGGAGGACGTCTAAGCTTCGGCAGCAAAAACAATGGGGGACCAAGGTAGAATTTGCAATTCAGTATGAGATTATTCAAATGAAGAGATAATATATAATTAGTAATGCAGCAACAATAATGTTGTCTCATAAATCACCTCTGTAATGTTGTCATTTCAAATAGAAAGGTGGTTATAGTGCAGCGCTGCATCAATTTCAACAGAGGTTCCCGCTTTTCATCTGTCATGCACAAACCTGGAACCTGCTCTTCTGGATGATGAAGACTGGCTATTCAGCGAGGCATGTGGGCAGACTGGATCATATAAATCGATTGTTACTGCCACTAAAATCTGCAGAGATGATTTGAGCGTTTGAGACAGCAGAAAAGCCATAATCGCCATTAGACACACTGTACTGTAAGTCTCTGCAACTTAAGTGCTAATTTCAGCTAAAGAATAACCTACGTACAGTATAGATTAGTCATTACTAAGTTAAATTGCAGATATATGCAATAGAGAATGTGCAAAAATAATATTGTCATTGCAAATGATTTGTTTACACAGCACATTACTGCTGCTAAGACATTTCTTGTTAATGTAGAGAATGAGGTCCAAAACCATTCAAAAGCTGTCAATGGACAATGATTCTGCCACCTGGCCAGACATCACGCTGTGTGGGAGGGTGACTGTGATGACAGAGTTCTGGGAAATGAACCTAATGTGTTTTTGGGACAAACGCACAAACTCCTACACCATTATATTTATTCTTCACTAAGTAACAGTAATAAAAGTGTCTTGCAATTTATAAAAGAGGGATTTTGCCATCAAAAGGATGTATAACCTGAGATGCAGCTGGCTAACAAACCTGCAAGCTTAACAAGTAGGACATATTGGCTAAGACTTTGATGAATTAGATGATGGAAAATTAGTTCAAAGGTTTGAATTCAAGTCTGTTTAAGAATATTGTATATGTATGTGTAAAGATACAGTCACCTCTCAGTTAGGTTTGCTTCTCAGTAGGGGCTCAAAATGAGATGCACTCGCGATCCTTTAAACAGTCTGACTAAAATAAAGTGACAGTTTAATTTTTCATATGAATTGCTCCTTTACTTGATACAATTTGCAAACACTGTTTTCAAAATCATCATTTCCAAAATAATGCTTTCATAGGTTTCAGTGCAAAATTCAATTTTTTCAATTTAATCAGAAGATGCTCTTAATGTGCTTGTATTGGAATTGGAAATTTATGACTTTGGCGATTCCTGGTGGTAGTATCAATTTTTCAGCTCCATGATATATATGGTTGATTTTTTGTATCGCAACATGTTATGGTGTTTCAGTACTTACTCACTTACTTACCCTTAGGGTGAACTTTTGGATTGGTTCTCTCTCCACTGTTCAACACCAGGTTTCCTTTGGTCTCTTTCTCCTATGCCTTCCTTTTGGTACCCAGTGGAGGGCAGTTCTTGTAATGTTGTCTTGTTCTCTTCGCATAATGCGTCCAATCCATTTCCACAGCCTTCTCATGATGATGGTGTCTATGCTGTCTTGATTGGACCGAGCGAGTAGTTGTTGGTTGGAGATGGTGTTAAGCCCCAGAGATAAGCAGGAGTTTTCTGAGGCTCCTTCTGTGGAAATGTTGACAGCTTGGAGATGTCATTCACCAGCATTATGAGCTGTATAGCAGCATAGAAAGAACACTGCTCTGTTACAGTTTTAGCTTTAGTGTTGATGCTGTACTGAGTGGGACTTCCACACATTTTTCAGCATTCTGAATATGTTTCTGGCCTTGCTGACTCGGCTTTTGATGTCACTGCCTGCTCTTCAATCGTATCCAACAGAGCTTCCGAGATATATAAACTCTTCTGTTGTAGGTAGGTCTGCTCCATCTACCTGTATCGGTGATGGGCGGGGGGGGGGGGTTGTGCGTTTAAGGGCATCCCCTCTGTTTTCTTTAGGCTGATTTCCAGTCCTATTTGTTTTGCAAAAGTGCTGAGACTGGATTTTTTTTTTTCTATTTTTCTATTTCTTATTTCAGTAAACCCCGAGTAAATTGTGAGTGTTTACCGACTGTAAGTATTGTTGTAATTGACCAATTTATCAACCTTTACTTAAACACACAATTCATACTCAAACATAATGATCACCAAAAACCCATTCCTCAACCAAAGCCTTAACCCTTTCATTTTTAATAACTTTTCTAAAATTGTAGTGGGTCATTGCAATTTTCTTAGAAAAACTTCAGTGGTCAATGGTCAAGAGTCTTGCACATAGACATTCAAATTGACCTATATGCAGAGATTCTTAGGGAATTTGGGAAAGACTTGGATGAAATGTTTGCTAAGGCTGGAACTGAGTATTTGATGTCCCCAGCCTTATCTCACAGTTCCAATTGTGCAAACGCAAGACGACAGAGGCAGTACTTGCAAAGTCTGTGAAACAGTATGGAAAGGATGTGATGTTTGCCTTCCTACCAGGCAGGGAGCACAAAGGCTTTGGGGGATTTAGATATACTGTGGGGAAGACGAGGAATAAAGATAAAACACCGGTAGGATCTTAACATTGGATTAGAGAGGAATGGCATATGAATTAGACATAGCCTAATGTTAGTTTAGTAATGTTTTTTTTCCAGAAAATATATTACAATGTGGCAAATGTCACAAACTTATGGAGTCAGAGATACCATAATCATTGATAAAGTCATTTAGTATCTTTTTTGATGATTGAGACTATATTACTTGGTTGAAATGAAAGTTATTATGGAGTCTCTTTCTTTGTTAGTATGAACAATCATGCAATTCTATATGTGTAAATTCCAAACTTACCCTTTATTGTGGACCCACAACTTTCTAACTCTGTTATTATTGCTGTTTTGTCCCACTGCCTGTCTTTCATGTTCATGCCACTGGATTGGTTAAATGCTAGGTCTGACTAAGCGTCTTCACATTACAGACTTACAGAAGATGGAGAATTATCCATCACTCATGTTACGCACATTATTTGTGAAGAATTGAAATTATGTGTCTCATATGTGACTATTCAACATTCCCAGTCTCAGTCTTTTTATGCTGACAGTGTTGGCATCCTTGAGCGTTACCTTTTCAAAATGCAAAGTGACTAAGGAAAATGCTTTTGCAATTTTTTCTTTTCAAAACTGCAAAAGCTGGAATTCATGGAGAGCCAAATGGTTTTTAGTCCCCAATGTAATGTACGCTTGTTAGTGGTATAAATTGTATGCAGTGCCCCGAGGAACGTCACAGAAAAAAAGGTGTTTACTTCAAGTAAGGATCCAAATAGGCTTTGAAGAAAAAATGTACAGACAAAATAACTCCAAACTAAGAGATTGTCACACACATTGATTTCTCTGCAGTATAATCTAATGTGAGTTCCAATGTTATATCAGACATTCTGGCATAATTAGGGGTTAGACTAAGCATTGCACATACTGTAGATCTTAGATTGCAGTCAATTAAATGATACGACAGTCTGTGCTACTTTAGTGTCTTCAAAGCTAGAATGAAGAGCTTACAAACCTGCCAGAATCAGAATCTGGTTTATTGCCAGAGTAATTGGTATTCAAATACAAGGAATTTGATTTGGTGTTTTGGTGCATAGACAAAAAATATGTAAGTATAGAATAGCAATAAATTACAAAAAAAAAAAAAAAAAAAAAAACCTTTTAAAAAATGTGTACAATGTTTTAATTGTTTAAAATGAAAGAGTTAGGCAGGAATCGCCTTCTCCACAGAGCGAATGATAAGCTGCAGTCTGCCATTGTCCTTGGCGGTGGCAGCAGCGTACCAAACGGTGATGGAGGAGGTCAGGATGGACTTAATGATGGCAGTGTAGAAGTGCGACATTATAGTCTTTGGCAGGTTGAACTTCTTCTGCAGGAAGTACATCCTCTGCTGTGCTTTTTTGATTTGAGGTCCTGGGAGATGATGGAGCCCAGGAAGCGGAAGGCCTCCACAGTGTTGACTGGGGAGTCGCACAGGCTGATAGGGTCGAGTGGGACTGCATTCTTAGTAAACTCCACAACCATCTCCATTGCCTTCAGAGCGTTTAGCTCTAAGTTGTTCTGTTTGCACCAGGTCACCAATCTCCCATCTGTAGGTGGATTCTTCCCCACCAGAGATGAGTCCATTGAGGGTGGTTTCATCTGTGAACTTCAGGAGCTTGACGAACTGGTGACTGGTTTACAGGGTGAAGAGCAGAGGGGAAAGGACACAGCCTTGAGGGGAACCTGTGCTGATGGTCTGAGAGTCAGAGACGTGTTTCCCCAGCTTCACATGCTCCTTCCTGTCAGACAGGAAGTCTGTAATCCACCTGCAGGTGGAGTCAGACACGTGCAACTGAGAGAGCTTGTCCAGCAGCAGAGCCAGGATGATAGTGTTGGAGGCACAGTTGAAGTCTACAAACAGGATCCTGGAGTGGGTTCTTGAGGAGTCCATGTGCTGGATTTTAAGGTATTTCTTCTTGACAGGTTTGCGTAAATTGCATGTGATCGTGTTCATAAGCCTCGCTAGTGTTATTTGCTTTCTGCTACTTTGCCAATCCAGGCATAAATACAGATAAGTAAATATCTGGAATTAACAAGAAAACATGAAAATAAACGGTATTAATACAGCAATCACACACATATGCTAATCATGTAGCCCTGCTTGCATTAGACTGAAGGATAACCTTTTTATCAGCTTAATCCTGCATAGCATTATTTCTGATGGGATATAATTGTGCTATCTTACTTGGGTATCGTTTTGAGTTCATCCCTCACACACTGTTTACCCTCCAACAGCACTGCTGGCTATCTGTGCAACTGCACAGCCAGGTTTATCCACCCAGTCAAATTAATCCTCAGGAACAGCTTTGAATGTACTTTATCACGGCTGGATTTGGCACTTGCAAATAAGACAGCAACTCCTGTTGGCAGTAATTTAGAGACAAAAGAAACATTAGCTACCCATATGGTTTTCCATTTTTTTTTCTGAAGTGCCTATCCTATCCATGTGGATTTACTTGCTGTAAGTGACTGTAAAGTGCAGACTTCACAGTAGACTCTTCTGCTTCATAATACTGTATGTGGCCAGATTCATGTTCAATAACTGAACCACTTGACTTACTCTCGAGTCAGTCCCACATCTTTATGCAAGTGGTGCTAAATTTAAAAACTGAATTAATCTATTGTATAATTTACTTTATTATATACCTTCATTTCACTTGCTTTACTTATGGATGCAAACACCCTTTCACAGTTTGACATAACAGCTTACACAACCTCAAATGGCTCCATCTCAATCTCCACCAGTACACCCTGACAACCTACCAGCCTCTGTTGCTCCTTTATGTTCTGGCACAGTTAAATGCTTAGAAACAGCACTTTTAAATTGTACTTGTCCTCAACATATGCAGCCATTTGAGTCAGATGATCTTCTACAGCATTTCTATGTTTTATTGATTGCTTTTAAGTGTACTGCCACCCAATGGCCCCTGATTTATTCTGTAATGTTGAGTTGAATGATTCAAAACTCCCTCCCTCTTGTGTGTGTTTTCTGTTCAGTCATACTGCTTTCCTAATCCTCCTTTACCCCTGTCAAACAGTACATCTCCAAAATATCATTTTTCAACTTGGTTTAAATGTGGACCAGCTGACAGAACTTGTAACTCCTGTGAAGTGACCCATGTCTGATTTTTGCCCAATGGCCCCCCAGTGAGTTAATCTGATCATCAGCTGATTGCACAAGTTTACTGCCCGTCAAAACAGAGGCCCAAATATCTAATGTGCCTTGCAATGTTTTATTAAGTGTTCTTTTTTACCTTGCCAATCTCATCCAAACGGTAAACCTGGGAAATCATTAGAACAGTCTAATAAATATTTAAAAGCACAGACTTAGTAAAAGGTGAAGCAAAGCACAAAGCTGAAGCAAATGCAAAAAATAAAACATGAATACAAGGCCTGCATGGGATTGCATAAGGACTTTGGGATGGCAGGGCAGGACAAAAATGTGTGCGTGTGTGTGTGAGCGAGCGAGAGCAAGTGAGAGCGTGTGTAATTTTAACCTCACTTCAACGAGAAGTGAGCTGAGCACATTTTCAACCACTTTGTTAATGACAATGACTTTCTTGTCACATTTTTCAAACTACAGAGTCCTTAGCTAACGGATGCTCATTTTATCTAATTCCATTTATCAAACAACAAAAGGCCAGAGCAGGCAGAGAAAATCCACACTAATTACATTAGAGCTGGAGGAAGATTGGCACATGTGATGAAGTGATTTGGCCACTTGCAGCCTTACCCACCGTGCTCAATAACTTTAAGCCCATCCCAGTTGTTTATGAGATTGAGCTGTCATTCGGACATCACTCACTTAACATGCTGCTTTAGTACCTATGTTACAGACCCTTACCAACACAAGTGGTGCAATGGGGCAGCAGGAAATGAGTAGGCTGTTATTGAGTGAGTCAATCAATTTAGGCAAACATCAGTTAAAGGGATACTTCACCGATTTAGCATTGAGCTTTGTATCAGTAGAAACACAATAGTATTTTTGAATGACCGTGCTTCCCTCATTCATTTCCCCCTGAGATGAGAGATCTCTGTATTGTGGGTCTGGAAAAAAGCCTCTGATGACACAAAAATCGTCGTTTTCTGTCATCGGAGGCATTTTTTCCCAGAGGCAATGGACTACAGCCAGTAGTAGGAGCTACTTCCGCATGTTTTCAACCCGCCCATAGGGGGTTGGACTGTTGTCTTTACACGAAGACTGCCGAGCCAAAACGAGCATCAGCCATCTTGAATCATCGCTTAGCCTACTGGCTTCTCAGCAGAAGATTATAGATTGATAGATAGATAGATAGATTGATTGATTGATTGATTGATTCACCCCGAAGGAAATTTTAGAACAACAATTATGTGCATTCAAACTAACGCACACATGTACCACCGGGATACATTGGTACAGATCGGAGAATATGCAGGAAACGTCATTACAGACGGAATACTCGACACACTACGCAAGTTTTGCCTGCTGCGGAGACCAGCACCTCAGCCTGCGGTGTTGCTCGATGCCGCTAGCCGGTAAGGGGACATCCTCAGCGGTGTGCGGAAAGCGGGACGAGGGTAGGAGTTGGAGCTAGGTGGAAAGCTAACGCTAGCCGGCCACCTGTGCCAGGCTTCGCCTGCTACGGAGACCAGCACCTCAGCCTGCGGTGCCGCTAGCCGGAATACTTGACAGGCTTCGCCTGCTACAGAGACCAGCACATCAGCCTGCGGTGTTGCTCGATGCCGCTAACCGGTAAGGGGGTATCCTCAGCGGTGAAACGTGGAGGATGTCCCTAGCTCATACACAGGAGTATGAGCTAGGTGGAAAGCTAACGCTAGCCGGCCACCTGTCCCATCAATCCTGCTTGCAAGTGTCTCTTTGGACAACAAACTGGACTACATCCAACTTCAACGAAACTCCCAACGCAAGTTCAGAGACTGCTGTGTTTTTGTTGTTGTGGAAACATGGCTGAACAACAGTACTGCTCTGTCACCGGGTAAGACTAGCTAGTGGAGGTGGGCTTTTTTAACACGGACTGTTGCAGAAATGGGGTGCTTGTATCCAACTAACTGCTAACTGCTGGTGGAGTTTGTGACTGTTAGATGCCAACCATTCTACATTCCACACAAATTTACGGCTGTGTTTATACTATGTGTTTGCAGCCTACCAAGCGCTAATGCTAGTATGTGTTAGCTGAAGTTTACGGAGCATATAATGTGTGTGCATTAAATGTAGCCTGTTTCGTGTAACCACTTGAGCCACGGTGAAACGTTATTTCGTGTATATGGTTGAAATGACAATAAAACACAGATGAGTTGAGTTGACCGTCTCACTGTCTGTCTGTCTGTAAACGGTAGGCGTGGCTTGGGAGTGGACTCAGAGCAGCGAAGCAAGTGCATTCTGGGATTTGGTGTCTTTCATCCACATGAGCCAAAAACACATTTCCTGGCTTTTTTCGGCCTAGAAGGCACCAATTTTAAAACATTTTTCACATTTATACTACATAAGTGACCCAATTTAAAGATATATTCAGCTTTCCAGCAGTGAAATATTCCTTTAAAAAATGGTCAACTAACAAGAATGTCATTGAGGCCATATGTCTATGAATTGAATATAAATGTATTGTCTTTACACATTTTCACACAGCAAACATTCACTCTATTTTTTTGTTATTACATATTGCAAATTAGACTTTTCTCCCATGCTATTTAAAAAGCTTTACAACATTCTCATCATCATGCAAATACCGTTCCGTTTATATTTTGCACTATATTCTGCTCCAGATGCTCAGCATGGTGAGCTCCAGTAGTACCAGGCAGCTCAAACAGGTCCCAGAAAACAAATCCAGCATCTCTTTGTGGCAGTCAGTATTTTCCCCAGAAGACGGAGTGTCGCTCTTACTACTGTACTAGCTTTCAACACAGCTCAGAATCTTCTGTTGACACAAAAGTGTGTGTGTGTGTGTGTGTGTGTGTGTGTGTGTGTGTGTGTGTGTGTCTGTGTCTGTGTCTGTGTTTGTCTGTGTTTGCTGAGGGCATACAGACAGGATCTTAGGAGTTTGCAGCTGACACAATGAGATGTCAATATTTATGACACGTTGTTTGCTATCTGGTACGTGTGAACCCTTTCTCCTTCAGACATCTGCTTCAGATATTTGCACATTCAGACACTCAAGCATTATAAATAGAAACGGTAACACTTTATAATAACCATCATTAATAGATGGTAAATTAATAGTTAATTAATCTTTAGTTAATTGTCATTTAACTGTTAACAAACAATGACATTATAATTAATAATATTTACTAATTATTAGTAGTGCTGTAAATTAACCCTTGTGTTGTCCTTCTATACTATACTATAATACCATGTTAAATAGCTAATAAATACTTTGTAAACCATCTATAAACATCTGGCTGGCTATTGTAAAGTTGCGACTGATGTTTTTCATAGTTATTGGTTAGTAAGTGCTTGGTAAAGCAATGATATGATGATGATATACACTCACCTAAAGGATTAGGAATACCATACTAATACCGTGTTTGACCCTATCCTATCAATATGGGCCAACATTTCTAAAGAATGCTTCCTGCACCTTGATGAATCAATGACACAAAGAATTAAGGCAGTTCTGAAGGCGAAAGGAATCCCCCACACCATTACACCACCACCAGCCTGCCCAATGGTAACAAGGCATGACGGTTCTCATTCTGTTTACACCAAATTCTGACTCTACCATCTGAATGTCTCAACAGAAATCGAGACTCATCAGACCAGGCAACATTTTTTCAGTCTTCAACTGTCCAATTTTGGTGAGCTAGTGCAAATTGTAGTCTCATTTTCCTATTTTTAGTGGAGATGAGTGGTACCCGGTGGGGTCTTCTGCTGGTGTAGCCCATCCGCCTCAAGGTTGTGCCTTCACAAATGCTTTGCTGCATACCTCGGTTGTAACGAGTCAAAGTTGCAGTAAGCACACCACAGTGCAAATCATATGGCTCATTTTGTAGTTGATCAGTCCATGAGGGAGATGGCTTTGCCTTGATGCCTCACAAGAGCTTGTGTTGTTTCCCTCTGCATCCTCAACACTGCACCTGTTACAACTCGTCCATGTGGACCAGGCCATTTGCTGGCAGTCAGTTAGGCAGGTTTCCTGTACTGTGGTGCACACAGACACTTCTTTCCAACACCCTCTTCAATCAGACCCCCTCCACCACCAGTCATACATTCAATCAAAAATGTGATTAGTGCCAAAAGGCTTAATATACAGTATCTTACACTGTAAAACTATGCCATGAAATGTTGTTTTGCAATTTATTTGATTTGTCCATGTAATCAATCTGGCATAGAATCACTTGCTTTTGTGCAACTCCATCTGCAGTTGGGCTTTTGTGTCAAACTTTTTTTCAGGCACAATGCCACTGACAATGCTTTGGTCAGTTGAAAAGAGTTCCCTCACCTTCCCAAATTGTGCTTTGCAGTCTCTCTTTTGTAATCAGACAGTGTTGTCTTTATCTTGTTAAAAGTACACAACTTTGAACTTAAAGAATCCACAGTCTCACTGACCTTCTGTCACTCTGCAATGTATTTCATCAGCGATCCCAAAACTCATTCCTCCACACAATATTGCTTTTCTTCTTTCTATTTCATTTACAGTAGTTTCAGCCTCACATTCAGTAATGCTGCAGTTCTTCACTGTCCGCACTTGTGTTGCTGTCAAATTTTCATCTCAAATGCGCAGTTTTGCTGATTGCCTTCATGCTGTGATTCATAATGAGACACAGGTGTACGTGGTGTATATACACAGGTTCACAAAACAGGGAATTGTGTATGTATTTTATACTTGCAAATCTACTAAAACCTTAATATGTCTGGGGCCGAACACTTCAATAATGTGCTAAACTCCTGCCAGGCTCAGGCATCTGCAAGCTCTTCTTTTGCTCAGGGTGATTTAAATCTCCATCATAGCTTAAATTAGCACTTCATTAGCAAAACCAGTTATTTCACAATGGAGCAGCCAGGACTCTCTGCAAACAAACGTATACAGGGTGTTAACAAATGAAAGAGCAGGGCATGAAATGAAATGTCGAAATGATTAAATGAATCTGAAATCAAAGTGTCATAAGTGTAATATGCTTTAAAAAGTGCCCAGAGCTGAGAAATGCACAGTGCTATGTAGAATGATGAGTGGTTACACACATGAAAAAGGCAGAGAAGCAAAATATAATCTGAAAAGAAATGAAGAAAGAGGCGTAGATTTAGATGTAGAGTTAGAGGGAGAAAGAGGATGCTAGGGACGGTAAGAGTTGCTGTCAAGTGGAAAATGGAAAAGTGGGAGGCATGAGATTTCTTCACTGCTGGCAACAATAATGCATCGTTTGCGAATGGAGAGCTTCAGCCCAGTCCACAGCGTGCCACCGAGCCCATCAGACAGCCTTTGGCCACATCCTAATCACTGCTGAATAATTTAGACTGAACAACTGCTCTCAAGGCTGCTTTGTTTTCTTTTCTATTGTAATCCTATTGCATATGTTTATTCTCTTCTTCTGTCTGGAGCAAGAAACAAACAAAGCCCACATTTTTTGTTTAAATTGCATTGTTTGCCAAGTGCAATAAGAGTAGAGAGAACTCTCCGTAGTGAGCAGTCGGAAGAGTTTGATTCTTCCTTAATTTGGCCCAGTTTCTATTAGAAAATTCCACATGATAATAGTTAGTGTCACACATTATGTAGGTTAATAAATGGTTAACAATTGTAGGTATTCAATATAAAGTAGAGTGCATGTTCTATAATACATCTAGTTGCAATATACCTGCTGTAACTTCACTGATTTAGGGCCAGAGGTCTTCCATGCTTCAAAGTTTTAACCTACAGAGAGCAGTGTGCAGCATCCGTTTTATGTCCTCTCAGATTCATAGTTGAATTATTCTTAAATAAATAAATACTGCACTACGCTGCTCATAGTAATACATTTGTGCTGTCCAGACTGGCTTGGCTATAACTCGGTACTGTTGTTTTGATATTGTGTGTAATTTTAGTTTTTAGTATTTTAGTTTCTTTCTATTTTAATTGGAGTATGCATTGGTGAGTGCCCAGATTAAGCCCCTCTGATGTTTTTTGCATCTCTCCATCACATCTTTTATTGATTATGTGTGTATTAATCTGTAGTATTTGTATATGTGTAAACCAATAAACTAAACTTAACTATTCTTGCAATGCACCAAAGTTACAATGACTGCTTTTTAAAAGTATTGGTAAAAACAACAGTGTTTGCAACTATCCAATAGGTTGTTAGAAATTATCCTCTAAAAATGTACACCATTTACAATGGTTTCATAGGTCTGATTTGATTATTTATAGACTAAATGCTTCAGATAGCTATACATTTGTACATTTTTTTTTTATATAATAGGCACTGTATACGTGATTTATGGGGGTTTCAAATATATTTAAATTATTAATATATTCTAAATATATAAATATGATTATTTAAAGACTTCCTTTTCATGTGCCAATGGATGTGGAAACAGTAGAAATTTTAAATGATTGTCATTGTGATAACTTTCTGGAGTTATAAACATGTGCAGTGTTTTGACTTTAAAATTTTAATGGCACAATGTACATACAACCTGGAATAATGAGTTATCCTTTATATTTCATTTTGTTATTTATCTCAAAAACTTTATTTTAAGCAGAGGTTAGAGAGAAGGAGATGTGATGATGACAACCAAACAATTCTTTAATGGTGAAGTGTTAGTGAAGCCTAAGAGGCAACACTCCAACAGTCAATTCTCCTCCTCAGTTAAGAATTAAGCAAAGTCATTCAAAAACACAAAGCAGCTTTTTGAATCTCACTCATGCAGTACGTTTTCAAAGCAGGCCTCAAACATATTTTTTTTCTAATGCTCTGCTAAACTTTGTGATTCGGTTAGCACCCTCTGTGTGCACAGTGCCAGATGGGCAATTAGGAATATGGTTACTGCATGCTGAGCATCCACTCACACACTGCCTGCAACATTGCCACATGTGGTGAGATTACCTGTAATACCACTCGTATTATATACCTCATTCAAGGTCCTTGTCACTAAGCTTAAAATGTTCTGCGCATTGCATACAACAGCCAATAAGGAAGAACAGCTGACATCTGTGATTTTGTAACAGCAGGTTTAAACAGTTCAGTCACAACATTGTTATATCTTAGGAAGCTTCTAAAAAGTAATTATGAGTCCGGTAACTCCAGTCTGTCATTGTACTTTCACTGAAACTTTACACATACTGTATTGTATTAAAACAAATTTACAAGAATCTTTAACATTACTACTCATTTAGATTGGCAGTTTTCCATCTCTCTATAAGAAAAGCATCATCGTTATTCCCTCTCCTTCCAAGAAGACCGACAGCATCCCTTGTTTTAGCAAGGGCCCCAAAACAACGTCTGTTTATGTTCAAGTGATAAATTCCTCTAACGGGCGTAGAAATTATGACGGGAGCAAAGGAGGATGTCAGTGACCTGAAACTGAAAAAGTCTACGTAGAGAAGAGGTCTTGGTTGATACTGTAGATGGGTTAACAAAATGTCAGAGTTTAACATGTGAGACAGCTGTTTGTTTCCCATTCCCAACCGACAGAAACATTTTTTTTCCTTTTAAGCATCACCCTGATCGTTCCCAAACCTAAGCTATGGGTTTATTATTGTCACCATGACAACAAAGCTCCCCTAACCTTAGAGGTCATTTTAATTCAGACCATGACGTTTCCTTAACCTTAACAAATTACCTATTTTAACCCAAACCATGATCTTTCCCTAAACCTAACCAAGTTGTCTTTGTTCCAAAATCTAACCAAACCTCAACCATAGTGTTGTCAAATCATAAAACTAGTTTCTTTTTTTAACAGTAATTTGTAATGGCACATACAAATTATGTTGTCCTGCCACTAGGGCTGTCGCATCAGAAAACGCTCATATGCTTTTCTAGAGCGTATGGAAAAATTACATATTTTGCCCTTTTAATTTGGAGGACTTTCTCCATTTTGGTCTTTTTCTTCTTTTACACTAATTGCTTGAATTTAATTTTCCTTGGTTTTAAAGCATTGGTCAACAAAAACACAAAAACTTTGCATTCTGAACTATTAATTATAGTTAATAATTAAATTAAATTAAATACTCAGGAGTTGTATTTTGGCTTGAAATAGAGCAGTCATGAGGTGGCCTTAATAGTAAGGTAATACTTTTAAAAGTTATTCTTTCTGTGTGTGGATTTGGCTGGCTGTCTTATTACCCAGAAACCTCCTGAAAATTAGTTTTTCATTAGAGTAGCAGAGAGGCAGGAATGGTGTCATCTTCATTCATCTGTGTGTCTCCCACTTGACCCTCCCTCCCTCGCCCTGCGAGAGAAAAAAATCCTCATGACTGATGGACCTGCTGGCTATTTGGACATCTGTCTTCTCCTTCATAGCTCTGGCAGGAAGAGGTCTGGGTACAGTGTGACAGGCTTCCGCAACAGCGTGTACTAACACCGGGTAGAAACATCTCTTTGGCCTAAGCCTTAGAGATCAGCCATTAGCAGGTTGTCAATCTAGCAAGTGCTAACAGTCTTCTGGGCAGCTAGGAGGGAGATTCAGCCCATGGCTTCCAACAAGGAGGTAGATGTGAGATCATTACAGTCCAGATAAATTTAGCTCCTGTAAGGGTATTGTGTCTGGGCTGGTGCTGAATATGGCACAATTATTGTAGTTATGTGGATAATGGAGTGAAATCTGCTCACTATTACAGTATACTTTTACTTGACAGTGGTATTCCCAGAAGGCTGTGAGTTACAAACTTTGGATATATTTGACATATATTTATCATTAAGGAACATATGCTCACTAATAATGAGATGCTGAATGGCATGCATGTTAACATATTGCTCCTTAATTCTCTTTACAAGAAGTCATTAAGGAAGTTGATAAATATAAATTACAACACATAAATTAGGTTCTTGCTATGCTTTGCATGGTAGGCATTGTGGCTAATCAGGTGTTACTATCAGAAAAAAAACTCATATTATGCTGTACCTTGCTAAGTTATATAATGTATAATATAATAATGGAAAGTAAATAATTTAGTACATATGACTAAAAACATGAAAGAAGTGTTAGTTAAGCAAGAATAACTCCAAATACTGAAATTCAGATGAGAAACCTCAGTATTCTTTCTCAAATATATAACATGTCACACATGAGCAGTTTAAGCTTATTTCCTTCCAAAGTATTTCACCTCTTTAGGATTAACTTTGTTTCTTCTAACCGGCAATTTCCACTGGATGCGTAACGGCGGTGGATCCGCTCCGGAACGTCGGTGGAATCATTAGGTTTCCATTAAAGTCAATGTGTGTATTTCCACTGACTGCGGAACGGCTGCGCTCCGACTGCGTCCCAGCTCCGGCGGTCCGCAGCCCTCCGGAGCAGATACGCAGAGCTTCTATTTTTGCCGGACGCCGGAGAGCTCCGCAGCAATTCAGCACACGGCAGATAGCGCGGGACAGGAAGTCGAGCACAGAAACAAAATAAAATACACCGTGCTCACGGCGGATCATATTTCCCTGCACTACACCTTGAAAACACAGCACAGAGTTGTTTCCCCTCTACTCCTCTGGATGGAAACAAACTGTTGTTGGTTTTGTGGTTCTATTCTACGTGAATTCGCGAGATATTGTGGGTCCTCGTGACTACAGCTGTCAGTCATGGCCGCAGCCGTGCTGCAACAAATCCGGACCTAGTGGGTATTGACGGTCTGCATTCAGTGGAAATCCGGAGTAAGTAGTCCTTTAAAAAAGTAGTCCTTTCACATATTTTTGTACATTTTGTTTCTTCCACGTGTCCAAACACTTCTGGTTGTAAAGAAATCCAACTTAAATGACAAAAATATAAATTTTTACAATCAAATACCAATAATGAAAAATCAATATGTTACAGCTGACTAATTTATCGTTATCTCGCCATGTTGGCAGAATTTCGGCAACATGGGAAGAACGAGAGAACCTCTTCACACATTATTCTAAAAATAGTTAGACCCTAGTGCTAGCAGGGCATGTAATTTCCCGAGCAAATGCTGTCACAGAAAATAACAGTGCAGTGTACTTTAAGTTGGACTTCAACAGTTTGATTTTAGTCTTTATCCTAATTCATCAATATACCTTATACGTCTGTAAACTGCCATAATGTTGGCTATGCCTGGGGCACATGTTCCCTGAATTTATTTGTCTGAAAGGTGATGTAGAATCAGAACAGAGCACCTCATTTTATCTCTAATACCCTCTATGCCAACTGCCTGAGAAGTCTGTTTGCTCAACCGGTCTCTGTCATCACCAACGACCGACAAACACAATAAATTGAAATTGAAGATTATGAGCGCTTAAGGTGTTTGATGGCCTTGAAATACAAGATATAGAATAGAATAGAATACACTTTATTTTCTCCAAGGGGAAATTTGTCTTGGGCATAGTTCTACAATCTGATGCTTCACAATAACAGAGAAACCATTTTTAAATCAACAGTCAATCAACAGTCAATCAACATAAGACATCTTAGGACATGAAGAAAGGACACATGGCTGTAAAGACAATACTATCTCTTAAAAAGTGACTTCAATTCAAGTTTAAATGTAATGTGGTACACAATGGAATTTTCAAATATATATATATATATATTTTTTTTTAAAGATTTTTTTTTTGGGCTTTTCCACCTTTTAATTTGACAGGACAGCTAGGTGAGAAAGGGGGGGAAGATATGCAGGAAATCGTCACAGGTCGGATTTGAACCCTGGACCTCTGCGTCAAGGCATAAACCTCTTAGTATATGTGCGCCTGCTCTACCACTGAGCCAACCCGGCCACATTTTCAGTTGTGTCAAATTGTTCTTTCTTTCCAGTCTGTTTGCCTCTTCTTTTAATCCTTCTCTTTGCTTTTAGTTTGCCAACAGTACATCACCAGCACTTCCCCTCTGGAGATAAGGACATTTAAAATATGCATCCTACCAGCACTCTGCTTGTCATCCCCAAACAACACACACACATTCTGCGCATTTCATCAGACAGGTGTACCCAGTGCAACAATGGTATTGATGATTGACTATGGCATTCATGACCAGCATTCTTATAACACGCATAGCTTTTTGTATCCCTAGTACTCCTGCACCAGCTGCAATAACACATGGAAAAATGTATTCCTAAAAATCCACATGAATTACTTTGGTGTGTTTGATAAAGACTTAACTGACCTACTGACATACATATGTAAGTGCACAGTTCCAGTCTGGAAATCTAGTTTGTCCTTATCTAATGGCTTATGTTTCATAGATAGGCTGTCAATGACTTTGTTTTAAGGGTAATTTAGGCAACCAAAACAGGTGTGAATCGTCAGAGAAGTCTCAAAATATCCTGATTAACAAACTTGAAGGGAAGTTTCTAATTAAAAGCTACGACCAATAGAATTATAGAAAGTAACGACTTCAATTATCCCTGGAGTATTTTATGTCTACGATTGCAAAGGCAACTTGTCACGTGTCACCACCACTTCCAGGCTAATGACTCTGTAATGGCCCCATTTATCCATTTAGCCTCATTGAGTTCTATGCAATGCATGTCCCGCCAGGTTCTTTGCCCGTTGGTGGATGCTTCAAACACTTGACTGCAAGTGGACCATTGGAGAGCTAGTGGAGTTACAAAGCTGTCTGTGACGGCAATCAATGTAGTGGTGTCAAAATCAATTCAAAAGTTATCTTTTCTACATGCTTGGGCTTTGAGCTGAGGTTAAGATTTTTAAACGAACACATAGCTGTTGGGTGCTGTTAAATTTAGTCCTCAAATTTTGGATTATTAAATGGGAAATGGGAAACTTATAGGGGATTCCATTCAAGTTCCTTTGATAACTTATATTGTGATGTTAGATGTTAAATTGATAATTTATCCATATGTTTAATTGAGGTTCTATGGTACAGCACAGCTGTAAAATGTAGAACCTCGAGTACATACGTACCAACACCTCTGTTTTCCCTGGGTTTGTCCAGTATTTCACAGCCATCTCCTGGCGCCCTTCACCCCCAAATTTTGTCATGTTTAACACTAAAGTCAAAAATAGCAAGTGACAGTGCCTTAATTAGATGGATTAGATGGATGCTTGTATCATGTCTCAATAAGCTTTCAAATTCTTAGAACCAATTTTGTTCTCAAGATGCCCCAGTCATCAGGGCCATAGCCAGGATTTTAGTAAAAAAACTAATGTCAGGGTTTCTGAGTCCCCCGGTGAAATTCCACTGATTTCTCAAAGCCTTCATTTCAATGCCAAAAATATAATTCTGGTGAAGAAATACAGAATCCCTTTATTCTAACTCTATTTGGCCTAAAGAAAAGTCAAAGTTCTCCCCCCCCCCCCACCCCAAACACAAAAACTATGGCCCTGCCACTCAGTAAACAAGTAAGTTTTTGGTCTGTATATGTTTATTGTGAATTGACACAACATGTCAATACCGTAGGCTTTCTGAGTTGTGTTTCAGCACCAAGGACAGCAACAACCAGAATTGTACCCTTTAGTTGTCTAAGCACCATGGACAGCAACCACCAGTGTTCCATTCACTTTTAGGTAGAGTTAAACAGACTCCGCAGAGCCCGGGCTATGGGGGATTTTTGGAAGAGAGTTTCACGGCGAGTTATTCCGAGTTTATAATAACACAGTCATACAGTCACGTTGTATTTTATGCAAAGTACACAGCCTACACGTGGCATAGCACCTTCTGTGCCACTCGTCGCCTTATCACTCACTTGTGGTTTCAAATCTCTCATAACTAAATCATAAAACCTATCGGCCCCTTTTCTTAGAGTTCCCCCAATTTTGCCCCCCACCCCCCAATTAGTCACGATCAAGCTATCCATGGTGGTCAAGCTACAGCCTTGGTGTAAATCAGCAGAGTAAAGTCACAACAAGGCTTCTTATCCTCACCCACCCTCAGTTCCCTCGCCTTCCGCCTCATATAGTCCAGACCCACCCCTTACTGTCTGCCATGACCGTCCTCTACAATACAAGACTGTATTATTTGTACCTCCCCTTTCTCGCCCTCACTCTGTGCATCCTAGCCTCCCTTCCTAGATATCCATCCCACACCTCTCCACCCGCAAACGGCTCCTACGGTGAGAGAAAAAGAAAACAGAACAGTTTCAAACACGTCGGCATAAATCTCACATCCAGAGCTCCCTTTTCTCCTTCCCCTCCTGACGGACTTCATTACTTTATTCCTCTGCGCGCCAATGCCCGAGACCACGCCGAAACGAAGGATTTTTTCCCCTTGAGCATGAAAAGGATTGCCAAATCATCCGCAATCCAACATCACCGACTGAGCCACCAGCATGAGCACTGGATACATATGCTCCAGCAGAAGTTGTTGGCTAGAGAACTAACAAATCTTGGACCACAAATACAGCTAAGAGGGGAGAGTCAGTTTTAGGTAAGTAGGCTGTACGGTTATCCCGCTTGGACCGGTAACATAATATGAGGGTATCTTATATATTTTCTTTTTCTGTCCATCACTGACCACGAGGTAGTAGTCGGGTAGGCAGGGCTATATTGTGGCACAATTATGGCGATGTTGCGTGGTCAGCATGTTACTGAGGTGGCCGGTGGTGTCCTTTTCAGGATGGAGGCAATTTGTTCTTCTCACTGTGAAGCTATCTTTTTAAATAAATGGTGTGCAAGTTCTTACAAGCTCCACCCGGACTGAATGTCGACGGAGCGTTCTGAGGCTATTAAAAATAATATGACTTATCTTATAAACCCATCATCTCCAAACATTATGCAAATGAGTTATTATCTCGATTATGTGCACTCGGCTGCGTTCTCTCTGCACGTTATGAGACAGCATCTTCCCGCGGTGATGCTGCAGAAGTGCGGAAATAAAGGAGCATAAAACACAGAATTTGGAGGTTCGCATTATTACGCAGACCTGCCGCGGCTTCAATGAATGGCATTACAGGGGCAACATTCAGAGATGCATTAGCAGGCCTACAGAATACTGTCGGCATCAATATTTGTATTCGAGCTAATTCTGTTTGCAGTCCAGTCGTGACTTTTAACATCCATGTTGATCAATTTGTCCCGGAAACTGCATGGTCCATAAACTAAAAGTGAGTGTCATTACAGCTCGGATATTGGATATGGAATGAGTTGCGGTCATGCGCCCTGTTATGATTTTTTTTTTTTTTCCATTTTTTTTTTTTGTAGATTCCGTGTTATGGATGAATTACTGCCTGTATTGCATTCTGTGAAAGCAGATAGTCAGCTGGATCTGTGTTTCTGTGTATGTGCTGGTCTGTGTTGGACGTCTCCAAGTGCGCGTGAAAGAAAGCAAGCACGTACATGCTTGTTTTATTGTATGTGTACGTGCGCGTGTGTGTGTCACCAGTGAGTAGTTGCCGTTCCGTGTTTCCTCAAGTTGCATTGGTTGCTGTTCCACTGACTAACTGCGGGGGGAGCTCATGCTCTTTTACACTAGGTGTCATTATGTGGCTCAAGGCAAGATAACTGTGTATGATACTGATACCAACTCTATGAAATTAGAGAAGTGGCTTCTGTTTGAAATTGGTCCGGAAGCATTTATCTGCACTTCCATGACTGCAACTGCAGTTTTTGTTATGTTTTTCATTGTTTCTCTTTGGAAAGCAGTCCTAATTAGCTACATTCATCTAGTATTAACAAATATATACAAGAAGAAAATGCACGTTATACATATATGATTGCTAGATTTAGAGCACAAGACATCAGTCTAATAAAAAAAAGTCAATAGGCCACAATGAACAATAAAAGATCTCTATCTAAAACACAGTCTAGCTTAGCCTTTAAAGAGCTAGTTGAAAAATTGTCTGTGTGGCTCCCATACGTGAATAATCCTGCATACAGTACTAAATGTAAACGTTAAGTTAAGCTTTAATGTTTGAAATTGACATTATATTGAAAGCAAGTCAATCAATACTGCAGTATGGTTCTTCCCTTCGTCTCCAAATGTGCAGTGCAGAATTGCACTGGCAGCGGAAATTGCAGAAGAAAAGCTGCCCTATTCAGAATGCCTCATTCAATCTGGTGGCCTTTTCAATGGCAAAATGCTGGCAACATGTAATCATTTTCAGAGGGAAAGCATTCCACATCATACTGCCAAAATAAAAATGCCAGCAGTAGCTTAAAGCTATACTTGTGTCATGGCTTAAGATGACCCAATCTCGATGAAAAGAGAACATTCAGCACCAGGAGTTCTTTTTACAGACCTTGGCAGCGCAACTTTCTGATGAATTGTCTGAAAAACATGTGGCTGTGCTTCTTGAAAGGTGAGGAAATAAACACCCTTAAACATAATTAGGGAATAGATGATATAATTAATGCAGTCACCCTTTGCACACAAAGCTGCTCTATGTATAGCATATTGTGTATGGATATTATTTAAAAACAGCACACTACTAGTCCTGTATTGGCAGAACCCACCAGCTCTCTCTGTCACTGTCTTTGTATTCTTGTATTGGCATGGCATTGCTTTTATGTGGGGGAGGACTGCAGCTGTAGTGGCCAGAAGGCTGCCTCCCGAGAGGTTTGAAAAAAACAAAACAGTTTTTATCGCAAACAAACAACAGGGTCACATAATGACGTGACAGAATCCCACAGAACTGCTGGTTTGCTTACAATATTTTGGAGAGGCAGCTAAATCATTTGACCTCCACTAGGGCCTGTCTGACCTATGTGCTGCTGCTATCAGTCCCGTTAGACCACATGGGGCCTAACCGTGCTTGTATAGTATGATGTTCAAAAGGAATTCTCACCCTGTAGGCTCATAATTATAGGGTTGGTAACTGATCACAAGTGATTAATTGCATTCTTGACACCATGGAATTTAAACCATGTTAAGCCTTGATTAACAATTCCAGAAGGACATTTTGTTTCAGTTTTTTTTTATTTTTTTTTATTTATTTTTTTTACAATGGCCTTTAAAAAAACACATCTGAACATTCATGTGGAGGGATGCCCTCTCACCCCCAGGCACAGTACATTAACTGTATTAAAACATTGACTTATTATCTGAGAAGGCAACCATGGTTTTGAAATTTTTTGCTGCATGTACTGCTCTTCGCTATCTTTGTCAGTTACTGGAGCTACACATTTTGGACTCTGTGTGAAGCCTAGGGGGAGCTGAAAGCAGGCTCAGAAAAGCATCACAATAGTGACAATTTTATTGTTATAAACTATTTAGGCATTCAATCCACACAATTCGTCATCTGAATGCAGCCTCTGTCCAGTCTCTTTGCATCTCCCTCTTTCTCTTTCTTCAAAGTGGGTGACCACAGTCTGAACGTTTGTGAGTGAACATAAGCACGGTTACAATTAAGAAATACATTGTACAAAAGTTAACAAGCAAACAGAAATCAATTATTTATCAAACAAATATATATAAGATACGATACAGCTTTATTGTCGGTTTACACTGAAATTAATTTTGTGTTCCCGAGCAGCTCCGCTAAAAAAATAAATAAAATAAAAGTACACACAGAGTTAGACAACAATTTCACATATGCACTTTCAATTTCATGGCTGAAAGCAAAGCCTTTTGTGGCTTGCCTTCTGACTGCTGATGAACCTGAATATGATGTTGTGTAACAATCATTAATTATTAAGTTCATTTTGCAGGCGCTGTAGTGATAGAGATTTTCACTGGAATTATAATTTTTGCAGCATTTTCTTGTGTGTTGGGTTTAGCATTGGACATGAAAAAGAAAATCAGCTGATCACCTAGATGTTATTAGTATGTACTGGTATCATTTGAATAATATGTAAGAGCCGTGGTTGCTAAATGTTTGTGAGTAAAACCAAGTAAGTAAAGAGGTGCTTTCAAATGTGCAATGTCAGACCTTGCATATTTGGTTAACACGTACAGTCCTCTGCAAACTTTTAATCCTGACCTAACATTTGGTGGTTGCCAGGTAGGAGACATAATTGAGCTACTACAAACCTGACCCCAGTGTCATTGAGCACTGCTAGGGAGCTCAGTTATTACTCCTTAAAAATATGATAACTCTGACAACACAGTAATAACTACAGTCATTTATCTTGCTTGACACCGCCTTGGTCTTTACTGGCTTGGTGATAGCTGTGGTTGTACATTCATTTGAATATTCTGACCCATGTTACTGTGAGTAGGAGAGGGAAAGGGCGTGATATGTTTTGATTTGCCGTTGTCTTTCACATTACTGAACATTAGACGTCTGCACTGGCCAGCGATTCCACGTTGAACCTTTTAACTTCATTTGCCTCACTGTTGCCTCCCGTGTTCCAATGTAATTTGATCTGCTCCAGTCTAGAAGTTGTGTCTGAGGTATCTTAAACAAAATACAGTCTTCTCAGACGTAAAATATCTTTGGGCCCCAATTTATATGGAGATGAAATGCAGCTGTGGCCAGGATTTTGCAAATTGTTGAGAATATTTTCTTTTCCACCTGCATCTGCTTGGTAATGTTGTGGGTAGCCATTGCATAATTACATTTTGGAGGAAATGTAATGCTCTGTGGATTATGTTCTATGTCAGCATGTCATGTTGATATATCATATATGTTTACTGTTTGTTGAACATATCTACAAAACTTTCACAGCCAACAAATGTTTTTATACTGTAAACATACATTAGTGTCATATTCTCCATTATCCATCCACTTGTGGCAACTAAAGTATGGGGAAGATATTGCTAAAGCTGCTTCAATCAATATTTCTATATTAATAATGGATCCATTGACTATGTATAACATGAAAGGGGTTGCAAGATGAACACACAGAGACTTACCACTCAGCTCTGCAGTTCCCCTCAGCTCTATGGGGCTCATTGTTTTGGTTTTCAGGTCTGCAGCTTTACTGTTCTCAAATGATTTCCTTCTGGCCTCATGCTTTAACAAAGTCGGTGCACAAACATCTGTGGCACACATCCAGCTGGTTGGTCATAGCTCAGTGTTTTTGTGGTACTCACAGCTTCCAGGGGCCTACAGTGCAGCTGCCATTGCACTGACAGTGATTTCCAGGCTGCACACTGAAAACGATAGCTCACATCCACCGAAGATTTTCAGGATAGTAACTCTGTATTCTCATCAAGAACACTGTTTTCAGAGGTGCATCATTCACATGTGTTATCTCTCTCTCTTCCCAAAAGGTTGTAATAAGTGAAAGACAACAATTGCTTTTGCAAAGGTTCGTGGCGGGGCATTGTGATAAGTGATTGCTAATTGGTTGAGTGATTTAGTGATTATCCCAAACAAACAAACAACTGAAAAGTGAAGCCATACGTACTTAAGTTATTAGAACAACATTCAAGTTCTATCAGACGTCTGCCTTACTTTTGATTGTTAGCAATGGGTTCATTATTATATGCATGTAAATATAGCCATTCACCTACTAAGTGCAGCCTTTTAGAGCATAATTTTGAAAACAAACTAAAGCAACAAAACATTCCCAGAACTTCAAATATACTGTGTGAGTCTTTGTCTTTCATAATTGGTTCGGGTCACTATGGACAGACAAGACTGTGATGGGGATTTCACATCTTAAGAAAATTGAGCCCATCTTAAGAAGCAGTTGGTTTGGACTTTTCTGGACAACTGTCAGTGTGTTGTAACAGGGACAAGCATTTAAAGGGTTTGAGAGGATCAGAGTTGATTGGCAATAAAACTACCAAACAATTTTCATTTTGACTGTCATGTTCAAGTGCACTAGAGCCATAAACCTGCCCCAGCACTTGTGCTTTGTCCCATGAATAATGAACATGAAAGTTTAAACTCTCTCTAACAGTACATATCCATTTGCCGACACGACTGAAGCGTGGTGTCGAGACGTCATACATCCATGGTTGATGCTCCACGCCCTTGACCGGCAGCTGATTGCACAAACGCGTGACAGGGGTCTGGCTGCTCAAGA
This sequence comes from Sander lucioperca, assembly GCF_008315115.2. Classification (NCBI taxonomy): domain Eukaryota; kingdom Metazoa; phylum Chordata; class Actinopteri; order Perciformes; family Percidae; genus Sander; species Sander lucioperca. The sequence goes on from NC_050186.1 coordinate 5,462,398, forward strand.
ATTTCAACCGAGTGTCATGGCAGCGCATTGAGAATACGATCTAGTATTTTACGAAAATAATTCACCGAAACGTGTTTCTTAAAACATTTTAAGCGAGAAATAGGCCATACAGTTGCTGAATCTGTCTTCATTTCAGATCGACAAAGGTTAGTTTGAAAGATTTTCGTCTACTTCTACTGGATAGTCGCATCACGTTCAATGGATTTATTTGCATAAAGATGGGCATGGGCCAGCTTTTGGACGCGCAGCATTTTTTCCAATGCAGCGCCGCCTTCCCGGAATGCTTTGCGTGCACGTTGAAGTCGCTTGACGTCACCCACAGGAATAGAGTGGAGCGCGGCGCGACAGAAGCGTCGCACGGTCAAATGGATCAGCGCCGTAAGAAAGACCATCTTCATGACTGAAACACAGACAGAAAATGTGATATTTTTTAAGCTTTTAATACTTTTGTTTTCAAATGTTCAATGCAACTCGAAAATCATAAAGATGGATATAACAATATAAACAAATCAAACACATTTTATTGTTCTATTTATTTATTTGCAAAAACTATCCCAGTTATAATGAATACATCTGCTATCTATCAAGAAATCCATCCACATTTTAATATTGTCTTTTGTCATGAGCAAATTAGATATATTACTTAATTTTTAATTTTTAATGTGCATTTCTTAAAGAATGGGTTCAAAAATGTGTCCAATCCTGGACTTCCACACTTACTGTTAACATGTATAAACAAATCTAAAGTATTATTTATTTCTATGAGTCAGCTAAGTGTCTGGCAGTGTAAAAAGCCTCAATTTAAGATGTGAACAACCATGGGAAGATCATTTTTCTGAAGAATTTTAATTAGGCCTCTCACAGAGAAGGTTTTAATCTTTTTCAATCTTCCAAGGGCTGACTAGCAAGCGAGAAACACTCCCTGCTGGAACATTTTAGGCACCTCCAATTATTCCTTAAGAATACAGAAACATTTGCTAAAACATTTCATATAGTGTAGGATTTATAATATGTAAACTGGATGGAGATGAGAAGCTTTTATTTTCAGAACATACAGTATGTCCTAATTTTGAAAAATTGAACAGTAGAACAGTAGAGCTGTATAAAGTCCCTTCAGACATGCAACTCTTTATGTAAATGTGATGGCAGTTGTGGAGAAGTAAGGAGAGTGTCCTCCTAGATGACCTAAATGACACCATCAGTCTGATGTGTGATAAGGAAAACATCCTGGAAGCAATATGTTTCCCCTAAAATGTAGCTGCTAAAGCAAAATGGACACAATTTGTGGGAGACTCCGTTGATTAGTGCTGCATTCTTTGTCTGCAACGACTTAGTGCTGTAAAAGGCATTGTGCCACTGACTCCAGAAGTAGCACATGAATGGCCTGACACAGCACTTTCACAGAAGTACCAACCTATAGATTTTTTCTATGTACCTGACCTTGCCTGTGTGTGTGTGTGTGTGTGTGTGTATGTGGATGTGTGTGTGTCTGTCCCAATGGGTGAACCATTAGTACATTTGCATTCCTAGTATGTGAGTTTAAATGCCTAAACACGACATCCTGTCACACTTAGCCTGAGGGACATTGACGAGAAATCCATGCATATTTGTGATCATTTGGCATTGCTTTCAGGGCTGTTGCTATGGTAACTCTTATATCCTTGTATCACGTCTTCAACTGGTGGTCATATTTGGTCAGCCTAATTTCTACATATCATTCATGCAATCATTATTTTAAATTTACTCAATTAATGAATGTTGAGTGGCCTGTCTTTTCAAATGATGTGGATTATCTGCTGTAGTTGGATTTCCATGACTGTTTGTGTTTTAAAATTCCTGACCATTGTGTTTTATCTGCTCAGACTAAAGTTTAAAATTCACACCTGAAGGCTGTAATATTATTCTGGACATTATTTAATATAAATTGGATTTGCCTCAGGATGAAGACTTTAATTAAAAGACAATAAACATAACATATCACCTCCAGGCCTGCGCATCTTGCTAATATTGCTTGGCCTCAGATAGTCTTTATGTTTGGGTACATGTTTTAAATTCTGTGTTTATAATTATAGTTAAATCAAAACTTACTGCATAGCATGTAATGATGGCATCAGTATTCATAATATTCAATATTTACAAGTATTTGTCATTTGAAAGGGAGGGAAGTGGAATTAAACATTTCAATAAAGCAAGAGCTAAAACTGAAACCTGCCAAGTCCCACATGTAATGTCCGCTGAAGATGAAACAAGGAAGCAGATGTTGACTGAAAGACACAGAAGCAGATGGAACTGTGCATGTTAAACCAACTCTAATAAAGAAATTTACTGAAAATCTACTGTCTACAATACTAATGATCACACTGTAAAATACATAAATGTATTCATTCAGCAATAAAATAAAATAATGCTCTATCCTTGGTGAGAAACAGAGAAAAATCCCAGTCTCATTTTAGGCCACTTACCTTTTTATTTAAAAAAAACATTCTGAATGAAAAAGGTCAATCTACAAAAGCGCTCATAGCATTGCAGGAAAGAGGGTTAGGTCAGCTGTCAGCATGGTTTGCACATTTAAAAGTAGGAATGAAACTGTGGCCAGAGAACTAGTAAAAATAGACAAAATGCTGAATCAAATTAACTAGAAACTTAGGAGGACAGATGTATGTGGCATATTGGGGACTAAATGCCGGATTGCAAAAACATTTTTGCTTGTTATTTTAAGTAATATCTTAATTATTAATCACATTGCTTGGCATGTTTCTAAGTGGAAATATACTTTGAGATGGCTGCTGCTCTTTTCAGTGTCATATCAGCATCTTCATATTAAATTCTAAGTTAATTTGACTAAAGTGACAAAATGGCATCAATTTACAGTTAACACATCACATTTTGCAAAACTATTTAGGATAGTTAACAACAGTATGGTTTCCTTACACAAAATTACCAAACATTACTGTATATGTGAGTTCTGAAACAATTTATATATCAAAAAGACACAAAACAAGTGCCTGGTTTTAGGTCTCTATATGTACCTCATTATTTCATAGATAAACTGCTAGTGATGGTAATGCCCAGAGCCTTATCACCAGCCGGTTTCCTGCCGACTTAACTAAACATTAAAATTCTCCAATATGACAGGACAGAACAAAACAGTCTCAATGCAGCAGAGGCTTTCTTGCACTGTTGGACTCCATTTGCCTCCACTTCGGTTTCCATGAAGGCTGTTGGGATTACTAATAAACAATGGCACTGGGTTGCCACCTGGCAACATGTTGTGATTGCCTGCTGGAGGAAGGAGACCCAACCAGCTGGCCATTCTTTACCACTGGTGCCAGTCGCTGTCCCTTACACTGCACATGTGTAGTGTTCAGTAGAGAGGAATGCTTGCTCTGTTGTGCATCAATCATCTTCTTATAGCAGCTTACTTGTGTAAGGTAGAGAGTGGAGTGTAGTAAGGTATGTAGTTTCTTGAGTGTAAGCTGGTGCCATTGTGCTCCGGCTGCAGCTGCCTTTAGTGAATCTTGTACTGTGAGTCCCACTTCAAAGAGGAGGCGATTGGAGGGTGAATAAAACCTCCAAGTCAGTCAATTGGCCCTGAATTGCCCAAACTAAACTGCAATATCAGCAGTGCAAGAAAGTGGCTGGCGTGGTCAACTTTTTTCCTGGCTTAACTTGCTCAGCCCCTCACATTGACACCAGGGCCAGGTGGATAGGGAGGAAGTGGATGGAGAGGAGGCAGTGTGCTCGATTTATCAGTAATTATGGAGTGCTATTTTCTCTGTCTCCCATCTATGTCTGCCCTGGGAAGCAGTAGCCATTCTTTAATCTTGACACCCGGTGATCATGTAACACAAGGAAGTGCCTATTAGAGGTGGATAGAAACTGAAGGGGGCCTCTCTCCTGATCCTGTTTTAGGGGAATTGGGTTGACAGAGACAGGGAGTATGGGAATACATGAGCAAGGGGGAAGGGAGAAAGGGGTTGAAAAGAAATGGTGGTTGAGGAAACAAGGACAATTTGGAACAGTTTTTCAAAACTCAAAGTTTTATAAGGGTGTGGGGTTAAGGGCAACGTCTAGAGAATGTTTATGGCGTCAGGTCAAAGTAAACTATGGAGGTCCGTGTGGATGAGATCGCTTTGAAAGTGATCAATCATAAGAGGGCCAGTGCCTCCTTGGTTTCTGCCCCCAAATTTTCAAAAGTCAGTTTCATTCGAGCGAGCAGAAATCAACTTCAAGAGGACAGTTTACCTGCGAGAGTGTGTATGCCCTCCAGCGCTCGCAAAGCAGACACTCACAGGCGCGTTGTGGCTGCTCTGTGTGTGCTGCTTAGTTTAATACACGCAGGTGCCATTCTCTCCCTCTCCCTATGTTTTGTTTCACGCTCACAGCTGCCTGTACAACTCTCGATTGTTGAATTGGTACGCAAAGAGTAATTTCTGCGCATGTGAAATACTTTTTGAAATAATTTGCTTGTGAGCATGTTTTATCGCGCTCGCGAGATATGACATAATACTGATGCCATAAATCTTCAGCAGGCTTTTCTTCTAGCATGAAACAAGAAAGACTTGCCAAAGGACACGTGAACTAATTTGTTTTTTTAGATGAACTAAAACAACTGTAATAATGTGAAATTCAGTTGTAAAGCAGAGCAGGTCTTTATGCAGCTCCCTCTAGGCTTGCGTCAAACGCAATCAAGGAAATGTCGGGGGTAATTAGATTATGGTTTGGGATGATTGTGTATCAGAACATAAATCAGCTGATGGAGATGCAAGCAAGGCCAAATGTTGTGTTTTAATACCTCTTGATTTAAGTTCAAGATTATATCTGTGAGCAAAAACTGACTGAACACCTCAGTAAAAAATAAAAGGCCATTGATTTTTTTACTGCAGTCTTTTTATGGACATGTAACATCCACAGTCAAGAAGCCAAACCAACACGTCTTTTTAACCATATGACGATATTCTTACCCTCTAATACCACCCACAAAAGCGTTTCCTAAATTAGCGCCCCAAGAGGTGGCAGGAAATACGACCCACAGAAGTGTTTTCCATCCTCATATGTAAATCACAGAACGTAACGGTTGCGGTTTTTAAACATGTTGTTAGCAGTGTGTAGCGGTCACAGTTTGGTTAGGTTTAGGTACAAAAACTTCTTGGTTAGGTTTAGGCACCAAAACTACCGGTTATGGACATCACGCAGAATGTCAGGTAGTTCAATTAGTTTCGTTTGTCCAGTAAAGTAAAAAAACCTTGCTGTTTACTTATATTTTTAAACGGGACAGGGTGGACTGAGTGAAAGTCCTATGTTTGTTTGACCAATCCACCCCCTAACCTTCTTCCTTGCAAATTTGCAAATTTTGGCACACCTATATTTCGTCACCCTACTTCCTGCTTTGCTACTGTTATAATTACGGAAGGACACTAGAGGGCGCAGCCACTATAAATGTAAATATGAGTCGTAATTGCTGACAAACAAACAAACAAACAACTTTTGGGAGTGTTTTTTCGGTGGAAGACTCAGCCAAACAGAGGCAGTTAATTCTCTCTATGTTAATAGAGTTAATTGTTATCTTAATTGGGTAAAACTGGATACCCCTACTAAGTCAATCCATATGCAAGAAATAATACATAAATACATTCCCAATTTGATTAATTCTGAAACACTTCAGTGGGTGACACACTGGTTGCCTTCAATCAAAACGACAGAGGCATCGGAAATACACATTGATTGAGTCTCTTAACATGAATAATTTGTTTTCTCAACCAAGTGCAGTGCTGCCAGCGCTCTGCCAACCTGGCACCTCACTCCATTAACAGTCCTCTTCTAATTTTGGAGTAACATGAAATCAACAAGTGGCAGGGTTATTGTGATCAGTCTTATATGTTGTTCTTCACACAAAGAAGACAGACAAAGACAGATCCTGAGTGTTTCAGCCATGAATAAAGAATCACAAATCAGCCCGCAGTGGGCCTATTTGTTACGCTGAAAGGCCGTTTTAGCACCAAAACCCTGCAAAATTTGACAAGCATGCCTGAGCCAGACAGGGAAATTATTTGTGTTTCAGTCAGATTTGTGTTTGAATCAAACTGCTGACAGTGTGCTGACTGGGAAAAGATGCACTGTAAATACAGAAGCCTCTCATATATGATTTAATCAGCCACTGTATACTGTGATTCCCTGTGAACGTGTTCGGCTGTATTTAATTCCGAACAAATGAATTATGGATGCCAAGCTGCATTAATGTGCATATTCTGCATACTGTGATGTTAAAGTTACATCATTGTTCAATATGATGCTTGCCTGACATTTGCTGGTAGAAATACATTTTGCTGCATTTTTGCCTTTAATGCTCTTGTAACTCCCAATTCTGAATTGATAATTTGAAAACTCTAGGCAAAGCCATTGTCCAAGTAAATGCCTCAAAACTAGGGATGCTAACTAAATGTCGGAAAATGGATGATTCAACTAAAGGGATAAAATTATCATTATTCTAACGTAATTACCGTAGTAACAATTAGGAATTGTGTATTCACTAAACATTGTCAAAATGTTCCCCCTGTTACCTAATCATGCCATTGGTGACCTATGTGGTTATATGGTTAGTCTTCTGTAAAATATGACACATTACCAATGTGTGTATCATTGATCCTGTTCATTGACCCTGGTTTGCTGTTCACTCATCCACATAAATAAGCATGCGGCATGTTCTGCAAAACAGAAAAATCATTGATTGAATCTTAGGGGACAAGGACCAGTACATATTTACATATGCACACACACACACACACACACACACACACACACACACACACACACACACACACACACATACACATACACATACACATACACACACACACACACACACACACACACACATACACACACACACACACATGTACCATCCCCAAAGACCTTAGCGCTGCCTTGCTGATGGAGCTTGTGTTGTTAGTTTTGATGATGGAGAGGCCAGTCCAGGTGAAGCTAGCCCGAGCAGTTTCCTCTCCGGTGTTTTTGCAGACTCTGCACACTAACGTGTGCAATGTAGGGCATAGAAGAGGCAACGCGGCAGATTCAACTCACAGTCATGAGCAGAAAAAAAAGTGCAATGGTTGTAGCCTTTGGCTGGATAACAATATGGCTACATTGACGAAACGGTAGTTCTGAAAACAGATCACATTTAAAAGAGACACGGATAGTGACACCAGATTATATTCTGCCAAGGTACTATTCAGCTCAGGGGAGATTCCATGAGAAGTGCTTGTACTCTGTTCCAATGATCTTTTGTTCGAATGGTTCATCAGACAAGTCTTCTGTCATTGTAATTGAGCTTAGCGAAAGTTTAATAAGGAAGACTACCTCATTCTTAATTCTTTCACCTCTAGGCTACTCTTTCATTCATTACTCCTTCGAAGCCACACCTCTTGGCTGCATTCCTTTCATTCCCACCTCCCTCCATTATCATATCACTTTAAAATTCAAGAGTCAACCTCCTATTAGTTCATCATCCAATCAAGTCAAAAATTCCCTCCTTTTCTCTTACCCACATGGGAGCTAATCACTAATCAGTGCGCTCTTTATTAACCCATTCAACTGCTTCTGAGACTCACTGCTTGCCTTCAGTCGCCTTTTTGGCACTTTAACAAAAACACTCTTGCCACCCCTATCAAAAGTTGTACCAGACGGTCAGTGTCATTTCACCAAGCCAGAGCCTTGTCACAAAAGAAAAAATGGATTACCAAAGCTTATTTCCAGACCAGACAAAGATGGTTGTCCGAGTAGGAGCCTCACTTAAAACAGCTATATTAAGCTCATTTTCAGGTTCATAATTGTATTTTAAGGTTGTACCAGAATAGGTTTACATGGTTTAATTTTCAAAAAACACCATATTTTTGTTGTACTGCAGTGCTCTCTCTCACTGCTGCAGATCCTCTTTTCAGCTGGTCTCTGTTTTAGCTACAGAGTGAGACCTCTTTTCTTCTTCTTCTTCTGTACTATCTTTGATTGCACTCGCACATGTGCAGTAGCTCAGATGTAGATCATGTCAGCTAGCTAGCTCCATAGACAGTAAAAGAAAGGCTGTTTCTACAACTTTGGTCAGTTACAAGGCGGGATTAGCTGGGAGACTTCTAAATGAGGGCGCACATGTAAGTAGTTCTTTTGTAGATTATGGTGAACTTGTGTGTTGTAGCAGTGCTTTGCTATTGAGAACGAGGTAGCATGCTAGCGTTAGCATTAGCGTTAGCATAGGTTAGCCTGCTCGTTTCGGCTTGTGACGAGCCGTGCCGATTTTGAACAGCTCACCCAGAGACTGAAGTCAGGACACATTCAGAAACCGTATCTCACTCTAAACACCATGGATGGATTTTTTTCAAAGTTTGTATGTGTGTGGAAGCACCAGAGACACAAAAGAACACCCGAAATCCCAGAAAAAGTGATTTTTTCATAATATGGGCACTAAGCACAATGTGTCTAAATAGCACCATTACTACCAGCATTACTGTGAACAAGTTTTCTCCATATTTGGTCTCTTAAGAAGCCAAGCAATCATCAGCAATTATTTGATCTATGTTGACCACCCTAAGCTTACGCAAAATAACGCAGACACACAAACTGATGCTTAATATGAACAGAAAATTAGGCAATACAAAATCCACCCTGGAATCCACACACTATCTTTCCACCTTAAACAAATATTGAAATCTAAATACACACAGTAATTAGAGCAGATTACTGTTACAATAACAATCAGCTATTTGAATAGAAAATTTAAAGGTTGACTCATCTAAACATGGCGGCAAAAAAGGTCTTTACCACAACAATTACGTTGCAATCCAGTGACACAGGCTAAAAACCAAATTCATATATCCAGCCAAGCACAGAAAGTCAGAAAACGAGACGGGAGATTTGCTGTCCTCACGGAGGTGCTGATCTACGTATCGGCATATTTATTTATATAAATAAACATATTTTTGTTATTCTAAAGATGTCAATGTCATGTTCAGATGTTTTGCTTTGACCCTTTTAAAAAAACATGTGGAGGTATCTTGTTCCTCTTCTGGCAACACAGTATGACACAATAGCAGCATCAGAAAGCTACAATATTGAGCTGACATCCATCTATGATATCATCCACTTATCATTTAAAATGCCTTTGAGAAATGAGCCACTAAACATTTTTTTTTGTACCTTTATCTAGTTTGTGTAAAATCTTCTCTTACCCCTTCCTTCATTTACATCCACATTAATCTCTCGCTTTAATGCTTTGAAAAAGATATATATATATATATTTCTAATATTTTGAAAGAATTATGTAAAATTTTGATCTAGTGAAAGAGTTCAGTAAACTGTGTAATATGGACATCTGTTTTACCGTGTTATTTGACATTACCACTGGGGGACACCAAAGTCAGATATGTTCAAATTCTACTGTACATAGTGGATTTAGTTTAAATAACATTTGACATACAGTAAGTGCTTAATACCTCAGAGAAAGGAAGGGTTACCGATAGATATACCACCGTTATCTGTCTTTATTGAAACATAAACATTTGAAGAAGACCTTAGAAAATCACCCGTGTTCTTCTGTGGCTCACAGCGCACATTTGGAAAACTTGGTCTGTGAATTATTAAGCAGCTGTGGGCATGTTGTTGTTGGCTATCATGCATTGAGAATGTATTTAGTGGTTATAACCACAGCTGACTTAAATCTCTGTATAAAGACATGCATTATACATGGCTTATGACTCAGTTTACTTCCGTCTTTCGTCGCCAATGAAGCACTGGAGCATGGGAAATGAAAACGCTAGCCTTGTGGCAAAAGCCTCAGAGCTATGGGATAAAAAGAGGACAGCTTAGGGGAGGAATACAGCAACAGTGGGAGAATTTCAAAGGCAAGAGGTCAAGAGCACTCTATTTTCAATCTTAACATGGGGAATGGGTACAAGTTGGCTGCTATAACCCATATCAAGGGCACGTTTTTGCAAACGATAACCTCCCAAGAAGAGGAGATGAAATATGGTGCAGAAAAGAAAGAGCTTTTCTCAGCAAAAATTCACCATCCTTTTAGTCATATCAGGCCTGAAAATGTCTGCTCAGGATGCCTTTGCGCATGTGGATCTATATACTGTATGACTATGTGCGTGCATGTGAGCGTGCTTGTGTATATTGACAGAGCATCCTCCCAAAGCTGAACCCTTTTCACTACGTCTCTTCTCTAAGATACAGTGAAGCACTTCCTATTTGAAGCACTCAGTAAAAGTCACTGAAAGTCATGACATTTACCACAAAAAACTGTAATGAAAAAAAGTTGTGACCTCCATTTTTTATCCATAATTTAACAGATTTTTGATATGTATAGTTCAGATTTATTGGCTAATCGTATTTGCATCTGCAATTAGACAGTAACAAACTCCCAAATACATCCAAATGAGCTATTTCCATCTGTTTTGTGACTTCATTGTCCTTGGCATTGCAGAGTAATCACTAAAATTGCTCCCAGGGCTAAACGGCAAATGCATCCAATTCATCTGGAGACTAGCAGCAAATAAAATAGCCCACCCTTCTTATATATGTTATATTACAGATATAGTGCAGTTTTGATTATAAAAAGCCAAATATAGAGGTCTTCTAAGTATGCCGCACTAAATTGCAAATGACATACTATAGGTTAAAAGATGACACTAAATTGCAGTTGACACAGAGTAAGTTCATTCTAACTGTTAACTGGGGGATTGAGCTTGGCACTGAATCCTGCATCCTTAGAATATTGATATATATTAATGCACAGCACAAACACAAAGCATATGTAATACAGAGCAGTTTAGCTTTGCAATGCTTAATCTACAATGAATTGAGATGGGAGCACTTTTTTTTCGCCATCTGCTCTGCGTCTCTGCAGATTTTGCTGATTTATGGAACCCACTGAGTCTGTGCTTCCTCCTCTGCTTTCTGTCCATTTCACACATTTATGGCTTTGAATTAGGAACAATAGGACCATAGACCATCGCCTTAACACCCCATTCAGGGCAAGGCGGTTGGTCAGATAGGGAACTCTTGCCAAAGTCTCGTGATTAGCAATTCGTCAAAGGGTGAATAGGAAAGTAAATATCAAATTGGGAAGAAAATGAGGTCAGTAAATTCAGTGATGGCATTGCATCAGAGTGCGTGGAGCAAATGGGGGTAGCAAAGGCGAACAAAAATAACCCACTGCAGCTGGACAAAATCTCTCTCCACCTAATGCCAGTGGTCCAGTCTCTTGAGAGGGCAGCAGCTGTTATGCATTTCTGTCAGAGAACCATCCCCCCTAAATAAATTTGCTAAAGTAGAAGGTTGTCGTGAAAAGGTTAGGTGAAGCAGCATTAACACTCAGAAATGTGCTGGCAAACATTTTCCTGTATCTTTCCTTTTTTGTCATATACTTTTTTCCTGTGATATATAAACACCTGGCAGTAGAAAGTGCTCAAGTATGACAGTCATTAGGAGTGCAAGTGGGGAGTGATGAGTTTGAGTGAAACACATTGTTCTGTTCAAGCTTCATCTTGTGCAGACAACGATAAACTCCAGCATGAGAAAATGAGAAACATTTCTTTTCCCTACCAGAGTCCTGTACCTCAGATACTGAAATAAGATGAGCAAATCATGTCCTCACCCTGATAAGGTGATACTTCCCTAACATATGTCTGTGAAATAAAATGCAGCTCTGAAATCCAATTGCAGTCTCACCGTTGCCTCGCAACAACACTTCATCACACCCTGCCCCGTGGCACTGATAGTGAGATGTGAATAAAATGTAACAGACACAAGCAATTATGACAGATCAGTCACAGAAGGGAGAAAAGAGGCAGGTTCTTCTGCTGTTATATTCTGCTGGTAATTACAGTAAAGAAAGATATTTTAATGGGGTATGAGGTGAGCATCACTGCAGCTTAATGAAGTGCATGTTATGGATATAATTTTTTTTACTGAATGCACAGATTGTACAGTTGCTAATGCGACAAAGAAAAACAAATGTGTGCATGCATGCAGACACTTTAGAGAAAAGCAGCACCATGGGTGTATTTATATTATACTTATCTTATACTGTATGCGCTCTCTTGGAGATAAACGCATTTAGACTCCCTCTGAGACATCCCTTTTCTCCCTGTTCATCCCTTCCTTTGGTCAAAACCTTTTGAGTCTATTCAGTGCATAACATCGTTTGACATTTACATGCATGAGCAAGAAAGAACTATAGTGCGAAGAGTGTCATTTACATCCTCCCAGCAACTCCTATTCAGGCTCTTATTCATGTCAGTGGCTCCTCTGGGTGCATTTTGAGTGTGACCAGCTAAGGGAATGGAATTCGCTCTGGCATTTTTTGCCTTTAATCTCACATTGTTTCAGTGGAATGTTAGAACAAGAGGTAGCATGCGAAATCTGTTAAGGTTGGAGCATTTTGCCCCTTTTTATTTGCCTCTCTAATGCCTTTGGAGATGAAGGTGAGAGACAACATATTCCAAAAAAAGACTGTGCCCAGCGAGGTAAATCGAAGGAAAAGCAGTCAGTGGTTTCTCATCAATAAAACCACAGAGTAATTAGAGAAAGCACTTGAAAGCCAATTTGCGAGTTGACAAATGATCAATCTTCATCTGTAACGCAGCCACAGTAGCATACAGCAGCAGTCGTGGATGTGGTGACAAATGGCTTGCCTGTTCTAGCTAGCACTTCATTCTCTTTGGTGAAATATTCTGATGCTAGCTAAAGAAGTACAACCATTCTTTGTTTTCTATCAGTGCAAAACACCTTCTCCTGGAATGAGATGAACATAGGATCACATTCCTACGTCTATGCTCTTTTTGGCTCAATGTGTTTAAGAGACATATGCTACTGATAATCAGTTCAGCTGTCCCATTCATAATGGTAATGAAAAGGTGAGCTCTGTGTATTAAAATAACCGATTGAAGGGAAAATCTGCCTGGGGAAAAAAATAATTCAAGTGTCAAAATGTTTTAATTCCCTTGCTGCAGAGTCCCCCATGAAGCAAATTAATTTCATTTTTATTTCATGCAAAATTTGATTGCCCTTCGGTTAGTCAATGTGCTTGATTTATCTGAATCATAAACCCAAAAACCTTATACCTTTACCATCCACGGTGTTTTCTCTCGAGTTTACTCTGATACCTCATCAATTAGTTTGCTTTATGGCAGAGACAGTCCCTGTTTGAAATCATGTCATGAACCACCCCCGCATCGCTGCTGTTCAACTGGGCAGCTATCAAATAAACCTCGCAGCACACTCCTTGCACTGCTTCAAATGACAGATGCAACCGGCTCCTCTCCCCGGCTTGCATTGATCCTCCCTGAATAGATTTTTGGACACAATAATTCAGCAGCCAGGTAAATTGGAATAACTCTGACCATTAGTGAATTAGTTTGCTCTTTAAAATCAGCCATTGATCCCCGAGCTGAGCTGATTGGTTGCTGACCAACCAGAGAATTTAATTATCAAACGATAAGCAAGCGTTGCTTGCTCAGCCATGTTTTCTGAAGGTCAGGGTGCCACTGCGGTCTTTATTTTTAAAGAAACGACAGGAGCAAGGCGAGAGATTCTGGGGGGGGGAGGAATCCAGTACAAATGAAGTTAGCCACAGCCGGCCTTCCCATTCTTCTGTTGCTTCCAAGCAATTGCAAGTGGCAGACCATTACTACGCCTTTCCAGACACAGCTGTGAGCTGTGCAATATAATTCTCAGAATTCAGACACTGGTTTGGCATATTTAGATGCTACTCCGCTTTCTCATGATATTGTCATTCCCTTGCACCAGTGTCACGTAACCCTTTAGTCCCATTGAGGTCATATTAATATGACTTGAAGTTAAAATAACCCAGAAGAGTATAAAAAAACTCCCTTTTGGGCTGCCAGCGATCCATAACCTTACGTCAAAGGCTTTGCTTCACTACGCGCATTATACCTATATCCCTGGGAATGAATTTGCTCTGAGGCAGTCATGCTGATAACTGTTCAAGGAGAACTCCATCTTCTTGTATCTACAAATAATTTAAAAATAAAAATTACATATTGGTGACCAGGTGTCATGCACAAGCAATGGATAGATGGATAGTGCCAAAATACATTATATCTGCTCTAATTCCCTCGAGTCTACCTGTCTCCTTGCAAAGCCTTCATTCTACCCTGATCTCTTACCTCCCTGGGATTTAGAATACAAATAAGGAGAACAAGCCTCCCCATTCTTATGAACTTTATAGAATAAAGAGGGACACTTAGGGCCCCACACAGGGGAGAGAGGAATTGATTGGCAAAGCTAGTGACGGGACCAGAATAGAGATTGAATCCCCTTGAATGCACCAGAATGGAGGAGGAGTTGCAGCATGAATAAGGCTGTATAAAAAGAGGATGGAGAAAACAAGCCTCCCTTGTCCTGTCTTGTGATTTCCTGAAGCAGACATCCTCCCCTTTTTACCCTGCTTATTCAAGGGTAAACGTGATCCACTCTCTGTCTCTCCCTCTCTCTGTTTTACTAATCCACTCTGCAAATAACAGTAATCTACAAATAACAGAAGATAATGAATAATATAAATATTTCTGACATACCAACAAACAAATTTGCGCATGTGAGATTTGGAATCTGTGTGAGTTACGATCTCATGCAGCAACAGGACACCAATACTTCAGGATGGAGAGAGAGTTTGAAAATGTATATTTTGCCATGAGCTTGATAGAGTGGAGTCAAGTGCACAACACTTTGGGGCGTTATTTTTTTGTTTAATAATCAACAAGCATTCTTGAAATGTGAAAAAGTGAAGCCTAAATTGATAGCACTAACACATTAAAATGGATTGATTGGAACAGCACTGCAAGTTCAGACACTTTACATTAGCATGTAGTTGTCAGTGTTGTGCATTAAATAGGATGTTTTTTCTTTCATAAGGGTGACTGTGTTTATGATTAAATGTGCAATTTGTACAATAATAAAACAATGTGAAGTTCACGTGGCAGTATGGCTAAAAAATAATGTCAACTTTTTAAAATGTATTATTTATAGTTTTTTTTATCTAAAGGAAGAAAAAGGTCAGAATTGCTGCTTTTTGTCCGACGTCTATTTTTTTTTTTTTTTTTTTGCAATTTATTTATTGAAAATGTTCAAAACAATAACAACAACAACAACAACAACAAAACCCAACAACAATATTTAATAATAATTAAATAAAAAAAAAGGGGAAAAAGAAAAGGTGAGACAAATAAGTTAAATCAGGATAATAGTTATTAGAAAAATGCTACATTCACAGTTGTGACACGAGTACCATGTGTAAAAAAGAAATAAAAAAACAAACAGATAAAAAGTACAGAAGTTTGTAGGTACAAGAGATAAACGTACTAACAGGAGCAGGCTTGGATGAAACTGTATCATTGTCTTATATAGCATTGTGTTACACTCAACCTTCCGGCAGTTTTCCTGCACTTTAGGTGGATTATAGAGCCACACGAAAGCCCCAAACACCCACTAGAGCCAGCAACTCCCTAAAGGACACTGCAGCACAGTTTTCAAGTTTGACCCTGGGCACCACAATTAGGAGATATTCCATTACGTAGAAAGGTTACAAATCCTCGAAGAGTGACGGCTTTTTCTTAAGAATAAACATGATTGTCTGACGTCTGTTTGATTGACAGCAGCTGCCAGAGTGCCTGTGTTACACTGTAGGCACGGAGAGACAAAGTAAACAGACTTGCCCTGTAGCCTAAATGTCATGGGCAGACTGTATGCCGTTAGTGGTATTAAAGGGTAAAGACCACACCACCATCTAACTGGACCAAAGTGACTTTGCAGGTACGTTTACATGCTGTTTAATGTGCTGCTGCTAAACAGCTAATTAGCTATGTAGCCTGCAAACTGACGTAAGCACTTTTTCTCAATGAATGTTTGTTTTGGTCGCTCGATCAACAAACGAAGGACAAAAAGTTTGCTCATTTTTGTGAATTAGATAAGAAGACTTAACATTTAAGCTAATGTGGTTGTTGTTCTAAGTCTGTGGCTCTCATGTTGTGTAGCAGGGTGCTGACTGGCTCAGTGTGACCGTCTGCTCTTCCTAGAACACTAAAGTTTCTGCCTTATGTAAGATTTGATTGGCTGCATCGAAACAAGGTCTCCATCAAAACCTTTTCTTTTTTTTGAATAACTGCTTCAAAAGTCTGCTATACTTCTCAATGAGAAGAAATTTTCAGTACTTACAAAGGTCAACAAAAACATGAATTTTGTGAACAAATTACATACAATTAAATGTAAATGTAAAAGAGATTAGAAAAGCAATAACATAAAAAAAAGATTCATAAAAAACAAATATCTTTCATCTCTTGTGTTTTTCATATAGAATATAACATACTTTTATTTTTTATACTATAACATGTTGCCATTAAAGCATAACTCGTGCCAAAATGCAACCTAGGGTCTTTTTGTGAATGTACCCGAGTCAAACTTTCGTTTAAAAGCATATTTAGGACGGAATCGCCACTTTTAAGATTTACCGTATTTTCAGAGTATTTAAGAATTGACAACATTGTTTGTGTACCCAGAGTTTACTAAAAAGAAAGGTTTTGAACAACTCACTGTAGGTCTTGTTGTTTCCAGCCGCTACCACCTCGGTAGTCAAAACCAAAGCCATTTGACCGAAAATTGAAAATACGGTAAATCTTAAAAGTGGCGATTCCGTCCTAAATATGCTTTTAAACGAAGGTTTGACTCGGGTACATTCACAAAAAGACCCTAGGTTGCATTTTGGCGAGAGTTACACTTTAAGCACAAACTTACAGTACAGGCGGCTGGAACATGGGGCTAAACATGGGCCTCTTTACAAAATAAAAATTGGCCTCTTAGGAAAAGCCTTACCACACAGTGGGCTTCCTCTACTGAATATTAATGATAAAAAGAAAAGAAAATCATATGTATGTACCTTACAGCTTACTTCTCAGTAAGTTGCATCTCTTCCTTCTTGCAGCTCAGTCTATTTCTCTTCTCATCCAAGATGTGAGACGCAGAGCTGAACAGCCACTTACTGAAAACAATCCACACCCATTGTCCCAGTGCAAATAACTCACCATTTAGCTAGCGCAAAATTGATGCGACACAACAGTTAAACACAGGCCACTGCCATCGGTGAATGGCATCTTATTTGCCGATAGGACGATGGCATTCAACAAAGCTGATACAGATGTTCGGCTATTAAATTGGTGC
Source organism: Sander lucioperca (assembly GCF_008315115.2). Taxonomy (NCBI): domain Eukaryota; kingdom Metazoa; phylum Chordata; class Actinopteri; order Perciformes; family Percidae; genus Sander; species Sander lucioperca. The sequence continues at coordinate 5,479,621 of NC_050186.1, forward strand.
ATCCATAACGGATATGTCAATTGAAGAAAGTCTCATCAAATCCAGGATGTTTTTCTCACTATAACTTGACCTTTGAAATGTTTGAGAGTATGCTGATTGCAGTGTCTGACCTGAAAAATATGATGGCTGTTTTTTGTTAATATCACCCGTAAATCCCCAGATTTCCTCCCAAAGCTTTAACCTTTAAACTGGGTTTGCAGATGTAGTCACATCCTCAGTTGCAGTGAGTGACTGGCTTTAGTGGATGGCCCCCATCCAGTTGCTAAAATATCCCCACAGTTCTCCACCAAATTATTTGGCTCTCCTTGTGATGGCATTGAACTGTTTACTAAATCGGACAACAGTTCTCGTAGGACCTGGGCAGCAATTATCAACCAAATGTGTTATCTCGTCCCAAGCTAATTTAACATTATCTGCCCTCAGTGGCTTATTTACAGTGCTGCATATTTGCTCTTGGTGAGTCAGCACTTTTCAACATCAGTTTATTCCTGAGAGAATCTTTTTTTTGTGTGGTAAATATTCCCTACTGTTAAACTGAAAGAGCAGCATGGCGTAGAGTCTGCATATTTTAACGTCCTAATCCCAGCCCATTTCCAACTGTGCAGCTGGTGCACTGCATCACATGGCTCCAACCCACAAAATACCAAAAGTCCATCACTCCACCCCATGTGGACAGTGTTTTTCCACCAGTGGTCATTGATTCAGTAAAGTGGGGCCCTCAGATTGGGATGTGGGCATGCAGTACACTACATACATTACATTACATTACTTCTAATAAGAATATGTTTTCTAACTACAAAAACCTTTCCTCACAGTTTTCACTATTGTCTTTTGTCCTCATAGGACCTTTTCTTCATCACAATACTATGTATGATAATAGGTCTCCTTATCAAGACAATAGGATCTTTTAATACTGAGAAAATCTTTCATGTAACAAAAATACATCCATGTCATCATGAGAGTTTAGTGGCCACGATGACTCATATTTGTCTACTAGTCCTCTTTATCACTCAGTGCTGTTTGTTGAACCAGACTCCCTTTTTATAGCAATACATTTTGGTTTAAGTTATGATAATGTTCAGATGCAAAACCTGCAAAGCAAACAAGGAGAAAATCTGGCATTAAATAAATACCATTTCAAGACAGACAGATCTTACACGGCACACAGATAGAAACAGGCTTATAGAATGAAGCACTGAGAATGTGACCATATGACCATATGAATGTAAATGTACTCACTGTTAGAGGATTCGGACATTCAGACAGCAATGACGGGTGGTGGAAATGACTAAGCCTCTGGGTCAAATGCACAACTGATTTTAATGGTAGTGGAACAATCAAGAGCACACAATAACTTTAGGGTTCAGGTTCCGTATGTAATTGTAAAATCAGAGTGAGGGGTTCAGTAATGAATGGGAGATGAAGGGCATGTAAAGGTACATTTTGTGTCTATATTGTGACCTTACTTGTTTGGTACTGCCTCAAAGTACAAATAAAAACTGTCCATTCTTGCATAAAGCTCCAGCTGTATATGAAAGGATTTAGTCATCACCAATCAGCTTTTTTACCAAATTGACAAGTTTCGCAGTGGTCTATCAAGGCAGTTTAATGAGCATGCACAACAGTAATTTAAATTCCAGACAACAAAAACAAAAATAATCTTAATCCAAAAAACACGTATTCGTGCCGAATGTATTTTGTTCCTGCCATTAAAATGTGTCCAAAACTGTTTTGTGGCACCACCTTAAACATATTTAGTACAGTCATTGCCATATTTAATACAAAACATATCTAGCCTGGGCAAAAAGTATGAATTATCCATTTGATTTTGTCAATATTCAATACTTTTTTTGTATATGATATGTGGTGTTGGTGGAGCTAAATATTTACTAGCAAACTACTACTAGCAGCAGGTGTGCTTGCAAAACTGAATTTGGCAAACATTTGCATTTTTTCAAGTTTGGTTGGTGGTTCACTTCTAAAAGCCACTGTAACGTCTAAAGATGCATAACTTTTAATGGATTTTGAAATACAATTGTATTTACTGTAGCATGCTGAATGGTCATTTCAAGTTTTTATATTTGGTTTATTTAAGTTAGAAAATGTGGTCATGATTGATGATAAATAATTAAAATGTACACCACATACAACAAATTATACTCTCAGATATCTTTTGTATTCATAAACAATGAATGGGAACAAAGAATGCCCCATTCAACCTTCTAGATACTAATTGTAACATACTGACAATGGTGACCTTTCTTTTCAATAAGTGAAGTAATTCATCGAAATCATTTTTTTAATATAATTTATTCACTGATATATTTTCTCAAAGATGTTTTGTTTTCCTATGAAAATTAACACTCACACCCCCTCTTTGCACAAAGGCATATCATTATCAATCCCTGCTCAGCATCATCCCTCTCTATCAGATTATGTTTTGTTTCATTTTAACAGCCAAGCTCAAATTAGTCTTACGTAATTAGCCTTAAATGACCCTGTTCAGTCCACTGTCATATTTTGTCATTGCCACTGAGTATCTTGTTGATAGGGTGAAAAAGAGGCTTGGTTTCCCTCTGTCAAATGTGCAATTATAGCTGAAATGCAGAGGGATTCTCAGTGATAGTTGAGATTTCATTACAATCAGTTTTAAGAACTGATTATACTTCAAATATGGCAGTAGAATTATAATTAGTTACAGCAAGTAGAAATTTTCAAATTATCCTAGATTGTTCCTGGTCCTTTGGCAAGTAGGTGAAGCAGTGTTTAAATAATAAAACGGAATTAATTTAAGGCGTCAAAAGAAAATGACACACTATTGTTAACCGCGATATGGCACAAACACACACACACACACACACACACACACACACACACACACACAAAATATGCCACTGTGTTTCTTTAACTTTTGCAATCAAGTAGTTCATCATCTATTTAACAGGAAAAGATTAGGCAATTAAATTTTCTCTGCTCTTTTATGATGTGGTATTGTGTAACAAACCATGAAAGGAGGAGGATTTTGTGCATACAGTAGCACTTGATAGCACACTGTTGGGTGCTCCACGGCCAGAGGCCAAAGTTCTTAAATGCAATTACTGATGGAAATCGTTTCCTTATCAGTAACTAAGAGACATAATTTCACTGCCAAGTGGATAATAATGTTCACAGCCAATGCAAAATGAGAAAATGTATCATTTTAATGTTCTGTTTGAAATCGTAACATGTTTTCAAGATTTGTCTTTCAGTTTTTTCCATTACGCAGGATGTGATTGTGTTAAATGTAATGGAGCTGTGTAGATTGCTGCAACTTGAAATAAATGAAAGATTATGAGGTACTATACCATATAATATATCACAATATAAGTCATACTACTGTATTCTTAGCATGAGTTCCTTTTACTGTAAGTTGCCCAATCCTGGAAGCGTTTGGTGTATATTGTCTGCTGCATGTAGGCTTTTTTAAATATAGAAACACCATATATCTCGTCTCTTTTAAATCTGTTCTTAGATGACCTGTTTCTGCTACTTTGCGCACTGTGTGTCCAGTTTTTAAAAATGTATTGTTTCTAACATATTTATAGAAAGCAGGGTCACATTTAGTATTAAAGTGCCATTGTGTAAAGCTAAGGGCAATACTACAATTGTATTAACCATCCCTAGCAGCTGTAGTGGAACCAAATTGAATTCTTATTTTGTATTTGATAAAAAAAGGCGATGTTTTGTATCACATTAGTTTTAACAATTCATGAAGTCGCAAGTCAATAGTTAAAAGTTTCCTCCAGCAGTAATTGACACCACTGGGTAAAGGGAGATGGTGTTCTTCCACATTAGTGGCTGGGTGTCATAACATATCGTAAAGCAGCCTTCTAGCCTTGTCAGAACTTATCATGACACCAATTAGATGTAAAAAAAAAAAAAAAAAAAAAAAAGATAAGGATGTACTTCATGCTCATCTGCAAAAGGGTAACAGTCCTTGTACGGAGGGGCGCAATCTGTGTGCCTTTCTGAAAAACTCCAGAGAGGCGTGGAGGGTGAACTATCTCAAGAGCAGAAAATAAATACACATCATGTCACAGTAAAGTGACAATGACAAGGGCACTATCTTATTTGTTCAGTACAACACAATTAACCTAACTCTATGACATATTCTTGTACTGCTAAAATAGACTTTGTCATGTAACACCTCTCTATTTCTGTGTCTCTCTCCCTCCTTCCCTCTTCTTTTCTCTCCCATCAGGTCTCCACATAATGGAGCGAGAATGAACAGAGAGCGGCTTAAAAAAAAGCATGAACTGGAGGTTTATTGAGGTCATCTGCTTCCTGTTTATATGGGACCATATAACAGTTCAGTCTTCCCGCCAGGACCTGTTGGCCACTGAACAACATGTCACCAAGCAATATGACTGGCTCATCTCTGACCGTGGACCTTTCCACCACTCTCGGAGTTATCTGTCCTTTGTGGAAAGATTCCGCCAAGGATTTACGACCAGATATAAAATTTATAGGTGAGTTCACTTTCGGCCTGTGCACTGATGCCACACAGACTTTTTCAAAATCTGTTTGTTTTAATGGTTTTTCTATTTTGAGATTTTAGTTGCAAAAAGCTCTGTGTGCATATTTTATAGTGGCTTGCGACCACTCTCAGCAGTGTAAACTTGTTTTTCTTATATTAGTAAAGTGCTCTGCTAGGACCTTCACTCCACTTTTAGTCATGGATCAAAATCCAAAAATACTGTATCTTACCTTTTGCATAATCCAATTTAAAAGTGTTCCTTACATGTCTTTCAAACTACACACCCCTGATGACATCACCACCAGGGTTATTTTTTAGCCTTTAGAAAGACACCAAACAACTGGTTTTACAGGTAAACCGATCATAATGTGAAACGTTGCATTACATTAGCTTTTTTTGTCAAACAATGAATTTTACATTACAAAATTGGACACCACTGACCATTTTAACTGGCTATTGATAAACCACATAGTATGACACATCAAAACCTGCATAAATTACCCACTACCAAAAATGAATAAAAGGGTCAGGGCCCAATATGTGCATTAAGCTAAAAGGGATAAATCATATTTAAGGATTAATCTGATCCATTTGTTCCCTACTTGTAAATTTCAAACATATCAAAATATCTAAAGCTTTAGTGCGTCATTTTTTTATATTATTAAAGTGCTCATATTATGCTCATTTTCAGGTTCATAATTGTATTTAGAGGTTGTACCAGAATAGGTTTATGTGGTTTAATTTTCAGAAAACACCATATATTTGTTGTACTGCACATTGCTGCAGCTCATCTTTTTACCCTGTGTGTTGAGCTCTCTGTTTTAGCTACAGAGTGAGACACCTCACTTCTGTACCATCTATGTTGGGCACATGAGCAGTAAGTACTGCTAGCTTGTCAGTTGCAGAGCATGAGGGAGTGCCACGCTAGCAGCCAGGCGAGCATTATAACATGTGTTACAAAGTGACGCACGTTCATCACGGAAGTAAAGGCTGGACTACAATAGAGCTGTTTGGAGCAGTTTGTGAACAGTGTTTTCTCTGGAAGATGGTAAGTCCCTTTGGGGTGGACTTTGGGCTTTTTCACTTTGTAAACCTATAATGTGCACAAAAAGATATATAACACAATAAAGGAAAGGGGAAGTGCCAAAAAGCACAATATGAGCACTTTAAACGTCCATTATATTCATCAATTGCCAAATGAATTGCTGCAAAGCTAATTAAAATTATCAGCTCCACAAAACTTTCTCTGTATTTCTCAGTATGGCTATGTTCTATGGCTATGTTTCTTTCCCGTGTAGAACCTTGAGTGAAGATAATGACCTCATCTGAAGAGTCCATGTCTTTTTTTTAATCCTCCATGTCCTCCTTGGCTACTAGCAACTGCGTGGAGGAAGGGTGGGGGCACGTGCGCGATCATGTAAGGCTTGTAACAAAACTGACGCACGACAGTTTTGTTTTTATTACTTAGAATTCCTCGTGGGGGGGCGATAGAAACTGCGCACTATAGCTTTAATATACTATTAGTTCTCAATGTTTTATGCTAACCCTATCCCTAAACTGTATTAAGACATTACAAAAACTTCTATCTTTAAATCACTGATCACTGATTTCTATCAACTTTCTTTTTCTAAGGTCTGTACTTGTTACCAAATAATACAGTTTGACATTCAATACTTGCAACATGGTTTATATTTTCCATCCTATGTGTTGGTTTGCATAAAATATCTCCCCATTTGTTACGTAAAGAGGAAGAGGTAGATATATTAGATGGATAGAAACCCTCTTTTTCAGAATGTTGTGCTTTGATTTCCTTGATTTCCTTATCCCTAGTCTGCTAACTTAGAGGAATAGAAAGACTGAGAAAGAGCAAGAGAGTCATTTGCTACATTCCTTTGGCAGTTCTTTTACAGAGTTTGTTTTCTGTCTCTTTGTTCCGTCTCTCTTGGTAACTTGCCACAGCCCCCGGTCCCCACTGACTTTCGTGCCTTGATATTGTCACATGAACAGTAAACAATGCATTTGCATAATGTGTAACTTGACAGAGTGGGATGTTGCACAGAGACATGAATCTCAGAGGCAAGACTTCTGAAGCCGCTTTCCACAGACGCTGTACAGCCGTCGAGTGCTGTCTGTGATGCTGCAGTGATTTATTAAAACAGAGAGTGTGTGTTTGCATGTCGGGGGCTGCTGGGAACGTTGCCTGGCCCAGGTGGCAGCTGTTGTTTCTCCCTCTTAACAAACCATTAGTGGCATCAAATTCAGCCATCAGTGCTAGATATCCCTTTCCTCATGACAAAACAATTAAATCTTGCATTAAGAGTGTGAATAATTTGAGTATTTCTCATAGAAAATCATATGACAACAATCAACAATCCACATTCACGTGTCCGACATCTGCAGAACTGTCAGACCAGGTAAAGTTTGATTGATTCCTTTTACTTTTGTAGCTATGTTCTGAGTGATTGCTCTCAAATAAGGCTTTTGAACATATCCAGGACTGTAACTGTACAGTATAGTGCAGTGTACTCTACAGCTGTATTGGTGGACTAAATGAAAGATGTGTTTGAGCATGGAATACATATTTAGTAAATAATCATACAGTATTTGAGGCAAGGGTGTGAAATAATCTCCCACAGGTCCAAGCCTTTTCCAAGGATTTTAATCCAAACCTGGACCACCAGTTAATTTCAATGATTAGTACATCTTCAGCCAGAGAGGGGTGAGGAAATCAGTGACATCAGCTGGTGTAGTGTTTGGGTGGAATGAAATCATACATACCCTCGGTCCTCCTAGGCACATGATTGCCCAGCCGTGCTCTACTCTAACCAGCAATGAGAACTGAATCGCTTTGTAAATTTCCCCAGGGACTTTCTCTGCATCAACGATTTAGTGGTGGAAAGTGGTTGAATCAGATTTGCAGAGAGACAAAGCATCCATTCCTTTCGGGTTCTGTTATCAAGAGAGATTACCCCGGGGGCACGTGGCCTGGACAATGCCAACCTGATCAGCAACAAACAAATCTGCCCCATCTTTAATAACATGGGCAGTGTGCCTAATTTGAAGGATAAACACAGATTTAGGAAGCCTCTTGTCTACTGCTCTGAAAAGGTCACAGCTGCTTGAAGGGGAAAGATACACCACAAGGCACCAATTATCCTCACCCTCCAGACCTATGTCTCTTAATGAAATGATTGGATTGTGGTTTGTAGTAAGTAATCGTCACCGCTGTGTCACTGCTGATTGCGATCTTCGAACTGGATTCCTTCCCTTTTTCCCCCTCCCCTGTTATCGTATGCATAAGTGTACATTTCCTATACGGTATTCATCAGTCACAAGAAAGCCACTTTCACTGCTGAGTGCATCCTGCTCCTGTATCAGACCTGCAGCTGAATAATGTGTATCAATGTGTGTTTCAGTTAGTGGTGAAACGCGATGGCCTGTTTTGCTCACACTAGCATCTCTCATTCTGTTGCTTGTACTCTATTATGGGATCGAATGTGTTTCAGATAATGCGTGTTCTCTCTTTGGTCTTTGTTCGCAGAGCTCTATCTCAGGTTCTTGTGTGCCTGAGTGAAAAACCAATATAAATGCAAATCTGGTAGCCATTAATGCATTTTAAAGGCCTCAAATCAGCATACACTGTAATCAAAGAAGCGAGATGGGGGTTGTTATTTAGAATAAAAATATTTTTGAAAATGAATAGTTCTGATTGATCCCACTTTGAAAAGACATACTGAAGTAAATGAATAGAGAGGGATGATAGAGCCACTCTTGTCATTGGACCAGAGCCAATGAAGACCTGAAAATCTATCCAAGTTTTTGATCAAAACCCTGCAATGACCTGCGGGGGAAAAATACTTGGAAATGAAATAAAAACTTGTTGTGCATGGGAATTACAAAAGCAGACCCATTTTGTGACTTTAATTAAAAAGGGTAAACTCAATTTTTTTGCAAAGCACTGCCAGAATAGGTTAAAATACCTATGCTCTGTAAGTATGAAAATATGAACTAAGTGTCACACAGACTCCTTTAAGAAGGAATATTGAGCCATTTTATGTTTACTGCACTGGTTAGGATAATTGCAAAGCCGGTATAATATCTATTATCACTATACTAAATTACTGACTCATTAAAACCTTTGGAGATTGCTTGCACATACATATGTTACCAAAATGGTTATAGATTTCCTCAAAGACAAAAAAAAGAACTCTATGGTTTTCATGTTGAAATGTCTCTTTAATCGCCTGCCTCCCCTCATCTAAGACAGATCCTTCTTTCTGTTAGAAAAACAAAGAATGATATTTCAGCTTCTGTAATATAGTTTATCTCCGCTGGCCTGTATTTCTGTTACACTTTTATTTCGTTATAGGCCATTAGGATGATACAGCACTAAAAGCTGCTTTTTATTTGAGTTATGTTACATCAACTGATTTCCCAAGACAAAAATAAACATTACACTGTTTCTGAAGGTAATAGCTAGCTAGCTAAGAAGTTAAGCCAAACAGCCTCATGGCGCCTGTCATAGCAAGCTCCTGCAGCACTGTGCTTAAAATGACAATCACAAAATTGGTACACATGGCCAAAAAGCATGGCCATCTTAAGTTTTAATGTTTCAGGCAATTTACAGTAGGTATCATAAAGCTTCAACAAAGTGCTAAAAACAGTACATAAAGTTACATTTTTGTTCTTTTGGATATTATAGTACTATTTGGTCAGGTTATGAAAATAGTGTTTTCTCTGTGTGGTTTATAATAAATTCCAAGCTTTGTTGCTGGGGGAAAATGGTTACATTTTGGGACATCTCTCATGTCTGTACAGTAAATGTAAGGCTCCTGCCAGCAGCTTCGGCAGTGTGGAGATTGGAAACAATGGGGAAACAGCTAACCTGGTTCTGTCCAAAGGTATAAAAATCCAGCTACTGCACTAGCAGCTCTAAGGCTCTCTAAATAACACGTATCTTGTTTGTCGTCTGTACAATTTTACTTTAAAAGCATTGTGGGATAGCAGGTGACGGGCAACTGACCAGCGATGCGAAAAAAGGGAGGGGACATGTGTTAAAAAAATGTACGTTATGCAAAAGAGGGCTGGAATGGCCTGGATGGATCCAAGATTACAGGTACAAAATAAGCACTACTTGGCACAACATAGGTGGCTTATTTACACAATGTTTGCCAACTAGCTTCCTCGCACGCATTGATGTGCCCACGGTAGCGAGAAGTGGCAAAGCCGATGTAACACACATTTTTTTCACTTGCAGTTGGTCTTCACCATAAGGACATATTTCATTCATATAGATGTGTCATTTTAGGCTTAAAATAAGCATTCATTCTTTAACACTTAGTTTTAATACCATGGTTTGACAGGCACAACATGGTTATATTCAATGCAAGCACATTATGCATATCTTTACCTGAACATTTATTTCATATTAATTATTCCTAACTATAATCAGTCCACAGACAACCACTTGATCAGCACTAAACCTTGAATGAATAATCTGCAGCTTTAATTTGCATGTGCAAACAACTTCTTTTATTCATTCTCTAATTTAAACTGTTCATCAAACGGATAGCCCTGCATCTTGAGACTCACTTCACCTTTTGTTCCAGATTTTGTTAAAACTAATTTTTCTTTCAATTTGTTATTAGCATAGCATGGTATGTTGCCTTGATGTAATTTGTTAGCAGTCATCGATGAACAACGAGCAATGACAAAAGCACATTAGGTTTCCTCATGTGTTCAGTGTGGATGTGTCTGTCAGTGCTGATCTAGGCCCCATTTGTTTTAAACAGAAACAAGGTGTAACATTTGTCCGACTCAGGTCTTGAATTAGTTTGGATGAGCCATCTGTAATTGGATAGAGCGAGGGAAGGCGGATTTGATGTAGTAGGCAGATTTGTTGAGGGAGACTGCAGCAATGTTTAATTTAAAAGGTTGTAGTCAAAAGAAGGGAAGGAGACAGGCAGTCAGGAAGTCAGGAGGGATGAAACAGACTGTAGAAGGAGGACATAGACACCGTGGGGTCTGAGATGCCATTAGTCAGTAAGACCGGAAGATCCTAAAAGTGTGTGATAACAAAAATGTATGTAAGTGCTAGTGACATGGAAGAGGGTCCGGTGAGTTCAGTATCAAAACAAGGAATGGGGGAGCATACGCTGGCAGTGAGGTCATAGTCAAGGTGAGGAAGAGGCATTGGAGTGGCTCAGATGACTCAGAAATACCATGTACTCGAGTGCACCTCTCTCTCACAAACAAAAAACAACAAAGCCTTTTCTGCGTTCGTCAAACATGTTTTTATTTACATCCAGTTCTAAGACAAGAATGCTGGGCACCACTAGAAAATTGCATAGTATTTCAGTATTTTTATTCATTCTTGCACTTATCTACTCATTATATGCAACAACATCATTGTATTTGTTTATTGCTTACTTATTCATTCATTATTTTTTTCAGCAGTGAACAGAGACAGTTTCTTCAGGACAAATGTTGTGGTGGAGTCAGAATAAATTTGCAATAATAATAGAGGTGATGACAACAATACAACTAGATTCATAACAATGCCAATTGCAATTGGAACAAATTGGCATAATACTATTTTGTCTTCTACCAATCTACATTATAAACTCACTTTATTGCTGAAACCTTTCACGTTGACATTATCTTACACAAGCTAAGCTATCCACTTATTCTATCTAAATAAAGTAAAATAAAAATGCCCTCCATAATATGTTTAAAACATAACACAAATTATATTAATTTCCATGAAATAAAAATGATAATATTGTAGGTAAAAGTGTAAGTAATTTCAGCAAAAAAGCGAGTTTATGTTACTGTTTATAGTTAACAGGTTATAAATTATCTTGCTCATTTATATAATGCTTTTTAGCAGTCGACTTCGAACGCAGCCCTCAAGACATTTGCTGTAAAATTAATATATTTTGTGCAATTTCTAAGTGACGCTGTTACGAGGTGATCGTCTGAATTCAGCTTAGATGACTCATGAAGATGCTGTCACCAAAGAGAATGTTGGCTGACACCTCACACTCTGGCAGCAGACGTGAGTTCCTATTTGCTGACTGAAGCAGTAACCACTTCAAACACTTGGATTTTGAGCACTAGGCTCAGCCAATCAGGCAAGCTGAAATTTCAGCACAGCGTGTCACTGTTATGCACCAACTGAGTATTATGTTTTCTTTCAAAAACAAAAAAAATGAGACCTAAAGTGTGTAAGTACTGTTTGCTGTGAAGCACAGAAAATGTCACAAACATGATGAAACGTTATCAAACTTTATTGATGTAGCACTAAATGTGCAATATGACGAATTTGCTTCACATAGACATACAATTTACTTTTTTTCTGCATCTTTCTCTTTTCCACACATGGAAACAGACACACATACACAAAGCACAATGTTATCATGGGGCTACACTGCAATTACAATCACTGGAGCAGTGCTGATACTGGGTGTTGATCTGCATTTCTCAGCTCTATAAGTTTGGGAGACTACACAGGGTCTGATCAGGGGAGGGACTCAATGCCACTTCCCTTTTCCTACCTAGTGGTAAAAAGCCCCCGCTGTGGGACAACTTAATTACTGGCAAGGAAGGGATGGTAATTAGAGGAGAAACAGGAGGCTAGAAGAAACTGTCGGGGTTAAGCACTGACTAATTTAGTGCGTGGGACGCCTGTGCCACTCTCCCTTGAGACTGGCAATACAACATCACCAAGTGCGACAAGCTCTCAAGAGAAGATGCTGGAGCAGTGTCATATTACCATTTATATGATGTAGTGATCCAAGCTGCTAAATGAGACCAAATATTCCACTAAAGTGAGGCCTGCATTTTTTAAAGAAAATATCAGAAAGGTGCATATAATGATAACCTATAACATTGAGCTCATTGCTGCCTGTGACATTAATTAAGAAACGTGCCATTCAGTGACTACACTTTGCCGTTGATGGCTTTTAATCCACATAAGTAGAGCCCAAGGAGTCATCCTATTCTTTAGTTCATATTTTATGTTTTAAAGTTTTCGCGAACCCATACAACCGATACAGGTGCTTTCATTTTAGCTGATTAGACCTTGTTTCAGGTTAAGGTTAGGTGGATGTGAGGTCCTCAAACTCCATATATTCAACAGAATCAAACTAGCTGTTAGTGTTTCCCAAACACAACTAACATCGGCTGATGATGATGGCATGATCAGAGTCAACCGTGATAGTGTCAGGTTATAATGTCCATGCTATAAATATGATTGGACTTTTTTTTTATCACACAAATAATTAAAGGTCAAATTACTTACATAAAGGTCTAAAATATATTTGCTCGGAATATGTTCAGTCCCAGAGAGTGCACAGCATCTCTATTGAACCTCAGAGGTGTCTTTACTCTCGTACTTCTCTGTCCTGCAGTGCACAGCTTTGGTGGTTTGTGTGACCTACACAAACAAAAAAAGGTTTTTTTCTATTTGGCCTCCCGTGGAACATCTGAGTCAGTTCACTTCCAGCAAAATACTGAAATAGTTGGGCATGTTATCCTCGCTGTGTTAGAAATATTGTGTGTGGCAGGGCCTCCTATACTGTAGGAATCCAGAAAGGTTACTTGTCCAAAATTAATTTCAGTAGGGCTTTTATGTGATATCTGCCTCAACATGTTGGCCATTTACCATCAGTTTAAAGACATCCATTTGTAGGGGGGCTGTAGCATGTGTGCTCGAAACAAACACATTGTTTTACATGCATCATTTTTTTATTTAGTAAAAAGTGTACAGTGTGTAGAAAGGGAGTTTCAGAAAAAGGGCACAGAGATAGCCAGACTGATATCCTCAGGAAGGTTGTTCTGATCTCTTGGGGTTCACACAGCAGAGGCCTGATAGGTGGGTTTAACAAGTAAAGACATGTTTCTCATTTTCAGGCTTGAAGGAGTGAAGCAGCGATGATATCATAGATTACCACTGACTTGTTCATGCTTGTGTACAATATAACACTTGTAACATATACCCACCAAGTAAGGGTCAAAAGCAGCCATGGAAGGCTAGACAGCACACCACAGATGATGTTCTAAATTGTGTACCACATTATCAGTATAACAAACTTGTTGTTTCTTTTAATACAAATTGAATTTAATCACAAGAAAACAGTTTTTCATTTTGTTATCTTGGCAAAACAAGCTGTCAAAACCATTTTCTCCTGATCACAGAATAAACTTTGTCAGCTTAAATTAATATTATATGTTGAGCTTGACAGTTCATTTTTGACCCTAGAAACAGCAGCTGACAAAACAATATCAACTTAAAGCCAACTTACTCGCCTGATCTGGAGCTTTTGACCTTTACCACGTTAGATGGTTTTCTTGAATAATTATTTTGTGATCACAAGAAATAAAAAGAAAACATAACAAATCAAACACATTTTCTTTCTTTATGCATTTGAGGATGATTTGAGATTGAATTAAAAGCCCAAAGATCAACTGACAACACGTGTCACATTTTTCTTTATTGAATGTTTGACATTAAGCATACAGCAAATCTCAAACTGGATAGTGGCATCATTTTTTTGAGAGCTGCTTTCCAATACAGCTCGCAAAGAAAGTTCCCCTGAATAACACTTGTATTGGCTTTCTTGAATTTTGACCTACATCCAAAGGTTTCTTTTTGTGAGGCAACTATCACTGTCCAAGGTGCTGATATCTATCCTCAAAACATCTTATTTGCCTTTGCACTCTTCCCAGTTTGTGCCACAATTCTCAGCAAGATGACAGCTATTGTCCATTTTTCTGACTGCCCGACAATATTGAATAGATTTTTAATTTTTAATTTGATATCATCACCACATTTAGTACCATACCAGTAGTATGACACTGCAGATGTCATTTAGAAATCCTTGAATTAAAGAGAGTGAAGTAAATTATTAGAAGCTGTGTTTCCGTTAGGTACAAAAATAAAAGGATTATTGAATTGAAAGAGCTGGCAATTTTATTCATGACACAAAGAGCAAATACAGTACATAGAAATCATCAACATAATGCTGTTTTATTTGGGGTATGACTGACTGTTATTACGGGGCAAATTGAGTTCAGCTGCAAATTGATGGGATACAATAAGCTGCATCTAGGGCACTGACAATATCAGTTGTTTCTTTTTTACTGCATGAATGCCTTGACCTTGGTAGGTTTTGTGTTATATGTAGATTGGGAGAGCATTGTTAGGGATTTTATTACAGGACGCAGAAGGCGATGAAGTGTTTCATCAGCTGTAAACAGTATACAGGAAGACTGAGATGGAAGCACATGGGAAAAGATGAAATAATCTCTGAACTGCAATGACTTTTGTGAATGCAACTTAAACAATATTTTCGAGGTGATCATTCATATGATTCTGGGTTTCACATGAATGCAGTTTAGTGTCTGTCATCCCATTCTTTGTTGTGTGGGCTCATAATCATTTCCATTCAGTCCTTGCCTACACAGTCAGACTAGTTCATCGACAGAAACTTCCCACATTACACAGTTAATTAGATTCAAATACATGCTCATGTCACTCAACCATGCATTTGCTTCTGGCACCATGTCCCATCATATTCTTGAGATCAAAGTGAATTAAGAGATTGTTTTTGATTAGATCCATTTTTGTTTTATTACCTCATCACATTTACAGAGTGCACTAACAAAGCTATTATGCCAGCAATCATTTTCCATTTAAGCAATCACGTTCCATTTTCTGATATGCTCCAATTAATGGTTAATAACTAAGATACTTACATGTGAAAATGGAGGAAGTAGAATCATTTTAGGTAGCAAGGTACACAGATCTCTTGAATATGTGAAGATGTAGCACAGTAGTTATTTTGGTAAGCACTTTTTCTATTTTAATATGAATTTTTTACATATAGCAACTCTGACAATAACTTAGTTATAGCCTGTGCTATGTTACCACTGAGCGTATTTATTGCATTAACTGTGTCGTTGTGATAGTAAGTAAATTAGATTTATGCTGTGTATTTCCCCTTTGCCTTCACCACAGCCTTTTGAGGATTTTTACTGGGGTCAGTCAATTTTCTGCAGACACAAAATTAAATAAAATGATGACCCAGACAAAAGACTTTCAGAAACGCTTCATACAAACAGCAGTGCAGTTAATGGAAAGAAAATTCACCGATTCATTTCTGGATTTGAATTTGGATAGGCTTCTCTATTTCATTCTCTTCACCTCTCTCTATCTGTGTTTAGACCTCCCAACTAGTTTTACTAAATAAACCAATACAATGTTTTTAAGAGAAACTGAAATGGAATTTTGCCAGCTCATTCAAAAGTTGGCAGAAGAAAACAAATCTACCAAAACTCAGCCCCCATACTGTAAGATTGATGGCAGACTATACATTTCTGTGTTGATCTTGTACATCAGTAACCTTGATATAATCCTTTCTACGCAACTGATTCTCTTGCTCTGTCTGTCATTTCATTCCTTCATGTGTAACCATTTTACACAGATGGACTCTGCAGGCACCGTGTTGCATGACATCACGACTTGGAAAGATGTTGGCAATTTGCACATTTAACAAAGGTTAAGGGAAAGAAAAGCTATTTTTGCTATAGTCCTTGACAGTTTGGTTTCCACTATTGTGCCAGTCAAAAGAATTGATCATTCTGGCAGCATAGCAACAATATTATAGCCAAAGGTCCAGTCCTTCAAATAGCTTTCACTTTAAATGCCCTAAGACGCCCCTAGCCTTAAGACCACTTATAAGATATCTCTTATAAAAGATCTCATTGTCATTCTATACTAGATCATATTTTTAAAAGTGCATATAAGGACACTTGTCAAGAATGTCAGTTGCCTCACTGAATGTGTCTATACTTGATGAAAGATAAGCAACTATCTCTCTTAGACAGTGTACAGTATTATCATTGACTTGACAGACATGTTGGAACATTGACAGTGAGTCTTAGACGATTTACTGTTAACACACACCTAATTTTATCCAAACCCATTAGTTTCGAACAGTCACTTGGATATTTTTACATGGCCTCTCTGCTGATGGTATCTATTTTTTAGCAGCACTATAATAGAATTTCAAAATAGCCTCTCAGATTTCCTGTAGTATTTACACTGCTGTGTTTAGAAACCGGGCCCATGCCAGTATTGAAAATAAATAAAACAAGCACAAGCGAAACAGCTCAGGCCATCCAAAACAACATCCCACCTCTTTCTGCGTACTGTAGTCCTTCACTGTGTACTGGAGCATAGGATTAAGGTTCATTCTGTAATATTTTGAATGGTT
Organism: Sander lucioperca; assembly: GCF_008315115.2. NCBI lineage: Eukaryota > Metazoa > Chordata > Actinopteri > Perciformes > Percidae > Sander > Sander lucioperca. The sequence goes on from NC_050186.1 coordinate 5,496,415, forward strand.
CTTGGTGGTTGAAATTCATACAGGATTTCAATTGTATCTCTGTCTGTTTGATTTATTACTGGGCCTTGCCTCCTTATTACCATGAAAGGCCTGGGATTTTTCTTTTCTTTCATTCCATCAAGCTGCTGCACAATACTGTGGCAGCACAGGAACAAGGCTTCTATGGTCTCAGATTTTGGAGGCCTTTCCCAAATACATAACTTAATACTACATGTAAATCTGACTTTAAGTTTTCTGAATCTACCAAAAGTTTGTTTGCCTTTTGTGCTCTTCTCAGGGTATTTAGCTATAGCTAGAAAGCCACCTAAGGCAAAGCAAGGCAGCTTTATTTATATAGCACATTTCACCAACAAGGAAATTCAAAATGCTATACCTCAAGTCAAGTCAATTTATTTATAGAGCACATTTAAAACCAAAGTACAAAGTTATGTTATAAAAACAAAGGAAGACAATAAAAATATAGACACAATGAACATCATACAAACAACACACTTCTATACAAATGTCCCTAAACTAAATAATACGCCAAAGAATAAAAATGTGTTTTAAGACGAGACTTAAAGATCTCGGCAAAGGAGGAGGACCTAATATGAATGGGAAGTTTGTTCCAGAGTCTCTGGGCCACAACGGAGAAGGCACAATCACCCTTTGTTTTCATCCAAGACTGTGGAATAGCTAAAAGGAACTGATTAGATGATTTTAGGTTCCTGGATGAGTGATGTAGGGTAAGGAGATATTCTATATTTGACCGGTAACCAGTGAAGAGAAGCCAATATCGGTGAGATATGATCCCTCCTTCTGGTACCAGTCAACAATCTAGCAGCCGCATTCTGGACAAGCTGCAGGCGTGATAAAGATGATTGGCAAATCCCAGAATACAAGGAATTGCAGTAGTCAATACAAGACAAAATAAGAGCATGAATAACAATTAATAATGATTTTAGTTTAGCAATAGTCCTGAGATGAAAAAAGCTACATTTGACAACAGAACTAATTTGTTTGTCAAATTTTAATGCTGGGTCAAAGATGAAACCTAGATTTCTGGCAAAAGGGCGCACACTTGAGGATAAAGTCCCTAAATTTTTCGAAAGTTTGTCAACTGAATTTGGGGGTGCCAAACAACATGACTTCCGTCTTACTCTCATTAAGTTGGAGAAAGTTGTTAGCCGTCCAGCACTTAATGTCTTTCAGGCAGTGAAAAAAGGACTTTAAAGCATTGTTATCACCTGTTTTTAGAGGCAGGTACAGCTGTGTGTCATCAGCATAACAGTGATAAGATATGTTATGTTTGTGAAGAATGGAGTCCAATGGGAGCATGTACAAAGAGAATAAAATTGGCCCTAAAATCGAACCTTGAGGTACACCACATGTAATCGCTGCCGAAGATGAGGAAATATTTCCAATTTCAACAGAAAACTTTCTAATTTTTAAATAAGAATTGAACCACTGTAGAGCAACAGCCTGGATCCCTACCCTATGTTGAAGGTGATCCAACAAGATGGCATGATCAACAGTGTCAAATGCAGCACTAAGGTCCAGCAAGAGTAAAATAGCACACTCTCCTCCGTCACCGAACAGCAAAAAATCATTTAGCACTTTAAGAAGTGCTGTTTCTGTGTTATGGTGTACTCTTAAACCATACTGAAAATTGTCCAAGACATTATTTTCACTTAAAAAATTACCCTTTCCAAAGACTTTGGAATGCCGTTGATAAATACTACTTTGTTGCCCAATTTTTTAATACACGAGCAGTGTATCTTTTGCAGTCCTTAAAGTAGTATGCCACGATCAATAGTATGCCATTTGTTAATCGTGCAGTTTATCCCTGTGACGTCGAGGACAGCCTTAATTAAGTTTTATTTACCAGGTGTTTGCCCTCGGGTGCTCATCTATCACTGGTAAATCACATGAACTGGACAAATGAAAAAGCTACTGCAACATGTAAATCATTGAAGCCCCTTGTTGGTAGCCTTGACAACTTGTTCTTCAAAGGAGGCAGCCTTTGAAATGTGACACAAATGGTCATTCATAAACCCTGCTGGGCCACATGGTGATCTAGATGTAATAACATAACATTTGCTTACATCCCTGGAAATATATCATATGCAAGTAGATGAGATCATGCAGCATAATTTCTGTGTGGGAACATCATGTACAGAATGAAAGGAAATAAGTCAATACTGTGTGGGAAGACAAAATTGCTACACAAAGTCATTCATTGGGGGATAACCATTACTGGATCAAAGTCTCCCCCAGTCTTTGCAGCTTGCCAGCATTTTCTGTTGAGGCCCTCATGGTGCACCGCTATCAGTCAGCTAAATATTGCTCTACAAAGAACAGTGTGGCAAAGATTCAATCAGTGATGTCTCAGGAATGCTTAATGGTATTTTGTAAATAATGTAGGATGCTCTGAAGCAAAATCTCCATATGTGACCATTTGCTAATTCATTTTAATAAGTATTATGGCCATAGACAAATGAGATCATCATAGTGACAATGATCCCCCCCCCACCCCCAGTCATTTGGCTCATACAGTAATATATTACCCAACCCTTTTCATTTCTAAATCATTGCATCAAAAGTTATTTTAGACTTGTAGCAGCTTATTTTTCAATTTGTCCACAACAAAAGAATCATCCTAATATTTCCAGCAGCCAGATTTTTGACTTCCTAACCTCTCATTCACTTTCGTGATACTAATTTAAGAGAGCAGAGTGAGCAAGTACAGTTAATATAACAGAGGAGCTGATAAGATGCATCTGAACCCCTATAAAGTTTTGAAGAAAAAAAAATGTCATACTCTGCTTTTACTGAGAGCAGATACTATTTCAGATACTATTTCCATTGGAGTTCTTTTTTTTTACTAGTTGTTTTGATGGATCATTATGTTTATGCTAATCATATCAGTAGGCTATTAGCATAAGCACTGCTTCTGTGCCACAATGTTATGTTAAAATAGTTTCATAAATACAGAAAATGTGGAAATGGTAAATGGCCTCGCAGAACTGTAAGCATAAATGTGTGGCAATCCTCTGAGAAAGCATTTCTTTTAGCAAATGTAAAATTGCGGCCATGTTAGCATGAAGATCCCATGCGTACAAACTTAGCCCAGCTGTAGCTGATTTAGATTTTTAGGGCAGGGATTGGAAATTCAGCAGTTGTTGATGTCTACACTCCTTTGATTGGTTGTTGGAAATTGACTTTTACCCTCCAGAGTATTTTGTTTTCTATAATATTGATGTATTGTATCATTTTCAACCAGCAATTGAAATATTAGTCAAACCATCCTTAACAAACAAGTAGTGGAACAAATGACTAAAAATGAAAGGTTCATCCTTTATCAAAGCATTAAAATCAGTGCTGTCTTCTCACATCAGTGGCACCAAACACACACAGCTTATTCTGTGAAGTTTGGCATTTCACAAGCACCATAAATAACAACTGGAATTTTGAGGGAGAAACAAATTCTTCAGTTTAATTAGAAAAATGTTAATTTATGTCTTTGTTTTAGATAAACTTCTGTCATTTCTGCTCCACTTCGAAACAAAACTGTTTCCATGTATCACTTATGGAAATTAACATGTCACAGGGAGCATCCTGCCCATATTTCCACTTCTGATTTCACTAACTAGTTTATCCTATTATAGGTTTCAGATTCATGCAAAGCCAAGTTTATACAGTACAGTGAGTGGCAACCATCCAGTGTGTAAGCATGAGTATTTCTATCATGTTACCCTTGTATTCAAATATGTATCATGGGAATATGGGCAAGAATAGCAGAACTGACTCACCAGATATGAAACATGTACTGTGTGAAAGGTGACACGCACAACTGGATGACTGCAGAGTGATTGTGAAGGAAGTCATAGGATCTACCGAGTATACTGTATTTAGCCCAATGGTTGCAGAGGCTTTCAGTGGACACTATAGCCAAAGCAATGGAACAGCAGGGTTTAAATCATAATAATGTAAAGTCTGAAAAATAGTGTAACTTTAAATTAAACATTTGGTCAGAGTTCTGCAGGATAAATATTATATCCTTGTATATTATACTTCCAGCATAATAAATATTGTATCATTATTTATAAATGAAAACATTGATGCTATAAAGAAAGAAAGGTTCTTTTAGGGTATTTTTTGCATGACAAAGATTTTAGATGTTTTTATTTTATTTGAATTGAAAGTAGTACTTAAAGCAAAAGTACTCTAGGTAAACATTTTCACATTTAAGGTATTCTCAAATCAGTAGTCTGAGATTCAATTCAAGCTCACGTTTATTTCCTCTTTTGGAATTTTTTAAAAAAATGCTTCAGTTCAGTAACTACAGACCAAATATCTTCATCCATTCAAAAATGTACAATGAGCTGACTTCCGTCATTATTCTTTTACGTTGAAGCCCAAGAGACACACCATTTGCCCCCTGAATACACTGTGAAAAAGCCCGCTCTCGGGAGACAACACAGGGATCGTAAACGTCAAACAAACACTAGGGGCACAGACTGTGCACCAAAATACAACAAACCACGTTCCAGCCAATCACCGACAACATGGTTGGGGGAGGGGGTGGGGGTTAGTGCGTCCTTTTCACTGAAATTAAGGCTGCTGCTCTAAAAGCACCCCCTCCCCCAACCATCTTGTCGGTGATTGGCTACGAGAGAGATGCCTACGATTTGAGACAAAAATGAAATTGCGCTGAAACCATTCAGGAACTCATAGTGTACCTTTAATGCTTCAAATGTCCACCAAGTGGTTTATTAACACTTATTTTTAAAGACTTCACTGCTAAGAATCTGCAGTCAAACAAGGAGATGAGCACACAGTACATCAACTCAAATATATATATATATATATATATATATATATATAAACCATGTAAGATTTATTTTGGCCTGTTTTTGTTCTTGCCTTTTTTCTACAGCCAATGCATCCTTTAAATCTTCCTTGTAAAATGCTGTGTGCCACACTGTTGCCCTTTATGACAGCATCTTGTCTGCTTCAAATAAAGTCAGCGTGTTTTGATAACACTTACGTGTTTATAGCTAGGTGTAACATTTTTATTTAGTTTCTTTTATCATAAATGGCTGTTTGTGTGCCTAAAGTAAAGAGAAAAATTGCACAGGCTTTTTGTCAGATATTCATGATGTTTACCACAGACTGACAAAGGTCAAGATGTAACAGAGCAACATATCCATGTATAGCATTTAACTGTAAGGACTTTGATTCAGTATGAGAGGAGGACCGAGATGAACAAGAAGCCAAGTATGCCAAGTTCTGTAATTTACTGACACTCGTGCTTTTATTGTTTTCTGATGTGATTTATGAACATGTTGTCTGTGGGTCCTTCCGAGCCAGTTTCCCACTCAATTCTTTAGAGATTTTCTTTCAGAAAAACTGTGCCCCTCTTTCCTCTGTGCCACCTCACTTCCACTTTGAATGTCTGTCATGCTCTCTCAAGGTTTTTTAATCTGGGCTCTAGCGCCAGGATCAACAAAGTGCCTGTGGTGACACACTGTATGAAGGCTGTTTCCTGTCCCTGTCAGAGCTTTAGGGAATATTTACTGGATGTCAATACAGCCCAACTCTAATTGAAGCAGACAACATGCTGTCTAGAAGGTGTGATGGCATGCCATTGCAACACTTTCCAGCAATTATGGTTGCGAAGAGCAACATGATATTCATGACACCTTATGACCCGTGCAAAATGATAAATTATTTGCTGTCCAAGCAATCACACACAATTACACTTAACATGGAAATGTATTATCATATTTTTAATGTCTTGTAACTGTTTTTGTAAGACAATGTTGTCATTGTAAATATTTATAGTGATTTATACAATGCTTTATGCATGATAATGCACTTTGAAGGCATATATAATGTATTTGTGCTAAATAGAAAAGGTTAGTGTTTGTATGTGGGAGTGGATAGTTTGAGTGATAAAGGTCATGTAGGATTTTATTGTACTCCTTAAAGATTTAAACACACAGTAATACTGCTCCGGATTGTGTCCGGTGAAAAAAGTTATCAACAAATAATCAAACAAGTTGGCGATTTATTTGTAGCTGCTGCTTGTAAAACATACAACAAAAGAACAACTGTGCCACCACAGTTATCTATATACAGTACAGCCAAATATACTGACCACAATCTGATTTCCAACTGCACATAGAAGGAGTAATTTTCCACATGGCAGCAGGACACAGCAAAGGCGATGGCTACCTTGCTGTGAAGTTGGAGTTGTGCAACCTTGTGCCTGCAACTCTTCATGTAACAGCTGACTGTGGTTGGATCGATATTGTTCCATTACTCCCTGCAATATTTAAAACTGCATTGGATTTTCCTGTGATTGTTTCACAATAAAAGCCACCTTGTGTCTCCCAGTTGAACCCTTTTAATGTGAAGCAGCGGCAGTAGGAAATGTTTGGTTTGCTTTAGCAGTAATGTGATACAGCTGTGATACAGCGTTTGGAGAACGAACATAATGCTGGACAGGCAATCTAAATCCAGTGTGGGAATGGCGAACCCCACCTCTAACAATAAAAGCTACTATGAGGTTATAACTGAATTTAACTACACTGAATGGCTACTAAAAAACTGGTTTGATTTCATGAAAATCTTACGGATTACAACTTTAATATATAGCAGCACTATTTTAATATCCTGGTCAACAGCATCATCAGCTATTCAAAATGGCAAATAGTTTTGTTTAAAGAAATGTTTCTGTTAATTACTGAAGTCAGAGAACTTCATTATGTTTATTTCTTTTAGCAGAGTGTTGCAGTTGAATTGGCATAATTTACAGTTCATGAATTGATGCAATACATGAATCGTTACACCCCTTGAAAACATCAAATTAGTGCAAAATAATAAATCTGGGACACTGGCAGAAATGTGTTAATGGATGATTTTAATTTGTTTTCCTTCTGCCATCCCAGTTATACATATAAACATTACTTTTTAAGTATGTTTATGAGTATTCTCTCTAATCTGGCTCTAACAAGGACAGACAGTAATAGTCAGTAGTTAATTTCAATATTTCATGCAAGAAATCCAAAGCAAAACAGAACTACTTTTACTGGCATTATTGCTCAGGTGTTCACTGTGAGAGACTTGCCTTGAGTTTTCTCTGCTTGCCTTGATATATTCTTGTTTTGTATTTTTCTTGCATTTCTTCTGTAACTAGTGAGCCAGATGTAGTTTGATAGCTTAATGTGAAAAACCAAAACAGTACATTTTCATTACAATCAATGAGCTCCAAACATTACTTTTCTTCAGGCTGTTTCTTGATTAGGGTCTAAAGTAGAAGCAGACATGTTAGAGCAACCAGTACATTCATTAGAGCAAATCATCTCTTTTGAAAAACATTCTCATTTGGATTCATTGTGATCTATTTGAGGTTGAGGAAGTTAATGTATTTCCTAGCAACCACTGTCCATGTTTATTGGCCTAAACTGTGCTAAGACAAACATTGGAAAGGAATCAGATAAAATAGTGGTCTCAACAAGGGCAGTGGGGGATTAACTAACTTTAGCTGATTCTTCAAAGAAGAAGAAAAACATACACCTCTATCATCAAGCAACTCTTTTTTTTAAATGCCAAAATGTTGCTTATTAGAATACATGAATATACTGTATGTATGTTTGATCAATGCAGTGTATGCCTAATGGGACTCCTCCACCATTAAATTATTCATCTAAATACACTGTAAATTACAGTAAGTATTTTTAAATGAATTAAGTATTCATTCATGGCCAGCCACATCCATATCATGTATTCTGTATTTTCTGAGGTCACAGACACTTCCACACAGGCACATGTATGTCCCCACCCTCCCACACGAGTTACTTGAATACCATAAAGCAATAATCACCTACGCTCCCATTTTCCTTCTTTGCAGCTGCAATGCCATTTATCTCATCTTAACTTCCTTTGATAGGTCATTAAACCAGTCTTGGAGCTGTGAAGTAAAGCACTGAATCATGTCGCAGGTTCTATCTGCTGGCATGCCTAATCTGGGGCAGAAGGGCTCAAGTACATATGGCTGCCATATAAAGTTTTATATAATAATTGGCAGTGACGGAGCCATGAGGAGGATTCACTGAAAATAAAATGATATAGAGAGGGAGATGGCAACAGAGAGGGATACAGTGAGAGAGCTGGGAAAATAATAAAAAGGGAGAAATGTTGGTACATCTGCTGCAAATCTGAAAGTCTTTCACAGTTCCCTGACTTGAATGTTTGCTCAAGATTTCAGAAATAACATTCAACGTGCATCTTAAAGCTGAATCGTGGAACGGGAATGGAAGCTGAATCAGCATGTACTAGTATGAGTGGTGAGCCCTGTCCCGCCAGATGAGATCTGTGTTTTTGCGAAGTTAAGGAATTGCAAAGTTCTAAAAAGGAAGACTTCTGAAAATCAGCCACAAAGCATTTATTGAATATCTGACTAGAAAACATGACTCAATGATGTATGTGATCAGACAGAGTCATTCTCCTGTCAGTTGTGAAAGCCTTTTATATAAGCATTTATTCATTAATCCATTCTGTCACTATATGTTCACCTCTTTGGTAGTACTAAATGTGTAAAATTACATCTTCTTTGAGAGTTGTCAAGATATTATCTTTAAAATGTTGGCTGCATTATCAACTTGTGTGATTAGGCAATAGCCGTCTGGCAGAAAGGAATCCAACTGTAAACGCTAAAGAGTGCTGAATAGAGCATTAAAAAGTGCTGCCGTCAAGCCGTGGTCAGGCAGACTGACACATCGCTGACTGCGTGTCAGAGAATTCACATTAAGTTACCGACGATCAATTTGAGGGGGACCCAACTATTCTTGGGTAAATCATCTTTAGGAGCTCCTGAGGGCTGCGAAGGCAAAGACTTGGAGGAAGAAGCTGATAGAAAGCTGTAGCTTTCTCCACATTGCTTACTTTTTGAATGAAAAAAGTAAGACGGTGTACAGGAATTTCTGTGCACCTTTCACCAGCAGTTATAAGGAAAGCAGAGGAGACAGACATCAGACCCACTATTGTTCTCTCCAGTGCACAGAAATAGGATTACACAGATAAAATGTATAATTGTGTAAAATGACTTAAACTTAAGCATCCACTAAAACTGTGTTGCAACAGAAATTAATTGATTAAGCTAACTGATTCAAGGAGTTAATCTCATCAAACTTGAGGTTGTAGGATTGCTTTTAATATCCATATTTAATTGTTGCCTTGAAAAACCGATTAATACTAATGATGTCAGAACTTTGGACGGGGATGCAGGATTTCTTGTGGACAAAAACAACCTTGAGTCTATCTAAAAAAAAACTGTCATAATAACAAGAACAGTAAAATCCCTTTTTTCAAATCTCCTTATTCTATTTTTTCAGTTCTATTTTTTTCATGAAGTTCAGTGGACACCAAGCAAACCTCCATTTCATTTCTCCAAGATGTAAATGCATATTACAGTAAGATTAAAATGCAATAAAAAAAAGCAGAAAGAATAGCTAAAATCTTCTGTGGTTTGTATTGTACATCGTGTTTGTTTGTGTTTGTGTGTGTTTGTATTGTTTAGTGTATTTGCTTTGTTGGTTGATTTTTCCATAGACGTTATATGCATTAATTGAACAGAAGTCAGATTTCAATTAGAGCAGGCTTTTAGGGTGATCTTATTGAGACGATAAAGCTGTGTGTTTGTGCTTGATCAGATGGAGTTTTTGTTGCACTTTAAGTCACACACTTACCGTAATTGGGCTCATTGTTCATATACTGAAGTCTGCATCATTAAACATATCTAAATTCAATCTAAATCTAATTTTGAGGAAATGCTTTTAAAACTATCAGTCAGTAATCAGAAATTACATTCCTCCCCTGTCTATACACTAAAAATAATTAGTTTTGTGCTCATCTCAGCAGTGTGAAGAGTGTACACCTGTCTATACGATGCATCACACGTGTACATCATACCTTTCAGGTAAAAGTGTGATCCCATATATCACACATCTTATCCCAATGAAAGATCAGCATGCAAATACATGTGTGTTTGATAGTGATGTGTGAGAATGTGCACAATCCATATGGAAATTAAAACATTTCTGTGATTGACAGAAAGAACAGATGGTGATGAAAATCACAGTTTCCGATTCAATTTGCATTAAAATGATGACGCCTTTAGAGGGAACCAATACATCAAAAGTCTTCTTTTGCTTTGTCTTTCCCAGAAAAAAACAAAATATGCTGAATTACATGTATGAACAGCTTGTTTTATAACAGAAATTATATACATAATTTGTATGCAACTCTCACACAAAGAAATCTACTTACATGAATGTCTAATCACTGACTTTCAGTACCTGAATGTGCCAGGCATTAGCCACTGACTCAATACCAGAGGGCCTTTTTTTGCGATACAGACAGCTGAAGAAAATCTGGTGTCTTATTCTTCAGGTCAGGGATATTTGTTTTTTCCGTAACCCTCAGAGTAGTCTATATCCACGACGTTCCACTTCCGGGATTGCTCTCGTTCTGCCGGAAATTCCGCCGGATGTCACTCTTTTCGGATGTCCGTTTTTTTGGAACACAGCTGAAAAGAAGTTGCTTTACTGTCATACAACTAACTTTAATGTGACTATTTAGATCTGGGAGCTCAGAACTGCTTAATAAATTATTAAAATACTCCAGCCGTTTTTATTATCTTAATTATATGACAGACTAGACCACAGCATTCACTACCAAATGTGTTGTTTTCCCACAAATGCATTTGCTCAGATGGAGTCGGGCTAATTAATGTGCCACACTGTAATTAATGCGGTTTTACTGTTACTGTTCATAGTGTGGTTGTAAGTCATTTAGGTGTGAACAGTTGTTTGTCCTGTGATTGTCAGGGAATTTGCACGTTGGAAGGTGAGGAACACAGCGATTGAAAGAAGGGACCTGATCCGGAACCCCGTGCCACTCATGCCTGAGTTCCAGCGCAGCGTACGCTTGCTGGGCCGCAGACCTACTACTCAACAGTTCATCGACACCATCATTAAGAAATATGGAACCCACATTCTCATCTCAGCCACCCTTGGAGGTAAGAGAGGTTTCATTTGCCCACTTCCATGCTTGATTAACAGTTTTTACACACGGTTTTAAATAATTCTTACACATGGGTTGTGGTCAATGAAATTACTTTATTGGCAAGGTTGGGGAGGCTCCTTTTAGTGACAGAATTTCTTGGGCTACAAATAAGACTTGAGTCATTTAATGCCACCAGGTTTAAATATTACAACAGCTCTTTAAGGACCATTAGGGCTGCAACATATATAAGGTGTGTTTTTACCAAATATATATACATACATATATATACATACATATACATATATATATATACACATATGTATATACATATACATATATATACATATATATATATATATATATACACATACACATACATATATACATATATATACACATATGTATATATATGTATATATATACATATATATACATATACATATATATACATATACACATATATATATATATATATATATATATGTATATATATATATATATATATATATGTATATGTATATACATATGTGTATATATATGTATATATGTATGTATGTATATATATATATATGTGTATATGTATGTATATATATGTGTATATGTATGTATATATATGTGTATATATATGTATATATATATGTGTGTATATATGTATATGTATGTATGTATGTGTGTATGTATGTATGTATATATATGTATGTATATGTATATCTATGTATGTATGTGTATATATATATATATGTATGTATATATGTATATGTATGTATATATGTATATGTATGTATATATATATGTATGTATGTATGTATGTATATATGTATCTATATATATGTATATATATGTGTGTGTATATATATATGTATATATATGTGTGTGTATGTATGTATGTATATATATATATGTATATTTATGTGTATGTATGTATGTATGTATGTATATATATATATATATATATATATATATATATATATATATATATATATATGTATGTATATTTATGTGTATGTATGTATGTATGTATATATATATATTATATATATGTATATTATGTATGTATATATATATGTATGTGTGTGTGTGTGTATATATATATATGTATATGTAACAATATGTCTGAGACTTGTTCCCATGATGTGTAAAATTAGGTGGAATAAATGCATATGCAGAAAAGTCGTATTGGGTACTGAATTGGAACTGAAAATGTGAATTTTATTATTTACAATATTTAATATCTATTTAAAAATAGATAATTGTTTCCTGAAACTGATTGTAATTAATCCCAGATAAAAACAAGACAGCCCTTTCAACAAGTTAATGGATACATATTTCTCTTTTCATTTGTACAAATGTAATGTAAATAGCACTATTCAATGAGCCCATCTGATTATACTGTGAAACTGCAACACCATGGTGTCCTGGATTATTCATCTGCCTGTTCACAACAATGTCAAAACAGCTCAGTGAAGCAGTTTGGGGCCAAGTTTTCTCCAGGGTGTTGGAAAAACTCTCCCACAGCAAAACTGCAGCTACATCACAAGAGGGCAGGACAAAGCGGACTGGAAACATTTTCACAGAGCAAATACATTTTTTCCCAAAGCAAGATAAAGGCAACTTAAAGTGAAAGATGAAGATTCTTCCAAACCACAATTCGATTTTAAGGTCACGATTCGATTCAATTCTCACTTCAAACTTTTTTTTTCAACAAGAATGGCAATGGCACAATAAGAGCCACTAGATAGCAGAAGGGTACTTTGCAACAACAGTTTAAGTTTCCTAAAAAAAATGCACCATTAGTTTAACAATATGTACCTAAAGGAACCATGGAGTCCCGTCGGAGCACACATTCTATACCTTCATTGTTTGTTTACATAACTCCCTCACGTGGAAAGCCAAAATGTTGTTAAGCTGCGCTGTGTCTGTTTGTTGTTTTTATCTCCGGATGTGCGCAAGTACGCAGGTGTGGAGATCGAAAATAATATTGTGCGAATCGCTAATCCCACTTCTGATTTGATAGTGGAAATCAAAAGCTCATTTTGATCAATTTTCAACTTGATAACTAAAATCGTGCCACCTCAAGTATTTGTCAGTTGTTCAGGGTCAGTGACTAGCACAGGATTGACTCCACACTGACCAAAGAGAAGCACAACTCTATTCTGAACAGGTATTCCATCTCGTCTGGTTTAAGTGGATTTTTCAGCAGGACAGTGACCCAAAACTAGGGTTTGGGTTATCAAAGCTATGACAGGATTATCTTATATCCACAGTCACCAAACTTCATCCCCACTGAACACATGTGGGAACATTTGATAAGTGAAAAAGCAAGACACACTGTAACATCCTTAAAATAATGTGAATTCTCACATTCACATCTCACATCTTTAATATTGTGAAAGCACGGTGTGGCTGCCAAATGGAAGCACTAAACCTACTAAATATAGATAACTTTTAATGAATAGTTTGCAACAATACATGCCCAATACCTTATGCACATGTCTTATTTCCTGCACAGAGCAAGATTCCATTCAAATAAGAACATAATGCAATTAGCAGTTCAACTTTTTACATTTATACAATGTTCTTTATACATAATGGGTAGAAGGACCAAGTGATAAGAAGATGCATATTCTGAATAAGTTGCCTGAATGCACAAATGTCTAACAACACAGCTTCAATTTAATTCGCAATGCCCCGAGACCATTATATTCATACATATGGTAATTGCATGTTCATGTACATGCCAAATTTAACCTGAAAATAATCTTCTTCATAAGCACTTGTACTTACAGACCTTTCAGGTAAATGGGAGGAGGATGATTATCATATGTATTGTTCGGAAGTATCTACAAGCACCAACTTCTTATTAAGGAACAACAGGTTTGCTTAGCACATTTCAGGTAGAAGCACTTTCAGAAACTAGCGTGTACAGTTTTGTTTTTGTTTGGCATTTTGTTTGGCAATGATAAACCACCACCACTAAAAATTCTGCAATTTTAGGTACATATATTTTAAATACACATTAAATTCCCAATAACAAAACCTCACTGTGGAAATAGAAAAAAATGCCTCTAATGGATGAGTTCAGTATTTGGGATGCACTCCACAAAATAAAACGCAGCCCTGCTGTCGAAGTCTAAATATAAATGGCTTCTCCCTTGAAACTCTTATCTTATCTCAAGCTCTGAGGGACACATGAAGGCAGCTAACTGTGATTACTTTGCCAATTGCATCTCAAAGATATAATTAGTATGATTATTCGCTCTTTTACTCAAACCCCATATCATATAACTGTATGCATGAAACTTTGCCAGCTAGTCGCTCCAGTTGTGCAAAATGCTGTTTGTCTCATTGTAATCTTACAATCCAATGCCGTTGGAAAAATATTCATAATACTTTTGTTCATATGTTTTCCATCTCTCTAGTACAACACTGTGCAGTACATACATACTTGGAACTAGCTACACACATGCTAACCTGATTTAAATTGTGTGTATTTAGAAAAGAGTTAGAACAGATCCAGTCCTTATTGTCCTGCCCTTTTGTCTAATATTTACAGAACAAATTCAAACATGTATTGTGTGTCAGCACTGATACATCAGCTAGAACCATTGATGCTGAAACTGTTAGCAGAGTAAAGAAATCTAAGAAAAATCTTACTGTCCGCTTAATGTCAAACACTAGACTTTAATAATTAAGCTAAACTGTGCATATCAGGTGTGAAGACTTAGAGTTGCAATATTGTATACTCCACTCTGCAATGTAATTCATGCTGAAACACTCATTTTGGAAATTAGAAATACAATATTAGTCTGAAACATTATATGAAGTTAAAATGTGATTACGTTAAACTACGTAGAATGCCACTGCCACAGATGCACCAGCTGGCTAAAATTAGACAGATGAGCCACAGAAATAATCCCAGTATCACTTTCAGCCACAGCGTCCTTCCTAATCTTATTGTGTTGCATCGCCTTGTATTTGTCCTCTTTCTCTTTACATTTATTTCCTTCCAGTCATTTTAACCTCTACCTCCTCTTCTCTAACTCTGAGTTATCACCATATTATCTTTAACCTTGAGGCCATCTTGTTTCAAGTTATGGGTCAGTACACTCTTATCTCAATCTTGGGATTGCCCATTAAAGAACACAGTTATATGAAGCAATAAATGTGCACACCAGGCTAGTGATAAAGTAAGAAGAAGAAGCTAGTTCTCTCTTTAGCCACCTACATTTGGTAGTCTCAAGAGTCATTATACACTTGAGAGGAAAGAAGAAATTCTCTTTCTCACAGGCAACTTAGAGTTGAGTGGTCAAGTGTGAAGAGCCCCATTAGAGGTGTCCTCCTCTGAACTGAATAGAAAGGGTTACCATGCATGGCCATTAAACCATTGCTATGTCACCTAGCTTTCATCTTCTTCTTGTTAGCCTAATGGTTGTGCAAGACAGTAAATGCACATCATTGTGGTGATCTTCTTCAAGTGCCACATCTCTACCTGACTGAGTGAAATACAACTGACTGAGCTGATAATCTCTGAAAGATAATAACCTTTATGGACGTATTTGGGACGCATCGTATGGTGATAAAACACACCGTTTTATCTTACTGTCTAGCTTGTTTTACTGTATTTCTTTTTTTTTTTCCTATTGCAATATCTCACTTGGATATTTTGGTGTTTATAACTGATTCATACTGAAGTGACAAATACACAGCATCACAAGCATATGTCATTCCAACAGGTCCTCCATAAGTCTTATACAATTTGTTTGATCTGACATCTGAACAGTTAAAGGTACTCTGTGGAGTATTTGACCACTAGTAGCGCTTTGAAACAATGTTTGCAAGTGGGTTCCTGATTTGTTTGTGTTGTGCACGTGTACAAGGACGCACATACACACCCAAGATCACACGTGTGACACAATACCTGGTGCCAGTTTCACATTTTTCTTTGACCGACATCTGCTGTGGTAACACCCAGTATTGATGCGCCTGCAAAGGCAGTGGAGAAGAAGAAGATTGCAAGATAGCAAATATATATGCAATGCACAATTATAAAATATTAAGATAACAGCTTTGCAAATGTTTTATGAGGAAGGAAATACACATTAGTTATGCCTCAAGGATACACATAATGCTTTGAGTAAACAAAACCGAAAAAACTCCACAGGGCATCTTTAAGGTGAAAGGTGAAATTAAGGCAACTGAAACTACTTGGTTCGGGTTAGGTAAAGATTATGTTGTGGTTAAAGGTTGGGCAAAGATTGCCTTCAATAAGTAATAAACTGTTAGGGAGGGGACAGAGAACGAGTACTGCGGTCTCCATTGTGACACGCTTTTTATGCCACCATTTCCTTTTCAGTAAGACTGTGTGCGACAGTAAGACTTCCCACTTCCTCTACCATTGCCATTGACAGACACTGAACAGCTGACCAGTGCTGTTGTTTTTTGTTAAGGACACACTCATTTAATCCGTTCAACTGATTATGTAACCCCGTCCCATATCCCATTTTTTAAACTAAAGCCCAAAGTTTAGTGGAGTATTACTTTTGGATTATACAAACATTTTTTTCCCAATGTATTTATCTTTTTGTTTGAATCTTATTGTCCCTTGGCTTCCTTTTATGTCAGAAACAATGCTGCCTGTGGTGCCTGGAAGCACTGGACACCCAGTGCTCAGAGAACAAAAAACAGTTTGTGACAATACCCTTTGTTTATGTCTCAAATCACAAAGACACTCTCAACTGAACATGAAGGTTTATATATTAAATTTTTATTTGCCAGTTTTCTGATGCCTGTGGAGAAGTACTGGCCCAGGGCGCAGCGAGGCAATGACTCGCTAATTGTGCTGTGGTTGTTACACTTTGAAAGATTAATGCTGAATATGATCATATCTGATTTATTTGAAAATAACAATAGACAATAATAGTAATAATAATAATAACTACAGTTTTAACTTGTCTTTGGATATTGGACCGTGTTAATTCAAAAGCTCTTGGAGTTAGTAAATGTGTGGAAATATAATACTGTAGTAGCTCCATTCTAACAAGCTTTAAGAGAGGAAGATTTTCAGTTACTTTCTTTCAACACTACTGACTGACAGCGTCTGCTGAAGATGTTTGAGGAAATTATCAATTACCTGCTGCCTTTCTGCTGTCTGAACATTTTAACTACCTCATACCACACGAAACCGAGACTCTGGCAAATGTGAAGGCTTTAAAGTAGGCATCAAGGGATGTGTATTTTGAAGTGCAACATATAACCCGACTGCATCCTGGGTGCACCCTGCACGTGGGAGACTCGAAGCTTAAACAAAGCGAATACATCTCAGATTTTCCAACAAAAGACACCACCACTGTGAGTTGATGCTCCAGAATGTAACTGAAGTTCTGAAGCCAAAACTAATCATCTATACATCAAAACAGTTTGACATAGATGCTTGAGGTCTTTGGTTTGCCTTCAGCCACTGAGAACAAGACTGTAGGTGCAGTATGTTTATTGACAATAGAATTCAAACCTTACTATGTGTCCAGGACTTAAGTTACTTACTTACTTACTACTTAGGTAAAGGAGTTTTCTGCACAACGAAGGCTGTACTTTTGAAAAAAGTGTGAAGGACAGATTTGCTTTTTGCTAAAGCTGCGGGGGACATATTTCACCACATCTGTCAGTCCCTCTCCCTAATATAAGTTTGAAATCAGTTTTACACTTTGAGTGAGGCTGCTGCTGTTTCACTGTGAATTCTGTTGGTATCTGTAAAGAAGGGTTCACAGCACTTGAGTTGAGAGAGCGACGAGATGCAAATGTTCATGAAAGTGTAGGAAGATAAACGGGTAATTAAATCCAAACAGCTACATTTTTGATAAGGCCATTGGCCTGCATAATGGACTTAAGAGGCCAAAAATACACATCTCCAACTCTAAGAGTGAGACTCTTCCAACTAACTTTTCCAGAATAGCAACAACGAAGGCTACAAGTTAAAAATCCAAGACGTGTCAGTAACATGTCAGTCACACAGCAATATCAACATCAGTTTTCTTACAATTAGCTAACATTTAGCACCATGAGCTACTGGCAATACCAGTTTAAGAAAGGTACATGCATAACCCCTAAGTGTATTGAATTGAGGAAGGGTGCATTTTATTGCTTATCATTTCTACTTTTCATTTTAAAGAGAAATAATGTGATATTTTTTCTCTCAATAGTTACATAGTGTCACTTTAGGGTCAGTCGGACCTGTTGAAAAGAACCAAGACTTCACACATACGCCCTTCACACATTTGCTCTCATACTCTCTAGTGAATACACAACCTATATGACTGGATTAGAGACCTTTTCAGTGCAATGGTCTCATGTGTTTAACACTGAAGAGAAGGACGTAGTTTATTCAAATGACTTGTGGTCACTGAAGCCTGAGGCTAGAGTTCATATGCTGAACTCTGGCTGTGCTCTGGGTTGTAGTGAAAAAGTGCCCTGCGAAAGCTGTCGGTGGTACCTTTTTGCCACGTCACACTTAAAACTTGTTGTAGTTGCTGTTGTTCTGCTGCCAACATGAAAAGCACAGGGCATAATTGGGCATTGAAAGCGTGGCTATCTCAAAGCAACAGCCCCACTTTTAGAATATCTTTTGCAAAAGCAGGGACAATCTAGTTATGGTTGAGTAGAAAATTGGTTAAATTCATTCGTCGACTTATTTGAATGAATTGTGTGGTTATTTTGTTTATTTTAGAACGTCTATGCACCTGTTTTCAAGGGTAAAATATGACAGGAAAAATACTGTGTAGGTATTCTGTGAATCAATATGATTTATGAATTTTTTTTAAAAAAACAACAACAATAATATCCATTAGCATCTTTCCTCTGCATGGTGTAAAGCAGTATAGTTTAATGCTCTCCATAAAGTGACCCACACATGTACCATTAACTCCAAATTGAGCACTCCCAGCCATTCCATTACTTTAAAACCCTACTTGCACTCCTAACCCTCATCGACAACCCGTGTGCACACACAGAAAAGTACATATGTAGGAGATACCTTCACACACACACTCTTTTGAGGTGAAACAGTACATTGTTTTTAAATACCTCTCAGCTGTAAACACATAAGCTCTGCATGAGCTGATTAATTCTGGCAGCGTGCCAGCAAGGCGCCCCGTAATAATAAATAAAACACAATGTATTACTTACAGAAAGGTGCACACGGATGAATTTTTTGCTTGACCAGCAGAGTATTTATGTACAGAGGGCCTACTTTATGCCACACTAAGTTGCAATAGAGATAAAAAGGGCAGATCAAGGGCTTAATGTGGGACCGTTATTCTTGTGCAGCAGTGTAAGTCAAGTGTGTGTAAGTAACTTTGCTAACCCCCGAGGGAGAGAGAGCATGGTAGTGTCAGAGAATGGGGCCTAGTCCCCTCAGTGCTTGTACTCTAACCAGGCATGAGACATTGGCCCTGACTGCTACCCACCCTATAGTCACGGTCACCACAAGTTAAGTGACCAATTCTAATGCATCGCTGGGGGCCAAATAACCATTCACATCACTGGAAACCTGAACATATGTGACATGCTCTTGAGCGAGTTCCAGGCATATGGTTTGCCATTTGAACAGTAACCTTCGAAGGCAAGTTTGTGTGAGCTGGCAAAAGTGAATTGGTGTTTGCTTGTTTGCTTTTTGTTGCTCTGTTTCTGCTTTTAGGAATGTGAGATGGAAAAAATATGATGTGTAAAGAATGAGCAGCTCAGCCCTTTAACACATGTCATGCAAATCAGAGAGATTCTCTGGTGCTCTATAAATATTTGGCCCTGTTACTGCTTCGAGTGTTCACATTCTTCACCTTTTGCGGTATAAAGACACTTACTGAAAGGTCATTGGTTCTGTTTACATACAGTACTATGCAAAAGTCTTAGGCAGGTGTGAAAAAATGCTGTAAACTAAGAATGCTTTCAAAAATATAAATAATGATTGTTTATTTTTATCAATTTACAAAATGCAAAGTGAGCGAACAAAAGAAAAATCTAAATCACATCAATATGTGGTGTTACTACCCTTTGCCTTCAAACCAGCATCAATTCTTATAGGTACTTGCAAAAAGTCAGGGATTTTGTAGGATTGTAGTCAGGTGTATGATCAACCAATTATAGTATATAGGTAGTTATACTGCATCAAGCAGTTCAAAGCAGACTGGTGTTTCAAGATGTGGTGTCCAAGCTTTTTTGAAAAAGCACAAAGAAACGGGCAACGTTGAGGATCGTATACGCAATGGTCGGCCAAGGAAACTTAGTGCAGCAGATGAAAAACACATCAAGCTTATTTCCCTTCAAAATCGGAAGATGTCCAGCAGCTTAGAACTGGCAGAAACCAGTGGGACCCAGGTACACCCATCTACTGTTTGGAGAAGTCTGGCCAGAATTGGTCTTCCTGGAAGAGTAGCAGCCAAAAAGCCATACCTCCAACATAGAAACAAGGCCAAGCGACTCAACTATGCATGAAAACATAGGAACTGGGGTGCAGAAAAATAGCAGCTCTGGACTGATGAGTCAAAATTTGAAATATTTGGCTGTACAGAAGGCAGGTTGTTCGCCGAAGGGCTGTAGAGCGGTACAATAATGAGTGTCTGCAGGCAACAGTGAAGCATGGTGGAGGTTCCTTGCAAGTTTGGGGCTGCATTTCTGTAAATGGAATTGGAGATTTGGTCAGGATTAATGGTGTCCTCAATGCTGAGAAATATAGTCAGATACTTATCCATCATGCAATACCATCAGGGAGGCATATGATTGGCCCCAAATGTATTCTGCAGCAGGACAATGACTCCAAACATACAGTCAAGGTCATTAAGAACTATCTTCAGTGTAAAGAAGAACAAGAAGTCCTGGAAGTGATGGCATGGCCCCCATAGAGCCCTGATCTCAGCATCATCGAGTCTGTCTGGGATAACATGAAGAGAAAGAAGGATTTGAGGAAGCCTACATCCATAGAAGATCTGTGGTTAGTTCTTCAAGATGTTTGGAATAACCTACCTGCCGAGTTCCTTCAAAAACATTGTGCAAGTGTATCTAAAAGAATTGATGCTGTCTTGAAGGCAAAGGGTGGTCACACCAAATATTTATTTGATTTAGATTTCTCTTCTGTTCATTCACTGCATTTTGTTAATTGATGAAAATAAACTATTAACACTTTCATTTTTGAAAGCATTCTTAGTTTACAGCATTTTTTCATACTTGCCTAAAACTTTTGCACAGTACTGTACATTCCCTGACTATTTTTCCTGTGGACAGTCAAACTTGACATACAGTACATACTGGGCACACGTACAGGGTGCTTTGAGTTTTTATTTCTCACATCTCAAATTTGAATTCTGGGCATAGTACTGCATTTATGGTAGGAGATTAGAGGCATGCTGATTATTGTGTGTACATAATCAGTTTTATATTCACAGTAGTTGTGACCTTATCATAGAGGAGATGGGGACTCTGCCTCTTTACCTCAGCAAATGAGTAAGAATGTCAGGTTCACCCAAGTCTACATTTGAACTATCTCAGATAGGACACCACCAACAACAACGGCTCATTAGGACTGTTTGGCTTAATTATGGCGGATATTTATGCCAGCAAGACACTAAACAGATTGTTGTTGATTTAAGAGACAACAACTTGGCTATGTAAAGTATTCTTCTCTTTGGTTTAAAACCATTGTTGGTAGGAATAGAACTAGAAGTATACGAGAGAAGGAAATGGAAAATAAATAAATGTTCTAACACCTTTCCAGGCAGTGTTAGTATCACCACACAAGGGCTGTAATTTAACCATCCACAAGTCATTTTAGTCACTTAGATAAAGTAAAAAAAAAAAAGGAAAAAAAATCAGTGGCACTGTGGTTATCCTGGAACATGCCACGCAATGTCACAGTACAGATAAACAGGTACAATCTTCCTCAAGTGACTCCACACCAGCCTCCTGTACTCATTTCATTTTTACTAATTTTCTCTGCACTAATTAAATCTCTGCAATAGGTAATGTTATTGTCTATTTGTGTATTTATATTGAATTTGTCTTTTCCCTGCCTGGGGTAGCTGGTGGAAAAAAAGATACCGGATGTGATATATTTGTTCTCCATGGGATAAAATTCCTGTGGTATTGAGGTAAGAATTCTATATCACTAGACCGCTCATGGAAATAATGCCATCCCAATAGGGGTAAATTCGGGGACATTTCTGGGGATGGTGCCAGCTGGGGATGAAGCAGCAAATACAGAGACTGTTCCTGGAAAACTGGGGCATCTAGTTTCTTAAGCTAAAACTGCTTGCCTGGGTATTCAGACCTCTGACTTATCCCTCCCATTAAGAGCTCCATTGGCTGCTGAGATAAGTATGGATCGGACAATTCTCACAGATGAATATATCTGCAGTACACTCACATTATTTATTCAGTGCACTTTAAATCAAGATAATTTCTTCAATTGAGACCCTAAATACTTCACTTGCTCTCACCACAGTACATCAAGTACTTTTTTTCTCCAAAACATCCAAAGCAGTAAGTGTGTATAATCTTCATCATATTTCCATTTCCTTGTCCTACCTATAGGAGAGGAGGCATTGACTATGTACCTGGCCAAAAACAAGCTGGACAGGAAGCTTGTCAACGCTACTCAGAACGTGGAAGCCCTTCATCAGCTGGCCTCATCCTACTTCATTGACCGTGATGGCACGATGAGGAAGCTGCATGAGATCCAGATTTCCACCAATGCCATCAAGGTCGGTGCCCATTGAACGTGTACATATAATCACATATTTATTGAGTCATACTACTACTGTTCTGTGATGAAACATGGATGCACTACCTGATAAATTATATTTCTTGTGATAGGCAGTAAATAGTTTATTCATTTATGTGTATACATGCACCTGACAAACGGATTACAGAATAAATAGAAACACATGATATACCATTGATGGCTTTTTCATTAAAAACAAAAAAAAACAGCACAAGCAGTCTTTGTGAGTGCTGTCCAAAACAACCTTTATGATTAGTCCAAAAACCAGTGGGTAAGGTCAGTGAAAGATCAATTTCTCATTTCATCTCGTAAACAACAGTGGTATCCCGTGTCAACGTCACTCTCTTTGTAGAACAAACCTTCCTTCTTAGGACTTCTTCCTACAGTACCGCGCTGCTTCCACTTTTGCTAATGAGAGAAAACAGTTATTAGAAAGAGGTTATCTGAAAGAAAAACGTAAACATAGTCTTCCATCCTACACACAAACCATGTGATTTGACAGTTAGATAAACACCTACTACCACCTACTTTCACTTCCTCCAGAGACAGATGGTGGACTGTATAAAATGAAATTGCAAAGCAGAAATACATAGAAAGTGGATCCCAATGAATCTACATTAGCATAAGTTGTAAGGTAGCATCATATAGATGTGCTAGTTTCAATACACAAACTCATAAAATTAACATATTTCACAAAAGCACTCATATATAGGAGTAGGTGTGATGAAAAGAAACCAATGCAGGTGATGTGAGCAGATGGATTGTAATACATTAATTTACATACATGTCTCCGTGATTCAAATCACATACTTCCTGTATGCATATTTATCATGTAAGGGTCATATGAGCCCAGTTTTAAATAGAAAAAAATAGTAAATGTTACCACTAGGATGTGCTGAAGCTAACCATGAACATTAACAAGCAGGTCAGGACACATAGATTTAGGCATTTGAACAAATGACCTATCTGTTTTTTTTTCTGCTGAAGACTTTCCACTGAAAGTCTACTCTTTCTGTTCTGGCTGTCAGACGACTGGGGAAAAAAGATAAGCTATGTGAGTCTACTGCTTGCCAGTTGTGGTCATTCACATGTTCATTCACCCAGGGACACTGAGAAGAGGGGGCTAGGGAAAGCAATTGTAAAGTATAAATAACATCAAGTAAAAACACACAGGTCAGAGTTTTGGAATACCCCTCTCGTGTGACCATGTTCCCGTAATTAGCCCAGATGTTGATTCTTGTCTCAGGTAAAGAGGGAGGTGGTATCAGCTTGGAATAAGGTTTCGCTTTAAAACTCATGCAAATACAGTAACTAGACACAAAATGACTCTCTCTCTATGCATTATTCATAATAATAATCATTATCATAATGATAATAATGCATCCAACAATGCTTGACGTTCTACTTCCTGCCAACTGGAGTTGCCCTTGTTGTCACATTACCAAATGGCATGTACATACACAAATCAAAGTATTGTTGTCAGCTGATTATTACCCTCACTCTCATAATGTCAAAAATGTAATGACTTTTTCAGTTTTTTTCTGCATCTCTACCATAAATTGTATCAAATGCTTGCAAAAGTGGATGTACTTAAGACTTTATTTATGTATTTAAGCTTTATTTCAAGAAGAACAACAGATTAAAAACAGACATGGCCACAACAACTCCAGCCCAACATAGTTGTCTAATAGTGAATCACTCCTGTACCAAATTGGCAGGGATAAGCATTACAATTCCATGTGTATACCTGTAAAACAAATAAATACTACTGCCCAGGACAACATCCTCTGTCTACTATGACCTTGCTCATATGCACCTAGCTTGCAAGGCAATACATATGCCGAAACTAAATAAATAATTAAAGTTAGAGTGAACCTGAATGTGCAGCATTGCTTCTGGGATGTTTTTTTGTGTGAAGATGTCAACTTGATTAACAAGTCAGCAGTTCAGCAGCAGGGACTGTTTGCTTCTATTATGTTTCCAGTATAGCCGTAGGATCCGAGATAACCCAGAGGAACCAAGTGTTGATTACTGACTGTGAAATGCATTAGTGTAATCTAGTATTATTCCACCCATCTATGTTTACTTAAAAGTAAATGTGCCAAATATATCAAAACACACAATATGTCTACAGCTGTATAGTGACAAAAAACAACATACTCACTATGCAAATGTCATTTGCTCCAATTGTTCTCTTTTAACATTTGCCATCCTGACTACAGTATGTTGGTGTGCACTTTTGCTACAATGAAACCACTACTGTGCTGTGGATGAAAGAATTGAAAACGTAACTTTATGAACTTCACTACCTCACACTCAATAACACAATATTCAGGAATGGACAATAAGACAGTTGTGCAGTATTATTATTATTTTTTTTTAAACGAGTAGGTAGGAAAGAATATATTAAAGCACACACAGTTGAAGCCTCAGTAGAGAAGCTTTGTGTTGATATGGAAACAGAATCAGAAAACAGCCAACAAAGCTGCAGGTGGAATTGTGTTACCTGCCACAGTCAAATGCCACAGTCAAATTTTACCTAGACTAGCTGGTGTTAATTTCAAGCCCTAGTGAGCATGATCATTTTGACTTCTCTGGTTTTCTCTTTTCTGGGTCTGTAATGACACAATTCTTAGCAGAAAGCAGATTCCAGATGCGAAAATTGGCTGCACCACAGAATATTGGAATGCCACGTGACTAGACTTTTATACTGCAACAGTGCATCACTTCCTGTAACTACGAAGACCATCTAAACTTTAAAACGCAAGTCTGACTTTGGACTGAGAGATTTGGCATTCTGCACCCTCATTTGATATGTGCTGTTAATTATGACATGGGACAATGTCTCAATTTATCTACGGACCTCCTGAGGTACCCCTTGTGAGTGCCTATAGACCACGATGTGTGGGCCACTGTCTTACTAGATGAATCCCACACTTAGAGCGACACAATTGCAATTGAGATTTGTACATCAACAAGGGTGTAGGTTTTACATTTCGTCATATGAGCTGGATGACATTTTGTATCATGTTGTTAAACATCTGATGTAATTTGACATATCTGATCTGGTGACTGCGACTTTTATATAGTTGAGATGGTGCAGGACAAGAATGTTGGTATTTTCACACTTAGCATCAGCATAAAAAAATACCATTTCAGTGTGAATATGGCAATAATGCTACTAAAGTCTCATCCATAAATGCATGTTGGCTGCTTGAAGTTGTTATTTTTCATTCGATTAAATTCAGCTGTCTGGGAGCAACAGTTTTACTAATTTCAAAAAAGAAACACACTATGAAAGCAAAGTGCAGTTACAGAACTCTAATCCATTGTGGCTAGCTTATTTAAATCATGCACAATCAGCACCAGGCTGTTGCAAAATAACAAGCCAAACTGCCTGGTTATTTTATGGTATTCTACCCAAACTGCTAGTTTTTCTCTGTGCAGATCAGCAGGAGTATAGGCATCCTGGAGGCATATTGGACACACACGGACTACAGAGATCCATAAAAACTAATTTAAACTTATCGCTCCTCTCTACATCACCAAACATCCTCAGGACTGCCCATTCTGCCAATCCTCTTTCCTCTTTCCATCACGGGCAACGGCACGCTCAATGCCCTTCTTGCCAGTGGGTCTGGCAAGAGTAGCATTAATAAAATGCATTTTTATTGCAATGACAGAACTACATTTGATAGTGATGAAATAGGAAACAAGTTGCACAACTGTTAAAAGTATGAATTGAGCAAATGTTTGGGGATTGTTTTAAATAAAATTGAAGTAGTGAAAGAAAAACAAAATTTACGGTACTGTAGGACGATGCATTTTATTTCTTCACAAGGATTTATGGGCTTCCTCTGTAGTCTTGGATTAGTGTTGAAATTTTCCATAAGTCTGAAACTCCCACAGCTGCTGCCATGCAAATGTGCCTCGCACCTGCACAAAAACCTCCAAACCAACTCTCCCGCTACACCCACCAATGCTCTACCTCCCTGTCTTCATTCAAGGAGCACCTTCCTAGCTTTTTGTTGTTATGAGTGACAAGTGGATTAAGGGGCTCTGGCAGATGAGACTCCAGGTAGCAGGAAGTCAACCATGACAAAATTAAGCAGACCTGACAGTGGCTGCTGAGTCAGTTTCTGAGGAAAGGAAAGCAGGAGGTGTTGAGAGGAGAGAGTATCCATAGGCCTACAGCACGCACACACACACACACACACACACACACACACACACACACACACAAAGTTACTACAAAGCTGAGTGGACTGCATGTCTGCTGATCAAGACCGATAGACCTGAAGCATATGTCAAGAGGTGAGGCGTTGTCTGAGTTTGGAAAGGGCTACGGATGGATTGGTGATTGAGTGAATTAATGAGTTAGTCAATGGGAATGCAGGCATGCAATATAGCTTTCATCTATCAGGTATTAGCATCCTCTGAGAGTTAGTAATGACTTGTTTGAAACTCACAATGAATGTCTCTTACTCTTCTAACAGGATGAAATAGCAGTTTAATAGATTTGCTCTACCAAGTCAAACAAACATGCCTGTGTACACATAGGGCATGAAGTCGATAATGTACAGTGGGAATGGCTGCACACTTATCGTGTTTGGTGTTTCTGTTTAGTATAGTTCCAGTAACTCTGTATTCTTAATATATGTTTACATGCTATGCATATTTTGTCATCATGATTGTATATACTGTAATTTCATTATGTTGGTTATTCTATGCATGTCTGCCCTTCCAGTGAGAGAGATCCCTCCTCAGTTGCTCTTCCTTAGGTTTCTTCCATTTCCCTATTAAGTTGATTTTTTGGGGAGTTTTTTTTTTAATCTGAATTGAGGGTCTAAGGACAGAGGGTGTCATATGTTGTACAGATTGTAAACCCCCTTTAGGTAAATTTGGGATATTGGGCTATATAAATAAAAGTAACTTGTTGATGATGTCTTACATTAAGTTCAAGGTTTTCCACATTTTCTGTGTTTAATGATGCCCACTTCTAGGCTTAATTATGCATAGTGCTCATCTTCCTCAGGGGCCCTGAAAAAATTGCTCTGTGGCATGATAAGTGCCTTAAAATTAGTACTAAATTGTTATATAATCCTAAATTCCTGTTTTATAGAGGGGCCAGTGTCAAAATCAAATGAAATTACCACAAACTAATTAACATAAAGCAAACTAAGGAGTGAGTATTGATAGCTGAATCAGAATCTGTCATAATCATTGGTAAAAAAAGAAATTATGAATACACCGAAGTAACTCGAATAATTCGATTACTAAAAATCCTCGATGCAAAATTCTTTGCCTCGAAGCTTCGTTTAATCAATGTAACTAACGTTGTACAGCACACTGTGTTTCCACATGGATGATAATTACTAGCGCACAACGGGCTGACGCTGGACACAAGACTGACGGCGCAGATTAGCGAAAATAGTGAGGGGTTAAGAGAAGAGAGCGGCAAGAGAAAACAACAGAAAGTTTGGGATCATTTTAAGCTGCAAACATGCTGCTACATCATCTCTGTAGAAAACATCCAGTCTACTCATCCATTCCATGGAACGAACCTGACACAAGGTAGCTAATTAATGTCTGCTGCTCTCGTCCACCGCGCTGTTTTCCACAACTAGCCTACAGCATGCTACTCTGCATATAGCGATGTTTTACAAACAAGCTAAAACGAAAGCTCCCGGTTTGTAATCTAACTTTCTATTAGTTTGCTACTAATCTTGACATTTTGACAAATTTCTGTAAACTTAGCTGCTGCCAGAGACAAACCAGCCCCTCCCCCCTGGAGCATGGCTACCTAATATGCACGTGAATGATGTCACCGGACCATGCCGGTGATGTCTGCATTCTTTATTCTTTCTCCTCACTTAGTAGTATTAGCCTTCTTAAAATGTGTCCCCCTGAACAGTGTAGTTGAATAGCCCTGCTGTAAGATTTTTACAGTCACATTTACCTGGGCTTGGTGAACAGCTCTTTTGCATATCCAGTGCAAAGAGCCAGAGGCAAGAAGGGGAAGGGGGCAAAAAAGATTTACATTTACATCAAAAAATTTACTTTTGCCAACAGAATAAGGGGCTTGGTGGCCCATGTGGCCCATGCTTAAAATATTAGCATCTATCCCTGTTATTGTATGCAATTTAGGCAATAAAAAAGGTTGCTTTTTCAGAAAAAAGGAAACCTCTTTTGTATAGTTGCTATTGCTGTTTACTGTAAAGCAAAATTATTTCTTATCCGGTTACTTGATTAATCGATGAAATAATCCATAGAATACTTGATTCCTAAAATAATCGATAGCTGCAGCACTACACCGAAGGCTTAATATGTCCCCAAACACAATTCAAGGGTGCAAACATACTGTACTACACAACATTTTTTTTTCTTTGTGCAATTTTGGTGAATACAGGCAGAATAGTAAATGTGGAAAATGTGAAATAGGGATAAATACATTGTTTAGGAATATATTATCAGAGGATAGAGTTGGCGCAGCCTTCAGTAATGGCCAATCACATTAACTCTTCTCATCCTATTTAAAAGCAGCAGACAATATTGTAATAGGCTGGGGTTCGAGTCCAGGGCACCTTCTCCCCAAAGAAAACTGTCCCCTGTCCTATTCTATAATTTGCATACAACTTGAGAATAATATGCTATGAGTCTATCCTTCAATTTTCTCGACAGCTGTTCATCCAATCGACTTCACACTGTATTGCTGAAGACCCAAAGAAGTGCAGTGTCGAGTGCATGCTCCTGAGATCTACGGGAGCATTTATTAGCAGTATGTTATGCACACACTGTGTAGTGTATTGAGAGGGGACCCTTATTAACTGTTGAACCGCCAAATGGCATGCAGGGTACAGCTCGCTCTCCGTCGCTCGCTACAGTACATTCAACAACAGAGGAAGAAAGAGAGAATGCAGATTTTACATTGTAGAAAAGTCAAACATTTCAAACATCATTGCATCAGCAACCTAACTTTCGGAATGAACCTTCCCGGATTTAGCTTGTTCCCAAATAGGTAGCTGACACGTATACTCTAGCATGGGTAGGGGACACAACTATGTCATGTGTATTGCTTAGGAACCAAGGAAGCGCAGTGTGTGAATTTGTTTGGATCAGTGGTTCTCGAGACAGCCATATGGCCCGTTCTGCACAGGCATGTTTTAAACATGCACTGCACTAGCCCCTCAAAATACAGGCGCTATATTGATGCACATATAGTACTGTGTAATCATTATGTTTACAGATACCATCATCAGGAGAATTTAACACAAAATATTGTTGATAAAAACTGCGGCAGATCATGTGTAACTAGATTTGTGGAAATATAAAATACCTTTAATTTGATTTCATTTTTAAATACTCTTAAAATGTGCATGATTGTTAGATATACCATCACCAAAAATCATCTAAGGCTGAACTTGCGTTCTGGTATCTGTCGAATATAAATGAAGGCAGCATACATTGCAGTTCTCCAGTCACGTTGCCAGCAGACAGAGAGTGATCAGAATGTGCAGAGGAAGCAAAGTCCAGCAGAAGACAGGGATCTATATACACGGAGAACAAGGGCTTTGCTCCTCCAATATTGATTCAGTAGGGCTGTGAGACCTGCTTTGGAGTGCAAACTTACAATCAGGATGAAGAACACGTGTCAATACAGCAGAAATGTTTTAGATATTTCCTGTCTGCAAGTAAGCAGGTTGAAAGCCAGGTCATGGAAATATTGGCCTCATGATTAGCTCATTTACCAGCTTTCTTAATATGTTTACTTGTTCAGCCACTTGATTTGTAGCATTTTGCATACATACAGTTAACACACACATAAATGCTTTTTTTCAATTTTTGAATATCTTTAATTTATTTTGAAAAATGAACATTTAAAGTTTAAAGTAGTTTAAATGTATGATTATTACATTCAGTACTCGCAATGTAAAAAATTATAATAATAGTAATAAAAAAAATGAAGAAGAAGAATCTTAAAACCAAAATATATTAAAGGAAGCATTGTACTATTTTTATGAATCCGTGCCAATATTCAGCTTTTCTTTTACTTAATCCCCTAAGGGTTAATGGGAGAAGAGTCTTCTTTTATTCAGTATTTCTGTATGCCCAGAAATTAATGAGAAAATGTATGCAAATGGCATAATGAAAACTTCCTACTGATGCAATGAATAAAACTGCTGATTATGTGATATTTTTCTCCTGACACTAAATGCATTGAAATATGTATGTTCTCTTCTATCAAAAATAGATTTCCAGCAATGATAATTATCAGCCTGAGGCAAATATTGTGTCATATATTAAATATTATTAGTATTATTATTATTACTATTTTTTAACTTTAACATTAGATTATTAAAAGATCCCAAAATCACAAATGACTTATGAACTGTAGACCAATTACAATTACTGGTTGAACAAGAATGATGCTTTTAGTGATAATGTCTTACTTCTGTTAGGTTAGATCACACAAACAAACTAGTAGTACAATACTGATACCCCCATCACAGCTTGAACTGAGAACCAATGAGAACAACATCATACCTTGCTGATAGAAACAAATGTCATGTGGTTGTTTGTCTTTGTGTGGCTGAACCTGATTGCTGCAATACTGATACCCCCATCACAGCTTGAACTGAATACCTAAAACATTGGATTAAAAAAAAGTACTAAATCTAAATGACTAAATTGTATTAGGAACTACGCCTGCAAATCAATACCTTTTCATAGCTTCTTAATGCCTGTCTCTTGAGCTGTGTAAGATTTCTTCATGCACTGTCTACAACAAGTTACAAAAGAGGGGACTTCAATAGCAAACCAACAAACAGATGCGGTCAGAAAACCTTGTTGATTAAACCCTTGTTACCCAGGGAGCACCCATTAGCCAATCGATCAGCAAAAGTCCCTTTTGAAAAGTAGTTTTACATTACGCCAACCACACTTGCATTTGATTTTGAAAGGGGGGAAAAGGCTTTAATTTGAGATGGCTGCATATTGTGCAGATGTCAGGGACAAGCTGGTGGATACCCCCTCCCTTTAACAAAATGTCCTAAATGGTTCGCCGCCAACTTTTGTTTGGCTCGTCGCCTGATATCACAGAACTGTTTCCTATGATGGATAGCAGTTGTCCTAGAACCAAAACAGACTAGTAAACAAATGTGATATCCTCCTCTGAGAAAATGTAACATCGAGTTTGGTTGCTTATAGCATGTGGAAAATTCACATATAGTATGGCAAATCTGAAACCACTACAACGTGGTATTGAAGAGTAAAGTGTGATTTATGGTTCTGCCGAGGCTCCACACAGAGCTTTCGCCGTAGCCTACGTAAGTGGCCAGAAGTTTATACTTGTGCGTTGGTGTGTGCGTCGATCTCTGGTAGAGCGAATGAGAGAGTGACGGCGATTTACTTCGGAACGAGTACCGACTCTAGAGTCATAGTGAGAGAAAAAAAGTGTCTCACCTGTGCTTTCTGACCATGGTGGGAACTCGTAGCAGGAAAAGTGAATTCACTCTTTGATTTCATGTTGTTTATGGAGAAAGAGAACCTACCAACCCACAGCCGAGCGACGTGCGTCGCACGGATGTGTAGTTAAATTTTCCGAGAGGTGCACGTCAGGCTACGGCATAGGGTCCGTGTCTCCACGTACCTACGCACGTAGCCACGGCATAGATTTTACGCAGAAGCATAAATCCTGCTTAAGAACCACACCAGCATCTAACTTGAACCAAGTGTAATTTGCAGGTATCTTTACATGTTGTTTAATGTGTTGCAGCTGAGCAGCTAATTAGCTATCTAACCTGCAAACAGAAGTTATTACTTAATGTAAGGTTTGATTGACTGCATCGAAATAAGGTATTCATCTACATAGCCAGATACCAGAACAGTGTTCCATCTTTCATCACCAAATTAATGCTTTACTAGGGTGTACCATCATGAAACCAAAACATATAGAATATACATTTTTCCCTTTAAATGAAAATGTAAATAATTGTGTATCGGCAGTATATCAAAACAACATTTAGGCCTATCCTTTGTAAAAACAAAATTGCAAGCATAAGTCATAATCAGACTACTAATGAGGCAGCAGAACAGTATGTGAACATCAGGGCAGCCAGCAGGACATATAGCAATCAGTCTTTGATGACATCAGACATCTGTGCAGGCAGTAATGCCAAGCTTTCTCATTATAAACTCAGTTGTCTTTTTATCAGTGAGAAATACAAACAATTGTTAGATTGTTATTGGACTCCTACAGGTTGCACATGCTGTGCAAGCTGTAATGGTTTGTAATACACTTTGATAGAGTGCTATTAAGGTTGCATGTAAAATTGGTCCCTAAGGAGAACTGATTGTATTGCTCAATAAAATTCACACTAGTAATTAAAATCAGTACTAACTGAAGTGTCAGACCTGAGATATACTCTAAATGGCAAGACATAGCTTTTTCTATGTGTGCGTGTCCTTTGTGCAGGCTATATCCAATTGCTTATCACTCAATGTGTGGTCTGATAGACTACGTGCATAGTGGCTGGCTGAATTTATCAAACCTTTCATCTTTGATACCTCGTGCTGTCTCCCTGAGCCTCTGCACTGCTTAAGAGGTATTTACTACATGTGAACGTTAATCAAAACCAAGACATATCCCCACTGTGCTGCTGGCACCTTCAGCAGAATCTTTGAAGCTTTGTTATTTACCTGAGACCCACCAATCCAGAAATAGATTGGCTTAAACATGAACCTAAACCACAGCTGTGTAACGAAGACCACATAAAAGTTAGAACAAAGGTACTGTAAAGAACAAATGTACATGTTACTGAAAGGTAAATAACACAATCAGGGATGACACAAACATGTAAAACAAATTTGGTCTCTAACCTTGCCTGTTTTCATTCTCTTGTGTGAATTATGAGCTAAGCTATAGAATACATGTATACACACAGATAGACAAAAATAAAACACACACACACACACACACATTAGACCCACAGTACTAAACAAGCAGGCCTGGGGTTACGATGTAATGCGATCTTACAGCATGGGGTGGGGGGGTGGAATTCCTGATGTACATCATTTATCTCCATGAATGTATTGCAGCTCTTTTATTAAATAGAAAAAAATCACAGAAGCCATTCAACGTAGGGGTGTTATCCATTTTTATTGATTCATAAATCATAATTCAGTTCCCTCTTGTGCCAAAATCTGTATTTGTCATCATTGTCACTTCTTTCCCAGTTACACTTAACCACTGGGCTGCACAGCTCTGATGCCTTTCCCATTACTGTACCATTTTCCACTATACCTTTATTTAGTCATTCTTTAGCACGAAAACATTGTATGATGTAAAATGTGTTAATAAGAAATAAATGTAATAATAGGGCCATTGTTCTCCACATACATTAAACGTCAGAAGGGTTCTTAAAAAAATTTAAAAATAGAGCCAATACAAGAGAGGTGTCCTCCCAATGAGAACAACATCATACCTTGCTGATAGAAACAAATGTCATGTGGTTGTTTGTCTTTGTGTGGCTGAACCTGATTGCTGCAAGCTAGGACTCCAGTGGGGAGGGAGGGTCATTTAGGAATGAAAATAAGATACCCAATGGAGTGTTTTAATGAAAAGAAAATGTCAGTTTTACGAGCAAGTGCCATCCTGTGGGAAAGTGTGATCATTCAGGAACAAGTACGATTAGGAATCAACGCTGTGTATATACGTGCTTGCATGCTATCACGACTGCATACGAGTGTGCATGTGGCGTGCGTACTGTACATTCATTCATGCATGAAGTGTGCAACTATGCATTCCTACTGGGGAGTGTGCTTACTGCATCCCTCACAAGGTCACCTATCCATACAGTTACTCTGATTTACACCAGCGCTCAATATGTATATGTCCTGATGATGCTGCAGTGCTGTGGGTGGTGGTGTACCAGCTACATCCATACTATCCTATTTCTAACAGTCCAGTCATGTAAGTCTCATGTGAAATGGGAAAGGGAAATTTAACGTGTATACAATATGACCTAGATTTGTGTCGACTGCGCTAGCTAAGTTTGGAGCAGTTTACATCTAATTTGCATTCGCCACAAGCAAGCATGATAGATTTTCTATGCACTGTTGCTTGAGTTGTGCACTTGAGCGTGCCATAGTTATAATTAGAAATGCCCCAAAGTTGATCATTTTCTCAGTATCATTTAAAACAAATGAGTCACATTAAAAATGGCTTTTACAGACACATGAAGTGTTTTCGAAAGAATGCTCATTTAAATATTCACACAAGGAATTCAATAGATATATAAGAGAAATGTGCTATTACATGTGTTCCTCAAATATGGTTGCATCGTCCCATTAATGTGACTTACAGTAACACTGTAGCCACATGTAATATGATGATGAACAAAAATGTCCTCAGAGATCTTCCACTATCAGGCTTTGAGAATTACTGAGGAGCAAGTCTCTTCATTTCTATGTATCCAGAAATAGCAAGTCATTAAGAGAGTAGCAGGTGATGGGCATATTAGGAAGGCTCAGCAGAGGCAATGTGTAATGAAGAAAGTTCA
This sequence comes from Sander lucioperca, assembly GCF_008315115.2. NCBI lineage: Eukaryota > Metazoa > Chordata > Actinopteri > Perciformes > Percidae > Sander > Sander lucioperca. Next base: position 5,531,791 of record NC_050186.1, read on the forward strand.
ACCTTACAGTATTCTTCCCTGTCCCACTCACCCATCTCATTGCCTTCATCCCTTGTTTTCCTTATCTTGCATAGCTTCAAACCACCTTTTTATTCTTCTTGGTCTTTCAAGTTGGAATGCAACTTGGAGACACGGTACAATGTGAGCTTTGCTGTCTAAGAAATATACTCCTCTCAGTATGGTTTGAAAAACAGAAGTGAGTACACACTGTTCCCTTGACAAGTTACAGGAATTGGAGAAATAATAAGAGCTCCATATGCTGTGATAATTTTAATGAACTTGAAGGAAAGTGGTTTTATTGCACAACTGAGACAGTCGATACACATCCAAGGGTGATATCTAATGCATACGATTTATCCTCCTCTTCCATTCTCTCAATGCTACAATGCTAATGTAAAGCTAATACTTATTAAAGGAGAACTCCGGGCAATTTTTACGTTAATCGGTCTAATCGGTGGTAGCAACACGGAGCTGCTGCAGCTAATGCCGAGAGCTCCCAGTTAGCTAAAACAGCAGTTTTGGGGGCATAACATAAAGAGTGCCTTTGTGCCTCTTAACAGACACAAAATGCAATTAAAATGTCTGTGCAACATGAACAGGGCCCTTACATGACAACAAGATGCGTTTTCAACTCAGACATTGTTTAAATTCACCTACCCTGTTAGCTGCTAGCTGCCGTCTTGGATGAGTGAGTGTGTTCAACCAGGCTTCGGTAATAATCATCAAGCAGCAGTTCCCTGTGTATTTGTAGCATATATATCCATTTTGTGAGCGAGCCATCTGGCATTGGTGAATATAGGAGTCTCGACAGTGGCGAACTGTGTATTAGTTGCCTTAGCCAGGCTAGCAGGCCGACCGGCATCCTTCTACTTCCTCCTCGCCTTCCCCGCCTGCCGCGGCCGACAACAATCCATGGGCGCCTGCTGGTCTGGTGGATCTTAAAATTAATTCTCAATCACTCGAATTTGGCACAAGGAAGTCCTACGACATTTATTTTAAAATTGATGTTCTGAGAGGCCTTCAATTATCCCTGATAATTCACAGCGCTCAAAGATAATGTAAGTCTGTTTTGCAATTACTGTCTGTAAGAATATTTGCTTCGCTTGGTGTAATAATAGCATGCATTTTTGGCCTTATAACTCCCAAACCGTACATCGCACATTGAAAATACACATATCCACGCATTCCCTGAATTCAGCTGAATCTCCTGATATAGTCCACGCCCATTTCTGCCTAGACTTTTATGTGCGAAAAATCGCGATTTATCGTAAACCTACTTTTTCTAACTCCTCCTAGACCGTGCGACCGATCTGCACAAAACTTGGTACATAGCATCTCCAGACCGACCTGACAAAAAGTTATCAAAAGATTTTTACGAAAATTGGCCACTAGGGGGCGCTACAAGTCCCAAAAGTTTATATCTCATTAAAGGCTCATCCGATTTTTACGAAATTTTGAGGGTATCATCTAGGGCCACTTCTGAGGCCACGCCTACAGTGGGGTACTGATTTGTCAAAGTGGGTGTGGCCTATGGGACCCAGGTTTGGATTCACCACTTACACTAATGTGAGCAACTTCAAATTTACATTGTAGATGTAGAATGGTTCATGGACCTCACCTACCAAATACTATATGATATATATGCGATATAATGATGTCAAATGTCTTTTTGCCTATAACTCCCACATTACACATCGCACATTAGAATCCCTTACATCCACGTGTTCCTTGAATCGAGCTGAATCTGAGGATATAGGCCACGCCCATTTCCGCTAAGAAGTCTTTTCGCAATATTGCGTAATGCGCAAAACCAACTTTTTCAAACTCCTCCTAGGCCTGCGACCGATCTGCACGAAACCTGGTGCGTAGCATCTCCAGATGAACCTGACCAAAAGTTATCAAAAGAATTTTGCTACGTTAAACTATGCATAATTTACAACCAAACTAATTTTCGTAGCTAGCCACAAAACACAAACTTAAGCATATCTCGGCCAAATTAATAGTTATCAGAGCAAAACTTGGTATTATTGTTCGACATCCCACCTTGAGCCTCTGTACCAAACTTGGTGAGGATCGGCCATTAGGGGGTGCTATAATGAACATAGACGCGTTTTGGCAAATAATGTATTTAAATGGGAAATTTGCAATGGCAATATCTCTGCCGCAGTAAATGCTATAATCACAAAACAGATTATTCAACGTCCCACTTCGATGATCTGTACCAAATTTGGCGAAAATCAGCCAGTAGATGGCGCTATAATCAATGTTTATACGTTTTGGCAGATAACTCACTGCATGCAAATGGGACAATTTCGATTGCAATTTCTTTGCCGTAGTAATTGCTATAAACACGAAACTTGTGATGCTCGTTTGGCATGCCGCTCTGAGGCTCTTTACCAAATTTAGCGCAGATCGGCCATTAGAGGGCTCTATAGTCAACGTAGACCAGTTTTGGCCCTTTTACTCAATCAATGTTAATGGGATATTTGCAACAGCAACGTAACGCAGATCTTGTGGCTCATGCCCTCGACATTTCCTGACATTTGCCTCCCCACCGTCCCGCTTTGGGTCCCGCTTTGGGTCCCGCTTTTGGTCCCGCTTTGGGTCCCGCTTTGGGTCCCGCTTTGGGTCCCGCTTTCGCGCGCTCCCCAGGTCGGGGGCGACTGGCGCCGGGAGGCTTGGACCCCGTCATAACTACTTGCCGTTCTAGTTAGATTTTTAATTGGTGCTTAACTAAATACAGGTGCATCATAAATGTCAACTCAAGTGAATAGGCCTGTGTGCATAAAAACACAGTCCTGGCATCAGTTGTAAGGTAAATAAAGTATATAGTACATGCAGTATGTTGTTTGCTACAGGTGCCTACTTAGAGTGGATCAACTAAGCCAGTAAACTGATAAATAAGCATTGAGTAACATGTATAATATACTTGAGGTCAAAATACTTAGCTTGCATACATAGCAACTGATGATGCATGTAACTGACAGAGACAAGCTCATATTGGATTCATTTCAATATGAAAAGAAAGAGGCAAAGTAACAGACACACACATGTCCAGCACCCACATATTCAACCTACACACTCCTGATATACAGTACTGCAGCTGCATTGCATGTATCTCACCAGGATGATTTTTGCATTTTAAAAAACAAAGAAGTTTGCTCACACAGGATAAACTTTTCCAACATTTGGGGCTTGGGGAATAGTACATGAACATTTGGTTTGCCAACAGAAAATATAGAAACAGAAGAAACTTAGGATCTCATGTGCATCATCTCTTATTTACTTGCTTAGATGATTTTCTTGATGACAGATGACAATTACAGAGGATGTTCCAGAACGGTGGTTTCTGACTGTGGGCTGTGATACAGTCCTGGCCCGGTGGGATTCCACTGTTGTGTTCTGCTTAATAATCCAAATCCTCTAAGTCCCCCTCGGCCCACTTCAGTCCTTTTGATTGCTCCTTGTATTTTTATTGCGTTATACTCCATTTTCATAATCTGGTGCACAGCACTCTTATGGTGTGTGCTGGAGAGAATGAAAAGAGAGAGCCAAACAAGTGCTGCATACTGTCCTCCTAAAGTCATTCAGATTACAAGGGTCAGTCTCTAATCCATAAAGCTGGGTACATCTGCTCCAAACTTGGAATAATAATTCTTGAAGAAAAATTACTGTATGGTAAACTGACTGTAGCAAGCTGTGCTCATGTTTATGCACATCCATTGGAGTGTGTGATTTGTGTGTAACTATTAATGTAAATGTGCCTGAGCTAGCTTGTGCCACCTGGGAAGATGTCCGTTGACGACAGAGGACAGATATTCACTTTGCTCAGTCACCATGGATCATGCAACACAACCTTTGTAAGGAAGTAATTTATTCAGCGACAGGCACAACAAAAAGGAAGGAAAAAGAGCACCGTCAGCAGCCATCAAGATGGTAGAGTGTGATAGGCAAGTTTAGCTCTGTAATCAATCTGCACATGAACTTTATGCAAGGCCATGAAGTGCATTTCAAAGTCCATTGCTTGGCTGGAAGGAAATAAAGAAGGGAACACGATTGGAAATTGTGAACCAGTTAGATAAAAAAAAAAAAACTCATGGTCATTCATGTCTCACAAACAGTTTTAACAGTCAAACACAATTGGATATGTGTAGATACATGTTAAATTGTGTTTCGAGTAAAATTGAACTGACATAGGCCTCTGTAGTAAACATTACAAACACATTTAGTTTATTAGCAACACAAGATTGGTTTTCAATTTTTACAACCAGGTGAAATTAGTTAATTTGTGCGAACCAAAGTGGACTAAAATACATTGGAGTGGCGTGTGTTGTTTGTGTACCATTCATATAAGTTACTGATATTTTAAAACACAGCTAAACATAATGTGATTTCACGTTTTCTTTACACCCAAGCAGCCTTCAGATAAATCCAAACAGATTTACCGTACCAGACCCCACCTTACACAGAGGGTAAAATCTTTTACAAAAATATAATCTAAAACTAAAGTAAACATCTTTAAATGTGACTTTAGGTTATTGTATTAACGTCTCACATAGGGAGCACGACATGTTTGCAGAACCGATTGAAAAATGCATTATGCACTAAACATTATAACTTATTTGCCTTAATATCCTGTTCTGTGCTATTTGGTTTGCATTATTCTTTCAGGATGTAAACATGAGGGTTTTTATTAGTTCAGTGCAAATTGCACAGGGGCAACATTATTCAAGAGTACTGGTTGCAAAAAGACATTACACTGACCTTAACAAATAGTATTTTTTATAGTTCATAACATCACAATATTATTGTGAAATATTTCTATAACCAATGTTTCTCTGTCACTCCATATTGATATTAATTACTAGTCATTAAACTTCATTTGTTTTCAACAAATGGACATAAAAAATGCAACTACAATGCAACAGTAACACACTGTCTATACTGATAGTGCCAATTTACCACCCAGAGATGAAAAGATTTATAATGATGAAATCATGCAGTACATACATACACATACATACTGGCATGTGTCCTAGGATGATGAAAATTAGCAAAACATATTAAAAGCAAAATATTGCATACTTAGATATATAGTTCTCCAGAGTCTGTCCCTATCTGTCTCCCCATGATTTTGCATCCCCAATAGCCTGATGCCAACGGTAAGATATACATCTGTCTAATTTCTTGCTTGTCAGCCCACCATCTGGTGCAGCATCAACATTAAAGACAGGGAAAATGGTATCACACTGTCATTCACACACACACACACACACACACACACACACACACACACACACACTGTACATACACTGGTGTAGAATGCATAAGTTACTTAGGCCATAGGTGGTGGATATCTATCAAACATTGGTCATTCCCATCAATATAAAAGCCCTTTCTCAATACACCAATTCACTTTTAACCACATTTCAGTGATTAGTTCCAAGTACAAGTATAGCTGGTCAATTTTTGGTGTTAGTATAAAGGGGTTGTTTAACAGCTGATATGCCAAGAGCACAATGGGTTACAATAACCAACATATTGGAAACTCATTGGCCTTGTCCAAATTGGCCCCACTCCCAATCCTGTGGATCATCTTGGAACACCCTCCAACTGTATCCTATCCCTCTAATCGTATTAGTATAATAATTCTATACAAAGCTTAAAATGTTTTTTTAAAACATATTCTTCAGGAACATTATGTGGTTCTAACGTGGTACAGATTTACTTCTACAATTATCTTCTAAGTTAATATTGGACTTATATTTGAATGCTATGATATACTGACATATTAATGATAATATGTCAGTGCTGTGTTCACAGCTTGTTTCCGCTGCCCCCAGGTGGCCAAGAAAATCAGTTAGTTAGTTGAACTACCAAGACTTTCACCACCTGCGACAGACACATACTGGTCACACATTATGTCGATTATGAGCCACTGGTGAAGCAGAAAACACCACTGTGCCGACAGAAAGCCACAACTGTGTCGACAGTGCCTAAGTACTGATGGATAAAAATACGAAAGAAAATTTTCCCAAACCTCTCTCTAAAAAAAACAGCCGGCGAATAATACTAATGCATGTATTTGATTATTGTCTTAATATTCTGTCATGTTTAAATTATAGGTCTGCTACTTGGCATTGGCGTTTTTTACTTTTGTGCTCAACAAAATCTCCCTTAATCTTCTTTGCTGAGTGCTATCTCTTATGGCTTCTTGGAACCTTGTGGAAGTACTATTAGGAGCTACTGGAAGAACTTAATGAACAAAGGTAACTGAAAAGAAGAGAGAGTTGACCCCTTGCTTTATTTTCAACAGCAACCTCTTCAAGGTCTCAAACGTGGAAGCTGTATATTTTAAAGCATCCTCTTCACATCTGAATAGCATCATTATTTCTTTTGACAGTGGTCTGGGGGTGGGGAACAAGAACCACCGCTAATAGTCTCAGTGCTTTTGTTTAGAACGGAGTAAGGGCCATATTACACAAGAACAATAGAAACCCTTCAAAGAACACTTTTTTTTTAAAGTAACTCTAAAATAATCCTATCCTTGCAACAAGTTGGACATGTCACCAGCTACTACATTAAATATGCATCATGTAAAGGTGTTGTTTAAAAAGTGCAATTGCGCCTCCTTTTGAGCATTGAGTCAATTAGTTGTCACATTATGGCTGGTGGGGAAAAAATGCTAAGATTGTGAAGCATGTTTCTTGTGTGATAACCTGTGGCAATACATTCTGTCATCTTCCTATGTCCTGTGTCTAGTGTGCACACATGAATTAGCACACATGAAAGTCTGTAATAATACTGTTGCATTATCCACTGACAGCTGTAATTAACAGATGTTAACATCTTACTATTACCTGACATTGTTAATAGCTGGTGGGCCTTTCCTAACTTTGCATATGTTGTCTTAATAAAGTGTAGTGTTGAGTACTGAGAGGAATACTTGCAAATGTTTACACACACACACACACACACACACACACACACACACACATATTTATACACATGCCACAACTGCATTTGTTCGCTACTCAAATGTTCATCAATTTCATTTTAGTCTTAATTCTATTGCAGGTGACAGAGACACGGACGGGGCCATTGGGATGCAGTAGCTATGACAATCTGGACTCAGTTAGCTCAATCCTTCTGCAGAGCCCCGAGAGCAAGCTTCATCTGCAAGGTAAACAATCCCAGCATATCAATATTTTCCACATGCTGCCCAGTGATGTTGGACATAACAGGGCAGCAGGGTCAAACTCCATTTTAGCCTCTAAAGGAAACGAGATCTATAGTCATACATAAACTGCTCTTATTTGGACAAGGGAAACGGTTTGTGCCTTCTCAAGAATTTAATGTCAATAAATGTTTTAATTGGGACTGGGATGGATTTGCTTCCCAATCTCTGGGGATTGCGATATGATTCTCTGTGGTTATAGATATTTGCTAACGTGATTGTGTTCTTAAGTCTCTCTTAAAACTTTGTTCAAAGACAGGCTTAAATTCAAAACAGTTGCACTAACTGTGTAAACTATTCTGACATGAGCGTGGGAACTACCACATTACCGCAGGTACAATGTATAATTAGACAATTAGATCAGCTTGCAAATGTATTGCTATAAAATATTGGAGTCAAACTGTGATTCCATTAGAATGTATTCAATGCATAAATGAGTAACTTTTGAAATGAATCTACTAGCGTTTCACTCACGGATCATACGTCAGTCGATGCAAATAGCAACTTTTACCAATTAGTGGTTATGTTCTTTTAAGCAAAAATAGTCTTAAACATCGACACAACTAATAATTAGCATGAGAAAAGGTATTCCACTCTGTGGAAAAAGAACGATGAAAGACTGTGTAACTGAGGTCAAGTGTTTGAATAGAGTGATTGTTTCTTTGATTTATTCGAGTTTACGCAGGTTATTAAACCAGTTTGAGAATCACAGAGGCTTATTTTCCATCCAACCCACACTACCCCCCCTCTATTTCCTCTCTCTGAAGGGATCATTACTCGTCCTAAAATCAGAGAACTAAGTGGTTTGTCAAAGAAACACTTTTAAGTCTTCCGCTGCCACTTACTCAAAGGACTCTATAGGTTTTGGGAAAAGCTTTATCATCATGCACCAAACGTATTAGCCTTGTGCTTTGAAGACTGTTTTGTCACCCAATTGATAGATGACAGGCCTGGGAAAGATTCTTTCTTTTGGCTTGATAATAATAACCCAAATAGAATGGAAAAGCTTTTCCGATTGGTTTCTGGCTTAGAGTTTTGTATTAGGCCAAATTATATTGGTGTGTTTATTCATTTTGTGTGTAGGCAAAGGGTGAGGGTGGAGGTGTTGAGAGTTTTTCTGAAAATATGTTCTTTTCAAAACAATTATTGTTTCTGCCTTAAATTAAAAAGGTAACTGATGGCGTAACTTCTTCAACAATCACAGTACTCTTCATAGTGCTCTTCAAAGCGTTAGCACTTCACACAGCCCATGGAGAGGCGTGTAGTCAATGGAGAGCTTTTAAGGTTTACGCTGCTCAAATATATTTAAAATGAGATCCAATAATTTAATTCACCCTAAAGTTTTCCTTCTGTCATGAACACTAGTGTAAGTGTAACACTTAGTCTTATTTTATCCCTCGGTGAACCATATATTTCTCTCAGATCAAGCCAGCCATCTGCATTTATAAAGTAATAATAATAATAATAATAATAAATAATAAAATTGGCATAGGTTAACCGTTTTCATTCATTTGGGCCATAGACTGATCTGCATCAAATCCAATGTTTTTAGGATTGATGCTGATTTTCTCTACTGTTCCTAGGAAATTCAGTCAACTTCAAAATAGTGTTTTTTTTTCTGGGAAGTGCAATATATCATGTATTATTCTAGATCTCTAGGTTTCTGTCTTTTTGAAATATATTTATATTAATATATTATAGCTATGTCCATAGGGCTATTTTCCTCTGCGTCAACAAACGCAAGCAGATGACAGAGACTGCAGAGACACACAGGGATGGTCTTTACTTTGATATGTTTATCAGTACTACCAACATCTAACAACATTTGGAATTTCAAAACGACATGCAGTTGAAAGCTCCCAGACATTGGTATGTGTGATGTTGCACGTGTTGATTAACAAATTATTTTATAAAGGAGTGAAGCCTTTAATTATTTTTAACAAAATAAATGAATAACGTAATAGCTTTTTTTCATTAACTAGAAAAGGATACATTTCCTGGAGTCATTAGGGCCCGAGCGCTGACAGTGGCAAAGGCCCTATTGAAACTGAAGGAATTATTATTTCTTCATCCGGCAAATGAATTGCCTTTTTAAGGGGCTCAACATAATCAAAACCTCACCAAAATTGGCAGTCACATCAAGTCTGATGAAAATGTACGTGTGTTAAGGGTTTTGGGAATATGCGCACAAAAATGGCTCACTAGCGCCCCCTACAAAGTTAAAAAATTTGAGCCCCTGCAGTACGTTTAACGTAGACTAACGAAACTTGGTACACATATGTAGCATGTCAAGACGTACACAAAACGTCCTTGGAGCCATACCCTAAACCCAACAGGAAGTCCGCCATTTTGAATTGAAAGTTTGAAATTAGTGTGATTTGGGCCATTTCCACATGTCGTACTTTAACAAACTCCTCCTAGAGATTTCATCCGATGGACTTCAAATTTGGTCGGTACCATCTCAACACCTTAAAGATGAAAAGTTATTAAAAGAAAAACTTTTCGTCAAACGGTGTGGGCGTGGCGTGGCGGCCATTTTGAGTGTTCAGCGATGAACGAGAAAGTGGCTGTAACTACAGTGTACATTGTCATATCTGCTTGAAATTGAAAAAGAGTCCAGGCCTGAGGACATTTACAGGCCAATATTGACTTTTGGTCATAGCGCCCCCCGCTGGCAACAGGAAATCAGCCTTATATGACAAACATCATCCAATTTACATGAAACTTGTCTACATGTGATACTGAGCCGCCCCCTATACTTTAACCACACCGACTTACTCAGGCCATGCCCCCTTTCATAACATTTGAACCGTTTAAGGTAGAGTCTTGTGTGAGGTGTCATTGAACTCAGCATAGAGTTCCTTCTTCATTGGTGATGGTTTGGCCCGCCCCCTATGCTTAAGCCATGCCCCCTTTCATAACATCTTAACCGTATAAGGTAGACCCTTGTGTGAGGTATCATTGAACTCAGCAGGGAGTTCCCTTTTCATTGGTGACGATTTGCAGTGTCTGAGTGCCGCGCAAATGCACGGTCGCAAGAAGCAGCGTCTGCCAGTAACCCCGACGCACGCAGAGGCGCGAGGGCCCGTCCAAACGCTGCTTGCAGCTTTAATTTTTAATTGTTGCTGTATATGCAAAATATCTTAGCATCAATCTTTATGCCATGCATGACTAAATGTTTGGTTGGTAGGGCATTGCTAGGTGGGTGGTAAGTGGCTGCTAGGGTGTTGACAGATATGTTCTTGCTCTTCAGGCAAGGTTGGTAGGTGGTAGGTGGATTTGGTAGGTGGTTGCTATAGTTGTGTGAATGTTTGGTTGGGCATGGCTTGATGGTTGCTAGGGTGTTTGATGTGGTGTTTGGGACATCTCCAGATAGTTGTTAGATAGTTTCTATGGTGTTTTTTGTGGACACTAGCACGACATTTTGTGGTTGCGGCAATGTCTGGGTCTGCTTTAGTTCATTGTTCAGGTGGTTGCTACCGTCTTCTTTCTAATTGCAAGGGTATTTGTAGTTATAACTGTGTTAATTGTGATTACTATGATTAGAAAAATAGATACACTCCACCGAAGAAAGGTAAAAAAACACCATCTCAGCAGCATGTGTTTAAATGTGTTTTTTTCATTTTTTTTACTTTATCTGAGTGCACTCACAAAAATTGGATATGTAGAAAATGTGCAAGTTAATGGTTGAGCCATTTGGAACAACTTGTGAACCTCATATTTGTTCCAAACGCAGCTTTATTGCCTTTTATTCATACAAAACAGTTAGATTCCCTGACAGATTTACTGTATCTCGAGGCTTGTCTTTACAGTCAATGGCCAAAAAATAACAGCTTTGACAGCACTGTCCTCGTCTTCGACAACACGCCATAAATGGACTTTACAAATTATCCATTGAGGAGGAAGGCATTGGCTGGGCCCAGGTCTGCTACTAGAAGTGCTAGCAACTCTCAGCACTTCTAATGAACACCCACCATGTGTCTCATTTTCAAATGCCTATTGACCTTTTACCAGACAATTGGCTAAAATGCTAACTTTTGGCATTTAAACTGTGGGGGGGAGTCACATCTGGCCAATGAAGATCAGGGATCACTGGCAGCACTATCTAATAGCAAAAATATGCAGATGCAGTCATTTCATTTTTTATTCTTCTTGTTATTTTTTTATTTTGTATTTGCTTCTTTTTACAATGTGAAGATTATGAGGTTAGAAGCCTTTCTTGAATTAATAATCTCATTATGAACTCTATTTCTATGTTTGATTACCCTGTGAGCTCACTGATTTCACCTGTGCTTCACACTACATATCTCTGCTGTCCTCTTTGCTCTGTTGATGATGGTAGGGATGATGATGATGATGATACTTTATTGTCAGAAAGGAGTTGCATCACAGCAACTCATTTTGCAACATCAACAAAGACAAAACATTAAGACAAGAAACAGGGATACATACTGTACATTAAATATAACTATATCACTGTTCAGGACATGGGTGGGGTCAGAGACAATGTTGTTGACCAGCCTCAATATGTTATTATGGAAGGCTGATTTATAGAGTTAGACAAGAGGTTGACTTTTAATCTTTGAGCAGATTTTTTTTTTTGATGGAGCAGTTTTGAATTTAAAGTGATGGACAAACAAAAACAAAAATGTAGTATTACAATACTGTTGAACAGTGATCTTCAACAGGGGGTCCGCAACCCCTAGGGGATCCTCAGAGTCATTGCAGGGGTGCCGCCAAATTATTGTTTAATACATTTTGGAAAGTCCCCCCCCCCAAAAAAAAAAAAAAAAAATAGGCAGAAAATATACATACATTAACATGAATCCAACATCCAAACGATAAATCGGCCTATTCGTAAAAAAACAGCAACAACCTCAACAGCATTGATGATACGCTTACTGGCCTATAGGTAAGGTAGCCACTATGGTAGGCAAGGCAAGGCAGCTTTATTTGTATAGCACATTTCAGCAACAGGGCAATTCAAAGTGCTTTACATAAAACATTAAAGAGCAGTTAGAAAACGATTAAAAAAAAACAAAGCAAATTAAAACATCAAAGTGCAAGTAAAAATGATTAAAAAAAAAAAAAACCATTTCTCCGACCACAGGTCCTTATCTATGTCACACCCGCGTTGGAGAAATTCTCAGAAATATGTCCGTTATCTGTTCAAAAATACCACTAGATAAAAGACAAGAATAAAATTGACAGCAGTATAAGAAATTAAAAGAACTGAGATAAAATACGTGAATAAAAGTTACAGTGCAGTATAAGAAATTAAACATTAAAGAGCAGTTATAGAATGTCATACAGTGTCATCAATGCAACTTCAGTATAACAAATTAACAGTTATTTAAAGAAAGGCAACATCAAAAAGATAGGTCTTTAGCTTTGATTTAAAAATGGTAGCCATCCACATATACAGTTAAGCTTAAGGATTTACTGTGCCTTCCACATGTATGTTTGACATTAAAACATGATGATATATAAATATGTAAATAGTAGCTTAGTATTGTAGGGCGCCATAAAAGGTTACACTACACCAGCCATCGTCAACTGGCTACCCGCGGGCCACATCCGGCCCACCAAAGCTTTCAGTCCAGCCCGCAGAATAATCATGTATTTAGAAAATGTGAAGAGGAAAAAATGCTTCTGGTATTTAGCATTTCAAGCATTCACATTAGGTAACATTACACAGGTAGGGCACAAACCCAGCCCCCTGTATTTGCATCTCTGTTCACATGCCGGGATTCTGTACAGCGATGCCCGCACTCCACACACACAGCTGAGCCGAGAGGTGTGCGTACACAACACGCATTACTGGGAACGATACAGAGAGGATTACCAACGGCCGCTGGCACAGATGAACTAATGCTAGGCTCGTTAGGCTACAATAAAACCTTCGTGAGTAAAAAGTCAATACTTATCAATACCCACTTACCAGGCATAAACATAGTGATATTTCAATCTGCTCTGTCTGCTCAGTCCACTCGTGTCCACCGCGCTGTTTTACGCGAACCAGGGCTGGACTGGCCATCTGGCATACCGGGCATTTTCCCGGTGGGCCGACGCACTTTTGGGCCGAATCGCCGATATAATTTATAGGCCTTTTTTTTTCTTTCTTTCTTTTTTGGCCGCGCCGGCACATAAAGAACTGACAGCGTCCCATTGGTTAATTGTCTTTATTGGCACTGGCCTGACCCAATCAAATCCAGGAACCACCTTCCCCACTTCCGGCCCTAAGTCACGAGCTGTAATAGTTATGCTTATGCTGGAAGTTTAGCATCCACTTTAAAATGGACAAACGACCACCAAAACGCAAGGGAGGTGCATAGAAATTACGGGAGAAAAAGATTAAGAATCTACAGGCGGGAGAAAAAGATTAAGAATCTACAGGCGGATGCCTCAAAATGTGCCAACATTTCTGACATGTTTGGGGCTGTAGTAGCTTCTTCAACATCAGCATTACCTGAAGTAGAGGAAGGAGAAGAGGTGGCTGGCTATACAGAGAAGCAGAAACAACATCATGACAGGGAAGAAGCCGAGGAGGAGGAGAGTGACCACGACAGGGCCATAGGAGCGAGTGAGGAAAAGATGGAAGAGAGAGTAGTTGACGACGTGGTAAGGAGTAGGCACATTAACAGGGACTCTCAGGAAGGGAGGGAGGCTGTGTGTGTGTGTGTGTGTGTGTGTGTGTGTGTGTGTGTGTGTGTGTGTGTGTGTGTGTGTGCGTTATGTGCGCCTCACGTCATAACGACAACAAGCAGTTTGGCTGTAACATTAAAGTTAGTGGCTGTCAGGTAACCTAACTGCTTAAGCTTACATTGAAAATGCTAGCGGTTGGCCTGTTGGGTAGCTGAAAAGTCTGTGTGATCAATAAAATCAGTGTTGATACAAGCATCAGTGTTCCTTGAATTGCTTAATTAGCTTCTCTTGATTTGGTGCTCTTTTCCAGGGCATATACCACTCTCAGCTTTATTGTAGCTTTTGGAAAGGGTTATGGTTATGGTTATTGTATTTAGCAGACACTTTTGTCCAAAGCGACAAAATATGAATCTTACAATAGTTAAAATTAACAGTAAACAGTTTTTAAAAGTTGCTAAGCCAATATTAAGCAAAATAGTAATAATAATAATGGCAATGCAATATCAAATATCAATAATAATAAAAAAATAAACAAATACCATAAATATACAAATCATAAGAATGAATTAATTATTTAAGTGTAAGATCAACAGATAAGTCTTGAGACCCCTCTTGAAGGATCCAAAACTATCACATGGACGCAGAACACTAGGTAACTCATATCATAGAATGCACGCATATTTTAAGAGGACTGTCTGCAGGGAATGTGTCTGACCAATCACGGTGGGTGTGGGCCGCCTGGGCCAAAAATGCCAGGGCCGATTTTTTTGTCCCAGTTCAGCCCTGACGCAAACACAGCTCTACTCTGCAAAAAGCTCATTTTTTACTTACTTACTTAACTGCTGGCTAAACTAACCATCCTCTCCACTGGAGCAGTAAATCTATGGATGTATTATAAGACCAAAATAGATGCATGTGGCTACCGCAACCCCTGCACGTGAATGACGCACCCGTTATGTTCTCGTTCTTCATTCTTGATGATGATGCTGGTTGTATTATTTTGGAACAGCATTGTTTCATTGCAAATGAGGCATACATGATGAATGCATAGCCTGCTTATCAGTCCATTCATTATCAAAGCTTAGGTTTTCCACGTCAACTTTTTGCTTCAGCCTCTTTGACAGTGACATTTTTACCTGACAACAGGCCTTTCTTTCTGCAAGCATTTTCCACCAATCAGGACACTGCATACTACAACAACCATGTTTCCATAATCACAGACTTTAACCATCACTCCTCAGTGAACTGAGATCTTTTTCTAGTTAAAGAGCCAGTTCTCATTATGGAGTTTCTATGTTTTTTAGGAGTTTGCTCACACTAATACATGTACAAAATATAGCATTAATTCAGTAAGAAAGTGAAATATCGAACAAGAATTAGGTATAAATACATTTTAATTTCTGTTTTTGAAAGTCCGGCCCCCGGAGTGTCTGCTTAGAAAAATTCTGGCCCTTGGAAAAATGTAGTTGATGACCCCTGCACTACACATTGTTAGGCCTAGTTTAATATGAAACTCAATACAATACATGTAGTAGGGGGTCCATGCTCATCTCTCTTTCAGCTTAGGGGTCCTTGGCCTAAACATTTTTGAAGATCCCTGCTGTAGAACACTCATAGTCACAGAAGTAAAAAGAAACAACAACAAACAAACACAACAAAAACTGACGGATAGACTGACTTACTTAAATTTGTGTCCTGATTGTGTGTGTGTGTGTGTGTGTGTGTGTGTGTGTGTGTGTGAGTGAGAGAGAGAGAGAGAGAGAGAGAGAGAGATCTCCCACCCTACTGGAGCCTTATCTGATGTACCAAGATGAGCCATGTCCTGTACATTTTGTTGGCTTTTTCATTAGTTATCCTATCCCAATTTGTGTTTCTTTTGAAAACGTATATACCATGGGCACCTGGGTAGCTCACCTGATAGAGCAGGCGCCCATATATAGAGGTTTACCTCACGATGCAGCGGCCGCAGGTTTGACTCCGCAATGCAGCCGTTTGTTGCATGTTCTTCCCCCTCTCTCCCCTTTCATGTCTTCAGCTGTCCTATATAAATAAAGGCCTAAAAAGCCCAAAAAAATGTCTTAAAAAAAAGAAGAAAAAAAAGAAAATGTATATACCACGTTGCTTTATCTTTCCCTTATTCAACCCGTTTGTCTTTTTCTTTTCCTTTTTTTTTTTAATCTACTCTTCACTGGACCGAATTCACACAGCCTTCACTGTACAGACAGATGGTCAAAATTTTAGACACTAATGTAGTTTCTTATTATTTTGACCAAATGTTGAAAAAATCCTTAAAGTATAATGCCACCTTTTGGAAATGAATAAACGTATTAAAAAACCTTAATCGAGACTAGCTATTTTAATTGCTTATGAATTAAATAAGGGGATCGTATTAGTATGCAGCGCCATGTGAGTTACAACAAGGATGCAGTAATACAAAACCCACTCCATTTCATTCTACTAATTAAACTTTTAATCATGCCTTTTTCTTTCCCTCTTTTTTTTCACTCAAAACCTCAACACTTTATCTACCTTGAGGCACAAGTGTTACAGCAAAACTTTGTTAGGAAATATGTACCTGAAAAAAATAATTTCAAACCTGTAACCAAACAATTTTACTGCTTTTTGAGTGATTCTCTTTAGTGGGATTGGTTTTAGAATGGTCTGAGACAGCATGCTGGTTTAAATTAACAAGTTAGTGAATTTAGTTTTGTGGTCAAATTGCTCTTGGAGACACTTTAGACTGTCCCTCCAACATAACATAATTTTCAAAAGAAAATGTTTTTTCCCTCTTCTTCTCACCCCTGTGGTCCGCTCTTTGTGAGCTGGTGGGGCTGTGAGCCACAGATAACACAATGTGGATATGACACTCCCTGGATATTCCCTCTGCTTTCACTTAGATTTAGATTAGAATGCTGTAGTAGAGTCCAACATCAAAGGAGCTACCTATCAAAGCCTAAACTCAGTCCTCTTCTCTCCCACAGTTTTGCTTTGTAAAATGTTTGTCAAATTAACCAACACCTTGTGCTTTATCCCCATTCTTTTTTTTTGCCTTTTCCCCCCCGACAATCATCAGAATTAGAGATGGCACTGGAACTATTTTTTCACATTAGATTTCATGCATGTCTTAGCACAGCTTTGATCTATCAAACATGAAACTTTGCATTCCTTAAACTTAATAAGACTGTGGAGGTTTCAGTTTTACATTTTGGCATGTTTAGCACTAGAGTGCCTACTGTATGCACAGCTTTATTGGAAGCTAAATACAGTACAAGATGGTATGGTATCAGGATATGTTATCAGCAGAGACTATTTGTATTCATGCAAGAGGAATTCATTGATCCTGGCCCTGTCTTCCCTGTCACAGAACAGAAATTACATAACCTGGCACACACTTATGTATTCAAAACATGATGTAATCAACCTATTTTTATTATAAATTATCAGCTAGGCCAAAGACATATTATGCATATGTGAAAGCCGTTAATGTGAACCCACTTTTAAATGTACCGATTTTGTTATTCATTGGAACTTAGGCTTTTTTTTTTTATAAAAAAAAAAAAAAAAAAAAAAACGTTTTAGTTCAATCTGCTTCTAGCTTTACTATAATTGGGATTTAAATACACTTTTGTTCTCCCACATTAATTTGTTCGTTGTTTGTTTGTCCTCTCTCCGGGCCAAAGCTTGGAAACCCAATAATATTGGTTTTGGCTGGATCCTTACTTTCTGCCTCTACTGGGATCTATAAGTAAAAATAGCTTATTTTGGGGGTGAGAATTAAATGGAAGAGGGAATTAGCATGTGGCAGTTAAATGGTCTAACAGCTTAATAAATCTTATTATACTGTATGTTTCAGCTGGCAGGGAAAAAGAAGTGACATTTTTATTTTCTGTTAATATCCTAATTCCTTCTATCTGTTAGTATGCATTATTGATTACCATCATCAGTTGAATTGGTGGTATTTTTTGAATAACAAAACAGCAGGGCCTTTCAATATATGAAGCAGAAGATTGGAATAATGTTTGTGTAATTTGATATTCAACACAAATAAAGAAAACACGTACTGGGGATTGAAAATAGCAAATTGGTTGCATATATTAACTGGGCCAAAGAAAGATAAAAGGCCCTGGAACCTCCACAAGCCATTACCTTGCAAGGACCCAATCACCTCCAATATGGCTGTCATAAATTAGCACCAAAACAAAAGCAAACTCATTTGCTTCTTTCAATCCCCAGCACATGCTTTCTCTCTTTTCTCTTTCTCCAGTTTTCCTCAACAGCCTATCTTGGTAGAGCCATGAGCCTATCTTGGAAGATTTATGAATATGTTAGAATAGCCTGAGCCAACAGTTTTCAAAGTGGTGAAGTGAAAATAAATTAAACTGGCCCTGTAGGCAAGTCGTGCGGAGAGTGATGAATTGGATACTCATTGCTCTGTCGCTCGATGCCTGTCCCTCTTTTCAAGTGAAAACGCTGCAAACATGGGGAAGACAAACAAACATAGAAATCAATTAAGTTGTTTTTGATGACAGACTTGAATTGAAAGAATTGATTTGGAGACTAAATTAGATCAGGAAACACAATATCCTTGGTTACCAGAGAATCATTTACTGAAGAAAAATCTTTGATGCAAAACATAGAGAGCAAATGTTGGATGAGCACAACAATAAACACACACGCATTTTCATCATCTTCTCTTTGGCTCAGTTGCGCTCTCTCTTCCTCTGCATCTTTGTCTAAACACAGTGACACAACACAGTCTGGTCTTTAACCTTCTATCCTTTCCTTTCTCAAAGTTGGACTCACCACAAAAATATATATTAATCTAGTACTAATCGCACAGTTAAACAGATTCTTCCAAATTATTTTGATTTAGAAATCATGGGTTAACTTGTGCTGTATCTTATGGATTGTCACAGTAGTGGTCTGAAGTATTTACCCACCTCTTGGTCCGAGGCAACCGTTTTCTTTATAAAAACATGTGTCCTTTTGCCCAAAGAACTGATAACGCAGGATCATTTTCATCAAGATGGATGGCTGCACACATTTTTTCACTTCTCTCTAACATTCTGAAAACCCAGTGCCTGATTAAATCTGTCCATGTTGACCTGGAGGTCAGCTTTCAATTGGAAGTGGTCAATCAAGAGTGAGTTTCCATTTGGACCAGCATGACCATAAATCTCCTTTTTTCCCCCACTCAGTCTTGCCAGCTGCAGGCTGCCATTTCAGCAAGTGCCCGGGTTTTCCACTCACTTTTTTCTCTCTCTGACAGACTGTTTTATCAATTGATTGTAGGGTTTCTTTACTTTATTCGGCTTTTGTATTTAGGGCCTTTAGTAAGGGTGCTAGCAATATTGAACTGTTTGTGTAGCACATTGCTTAAATTGTTGATAAGAATGTATACACCAAAGTTGTTACATTGTGATTAAAACATTTTTATAACTAATAATACTTTTGGATATTATTATAGAAATATTACATATTTAACACTAATTAAATGATTTACAGGCTCACAAACTATAATACATTTGCATTATAATGTTATTTAGAATTTGAGAAGCAGTTGAAATCATGTGTTTATGTAGCCAATAAGATGATATACACTGTCTTATATTAACAATTTAAATACTGTAGTACAGTAACACATACCTTTAAAAAGGTTGAATATTTAAGTAACAAAATAGGCCACCCACATAAGATCTAGCGTGTGTACTTTAACTCTCAATTTTGGGTTTCTGTACAACAGTTTAGAATCAGCAGATTTTTAGTTTTTAGCAAAGTGTACAGCAAACATGTGCCTTCCAATACAAATAGATTAACATTATTTCTGTATTTAGGGATGTTTGATGTAATTTCTGTGAAAAATCTGGGCTTTTGATCTGAGACGTGTATACAGCATGTCTTGACACTTTGAGGGCAGTTGTATCTTTTGTAGCTGAAATGGAAATGTCAGAGCTTGTCATACGTCTCTCCTCCCCCTCTCCAGGGTTCTTGTAAAACATGTGATTTCTGCAAGAGCCCGCAAAGGGTGTGTACACGTGCCCGTACACGTATGTGTTTCTGTGTGTATGCATCCACATGAAAGTGTGACACCAGTACGACATCTCACCAGCCGAGGCCCTACTGATACTGCTGTGTACTGTACTGTGCACATAGTAGCACATGACGGAACAGCTTGAATAGTGCGACTGAAGTGCACAAGCAGCCAACAGCAACCACATCACATATTCTTGAAACACAGCTGATACTTACTCAGTGTGTTTAGGAGTTTTTTGGTTTCAACCCGCATAGACAAAAACTTTGAAAGCATTATCGACTTTACACTTGGTGTGTGTATTGCTGAGGACCCAAGGAAGTGCAGTGTTGAGCAAAAGCTCCTGAGATTTACAGGACATATTCATTAGTAGTGCGTTATGTACATACTGTAGTGTATTGAGAGCGGACCCCTGTTAATTGTTACACCGCTGAACGGCATGCTGGGAAAAGGAGAAGAAAAGTAATCACTAACTTACTTTTACTCTGACTCAACTTGTGTGTCTGTGTCCAGTGTGCAGCACAACTGGCAATAACTCAGCACCATGGAGAGCTCATCTGCCTCTCCAGACTGCCTGCCCTCCTTAATCCAGCAATTGCGTCAACATGCACTTTCAGCATTTCCCTTTTTTCAGGAGGCAGGAGCAGCGAGCCCTGAATGCAAGGCCATTTTTATGTTATGTTTGCTTTTATAGTGATTACTGCACCTGCATTCTTGCTGGATTGTTGTGTTAACAATATGAATTAGTGGGTTTCTTCGAAGCTAACACTAGAGGTATTGTGTGAAACACATTGTGTTCTGCAAGTCTTTCTGTTCAACACGGATAGAGCTGTGTGTATCACATATGCATATGCAGGCTCTTGTATGTTAATATGTTCTTGGAAATGGGATTTGCCACTTTTCTGTTGTTTTGCTGTTTCAAATATATGCATGCCTAAAAATGTATGTACCATAAAAATCCCAAAACCTCAACAGAGCACTCAGGGATGAAAAACATTATTTGTGCTGCACTTTGGACATATTTGGGATGTAAGTATTGCCCCAAACAATTATTCCCACACACACATACTTAAGTAAGACTGTACAACATAAATTGGAGTCCACAGCCCTGTTCAAGTGTGCTGGGAACACTTATGATAATCTACGATAATATACTCAGCACAGAAACAGCCACACATAATCCACTTAAATGCTAAGTACACCTCATTCAGAACTTCAAAAAATGCTAACATATTCTGAAAGCTAGCTCCAGTGGAACATGTTATCCTCTGTCAGGCCCAACACAAACACTGCCAGAGACCTAAAGCGCCTTATGTAAAGAAATGAAAAGTGGATAAATAGCTACTTTAGCTGCACCTTTACCTCGTAGTTGTGGAAGAGGAGCTCTCGTGTGAAATGGGCCAACACAGCAAATCTTAAAGCTATATGCCCCTTCTGTTTTAAATATCTAGGGATCAGCAGGGCAGACTGGGCATGCCTGGACTGGAGAGAAACAGGCAATCTTCCAGTTCAGAGGTCTTTGGTTTTGTATCATGGCTGCAACGATAACCTCCAATGGTAATTTAATGCCGCCATTCAAGTAATGCACTTTATTGCACCAGTGGATTAAGTAATGATTATTTTGCGAAATTGCGGCCACACAATGGTCAATTAATCTTTAATGAAAGTGTAACTTATGAGGCGGAGCGTGGTATTGCAATAAGCAGGCAACTGCTTGCCAAGGCAGTTACAAGCCTCAGTTGCGGCCTACACTCCCTATCTATCACCATGTAAAAATAGAGCACTCTAGAAAGAGACATAATGAAAAGGCAAAGTCACAGTTGCAGAGTCTCCGTTTTTAGCATTCATGGAATGTTTAGGGGGCCTATATCCTCAAACGTACGTGAAGGAAATATATCAGTATCTGATGTATGCAGTGAGATTAACTGCCATTTTGAGGTGCTATTTATTTAGAGCAAGCCAGGCATAGGGGTTGCAGGGAATTATGTGCACTGACAGAGCATGAAGTTGGCGGTTATCAAATGGCTGCACGGGAATTCCAATATGCACCTATTCATTTCATCAGCAGGTCTTTAATGATGGAAAGTGCAACTCCCTGCTCCAGTATCAAGTGTTTTTCTCAACAAATACCTGCATCAGAGCCATATAAACAGTAGCTTTACAGCCAAATCAATCTCAGTGTGTTCACATGTTACTGCACTAACACAGCAAAGTACGGAAAGTCAAAAAGATAAATGTTTTTACTCTGATTAGTTTCTCATTTCATTTTTGGCCCGAGGGCTCCAATTCTCTTACTCATTTCCCACTGCACAATGTTGATGGATTTACTTTTATTGCATGACATCATTTCTACACTGGAGTGGGAGGACAAGACATAAAATGTCCAATACTTGAGTACGTGCTTTGGTGGGAGAACATAGAGGAGAGCAGAAGAGGTGAAGAAACAGGAATGAGGAGAATGATTGATGGAGTGAATGAGAGCCAAAGGATGATAGGGGACAAGTCAAGGGGCATGTGCATGAGTGTGGCGGGAATAGGAGTGAGTGTAATGAAGTAAGACAGAAGAGATGTGTACAGAGACGGAGTACGAGGTAGAGCAAGAGAGGCTTGGGAAGAGAAGGGACAGAAACATTGAGAAGAAAAGAGAGTGGAAAACAATAGATCGCAAGACTGATAGTGCTGAGCTGAATGTCAGCAAACCGAACGATTCCCTTCACAATCTCCCAGTACCAACACAGTGATATCAGAGGAAGAAAATGTGTGTGTGTGTGTTTGTGTGTGTGTGTGTGTGTGTGTGTGTGTGTGTGTGTGTGTGTGTGTGTGTGTGCGCGCATGTTGTAACGTTGGAGGTATGAGGTATCGTTAGACAGCTGAGGGAAAGAGGGAGGGCTGAAGCACTTGGTGTTATTGTGCACCCGGCCGCTGGCACCAGCACTGTCAGTAAGCAGCGTTGATCCGTGAACTTGCCATCTGGATTCTCCCACAAATCACATTAAAGTTTCAAGCCCAGGAATACATCAAGCTAAATGAATATTGGATCCAGGGCCCGCAGACAGGCCTGATGGAGAAAAAGCCCCGTGCAACCCAACTCTTTTGTGGTCAGACATGATCCATGCATCCCCTTTACTCCCTCCATCCCTCCCTTCTTCTGTTCCCTTCATCACTGATGGGCAGTGCTTCTGATGAGGTGTAGAGGAGAAGGGAACCTGCTGATATCCAAAAAAAAAAGAGGTACACAAGAAAAGGTTTCGTATAGTCTAGAGTGTGTAGTCTATAGAGGCCTACTCTATCTGTAAAGTGTCTCGAGATAACTCTTGTTATGATTTGATACTATAAATAAAATTGAATTGAAATTGAATTGAATTGTATAAAGACTAATTGAAAGTATTATTGTGCTGAATATATGCAGAGGTAAGAAGTTTGCTTCGTAGTAGCCTTTTATTTGAACTGAGATCATGATTATATACAAATATGACTGAACTATTAGCATCAATAACTGATATACAGAATTGTCAAACATTGCTGCATGAATTACGCTAACAAAGGCTGTCACCATGACGATGGATGTTGAAGTTGTCCTATGTTTCAGAGCCAAATCTTGGCACATATTAACACCTTCATTTGCTTCTAAACCACCCCCAATTTTCAGTTTAGCGTGTTAATGAAATGAAAAATGGGAATCTGAAAATAAGGAGCCTTAATTGCCACATGAATATGCATTATAAGAGATACCATTCAACTCTATGACAACGCCCGGAAAATGATTCGTATGTACAGTATGAAATTATAGGCTTACTTTCCCTCTCATTTCAGCTACATTATGTTGATTTTGCATACATGGATTCCTATTTTCACCCAAAGGTGAAAATAATAGGTGAGCGAAAAAAATAATGCAATCATTCATCATTCAATAACATGTTATGTTCTGGTTCCTGGTTGCATATTTTCTGCTGAAGCACTGTTTGTGCTCAAGTAAAACCTATTAGAAAAATATTGCCTCACCAAGATGCCGTTTTATACAAGAAGGAAAAAATCTATTTACTTATTTTCCAATCCAGTGGATTGTAGAGCTAGGGATTTATTTCTCCCAAGCCTGGAATGAAGAGAAAGGCTTCACTGTTTTCTATTTCTATGATTCTATGCGATCCCCAGGGTGATATATGGATTGGCTTGGAGTCTAAAAATTATGAATACCTTGTCAGTAGTGAGAGTGAAGGGGTATTGTTTAGCTTCATCCCCAAATTGGCCTCTAGATTACAAATGCATCTGTTGTCATTATCATACAATTAGCAGAATGCTGCAAAGTTGAGTATGTAAACCACGAGCAAATACGAATGATAACACTTATTGTACACAGTAAAGCACATGATAAAAAAATGCTCACGAAAGGAAACAAATTCCATGCTAAATAAACCAACACAGCAGAAGCGGGCAGGCATCAATCACTGTTATACAATGTCACATGATGAGTGACCCGCCATGGAACAGACAGCTCAAGTTGAACATAGTCGAGCTTTGAAGCACATCCTTCAGAAAAATAAATGAGTGCTTATAACACAAAGCAATCCTGGAAGGGCAGTCAGCCATTTCACCGCCGCTTTTTTACCATTCTGGTAACTTTTTTCTCACATATGTGTTTGCTATGTCTGTGAAGAGATACCGTGCAGTGTACTGTGCATGCACAGTTCAGATTTCTTTTCTTTTTTCAATTGCTTCACTGATTTTCAACACAAAGAAAATTGAAAAAGGATTGGAATGCGTTTTCTTTCTTGAATTGTATTGTGTAATAGAGACTTTATAACACATTCTGTTTAGCTAAAACCTCCCATTTATCTCTGTTTCAGGTCTTCAGGTCATTTTCCCAGAATACCTGCAGGAGAAATTTGTCCAGTCAGCCCTGAGCTATATCATGTGCAATGGAGAGGGGGAGTACGTGTGCAGTAACAACCAGTGCATCTGTCAGTGCGCCGAAGAGTATCCCCAATGCAACTGTCCCATCACCGACATCCAGATCATGGAGAACACCCTGTTGGGGATGTCTGAGTCCTGGGCATCTTCTTATAAAGACTTTGAGAACTCTGGTAAGATAGAAATTCCTCAAATTTTTATTTACCATGACAGTTATGAAAATAGTGTATACTTTGTTGTGCAATTTTGCATTCATGATAAAGCTGTATAGGTATGTTTTATTATTTAGCAAGGGAATAATTCCTGATATATTTAGCTATCTTAATTCTGAAGTGCATATCAGTAATGGGCACACATGCAGAACTCAGGTAATTAAGGTAATCTCGCAATTTTCTTTTTGCTCCAAGATCATTTAAAACACATTTCATAATTTGGCAGCCTAGTCCTTCCTTGGCTCACTGCCAAATCTACAAAATTGATAGAACATTAGGTTTTCTTTCGTTCACAGCAGAAAGTAGTGTGAAACCTCCATAGTGCTACAAACGGTCAATGGATAGGCAGACAATGCAACTTTGTTATTCCAACACCAAAGACTGGTGTTTGCTTCCTGTCTCTAACCAATGGTAAAACCTTTAACCATCACAGCGGTCTTTCCTTAACTGCAACCAAGTGGTTTACATATGGGCAAAAGATTAGAAAATACTCACATGGGCCATCTTTGTAATGCACTTACAAATAATAATTTTGTTATTTGTTGTTTATAAGGAATGAATGACTGTGAAAAAGACAACTTTCAAATGTCAAATGCTTTAATGTCATGGCACATTATATATTCTCTCCCATACAAATTTCTTTGTTTTCATTAAATGCAAATGCAGACCCAAATGGGTGCTTATAAAACATTGGCCACAGTGAGGAGAAAATGCACCGCTAGTGCCCAGTTGTTACATAGCAAGACACCATCTTTATCTATTATTTATATGATATAAAAGTGTCCCAATAAAACCTGCCAGCAGCAGATAAATATATGTATGTACCATAGAAGAAAGTTAATGTGAGTCGTGGAGGTCACCGAGTGCAGTAAGTCAGTGAAGAGGTGGTGGAAAGTACACACGAAGAGGCCAAAATAAAAAGGATTTATATAAATGTTTAATTGGCCCAGAATGCAAAATGCAATTCCCACACACTAAAGCAATCAATCATTTTAAGGGCCAGAGGGCCTTTGTGGAACATTTGTCAAACTGTATCACTTTGTCTTTGGTTTAAAAAAGAAAGTGATAAAACCAAAATTACCTTAACTGTCCACTGTTACCAAAGTTAAATGGTAAGCAAATGAGATACATTCTGTTAAGACACTTTTCATCTGCTCATTGCAATTGTGTACAGTACATTCTCTACAAAGGGATCAGCAAACTTTCTGTTAACTCTTAACATTAATCCTTTCCCCAAACTGCCGAAAGAAATCCTAGAGGACACACTGCATTTGATCCCAAATCGACTAGCAACTACCAGCTACTTTAGTTGATTCTGCAGATCTTGCATACATTTTTTAAATGCAGCATTATTCTTGGTACAGCTACATCAGAAATCTCAATGGCGACTAAAGATTTGGAAACATTAGATAAATATGATAATATTAGATCGAGAAAAATACATTTTTGTGATTTCATGTCTGGGGCCCAAAAAAATGAGATGTAATGGCACAAGAGGTAAAATGGGCTTACATTGTGAGAGCTGTAATCTCTAGAGAAGGTGCTGGGTTACTTGAGATAAGGGTCATTCGAGGGACTATGTGGACTCTTTGAAAGCTACATCGAGGAAAAGATCTTTGATGGCTTTGAAGCCTGTTTGAAAGGACTTGGCAACTGTTGAACTGGCATGACATGATAATGGGGTTTTTTTGGTGAGGAAATCCGACAATTTTGAATGGATGCTGGGGACACCCATCTTTTCTAGGAAAATGGCGAGGGAGGCGCCTGACATCTCTTAAAACTGGGTGGAGGGATATGGCAAGCTTGAAGCAGGGGGATGAGAAGGAATTTGGCTTTCTTTGAAGGAAAGGGGGAAGGGAGCTCTGACATGCCTGGGAGGAGAGTGGAGGAAGTTCTGACATTTCTCAGCTATGTCTGAAAAAGAGCTCTCAACTCTGTGGTTAATGCTGTTAAACTGTCTTAGAGAGGTCTGTAGGAAGATACTGGCTTAATTACTGTGCAGGTCTTTGCGTGTCTTGAGGATGGGGATCTTTTCTTTTAAGAGTTTGAATGTGGAGAAGCCCTGCGTTCTGTATGTTAGCTTTTTCTCCACAACAAATATCATTTAGCAACAGGGTTTTATACATTAAGTGCATTAGATTGTGTGTAGCTTTGCATCATCTAGACCAGTGGTTCTTAAACTTTTTTCAATAATGTACCCCCTTTGAAATATGTTTTTTCAGCCAAGTACCCCCAGACCAGCGCAGAAATGTTTTGGTAGAAAAGAAGCCTATTAAAAGAGGTACAATACAGTGTTCGTCATCACTGTCTGATTTACTAAACAACAACCTTGTTACTGAAAAACACTTACATTCTACATTTCAAATGTTTAGAATCCATCACTAAATCCATTCAGTATTATAGTATTAAGTATTTTAGGAATAATGCATGACTGATGTTTTTTAAATTAACATTTTTTAATCCTTACTTACCCCCTGCAGTACTCCAAAGTACCCCTAGGGGTACGAGTACCCCCATTTGAGAAACACTGATCTAGACTATGGCAGAATAAAGATAAAATATAACCCTGAGTAGAGGCAGTTATCTTTATGTTAGACTACTTTTGCACTTGTCTTAAACTTGCCAGCTGACATGGCTAAGGAGACATTTTAGGCATTAAATTGTTCACTCTATTATTTATGATTTGCTTAAATTTATCTTTGGAGATAATAATGAGCTACTCAGAGTCATTTGCCTCAATACATTTTTTTAATTAGCACACCAAATAAAAGATTACCTGTCCTTGTGTATTTGCTGCTGGAGTCTTAGTAACATCTCCATGCCCGTTGTTGCTAAATATTTGGAGGTAGTGGCTCTGAGAGCTGAGCTCACGGGTTGTCTGGAATGATTATCAGAAGCAGCAAGAGGAACATAAGGGCAATAGTCAATACTGGTGGAAACAAATTTGTTGGGGCAGTGCTCTTCAGTAAATGTGTGGGAGCACAGAGTAAGAAGGTGTTTACTGCACAGAGGGTTTCAATTATCTGTAAGTACTCACAACAGAAGCAATCCAAAAAAGTAAACCAAAGACGTCCAACCACATATTAAGAAGTAGTTAGTAGGTGTCACACTAGGTGTCGCACTTGTCTCAGCCACTCCCGAGTGAGACTAATGAGAGATTCCATAATGAGAGTGCAGCGACTCGAGTCCTCCTGGTCGCGGTAATGCACCTATGTTGTCATATCACTTATTACCAGTGTTAGGCTGCAACTTGGAAAATTTAGTGAGCTAAGCTACCGGTTATTCTACATGAAATGAAGCTTCACTACGTTAGCCCCCAAATAAATGTAGCAAGCTAAGCTACAGCAAGATGGCAAAAGTAGTTTACTACATCAAAGCTATTTTTTTATACACCCATGTACTGGACATACATGTGCGTGTTTGGCGGTGGCCTCAATGATCCTCAGCAGTTTTATTTCAGGCCACAGCAGAAACCTCCCCTGCACTTGAGCTTCAGAAATGCTTGGGGAAATGAAATGTTAGCTTGTGTTTTGACACTAGGGGTTACATAAGCACCAATTAATCATTGCATTGATGCATCGCGATGCGGACCTAGACGATTCTGCATCGATGCAGTGACAGACCATGATCGATTATTGCCTCACTGCTTTTTTGTTTTTACCTTCTGTCTGTTGTCTGTTGTGTTCAGACTCCGCTACATTCAGGAAGTGTCTTTTTTAAGAGCAGATAAAACAAAAAGGGAAGTTCATATATATCTGAATGTTTGAAGTTGATGAAAACCATGTGTAGCAATATATAATAATATTGAGGAGGTGACGCATCACGATGCATCAGGATATCGAATCGATTTGAATCGTTGACAGGATAATTGTAATCAAATTGAATCGTGTGACCAGTGCAGATTCAGTGGACGCTAGTGCACTACTTGATCAATAAAAGAGCTAATGAAAAGCTATTTGATTCAGAAAACAGCAACGCTATTGAGAAGTAGTTAAAGTAATGCTGCTGCCCAACACTGCTTGCAACGCAAGTTGAATTTAGTGCGGTTAATGCGGCACAGATTGCTAATGTATTGTTGGCTACTTTTTAATTTGCCAGAAGGTCTCATAATGACAAATGCCGGTTCAACCAGTTAGCATAAAATCAAACCGGTTTAGCCTCATACACCAGACCGGACCCAACTCTCAAGTGTTTTGTAAAGCAAACCCACTTACCAATGTTGTTTACACTCTTATCATTTGTATTAAAACACACCAGTTGGTTCACAGATAAGATTGTTTGTAAACATCTTTTTTTCCGCTATGTCAACAAAGTTATACAAATTCCAGAAACTGTTATACTTGCTATGGAAATGTCAGTGTAACTTATCTGCTGCTTTCGTGTGTTACTTACTTGTGTACAAGTTTGTAAATTAATATAAACTGCTTACCCTTACTTCAGATGTTCTGATTATTTTCACTAAGAAGTACAATACAAGGGCGCCTGGGAAGCTCACCTGGTAGAGCATACGCCCATTTGCAGTGGCGATGAAGTAGCCCTTTGCTGCATGTCATTCCCCTCTCTCTCCCCTTTGAAGTCTAAGCTGTGCTATCAACAATAAAAGCCTAAAAATGCCCAAAAAAAAGTACAATACAAGAAGATCCATATTAAGTGAAATTAATTGATTATATTCTCACTTTTCTTTCACACCACCACACTCTCTCTCCACTCTTTATCTCTTTGTTTTGCAATCTGCCCTCTCACTCCATCCCTCTCTGTCATCCAGACGAGTTCAAGTCCTTTCTGAAGAGACTGCCCGCCACTCACTTCCTGCCCATCAGCAGTGTTCATCTCCTGTGGGGCAGCGACTGGGACCTTCAGGCCCGCTACAGGCTCCTTCAGAGTTCCCTGGAGATCCAGCGGCTCAAGATCCAGCGCACCGCCCGCAAGCTCTTTGGCCTCAGCATCCGTTGTCACCACAACCCCAACCACCAGATGCCTAGGGAGAGGTGGGTGGAAATATGACCTCCACATCGTGATGGAAATTACTGTAGATGTGGATTTGCTCAGCAACATAAAGCAAAGGTTCTGTTTTTGCTGTTGATATCTTTGGATATTTACTTTTTCAAGAGCAAGAAAAGCAGATGTGAAACTGTATCCCACAGAGGAGTGACATCTTTCAGAGAGATTTCTCCTCTGAGATGATGTAGAGGTTTTATTTTGATTGTTGCTTCTTGAAGCATGCACAGTAAGGATGTCATTCATTATACATTTCAACTTAATGGCTCTGTTGTTTCTGTCCATCAAGCCAACTTAGTGCTGAGGCTTGCACATGCCCAAAGCACTCTTGCTCACTCTTGTATTTCACATTGCAGTCTGAAAAGAAAATGTAGCTGTGGGAGTTTTCTTGAAAGGTCATTGCACACATCTGTCACCACCTATTGCAGTGGCAGCTTAAGAGCCTTGCTGCGGATGTGCCATGGTGTCAGCACTGTCTGAAATGCCAGGAATTTCTCCATCCGCTGTAGCAAATGGTAGAAAACACTATGCAAAATATGCAAAGTTACCGGGTGCCACATTAAACACCCCTAAAACTGTTCTGTGTAGGGGATGTCGCCATATAAAGGGAAACTGAGTCTGTAAAATATTAATTTAATTGGTCTGAAAATGAGCAGGTGTCAACTGTCAGTGACAGAAAAGGAGCACACCCACCACATTTGTGTGTGAGAGTTGGCAAAGGTTTGTTCTGAAGTGTTATCAAAGAGCCGCAGTATGCGCTTCCTCTTCTATGGAGTACGCATCAAGAGTGCCTGATGGCACTGAAAATAAGAGCAGCGTCTTTATTTGCTTGCTTGTCTGAGACAGCTTTGCGTCTGATGGACAACTTATTTGTTTTCATCACATCTGTGTGCGTATGTGTGCACTTTGCATACATGCGTGGGTGGATCCTAAGTAGTCTAAAGCTCACACAGGAGTTCTTAACTATGCCATACTGTTATGTTTTCATAGTATAATTTATTACATTAAGTATAATCTGTTGTACAAATACATGTTTTGTTTTATTTTATGCCAAATCTCATCAACTCCTTATTTTTATGTTATTGTCTAATGAAAACTAACAATTATTGTATTAATATTTAACTCTATTGTATTCTACTCTATTCTCTAAGACTTAACTTGTTTTTATAACTATGTTTTTATATATGTTGTGAGTTTGCCCTATGCAAGTATATAGTCGGTATAGTCCCATTAAGATCTTCCTTTGTCCCTGATTCAAGAAACGTGCCCCCGTCACCAACAGGGACTCCAACCCTCATTTCTCCTCTGGGCAGCCTATAACAGCTGATCAGAGGATGAGGGAATTGATGTAAAGCTGAAGGCCCATAAACCATCAGCCCAAGTGTTTTCAAGGTTTGTGCCAACCACCTTAGGGAGGCCTTCCAGCACATCCTCAACCTGTCAGTGAAGCTGCAGAGGGTGCTGATGATGATGTGAAAAACATCCTGCCTGGCCCCAGTGGCCAAGAATGGGCACACCAGGGTTCTAAATGACAGCACGCCAGATCTCTTGTGAGAGACCGTTTAGATCCCCTCCAGTTCATACATCAGGTCCACAATGGGGAGGATGATGCTGTCAACCACCTGCTACTCTGTGCATATTTGGACAGGCACTGTAGAATCATGTTCATTGACATCTCCAGTGGTTTTAACACCATCCAGGATCCTCTCCCGGGAGAATTCCCCCAGAGCTATGCATGTGGAAACCCCAGTGATTACTTGGATCACAGATTACCCCACCAGGAACACAGTTTTTGACACTATGCAACTCTGTGTCAGATCAACAAGTAGACAACAAGTGGCTCCTCGGGTAACTGTACTATCTTGCTCGCTTATTAACCTTTAAATCTTAGACTTATTCAGAGTAATGCTATCTGCAGAGGTTCCCTGAAAACCTTGGTGATAGTGCAGTGCATCTGTTAGGGAAGGAAGGAGAAACACATAGGTCTTACAGGGGAGTCAAGCCGAGGTAACCTATATAAGAGAGATGATGTAGTACTATTGGTAGGTGAAATCACCCCCCAGATTTATTTACACTAATAAGAACACTGTAGTATTAGTATTTAGACTGCATATGCAATACAAAGAGGGGACATTAGAACTTAATACTTTCTAAGAAGGCTGCAGCTGTACTGTGGCGCTGCAAGTGGCTCATGCAGTCTTTTGCAATGTACTGGAAAGGTAAGAAAAAAGTGAAAAAGAAAAGCTTTTGTGATGCTTTGTTGCCTAGGGAACTTAGCTAAGAAAGATAGTTCATGGAGCTGAGCTTAGACTCACAAGATAATCTGTTTTTGTATAGTCTATTTCACTTGAGTGGCCTATTACCTGCTTAATAAAGCATGTTTATCATGCACACACTGTTAGTGCATGCATATAAATGTGATTGTGAAAAAATGTATATTCATAGCTAAGTTCAGAATAGAGGTACCGATAGAGTAGAGAATGCATACTACAGTCTGCATTCTCCGATAATGTAATAATGTTTTGACTGACACTACGACACAGTAGAGTGATGCATTCTTAATGAACCAGCTCCTCTTTAGTTTCATTTTATTTCATAATTCTTACATGCAGCCTTACAGCACTCATATTATGCCAGTCCTAGTGCACTTTTAGTTTAATTAAATTATGGATGCAAAGTAGGGGAAGGGGAAGTTACTTATTACTAATTGCAATTATTATGATGTAAACTTATATTAACAAGTTAAACTTATCCAAAAAAGATTTTAAGTTTTAAATCATGCTGCCTTCACCATTGCACATTGCAAAAGGTCAGTCAATAAACATATTTACATCAGCTAATGAAAGACAGGCCTCAGATGCATTGTTGGCTGGCCATAATTACAATTGCATATCGCCACCTTATAATTTTTCTAGGTTTACCTCACCGCAAGGCATCCATTCATTACAAGCATCGTAAATTCCTGTTGTGAACACTCACTGCAATAACTGTGTGGAAACTTTATAGCTGAACTACGTATATTGGATTTGCTATTGCATTTCCTGTAATGAGTACAGCGGCTTGCTTCAAGTATAATGAACATAGCAGTTTGTCTTTGGTATAAATGATTAATAGTGACATATATGAAGTAGCTTCACTCCTAGCCAAATCATTTGCATCCAGGCTATGTATTAGCTTTAATTATTCATGTCAAGTCAAACATATTTACAAATATGTATGTACCTTCCATGTGATTAATTACTTTGCCCTATTTTTTATTAATTTTAAGTGTTTGCTTAAACATATTGTAACCACATTGTTGCATTTAGTTTTATACTTAATATATCCTGCCACATGAAATCATCAAGGGTATTGCTTTCTCTCATACGGAGCTCCCGAAAAGGTCATGGTGGAATTTATTTTTATGAACTACATTTGCGTTCCCTCGCAATATTGTTTGCATTCCCACTGATCCAAAGAAACCATTAGTGTGTCGGTCCTGTCCAGTTACAAATATAATACACTGCCACTTTAGATTAATGCTCTACTACAGAAAGGAGAGATGATGTGACACTTCAGATTATGCATTTATTGCTCATTACTCCTTTCAAAAGGCAGAGCAATGACAGTTTACAGTATACACCTGCAGCTGATCCGCCTGGCTGTGGTGGTTGAAGCTGTAGCTGTGGATATTATCATTGCTCGGACTACAGATGCATTTGTGGTTGTATATATGGTGCTCTTTACTGCTCCTATTAACATTCACCAAGAAAGCGTAGTTAAGCCCAACACGGGATTTGAACCTGCGGTGCTTATATCAGATATGACAGATGTGGTAAACACCACAGGAGTTCAGGAATACAGTAGCTTCAAAGCTCCGGCAGCACAACCATTTCAATTCACTGCACACATACAACCCTTGCATTAGTGTTACACCCATTATAAATTGTCACAGCCATGATCATAAAACAACACTACATAATACTATATCATAATACAGCTCAGCCTTTCTCTATGGATCAGAGGGAACGCAAAACTTACTTCAAGGTAAAATTACAGAAATAAAATTCCCACGGTGAGCTTTTGGGGGCTCAGTACACTTTTAATACCATTTTAATACCATCTGTTGGTATTTCTTTTTCTGTTTTAATTCTCCTGTTCTGATGTTCTTTTTTTCTTTTCCTTGCTCCGACATAGGAAGGAGCTATGAATTATGTCATCTACATAGTAGAGTTTTGATGCCCCATTACAAACCCAAAGTGTGCTCAGATTCATGAAAACAAACCGCGTCCATTCCAATGTATTTTCATTTAATTTCCTATGGCAAGTCTAAGCCAAGCTATTGCTGTAGAAACAAATAACGCAAAAATAAAAGTAGCTGCTTGATGCACTCAAATAGCTTATTGGGGAAGACAGTTATGTAAAAAATACATATTTTATATCAGTATTTCAGACTGGATATTTCAACAGTTATTGCAAATAAATTAAAAGGAGGGATCGTTATGACTGTGCCTGTGTTCAATTTAATAATGAAAAAATAATGGGAAGTTTTATATTTGTGGCACCTGTGAAACCAATCTCTTTTGTATACTAATTCCAATGAGGATTTTTTTTTTAAACAAATAAAAAAAAACTGTGTTTGAAAAGTGTTAGGTACTCTACAATATCTGGAATTTTTAGACATATAGTGTGTCACATCCTACGGTGGCCGACAGGGGCAGACGCCCTGCAACTTAAGAAAACACACGCAAATTAAGAAAACAACTTCATTAATTTGACAACACATGTGCAGCATTCAGCAAACGCGCTGCAAATACACACAACACAACCAAATACATAAACGCACTGCAAATAAAAAATGATGCAAAAAGAAAAGCACGCAAACCCCGAAAAAAGAAGCGATGCAAAAAGAAAAACAACTTCATTAATTTGACAACACATGCGCAGCATTCAGCAAACGCACTGCAAATGCACACAACACAACCAAATACATAAACGCACTGCAAATACACACAACACAACCAAATACATAAACGCACTGCAAATACACACAACACAACCAAATAGATAACGCGCTGCAAATATGAAACGATGCAAAAAGAAAAGCACACAAACCCAGAAAACAAATGCAACAAAAAAACGCTGCATCCAGATTACACAACGGAAGTTCTCCAGGCCTCTAGAGGGAGCAGCTAGTGGAACAGCTGGATTTTCGACCTCACGGGGAGAGAGGGAGGGAGGGAGAGAGAGAGAGAGAGAGAGAGAGAGAGAGAGAGAGAGAGAGAGAGAGAAACTGCATAGACTGTAAATATTAAATCTATGTGTGAGATCTGTTTTCTCTCGTTTGGTGGGTGTGTCTCGGCTCAGGTCACAGCTGATACTCAATCAGCAGAGACGTCTGTAAACTCGTGGTGATAAAACATTTAAAACTGCATCAGCGTTTAACGTTGACGTTTGTTTAAGCCATATTACATGAGAGGGTTTAATTTCGAGGTCCGAAATTACTGAAGTGTAGGCCTCCTCAAGTGTAATATTGTGATTATACAACAACGGTTACCAACAAAATAAGTGATCAATCTGTATTCATATTGTGGAGCAATTCGCTCTTGAAATACAAAAAACAGACAGGATTTCTAGTCCCTCCCTGTTAGTAAACCAGCCAATTTACCGTGGGATTTATCAAACTGAATAAATCCCGCTCGCACATATAAACACAAAACTGCTTCGCTAACTCCAACGTGTTGTAACTAAGACATCTGCTGAAAAAGTTATTGTATCATCAGCATGATTGCCGTTCTGTTTAGTTCACAAACACCCAACACACCAAAGTACAAACACATAGCGGACCAGACGCAAGCTTTTATTTTGAAAAGCCGAAGCTCGGGGACAGCACCAGCCGGGAGGGCATGAGACGGGAGCATAGACTGTATATTAATAATATATTATGTTATTAATAATAATAATAATAATATGAATTTAATATCGGTTAATAACGGTCGAAAATCCAGCAGTTCCACTAGCTGCTCCCTCTGGAGGTCTGGAGAACTTCCGTTGTGTAATCTGGATGCAGCGTTTTTTTTTGTTGCATTTGTTTTCTGGGTTTGTGTGCTTTTCTTTTTGCATCGTTTCATATTTGCAGCGTGTTTATCTATTTGGTTGTGTTGTGTGTATTTGCAGTGCGTTTATGTATTTGGTTGTGTTGTGTGTATTTGCAGTGCGTTTGCTGAATGCTGCGCATGTGTTGTCAAATTAATGAAGTTGTTTTTCTTTTTGCATCGCTTCTTTTTTCGGGGTTTGCGTGCTTTTCTTTTTGCATCGTTTTTTATTTGCAGTGCGTTTATGTATTTGGTTGTGTTGTGGTATTTGCAGTGCGTTTGCTGAATGCTGCACATGTGTTGTCAAATTAATGAAGTTGTTTTCTTAATTTGCTTGTGTTTTGTCTATTTGCGTGTGTTTTCTTAAGTTGCAGGGCGTTTGCCCCTGTCGGCCACCGTAACATCCTACAGTTGAACAAAAAAATCTGTTGTAATATTTGCCAATTACATAATGTAAAATGAATCTCTTATATCAAAATCCAATTACCTATAAAACACACACAATGCATCAGCTTTCAAACCTCTGCAGCTCAAAGCTTTTCTTCACAATAAACACATGGTTACCTTCCTCCAAAGATGTGTTATAGGAATCAGCTGGTATCACATTTTCATATATAATTACTGTGACACAAATACACAAATAATCATGGTAAATGGCATTATGATAATAATATCACTTTGCTGAAATAGTACTATTAGAGCTAAGATATACTGTAGACAAATTACTCCCCACCATGATTGTATGATGAGTATATTGCTTTATTTGGCATGCATAGCTCCTTTGGACTCACTTAAATGTACTTAAGATGCCATCAAAATAAACAGATTGTTGTTATAAGACAGTTGACTAGAAATGACTTTAAATGCAGCATATTGTATGTGTAGATTCTTTGTACAGTGCCTCAATTTGGTTTTTCATACACATTCAGATTTGTTTAGGGTGTTAATGAAGTGAAAGAAGGTTCTTTTTGCCAATATCGGACAAAGGTGAGGCTCACCTGTGAGGAAGAATGTAATGTGCACAATTTTGAAGCAGCAAGTTTCCTTTGTGTCAGTCATGTAAAATGCATGCACCCATAAACTTGCTGTGCTTTAGCCCTTTGGCCCTGCTGTGACTGCTCTGCCTGCCTTAGGGCTAATCAAAATCAAACTGTGAAAGAAGGCAGGGGTGCTGTGGTGTGTTCATGGTGCC
Source organism: Sander lucioperca (assembly GCF_008315115.2). Classification (NCBI taxonomy): domain Eukaryota; kingdom Metazoa; phylum Chordata; class Actinopteri; order Perciformes; family Percidae; genus Sander; species Sander lucioperca. Next base: position 5,569,088 of record NC_050186.1, read on the forward strand.
CTCTGAAAATAGTGATAATATTAAGGGGGGATTGAAATTGTTGCCAGTGTTACCATCAGAATGTTTCGCTATGATACAGCTTGGTAGCTCTTTTTGTATTCATACTGGAATGGACAGCAAACACAAGCTGGAGGGAACTAACATGAGAAACTCATCTCTCTAAAGACACTGCAATACTACAGAGTGGCAATGGAAAGTGATAGAAAAATCACAAATACAGTGCCTGCGCCAGGAGATTAAGACATCTCATCTCTAGGGGAAGAGGCAAAAGCAGACAACAGCACACTTGTGCTCATAAGCAAACAAGCTCAAGAAATAGCTTCTCCACACAAGCCACACATCAAGTCTGCAATAGAACAAACACATGGGGAAACCAGTGAGTAACATGATCAGATAGGTTGCAGTGTTGGAAAGACCACACAGATTTATGGCAAGAATACAAGAAAATACATAAAAAATGCACAGGTCAGGAAAACTGAAGCCAAAGAATAAAAGAAAAATGAGGATAGCTTGTATTTGAGGTTTGCCAACTCTTACACGTTTGGCATGACCCAGAAGCTTTCAGATTCTGTCACATGCTGTTATGTCATGTTGCAAAGAAATATCATGCAAAAACAAAACAAAAAAATAAATATACAACAAATGTGTGTCACTCTCTATCAGATAAATTCTTGCTGAGTAGATTAAAAGCCACACCTTATTTTACAGAACACTTGCACAAACTGCAAAAAGACAAAAGCCAAACTAATGAACACAATATTAAAATGAGATCAGCGTTATTCAGCTTCTCCGTCACCAGTTTTAATATTTAAAAAATACATCCTCTCCAGACTGAATGCTATCTTCTTTTGTCTACAGAGACAACTAACCTTGTGATATATGCAAAGCATACATTTTGAAAGGGACCTTATTAAATTATTGGAATGGCTGCATCCAGATTACCCTTAATCTCTAGGAGGAAAATAACACATTTAAATCCTTTTATATGAAACGATATCCTTCAGAACTTTATCACAAGGATTCATCACTTCTTGGGAGTTTTTCTTGAGTGTATAACAGTATACACGTTTTACAAGACTATATTAATTAGAGCCCTTGTATTCTGGTCTAAGTATTTATCATGCAAGAGTCTCCTCTATATAAAAGAAATCGTTGATACCCAGACAAGAGCATACTGGATGCTGATAACAAGATACTGGCTTAACCACTCACATGTGTCTTTGGGTTATTTCTCTGAATCTGATGGGCTTTATGATAACATTGATAGATAAAATGTTGTCCTTGTTAAGTTTTGCATTGTCCCCTAAATGTATTATTTTAATGAAATTACTCTCTGCCCACCAGCATTCTTCAATAACTTAATAGCATCAGTTCTTTACTTTACCCTGCAGTTCTTTCAGATAGGGATATCCCCTTTCCATTCTCCTATTAATGCTTTCCATTGATCTACTTGTGATCTCTGTTCATGTCCCTCCAGAAAGAAACACAAAGTCCGATTGTATGCTGACAATATATTGTTATACATTTCAAACTCTTATAAAGCATTTTATCCTTTTGAGTATTGTCAATATTTATTAGCTTAACCTCTCAAAGAGTGCATCAATTAAAATGTGTTTTGCCGGGCGCCCAGATAGCTCGGTTGGTAGAGCGGGCGCCCATATATCGTCGACGTAGCAGGCCCGGGTTCGACTCCGACCTGCAGCCCTTTGCTGCATGTCATTCCCCCCCTCTCTCCCCTTTCACGTCTTCTGCTGTCCTGTCAAAATAAAGGCTGAAAATGCCCAAAAAATAATCTTTAAAAAAAATGTTTTTCCTCACATCATACATCCCACTATGGATGGAAATGGAATCAATGAATGATTATGGGTTTTTGAGGAATATATTAACAGCTGAATAGCGATATTGAAATGTCGTTATATTAAAAGCAATGATTGACACAAATACAACAATTTACTGATTGCACCGAATTCAATTTTAGCCATTCATTGACCACTGAATGTCTTGACGACGTTTTGTAAAAGTGTTTTTTGTGGGTGAATAAGGTACACATTATTACTACTGAGTATGCTTCAAATTTCTCCCATCCTCAATTTCAAGCCAAAGTTAGTGGAATCAAACAATGTGCTCTCATTGTCCTCTATAGGTGATTTGTTCCGGGCTCATTTTGGATATAGCTTGGGGGCTTTCTGGCCTGCTGAGAATGCAATGTTGTCCATCATAGTTAAGTCTTAGCTTCATTAACATGTCAAGTTAACCTTGACCAGCCCTCCTCTTGAAAAATTAGGATTCAGAATTCACCTCCTACAGTCAGAAAAGAAGTTCCAGTGCTGTCAAGATGACAAGGAAAGATGCCTGAGGGGAAAAGAAGAGACAAGATAAGAATAGCAAGTAATGCCTTCCACCTAAGGGAAATAATGCACCCCCCTCCCCCCACCATGAAGTGAAGAAATTATTCTATTCCTGACTATTCTGACTTGATGGATTTCACGTATATATTGCTGCCAACCATTTTTTTTAAAGCATTTCATTGATTTTATGATTCTGTAATGTGTGTTCATACCTTTGAGCCATTGGTGTCCATTCATTTCAGTATGGTTAACTCAACTGGCTTGAAGCTTACTCTAGATACAGTAAAGCACCCCAGTTGACTTAATGATGGGATTTGTTCATAAAGCTTTCAAGTGCATTAGCACACAATAAAAGATAATTGAACATGATGTCCAATGTGTTAGATGTCAAAGCACGTTTCAAATATTTGCAAGTTGATTGTCAAAATCTACTGACATAAATAAAAGGTGTTCTGGGAAATCTAAAAAATGCTCAGAAACACCACAGTATGCTATGGAAAAATGTATCAACAGTATTGTATTGCATACTCAACTTGTGGTAAATGGGCAAAAAATAGTGCTTATATGATAATACTTTGAACTTTCCATCTGACCACTGTTAATGATTCTTTCCTGATTGTCCTTCTCTTTCTCTCTAGATCTGTGATGCAGTGGCTCAACAGGGTTCAGTCCTTCCTCTACTGCAATGAAAACGGGTTCTGGGGGACCTTCTTGGAGAGCCAAAGGACATGCGTGTGCCACACAGGTGTCACTCTATGCCAGCGACCCATCCCATGTGTCATAGGTGGCAACAACAGCTGTGCCATGTGCAGCCTGGCCAACATCTCACAATGTGGCTCCTGCAACAAGGGCTACAAGTTGTACCGTGGTCGCTGTGAGCCCCAGAATGTAGACTCAGAACGTAGCGAGCAGTTCATCAGCTTTGAAACTGATCTGGACTTTCAGGACCTTGAACTGAAATACCTGTTACAGAAAATGGATTCGCGACTGTACATTCACACTACTTTCATCAGTAATGAGATCCGACTAGAGACCTTCTTTGACCCTCGATGGCGTAAGCGCATGTCCCTGACTCTCAAGAGTAACAAAAACCGGATGGACTACCTTCACATGATAATCGGTCTATCGATGAAGATCTGCCAGATGCGAAATAGCAGCATTGACCCCATGTTCTTTGTTTATGTCAACCCATTCAGTGGTAGCCACTCAGAAGGCTGGAGCATGCCCTTTGGGGAACATGGTTACCCCCGCTGGGAAAAAGTACGACTGCAGAACTCCCAGTGCTTCAACTGGACTCTCCTGCTGGGAAACCGATGGAAGACCTTCTTTGAGACGGTGCACATCTACCTGCGTAGCCGCGCTAAGATCCCAACTGGCTTACGCAATGACACAGGACAGGGTCCGGTGGATCTCGGAGACCCTAACAAGCGGCAGATCTACATAAAAATATCTGACATCCAAGTGTTCGGCTACAGCCTGCGCTTTAATGCCGACCTGCTCCGTAGTGCTGTGCAGCAGGTTAACCAGTCGTACACACAAGGGACTCAGTTCTACTCATCCTCATCTGTTATGCTCCTGTTACTGGACATTAGGGATCGGATTAACCGCCTTGCCCCTCCATCTGCACCTGGCAAACCCCAGCTGGACCTCTTCTCTTGTATGCTAAAGCATAGGCTCAAGCTCAATAACAGCGAGATGATTCGAGTAAATCATGCCTTGGACATGTACAGCACAGAGATACTAAAACAATCAGATCACCTGACTGCTAAACTCTGTTGAACATACTGTAGTAACATTAACATAAGGACAGCAAACAGAAAAACCCAACAAATGAACTACGAGGGGATCTTAATGTTTATTTTGTTTTCTCTTTTTCATTTTTGGACCTTTTCTGCCTTTTGATGTAATATTAACTTTGTAAGCATAATTCTTAAATAGATAAAGGAAAAGGCAGTGATGAAAAGCATTTCAGATGAAGATAAAGAAGATTAATGGAACCACTATAAAGACTGTATCATATTTGTCCCAGCATGTCTGTCATTTCAAAAAAGAACTTAAAAAAAGAGAAAAAAAGAAATATTAAATCTATGTACTGGTGAAAAAGAGGCCTTGATTTTACTCTGAGGGATCAAAGGTTATATCTGAAACTGCCATTCTTTACTGAGAAAAACATTTTTAAAGGAATAATGATATAACACAAGGGCAGACCAGATATCCTTTTATTTCAGCTAATGTGCAAAATATTTCCGACCTAACGGACAGTTTAATATTAAAAGATGTTTATACATTGTAAGGATTAAATAGCCCTAGTGAATAAGTACTCAACACATTACTTATAGACTCTTTATTACATTTCAAACCCACAGCGGATCAGCATTGCTCTTTGTGAGTTATGAGGCACTCTGTCATTGTTCTGACACATAAGGCACACAGCAGGGCAGTAATGGATAGTCATGTCAAATAACAAAAGCCAGCTGTTTATATATATACATATATATGTGGGTGAATGTATGTGTGCGTGCGCGTGTGCAAATGTGCGTATACCTTTTTTTGGCTTGATGCTTATTGCTGTTCGTTAATTGAATGTGTCATTTGAGATTGACTCCAGTCTAAGCGAAATCTTGCATTTGGAGCGCTTCTTCTCGTGTTTGAAATTCAAGCTGTGTTTTTCACAAGGCAGTACCTCCTGGTGCGTGAGTGCAATATTGTGGTCTGAAGATTTAACAATCAATGCTATTTTGTACAGCTTTGCAAAATGTACATGTTGTGACTGCTGATTTGTGGAGCTTTTCAGCACCAAGAGAAAAATGTAAACATTCTTCATCCAGGCACATTTGCAAGACAACTTAAAGCCATACACTTCCCTGAGGTAGACATACAGTAAGACATAAAGTTCATCCCCATTTCACGAAAGTGCGTACGTAAAAAAAATGTTCCATTTGAATGTTTTTATTTTATTCTCTCGGTTTTTAGATAAGAGCACAGCAACAAGGGAGATTACAAGAGAAGGCATATTATGTTGGATAAGAATTGTGTTGTAAAGCCATTGAATTTCTCTGTTGTGCCACAGGAAAAAAAAGTTAAAAAAAGAAATGGTTATATTAAAGCTTAAAATACCTTTTTGGCGGTGTTTAATCTGTAAGCTTTTTATGACCACATGTAAAGATCATGTTTTTTTCTCTCTAGATATGAAATTGAACCTTGTTTTGCATGTTGCTGGAAACATCAACAGAGCTGCAACTGTGTTTAACACTCAATCATCTAACTGAAATATGAAACACTACCTATATGTATTGTTGGTCACATTTTATTTGGGTAATCTGATGCTGAAACATTGCTATTGCTGATGAATATTTGTAGGTCCAGTCCATTACCTGCATGTTTGTTAACAACAACAGAGGCAAGTTCACTCATGTCATACAACCTATAGCTGTTCTCATTGATGGGTTTGAATTAAAAAAAAAGGAGTATTTTCTGCCATGGCTCCCAAACTCTGGAAAAACCTTCCTCCCAGTGTAAAAGCTGACAGCCAGTTGCAAGCTTTTAGAAAAACATCTTAAAGTGCTCATATTATGCTTTTTGGCTTTTTCCCTTTCCTTTGTTGTGTTACATATGTCTGTTTGTGCATGTTATAGGTTTACAAAGTGAAAAAGCCCAAAGTCCACCCCAAAGGGACTTACCATTTCCAACAGAAAACACTGTTCACAAACTGCTCCTAACAGTTCTGTTGTAGTCCAGCCTTTACTTCCATGACAAACATGCATCACTTTGTAACACATTATAATGCTCGCCTAGCTGCTAGTGTGGCACTCCCTCATACTCTGCTTCTTAATGGCTAATTGTCCTTACCTAGCTACTGTGCATGTGCGACTCCCAACAAAGATTGAACAGAAGTGAGATGCCTCACTCTGTAGCTAAAACGGAGAGCTCAACACACAGGGTGAAAGAGGAGCTGCAGCAATATGCAGTACAACAAAAATATGATGTTTTTGAAAATTAAACCAGGTAAACCTATTCTGGTCCAACCTCTAAATACAATTGTGAACCTGAAAATGAGCATTATATGAGCACTTTAAAACTCATTCTATTCTAGTTTTCCATGTATGTATTTTATGTCTGTTGATAAAGTTTGGTTGCCTTGCTATTTTTTGTTTAATTTTGTGTTCTAAATAATTATTGTTACTTTAAATTGTGATTAGACTAGTCTTGTGGGGTCAGCTGTAAGCAGAGGCTTGTAATATATCTGGGAACAACCATGTCGGGTTGGATTTACGCAAGAAAATGCAGCGGCTCTGGAATAACACCAGTTTTTAATTCTAATGGCTGTCGCTTTGTCAGCTGCATATTTAACTGCATCCATGATTACAACCTTAATAGTTGTCTCTAGATGTGCATTCTTGCCATGATGTAACTAACAGAATCACGTCTGGCTTTGTGTGGCGATGATTATCCTTATGGTTTATTTTACTGTTGTCAGTCTTTTTGTGAAGCACTTTTTACTCTTGAGAGGTGCTTCATCAATAATAACTTAGTCACTTAAATCTAATCAATTTCAGGTGATTCAGTAGTCAGCAAAATAATTCACCAATGTATGGGTTAGCGCATATAGTATGTGGTGGCCAGTTCAGGACGACTAAGGCTCAGGTTGTCAGGCTCAGCTCTGTGTTGTCAAATTGATCTCACAGTACAAGACTATCATCAGTCTATAGCCGCAGGTTAATAGCCCAACATCCGTAAGGGTGCATTTAGTGACTGAGCAGATACCTCTGCAGGGCTAGTGTTTCCAATTTGCATAGGATGGCAGTACTGCCATGAGGTAAGCAGCAGCAAGAGGGAGAGAGGGCATCTGGACCGGTGGATACAAATTAAATGTGCTGTATCGTGACCAGTGCATCTGCTTGGGTGTAGATAGTAGCTGCAAGCTGTCTCAAAGCTCCTTGGTATTGCAGTTTATCAGCCCCAGTTATGTATTTTGAGCTAATTAGCATGTTAATGTTAACATGGTAGACTTTACACTTTTTCAAATATGTTAGCATCCATAACATTGTCATTGTAACATGTGCATGCTAACAGTACCTCCTGATGAATTTGTTTGATTTGATGCAGAGCTGACTTTGACATACTGAAGCTATAACGAGACAGAGATGGCCACACGCCTGTAATCAATTGAGCTGCAGTAAAAAAGGGGACTTGATTGTTCAGCATTAACATTGGACTATCCAAATGAATTGTTAACTTATTATCATGATTATTATTATTATGATTATTATTATTATTATTAAGTGCCTGTTATCTATCCCTTTAACATGTTTAAAGCTGGAGAATACTTTTAGATGTTACACAGACGAGTGACACTGAATTAGCTACAGAATTTAAGACCATAAGTGATGATCAAATATACACTTTTCATCTGCTCCTGAGAACTACAGGGGGTTTGTGCATGTGGGGAAATCAACCACCAGAAAGAGGGTCAAATTATGACTTAAAGTAATGGTTGATATTATTTTTTGTCCCCTGTTGTACAATATATCTGTAAATATTAACTCTGTTACAGTAACAACGCTCTGCTACAGTAACAATATTATAAAAATATAACAGTATTGAAAGGGAATACAAAGACTACTTAAAAAAAAAAAGCCCTCCATTTGAGTACATCAGCACAAAGTAGAGGGCACCCATGTGTTATGTATCTAATAGATTCATGACAATGTATGACTGTGTTTAAATTTTGTCAAAACATACTGTACATTACGATTTAGTTTTGAGTCACTGCAAGTCCATAAAACAAGCACATTTTCTCGTATGGCATTATGCTACCACAGTGTTGCTTACATGTATCCATGGATGTCTCAAGATTTTTACACCTAATACCTTGCCTATGTACTTTTTTGCTGTTCTGTTAAGATCATTATATCAGCTTATTTCAAATGAATGTTTCATATAATAATCTATTTCTCATTAAAAGGCTATATTTAATAAGAAGAGCAAGGCTTGTTTGTACCATCCATTATATTCCATTAGAATAGAAACTATTCTTAGTATTTTGCACACAACGATCATGCAGCACATCAAGTATGTATACATCCAGCTAATTTTAGTGTACTGGCATAGTCAAAGCATTGCCAAAACAATTTCTCTTAACCTGCGGCTTTTGGTTCTATAAAATATTCTCACCACGGGCATTATCCTGTCTCTGAAGTTTGCTGATAACAAAGATTTCTTTCATTGGCCCACCAGGTCTTTGTTTGTTTGCTGAATGCAGTGAAAGAAATAATGCTTGTGCTCAAGGATTCACATCCAGTAAGGCGGAGGCATTCATCACCACCAGATTCAGTATTTATTTCCCCATCATAGAGACCCAACAGTGCTGCCCATCTACTCATCCACTTAATCATGCCCTACTTTTTGTCTTTGCAGCACTTCAGTGTGCTGGTACAAGCATTAGAGCAGAACTGTTCACAGTCCTTGACATTTATACAATAAAATAATGCCGCCATGATGACATGTGAGCCGCTACCTGACAGCTGCAGCAACAACATGAAGGGGTTGCAGAATATTTCAAGGTCAGGGGGAATGCAGAGTGCTGAACCGTTGTTACATTATGATTTTGTGGGCCATTTTATAAAAAAAATTATCAACTTGACATATGTTGCAAAAACAACAATCATATGTGTTTTATGGAATAAAAACATCGCAGTTCTTTTAATGATGCTCAGAGACAAGAGGCTTCAGTGAGAAGATACAACACTATCGATTGTAAATCTCTTATTCTGTTGAAAACACAACACTAAAGTTTGTTGTGAAGTTCATTGAGTGGGTCATGTGATAGCACAGTTTTCTGTATATTTGAGTTTTGTAAAAGCAGCGGTGCCCCCTACTGCACACATTCACAATGATTCGTACAATTATACCCATAATTAATAGAAATTATAACAATATTGTTAGTTATAAACTGTGCAGTGAAAATCACATGACACCATTTTTTCTGCCTTATTTGTTTTATTGTGTATCAGTTTTGTATACAATATAATAGTATAGTACTGTTATTTAGCATTGCTTATTAAAAATTGTAGATTTAATATATTTTACCTTAAGAGCAGTTTTTAACAAAACAATGTTAATACAGATATTAGATTTAAGATATGCAGCTATATCATATTCCCAGTTGTGTTGGTTAGAAATGCCAGGTCAAGCCAAAGGAACCTCTGCCAGGAATTGAACCTGCAGATGTCTGCTGTGGTGTGCCACCTAGACACTCCTCTGCCTCCATTTGTGTGTGGGCTGTCCTTGTTTTAGCCCAAGCAGTTTAAGTACTTATTATAAATGTGTTCATGAAATGTGTTCATGAAATACTTAAAATACACTTAAGAATATATGATTAACATTTGTTACAATGTATGTCAAATTATTACACTACAAAAAGTATTGACACCATGATGGTGTAATAAAAAATGCAAAATGTTATGTTATTGAAAAACGTTGTACATTATGTGCACCCTGGACAGGTCGCCAGAATTTCACAGGGCTGACACATAGAGACAACCATTAACAATCACACTGACAGGCCATTTAGAGTTAACCATTAACAATTAACCTAAGCTGCACATCTTTGGACTGTGGGAGGAACCAGAGAACCCACGCTAACACTGGAAGAACCATGGAACCCTCCTGCTGTGAGGCGAGAGTGCTGACCACTGAATGCCCATGTTTGGTATAGATAAGTGTAATAATAAAAAAAAAAAAACGTTTATCATTTTAGAGCAAAGCAGAAATTAACATAATATTCTTAAAGGAGAAAACGTTTTATTTGATGGGCATAAATGATTGCTTGGTTCCCCAGAGCTCCTTTATTTTCAAAGGAAATGGTTCCGTCGTCTTAGGCTTTAATTTAACTAAAATGATAGGTTTTACAAAAGAAAACCCAAGGGAAAGCTTTTAAAATAATTTGATTTAAATACAATGGAAGGGAAGCAGCTGTTCAAATAGATGCTTCACTGAAATGTCCTTGGCTGCCATACATACTGTATAGAAATGCATATATCATACTCTGTTGAGCTATGCACTTGAGACACTCTGCAACCGAGATTCTAAGATACTGAAAGAAAAGGAAAAAAAAGATAAGCCAACATCCAGGAACAATGTCAAGTCAATTTTATGACTAAAGATAGTTGTCTGTTTTCCTATTTTCCTCCATGAATCAACAGAAATTGAATAATACATATTTGTTCCCCCTCCTTTTTCTCTACATCTCCAATTAAGCAAATTAAATAGCTGGATAGCTATTGTAATCCCAGCATCTCAAGTAAGACACAAAAGGCTTAGTGAACCTAGAACTCTCTCATGTGGGTAACAGTGGCATCCTAACTGAAGGTTACTGATGGGAGTTTTTGAGCTTGGTCTTTACAGTAATTGGACAACTGGGGGGTGTCCATCGTCAGCAGTGAGGTTTTCCTAAATCAGAGATGAAAATGGACAATGGAAACAATTATGATTTCACTGACCCAATGCTAGTAGCATCAGAGTTCTGTGGTCACTTTCCAGAGTTCTTGGTAAGATATGCAGGTAGTTTATTGGACCAATAGAAGAGTAGCAGAGCTGCACCACAGAATCTGAGATGAACTAAGGCCATTTTTAGCTAAACACAACTTAATACAAAAAGTAAGGGAAAAAATAGAAAGTGTCTTCCCAACCAGAGACCCATCCTTCTGTTTTCCAGTCAAAAAATAAATCCATGGCCAGGAAGAGTGGTGAACGACAACTTTGTCATCTCCACCATAATAAGAGAGGACCCCAAACACAAAAGACTGTATCCCTATTCAAAGACATTGCTATATTGTGTGTTATTTCGGATGGGAACTATGACCAGGTTTGCAACCCTTTCAATTCCCTAAAACCTGAATTTTCAAAAGAATTCCCAAATCAAAGGTCAAATTTCCATTAGAAAAATGTTGCATGGGTGGCACAGGGCATCGGTATAAATGAAAACATAAAAAGCTTCAATGCTGATGAAGATACTGAAAAAGGATTTCAGCAGCTAACCCCTACATTTTATTATCCATGGCTTCAATACTCATAAACATTGCTTCTGACCCCTTGGGTGAGATTTCTTGTTACTGAGATGAATGTTGTTCTATTTCCACAATATGTGAATGAACAAACGGTTAAGTTAAAATGGATGTTGAAATGTATATTACAAAATGTAACTCCTCTTGTGCAAAAGCTTGTCGACAGTGAGGATGACAATGTAAGAGATGATTATGATGAGAATTATTTCATTTAACTCACCCATCAGTCCACATTTTACTGGGATGGTTCCTGCCATTTGAGCTGTTCATCACACATTCACTACACTTGGCGCTCTGCTGCTCCTTCTCCTCAGACAGAGTGCCAGTACAGTACAGTACACTCTGCTGCCCCGAGAATGTGGTGCTCTGAATAACAAAACAGTATATTCCAACAGCGCTCCGAATTTACGAACGTTCCAAATTGTGCCAGAGTTCACTCTGGCAATCAGAGTGACTATTTACGAACACACCTTTAATAGACATGATTTGCTTTGTACATGAAAAGGCCCATTGTAAAGGTATTATCCTGGATCTGGTCCTCACTTGGATTAACAGTGTTTCTGATACAACACGTTTGCCTCATCAGCCATTGTATCTGATCCTGATGACATGAATTCTAATTTGACTACAAACTCACTGGCACCGTATCCTGCCCTGTATTACGTTTTCTCCACTGGAAGGGCATCCTAGTGGGCACTTTATCAAATTTCCTCCACTGGAAGAGCACCCTAGTGGGCACTTTATCACGTTTTCTCCACTGGAAGGGAGGACACTTAATCCCATTTTCTTGCACATTGGGCCACCGTAGAGGGCATTTATCATGTTTTACCTACCATACAGTAGGGGCATCAAAGAGGGCACTTTATCATGTTTTACCTATCATAGGGGTATCCAAGAGGGCACTTTTTCATTTTTAAATTTTTTTCTCCCAATAGCTCTTTTCCGGAGTAATATTACAGTCTCATTAGATTAACTTGTGATAATTGCTTCACTATTGAGTGAGAGCTACAGATGTAACCCCCACATTACACTGTAGCTTTTTTAAAAGCTCCTCAGTGACCACCTCCTGCTCGTATCCCTGTTTACCGCAAATTATTTCTTAACATTCTTAAATGACACGTTTCCTTTCTTAATCTTCTTCAATCCCAAATAATTGACATAATCAGACATGAAATTATCAATTTACCTAATGAGGTCTCGGGGTCTCTCTAAGAATGCGTACCTACTGCTTTGGTACCCGCCAGCATATTCTCTCAGTGAGAGACAGGCTCAGTAGACACATTTGCCATTAGTACATGCTGCTAAACCAACATCTTACCTGTTCAACCTGCTCCCTGCCAAAGTCAGTTAGGAGTTCTTTCATATGTTAGGATTTCCTCTGCAGGTGGTCACTGAACCACTGCATTAATTAAATATTAAATTACAAAATCATACATTACACGCATATTTCAAATCTCTGACACTGGTAATGGAATTCATGTTAACTTGAGGGAATTTGTCTATTGAATTAGACAGCATTATTAGAGCTTTAGCCGTAATACTACTCACCCTAAACATTGACATTCCTGCTACATCAGTGCAGCGTCATGTGTTCTGAAAACTATAGAAACAGCAATCTTTCAGGATAGGCCTTCATTTTCGGATGCAGCCCGTAAACTATCAGTGTCACACACTTTCTAATGTAACCAGGATCAATTTTATAAGCATGTTGACAAATATAAGGAATCTGACTTGAAGTTTTTCATCAGCTCTGCACATGTACACTAAGAACATAATACAGCACAAACGTACAGGGAGATAATAATATATAAATGTGAACTAAACAAACCAAAAAATCTAACAAAGATAAACAAACATTAACATAAGCAAACATATAAATAGAAATAATGTAGAGTGAATTTGAATGACAGTTGTTTTTAACATTTTAATTAATTCCTTATATTTTCTCAAAACTTGCCAATACAAATAAATCATTCATCTGTGGTTTGAATTAATATTTCTAGCTGTAATAATGTTGTTTAAAGTTCCTCCTGAATATTAAAGGTATTCAAAATTATATTAGATGTACTGCATGCCCATTGTGAATGACTTACCACCTTCATTTGGGCAGCGACAGAAATGTTTTTTTTTCTGTGTACTTTCTTAGTTTATTATTTATCATATAAATAAACAATACCCTACACACATAATAATACATACTTAAGAAGGGTTTAGGTTCACTAAAGGTCACTAAAGTCTTAAGTGATGGTAACAAAATGTATTTTAAATCCGTATAATGTACTTCTGTATTATAATGCATAAATAAATAAAATTATGAAGGGTCCCTTTGGTGTATCTGCTTCCAGCATATCTTGCAATATCTGGTCAACTACACTAGCTCTGTAAAATATGTTATAATGCATGAATTAAAATGAATAAATACATAAAACTAGGGACACCTGATTGTGTGCTCCCATGAAGCAGACACCCTTCAGCCACTACTAGTCTATTTGTTCTGTTTCTTGTTCAGGTTTAGTTTGTATCATGCTAAGTTGACATTGTTGTCCCTTGGCGTGGTTGTCATTTCTGCTATTACTTATTGCAGTGAAGTGAAAGTGCTTACTACAGCCATTGTGCTCCCTAATATCATTTTTTTTTATTTAAATAAACAATAGATCTATTTGCAAATTAATTTAATTGAACGTATTATATAAGAAATACCACTAAAAATGTAAAAAAAAGGCTACATAATTATAATGCAAGCAATAATAAATTAAAATAGATTAAATACAATAATCTCCCTTTGGCACACAGAGGTATTTGTTTTTAATGAACAAGCAAAAGTTGCCTCTTAGAGTTTTTTCACTGTACATTATCTTAAGTAGTGTCCTGAATACATATTTTTGTGGTGCAGTGTCTGAAGCTTCATAGCCAACACCTGGCAGAGTGTAGCACAAAAACAGGAAGACTAAAGGAGACAGATGCTTTCCAGCAGAGACATTAAATTCAATGAGAGTATGGCAGAGAATAAATGAACAAGGTGGCACAACGTATGTCTCAGGATTTAGAAAAGATTAAAAAAAATATGATACAATGAAAGTTACATAGGAAGTGCAACATCACACTTCATTTCGGTTACTCCCTCTGGCCTCTGGTTCATATGAACTTATAATGCTTCGAATGACAGAACGAAAGAAGAGACACTTATTCCTTAAAGTTCACAAAACCCAGAGCTTCCAGACAACAGGAAAGCAGACTAGAATGATAAAAAGTGGGACAATGAAACCACGTACCCTTATTGATAAGTGGGGTAACAATCCAGCCTCAGTTAAATAAATGTCAAATAAATAAATAAATAAAGCCCATTAACAAGGAACAGTTGAACTTACTGTTAAGATTGTACTTTCCTCTGGGCAGAAAAAACAGCTGACAGGAATAAACACACTTGTTAGTGTACACCTTCGCCTTGCAAGGAATTAGAGACAACCTGGCAGGTAGCTCTCCTGATAATTGAAGACACTACACCGTAAACACCTCAAGGCTGTTGTTATTCTAGAATCTTGTTAACAGCTGTGGATGACAGAAATGTGTGAGTGCAAATGTTAAGGGCATTCTACAGAGTGAATTGTGTGACAAGCCACACAAAAATAATGGAATAAAGTATTTTAGGTGTTAAATGTTGTCATATTGCTCACAGCTAGAATACAATGGCTTGAAATACCTTAACATTTTTAGTGTGTGGTGAACATTTGTGTAGTTTGAGAATGTGTCTTGATATTATGATGTTTTGGGTTCAGCTGTGGTGTTATTTATGATGGCCCCAAGATGTCAAGGAAAAGCACAAATTTGCAAAGAAAACATACAAAATAATGAGTCAAAGTAACCTTATAGCATAGCAACACAATACATTTCAAGAGACTAACACTGCAGTGTTGTACATAATACAAAGGCACAAGACTAAACCTACAGGTGGGGGCACGTACCATGTTGCACCCATGTTGCACCACTCCATCTGACTACATTTTCTAATAAAAAGAAAAACATAAATGTGTTTTGCACTTGTTTTTACATTCAAGATTATACAGATGAAAACGATTTTGGGGCATACTTGGATTTAGCAGAATACTTTAGGAGGAAGACAGTCAACCATTAAATCTCGCACGACTGCGGGATTAGCGTGATCGCGAGGTCAAGGGTGAAGCGCTAGCGCACACGGCTGCACGCACAGTAAATGTTGGTTAGCATACATTGTTGGGTGTTATGACCATATTGTAGTAATGTATGGTGATCATATAAGAAACTGGCAAAAGGAAATGCAATCTACAAAAATAAAGATGTGTCCGGTTTGGAATCAGAAGAAAGACAAGATGTGAGAGGAGGAGTAGTAGGGGACGAAATCATGATAGAAGGCCAAGCCTTTGCAAACATTTGCCCTGCGGTTGGAGCCCCGTCGCTGTCTTCGCGGGTCGGGTGTGACTCAGTGGACCACAACAACTTCAGACTCCAGATGATCTTGGAAGTAAGAGACAATTCAAATTCACTCTCAGAGTTGAGGAATGTCTTCACTAAACACCATCGGTCGATGTGCCTTGCACGTTAGGAGCAGCTGGCCTTCGAGAGACGCAAAAGCCTGGATGAATGGAAGAGATACTGCACCGAGACGCCTCACTTGCAGCTAAAGGTGAGTCCAGTGGTATATCCGCTCCAACTTTTAACGCAGATTTGCGTGTTGCCTGTATGAAAGTCTGTTGCTCAAAAGTATTGGAGTTGACAGTGGTGGTTAAACTCAGGCTCCTGAGTTATGCTGGCATTTTGGTGGAATGAATTTTTTACTTCTGCAACATTCTTGCTTGTGTTCATGAAGTTTGCGTTGGAAAATGTTTGTGCTGCGCTGTGATGCTTACTGACGCAGGCATTAAGTGAGACAGTGAGTGGGTTTTTTTTCTGTTAAAGTTGGAGATTGAGATTAGCAGTTTTGTAATGTGTTTTTGTATCTGAACACGGGTTGTTAAAATATTAATACTGATGTAGCAGTCAGTCCTTAGCATAACGTTATGATGGCAATTGCCATGTTTACCACGTTTCCAACCACAATGTTTAAAGTAATGTTCTGGGTGCTTACAGTTTAGAAAGGTGAGGCCACTTGGGCCACTCTGCTAGATTCAGGCACCGCATTTGCAAGTGTGGGGGTGAGAATCAACCTGCCAGAACTGTAATTTTAGCAGTGGTGTAATTAGACTACAATATATGTGCTTCTCTCCTTTGGATGTAGAAACAAAAAGTCACAAGCATGACAGAATCCTGTGCTATAAACCTGAATTATCACCTGCCAGCTATAATGAGCACTAAATCTTTAGGTTCTGCACTAATGATAAGATTGAAATGCCGATTGTGAAGGTGTGGATGTAACTGTAGTGATGACTGGATTGGGTGGTGATTTGTTGTAGTTGTACATGTACACAGTAACGTTACATCCTGTAATGTTCTTATTTGTGAAGATTTTCTTTCTTCTCTGCAAGAACTTTTTTTTTTTAGTTTAAGCTGAGAGTTAAAGTTCTCTACAGACTGACCCATATGATGGGCTCATCTCCTTTTTGTGAATATATAAATAATAAGTCTTCCATTTTCAAGGTGTTCCTGGGCTCCTCAATTGGGGCTTGAAAATTAGGGGTGTTGAAATTAATCATTAGGCTCGTTCGAGATAAACTGCGCCTCGCCTGTAAAGTGGACGAGTGCAGGCGGCAGCAGCCTGGGGCGGTGACAAAAATCCGCTGTCAAGTCGGACAGTTTTCAGCCGTTTCCAGCAGCCTTCAGGCTGAACAGGAAGTCACAGAAACACTCACATCCTGTTAGGTCCGATTTAATAAAATGTTATCAGACCCATATATCAGCTTGTACACAGTCTGTTTCGAATCGTTTACAGGATAATCACAATTGAATCAAATCGTTGGACAAGTGAAGGTTCACACCCCTATTGAAAATGCATTTTAGGTTTGGACACTTGTGCAAGCACGCAGTGCGAGTAACAAATGGTTTCTGTATTAGAAATATAAGGTAATTGGACCTTGGTGTACATTTATTTTATATATTGAACATAACATTAATTTCCTATAACTTCTATTGTCATAGCCTTGCAAACCAGATGGTCCAAACTGATTTGGAGGGTGATCCAAGGTAGCTGACATAAGTGGGACATTTTGCAGCAGGAACATATTGGTGATAATGGAATTTGAAACCTTCTATTTTATTGGAAAAGAACACTTTTTATATTTAACTCAGTGTTTTTTTTTATTTAGGAACAGCTCATTGGTAGTAAAGTAATATAGACACGGTTGGCATCTCCAGTATCACTGCCTTGCAGCTTGGTGTTAGTAAAGTAAGAATATATATGTGTTTTTTTTGAGCAGCACTGAGTCTTGCTTACTGAATGATGAATGGCAAACTATGTAGTTTCCTGTAGTGTGCTGTCTTATGAAAGTCTGACTCAGGTTTTAAGTCGCTTAAAATACAGCCTGTGTGTGAAGGATAATAATAAAATAAATAATAATAATAATAATTTCCTGTTTGGACTGTTATATCCTTCTGTTTGGAGGTTGTCATTGCAACTTTGTCAATCATCACCGTTTTACCTAAACAATAAGTTTGAGTTGGCCTGACAAAACATGAAAAAAAATGTAATGCTACCCCAGTTGTCTATATCAATTGTCATATTTGTATGACTTTGTTGATCCCAATATTAACTAGTTTAAATAGTGCTCCCCCTTTATGGCAGGAAATGAATGAGCCCTGCTCCTCCTTCCCAACCCATCCTTGTAATTATTAATTGTTGTGAAACACACTTCATTAGTGGTACATTGTTTTTCTTCTGATATTCAAGGAATGCTGCGTCTTCGGAAGAATATTGCTGTCAATGGGTCCATTACATTAACATAGAGGGTGAACAGGGTCATTGGATTACAAAGGGGTCACAATATGAATTGTCAAATTTGTTTAACTTGCTTTGCTGCTGTTGCTTCTCCCAAATGTTTGTGTGCTTGCAAATAGTCCTAGGAGGCTGTTCATTAACACAGGACCTCCATTTCCCCTGCCCCAGTTTCACTGTCTGATTGACAGAATGGGGCAATTTATTTACATACTGATGACCGACAGCTTCATCTTTTCCACTTATTTCTTTGCATGAAGCTGCTGGCGGCTGTTTTGTCTCTGAGGCCTCAGAATAGCATAGCATAACACACATCTTTTGTGAACACTAACAAACTACCTCTCCAGCCTGCTTGATCTAGACAGGCACCAACGAGATTGATGGCTGTGACTTGAAAGTTGTATTTCAGAAACTGCCTACTCTCCCCTGACAATATTCTATAAACTGCTTCCTCTGGTAAGTCTGGTGGCTCCCACTCCATCTGTCTCTGTCAGAGGGGAGACACACACACACACACACACACACACACACACACACACACACACACACACACACACACACACACACACACACACACACACACACACCATCATCATCAAAACACAAGGGAGGAACACCTTTCTAGCCTTCCTCTCCTTCTTTCCAGGGATTATAGTAGGATGGAGTAAGATTATGTAGACACAGTCATTTGCATCCATTTATCAGTATCAGGATTGGTGGGGTCAAAGACAAGAAACCAGCTATTGTCTATTTGAGGGGTCACTGTGCTACTTTTATTAAGAACCTGCTTCTGTTTTAGGGACAAGCTCCTCCTGGGTGTTGAGGGGAGCTCTGAGAGCTAAATGCCCAATTAACCTTGCCTGGCCCAGGCACATTTTTACAAATTTAAATGGTTCCCAAATGGCAAAAGGTAATTAATTAATTTAATGGGACAGCATGCTCACCTCATTGTTGAAAGGTGCTGAGTTCACATGACACTAATCAATGGGATTACCTTTGGCCTTATTTTGCATGCTACTGAGAGGAATCTTTGGCAAAACAAATTATGATTTGTAGGACAA
Organism: Sander lucioperca; assembly: GCF_008315115.2. Classification (NCBI taxonomy): domain Eukaryota; kingdom Metazoa; phylum Chordata; class Actinopteri; order Perciformes; family Percidae; genus Sander; species Sander lucioperca. Next base: position 5,588,463 of record NC_050186.1, read on the forward strand.
GTAATTAGTCTACGCTGATACCACACTACTCAGCCATTGTAAGACAATGAGAAAATGTCTCATTTTGATGTAGCAATTTTGCTGCTAACAGCAGATATATCTAACTTTAGATATGTCTAAAGAATATACATAGGCATACACATGGTTATGTGTGATTGCTTAAAATAATTTAATGAGATTTTTGGAGGGCTTGTTAGGTTTTAATTACATAAAATGCAGAGATCAGCTCTTAATAACCTATTCAAAAATGCCTCACATTCCATCAGATTAATCAATAACTGTATATTTGTTTATTGTGCCATCAACTCAAAGGAGAACTCCGGGCAATTTTTAAGTTAATCTTGATCGCTATACGTATGTGAGCTCCCACTTAGCTAAAACGGCAGTTTTGGGTGCATAACCTAAAGAGTGCCTTTGTGCCTCTTAACAGGCACAAAATGCAATTAAAATGTCTGTGCAACATGAACAGGGCCCTTACATGACATCAAGATGCGTTTTCAACTCAGACATTGTTTAAATTCACCTACCCTCTTAGCTGCTAGCTGCCGTCTGGGATGAGTGAGTGTGTTCAGCCAGGCTTCGGTAATAATCATCAAGCAGCATTTTAGCTAACTGGGAGCTCTCGGCGTTAGCTGCAGTAGCTCCGTGTTGCTACCACCGATTTGGCTCGTTTATTTTGCTGTTGACTACTCTCATACGTATAGTGATCAAGATTAACGTAAAAATTGCCTGGAGTTCTCCTTTAACATATAGCCTATCATTAGTCTTCAGTGCTTACCTGCAGTTTCTTTACTTTACTGGTGCAAATTGTTTAATCTCAGAGGGAGCATGGATAAGATCGGCACGGATCAACATATTTCTGTGATGTTAACGACTCCTAGCAACCGCCACAGTTAACTGCTTTGTTGGAGAAAAAATGGCTAACATGAGCAAGAAGTTAGACTGAATGAAAATGGTGTGAAAACGAAATGGCAAATACGTCTGATTATCACCCTAGAAGGTTTTCGGCTTTGAAATATTTCTGGGTGTCACCTTTAGGGCAGATTGTTAATTATCAACTTAGATGTGCAAAAAACGGTGTGCTAACATGTGTGAGAAGCTTGTTTTTTGACAGTTTTATTTTTTTGAACATAAAACTTCTTATCAACTTATCCAAATTACACTAACAAATGGATTTATATGCAGTGTGCACTTCAGCCAGCTTTCAATTCAAACACGTAAACAAGATCATTTGTTTGTGACAGCTCCTTTGTCGATCCTAGTAAAGGACTTTTTCCCAAGTGAATTGTAAATTGGTTATAATAGTATATTTGTTACCATTAATAAGACAGTACACCATATGTTTAACTGTTATAACTGTAGCTTTGGTTGGGCATAATGCTTTTTAGCATTACTAATTTATTGCATCTGTCTACCTCTCTAAAATAGAAACACATACCTACTGGTTAAATACAGGGCTTGTTGTGCCATCATGCTGTTGTGTTTAGTTCACTCACACCTACTAAACAAACTTAGGCTGCTCTGCAATAATTTCATCACCTCCTGCAGACTGTTGCGCCTATTAAGGCTCTCTGGCCGAAGCGTACATTAAATTGCTGTGGGATTACTCTGTTACCTTCCCGCTGTACACCATAGTTAACAAGCCTGTCGCCTAGCAACCGCTGCCGTGCATTTGTTTTGGTATTATGTGTTAAGGTTGTTTGCATTATTTATATGGCCTTCTTTGTTTCATTTGCATTATGTAGAAACTGAAATTAAAATTTCCAACAAATAAGGAGAGGGCTTGTCGGGCCGGAAGGATAGTTAATGCTGACTTCTATTAAAAGAGTGTGTTACAAACTGCCATTTTGAGATATAAATGAGTGTAAAGAATAGGAATGCTAATTTTGATTTTTTTTTTTTTTTTTTTTTACCCAATAGCTGACCCTTGTCAACCGACAGCTGTGGACTTGTACCGGTCACACAGCCACAATGTTCCGTGCATTGTTGTGGACATATGCAGCCACTTACCTGGAACCGCTTGAGCGTGCGTGCGACCGGTACAAGTCCACAGCTGTCCGCAGATCTCCACTCCATCCACCTGGGAGGTTGTCAGCTGTGTGTCTGCCTGGCATACTCTGTTTAGGACAGCTGATTTAACCCGCCAGTCCTTATTGATATAGTGGCATGTGATACGTAGCTCTCTGCGGTGATCGCCATCCAGCAGAGAGCCGAAAAAAAATGCTAGCAAGTTAACTAGCAGTTAAGAAAAATAATATTCGTTTACAATGCAAAAAACTAATGTAATTACTTTTTTATTTTGAACTAGTGCAGTGCCCGTTTGGAGCGTGTGCCTGTTCGGAACGGACCGTTTGCTTGGTTCCCAGTATTGCTGCTTGCAGCGTCATCTGATGGTAAATAGTAAATGTACTGCATTTACATAGCGCCTTTCTATCTTACTGGACAAAGCGCTTTACAGTTTCCCTCTTATTCACCCATTCACTTACACCGATGGTGGCGGGGCGGCCATGCAAGGCACAGGCCTGCTCATCAGGAGCAACTTGGGGTTCAGTGGCTTGCTCAACTTTTACGGCTCTACCTCCTAGGGGTGGGAATCTCTTGGCACCTCACGATTCGATTCCGATTCAGAGGCCAACAAATTCGATTCTAAACCGATTATCGATGCATCTCGATGCAACAATTTTTTTATGTACATTTCCATGTGTGTTTTTTAAAAATATACATATAAATCTGAGTTTGCTACTCAGAGTTTGCTAATCACTTCCCAGACAAAGCAGCTAGACAAAGCTAAGATTTTGACATATTTGTCACACACAAGTTTTAATGAAATGTTTTGTCTACTGAGATTTTTGTTTTGTAGTCATTCCATGCTTAAGCCTTTAACATGCTTCTGAAAGTCACCTTCTCTCACAGTAATCTTCCATGTCAGAGGCTCAGTCATGTTTCAAGGTGGATAATTGGCTTCTTAGAACATGAAACATGAGGTGGTCAGATGTAAATGTGATAAAGTAGATGAACAGCCTATATGTGTTTTGCCTAATTATGCTATGTACCGTGGTGCTCATAAGTTTATGAACCCATGCTAAAGTTGACTAAAAAGAGGAATAAGAAATCATTTTGGAAATACCTAGAGATTGGCATGGGGTACTTTCCATAAGATCATCTCTCAATGCAAATCAAACCAGCTCTTAGGCTAACTGAAATAAAACCATGCCAATCTCTAGGTATGGTGAAGGGTATGTGATGATGTGGGGCTATTTTAATTCCAAAGGCCAAGGGAACTGTATTAGGATGCAAAGTATCCTGGATCCATGAAATAACTGGCCTTTAAAAATAAAAATCTGCCTGCCTCTATGGGAATTTAACATAGGGGTGTGTATACTTACCCCCTGTATTTTAAGGAAGAACATTTATTTATTTGTGATACATTATTCATTCACAAAGAAAATTGGTGTCCTTAAAGGTTGGATTTTTCCAATTTGTTTTTTTAATTAAGGCATTAAGATCAATTTCCAAAAGATGATTTATTTTTTTTTATTCCTCTTTTTAGTCAACTTTAGCATGGGTTCATAAACGTATGAGCACCACTGTATGTCTTATTAGATCATATATACAAAATCAAATTTTTTTAAGTTGTTGTCCATTATCCCATCCTCTTTCAGTCACTCTGTTTTCTGATTTGTACTTGTCTGGAGACAGTAACTTTTAAATAAAAATCAACACATTTAAAAAAAAAAAAAAAAAAAGTTTCTAATGATTCTAGCAATGAATGTAACGTTAGCTTCTTGTAATATATCGGCCATGTTTTCGCCTTGTGTGAGGGACCCATAGGGATGTAACAACTCCCTGCCCCTGCTGCTGTACAGAGCCTCGCAACAGTGTGCTGCGTGTGACGTAATATTCAATACTTTCACAGTAGGAAGCAGCCAAATCGTTCACATTTCAATTCAATGTACATAAAGTGGCAACTTTACTGCTTTCCCTAGTCACAGTGGCAAAGTGAGGCTAGCTGGCTGCCACCCCATGGGAGAGCACACAGTTTTGCCATCTGCCACCAAAATTTGGCAGGTCTAATATGTGCCTCTTGCCGCTGCAGTAACAGCCAAGAACCAATGCTGCTGCCAATCAACGATAGGATGAGATATTACACTGCTGACAAACCTAGCAGAGGATACAGCCTATGCTGCAATTTTTATGTACATGTAATTACAGATATGTGCCATGTTGTGTATGACTTAGTAATGTGAAAATGTCCCTCGTAATGTGGAGATTGCAGAGAATTAACCACACAACTCTGCAGCTCTACAGAGCTTTTTAGAGCTGCTAGCTCATTGCTTTGGTTTTATCCTAGCATGTTGACTGTATGGTTGAGTCTAAGCAGCTCTCATCGGCCCCTGTGTTTTTGCTAACATGTTACCCATACAATCTCTAATTAGATCATATGTGGTGTGTGTCTGTCAGCATATTGGTGCTTTTCTGTCTCAATTGTGGTCCAAAAAAAATCAATCAACAGCTATAAAGTAGACATAGTGGCAATGTGCACATAGTGAAAGACTCCATGCTCAATTGCTTATTTTCTTTTCTGATGAATTAAAACGTTTTGCATCATCTGCTTTCAGAGAAATGTAATGCTACTTTTAATGTGTATTCACTGTATCAGACAGGACTTTCTTATTCAGCATTAGGGGTGTCACGATTCTCCAGATCCTCGATTCGATTACATTTTCGATTCTAAGGTCACGGTTCGATTCGATTCTCAATTTTTACATTCATTTTTAGACTATACTTTTATGCAATATAATAGGGGTGCACGATTCAGAAAATGTCACGATTCGATATCGATTTTTTAGGCTCAAGATTCGATTCAAAATTGATTTTTGATTCAAAAACGATTCTCATTTAAAAAAAAAAAAAGGATTCACAGTATGTAAATGTAGTTACTTTTCCCATGTGATTGCAGTAGACATACAATTTAAAAAATAAATAAAAAAGAAATATGAATCAATTTTTGGAATTCTATGAATCTAGAGCTTGAATCGCGATTCGAATATGAATAGATTTTTTTTGCACACCCCTACAATATAATAATTGACCTTTGTTCGCAATGTACCACACTACATTGTCAAATGTAAAACATTTATTAACAACATAATGTAACAATAACCTATCTATAGCCTGCCATCTAGTTTCTCTTTTGTAACTGCAGTCTTCTTCACAAAAGATGACATTTAAGTTCACAACAAAACAAACAAAAAACAACAAAACAGCCATGTCCATAGTCTTCTCTGAACAATTAAGTGTCTTAACAAACTATTTCCGAACAGTTGAACATATACCCAGGGTTCGTACGGGTGCTTGAAATCCTTGAAAATGCTTGAATTTTGATGTTGTGTTTTCAAGGTTGAAAAGTGCTTACATTTTGGATAAAATGCTTGAAATTGTAACTGTATTTCTTTCACAACAAATACCTATCTGACTGAATAGTTAGTTTATTAAATGGAGAAATAAAATGTTGGAGAGCCTAAAATGAAACCTGCTCGCTTGGGCATGTGTGACTCCGATCTGCCAGGTGTGACTCCGCCCCCATGAAACCACTACTGCACCATGCCGGGAGGCGATATTACGAATACTACTAAGGCTACGCCAAGACCTGCCCTTTTAATAGCATTTATTGGCCAGGCGTCCATGCTTACGCAAGGTAACGTAACCCCATTTGTACAGGTCGGCTATCCAAATGCCTAAGCCCAACCAATCAAGCTGCTTCGTAGGGCGGGTCTTGGCGTGACCATAGTGGGATTCGTAAATTTGCTGCTGGGAAATTGTCGTTTCAATGAACGTTGGCTGGAAGATGAAAAGTACAAATTATGGATTAAACGGGGACAAACCCCACGAGCTGCCTCTTGTAAACCCTGCAAAAAAGACGTGCAGCTTTTCACAATGGGCAAGTCTGTGCTCTCCAGTCACATTAAGTACACGTTAGCGCCTATTTGTTTATGCTAGTAACTGCTAGCTAGGAATTTGCAGGCTAAGTGACTGAGAGTGGGTGTGAAAATGTAATGTTAGTATTGCATGTCTGTTATGGCATGTTCATTTGTGGAATATGCAGTGAACATAGCCAAAGTTACATCACAGTAAATGTAACGTTAACTAGCCGCAGATTAAAACCTAAAAGCTAACCAAACGTTAGCCCAGTCACAACAACAATCGTTGATTGCTGAACAGAAATCGTGTTGTACAAGTAGCCTACTGTAAGGTTGAGGATGGCCTTATGCAACATTTACACTGCTCTATTCCAGTAGATAAATGAATATGTCTTGGCAATGAAATACATTTTTTTTCAATTAATATAGGCTATTTATCAGGCAGGTGTCTGTGCACTGTCAGTCTTCTGGGTTAAAATGGAACTACAGGTTGTTGTTGCACTGTCTCAGATTTTTTTCAAACCTTGTCTATATCAAGAATGTGTCCCAAAACCAAGGCCTTTAAAAATATTTCTGTTCAAATCCTATGTCTTCATATTTTCAGCCCTTGAAATTACTTTCAAGGTCTAGTACAGTTTTACAGCCTGAAAATCACATTATCTGGGAAGCAATATTTGGACATTAATATAAGGAAAAGTATTATTCATAGGCAGCCCAAACTTTGTAGGGTGGAAGACAAACATGTCAATATGACTGAACCATTACAAGTTTGTACGGCATGCCCTAGATTTGGAAAAAAAGTGTGAAAAGACTGACATTAAGGGTAGCATAACTTTTGAGCAAAATCTAAGAGGTTGCAGCAACTGCTTTCCTGGATTTTGTCTGATTTGACACAGAATGACCCAGCTGCATGTCATTTGGCTCAAATCCTCCCACTCAGTGCTACTCTCCATAGCTGTCTTACTGTATGTTATGTTATGAACCATGAAGATATCTGATCCTTCTGTTATTACGGAACACAATTTGGCTGTTTATAGCATTATCTCTTTCAATGTGATTAAAAACACTAAATAATAATTTTGACTATGTATTGGTATGTAATTTACGGTGGTGTAAAGTGCTGGAAAAATCTTTAAAATGGACCTTGAAAGTGCTTGAAAAGTACACAGATTAACTACCTTGTTAGTCGTGCTGCCAGTGGAAGAATATGGTACACGCACATAGCAGAGCTTGCAAACTGTGGCTTTTTTGTCGACAACGCAAACGTTGTCAACATAACTCACTGGAACTCCAAAATACTTCTACACCGGCGACTTCAGTGAAAGAGGAGGGGGTTCAAGTTCTGTCGATGGGTCTCCTGCATCTGCAGTTGCCATGCTATCTTTTGACTGGCTGTAGCTAAATTAGAGGAGGTTGACTGACTCACAGCACTTCAACACTAGTGTTGACGAACTGACTGAAGACTCAGTTAATTAACCTGAATAGTGTCACTGAACTGGGAGAATGAACCAACTTACTCCTGTTTTTTTACCTCATTCGTGCCGGCAGCGCTTCGCTCAAGCTGAGTGCAATCGGTGTATGCTCCGTTGTGTGTAGCTGGTCTTTTTCTGCTGCTGTGTGTGTAGTAATCTAGCTCATTAGTGCCTCCACTGGAGTGGTGGTAGAATCAACCAGGAAATGGACTACCTCAAGCAGTTCTCTTAAAGGAGAACTCAGGGCAATTTTTACGTTAATCACGAGCCGAATTGGTGCTAGCAACATGGAGCTTCTGTAGCTAATGCCCAGAGCTCCCGTTAGCTAAAACGGCAGTTATGGGGGCATAAGCTAAAGAGTGCCTTTGTGCCTCTTAACAGATTCAAAATGCTATTAAAATGTCTGTGCAACATGAACAGGGCCCTTACATGACAACAAGATGCGTTTAGCAACCTTTTTCCTGCTACAACTGAATTCCCACGGAACTTAGCGAGACTACAGCTAGCCGTCTAAAACACTATTTTACTGTACAGGACCCAAACATAATTTGGTCCGTTTCCATGTAGCATAGTCACTAATATGGTCATAACCACTACAGTGCTCAATTACCTATTTTTGAGGGGGAAATATAATTCAATTTTTCGCGGCGAAGGCTTGAATGGTCTTCTTCGAGGATGTATAAAGTTATGTGAACACGTAGACAGCTACCCGCCATCTACGTGTACCGCGCCTTTCACAGAGTGAGCGCCCGGTGTTTGCCTTCTGATTCAGAACAGAGTCCATCCACGCCGTAGTAGCCTATGTTACCGATTCTGGCTTTGCCTTCGGCCCATCGGTGATGCCCACACTTGTTACTTGAGACCGCTAGTTACGTTTCTCTGACAGAGACTATGGTAGTTACTAAGCAACCGAGATGCATCTTCAACTGCGCGAAAAATTAAAAACAATACCGCAAAATCCGAGCGGTAAATATGACCGTATATGGCCGAAATAGGTAAAAATGATTGTATTTTCTTTGCCTTTTGTGTAATGTATATACAAACAATTTTAAATTAAAATGCAGACTCTTTTAGGAAAAGTCAGGAAGCAGCAGGATTGTATTTTTTAATTTAGCAAAGTTATTACACATATAAATTTCAAAACGGTCAAAATGACCGTCATGGCCGTTCTAGTGTTAAGAGGCACAAAGGCACTCTTTAGCTTATGCCCCCATAACTGCCGTTTTAGCTAACGGGAGCTCTGGGCATTAGCTACAGAAGCTCCATGTTGCTAGCACCAATTCGGTTTGTGGTTTTTGCTATAGACAGTACTCAAAAAAGTATAGCAATCAAGATTAACGTAAAAAGTTGCCCGGAGTTCTCCTTTAATACATCCATGGCTACATGTGTGTTTTTTTTCTATTTTTTTTTTTTGCTTGGCAAGCCGACCGGACTTGACATGGGGGCGTGGCAGCATCGACGATTCCATTTTTTTATTCGAAATTCGAGATTGTGACTTAATTTCGGTCGATTTTAAAGTGACACCCGTATTCAGCATATTATATCTGCAGAGGGTTTGCTGCTAACTAGTTGGGTATTCCTTCAGTATCCATCCACATCAATAAGTTGCATTATAGTTAAGCTTTGGCAACTACACTGTTGGTAAGTGTTAAAGTAAGACTTTGGTAATGGATAATTAAAAAGATATACCACATTCACACTGCATTTTGTTTTCTTCCATTGCTTAAATTTGGTGATTTGATCAGAATAATACCAATGTCATCCAAATTATTTTCGATTTACCATTACTGAACAACATGGGGTCAATAGGATCTTGCCGAAACTGCCGAAGTCTATGCAAAACTGTCAAGGCTGTAGAGTTAAGTAGGGCAGAGATTCATCAGATTTGTAACCATGCAAAGATGAGTATGACTGATTCACTGTTCAAATTGATAAGTTGATTGCACAAACCATGTTGCCCACCCCAGGACAGGAAGGCCATTAAATACAGTGACCTTTTGTCTTTCAATGTGACAACAATGAACTGATGAATATGACTGCATATTTCAACACTTTAATCCTCCCTCTTTAAGTCACCCTCTGTCAGCCCTATGCTCCATCTCTTACTTTTTGCACACGGTTTCTCCGTCCTCCCCATCTATCTCCCATTTTTAATCCTTTGCCTCTACTCTTCCTCTCTGTGCATTCAACCCCCTCTCAATCTGTTTTGATCCAATTCTTAACAGCCGTGTGCACTTTTGTAAGTAAGAGTGAATCACCCAGGGGGCTCTCATCAAAGGGCTGCCAGGAAGACAAAAAGGCTGGGCAGCCCTTTGCTAACTGCCAATGTCCTTAAAGGGGACTTGCTGGCAATGTCCCCTTTGATCAGTCCACCATGACTCTATTTCCCACAGCTGTTGGACTGTTCGCTAGCTTTCTCTGTCATAACGTAGCATTCAACACTGTCGGTTTAAGTAGCCGCTTATCAAAACACTGTATATGCACTGTGTTTTACTAAAGAAGCTTTTATTTTCCAGTTTCACTATTATTCATCAGCACTTTGGTTTCCATATAGGAAATCTGGATTAAAATGAGTTAAGCAAGACTGTCCACTTAATGCTTAGAGGATTTCCATGCTGAACTGTGAACATCATTAATATAAAATAAGAATTAAAATTGCTGTGTATCATCTTTAAACCTGCAGTGTGGAACTTTTGTCTCCCCCCTCTGGCAGTGAGGGTAATTACACAAACACTGTCAACAAATGCTTATAGCATATGCCTGCATTTCGCACCCCCCCCCCAGGAGCACTCTCTTCAAGTCTTTTTGTGCAAATACAAACAGAGGGAAAGAAAAGGCCAAAGCGATACGCTTAGTCAGCATTGTGTGAACTTGTTTGACAAGGGTTTTAATGTACGGACGTTTATTTATGTGTAGAAGTCCCGCATTCCAGCTTTAAGTCAGGGAACTTTTTTACCCCGCTGTGATTTAAAATTTCTGATGAAGCATGCTGCTGTTGATGTCTCCATGGGGGAGGTTCGGATATTGTACAGGGGTTGGATTGAGGGCCCTTCTGCTTCCCTTCCGGGTAGTAAGCGAAGGTTTTTGATATGGCAAGGTTGGGCCAGAGTTTAGGCCACCTGCTGTCCAAGCACAAGGACAAGGGCAGCCTTGCAGAGCTAAGCCAGTGCAGTGTCAGTCAAGCTGTGCACCAACGCAACTGCTATCCCTTCCTTTTCTTCCCCACCCACAACTTCCTTCTCGCTGCCCCTCTACAAAGGACGAGTGGAGGGTGGGAATGGTGCTGTGTCCCTCCCCTCCATCTGGTGCCGCATGCCTCTGTCAGGATGTCAGCCGGCACATAGTAATGAAGGGTGTCATCAAGGTTACTGCAGGCTGGAATGTTGCCTGCTCCTCCTCTCTCTCTCTCTCCCCCCCTGTATCCCTCATCCATTTTTCTTGTAGCACACATTGTATGTCTGTGTAAGAATCTAGTTGTTGGTAATCAGCATATATTTTCTGTCATGGGGTTAGTGTCAGTTAGTAGTTGGGATGTCTTATCCATCCACTTGCAGTGAACACCCCTTAAACTAGTTGATTCAGAATACAAGGCAGCAGTAAACTAAATATCTTCTGTACAGACTCTATATAGCATTTTATTTTAGACCATAGTGCACAAACTAAATATTAATCAATGCAAGACCTAAGGTAGTTGCCTTATTATAAGTTATGTATTAAACATGTCTACAGTCTGCCAAGATGACCAAGGAGCGCTTGGATTCTGTTGAATTCCAAGTATTGCAATGATCATTAACTAAACATTATCTTTTAATCACTTTGTGTTTGTGACCCTTCAACTAACATGATGAATTGTCTCTCGCTAAGACTGATCTATAATGTGTTATTAATGATAGCATAATTAAAATGGGGGGCCCTTTCACTGAGAACTGCTCATCTTGTTGCTTCAGTTATTCCAACCTCATACAGAATGTTCTTCCTATGCAAAATGCAGAGCTCCTTCTTAAGATATCATCTTTACTATGCATTTAACTGCTTTACAGAGTTATTTTATTAACGCAGCAAAGATCTTTAGCAATAACAGTTAAGATATATGTGATGCTGTCGGACATTGTGGACTTGTGGTCTTCTCTAATGTTTTCTAATGCCAGCATTTAGCCTAGCATTTAAGATACATTCTACTAAGACACAAGCAGAGATTGAAGGAAACGTGATATTTACTTTAATATTAACTCTAACATACAATGCTTTGCTGAGGATGAACTTAGCTGAAATCTTATGTGTCTGGCCACTAAGCAAGATGCCATCAGTGGCATCACTGGGCTCTGGATCTCAGTGACATTCATTTTCCCTGTGTCAATGCTGATGTATGGGGCTAGTGGATGAACATGGTAGGGAGGGCATGCTAACCTTGTGGGAAACTGTTAGGGATCAAACCTTACCCATCTCAGATACTGTGCAGAGGAAGGCAGGCAATATGCACATTTTTACAATAACAGTTAAAACTCTGCAGCCCGTATTATTTTTATATAATTTCTATTTCATTTGTCGCTTTTTGTGAAAAAACAAATAAGTCATTGCAGCTTATACTCCAAATAACTATTATTTTAGAAGTTAAGAATTCTTCAAGTTATTACATTTAAATTAAGTCATACTCTCATATTTTATATGGAAATTGAATGATATACAGTACCAACACAATTTTGGAGAATCTCCCCAGATGACGGAAAGAGTCAGATGATAAGACTGAATTAATTTCCCTGTTTCAAACCTAGTGGTGAATAAAAGGGTTTTGTGTCCTATCTCTTTATGCTATCTGCCTTGTCCCACTCTGCCCTGGGAATTGGGATACAATGCAGAAGAAAAGAAAAGAGGAACATTCTTAACTGCTCACTACAGATCCTTGGAATGAGGGCATGACACTGCAGCCATGAATCTCTTTGTGCAGCATAATGTCTCTGAATCTGGATGGGCTCCGCATCAACACACCTGAAATGGTGCTTTTGTGAAAGGGAAGGGTGTCGATGGCGGGTGTGGGACAAGGTGGGCTCTGACCATTGCTGCTCAACCTTGTCAGACAGCAAAGGGAATACACCTCTGCCAAGCTTTTAAAGAACCATTACTGTCATAGGGAGTGGTCTAACACAAGCTATGAATGGGACTACAGTGGGAAATAACTTGACAACCTTGGCTGTATGGTGAATCAACATGGATATGCTCTAATGGTGCCAGAAAATACTTGGTGTCGTGTCAGTAATCTCCTAAAAAACAACCTTTTACAGAAAACCGATCAAAGATGTACATATTAGATTTCATAGCTTAATTAACTATTTAACATTTTGACAAAAGTACGACTCAACCCCTTTGTGACACCCTTTGTCCTGTTTATATCCTCTACTGTACCTCTGCAGAATTTAGGATAGTCTCCGAGCATTATCAGTAGGGCCCTATGATTTCTGCAATGCGGAAAACACGGAGGGAATCACGGAATCTACACATGAAAATGGAATTCTGTTATACACGCGGAATCACATATATTTTGTTGACATATTAAACGATTTTTTTTTACTTCCTTCTCATTTTTCAGTTTAAAACAAGCGGAGAAAGGTCTCAACAACAAGCAGAGACAGGTCTCTACCTAAACCGTGGCCAAATGGCACAGCCTGTTGCCTAGTAACCATACGTCATCACATTCACGTTAAGTTTGTTGCGAGGGAAAAAATGTCGAAGCGAGTGGCGCCTCCCGAATAGACAACAGTGGCAAAAAAATTAAGAAACTCTGAATTAACTGCTAAATACTGGGCTGAACAATACCCGAACGACTACTATGAATCTGGACGACTATTTTGTAAGTTTTGTCAACATACTGTTGACTGGACCCACAAAGACGCATGTAACGACCACTTGAAATCAAAAGCTCATCTCAAGAACAAAGCTAAATCTACTGTGGGAAAATCCCTCCAGGTTACCATTGAGGCAACGGCAAAATCAATAGATGCAAGGCTTGAGTTTGTGGAAGATTTTGTTGCAATGTGTGCTGAAGCTGACATACGGCTAGAGAAAATGAAGTGGATATGTCCGTTTCTTGTTAAACATTGCAAGCAGAGAGGCGCGCTTCCAGAAAATGCCAGCAGCCTCAGGCAGACCCACCTGCCGCGGGTCTTTGACCAGCACTTGCAAAAAGTGCTGCAAGAGATCCGTGGAAAGAAAATCTTCGTTGTTGTCAACTAAACCTCTGACAACCGAGATCGCAGTGTCCTCAACATTGTTATAGGTGAGCATCCAAAGCTTTTATTTAGGTAATTTTGAATGTGCTTTGCTGACTATATTAACCATTTTAAATAAAAAAGCTGAATTGTGAGTTTGTGTCACTGAGTTTTTAAAGGTCAATACTGCTTAGAAGTGAAAAGAAAACAAGCAAATCAGAAAAATCAGAAAGGGCTAAAAATAAATCCGAAAACACGGAATTTGAAAAATAAATAAAACGGAATTTGAAAAAAAATAAAACAGATTTCATAGGGCCCTATATCAGGTATTTTGGCATGCAGACCCTTTTCAGTGCATTTGTGACTGAAAGGTTCAAGTCTTATGTAAGCAATTTATAGATTTTATAGACACACGCATAAAAAAACATGAATTCAGGCGGACTATGGCTGCTGTCCGTCAAGAACAATTAAGTTTGGGAGGGAATGTCATTTAACAAACATCCATTATCTGACAACTAGCTTTTATTTGACAATGTACAGTATCTGATTACAGAATATTTTTGTGCACCTGTCATAAAGCAGACCATAAATATTCAACAGCCTTCCAATGGCAACTCTTCAATTGGCTCAGAACTGGCATGCAGTTTTAATGCTACACAGGCTTCATAATGTATGGGCAACCTAGATCCACTGTTAAAAAGAATCTCTGATCTGTTACCAATTAATATGTCTATATGCCCTCAGGGTTGCTTGGCTACTGAGTTCTTGGAATCTTTTAACCTTGACGTTACCTTCCCATTATTCACAATTCAACTATCATGAACAATATATAAAACATACAAAAGCTATATACAAAATTCAGATATTGTCAACAATTTTATGGAAAGCAACTTGGCCCTCTTCAACAAAAAAACAAGATTACCAAGGGTCAGAGGAAAATATTAATGGAGGTGGAAGAGCTCTGTGGCTTTTAAATCCCTGGCCTAATGGACTGTATTGACCACATTAATAAAACAGGATATGTGTTTCTAATGTCCTCTCCGTGGTGCATTAGGCTTTGCTTGGACTGTGGTTCCATTTGTTTGTCTGGATGGCAGCTGTGTGCAAGCAAAGATCATAATCCAAAAAGTAATTTGATCTCTAGCAGAATGCAGTCGGAAAATCTCTTCCTGTCATGCAATGCATCATTGCAAGGTTTAAAAAAAGTTTCAACATCTATGAAACAATAATTTTAGTAAGAAATTTGATTCATGAATGTTATAGAAATGAGAAGATAATATATTATTTTTTCTTTGTGATCCCTTAAGTGTTTCGGACATTCTTTACTTTTATCGCCGATATGTGCTCTCTGTCCAGTACCAAAAAAAAACTGTGTGCACCAGTATTTCCCACAGATTAGAAAGCAATTTGTGGCGGAGGGGGGAAACTTATTTTCGTAACAATCAAGTATCAAAAACTGAGGAGGACATGCTGTTGGATGCTGTCCTCCTCTCCTACTTCAATGCCTAACAAATCTATCTCTTTCTCTCCCTGACCCTAGCTGTCTTTCACTGGTTGAAGCCTGAAAATATTGTAAACAAATTAATAACATAACTAATTACACTGGTCGGACTGTTCAGCTCTGTTTCAGACTGATACCTCCGGTTCAGGCTGGTCCTCATCCTCAACACGTGCATTTTTCAGTCGCAGAAAATACTTTTCAATACTCATCTGGATTGAAGCAGCAAACATTCAGTGTAAGAGTAAAAAATAGAGTTGTTCCGATACCAGTATCGGAAATGCCTCCGATACTGCCGAAAATGCTGGCATCGGTATCGGCGAGTACTGGAGTCCAGGCACCGATCCGATACCACGTAATTTATTAGAAATAAGAATCTATTTACTGGTTAGCTCCGTTAGCTCTGACACAGTTCTTCTTCGCTGCTCTTGAGGGGCGAAGAAGAATTGATCACCTGACGCCTCCTTAAAAGAAGCTAACATT
The DNA here is from genome assembly GCF_008315115.2 of Sander lucioperca. Classification (NCBI taxonomy): domain Eukaryota; kingdom Metazoa; phylum Chordata; class Actinopteri; order Perciformes; family Percidae; genus Sander; species Sander lucioperca. The sequence continues at coordinate 5,604,040 of NC_050186.1, forward strand.
AGCGCATCATGTCGGCAGTTTGGCAGTACTTTACAGTGGATGTTCCCACCAAGTGGATGTTCCCACCAGTAAGACGGCAACATGCAAGATATGCAAAGAAGCAATTTCGAGCGGTGGCACGAGTGTTGCAAATTTCAACACCAGCAACTTAATCAAACATTTGAAGACGCGTCATGCTAAAGAGCACGACGAATTTACCAAAGCTAAGGGGAAAAAGAAGGACGAACTGCAGCAGCAAACTCTGGAAACTGCCTTCCAGCGACGAGATAAATTCCCCAAAGACAGCTAAAAAGCGACAAAGATAACCGACAAAATTTTGGAGTTTATTGTCCTGGATGACCAACCCCTGTCTGTCGTCGAAAATGTGGGATTTCGCCGTTTAATGGAGCATTTGGAACCAAGGTACTGTTTGCCAGGTCGTAAATACATCTCCGATACTGCGCTACCCAAATTAATTAATAATAATTAATTAATAATTAATTTAAGTTGCTGTTGCACAACTGTTTTATACTGTTCTATTTAAAAATAAATTTAAAAAGAAATGGCTTCCATTTGCTGTATTCATTCATGTTTTACAAAGGGTTTAATATGATTCAGGCCTTACCACAATGATAATCATATCACAGTCATGCAGGCATAGTATGTTTTTTTTTTTCCTTTTTGTTTTTTTAAATACAGGGGTATCGGTACTCGGTATCGGCCGATACCCACAGCACGAGTATTGGAATCGGTATCGGGAGGGGAAAAATGGTATCGGAACATCTCTAGTAAAAAATGACATAACAATATTTATAATACATTTATTTGATTCACAACTGCTACATATAGTGTTTTGACCTCAACAACCCAACTGCATTTTAGTTAACTTTGTAAAGCGGGCACAATCGCTTGTTTGCTAAGAGTCGGGTTGGGACTCCAACATTAACACACTGACAACATTGTATTTAGAATATAAAATATTTTTATAGCTAGATACCAACTTTTCGTGAACTTGTGAATTTCGCCAGCCGTCTTCTCTCCTTTATGGAGACAGACGCTGTGTGCAATGTGGGAGGAGCTGTGTGTGTGTGTGTGTATGTGAGCGAGACGCAAGTGACAGAGAGGCGGAGGAGAGCAGGGAAAGGAAATGCAGCTGAACGTGTTTTTAAATAGCGTTTAAAAAAAATATAATTAATAACGAAACGCAATGTGCGGCGGCCGGTGTTGATAGTGCGGCCACCACCACACATTAGTCTATGTGTGGGAAACACTGGTGCATCCTCCTTTTTATTACAGAAACAAGAAGACCCATAAGCCTCGTGCTCTAAATCCACCCTGTAATTTAATAGTGGTACAGGGCCACAAATGCAGTAATAGGTGATACAAATAAAGGTAAAAATATGTAAAATAAATCTTAAGAAACCATCAGGCCATCATCAGGTAAATTTATATTTTTTTTCCAATACACAAACTAAACTAACATGTAAACTAAACTAAAGATGATTAAAATGCTGAGCATTATGTCTTCTAAACATAATAGCATGTTAGCGTTAGTCATTGTTTCTTACTTTGAAAACACACAAACAAACAAACAAACAAACAAACAAACAAACACAACCTGGTGCACACAAGTATGAGCTTCAATGCAAGTCAATCAAAACTAAACTGTATGATGTGTTTTAAGCTTGAAAGTTGCTAATGAACATATGAGGACACTCTCTCTATCACTCTCCTCAGCCTCAGGCCCATGCATTTTTATTCCAAACGTGCAGTTTCCTCCCTGTCCAGCCGTTGTCCCCAGTGTGTTCTGGCCTTCTCTCATTACCTGAACTCTACCCCCACCTGCTCACCTGCTCATCATTCCCTCATTAGTCCCTCAGAATATGAAGCGGCCATCAGCCTAATTACTGCCAGACCGTTTATTAAACCCTTCTAGCCATACAGCTTTCCAGCCTCTGTTATGTTTCCTGTTTGTTTCTGTTTTTATTGCCTGCTCCCTTTTTTGATGCGTTTGCCTTTGCTGATTGACTTACTGTTGCGACATTCAGTAAACAAGGTTTTTCCTGGCTCAAAATGGGCCTTTGGGGGGGGGGGGGCGGGGGGCGGAAGGAGAGCCGGTGGCCCCCGGTGCAGCATGGTCACCGGGACAGTCTGGTACAAATCAGCGCCAGCCGCATATAGCAGCTGTGGATATGAGGGAGGCTGGATGCTGTAAATCAGACGTTTTGGCACTTGTAAATTTTCTTTGCCGCTGGCTAAAACCTCTTTGGGGGGGCGCCAAAACTTTCTCTATGTAGGAAAAACCCTGGTAAAGCTAAGTTTAACCTTACCTGAGTTAGCTGCTTCCGAGTCCAAACATCCAGTGCCAGAGCCACTACAGCTAAGCTAATTATCCAATAATGATGCACACATTGCAATTACATATAGCAGATACATTCCTGGATATTCCCATCTGTCTGAAAGAAGACCTGTTAACTTTTTAAACCAGTCAACTTCAATCTTAATGTTGCGTTCAGTCCTTTCTCACCCTTGAGCAAGCATCGTAGAGTAGAGATTCATGGCTTTGCTAATTAAATTTTTGCAAACCTGGTGGAGCCCCTGGCAGCCATTATCTGCCAACAGGATTTTGATTAACTGGACATGAATACACTATTATCTAGAGTTACTGTTTGGGGCTTATAAACATCAGCCCCCTAATTAAAAAGAATAATGCAGCGCATATCATGTCCAAAGCAATCTGCATCTTGCTTTGCTATTAGGGGGAAAATGAGGAAAGTCAAACACCTTAAGTTCGTGCATAAAACATAATAAAAGCAAAGTGATGATTCATGTTTTGTTGTTTATTACCGGTTGAGCAGAAACACATTCAGTGTTTTGAATCTTTTACAAGACAAGGCAAGCCTTGTTTAGCCAGACAGTGAACCTACTGTATGAGGAGGAATATTTCTCCCTTTTTACACACAGGCTTTAAATGATACCTCCCTTTTGGTAGTCAGTGAGATGTAGGGCCTTTTTTTAAAGTGAAGGGACCATCCGTTGGTGTGTAAAAAGGTAGAGGAGCATAAAATGCAGCATGAATTGAGTATTCTCACTCTAAACATGCTATATCTTGTAGATTTTGTGCAATCCATTTTACAAGACATGGCCTATTTTTCTCTGGAACTTTTTGGAAACAAAACCTGTGCACCTGCTTCACACCCTCTTTGTTTGATTTGTCAAATTAAATAATAAAATCGTATGTCAGCAATCGCCAGGTCCAACAGCTTTGATGACTACTCAGCTGGTCAAAACCCCAAACTCTGTAGTGGTACAGAGACCGTATGGCCGATGAAATAAACCGCTTACTGAATAAAGTGAAAGTTATTCTAAAAAACTAAGTCAACAGTGGCTTTTGTCAACTTCTTAGATAGTTTGCCTTAATAAAACAGAGGACTCTTATGTTAACTTTAGTCCCTCCCAAATTGATAATTTTGTAGACGGTGCTACGGCCTTGCTACGGACGACTTTAGACTCTGTGGCTCCTCTCAAAAAGAAGATGATGAAGCAAAGGAAACTAGCAACTTGGTATAACTCGCAAATTTAAAACAAACCTCACGGAAACTTGAAAGTAAATGGCGTTCCACCAATCTAGAAGAATTTCGTTTAGATTGGCAAGACCATCTGAAAACATATAGGGAGGCCCTCAGAAATGCCAGATCAGGCTATTACTCATCACTAATAGAAGAAAATAAGAACAACTCAAGGTTTTTTTTCAGCACTGTAGCCAGGCTGACAGAGAGACACAGCTCTATTGAGCCATCTATTCCTACAGCTCTGAGTAGTGATGACTACATGAGCTTCTTTAATGATAAAATTATAACAATTGGAGATAAAATTCATCACCTCTTGCCTTCAACTTCTAATGGTTTATCTTTAAACGCAGGACCGCTAGAAAGAACGACAAAACCTGACATATACTTAGACTGCTATTATTCTATAGACCTACAACAATTAATGTTAAAGGTCTCTTCAACTAAGCCATCTACCTGTCTCTTAGACTCCATCCCAACGAGGCTACCTAAAGAAGCGTTACCCGTGGTTAACACTTCATTACTAGATATGATCAATATGTCTTTATTAACAAGTTATGTACCGCAGTCATTTAAAGTAGCTGTGATAAAATCTCTTCTGAAAAAACCCACCCTCGATCCTGAGGTCTTAGCCAACTGTAAACCTATATCTAATCTTCCCTTTCTCTCCAAGATCCTTGAGAAGGTAGTTGCTAATCAGTTATGTGACTCTCTACATAGCAATAGTTTATTTGAGGACTTTGAGTCAGGATTTAGAATGCATCATAGCACAGAGACAGCACTCGTGAAAATTATGACGAATTACAAAGATTAACGACCTTCTAACTGCTTCAGACAAAGGACTTGTCTCCGTACTTGTCTTACTAGACCTTAGTGCTACATTCGACACTATCGACCATACCATCCTGTTACAGAGACTGGAACATTTAGTTGGCATTAAAGGAATCACACTAAGCTGGTTTAAGTCCTATTTATCTGATCGATCTCAATTTGGCAATGTTAACAATGAATCCTCCAGGCACGCTAAAGTTAGCCATGGCATTCTGCAAGGCTCAGTGCTTGGACCAGTTCTATTCACCTTTATATGCTTCCTCTAGGCAATATTATTAGGAAACACTCAATTAACTTTCACTGTCATGCGGTTGACACCCAATTATACCTATCAATCAAGCCAGACGAAACCAGTCAGTTAGCTAAACTTCAAGCATGCATTAAAGATATAAAATCATGGATGGCCTACAATTTCCTGATGTTAAACTCAAACAAAACTGAGGTTATTGTGCTGGGGCCTAAACACCTCCGAACCTCATTATCTAAAGATATAGTTACTCTGGATGGTATTGCCCTGGCCTCCAGCACTACTGTCAGAAATCTAGGAGTTATTTTTGATCAGGATATATCCTTTAATGCCCACTTAAAACAAACCTCAAGAACAGCCTTTTTCACCTTTGTAACATTGCCAAAATTAGGCACATCCTGTCTCAAAATGATGCTGAAAAACTAGTCCATGCATTTGTTACTTCCAGGCTGGACTATTGTAATTCCTTACTATCAGGTTGACTCAGACTCTCCAGCTGATCCAGAATGCTGCAGCGCGTGTTCTGACAAGAACTAAGAAAGAGATCATATTTCTCCTGTATTAGCTTCTCTGCATTGGCTTCCTGTAAAATCCAGGATTGAATTTAAAATCCTTCTCCTGACCTACAAAGCTCTAAATGGTCAAGCACCATCATATCTTGAAGAGCTCATAGTACCTTATTGTCCCACTAGAGCACTGCGCTCCCAGAATGCAGAGTTTCTTGAGGTTCCTAGAGTCTCTAAAAGTAGAATGGGAGCCAGAGCCTTCAGCTATCATGCTCCTCTCCTGTGGAACCAGCTCCCAGTCTGGGTTCGGGAGGCAGACACCATCTTAAAACTCTCCTCTTTGATAAAGCTTATAGTTAGGGAGTGAGGAGTTGCAATGTTTGCCTAGACCGGCGGGGGGAGGGTAGGTATATAACTACAGACATGGCACCTCTTCTCTGCTTCTCTTCTCTTGATTATCTTTGCCATGAACTACTACAACTACAATTTCTAGTCATAGTTCCATTATCTTTATTGTGACTGAAGTATCTTCCCTCCCTCATACTACAGCATACACCGGGACTTACAATCTTCGTTCCCAGGATCTTTTCCTTCTGTCTATTCCAAAGGTTAGAACTGAACTGGGGAAAAAGGCGTTTAAGTTTGCTGCTCCCTCTACATGGAACAAGTTAAAGAAATCCATGAAACTTAATGAGCTGGTCTCATTGGTCGCTTTTAAGAGGATGTTGATTGACTTGGAGGCAGCCACATCTGGCTGTAGATGTTTGCCTGATGTGTTTAGGATTCTGGTTGACTTTGAAGGATTTGCTGTTTCAGTTGTTATGTTTTTAGTGTTTTGTGTATTTTGTGTTTGTATGTACTGTATGTGTGGTTGTACTGGTGCCTGTCTTGGCCAGGACACTCTTGAAAAAGAGATTTTTAATCTCAATGAGTCTCTTCCTGGTTAAATAAAGGTAAAGAAAATACACGATTCTGTCCATACTCTTAGGACTGGTTTACTACTGCTAACATCACAATTATTCAAAGGTAGTAAGATTCAACACAAATGCCTACACAATCAGGCCAGTTTCTCATATAATTAGTTTCACCAAAGACAGCTAATCGCATAACTCATAAGAGGAAGGAGCTATTCCACAGAAAAGCTAACACATACAGTACATAATATTTTCCTCTGGGAGATGTCCGTTCAGAAGAAAGAAATGACAAAAGAATGAAAGAATGCTGGCCGTGCCAGAGATGATGCCCGTCATTTGACGCCTCGACTACAGTCCTGCACAGCTTATTCAGAAATCTATTGTGTGTTACTCACCTGCAGAGCCAATCTCTCAGCCATACCTCGCCAGCCAATGACATTTTTAGTATTGGCTTTGAAATTCTGGGCCATAAAGGTCATGGTATTTTTCCTTCTCAAAGTTTTCCTTGTACACTGTGACAACAATGAGACCAAAAACGAATGCCACCTGACAAGAGAAGAAGCGAGAGTGCAATAGGATATGCCAAACCAGGCAGTGAGTCGCAGAAAAAAAGAATTGCTGCTTTTCTAGGACGTCAGCACTAAAATGGGGCAGGTGCATATTCTGTCCACCTGAACTGACACAGTTGCACTTTTATTTTGACAACTACATTGAAAAATCAAAACCACTTTCAAGTGAGAAGTAAGTTTAAAGATATTAAAAGTATCAGTTGGTTCTTAAGGTTGGGGTAAGCACATGAATCTGACACTGTCTTTGAGTTGCAGCTACTCCTGCTCACTGTTTTCATTCAGTCATGTTTCTTTCCTTCATTTGAGAGGACATAGCCAGCACAGCTTGATTTGTCAATTTGTTTCTATTTTCCGGTTGCTTTTGTACTTATAAAAGTAGAGAAATCTAACCGGGTTCTGGCACTTGTGTTACACACCCTGGTAGAAGTTGACAGGGATCCAATCTGAGTGTTAGTCTAAAAGGAAAGCATCTGTTCAAAGAGATGGATGACAAAGGATTGGAACTCTATCAAACAATATTAGTTCAAATTTCAATTGAGGCAAATTTTTTTTTTTACTGGAAACAATGTTTATTGTTACACAACATTTTATATATTATAAGTATTGGTTAATGTATAATAAATCAATATCAAATTTTCTTCACTTTCTTTTGTGAAGTAAATAATATAAAGTACATACAGTAGTTTAGTTGTTTACATTATTTAGGTCTGTGTGCTTTAATCTACATTTCTCTTTTGCAATATACATTTTGACAACAGTGTATAGTATCCAGTACTGCGTGATACTCGGATTGATTTAAAATGTGCTTCGAATGCAGATTTTGCCTCATGATTTATACAAGGAAACCAACTTTCATGAACATTTGTTGAACCTCTAAGAGAAACATAATTCAACATGGATGAATCTGTGCCATATGTTATATATAATTTAGCCTCAAATTATTCAAAATGCCAAGAAGCAGTGAAATATGGTCCTACGATCTCTGACTGATACAAAACTAGATAAAAAAAAAAAAAAAAAAAAGTTCTCAGTCCCACTCTGAGAAAGACGGGCAATTACATGTAAGGACTACCCTTTGAAGGTTACCCTTTGAGGATGATATCTTTTACTTTGGCATCAATCTCAGGAATAAGTACAGACCTTCCACAGGATGTTAGCACAATAGACATAGCATAGCATAGATATCACACTGCTTCAAAGAGACTTAAGATTTCTAGAGATTGTTTTTAATCTTCTTTTGTCAGCTGCTTAGCTCAGGTACTCTGAAATTATGTGAATATATTTTGCAGAAAGATAGTGCACTGCCTGTCATAACTGATAAGAGACAGTGTATAGCATTTACCACTTGGTGTTTTCCTGAAGAAATACACCTGCAGACCTGTTTTAGAGGAATAATTGTGGCTGATTGTGTTTTCCAGTCAGATATAGTTGCTGTGGTTTTCATTCTCTTTGCTTTCCTGAGCAGACCCTATCCTTTGCTCAGATTTAAAGCACAGACCCTCCAGCAGCCAAAGCTTCAGCTGACTCCCATCCTCAATGTAATTTTGTTTTGGCCAGCCACAGGCCACAACATAATTTGACATAACGGAGCCTTACCTCTTCCCCGATCTGAGAATATTGTGACCTTTCATTATAAACCTGCTATGTATCCAGTTCATCCCCAGCTGAGGGATTTGGTAGGGGGTGGAGTAGATGGTTTGAGTAAAGACTACAGGAAGCACTCTTCTTAATGCTGGCGCTGGAGCGATGTTTAGAAGTGCTCCAGGGCTCTAAAGCAAAGACCTTTTTCCCTCAATTAGATTGATTCAGAAGCCCATGGCTTTAACCTCTGCTAGAATACAATTTGTCTCATTTCGCTCTGATTTTAGGATGTCCAAAGCAATCTCACAAGTGCCTGCAGATTCCTGGCTTTACATGCTGTTTGTCTTGCACATTGTTTCCACTTTCATCCAGCCTGCATGCACGTACATACCCATTTGTCTATTTATGGAAAGTGAGACATTTGACAATGGATATCCAGGACAAACTTGGCTTTATATCCTGAGCAGGAGACGTAGGTCTGACGTGTTTGAGGTTGACTTATTCAATTAATCTCTTTGCTGTCTAAACATAAAAAGGACTTGTCTAGCTTTAATGTGAAAGGGTACCTAAAAGACATATCTAACCTTTCACTGTTACTGTGCTCATGATGTAGGTCTAACATGCTCTTGTTTGCTAAACATGGGCTATCAATTCCACTTGCAGTCTAATAGAGAACAGGACAGCAGAGCATACATTATTACATTAAGTCACAGGAGATCACGGAAAAAATGGCAGCCTTTACAGTACAGTCCTCTACAGTAAAGATCACCAGCAGGATAAGTGGGTGGGGTGGGGAAAGTGAAAGAGCAGCACTTGATGCTCCCTAATTACCACCACTGAGGTACTCTTGAGCAAGGCTCAAGTTTTATTGTCAAATGTTATTTATTATTCCACACTTTGTCCCACATTTGGTAATGCACACAGGGAACTACCCTCCATAATGACACAGCATGACCTCCATTGAAACTTATCAAAATAAAAAGTCCCATTTGATAAATATATACTGCAATGTAATGAATTTGAGAGAAAGTAAGCTTCATTTTGTAATAATAGTTTAGCACTCACAGGCTTTAATTTGTGTGGATAAAATACTGACATCGACATTTAGACCAGGTGAAAATGGCTCAAGACATTGTGGAATTAGTGCAATTTCTCACTTACGTTGGCAAGCATGATTTAAAAAGCTTGACGATGACATGGACGCATGGCCCAACAATGATCCCAACAACACCGGAAAGATCTGCTATATCCAGAAGAGCTGTTGTTTTGTAAGCTACATACGTCTGGTGGAAATCAATTATGGTCCCGAAACAGCTTAATTTAATTGCCTAAAAGCTTTACTTCAATGAAGAAGAGAAATGCAAACACATCTGAGGTCATGTGAATTCCTGCCATTCAGCATTTGGTAAACTTCTCCCTCTCCCATAAACTCCCAAGATGCATTCCCTCAACAGCCCTTCAGCTTCAATGGTGTGTTTTGGGGAAAGATGCTTTGTGAATAGCTTTTATCTACACAAGGACTTAACTTGAATGTCCAGACCAAAATAAATGTCACCACTTTAAGAATGTTCAGACAGGACAAAACCTAGTAGTCTGAAAGGTCAGACACAGGTTCAAAGTAGAGTCAGCCAAGTCAAACCTGGGTCTTGTGTGCTAGAGCTGTCAATCATTCATTCCTTATTATTTTTTATATTTGAATTATATTTGAATATTTAATGCTAAAATTTAGTGCTCAAATTTAGCCTATATTACACTACTCAGGTGTATGCATTGCCAATGCCACTATCAAAATATGGTTGTAGTTATACATTCTGTCCACTATAGGGATTTCCAACATTAGCCTAGAAGTGGCAACTATGTCATGGTGCATTGTATTACTGCCACACCCTTTTGTTACATTAATTTTCAATAGGGATAGACCGTAAATGGCCCGGCTGATTATTGGTCAATTTTTTGCGAGTTTGCAGATTATCTGTATCAGCGTTTTATTTGCCTGATAACCGATAAAGTTAATTAATTAAAAAAGTGTGCTACTTTGGCTCCGCTACAGCTCTGTGTCTGTCCCTCTGCTTCAGTTTCACTCACCACTGAGTCTGACCTTATGTCCCGCCCACAACACTATCTGACTGTCTTTTACTGTGTATTACGTTGAAAGTTTCTAATTTATTAAATAATTGCTTAAAGCATTTCAATAAAGTTTTGTGTTGGAGTTTGTAACTTTTCAAAATCTTAATTTTGACTTAAAGATTTCCATTTTCACTGTAAATGCATATCGGTTCCAAATGTTGATTATCGTTTTCATTAACTACTAATAATTAAGGGTGTCATGATTTTGTTTTTAAGTAAAAATCGACAGAAATTAAGTCACAATCTCGAACTTTGAATAGAAAAATGGAGTCGTCGATGCTGCCACGCCCCCATGTCACGTCCGGGCGGCTTGCCAGGCGGCCATGCCCTCATGTCAAGTCCGGTCGGCTTGCCAAGCGGAAAAAAACACGTGCTGAAGTGCTGCGAGTCAACCTCCTCTAACTTAGCTACAGCCAGTCAAAAGATAGCATGGCAACTGCAGATGCATCGACAGAACTTGAACCCCCTCCTCTTTTCACCAAAGTCGCTGGTGTGGAAGTATTTTGGATTTTCAGTGAGTTATGTTGACAACGTTCGCGTTGTCGACAAAAAGCCACAGTTTGCAAGCTCTGCTGTGTGCGTGTACCATATTCTTCCAATGGCAGCACAACGTTTTATTGTTTTTGTTTGTTTTGTTGTGAACTTGAATGTCATCTTCTGTGAAGAAGACTGCAGTTACAAAAGAGAAACTAGATGGCAGGTTATTTTGTTTGTTTATATTAAGTTTCCAATTGACTGAAGGTATAAATTATTGTTGCGAACAAAGGTCAGATATTATATTGCATAAAAGTCTAGTCTAAAAATGGCATAGCAACTTGTGCTTTAAAAAAGATATTTATGTAAAAATCAAGAATTAAATCGAACCTTAGAATGGAAAATTTAATCGAATTGAGGATTTGGAAAATCGTGACAGCCCTACTAATAATCTGTATCAGCCTTGAAAAACCAGTATCCGTCCACCCCTAATGTTCAACCACGAGCATGCAGCGACAAACCCAAATCAACATACAACCTGTTATTAAAACATTATCTAATAAGTGTAGTGAACAGGTAGGGAAGGGGCTCTGCTGTAAAGGCTAACGGTGCTCGTTGAGCACACAGACGAAAACAATGTCCTAAATGGAGTAACATTATTGTGTTACCCACCATGCTAACAGCATTGATAACTATGCCAAACGGTGCTGTCACTACTTTTTTAGTAGTGGTAGTAGTGGTAGTGGTTTATTATCAAACTGTATTTTACAGATTGTCAAATTTAATGAGAATACAGCTATTAGAAATGAACGTATGGAGTCAAGCCTGACCTTGTCAGCTGAAGAGCAGCTAACATTAGCATGAAGCTCCAAGCTCCTATAACTCGCGATGCATTTAGGAAACAAGAACGAGCTAATTAAAGTGCCCATATTATGAAAAAATCACTTTTTCTGGGATTTGGGGTGTTATGTTGTGTCTCTGGTGCTTCCACACACATACAAACTTTGAAAAAAATCCACCCATGCTGTTTAGAGTGAGATACAGTTTCTGAATGTGTCCTGCCTTCAGTCTCTGGGTGAGCTGTTCAAAATCGGCACGGCTTGTGATGTCACAAGCCGAAACGAGCAGGCTAACCGCAACCATTAGCTCGTAGCGTTAGCATGCTAACGCTAGCATGCTAACGCTAGCATGCTACCTCGTTCTCAATAGCAAAGCACTGCTACAACACACACAAGTTCACCATAATCTACAAAAGAACTACTTACATGTGCGCCCTCATTTTGAAGTCTCCCAGCTAATCCTGACTTGTAACTGACCAAAGTTGTAGAAACAGCCTTTCTTTTACTGTCTATGGAGCTAGCTAGCTGACATGATCTACATCTGAGCTACTGGGCATGTGCAGTGCAATCAAAGATAGTACAGAAGAAGAAGAAGAAAAGAGGTCTCACTCTGTAGCTAAAACAGAGACCAGGTGAAAAGAGGATCTGCAGCAGTGAGATAGAGCACTGCAGTACAACACAAATATGGTGTTTTTTGAAAATTAAACCATGTAAACCTATTCTGGTACAACCTTAAAATACAATTATGAACCTGAAAATGAGCATAATATGGCTGCTTTAATATAAACAGAAGCATTTAGAGTGATGTCAATTTTTATTTCATGTTTAAACAGTATTTACCATCTTTTTTTTTTTTATTTCCACATGCAGCCCGTCACTCACTCCCTCTCTACTACAGTATCTACCGCTGCTCAGTGCCCTAAGGTCTCACAATGCCTTATGTTGCTTACCCTGACGACTTATTGTTCATCAGACGTGACGTGACAAAGCATTTAGGCTAGTTTTCACAGGCCGTCGGCCAAGGCAAAAAGGGCGTGAATCGCTAACATCATCCAACACATTTTATAAGAAATATACATTCAAATAATTATTTCAGCATTCAATTAGTATTGATTTTTGTTTTAACTATTCAAATTATATTCGACCACCAGAATTGGTTCCAACAGCCCTAATGTGTCAGGGTTTCCGCAGGGTCTTAAAAAGTCGAAGGAAGTCTAAAATTTCAAAATCAAAATGCATGGCTTTAAAAAGTCTTAAATTCGCTGAAGTATTGTGTTCAAGGTCTTGAAAAATGTTTAACAGGTCTTAATTTTTCTACGTTAATGTACTGGTACCTCTGATGCTCATTTAAATGTTCCTGCAGCGCTTTAGAATGTTTTTTTTTTTGTTTTTTTATTCTGTGGTGTTGTAGTTCTTTCTGTCGCTAGTCCAAATATAATTTGCTGTATTACGACTACAAATTAGACCAATATGCAACTTCTTTTGCAGCCAATGAGGAAATCGGGGAATTGTTTCAGACAATGTTTCCGGACTCATTTTTTTTAAAATTTCGTAATATAGGTCTTAAATGTCATTCATAATGGTCTTAAAAAGTCTTAAAGTTGACTTGGTGAAACCTGTAGAAACCCTGCGTGTGCATATGAATGTGGTACAAGTATTCCACTGCTGTATTGTTTCTGGTTTGATAAGGCCAATATTTATAAAAGGGATATAAGATTTCAGGTGTGAAATAAAGAGATCCAAAAATGTTTGGAAAACAAAAAGGCAGAATTAAGATCTAGTACCCATGGCAAAAAAGTACATTGATTAGACCTTACTGAAGCATTTTGTCCAGAACCATTGACACATGTACTCCCATCCACTCAATTTTTTGGAGTTTCTGTCAGTCAACACATGTTGGACAGTAACATTTCAATACGTTAAATGTAACTATAGATTTTATTTTGGTGTGAAGGCTCTGGTTCATAAGTGAGAAATAAATTAAAGCCAAGAAAAAGGGAAAGCTGAGGCGATAAATGCTACTTTCCTATAGGGAACCATGAAGAAATGGAACCAGCAGTTGGATAATTAGGAAATGGCATGACATGCATAAGTAGCAGAAGCAGGAAATGAGCAGTGAGTTTGACGTCCTAAATTAACTGTCCTATTGGTGATGACACTGTGCACACTCAGCAGATCCTGGACGCAGCATTATGAGGTTGAGAAAGGATACATTTTTATTCCGATCCTCTAATGGCTTGAGGCTACCTGAGACCAGGTGTGAGGAGCTACATGGCTCATTTACCTTAGGAAATAGATAGAAATAATTACAGAGGTATACGGCAGATAGACTCGTTGGTGTTTAACTTAAATCTCTCCTTACTGAATGACCTTTTAGCATGGATTCCAAAATATGGATAATGGTTTCTTATCTTTCTGGTGTTGCTATAGTATTTCACTTTTTAAACTGACCTTACTAGATTTGACTTTGATGACACTGTGACTCTCCCCATTGTCTTAGCTACTGCATTCTATAAACAGATAGTGGCTTAAATAGGATTTTCTCCTTGGGTGCTGGAGCAATAATCCACTTTGTTACGTTACCTAACATGACAGGCAAATTTCTCAATTACCCCTAAGTGGTGGGGACTCAACACTTTGCTTAGGTTTGCGTTTCAAATCTGAGCAGACACAAGTCCAAAAGCAACAGCTTTTGGGCTTGTGTCTGCTAGCTATGTCCGCTAGCTCAGTGGTGGCAGTTGAGTTTTATTGTCAAATGTTATTTATTATGTCACACTTTGTCCCACATTTGGTCAAAAAAAAATCTCAACCACTGCCCAGCCATCTGTAATGTCCTGGATTGGTCCCTCAACTCAACCTTACAGTGGATGGTCAGACATGGCACACAACAAAGGAAGAGAAAAACATGTCATCAATCATAAAAGCTTGAGGCCAGGAAGTCAATAGCACCATCACGCCATTCATCTCTTGCTCTTTCCTTCCTTCTATCGTTCGTGCCTCTTTCTGTCCCTGATCCCACCCCTCCCTCCATCCATTTCTCTCGCACACCGATCCTTTTTACCTTGCTGTTTCCCCTCCGTTTTATCCTTCCTCCCTCCATTCATCCATCACTCTCTCACTCCATCCTTTCACTCTAGCCTTAATCCCATTTTCCCCTTATCCACTTCGCCTTCCCTCCATTTTTTCCTTCCGACTTCCAAGCTCCGTCCGTTACAGTTTTGTCCAAATGCTTACTTTTGTTGATTGTTGATTTTGTTGATGATGATTTAAAAAAATGCAAAGACATTTTTTCTTGTTTGTGTGCGTGTAGACTAAATTACTTGCAAGCAGATGTTTCTCTACTGTCATTTCCCAAGGCAATGGTTACAAGTCTGTGTAGCCAATAACAAAGGTAGTTTACATGTAAGAAAATTGTATCCCTGTCAAAATATCAGTTTCAGAACAATGTGAAATTAATAAAAAATGTAAATACTCCAAATTCATCTTTCATTTATGTCAGATTATGTTCGATTATGAAGTGTGTGTGCTTGAAATGTTGAGCTGTTGAAACCGTGACCAAGGCTTTTACCCAGGTCCCTGAAAACATGGTCAAAACAAGGAATGAAATACAATACTGAGAGGAGAGGGTGTAATCCATGTGTAGATAGCAGAGCAGCTACATCTGCAGTTTTAAAAATAATGGCTCTGGGAAAAAGAAATTGTAGTTTTTCAGCTGCAGTTTAATCACATTTTTCACATGATAGGGTAAGTGTTAGGAGGGTGGAGAGAGGAAAATGTCTCAAGGACAAAGGCATGATGCATGCTTTGCAGTATGATGACTGCAGATAGAACCTATCTCCTGGATATCTTTTATTGCTTTTATATTTGCTCCTGTCCTTGGGTTCTTCATAAATTGGAATTTGTTTCCTTGAAGTGCACATAGAAAAATCAGCACATTCAAATGGCAGGAATTATGCTTACCTCTAAAGGCTTTTCAGGTAGACCAAGGCTGCCAATGGATTGCTATGACATTATTTTATATAATATTTTTTTTGTTATTTAGGTAGGTATTTAGAATACTTTTCATTCATCATATTTATGTTAAATTATCTTATTAGAAATTACAAAATCTCTCTAAAAAGGTATCACATACTCTCTCTCTCTCTCTCTCTCTCTCTCTCTCTCTCTCTCTCTCTCTCTCTCTCTCTCTCTCTCTCTCTCTGAAAGGTATCGCATACACTTTTGTATTTTTCTATTCATTAACAGGGTTTATTTAAATGTTCAGGAAGAGTCCAGTGCACCGGTATTGCACTTATTCACAAACTTGAACAAACTGAATGAATAACCAAGCTGAAGGTGCTCTGGCTCACACCAGCTGCCTTACCAGGTTATATGGGAGTGAGCCAATGGCAACGAAACCATGAGGTGCTGTCACTTTCACCGTGACAAGGAGCATGCAGGGACATAATGGTTTGCCCCCACTGTCATATGCAAGCACCAAGCAGACCTCACAGAGGACCGCTCAGGAGGTGTGCAGCTTTGTTGTTTACTCCTTCTGAGACAGCTTGATAAATGGATATCTGAGTGAGTGGATAAAATCTTTTCCCATATAGATTTGTTACCTCAGCCTGTCGTGGCCAGTTCCCAATAGCATATTCCCTACAAATTGTTTCAATAAATAATCTTTCAAATATGTCAGGAGACAATGCATAAAACATGCCTCCCCATACTCAAGGCTGCCCAACAGTATTAGGCAGTATTTGTACAAAGTAAGTACAAAGTGTCTCATGTGCTTTCAATCAACACTGGTGGGTACTGTATATTTAATGTAACTTGTAAACCAATCAGTAAGTCTTGCATGACAAAGAATCATGTATGGAGACCTTAAAATTTCTGTTGTTCTTTGTTGTAGTCTTTGTTATGATACAACAATATGGTATTCATTGAACCCCTGACGTGTACAGATTGAATGGAACATATTGAATTGCTTTCTGTTTCTGTACCTGCTGTAGTTATTTTAATTAGCCACAAGATTATCCACAAATCCATGACACTGTACCAACCCCCACACCAACCCCCACACACCCAAGTGTCCTTGTTATTCCAAAATACACATTATAAAGGAGGACATGGGATTTAGTTTTTGTTTTTTTAACATAAATGTCTGGTATCTTTACATCTGCAGTTGCCACTATTGTTGTGTTTTTTTATAATGCTCAAATATTTAAATAAAGGAATTAATGTATTCTTTTTTTTCCTTTTCTTTTTTTTACACACCATGGTATCGACTTTGGTATCGAGCGAGTATTGTGTACTTTTGGTGGTATCGGTACCGACTACTAGAGTTTTGGTATTGTGACATCCCTAGCACATGTCAGAATAGCATTTAACAAGCAGCATAATTATAAATCTTCTCTCCAAAACTATAGAAATTAGCTCAGCAGGACAACTGCATTCACAGGGGCTGCAACATCAGCTAGTCTCTCATTGCCAGACCTTCCTCAACAGCGCTGCAGAGGAAGGTCTGGCTAGTCTGGTGGAACATGTGTACGTTCAGAAGTTGTTTTAGTGGTGCAACAGAAAACTCAGATTGGACAGATAGTCTAGCTAGCTGTCTGGATTTACCCTGCAGAGATCTGAGGAGCAGTTAACCATAGTCCTCATAAATCCACCAGAGTTTAAAATTCCAACACAAAGAAAGTGGAAGGTAATGGACATCTGGCCGAAAAGAGTACAATCCGGCCGAATTTCCGTCGGCAATGGAACAATCCTGGAAGTGGAACGTCGTGGATATAGACTACATTAGCCACTACACTAAATGACCAAGGTCACCATGGTGTTTCTTTCAATCCTGCTACATCACATCCATCTTTTTGGCTGAAGACCAGAAATTAACTATTGCCACATACTTTGTTAAAATATTACAGCACATTAAGTAGAGAGCTTAGGTTATTTCCTCTCAGGCTGACAAAAACAATTTCCCTCTCAGGTCTTAATGAGGAGTGCAGAGCCTTTCATATTATGGTTCCACATAGCTTATCACGTCTTGGCCTATGTGATATTGATGAGAGGCAAGCAACTGCATTCATGAAATAAAAAGTCAGTGCAACAGAATGCTTAGCAGTTAGCATTTCTTCTGATGATTTAGAGGCTCTATTTACTGGCAAGTGCATGGTTTATAGCTTAATTCATGCTCATAATTCAACAGCAACATCATTAGGCTATATACTTTGTAACACAGCCCATACACAAGGTGAAATAGGAGAGTAAAAGTGAATAAGCGCAAGTGGTCATGGTCAGGACAATGAAAGAAGTGAAAAGAGAGTAAGAGTGTTACAGGAAAGAACGGGATGGTGAGAAACAATACAACAGATTTCTCATTTTACAGCTAAATGGTACACTACAATATGTTTGTGAAAACATTTGAGGCGAGCAATGGGCAATGCAGTAACAGAATCTTGATTCATATTTGATCAGTGCTGCCTAGTTTGACAGTTAGATTGG
Organism: Sander lucioperca; assembly: GCF_008315115.2. Lineage (NCBI taxonomy): Eukaryota > Metazoa > Chordata > Actinopteri > Perciformes > Percidae > Sander > Sander lucioperca. Next base: position 5,622,159 of record NC_050186.1, read on the forward strand.
ATTTCATGATCAGTCATTGACACTGCATTAGAGACTCCTCGGCTCTGATTGGTTGTTTTCCTTATGCCATTATGAGCACCAGGAGGAAGCAGAGGAACGTGATTTTTTTTTTTCACAGATTATCTGTCTCATGTAGTATCGTCAGGATATAGTGGCAGTTTGAGCAAATATGACATAGTTATTTATGAAAGTTACCAACTAAACATTTAGTGAGCTTTCTTTTACCTACAGTAAGTAATTAAGGTCTCATTCAATTATATTTGCATGTCCCTAAATGTAACAATAATTTTACTACTGGAAAACTGTGGATGAGCAATTGTCTGTTTAAAGCACACAGTTATGAATAGGGATGTCACGAGAACCGGTACTTCGGTACTAAGTCGGTACCAAAGTTCTTAAAACGTGACAGTACTCGTTTTTCTACAGTACTGTAGGTACCGAGAGATGCAATTCTTCCGGACCTGACAGGAGCAGTATACACCTACAAGTGTTCTAGTCTGCCACTAAATGCTGGGGAAGAAGAAGAAAGCTGACCGGCACAGAAAAACGGAGCACTTTATCTCCGTGCACGTTGCTCACTGACGGCTTTACCCGACCGCAGTCATCCTCTGGCTTTACCGTAACATTACATCCACAACAACGGCTTTCACGACTTCACCTGGAGCTCCCAAACAGAAAGTAAATCTATTTCTCTCTGCTGTTGTCAGTCACAGCCTATTGTTAGCTACAATAGCTGACATTAGCTAACATTAGCACTTGTTTTAGCGGTCCTCCATAACATCAGTTAAGTTAACTTTAGTCTCGCTTTGCCAGACCATCCACATGCTGCAGAGCGGAGTAGGGTCTTGGGAGTCCACATAGCATTCCAGGATGGGAGAAAAACGTGCTCTGGTTTATTGCCATTTCTTTAAACCAATTGCAATCGTCTTAGGCGGCGCCAAGCTCCATATGGAGCTGTGGCAAAATAGCCTGTGGAAGCCTTGTTTTGGTTGAACGTGTACGTTCAAAAGTTGTTTTAGTCGTGCAACAGAAAACTCAGATTGGACAGATAGTCTAGCTAGCTGTCTGAATTTACAGTGTTAACTTTAACCACCCTGGTTCTGATAAACAACAACGGCAGAGAGAAACGGACATAACTAAACGTGCTTGCTGTCTGGGAGGTCCAGGTGAACTGGAATACGGTACCGTACGCTGGCTGTGTGGTGATGCCAGGCTTCAAAGCAGCAGGCTGTGGGTCCAGAACACCAAAACAGTAACAGAAAATTGAGAGAAAAAAGAACCAATACTGAAAATGTGATGGTGGTATCAAATTGGATATCAAGAATGATGAAATGTGGTATGGTATTGTAATCGATTACTTTTTTTTCTTCTTTTTTTTTTTTACACCCCACGGAATCAACTTTGGTATTGTGTACTTTTGGTGTTATCTGTACAGACTACTAGATTTTTGGTATCGTGACATCCTGTTGGGACCACAGCAGTAAGTTTTAAATACGTTTAAACTGATCTATGAGTGACAAATGAACACATGGAGCCACAGACAAAGAGATCTGGGCCTACACGTAAAATTCCAAGCCCTGAGCCCCCTCTGGAACAAAGGAAAGCACATGGGCTTCTCCAACAAAGGGGTGAATTCTCCATTTTACTGTAGCAGCCCAAAATCACATTTACATGTCACTCACAAAATGGCTGAAAGTTTGCACCTTCAAGAACTCTGAGTCTTCCCATTGGCTGGAGAAACCTGAACGCGCCAGGGGGCGTGGTCAGGGGACCTGAGCTATAAATAGCCTGAGCACCCAAAAACACGTCTTGTCCCGGTGACTTCGGTCGCTACAGGTGATGCGTAGACGTTTGGTAAATTGCTTCATTTTCTGGACAAAAGTGGAGTTGGTGCTTTGGAAGCATTTTGGATCCTGTAAAACACGCACCTCGTGTTTTCAAAACTGCAGAAGAGAAAACGTTTCTCTACCAGAGAATCGGATAACAGTGGACGCTGCTTTTCTTTTTCTCTCGTCGAGTCGACTAGCTCTTCTCTCCTGCTGCTTTTGGGAGGGAAAGCTTTCCTCCATGTTCCGCTGATGAGCAGAACCGGACACGGTTTTACCTTGGGAACCGATGGACAAAACCGAACGGGCAACATGCAGTTAGGCTTAGTGTTCTGGGCAGAGATTTAGAACATAGTATGTTTTATTAATGAGTGAAGGCTAATGTTGCCATTGTTTTGCCATTGTGTTGATTAATAATAAGTGCTAGGCTACTGATGCACGTCGTGATTATTAATCTGATGATCAGACCGCCGCGTCCAAGTTTTCTGTGGATGTATCTTTGATCAGGGTACTTGTTGATATGTTGTGTTGAATATAGAGGTCTACCGATATGGGTTTTCTCTGGCCGATGCCGATGCCGATCTTTAGAAATCAGGGTCAGCCGATGGCCGATTAATGCTGTCGATTTATTTTGGCCGATATTTGGCCGATATGTGCTTGTTTTTAAACCTCTATTTGAAAGATAAAATGTAATACTAATATACACAGAATTTCTCAACAAAAACATTTATTGAAATGTATAATATAAAAACATACTGTATATTGTATAAATAATGTATGAAAAATATATTAATAGAAACAGGTAAGAAGAAAATAAACTTTGTCAAATAAACTTTTAAATGAAAAAAAATAGTTTAGTGCACTTAGCATTTATTAAACTTCTGAGAATACAAATCTGCAAGCTTCACAGAAAGTGACATTATTAATCTCAACAATATTACCTCCTAACTCCTGTTGAATCACATAAGACTAGGGCTATCTAAAGTCAGTTCTTCTTCACCTTGTTTGTTAGATCATTGTTCATTTGTTGAAGTGTTTTATCTGTGTTTTGGGGACCCTACTGTTACATGTCCTCTTGCACTCATTAGATCTTATCTGAGCAGATTTTTGTCATTCAAACAACTCTTAGTTGTAATTTAAAACTCGTCCAGCCAATTTAATAAAATTAAGGGTTTTATTCGTGCTCAAGTCCATAGATGCAGTTAATGGATAGCCTACAGGAACGGAGAACTGAAGGCTCTGTTAGCAACGATTAGCTCCGTTAGCGGTTAGCTCCGTTAGCGGTTAGCTAGCTCCAGTTAGCTCCGTTATAGGAGTGGATGAGACTGCCACGGACAGGGGTAACAACCAGACTCTGATAAATGACATTCGGGGAGCTTCCACAGTGGTGTGGCCACGGTGTTTTGTACGGTTTTATTAGTACAGTTAATCCCAAGGCAAGAACACCAGCAACATGCTACTACTAACGGTAGCGTCTGAGCCTGAAGTGGCTGCGCGAGACACACAGCAAGACTTCACAAGGGGAGGGGCTGGAGGCAGCTGGTCTGGGTACGCTGTAAAAAATGTCGCCTATTCATGTTTTTAACACTAGGCTGCCCGCAGATGCGCCTGCCTATTAATCGGCTTGATATACTGGGATATTGGCCGATGCCGATTATGTAAAAAAAAAAATGCCAAAAATCGGCCGATTAATCGGCCGGCCGATAAATCGGTCGACCTCTAGTTGAATATGTAGCTTGTGTGAACTGAAAATGCTACATTGCTTCTCCCACTGCGGAGGAGTTTAGTTACTGGTCAGCGAGAGAATAATCTCATAGGTTTTGATGATTGAAGAATTGTTGATTGGCCATTGATAATTTGGAAGTTAAATAAGTTCTACTATACTTTAAATAGCAGTTGTTGTGATTATTTGTGTATCTATTGTAATAACAAGCTGGTTAAACAGGTCTGTGCTTGGATTCACCCTTCTTTTGTTCCTTCAAAGATACCAGATAAATTTATCAAATTAATTCAGATCTGTATTTTAAAGGGAACCCCACCAATGAGACTATTTCACAGCTCAATTATTTGACCCCTGCTTCCAGGGTGGTGCCCCGTTTTGATTGTTTAATTTGGTAAAGTTATGAATACACATATTCATAACTTTATTAATATTGATAAAACATCTTTGATAATTTGCCAATAATTGAATCTGTACCCATACCTATTCCCAACAATCCCTAGTTATGAACAGCCATACTTTTGCTCCTACACATTGTAGGACACACGTTTTTGATCACAGCCACAAGTCTTCCCTTTAAGTCTATAAAAATGCAATTCTTCATCCAATACTTTTACCTGCCCTGCTGGAACTAAGTGGGAGACACTTAAAACCAAAATACCATGTGTTCTGTTAAAAAACTCCAGGAGAATTAGTGGAACAATAAGTCTTGAGGGAGTTGAATTAGTGTATGTAGCAATGAGAGAGAACTTAAAATTGTTTTAGTTATAACATTTGCACTGAAAAGTGTAAACTGTGTGTGTGTCCTAAGGATCTTCAACACTCCTGTTGATTTCATTGCATGGGACGCTGCACAGAATAATGAATCTGAACCAATCGGTGTGATGTTCATAAGAATGGAGACATTTTTATGCGGTTATTTTGTGACAACCTAGTGGTTTTTAAAGATTTAATTAAGGTGACCACTGTGGAACTAGCATGCGATATGTGCGGCACTGAAATTAGAGGCTGCAGATGGAGCTTACCTGCTGACTTCAGATGGCTGGAAAGAGAGTTAATCAGCTGAAAGGACAGACCTTCATACATGCAAGCTGTTGTGGATGATATATGCTGTAAGAATCACATAATCTATTCTCTGCCTTTATTGCCATAATCAAATTAAAACTATTCTAGTATTGGCATTTAGATGTCTGCTGGTTAAAGTATGCATAATGACTGTAAGACAGGCAAACAAAACATACAGTTTTTTAACAGGTGTATATTGGTTTGCTTCCACTAATTATAATGATGAAAATATCACAGAACAAGGATAAAAGAGGTCAGTCTTGACACCGACTAAATTCATTATTTAAACCTCTCAGACCAGTAGCAACCATGAGTTACTTTATTTATTTATTTACTCTTTAATGAGACACCATTTACCTATGAGGCAATGTTTCTATCCATTCTGCTCTTTTTTTTTCACCATTCCTGGCACTGCAATAACACAATTTTCAGGAACATCACCATCAGATGTCATGGCTGTCCTCAGGAGAAAGTGTAGCAGTGCGAGCTATTCAAAGACAGGTCAGGAAAATGGTCAAGATTCCCAGAAGGCAGTTGCATATGACAACAACCAGTTGACAGACGGAGAGGGACCAATAACTTAAACCAAGACTGATGTGACAGGGGCCGCCATTAAGGCGCTGGCCAGCTGACAGACTGTGTCATACAGACAGACGGACACAGGCACACAGAAGAGAGTGGCAGACACACAGAGAGGCACCAGACAGAAGGACAAGAGGTCTGATAGATAGAATGACAGACAGCTGTATTTGCAATTTATGTGTACAACTTTTAAAATAATATGGACTGTCTAAAAGTGATGCACCAGACAATAAGAAAAAAATATTTTGAATGATGCTACCATAAAAATATGTGTGAAAATATTTCACTCAGTATATGCATCATAGCTGTTGGGACAAGCAGAATGTCTTTTCTGTTGTCATCATGCAATTTACGTTATGTTTTGACTTTAAGGTTTCTGACATGTCCCTAGTGTTTGTGCTTGTATTGTACAATATATATTACCACAACCACCCAAGTCACAGAGTATGAACAGGGTGTTTGCCTCAGGAATATTTAATTAAAAAAAGTGTCTCTTCTCAGTGCTGCATAACCCTCTAGAGTGTTACAACATTAAATTTGTTAAAACTTATATAAATTGTTGCTGTTGTTTTTTTGATAAAAGACTTCAGAGGTTTCTTGGAGCGTTTTCCTTGGGTTGGGAACGGAATGTTTTTCTATGATATTGGCAAAAACATATAACCTTGATTTGATATTGTATTTTACTGTAATTTGTGCCTCATAAAAGATACTTCAAGTACATTTCAGCATTACGTAAAGCAGCCATAATCAATATTTTTTTGATATTCACAATGGATCACATATATATAAAAGCGGTCGATTGTAGTGACGAACCCACAGAGAATTATCACCCAACTGCAGTTCCAGAACTCCGCGGAGCATTTCAGCACCTTTCAGCTCAAGATTTCACAATGCCTTGTGTTGCGCACTCCTGCTAACTTATGGTTCATTAGAAGTGACGTGACAAAAGCATTTTGTTTTCACATGTGGGAAGGTATGTAACATTAGCCAACACATTTATAAAAAGTACACATTTGAAAAATAATGTCAGCATTCGATTAGTATTGATTTTTCTTTTACTATTCAAATTATATTTGACTTCCTGAATTTGTTCTAGCCCAGTATGCTACTTTCTCAACACCAAAGGGCAGCTAGAGAGTGAGATATTTCCCTCATGAGGTGGTGGAGTCTAAAAGAAGAGTGAATATAACATTACTAGATAGACTTACATTTATCAGGTGGCAAAAAACTTGACTCCAAATTAATGCAAATGTTGTGGTGTAACTGTTGGACGCATAAATAGGGAACTGTTTGCTAACACGTTAGCTGTATCAACTTAAAAAGCTGATATGTCACTTTTGTGTTTACAGCTTGTTTCCGCTACCCCCAAGTGGCCAAAAAAAATGTATAGGATTTTAAAATTTCTGAAGTTGGTTACTGCCACTTGATAATGGCAGTAAAGTCTGTTTATCACTAGAACTCTGAAAATGACACATTGTCTGTATTTTTACACAATGAAATCAAGCAGTCCAGTCAGTAGTATCACACGTTTGTATGTGGCACATTTTACCGATTTAACAGCAGCTGAATCAAAGAAAATGTAGTCCTCCACACAACCTCAACAGTTCTGCCATCATGTTTCCATTACAACTTTCCGAATGTTCCTTTTTTCAAATAGTGATCGTCTGGACTGTAACACAATGTAAACAATTTGGAGAAGAACATACATTGTATATGAACTGTGGCTTCAAAAAATATATATAGTTTAAAAACTGTGTGAACCGAAAGTATACTTCATTTACTTTATACTTATACACTTTTCATAGCTGCTGGTCAGTATGCTACACAGTGAAACAGCATATTGGGTAAAAGTTGTGACACTATGAAGAAGTTAGTTTGTTCTCTTCCTATTATTATGGAATCAAAATGGCAAGCTGTCACTTATGTGAATGGATAATGGCAGTAAGTGTATGACATGGTGATAAGGGTTGTTGCTTTGATGCCAGCAGTGAGAGGCAAACAAATATGGTTGGTGTAGACTGAAAGCTTCATCAAAAGAATTTAGCAAAAATCAAGTAAACAGCCCTCAACTAAAATGTATTTTTTCCCCACATTATTTATAGATGTACCTTGTGTGGTATTTGGCTTTTCTCAAAATAACAGATGTGAAATAACAATGAAACTGACAGCAGTGTTTTGCTGTATGAATTTGACGTGTGCTTGTTGTGCTGTGTTGATTCCTCTGGTCTATCGAGCATCATAGCATACTTGGCATCACTGAACATTGCGATAAAAAGTACATATTTAAGAGATGACAGCCAACTCTCAAAGAAGGCATTACTTCTTAACTTCAATTAGTATGGAGAAGTCCAGAGCAGCACAATAAATGGATGCATGGTGGTATATATCAAAAAGCTTCGGATTTAAAGAAGCTTTTTTTTAACCTGCTGGAATTCTAATCACCAATTCCTTTGTGTGACCTTGAGTTTCACTTTCTGGTACCCTGAGTAGAGCATATCAAAGAAACTTCAAGTGCCACATCTGGCCCTCCAGAAAAAGATGAAAACGTGGTGCAACCTTGGGCATTACTCTTAGAAGTAGTAATCCCCTGTGGTTTAAGGTACCTCAAGTTTTGAGAGACTAAATGAGAAGGAGATGAAATAATCTATCTCACAGCAATCAGTTATCAGCCACTATTTTTTCTACTTTCTCATCTACATACTTTTTCACTGCAGATTAGAATTTAGTTTTGTCTGCAGAATACCATGCCTGTATAGATCCTATACTTGCATAAGAAACAAGCACTGGTTTGACTAGTTGCAATATTTTGTGTTATGATTAGGGCTGTCAAAATAACGCGTTCATTTCGATTAATTAATCTGAGAAAAACGCGTTAAAAAAAACCCGCAGATTAATCCATTCCATATTGAACTTTGACCCAGAGCCGTTCTAGCCACCATTTGACTGTAAAATGAAGGAGGGAGACGAGAATGTGGTGCCTGGATCATTAATTGGAACATTTATTTATAAAAATCTTCCTGAATACGGTTGGGTACCGAAATCCGGTGCTAATACGGCACAGGTGCCTTCACGACCTGTATCTACCGGACCGAATAGCAACGTGGATTTCGGCGCCTCACTTCGGTGCCACTGATATGTCTGTGCTTCTCTCGGATGTTCTGAAACAGACGTTACAGGCAACAGAAACATCGCTGCACGTGATGCTAGTTAACACTATACTCAACAGCAGCTAACGTTAGCCTACCGCTAGCTAGTAGCTGGATTAAACATGATGCTGACACAATGCTGACAGCTAACGCTAAACGGTGTAAAGTGTGACTGTATTTTACAGTAGAGGATTCAACACCGGGATGTAACAGTCTGCAGCTGCCGTTGTCAGTAAAACACAGACGGTGCGTTCAATGAAACTGGTAACCTACAGTCTCGTGGTGCATTCAAAGTTGTTGTTAAATGCCCTTTTCCTATCTGGTGGTTGTTTTTCTCATTCAACAGCAATTTACTAGTGAAATAAATTATTGTTATAGTTATTACATTATTATTAAATCATTTAATTTTGACCATAGCAATAAACAATTATGGCCTAGCAATAAACAAGCTGTTCTTTAATGTTGCCGACTGTTGTTTAGTGCCCTTCTTTTTTTTTTTTCTTTCTTTTTTTTTACTTTCTTAAAAAGTATCGGTTAAGGCACCGGACAAAAATTATGTATGCGATTAATTAATCACAGAGTATGTAATTAATTAGATTATTTTTTTTAATTGATTGACAGCCCTAGTTATGATGGAATGGGAGGCGTTGCTTTTACCTGAGCATATGGGAACACAACAAAAATAGTCTTCTCTGAACACATGGAAATGGTTTTCTTTCTGAAATAAAACCAAATCACCTAAAAGCCTTACTCTGAAAATGTGAATAAATTATTCACCACACAAAGTCCTTTGGGTCGAAAACCTTAATCGCAGGATTTGGCCCTTTCTCATTTTCCTCACTTTAGGAGATAGCTGTTCATGTCCAGGATCCAGAATCCCCATAATTAAATGATCTTGATTTAAGGCAACACATTACATGCTGGGAACTGGTTAATGTTTGCCAGTGTTATCATCATGTAAGGGTCATCCCCTCCTCCCTGGTGATTGTGTAAGAGTTAATGATTTCCCAGGGGACCATATCAATCCATGCTATATTCAAATGTCACTTCAATTTATCCATTAAATTAAAGAGCTTGTGATTGCAAGGTATGCTATTAGACGTTCACATATTTTCCCCATACTAATTCATATTTTGGATATTATTTTTTGAATTTCAGTGGTAAAATTGCATATCTGTCATTGCCTTGATTTTCACACTTCATTTGGATTTTTTTTTATAGGTATTACTAATTCAGAGATTCCTGGTTTCTAAGTCAAATATACATTTCTATATAAACTGAACTACAACTTGTTCTGAGTGAGTAACTTTTTAAAGTGTCTTAAGTTTGTTGTTGTTCTATGTTGTAGAATTGATGGGTTTTTGGTCGTGCCTCCACTGCATCACTTGAGTGACAAGCTAACAGGTGACTTTAGGCAGTTGCATTTCTAAAAGGAAGCCTTACCTTTCTCCACAATTTGTCCATCTAGGGTGTTGATTCGCAAATGCTTCCACACATCACTTCTCAGACAGTTTGGTGTCCTGATTATCCTTTAACCATGACTTGTGTTGTCTCCATTAGCCTTGCCTGTTGTGATTATAGTGAACAATTAGAACAACAGAACAATTCTACACCCACATATTGTAGATATATTCAGTTATTTTGTCTGATTGTATCTCTCCTCAGAATTGTGTGGGAGTTACCAGTTGAAACATGCTTGACGTATACCTGACTCATTTTTGTCACACCTCTTAAGGCCTAACAACTTAACCCCTTTATTTTGAGGAAGTTTGTGATCCGTGTTACTTGGTAAGTTTATCAGCTAATGATCAAACAGTGGCAGAATGTCAGAACGCTCCTTAGAGGGAATATAAAGCTACGCTCTCATCAGTAGTTCTATATGACTTTGATGAGTTCCCCGCCTATTTCAACACCCCTAACCCCACCCTCAACTTCTCCTATTACCTCCTCTTGTTCTCCTAAACATATGAATACACTTAGAATTTAAATAAAGATGGGAGGCATTAAACAGAAAGCTGTTTTATTATTTAATCAGACAGCTAAACATTTATCAAAATGACACTGAGACAAAGCCGATTACACAGAGGAGGGAGGGGGGATTGTGATCAACTACATGAAGGTCCAGAAGAGATAGGAGAATAACAAAGAGAGAATTGAATTGGTTTCAATGAAGAAATTGAATTGAGAGCGCAAACACATCAGATAGGCCATACAGAGGCATACAATTACAGAGAAAGACTGAAGTAAGATTAAATGAAAGAGAGAAAAATAGGCAGCAAGAAAGAAAAAACGGAATACAAATGAGACAATAGGTGAAGAGGAGGTGCATATGAGTGTGATAAGAAGAAGAAATGTGTTTTAATAATTGCAAAATTAGACAGTTCAGACAGACTGATGATAATCCAAATGAAACATCCTTTTAAGGTAATAGGACAGGAGGGTTTCAAAATATGATTTACCAAATATGAAAGGAATTTTTGTGAACACAGGATATATTGCAAGTTGAATGAAGGGGTAACGGTTTATTACACAGCATCTTTATAATGATGTGTCAGCTTTTGGATCTTTTAGATCAATCAGCGCAGTCTAATTTGCTGATACTCTGTTTATTATTGATAGTGCCACATTAAAACGATAAATGGCTGGACAGAAAAAGTAATCTGATCTTGCCTCAACAACTAAACTGGCTACAAGAACCACAAAAAGCACTGAATTCAATAGACCTATGACTAAAATGATGATGAGAGAATTAGCAATTCTGGATTTGGGAGCATAACTGAGAAAATAACAATATACAATATGTGCCTACAAAGCAATCTAAACCTAGAGAAACAAAGTTTGTAAAAATAGCAGCAAACAAATATTTGCTAAGTAAAGATGTATTGTAGTAATGGCGTCCTGAACAGAGAATAAAGTCACACTTCCTCTGTGTGTTGCAATCCAAGCATCTCTGTTCTTTGTTTTATTTTGTTCGCATGCATGTTAGTGCATGTGGCTGTGAAAAAATTTAGATATTTTACATATTGGGGAACGGTCTGTGAGAGCCATGTGAATCCCAGCCTGCTGTATTTTCAGTACAGCCTCTTTGAGCACCTTCATTAAATAAATCAGAAATGAAGGAAGACAGTTTTTTTCTTTTAAAAGACACTATATTATGCATAAAATATTTGGTCATTGGAACAAGGAGGATGAATTTCTACATAGGCAATCACATTAAAAAAAACACATGTTGGATTTGATGAAATACCTGTCAAGTTACTATAATTTCTCAGAGCTGCAGACCATCACACCAGAACATTTGAATGGTCACACAAATGGAACCCTCTAGAGAGTTTAACCCTGTTTCACCGAGCGGGTCGTATACGACCCAAAACAGCACCTCTGATTCATAACTTAATAACTTTATAATAATAACTAGTAGAAACATAACGTCTTTTGGAGCTGAAAGCTAACAGTTGCCCCGTTCTGCTGATGTCTTTGGTGTCTTCGTAGCCCTTACGGAAGGTTTTGTATCCAGCCTGGAAGTCCAGAGTTTTTGGAGGTCTTTGTGCAATTAATCCATACTGTTACATCCAAGATTGATACACTTTATGGCCATAATTTATGATTTTTCGGCCGTTTATCTTCGCCGATTGCCGCTAGCTCTGAAGCTAACCATCCATCTTTGTTTCCCATGATGCTTTGGGAGCTACTTGTTTTTGTCCTGTAAACCAATGGAAGACAGGTCCGTCACACATTACGCCTTATATGGGCATCCGAGGGAGAACAAAGATAGTTTATTGTGAGGAGAGATCACTCAAAGTCAGAATAGGTGATGTGACCAAATATCGTCTATTACCGTTCGAAACCATTCTACAGAGAAGAATAGCATAACTGTTTTGAGTTTTGGCATACATTTAGGCCTTTTTTGAAGAAATGTCAATAGTTTGTCCTTTATATGAGTTATAATGTTCATTATGTTTATTTTTGCACTGGATGACTCCAAATATATACACTAGGAGAACTGTTTTAGACAACACATATGTTTGTGTAGAGTTGCTGTTGTGTGTGATATCAATAAATATGACATTATTATTTTCAGTATTGGCATAAGTGAATGTCATGAGGGCAAAAGCGTTGAAAAAATGTAGATATTTTGTCCACTGTATAAGTTAGGGCTGAAACGATTCCTTGGGTAACTCGAATAATTCGTTTACTAAAAATCCTCGATTGCAAAATGATTTGCCTCGAAGCTTTGTTTAATCAATGTTACCAACATTGTATCGCTCACGGTGTTTCCGCACGGATGATTATTACTGTCGCACACCGGGCTGACGCTGCTGGCGACACATGCCATGAAAACTCGTGGCGCAGATTACAAAATGAAGAAAGAGAGCTTAAATAGTGAGGGGCTAAGAGAAGAGACAGGCTGGAGAAAACGACAGAAAGTGTCCAAAGTTTGGAATCAGTTCAAACGTAATTAAAATGAAAACTCTGTACAGTGTGTCTACTGCAAAATCAAACTAGCTTACCACAATAATAGCACAACATCAATGCTTCAGCAATTCAACCATAAACATTGAGTCTAACTTAATCATCCATTCCACAAAGCGGACCCGACAAAAGTAAATCACAGATTCGTATGGACGATGAAACTACACCAAACACAACAACTACCAAAAACAAAGACAAGAAAATACGTAGTGGTGACCACAATTTTATCTAAAGAGCCGACTTGTTGACTATCCCTTTGGAAAAACAGCTGATTGTTTCGCACCATTTTCTCTCACTCTCTCTCTGATCAACGATCTACTAGCATAAGTGTAACAGAGCTGTGTGACATTGTAATCAAATATATAAATGAAAATAGGTTAAGTATAACTTATATATACTTATAGGCCTATATACAGATCAGTCTCAGGTTGAAACTTGTAGTTCTGAAAGTTAAGTTGCACAACTTAAGGTAATGTTTATGTATGTTTTTAATGTATGCCTTAGTTTGAGGTTGTTGTTGCATTTCACAAAAATGTTTATATGGCACTTAAATGCACTTAATATGTTTAGTTTTTTGAGAGATTATATTGTAAGCAATGCAAGCAATAAAAAATGTAGCTTTTTCCAAAAATTAAACCAAACTTGTATATTATTGCTCTTCAGTAAAACAAAAGTATTTCTTATCCGATTACTCGATTAATCGATGGAATAATCGATAGAATACTCGATTACTAAAATAATCGATAGCTGCAGCCCTAGTATAAGTTATGTTTATTTTTTCACTGTTTGACTCCTAATATATGAGAACTGTTTTAGACAGGAGATTGGCTTAGCTTTTATTGCTGTGTGTGTGATATCAATACATATCTGTGAGATTCATGTTCCGTTTTAATTAATTTGTCGTTATGGTCCTACAACCTTTTTTAACATTCAAGTGACCTCACTGCAGCACAAATATTCTAATAGCCCAGTTTTTCCTGAAAAAAAAAAAAATGGTGTTCATAGATTGACTGTGGACAATAGGGTTGATGTTTTTTTACAAGCTTTTTTAGAAAATAAAACCAGACTGACCAGAGGTTGTCAAAAATCCTTTAGGTCTCTGAGCGTTAAGTAGACTTTTTATTTATAGCTCTTTTCAAAAATGTGGTATACAGCAGGAAGAAAATAATAAGAATAGATAGAAGAGACGTCTTTTAAAAATATGCAATGATTTAGCTTCTCTGAGGCATTGAGGGAGACTGTCAAGAAACGACAGCAAAAGCTTAGTCACCTTAAGTTTTCAGCCTTGACCGTGGAACAGCCAGAAGTCCCTGGTGTAAGGACATCAGAGAATGAGAAAATGGATAACTGGAAAGATGGCAAGTAGGCAGGTCATTTTTGCCAGAGGCAGGGTGATATTTATGGCAAGCAGGGCGATTCTGTCTGACCTGGTAGATATAGGTCAAAGCAGTACTGCAATTCTTTGCTGCTAAGCTGCGACATTAGGCCTAATAACACATTGCGACATGAGGCAACACGTCTCTTGTTATGGAAACATGTAAAGGTCACAGTGCCATGATGAGGTGATTATCATTATTTGAGGTAAAACGCATCACTCGAGCGTCTGCGCGCTAAAGTCGCCGGACTACACCATTTTGTGATAGGTGCTGATAGGTGTAATTAGCTTTGTATCAACTGATTTGGCAATGGCTTGAATGTAACGACGTTCATTAATATAAAGTATTAATGCCCTATAGGTTTAACTTTGGTCTTTAGTTTGTGAAAAAGCTAATTAAGACACATTGTTGAGTATCACAGAGCAATATTGATCCCATAATGCTTCATCCAAGCTTGAATATCCTGAGATTGGGCAACTAGTGACAGTTCAATATAATTTAATAGAAAGTGCCTCAGCCAATATGTTTTGGCCACATGGTGGTCCTTGTTTTATTCTCTCAGAATGTTCTTCTGAGCCAATGTTCTTTCTTCTTTGATCCATGTCTTCACCTGGCCGCTGCATGCCAGATTAACAGTCCACGAGGCACACAGGTTGGTCCCATTTTATGACTCGAAAGTCACCAGTGAAGCAGAAAGCAGTGCACCCAATGTGCCTCGTTAGTGCCCAATTACTGACCTAAAAACAGAAAGATCTTAATTTAAAATGCAGAAGGTATTTCCCTTGCTGTTATGCTCAGGGAGAACTAGACGAGTGGATATACAGAAATCGCGGGGAGCGAGAGATGAGGAGATAATAGGGCAATTGCTAGGCTTCCAAGTGCTTGAGTTTGTCGTCCAAGTCCAAGTGGCTGTTGAATCCTTCCGCTAGAGGTCAGGTCCTGGGGACATCCTCTTAATCAGTAATCAAGATACAAAGCAAAGGTTGGGGCACATCGAGTTGAAAGCACTTGTCAAATTATCCAGAGTATTGATCCAGTATTGATCCTCCCACACTCACCCAAGATGGGCGCTGTCCCTTGTGCTGAATGCCATTAGAACATCATGTTCAGGCTGGAGCTCACAGCACACAGTCTCATCCTATCCCAAGCAGAGTAAGAGTGCCTGAGAAGGGAAGACACAGATGACAGGTGATGATGAGGCAGATAGTTCGAAAGAGGAGCGAAGGAGAGAATATATGTCAAACATGAACAGCCATCCCTGAACAGAGGAGAGGGTCAGCTGCAACACTTATCTGCTTCTTACAATCCCATCCTGATGTCCCTACCTAGGCAGTTTCGCACCAATTCTCACTTGTTTATTTGACTAGTGTTGGGTATCGGTAGGCGTACAGATTCAATTATTGGCAAATTATCAAAGATGGTTTATCAATATTAATAAAGTTATGATTATGGGTATTAATAACTTTACTGTGAAACAGTCTCATTAGGTGGTGTTTCCTTTAAAATACAGATCTTAATTAATTTGATTAATTTATCTGGTATTTTCTAAAGGAACAAAGGGAAGGATGAAGTTCGAGCACTGACCTGTGTTCAACCAGCAATTATTACAACAAATACACAAAACAATCACAACAACTGCTATTTAAAGTATTTTAAATTTATTAACTTCAAAATCATCAATGGCCGATCAATAATTCTTCGATCAGTTAAAACCAATATACCCTTTTTAAACTACAACAAAACAAAAACAAACCAGTGTGTGTGTGTCACTCAGTACAGTAACGAAAACTCTGTGAAAGGGGAGTTAGCAGGTAGCAATTACAGTTTTAACAAGCTAGCTGCAATATTCAACACAACATATCAACAATGCACCGTGATCAGAGTACATTCACAGAAATAGATTTGACGCAGCGGTCACAATCATTGATTAATAAATCACACGCGCAGCAATAGCACAAGTATTAATCAAAAATCACATTAGTGTCGTAACAAGTGGCAGCATTAGCCTTACTGACATTAATAAAACACACTATTCCTCTGCCCAGAAAACCTTAAGCCTTCTTACTGTGTGTTCAGTCCGTTCGTTTCTATCCATAGATTTCCACAGAAAAACAGAACGAGAATCCGGATCGCCCGTCGGCGAGTTCACGGAAAACTTTTCCCTCCAACAGCAGCAGGAAGGGAACAGTTTAGTCGACTTGAGAAGAAAAACGTTTCCTTCTGCAGATATGAAAACACTGGCGCGTGGTTTCATAGGATCCACGAAATTAAATCCACTTTGTTTCAAAAAGTGTTAGCACAAACTTGGGCGCTGACCTGTTACAACCAGAGTTGAGATGGAAAGCGATGACTTTGGTGTGTCAGCAGGTTTTATAGTTTAAGGCCCCATGCTGTGTTTGAGGAACCTCTGAACCAATGGGAAGAATCAAAGTTCCAGCAAGGTGCGAAACTTATCTGCAGGACCCTCCCTCCGGCCATTTTACACTCTTCTCTTCATTTAGGAGTTTGGAGCAAGGGATGTGGAATTTACATGTAGGCCAAAACCCTCTGTTTGAAAGACCACATGGTCTCTGAGTCTTTTGCCTCTGAGTGCCGGTTGGCCACATGTGTTCTTTTGTACAAGATCAGTTTATGCACATTTGTTTGGATCCAACACTAGGATGACTTTCATGACTGTCATGTTACCTTGATAAATCACATGTGATCGCATCAGCCCTCTCAGTGATACACAAAGTCATGGAGTGGAAAATGCTCCTCCAAAAGTAGCATTTATATCCCTGTGAACTGAAGACCATGTCTTACTATTCCATATCCTTTTTCTCAAAGCTGACATTCTTCTGTAGCCTCTAACATCTCGTCGCCATGTGAAAGAACAATAGAATGGATTAACTTGCAGTGCAATCAGTCTCAGACAACTGAAATAAGGGGAGAAACATTTCCCTATACACTCCAAATGGTAAAATCAAACATACAATGAAACACTTATTCAACAAAGTTAACAGGACAGTAGCCAAATCTGACTTTACAGCAAGAACAGCATTGTACTGGATCAAGTATTACGCTAACATGAGCAATATACTGATCTCTGGAAGTATTGTAGGAGTCGTAAGCTGGAGGATGTTGCCGGTGTGTTTATTTTTCATTGTGCCTCAATTTGACAGCAGAGAGCAACAGAAAACACTGGGAGAGAGAGGGGGAGAGAAGGGGACAAAGGTCTTTGGCTGGACCTGAACCACAGACATTGCAGGATAATAACATGCCTCTCCGATGTTGGGACACAAGGACACCACTATTTTTACCCAAACATGGTACAAGACAGACTTTTTCAGTTTAGCCTAAGGGCTGTTAGTCCGTTAATCCAAATGCAAAAGGGTAAGGAACACGTGACCGACAGATTGCTGTGTGTGTTGATTCTTTTGTGTCACACACTTATTGCTGACAGGCACATTTGACAGGGTGTCAAAGGATAAAGAAAGGATTTTTGAAAATCAAATGTTCACAGTGCCATGTCAATATATAAAGGAATCTTATTTGTCATAAGTCATTATCACTCTGTCAGAGTCAAGTCTTAGGTTTACAAAAGACAAGTTGCAAATCAAGTCTGATGTGGAAAGTTGCCATCTCTGGCATTAGACAGTACAGCGGAATTAGGTTGGATATAAATGCATTGATCAAGGTCTTAAGTAACATTGACATGCCGTAGTTCCTGTTGCTACTGCAGCGTACTGAATAAAGACTTATGCGTACATCCTAAGACATGCAGTATTGTGCAGACAGCATTAAAAGTAGATTGGGTGTACCAGGCAGTAGCAGTTGTGGGAGGACACTCTATAGATTTCCAGAGCATAGCAAACACTACCAGATGGCGAGGATGTGATGGGCTATCAAGTCACAGGCAGCAGTTCTTTATGCCCTCTTGTTCACCTTGCTATCATGCAGCCTTTCCATAGAAGACAGCTGACAAGAACAAGCATTCACCCACTCAGCAGTGCAGAGCAGTATTAGTGAAAGGAAAATCAGGCGGTGATGTAATTTGTAAATGCATGATCACAACAGCTGCATTTTTAAGAAGCAGAGGGCAACTTTATCTACATCAGTCCGAGACGTTTGTGTAAAGGAATTAACCTGTTATAGCAAGTGGTTACAGGGCTCAATGTTACATTTTTAAAGTGGTTGTTGGTTGCCGAAATTGACAATACGGTTGCCTATGTTTTGAATTTCTTATGTAACTATACCACAAATTTTAATAATGAAACAATGAGAGAATGGCTTGCAATTTTATTTCCCATCCCTCTCAAATAGGGGTGCAACGGATCACAAAACTCACGGTTTGGATAACGGTTTTGAGTCATGGATCAGATCAATTTTCGGATCAGCACAACAAAGGGGTTAATTTAAATTATTAAAAATGTAATAATAACTTTTAACAATAATTCTTTCAAAAGTAAGTTGCTTTTAAATGACAAAACAGATGAGAAAAGGGTATTTTACAATAACTTCGAATGCACCACGAGGTTTACCAGTATTAAGTAAACGCAACCTTTATTCACGTCTGTGATGTTTGTCAGACAACACCAGTGACCAAGTGCCAGTTTGTCTTTCAGCTCACAGCTTTAGCAGCATCACGGTTGTAAGTCCCGGTGGTGGAATCCTCTACAGGGAAATGCAGTCACATTTTACACGGTTTAACTGTCAGCATTTTAACCATGTTTAATCCAGTTACTACTGCAGCTAACGTTAAGCTAACGTTGCTTGCTGCCAAGTGTAATGAGTTATTAGTGTTTTACTAGCGTGGCATGCAGTGATGCGTCTGTTGCCTCCAACATCTGTTTTGTAGCATCAGAGAGCAGCGCAGACGGGCACCGAAATTCGCGTTGCTATTCTGTCCGGTAGATACCGGGCACCGGTGCCATATTAGCACCGGATTTTAACATGCAGCGTCAAAAATTGAACAGGTGGCCACGGAATGGTTGCCAATTGATTCAATCTGGTTGCCAAAGGCAACCGGCCAACCATTACTGTCGAGTCCTGGGTTATACAGTTAGATTTGATGGAATAGGCTCTGCTGTTTGAGGAGCTCTCAAAAAAACCGAGCAGCAAAGACGATTCTAAGAAATGCATACGTGCACATGGAATCTTTAGTTACACCAACAATACCAGCTTTAGCACATATGTCCAAGGTTGGGTCAGGTCAACATGTCTGCACTGTACACCTGTCAAGCAGCTAAAGAATGAGCCAGTGATTTTGAAGCATGAATGACACAGCTAATGCCAATCAGCTAATGCCAGTGCGACTTAAGTGCTCCGCCTAAACTAATGGCTATGCTCCATTTATTTTCACTGTAAAATAATTGCTCTACATGTTGCTTTAATATATAAATAATACAACTAATGTCTCACTTAGGAAAGTGGCTGTTAGGTCACTGTTCCTAAGTTTGATTATGTTGATTAATGGGAACATTTACAATGTGCCTAGAAAATAGCATTAGCTTCACAGAAAATGCAGGCTAAATTAGTCAGTAAAACTTTCCACTTTTAGAGATCTATGTCCATAATTCAGCACACATGTTTATTTGATGATGAGAGTGATTGTGGGTTGTCTTGTTCTGAAGACACATGTGCTTTCTTGAGTCTGCCATCGCTGCCTCTTCTCTTCACCCAATTGGTCACTGAACCATAATCAGTCCAAATCGCAGAACAAAACAAGTTATGTTCAACAAACAGGTATTATGTGTATTTGTTGTGTTTCCTGCTACAAGAAGACACATTTTATCAATGTTCTTAGACAATATGGCCCTCCTGCATTGAAAATAGCTCAGAATAATGGAAGCAAATGGATAAATTAGACGAAACACAAATATATTGTTAATAAAGCACCAGAGTTACACATTTTGTATTGTATAATACATAGAGATGAATTCATGGGTTATTATTCACTTTTATTTTGAATATAAACCAAAAATAAGTACTTCTACTTTCTGGTTAGCATCTGGCCTGGTAAAGACCAATAAAATGAGATGTCCATAAACGTCATTTCCAATCTGATTTACTGGCCTTTTGGATAGTTGTCTCGGCAATAGGTAGTGACATGGTCTGTGCTAAAAGTCCCCATTGGGGCAGTATGAAGGGTGTGTCTAAAATGTGCACAGAAGACTATCACCACGCCATCTGTAGTCACTCCACAGGAACATAACCAGCACCATTTATTGCACATATTTACTGGTTGGCATACTTTTTTTTTCTTCTTTTACAAGCCATCTGCTCAGGAGAGGTGAGAAGGGATTTGTGAAATGGAATACTGTAGCATATTGATTGTCTGCTTTAACACATACATATCCATTCTTAGCACTTGGCTGTTGTTTAACTGTGTGAGGTGAATCTTTTAATTCTAGGGCTGGTATCAGTCTTTACAGGCAGGGGGGTATATACATCCAAGCTTGTCAGTCTACCAGTTGATGTAGACCTAAGGCTGATTGTGTGGACACAAGATACAAAAAACGAACTAGGTTAAAATCTTGATGAAATAAAGATGTACATATTGAGTTAAATGGTACAATGGATGCATCTTATATATTTATGTACAAAACGCTTTGATGAAATTGTTCTTATTGTCCGATCTGTTGACTGATGGGAAATGAATCAAACAGAAATCCTTTGCAACAAGCTGACACCCTGTGCAACACAACACTCATCCACATAATGCAGATCACACATCACTCCTGGTTGTTCACAAACAAGCTGGCTCTTATAGGTGAATAGTGGGATCTGGCTCATGTATCTGAGGGGCCTTGTTTTTTTTTGCTTGTGTTTATTTTTGAGCCTGTTCACCCATAATGTCTGACTCATTTTGTAACAAAGCTTTGGAATTAATTCTAACAAGACTGGGACAGTGTCTGTCTGCTTCTGGTGTGTCAGTGTGTGTGTTTATGTATATGAAGCTGAGGATGAGTGTCTGACTAACTGCTGCTGTCACTTTTAGAGATGAGGTCAATGTGGCTTTAATAAAGTGTTATACTAACATGTGTCATGTGTTTATTTATTGTTAGAATTCTTATCCTAAAATTAAACAATAACACATTTCTGGCATAAAAGAGATGTATGACAGAAATATTAGAAGTTCTGACTATACTTTTTGTGAATATTTTACTATTATACTGCAAATACATTTATATTCAACTGCAATACATTTCTCTCTAATTTCTTTTTTGGAATAATTAAACCATTTTATTTAACTGTGTCTTTTATACCTGTGAGTCCCTATTGTCCAAGCACTGTTTCAATGTATTGTGTAGTTTTAATGCATATTGTGGTCTATCTTTATGATAATAACTCGATTTGAGCAGTTCAGTGGTTGGTACACTGATTGATTGATTGACTGATTGATATATTTTATTTTGAACATGTAAATAAAATAAAATATCGAAAAAAATAGTAATAAAAAAAAAAGTAAAAAAATAAAATTCCATAATTTCCAGTACTTAAAGACCTCTATTTACACATGCAAAAAGGAGTAGGAAGAAGTAAAACTTATGTACTCCTACCCCTTTAAACAGACATTACCTTTGAGTTTGCTCTACTAATGGTGATACAATGTACTAATAATGATGTCAGTATAAATAAAAAATAAAAAAAATCTATAATGGCCTATTTCAGTTATCAACTTGTTGTTAATTATCTCTTAGTGTAGGTTTAAATTTAGTAAGTCTGAATGAGCCTGTAAAATAGTCGTTGGAGTACAAAAAGCAGGATTAAGTCACGGCTGCAATGTGAGCCTAGCACAACAGTTTGTTCTCACTTTGACGGCTGCCACGAAAACTGTTCTTTGCGCTTGTGATTAAAAGTCATCTCGGACGGCAGAAATGCAGACAAAATGTCTTGCCAAAATATGCACCAAAATTCACTGTGCCACTGATCTGCAAAGGGCTTTAGACTAACTTTTTTTTACTACAGTAAAGCACTGTAGCCCCTAACTGAAAAATTGTAGGGGGAGAAGCAGAACGTTTTGGGGTGAACACCTTAAATCGACCCGCAACGCAATTTTCCAAATTTGAACTGTATTACTGATAAATGCTTTGGTAATAAATACAGAAACTATGATGTGCTTTTTTATTTTATTTCACCGCCACATTTTAATTGAATGGTGCTTAACAAATGCACATTCAGAAATGTAAACTAAGTATTATTACTGTCATTTCAGTGCGAAAACCAAACCAAAACAAATACATTAAATGTAAATTGTGCCGCTTCTTACTCTCCTGCAAGCCGCCTACAGATGATCTGCGGTAAAATCGCTCTGCGCTGGCTGTGCCATTGTTTTCCTATTGGGGGAGAGTGGTGGAGACAACTTGGACTTAGCGCTACCCTTGGTGTCCAGCGCCATTCGGAATTCCCGCACAGCGCTGCGCTCAAAGTTGAAATGATTTCAACCTTGACCTTGTTGCCGCTGACCTTTCAAAGTGCAACCAGAGCCAGCAGCAATGATGACGTATACCTGCGCTGCACTTTGCGTCTATGCTCTGCACCTTACCCTTGGGGTTTTACCTCTTTACCATGATGTAACCATGATGTGGTAAAGAGGTTTTACCTCTTTACCACATCATGTTTAGGCGGCTAGAGCACATCCCCCTATGAGACACTGAAAGGCCTTGTAGTTAGTTAAACTGTGCAGTGCCAGTATACTCAGCAAACTTGGTTTTCCCCGCATGTTGTGGACCACATCTAGTGCTGTAGATACAGTTCAGAGTGTTGGCGTTTTTGCTGAATCTAATCCATGTAAACTCCCTCAGCCATTCTCGTCAAAAACAGTGTGATCTTGCCTTTTTAGCTACGGCCTCCTTTGACTTACTCGTTGACCTTTGCAACTTGCTACGTCAAAGGGCCTTGTTACAGGAGAGCCATACATGGAAAAAATGTGTCAATGGTTCGTTTCGCCATGGTTGACTTTTATGGACAATGAGTGTGACGCCACGGAAGCAAGACACACGAGTGTAGATGACTAATCACTCACGGACCCTCCCCCTCTCACACACATTGGCCAACTCTGGTAGACTCGCTACCTCCTCATTTTTTTCAACGTGAAATGATTATGCAGGTCGCACAAGTGCGAGTAGTCTTAAAAAATACTCACACTTTCTCAAAAAATGGTTGCAAAATGCCATTTGGTCACAGTCTTTAGCCCTGTCTGCATAAACATAAAATAATAATAATAATAATAACGATTTATTTGATATAGCACCTTTTACAGACAGTCACAAAGTGCTTCACGCAATAAACATCTGTTAAAATACAGTAGGATCCAAAACAGAAAATAAACAAGCAAAAACAAATACAATACCAATGAAGGTAAAAGATTAAAAGACTAAAAACCCCAAATTACAAACGAGACAAAAGTGAGTTGAAACAAGTGTGTCTTCAGCTGCTTTTTAAAAGCGTCAACCGAGACTGCAGAACGTAAGTTAATAGGAAGGGTGTTCCACAGAGTCTGAGCTACCACTTCAAAGGAATGCAAACGAGTGTGTGGGACCACCAGTAATCCCTGTTTAGAAGACCTGAGTTACCTGTTAGTATTGTACGGATGGAGCAGGTCAGAGGTATAAACAAAAATGAGCTGTCAAGCTGAAAATGAATTGTGTCTCTGCCCAACTCTCAAACAGCTTCATTTGGCAGTAGCAGAGCACTTTGGGCCAAAGATCAATGACTGACTTTGTAGCTGTCTCATTAGGCTTGAGGTGTTAAGTCCTGGGTGAAGAGAGGGGCTGAGCTATCAACTGATCACCACCTGTTAGTTATTTGGATCAGGTGGTGAAGAACGTAGGCTGTAATGTATTGTAGTGTGTGTTACTGTATGTGCAGAATGGATTCACTTGGAACATGTCTGTCCCGAATTATTTCCATTTTCACCTCTGAGCACACCATTTGTAGGCAGAGGTTGGGGACATTTGAACAAACCTTACATCATGGACACCAGCAGTAAGGGAGGCTGTCAAGCTGAAGTAGGCCATCCAAACCTGGTTGGCACAGAGTAGCTCCAGACTCAGAGGATAGGTTACCACAGGCCAAAAAGCCTGCGTAGGCCAAACGGCTACTGTGGTTGCATATGTGAATGGGTGTGTTTGGAGAGTTTATTGTTGGATGACTTTAAATTATTTCAGTCTGAATAGCAATTAGAAACTTAAGAGGGCAGAGGGAGGAGTGCACCACTTCAGCTGGGCAGAATATTGCTGATTAAAATGGGGGGATTCATATTATATTTTAACTTTAATGTTCATTATAACTAATATACATATGGATGTATTTGTTTGTATGTGGTTGGGGATTGTCATCTTGAACAATGCAGTTTCGGCAACCTGTTAGCAACTAACTTACTTTGACTAACTGAATGACTTACCCAAACCTTTGCATATGCCACCCCCATCCTCAACCTTTATGTTTTCTCTCTGCAGAGATTGAGTTTAATGATGTTATTTTCCTGTGGGAATCATACAATTTGTCCAGTGGTGGGAAAGAAAATCACTGTATATTTTGCTGAAATGCAACATGCATGTTGCCTGTATATTTTTGTATCAAAAGTACAATGTCATGCCACAGAAATGCATCATCATTGTATTAATAGGATAATAGCTGTATTTGTTGTTTTTGGGGAGTTTTATCTGCTAACGCGCAGCTTTAAAGGGGATCAATATTGTGATTTGTTTTTTTTATTATTTGCTTCCCTCATAATCATCACATGCTGCTTGGTTTCATTTGGCAAGTACACAGAACCACAAAGCTCCCAATGCCAAGTGTAATTGCATGTGGTTTGGTACAATAAATGCTTCTAAATCCTTTGACGTGTCTGACTAAAATTGTGGGAGTTCAGGCGGTGCACTGAAGTCATGCACACCATTAGCTGTACTAGCTGACTCTTACAATCACCAGTCACATTCAAATAAGTCAATAAGACAGCCTTAATAATCTAACAAGCTTACACTCTTACTCTCTCTCTTTTGATCATTCATGCTGCCTCTCTGTGTACTGATTTTGCTGCTTACTGTACTGCTGCTGTAGTGTACGTACCGATTTCTCCCTCCTCCACCGTCTGTCTTATTACCATACGTAGATGGCATCTACCGCCTTGTGCATTATGTATATCCCCCATCTCAGTAATATGTACCCTCTGGGTTCTCCTCTGTATATTCCTTGTTGTTTCAATGTGCTCCCTGAGAATTCCATATGCTGTTTGGATTCATTTAAGGAGCACCATCATGCACAGAGCTTTTTACATTTGAATATGGACGCCGCAGTGGCTCTGTGTTTAGAACTCTAGCCTCACAACATGAGGGTTCTGAGCAGATATCTGACTGCTGGCTTGGACCTCTCTATGTGAAGTTGTTGTGTTTTCCCCATGTCTGTGGGTTTCCTCTGGATGCTTTTTTCACAGTACAAATGAAAATGTGCAATTGAAGGTGAATTTGAAACTCCAAATAGACTGTACAGTAGGTGTTAATCTATTCAATTGTCTCAGCCATGTGGCAAACAAGCAACCAGTCAAGGCTTTGCCCTGTCTCTCATCCAAAGTGTGCTAGGACATGTTTCAGTCATATTTGACCCTGAACAGGATCTATCTATTTGTTGCAAAAAAAAAAAGCCCTAAAACGTTTGTATCGTGGCAATTTTTTTTTCATTTCAAAGGGAAAGTAATGTTATTATGTACATTGTAGGTTAAAAAAGACTTCCCATAGCTACCTTAACACACTTATTCAATTAAGCAAAGTATCTTCTCAGCCCATGATTTAACTCCTGGCTTAATGAATTCAAAAATAATGACAGACTGTATGAAAAAAAAAAAAAAAAAAAAAAGCTACAGAGGTAATATCTACCTGTGTAACCCTATCTTTCAATCTGCCACATCTGCTTCACCAACTGATGGGTTAATGAGGGGCACACATGTCCTGTCCTATTTCCTGCAATCAGCTCACTCAGACATTTTGACAGGAGGCAATTATGGACAAAAAATACTGAGGAGGCTGCAAAATTGCTTAGACACACACGTACACAGATATATCTATACGGAGGGTCAAAACTGCATTAGGGATACAGCTCGATGTAACTGATTGGCATACACTTTGGAATTAGGCTTGACGTGTAGACACAGTAGGTACTATAGTTTGCAGACAATTTGGGGTCATTAACAGATACATGTAGGCAATGTTTCTTTCATACAATTTTGTGGTGAGCATTCGGTAAAGTAAAAGCAGATTGATATCCACTATCAAAAAACACATTTAGATACAGTAGACCTTGCAAATGCTTATCTATTTTAAGTCATATGGGTCATTATTTATAGTTTTTTCATCTTGAAAACTACCTTATGTAAAAATAGGAGCAGGCTCACATACTGTAGCTTTGATGCTATGTGGACTATAGGAGAGAGCAAACAGAAGTGGCTGAGATTACCTGCCTCTGACTTGGGTGGAGGTTGGGGTCATTAAAACAGTCTCCCTGTGCATCTCCATCTTGCTGAGTGATTGAGCGATAAGGCAGTCACAAATGATGCAGGCCAGTCATACATCAACCAAATACTTCATATAGCCTAACCCACCTCCACACCCCTGCCTCCCCAAGGTGATATTGAATAGAGCTTGATAGAGGAAGGCAAGAGAAAAATGTCTACGCACTGCATGCTAACATCATACTTTAATCAATCTAGTATGTCAGAAGCTATAACTCTATATACTCCTTTTGTGTCGTGTATGTTAAAAGAAGAGGACTAGGCCATTATTGCTTCAACTGTGACATGTTCCTAGCTACAGCATGTTTTACTCTCATAAGTGCCCATTACATGCACAAGTAAATTATTTGGGTATTTTTAGTAACAATCAGATACTGCTTATAATTACACACATCCTCCCTCTGGAAAGTGTGCTAATCAAGGCATAAGACACTTTTAAATAAAGGGCTTAAGAAACACATTAAAAAGCCCCAGACTAATTCAGAGATGCCTGGTTTCTGACAAGAAGCTGATTCAAACCCGTAAAGTGTCTCCTAATCTGCCCTTCCACCTTGGGCAATCTGTCATGATTGACAGAGTGTGTGTTCAGTGGTAACAACACAAACATTCAATCTGACTGTTGAGGCCCCACAAGGCATTTAATTTCCCTCCAATGAGATAGCTAGGGAGTAAACCCTGTGATTACAGGTATAGCACTGGTTAAAATTCAGCTTGGCAGGATACTGCTCTCTGGTGATTCAGGCGCATTAACATCCCGGACACTCAGACGATTTGCATGCACTGTCAGCCCTTTTTAAAACATCGCACAAAGCACTTGAACAGCTTGCTGCTGCTGGGGCCAAGAGGCCTCGCACCTCCCTGCTGTCAAAGATTTGTACGCTCACAACCCTAACCGTGGTGTTGGTGGTGAGGAGGTTACATCTTATCTGAGGAGAATAACTATAGAGGTAATTTGTTTTGTTTTATCTCATTAAATTGCTTTAGTGGGCATTAGTTAAGAGCTTGTGAAGTAAGGGCAGCACTGGTATCCTCTGCCAGGCTGAACCCCTGTGTTGGTAATGGGATTCAGATTTGCTAAAGCCGTTCCATCCAGATCAACAGCTCTGGTGGTACAACTGTGTTAGGCCAGTGTCACAGAGTGGGGAAAGATAAGCATTAAAATGCAGATTCCTACTGACACAAACCCACAACGACTTGAGACAGTCATGCAATTTAGATAGCAGACAGAGACGTCAGAGATGTTGCATCAACATGCCAGCATTCACTGCTCCAGATGTAATGTTGTTTGTCTGTATATTTTAACATGCATTATTCAAAACTATTTATCTACATTTGTGTCTGACAAACGTGCATTTGAGATTATTTTCCCGCATTTGAATTTTTCCAATGTTGAGTAAAAGTGTTTTCTGCATTGAAGCACAGTACCTAAAAATTAGGGCCTTTGTTACAATTGTTGTTGTCAGATATTTGCATGAATAAATAGACGATTGAATGAAAAAAGATGTAATATTACTCATAGTAGTGAATGATAAATTACATTTAAATAGCGCCTTTCTATCTTACCGGAAAAATCGCTTTACAATTTGCCTCTCATTCACTTATTCACACACATTTATACACCAATGGTGGTGGAGCTGCCATGCAAGGTGATGGCCTGTCCATTGGGAGCAACTTGGGGTTCAGTGACTTGTTCAAGGACACTTTGACATGCGGGCAGGAAGGGGCCAGGGATCAAACCACCAACCTTGTAATAAAAGGATGACCCACACTAAACCTCTGAGCCACAGTTGCGCCCAGTAGTACAATTTTACAGTCAACTGTACAAAAGTGATGTGAGACATGATTTTTTGAAAGTAAAATAAAGATTGTTCCATAACTGTCTACCTTGGTTGAATACAGATATACTGAACGTGATGGAGTGAGCTCATGCACTAAAAAAGTATCTAAAGTCTAAATTGCAAATTGACAGACAAAAGTTGACAATGCTACGCAATAGGGTTACCAGAGAACTGAGCAAAGCAAAGCCAAC
Organism: Sander lucioperca; assembly: GCF_008315115.2. Lineage (NCBI taxonomy): Eukaryota > Metazoa > Chordata > Actinopteri > Perciformes > Percidae > Sander > Sander lucioperca. Next base: position 5,650,866 of record NC_050186.1, read on the forward strand.
TTTTTCTTAATCAGTATTATTCATGAGGCCAGAGGTTACACCAAACAAATCTGGGAACATATTAAGAAGCTAGTTGGTGTAAATAATAGTGGATCATCAAAGCAACTACAGTTAAAGCTGAATGGGAAAATATCTCAGGATCCACTTAAAATGGCTGAAGCCTTTAACAGTTACTTTACAGACTCTGTAGACGAGATTAGTCAAAGTTTCACTGAGTTAGATGAAATAGTGGACTGTAAACTCCAAACTTCAAAACCCCAATTCTTTCTAAGAAACATCTCTGAGCATGAGGTAGTAAGGATAATTAACAGACTCAAGATTTCCAAAGCCAAATGCAGCTATGGCATGGATTCTAAAATGGTCAAGTCTCTAAAGGATCCCTGAGCCCTACCCATTACAAATATCATCAACCTCCCAATCTCTCAAGGGATTTTTCCAAAAGCATGGAAAACTGCTATTCAATTCAATTTTATTTATAGTATCAAATCATAACAAGAGTTATCTCGAGACACTTAACAGATAGAGTAGGTCTAGACCACACTCTATAATTTACAAAGCCCCAACAATTCCAATAGTTCCCCCAAGAGCAAGCATTAGCAGTGGCTATTGCGACAGTGGCGAGGAAAAACTCCCTTTTAGGAAGAAACCTCGGCAGACCCAACGTGTGTGCTATGTGTCACCAGTTTTTAAAGCAGGAGATCCCCGGCTTGTCTGTAACTATAGACATATTAGTATTCTGCCTGTTGTATCCAAGGTGATAGAGAAGTGGGTGTCTGAGCTGATAGTCTTTTATTTGAACAGCAGTGACTTCACCTTCCATCCAATGCAATTTGGTTTTAGAGCTCAACACTCCACAGAAACTGCTTCCCTATACCTTCTGGATCAATGATGGATAAAGGTGGTTCTGTTGGGGCTATTTTTTTGGCTCTTAGAAAAAGCTAATTATTTTCTTTCAACTTCTCAAATGATACTATTATGTGGATGGAATCATATTTAAAGGAAATAACAATATGTTGAGGTTCATACTCACAAATCTAGTGCCTATCAAACTTATACTGGTGTTCCACAAGGTTCTATACTTGGGCCACTGTTGTTCAGCCTTTATATTAATGATCTGCCTTTGGTTTGTCCTGACGTAGAAATCCTGTTATATGCTGATGTTGCAGTGATTTATGTACACAGCTGCACTAAGCAGCAGGCTGTTTCTAAACTTACCAGTGCAATGAACCATACTATAAGACGGCTTGACAAATCATGTCTTAAATTAAATTTTAGTAAAACTGTTGGTATGTTCTTTTCAAAGTGACCATGAAGCACTCCTGACCCAGATATATTGATATCAGGGTAACACTTGCAATTTGTGTCTAAATACAAGTATCTGGGTGATTGATTCAAACCTGTCCTTCAAATCTCATGTTAAAAGTATATGCAAAAGCATTAGATTTAATTTGAGTAACTTTAGGTTTGTCAATCACTCAGCTTTAAAACTGCTATTATGTATATGAATGCCATGATTATCTCACATTTTACTTATTGTTTGACTAGCTTTGCTCAGGCTAAAAAACCCACAAGGAAACCACTTGAAACTATATATATAAATGTACTAAAAGTTCTTGATCGGAAACCCAGCAGTTATCACAGCAGTCACATTTTAAATAGACATCAACTTTTAAGTTGGGAAAACCTTAGTAAATATAGTAACCTTTGTGTAGTTTATAAGATCTTACATAACACTGAAAACATTTGTTGTTCAGAGAGCAAGCTCTCAGGTTACCAGAGGCACCACAAGAGGGGACTGTATCAATCCCACAAGAAGTGCTTTTGGTCAGTCAACGTTCTCTGTAACAGCATCTAAAGACTGGAATATGTTGCCAATACAGATAAGAGAAGTAAATACTTATGGTTCTTTTACTGGTCAGCAGAAGAACTGGCTTATTGATAACCAGATATGTGCACATTAGATTGCTGAATGCCTGTTGACTTTTGCTGCCTGCAGATTTGTTTTGTCATGTTGCTTGCTGTATGATGATGTGTTGTTTGTTACTTGTTGTTGTGCATTGTTTTTTTTGTTTTTTTAATGTTGGTCTGTGTATGTTGCTTTTATGTGTTGACTGTACTGTCATTTTATTGTATTTTTTTTTTTTCAAACTGGCCAGGGACAATAGATGAAAAGTAGCCTGCTGAGCTAAATCTGGCTCATTTACAGTTGCTTTGCTGTTGATTAATGAGGATTGTCCCTGTTAAATAAATAAAATACATGGAGAAAAAAAAATTATTCGTTACAGTTGCCTTTTAGCCTTTGCACCTTGTCTTGATGCTGGGACACCCAGGAATGTTCAAACCCTACAGTAAGGGGCAATTTAGCTAAAATAATTAGGTTCATGGCTATTAGAAATTATAGCAGAGTAGGTCAACATGCTTTTTCTGTCATATTTTGACTGTCAGCTGCCATCTTGTTCCTGTTGGCATTGTTTGTTTCCTTTTGTTAAGCTTTTAAGAGAGTTTCAAGCCCCTTGTTTGTCACACACAAGAGCTCACTCTGCAGTGCCATCCAGAAAAGAATCCTATAAAAATAAACAGTTCAGTGAAACTCACTGCAGCATGGTGTCCCTCTTCTATTGGCAGCAACTTTTGCCTTCATCAGTGAAGTCCTTCTCACCCCTGCTAGTGTACTGGTAGTATGTTGCGTCTGCCAAAGAGGTTATGTTTTTGGTCCCAGTTGTTTGTCTGTAAATATCTCAAAAACATGTAAACAGATTTCATTGAGCTTTATTGGGGAGTTAAGCCGTGGGCCAAGGAACAAGTGTTTTAATAACACAAAATTTTGAACACATTTTAATATGCCACTTGATATGAATCTGCATTACAATGCACAGGCTGAAAGACTGATTAGCTGATGACTGCCATGAATTTTAGACAATACTTGAATTCTTTGCAGTAAAACAAGGGTTTGCACTAGGATGGTTTACCCATTTGAATTAATGTACCAATGCTCAGGGGTTGTATGCACTTTTTACCTAAACATGGTTGCAGTTTTACAATGTGTTCAAGAGGGTTTGAAGTTTTATATAAAATATATCATGCTTACAACAATTTAGCAACAATTAAGTTGAAAAATGTGAAAATTAATAACTTTTTCATTGTCATACCCAATATAACTTAGATTGTATATAATTTGTAAGAGAAGTTGTGTAAACTGTTTGGCAATATAATTAAAATGGAAGAAATGTTTTCAAATTGAAATGGGTGTGAGGAGCCGAAAAATTCAGAAAAAACATGTTCTCACACTTTATGGTTCTGCAGTTATGACGAGCCAAAACATAGTCTTAGGTCACATGTTGGCGCTATGTGATCCAAATCCCTACGAAAAATGAATAATTTGTTTGTTTGCCTCACTTCCTGTAACAACACATTATATTGGAATTTGCTGACAAGGTTTAGAGATATCTGCTAACACACAAACTAAACTGACTAAAAACAAAACCTACTTCGCAGAGGTATTCTCATCTGTTGTTCCCTGCCACACGTGTTACATCTGAATAGACAAGTCTGGACTCCTGTTGTCAAGATACTTTTTTTTCACAGTTTTTATCAGTATTTTTTTGCTTCCTGCAGGATGTCCCTAATCCCAAAAGAAGTGACAAATCTACTGTGTTGTACCTTTGCTAGGAGCATGCGCCCAACATTATTGTTGGTGGGGGTACTGGATCTTGCAGAGCTTTTGAATATGTATCTGTATGTGATATCTTGCTTTACTCAGTGTGGCATATCCTTTCCAATTTGATGTAAATCCTCTCACTGGAAAGGACAGTCTTCTCTCTATACATTCAGGCTATTTTCCTTTTCTAAAGGGGTTAGGTTATCTGTTTCTAATCAACTATATAGTTTGAGACGTAATATTTAAATCGAAACAAATTCACACATTTTAAATTGTTGCTTTATCATCTCCTACCAATTATTAGAAGTGAAAAAATAAAGGATCATACTATTTATTTACAAAAAAAGATCCTTGTCAAAAGCCAGAGATCAATCTATTTAATTACTGATCAATAAAATCTGTGCTGATCCTCTTGTTACTTGTAAAATGTGTCGTTGCTTTTAAGGTTCAGAATATGGTGATTGGAAAACAGGACTCAGGGAAAGTGTTACAGTTTGTATCGTCCATTAATTGTTTAATTCAAATGGCTGTATTCATTTTTGATTTGAGATCAATATGCTTTGCTTGGTTAATTTTGGAGAAACAGTGCTACAGTGTACAGTATTCCCCTCTTCTTCTTCTTCTTCCCCCATAAAAGTGCTATATAAACAAGGTTTGCCAATTTTTGGAAGATGCTTGCTTAATTTGGCTATCTTGCAGACATATTCAGTGAAGCAAACAAGATGTGCAGAGTAATGCAGAATGGACACACACACACACACACACACACACTAAGCTGAGCAGTTCCTGGCTACATAACATTTAGTTGAATTTGTTTAAATTTGTAGAAACCTTTTCAATATGTTCAAGACGGCAGGTATTAGATGTGGTACAGCATATTTAGTCATGGATAGAAATCACATTCATTTTGGAGAGGTGCTTCATTTAAAGTTTAAATTCATCCTGAGCTTCTTACATCATCACATTCATCTTACAGTATGAAAGTGTGAAATCAGATTAAGTTGCCGTACCTTCAGTAAGATAAACAAGAGTTGGCTAGTTGGCCAATAAATGGTGGCAGCACCAAATCTTTTGACTCATAATGCAGGCATGCCTTTTTACCTCTCACAACTCACAGTACTAGAGTCTGTCAGAGGAAGAATCTTAACATATCTACTTTGTTTTCAACATGTGCATAGCTTTAAAGACTAACCTGTCTGGATGTATTTACAGGAACCTTTATTAAATTGGATATATATTTATAGCTGAACTTTGATGAGGAATTATACCACCAATTGGAACAACTGTTAACTGTGAAAGCGAAGCAGCAGGGTAAAGGGGTGGGACAGTCAAATTTGGTCCGGGCACAAATAAACAAACCAGGTGTAAATTGACCTGTACTTTGGATAGTCTGGATGAGTTGAAAGTGCTTTGTGGCTAGCTGTTTTCAACATATGATGGCTCCCAGAGCCATCAGACCCTTCTCTAAAAGCAGTGCTCTCCCACTGTGACGTACTGACAGTTTGGTAATGGAACGGAGAGCTCAGAGCAGCTTCTCTTGAGAGGAATGTAATATTCTCGTTTTTGACGAGCAGGGATGCAAGTTTACAGATACAGCAGTCCAAATATGATACGAGATGACATCCTTTTTTTAAATTCACATTTCAGAACTTATCAAACTTATAGTTTAGAGATCAAAATGTTTTCAGTGCGTGATGTTGTGATTTTGTGTCACTTGGAATTACAATGATCCATACAATAACAATAATAATAGATTATAGATATATTACAATAAGACACAGCAGATCTACCAAGAGAAGTTGTGCTTGACAACATATGCCACTAAAATTAGAGAGCACAGATGGAACACATACCTACTGACTTCAGATGGCGTTAATTAACTGAAAAGGAAGGCCATCATTAAGCATTTAAGACATTATGGGTGATTGATGTACAAACTGAAAGTCAGATATTTATCTTTACTCTGCCCTTGCCAGGGAAAATATCGCGATACTATGCTACCAATTTTTCTCCCCACCCCTACTGTCGAGTCAGTCAGTGTCTATGCTGAATGCATTCAGACACTGACAATACTGCTGTGCACTAGAAGCATATTAGCAGTTCTCACAGCCCAAAACAAAGTCAATGTAGTTACTAATGTTAGTTGGAATTACAGCTTCATGTGCAAAGCGCAAGCCATTAGATTGAGGTCTAGACAGCTGTATTGATCACACATCTATTGAACAAATAGATCTGTTCTGTCAGGAAAAAAAAGTGAGATGGATGATATAGTGATGCATAAGCCCTTCTACATAACAATGTCCTCTCTGCTTCTAAGATAAGACTGGTCATTATTTATTTATCAGGAACATATAAACATAGCTTGTTTTATGCATTCTAAGAAAAGACCAATGCTGTCTTTTTTCCGGTGACTACAAATTTAAGAGCAAAATAAAAGCTCAGAACTGGAAAATGCCATCCCGCCCGACAGACAGAGCCTTTGACTTGTTGTGCTTACTATTGTGTGCTTTCATTACAATAATGTTTTATTTTTTTTCAAACATTATGCACACTGTGTTATTGGTAGATAAGGTGAAATGCGATGATTTTATTAGTCTACTACAAAAGTGACAACATGCCAATTTGCAATTCAGTGTATCACAATAGCACACATTAGGCATGCTATTTTTACTTGGTTGTATCATAATTTTAAGGATATATAAGCTAAAATCCGTATGTTGGAGCGTATGGAACGTTCAGCTTTCAGCTACACTGTAAAACTCTTGACACGAGTGGAGACTAGAACACTGGTCACGATGGCAGGGGAAAAAAGTACCACTTACCTCTCCAACCACATTTTGTACATAAAGAACATTATTAAATTCTTAGAAATGATAGGAGACCAGCCTCTTGTCAAATAAAAATAGACGTGGGAGCTCTGAAAATGCCACAAATCATCTAGGCTTAAAGGAAAAGAGTAATCAATTCAGTTGTACTGGTTGCTTGGTAACTGAGGTCACGCTTGGACATTTTCATAGGTTATATATCTGTTCACAATGATGTCCCTGAGCAGTACACTAGCTAAGCTACTTCACCGGATAAATCTGTCTCTCCTTGTGCACACATCAACACAAAGCATTTCAGTATTCCTATCTCCCTACAGAGACTCAGGAGCTGCAAGTGGAACAGCTACGTGAGCCGCATGGCAGGCTCGTATTTTACCTTTAGGCACTGGCTGTCAACATCTCTACCACAGAATTACAAATTGCAGAGCAGTCTCTAGAATCACGACCATCAGTTTCTGCACACTAGAAGATGGTGGCCATACTATGCAGTGTTTCCCACAGGTTGAGAATTTACTTGAGGTGTTGAGTGCCACAGAATGTGACGGCGCAGCGCATAATGGCTGGGCTCAGTAATAATGGGTTCAGTTAAAAACTAGTCAAACGAAATGAAAACACTGACTACATAACATTATCAGATACTTTAGAAAGAAATAACTATTTACATATTAAACAAATTAGACTAAAAGATGATACAGATGAAAATATCGCGACACTATGCTGCATCTGACACAATTTCAGGGTAGTTATTAGGGCTACACGATATAAGGAAAATATGCGATATGCCCTAACGTTGTTGAATTTCGCGATAATGATATAACTTGTGATAAATAAACAGATTTTCAAATGTAGCCTACTCAGTTCTGCATCACTGCTGCTTTCACTGTTTTCCTAAAATACAACAAATTTCTCGTTAAATTTTGACAAAAAAGTGTAGCCATGATGTGCTTTGTCAATTAAATCAGTTTCTTTTTTGCCAAATGTTAATGTTTCAGCAGACAAAATACCCGTAATACTGATCTATGATCCATACAGAAAGTTACATGTTATTAATCTCGGTTCCCTCCTAACTCCTGTTAAATCATATAAGTATCATATCTAAAGTTAATTCTTGTTCATTTTGTTGGTTAGATCATTGTTCGTTTTTTTAAGTGTATTAATCCATGTTTTGGGGATCCTAAACATGCTGTGGCGCCCAAGTAGAACCCATGTACGGCAAACACTGCTATGTTAGGAAGTACTGTGTTCTGTGTGTCATGGGTTGAAATCCATTTCGGATGTAATGTTTGATATTTCTGTTTACTTCTACTGTTTTTCTTTCTTTCTTTCCAAATACCAAAGAGAAAAGTTTTTCTATGGTAGCTATTAGGGATGTCCCGATCCCAATCGCATGTATCGCAGCCAATATGGGCATTTTTTAACTGATCAGGGATCGGCATTCACCCCTATTACCTTACTCCGATCATTTACATCAGCTTGTAGTGATCGCCTTTCAAACCAAGATGGCGCACGGCCACTCACCGGTGTCCGTCCGGATTACTCCAATTCTCCACACTTCTTCCGTGATTCCACCAGGAAACTGATTTTGATGGTAGCCTATTCGCGGACATCGCTCCGTGATCACGTGCTGTAGTATGGGGGCCCGCCTTGATAATCCTGCATAGGGGCCCGGTGTTGGCTCGTTACGCCACTGCATATAAGAGATGAGATGACTGACAAAATCAGGAGTAGCCTATGCGCACCACCACAACAACAAAACACTGGTGAATGCGCACCATAACACAAGAATTTTTTTTGTATAGTTCTTAAAAATAAAAAAATAAATAAAAGGGAAACTTGCTTTGGGGAGAATAATACTTATTACTATTAATTCATTATTCTGGGCTGAGATTTCCTAGGAACCTTACCAAAAAGGCTCAGGATGCTGCAAATGTTGGTAAAATATGAAAAAGGCTGGTGGATTTAAGACACAAAATAATTTATTGGATGAATCAAATATGAACATATCTGTCATTGTCAGTGACTTGTTGATCTTGACACTGTTAGTTAATTTCCTATCCTGGCCTGGAACACACATTCATACGGTTTCATAAAGTGCTTATTGGACTTTAACTTATCATTGCACTTACAATAACGAGAGTAGCTGTCCTCAATTTAGGTCATCCTGTACATCTCATCTGCGTTTTTTCCTGCATCCACCGTGTGTGATTGTGTGTGTGTCTGTGCGTGTGTTTGCGTGTGTGTGTGCGCGTCAGTCGCGGGGGAAACGGAGCAGCCCTGCCCGCTGCAGAGAGCCGACAGTATTGAAACAGCAGCAGCTTCAGTGACAGCGTACATTAATGTTAAAATGTATACATGTTGGCAGGACGATCTGAAATATTTTGCACGGTCTTTTGCTGTACGTTTTGTTGGTAAATGTGAGATGTTCGAGCCACGCACACGTCTCGTCTTCATATCAGAAACTAGGAAATTAACTTTACCCGTTCTCACTCCCGCTTGGTCAGTGGCTGCACGTGGGACTGCTGGGATTGTGTGAGTATTGAAATTGCGATAGGGGGCCCCGGCTGTCAATCAATGTCTTCCAGTGATGCAGGCCCCTGATTGGACCAGGCCCGTAAGCAACGGCGTACCCTGCTTACCGATAGTTAGGTGTCTGAATCACTCAATTCTCACTGGCTACCCGCCAACGTGGCAGGTAGATTGACAGTTTCACCCGCCAATCACAAAAGTTACCCGCATTTGGCGGGTGGGCGGGTGCCAATTTCATGCCCTGGCCCCGCATAAAACTCTAAAACTGTTCTCCATTTGGGAATGTAATCAGTTTGGTGAGGAAGAAAATGGTAAGTCCAGTTATGTTTTTTTTAGGTGTAATAAAGGAATACTAGGGTGTTAAGCTATCAAAGATGGCTTCCAGCATACTGTAGGAGTTCTAACTCAAATCTCAGAAAATCGTGTATTCTCAATTCTCATTCCCAGACACAGACTCTGGAGCTAAACCTGCAGCAAACTGTTGCAGTAGTTGTGCAATTATAACCAGTGAGATGGGAAATAAAAGGTGAAATGTCAAATTAATGAAAAAATGGTGGACCGGCATAGGCAGCTGAGATGTGCGGTTCTGCAGAAAGAGGTGGAGGTGAGAAGGCTGGGATAGGCCTTAGGATATCTGCATACTGAAAAAAAGCACCAAATGATAATCCATATTTATGATTGGGAAGAGTGCAGCATACACAGGGCCTATAAGACAATCACCACAATGAGTTCAAGGTTATGTGGATGAAATCGCAAACCTTTGGGACATGCCACTGTATTAAATAAGGAGACCGATGTTCCTTGTCCTTCTGGGCTGTCACCTCATCTGATAAGATCCACTAATCAAATGCTTTAGATTACAGATGATTGAGGTCAGGGTTGTGGTTGGGGTTAAGGTCGTGGTATGCTTGGAAGAACCTTGTAAGTACAATGTGTTGTCTGACCAAGGTAAAAGTGTTTACACCTACACAGTGCGGGTTAAAAAAAAATCTGCCATAATGCCTACCTTCTCACCTCTTCACACGTGGCCAATGGCTGTATTAAGTGCTTGTTGGATTGATGGTTTCTGAAAGTTCCAAAAATTCTGAAAGGTGTAGGGGTGGCAGAATTTCTAGTGTGTGAAAAACCTCTGAGTCCTATGCCAGGTTCTTCCCATATTAAATATTTGGTAACACTTTCTATTAGGGCCATATACACATCGCAAAAGACTGTGACATATCGCCGAAGACACACTGAGATTTTTTTTAGTTCGTTGAAAGAGAGTATCAGCAGAAAACTGCACTTTAAAATATAACTACCATTATTTTTTTCAATGACTCCTTTTGTGTTCAGTTCAATTTGTTCATCAAATCATGTTGAAAATAATTTTGTTTTTTTAAATTCAACAATCATTTTGTTGCATTTTAGCAGAATACTGAAAACAGCAGAAAGGCAGAACTGAGTACACTTTAATATCTGTTTATATATTGCAAGAAATATCGTTATCACAATATTCAACAATGTTATTGCATATCACATATTTTCCTCATATCGTGCAGCCCTACTTTCTACTATTGACGCCCAAGTCTATAACGCATTACAAACAGACTTATAATGCGTTATAATCGGCTTATAGCACTGTATAATTATAGTTATAAGCGGTCATTGTTTTCTTTAAGTAAAGTGAAGAAATTATAATTAAATCTATGCAAGAACAACACAGAAAATGTAAAATGCATTTGTTTAACAGGTCATAACAGAAATTGAGTACCCCAATTTGAAAGAGCTTTTTGATGAACAACTAAATGATTTTCTACTTTACCTGTAGCTGTATATAACAAATCATAACAGACAATAAGTACTGTACTGGAATACTGGTATGGTACTCCAAATGGACACAACTTAATAATGGACATTTACAGTTACACTTTACTCTCTCTAAACAAAAAAAAAAAATCTAATTTAGATAATAGGCTACAATGTATTATAACTATGATAATTATAATACACTATGGTCCTTGCAAAAATAATGTCAGTGAGTAACCAGCAATTATTATGAAGTATTATGATTCTTGACCTTATAAGTCATTATAAAATGCTGTATAATGTGTTATGAATATTGTTATTAAACATTATAAATATTTAGGAGTGCTTATAACTATTATACAGTGCTGTAAGGAAATTATAATGCATTATATGTTTATAATGCATTATAAACATGGGCGTCATAGAAAGTGTTACCAATTATTTCTTTTCAAATGTATATCTATTCCCGGGCAAATATGTTTTGTACCTTTTGCTTTTTGTGCTTGTCAATATTGTTTGCATTTAATATTCAGTTTTTAAAGCACAACTTGAAATACAGAAAGAACAAAAATATGGTGTACTACAACAATATTGCCAGCTGTAACATGTTCCAAAGCTCCAGCATGATGTTACCATATGTTGAGAAAAATGGCAGTGGAGTTCAAAAATGCATGTGTATCATCATCTGTTCACAGTATCACCATATTATTAAAACATGAACAGGAAAATTGCCATATGTGCACAGATACAGTACAGTATGCACAACATTTGAACATAATTATGTTCAAATAAAGTGTTTTTATGTTTAAAAAAATGTTCAAGAAGTAGAGAATGTATTAAAAATGGGGAACTTTTCTACAGTTTGTACGGTTACTTATAGTCAAATTCTTTACAATTCCTATATTTGACTTTCTTGATAAGCAGTGATTATTCTTTGCAAACTGCAGAATGCAAACAGGCATTTTACTCTTGTTACTTTAATGTTCATAAATAGGCAGCGAGAAGCACACAAAGTACTGAGAACACCTCTCCAAGCCAATTACATGCATTGTTCTTTCCTTTCCTTCTGTGATATCATTATCATTTTCAATAGGGTAATGTTACACAGTTAAATGCCCTTGGAACACAGTGGTTGTAATGCGCTATAATACATTTTTTGTCAGTTTACAAGGTGAATCACAGGGTGACTTTGTGCTGCTATAATAATGTAACAGCTTTAATGCTGCCTATCTTTTGCATAGGATTTTACCACAAGATGGCATTGTGAAGACAGATGAGAGATGTCACAGTGCTGCCTGTGACCTACAGGGGTGAAGTTAAACATAACTTTGTAATTGGATGTTTGTCACTTTGGACTTAGATGTCATTCAGAGTTGTGGCCCTGGTGATCAAAATATCTTTACTAGATTAATAATGTCTCGTAGCAAAATGTCACTCAAAGTCATTCATCATTCATTCATCTTTTAAAACTCGAGAAAATATTTAAAACAAAACTGTCACAATATAAATTATTGCACCTTATCAGTGGCATTCCATATCAGCAGAAATATTCCAGTACTATTAGCATGCATGGAAGATAGGAACCTCACACTCAACCCAAATTAATAACACAAAACACCACCGGCAATAGAGTCAGAGAATAAATCTGTTCTGAGAGAAGAGGACAAATGCACACAAATTAACTGCAAAAGTTAGGTTCACTTAGATAAACTTTCAGTTTCTAGGCAATGGCATTTACCATAGGAAGATATGTTTTAAAGCCTGCATTTGGAGTTAGTTTGCTGATTATCTTTGTCAGTTTCTGAAGCTATTTGAGCACATCTGAGGAGGCATGGGTACAGCTGAGGTGGGACTAGTTAGTCTATAGGCTTAGAAACCCGGCATCACTCAGGTTAATGCTGGTTTTTACAAAAATAGTTAAAAAAAAAAAAGATCAAATTTAGCCATGTGCTGAAGGCAGAAGCGTTATTATATCACATTACTTGGGACCCACTTCAACAAATCAGTCTAAGCATCAGCAGTAGGTAGGCCTGCAAAGTATTCATTCTCTGAGCTCAAAATTATGTAGAACTCCCCCAAGGAGCAAATCAACCCATAACCGTGTGCAGCTAGTTGTTGCAACGTGAGATGGTGCCCCCTGCTTCTAGTCATTTTTCTTGTAATTGTTGTGTTTTTGTCAGAAACAATCATGATGGCACAATGAACATTTGACAACAACATGAAAGGAAGCTCCTGGAATGCTGCAGATGGACGGTGAATATGGATGCCTTGTGCAGCTGCAGACGCACAAGTGTGGCACATAACTGTACCAAAGCAGGATACCAAGAGGATTTCTACTCATCCATTAAAAGGCATGCTCCAATCTATAGACAAAAGAGTAGAACTGAGAAAGTTATTTTATGTGAAAGTGCTCATATTATGCTCATTTTCAGGTTCACAATTGAATTTAGAGGTTATATTAGAATAGGTTTACATGGTTTAATTTTCAAAAAACACCATATCTTTGTTGTACTAGACATTGCTGCAGCTCCTCTTTTCACCCTGTGTGTTGAGGTCTCCACCTCCAAGATGAATCTCTTGTTGTCTGTGGTGTTGTAAAGGAGACCTATGCGCTTCTGGGACGCGCCGTGGCTGGTGGAATATCAGCATTGACTTGAATGGCAGCGATTGCTTGCGGGGGTCGCAGCGCCTCTGGAACACAGCGCAGATGCACCTGGTGGAAAATAGGGGTTAGAAACATCAATGAAACACGCAACTTCCTTGTTCCTGCCTGTGCGGCCAAAAATGCCTCAAAACACACATGAGGCGACACCGACTTGAGCGTACGCGAAACGTAATACGTCTCCATAGCAGTAGGTGGCGCTTCTCTGTATTGTTTCCCAGAAAATGAAAAACGGCAGCTGATAGGACGAACGCGTCACGTGGGTCTTTTCATAGCCAACACACTTTCCACTGCACAAAAAAGAAGTATACACACTTGAGTACATTGCAAACATCCTATGTCAAACTATGACAAATATGTGATGTCTAGAAAATGTACCTTCTTAAAAAAACATATTTTTTTAGAGGCTTTTCACGCAAGAGCCTGAAATGTCTACTTTTTTCTTCATATTGAAAGATAAACTGGTGTCTTTGTAACATGTTGTTTATCCACTCTATCCCTGCACAGAAAGTGTGTGTTTGGTTGCTAATGGTTACCAATAGCCTGTTTCATACAAAGCCTCTCTAGTTTGAGATGTTTACCCTGAAGAACAAGGTGCACTTAGGCTGCAGTGTCAGGTAAACATGCAGTTTCAGTTGTGGCCTTTATGAAGGCTGCTGATTATATTGATTATATTAGCTGCCTTCATACCCTTAACAATAGCAGTACTGGGTATCGGTATGGTTTCTGGGATACACGTAGCCCTCTTCCAAACAAAATTAAATAAAAACAGGGCGATTACAGAATTCCTTGAATGCAATTATAGCCTTATTAATTTAATCATGAATGATCTCACACAATGCTGTGTACAACACCTTTTTTTTATTAGTCTTAATGTAAACATGTCATTGTGCAAGAAAGACAGTGGAGATGGTAGCAGTCTGTCAGTCTAACAACAGCCTTTTGTCGCATGTGTGTGTATCGTCTGCCCTCTTTATAATGTCTGCTGCTTTTAAAAATCTCTGCGCACCCCAGTTCATATCCTTTTTATCTAATATGGCAAATAGATTTGAACTTGATAATAAAGGCTGCTGTCACAGTTGTTCTGCCAAACCATTTCTTTCAGGCATATTATGAAAAATATTTACTGTAGGTGCTTGGCCCTGGTGCTTACATGTTGAAATAAATCCCAGAGTGCTCTAAATGCTGTCAATGCTGCTGATCTATTGAGGTATATCACAACACTAACTATGTGGGCCACAAAGCCTATAGTCACCAATGAGGGAATGTTGGGTGTCTGTGCTGTTATGTATCCATAAAACTATATGCTGGAAGGGGGTGTTTGTGTGTTTTGCAGCAGGGCACAGTATGGCCATAATCTGTTAATGGCAGTGACTGTTACGGTGGGAGTTTGCAGCAGAGTGTTAAAATTAGCAGAGCTGTTGACGGTGTCAGAGAAGAAAAACCCACTGGAATTTATAGTTTTCTCTTGAGATACTAAACATTTTTTATCCCCAGGGATATAAAGTAGGCTCATAGAGCTGTGGCTCCCAAAACAAATACTGTACTTTGGAGTACCTTCACCCCATATTAAACAAACTGCATTATTTCACACAGAAGTCGTGGATTCCAGACCTTGCCAAAGAATGGAACTGCGCTCCTGTAGGGACACACCTGTTCACATTTTCCTAATTTTGTTTTTTCTGAAGAATTTATTAAATTACAGGCTGCCTTCCAGTCAGTGTGAGACCAAGATTGAGCACAGCTTACACTTTCCTGCTTTCCTCCCTGTCAATCTTAATGGTTATTGCTAGAAATTTGACACCCCGAAGGCTGCAGCCAGGTTCTAACACACAAGATTTCCCCACAGCTAGACAAGACTGCCAAACAAACCTCATCAGGTATCATCAGAGGCATATAAAAACCTATCCCAGAGGTTAAAAATGAAGACAACATGGCACTTTTATCACATATATTTTGGGCTTTATATATAGAGGAGAGGAAACTCTGTAGGGAATAATCTGGAGGGAATAATAATGTATTTTTTATGATTCAAGAACATTGTTTCATGGCAGGGTGCAGAAAGAATGGAAAGCCTTAGAAAACAGACTGTGACCTCCCTGTATATACGGTCTCTAGGTAGTTCAGACAATATATTAGAGACCCTATTTGTGCACATCCTCCTTTACAGGTGCCTTTTTTCCTTTTTATACAAGATGCATTATCCACATGTGTCTTGTTGCTGATCTTTCTCTGAGACATTGTAATACTCCCACACAGCTGACATTTTCCTTTACTTTTATTTGTTAACAAACTCATGCCAGAGTCGCATCCAGCAGTGGCTTCTTCAACAGCTTCAAAGCATTGTAATGAAGGCCACTGAAATGAGAACAAATGGACTAAATAAACCTGAGCTAGAGTAGCACCAGTTGTACGTTTACAGAATTATTGTTGATCATATGATTTAAGGACACAATGATACCTATTTTATTTTATTTATTTTTTTTAAGATTATTTTTTGGGCTTTTTCCGCCTTTATTTTTGATAGGACAGCTAGGTGAGAAATGGGAGAGAGAGGGGGAAGACATGCAGGAAATCGTCACAGGTCGGATTCGAACCCTGGACCTCTGCGTCAAGGCATAAACCTCTCAGTATATGTGCACCTGCTCTACTCACTGATCCAACCCGGCCACCAATGATACCTATTTACCTCAGATAGTTCCTCCCTACATAAGCCGCTTTCCAACCGGAGGGATTTTTGCAGTTCCTAGAACATAAAATTTCTAGAACCCTTTTTTTTTCTCGTGTTCCGACTGGACCAATTTGGGGATTTTTAAGTTCCTCTGGCCGCAGTTCCTGTTACTCTTTCAGCTCCTACTTCAGGGCAGGGTCTTTTCGCTGTTCCCTTTTCAGCATAGGAACCTAGGTGAACGGGGGTCAGGTTTCCGGTACAGACAGACCAACAACGGGACAATTTTAACAATTTTCGCCATCTAATTCATCACTAAATTCACTTCTGACAACGCTTTAGGCGAGAAATGAACTGTTTAGATTTCGAACTCCACAAGCGTGCCCTGCGGGCTTGACAAAACTCGCTGGCCGGCTGTCACTCACTCACACACACACACACACACACACACACACACACACACACACATCCACAGCGCAGCAGGGAGTCCCTACGGCCACTTGGCCAGTGCAAATGCAACTGGAAAAAACGGTTTTGGGGGAGAGTAGTTAGTAGATCTGCTTAGAAGTGGACTTTTCCTATAACTAAGTTCCTGTAACTACTTGGTCGGAAAACGGCTATAGTCACAACACACATCCATGGCAGATATTAGTTAGCATCCAGCCTTGCTAGGTTGGAAAGGTGGTGTATCTAAGCAGTCCTCTGTATTTTTCATAATCATATCTGTCCTTATTTATGCACTCATTACATTTTGATGCAGTGGCCCCAGCTGTTACTTGTGCATACCATTTAGTTCAATAAAAACCTCACACTTTAAGCGATTGATAGAGCATGAGCCCTGTCAGCAGCATGGGCATTTGTTCGTCAGATTTTTTTTGTAATGGGGCTCTTGGTGGTTAGAAAAGTTAGTCACCGATACGATGTCTATCAGGACATGGGAGGCAAGGATATCCTTTGAAAGGTTTAATATACACTTCAATATATCCAGATGCACAGACAATTTTGCTAATACACTACTTGAAGCAGTGTAATAGTGGTTATAAAGGAGAGGGAAGTGGGACCAACAACTCAATACAGAATTAAACAGTGCTAAACATGTACTGATACTTAAACTCCAATGATGAGGATGTCGTTCTACAGACTACACACATATAACTCCGATAAAGGCTGCCACTCAATAAAAACTCGCTAATAAATTGCTACATAAACAGTTGGCAAACTAAAGCGTGATTCATGGTTCTGCAGAGGCTCCACACAGAGCTTTCGCCGTAGTGAGAGAGTGACGGTGATTAGCTTTGGAGTGAGTACCGACTCTAGAGTCATAGTGAGAGAAACAAAGCGTCTCCCCTGTGCTTTGTGCATACCTGGCAAACTAGTCGCTTTTTGGCGAAAATTGCCATTTTGAATGGGAAAATGTCATCCACGTGAATCGTGTAGATCCGAAAAGTTTTTATTTGGGGGGGTCCGAGACCCGGTGCCACATTAAAATGCTGACAGCTAAACGGTGTAGCAGGAAAAGTTAACCCTCTCCTTGATTTCATGTTGTTTATGGAGAAGGAGAACCATTAAAGAGTAGGGGGAAATGCAACGCCACCACGCCACGGCTGAGTGAAGTGCGTTGTTTATATTTTTAACTGTTTTCAACTGCTCTTTAACGTTTTATGTTAAGCACTTTTGAATTGCCTTTGTGCTGAAATGTGCTATAAAAACTAATGCCTTGCCTTGCCTTTATCTTCCCATGTACTTAATATGTTAAGTAGAGATGCACCGATTGACCGACCGCTGACCGGAATTGGCCGATTTTCACGTCATCGTCCATGACCGCCGACCTGCCGGTCAGACTGACATATGCCGATTTTATGCCGGTCAAATGCACTCGGGCGCCACATGATTTACATCGCGCAACAGCAACATCACACGTGCACATGCAGGGTTTTCGCTGTATGCATGTAGCAGCGGCGCACTGCCGCTCAATCAGCTGTTTATGAAATGTCATAAAGTCGTAATTATACACGGCTCGAACAGTCAGCCGCTCTCTCTCTCTCCCCTCTGAGGCTGAAAAAATGGAACATGAAAACCGCACTCACACGGGGCCCGTGAAATATGATAGCTACAGTTTATCGGAAAATAGCGTTGGGCACACTGACTTTGATGAATTTACTGTTTATCAGACCCCAGATGAGACAAGAAGCTAACGTTAGCAAACGCTGTGTGGTCCCTCTGCCTCTGACGTCCCGCTGGCCGCTGTAGGAGACGCTGTAAACAAAAAAACAAAAAAAAGAGATGCTGTATTCCTCCGACATGCTGTATTAACGTTACTGTTTAAAACGCTTTCCAGGTTAGTGGGGGTGCATACCGCTTAAAACCAATATTAAAAACATAGTAATCTTTAAAGAGTTTAGATTTGTTGTTAAACTGTGTGTAAAATGAGCGGTGACGCTAAATCATCTGTTTCAGGTAACGGCACTCTAGGGTACCGTCTATTTGCTGGATTGTTCCGAGGTAACCATCGGTAACTAACGTTAGCAGATAAGCCTGTTGACAGCTACGGTAGTGTTCACATTTATGCACAATGACACATAAAGCAAACTTGCTAAAAAAGGAACTACACGCTGTTTTCAGGTAACGTTACTATTGACGTTCAAACAGGCCTGTGTGTGTTTTGAGAAACAGGCTATATTTATTTTATTTTTATTTGTTATTTATATAGGCTATTATTGTATTGCCATTACCTGTTCTCCCTGTTTTCATACATACAGAAGTTTAGTTTGCTAAATATATCACATTTTTTAGTTGGATATTGGATGTGAAAAGAAGGAAATGGTTCTTCCATAACATTGCACTTTAGATGTGTGTTAATTTCCCACACCAGGAGTAATATATATAGTTGTATTTTATAGTGATCAATTATCTATTTAAAAAATGTTCTATGTTCTATGCAAAATATAACATTTTCTATTAAAGAAAAGATAGAAAATAAATATTTGTGTGTGCTGGTTAGAAAAAATGAAATCGGAATCGGCTAAAATCGGTATCGGCTGGCCTAACTCAAAGAAAATCGGAAATCGGAATCGGCCTAGAAAGTTGTAATCGGTGCATCTCTAATGTTAAGTACATATGCTGAGATGCTGGATGACTGCAACTGTCTTTGTTGTTAGGGTATGAAAACAGAGTAAACTGATTCTGAACAAGCATCCAGAAGGCATTTGATTTCGTCTCCAGGCCTGGTGGTGCTTGTTTTGTGGGACATGCGAATATCCACGTTCTACAACTGTAGTGGCTCTATTACAACTAGTTTTGGTGATCCACAGCTCCTCTTGTACACATGTCAAAGTGTCCTCGGGCAAGACACTACACCCTCCCAATCCTTGGACAGTGGAGTCACACCCACACATGAAGCACACTTCGTTAAGGTGTAGGGTATAAATACAGCGGCAAGCTTCGTAACTCGTAAACTTCCCTCTCTCCTGTGGAAACAGGAACTAATGTAACTATTGATAAAAGCACTATATAAATGCAGCCAGTTACCATTTACAGGAGAAGCAACACAACATTGCAAAATATGACAAAGCAGCACAAATTGGCCTTAATGTTTATTGTACAAATGTTCTAGGGGTTGTGGTTCCGAGGTGCTTCGCTGCTTAGAAATTGTATGTCTGAACCACTACCTAAATATAAATAAAAATAAAATTATTTCCACGTGATCGTCTCTAAATTGAGGACAGGTGCACATTCTGGCAAAGTAATGATGCTGTGTAGATACTTGCTGGGAGCTGGTTAGCTAATGTAAATGATAAAAAAATGTCCTACTGTAACTGCATTCAGAGGCTTGCTGTTTACATGTGTTGACCTATCAACATAACATTTTCAACTTGTGGAGCTAACTTGCCATAGAAAACAACACAGTAAATGCTAACACGCTGACTGCAGGAAAATCTATTTTGAAGTTCACTGTCCTTGAGGCTTTTGGGGCTACGATCTTAAAGCAGCCATATTATGCTCATTTTCAGGTTCATAATTGTATTTTAAGGTTGTACCAGAATAGGTTTACATGGTTTAATTTTCAAAAAACACCATATTTTTGTTGTACTGCACCGCTCTCTCTCACTGCTGCAGATCCTCTTTTCAGCTGGTCTCTGTTTTAGCTACAGAGTGAGACCTCTTTTCTTCTTCTTCTTCTGTACTATCTTTGATTGCACTGCACATGCCCAGTAGCTCAGATGTAAATCATGTCAGCTAGCTAGCTCCATAGACAGTAAAAGAAAGGCTGTTTCTACAACTTTGGTCAGTTACAAGGTAGGATTAGCTGGGAGACTTCTAAATGAGGGCGCACATGTAAGTAGTTCTTTTGTAGATTATGGTGAACTTGTGTGTGTTGTAGCAGTACTTTTGCTATTGAGAACGAGGTAGCATGCTAGCGTTAGCATGCTAGCGTTAGCCATAGCGTTAGCATGCTAACGCTACGAGCTAATGGTTGCGGTTAGCCGTGCCGATTTTGAACAGCTCACCCAGAGACTGAAGGCAGGACACATTCAGAAACCGTATCTCACTCTAAACAGCATGGATGGATTTTTTTCAAAGTTTGTATGTGTGTGGAAGCACCAGAGACACAACATAACACCCCAAATCCCAGAAAAAGTGATTTTTTCATAATATGGGCACTTTAATATCTCGCTGCAAATGTTTTTCAAAACCTAGTACTGCTGTGTAAATTCGCATAGTAGATAATGTAGCAATACTTTTTTTTTCAGGCCTTAATTGAGGCAGCACTTTTTGTAGCTGAATGTGAGTTAGTTTTCTTCTTTTTTCTAACCATTTTTCATTATAAAGAGGAAGGCTTATCTCGAAATGTACCCACTTATCTGTGAGAGATTATTCTTAGTGACAGTAGTTCTTATTGCATTATACTGTAACCTGAGTGTGCACAGATTGCATGCACATATTTAAAAATGTACAAATGTGTGTTATTTACAAAGTTAGTTTGCTTACTTAGAAAATTTATTCCATGTATTTCCTCTGGAAAAGTAAGCCATGCAGCACAAGTATCCTAGGCAAAAAACAGGTCAGCTCTGCAAGGGGCCAGAGCACAAAGGCGTCTATGTGCCAATGCTAGCGTGGAGCACAGGAAATGTAGATGAGGAAGCACATACATTTTTTATGACTGGGGTTTTGGTCTGATGTGACACTGGCAAATTAACCTATTATCCAAATTTGATGCTACACCCCAACAGAAGACTTTGCAATTCTTTGGCACAGATGAAGCAATTCATTTAAGTCTTGGATAATTAAAGTGTTTTATCTTCGTGACATTTATAATGTCCATCTTCTTCTTGGTAAAGGGCAGGAGGACTGATTAGTTTCCCATTAAATCTATAGCGTGTAATGCTGTTAAAATTCTCAAAGACAGAGAAGACGTGAAAGATTGAAGACTGCATTAAAAATGTTATTAAACAAATTCTCTTCCTGTATTTTCTGACTACATTTTGTTTTGGTAAATCATTTGTCCATTGCAAAGATGGAAAATATGATGTATCAACTGACATCCTCAGGCTTGAGGAAGAAAATGTAAGCAGTGGTACCGGCTAGTTTAGGGCAGTGGTGCAGCAACCAAATCATGTGAAAAAATGTCAATGCAGTGGTGTTGGACCCTTGGACAGCTGGAGCCTCAAGCACTTAAAGACAACACACAAAGCCACTTGGAACAGCCTTTTTCTCCGGTTTGAACAAGTTAACAAGTACAGGTGGAATTCCGATCTAGGGTTGATGTATGACACACTCTGCTGAGAGCTAATGTTAACACTATCAAAAGCAATGTAACCCTCACTCACAACTACAGTCACCCATGGGTCTCAGCTGACATGCCTCTTGCACATATTTGAACATTGGGGAGTCAGGAACTAAGGTCCAGCGACCTTTTCTTTTTGGGACGAAATCTCGCATTTCACACTGATAATTACCTGTCATAAATGTTTGTTGGGTTTTTGCATGTTCTCTTTGTGGCGCGTGGGTGCTCCAAGTGCTCTGGTTTCCTCCCACACTGAATTGACTTACATGTTAGGTGATTTGTAAACTCTAAACTGCACACGGGAGTTGAGGGCAGTGTTTGTCTATGCCCTGTAATGCTGTGATAGGCCCAGTTCTCCACAATGCTACATATGATAGGCTGTTTAGAAAATAAAAAGAACATTTGATGAATGTTGATGCTATATGATCAAATAGACAAGCGTTTCTTTAACAAACCATGGATAAAAAAAACAGACTAATTATTCTGCAAAGCCTGCAACAAAACCTTTGTTTTAATTACTGTAGGATTAGTTATTCTACATCTACTGCAGAAAAGGATGATCTTGGTGTAATAGCTAATTGAGCCGCATAAAAAGTCAGAGGCGTCACTCCACTTATATCCTCGTAAGAATCAGCCACAGTCTGCTAAATATTCTGGCCAATATGAAAACATGAATATCCACCTCCCTGGTCTGTGGTCACATCTGCCACTGAACACAGTGACTGGCCTTGTTGGACGAAGCCCCAGATTTGTCAAAGACCAGCCTATGTGCACGATTGATTCTTCTGTTGCCCAGCAACTGACCTTGTCTCATTGTGTATCTCTCGCCAGACGCGGCAGCTTGAGAAGGCCCAGCACTTCCAACAGTGACGGTGGCTTTCCATGTCTTGCTGCTAAACTCAGAATTTAGAATGAACATTGCATCTCAATATCTTCACTTACTGCAGCTTATATTTGTTGATAATTCCACACAGTAATCCTAAATTAGATGAACAAAGAACCAGTTTGAGACAGTTCTTATCTACATGTATTTGATCCTCAGAAGTTGGCACTGATGGAACAGTCATTTATCAGAACTGTATTCACAACTCAAAAGCAACATATTAGTTCTAATGAGATAAACATCACAAATAGAACAATCTGATTGTGCTGAATTCAGCACACAGACCCCTGAAAAATGTGGTTTGTATATATATATAAAAAATTATAATATATCGCCAGCTGCCAAACCATCTCTGTATGGTGACTGGAGGTGCATTTTCTTAGCTGTATTTTTGTAACATCTGTTTTATGTAGAATGCTAGCTGTTGCAGATCTCTAATAGCTCTATGCAAATCTGTTTTCTACATTTTTCTGATTGGTGTAATGGCTATGCAATCTTTTGTTTTGTCACCACACATTACTTGTGAGTCCAGACAGTTTACTTTATGGAGACGAGTAAACAGACAAACTAGAGGAGATGCAAAAAAGACGAAAGTTTAGAGTCCACAATTCTGTGATAGATAGTGAAAGCACTTCGAAGACATGTTTGGTCCACTTTTGCCAGGATTAAGGGTCTGAATTAAACATAAAGGCATTCCAGCTGAGAAAAGCACCTGGTAAGCTTCGAGGAAAACATCTCATAAGCCTGTGTGCTGCTGGGATAAACAGGTAAAAGCCATTCAGAGACACGCTCCAAACACAGCATCAGAGGCACATCGAAAATAGACAAGTCCAGCTGAGCAGGAGAGGATTCTGCCACCAAGCCAAGTACTCTGTAGAGAATAGGGGTGGTATGAATAGCTTGGAAACTTCCCTAATCTCCTTGTCAGAATTCCAATCCAAGCTAGTGGGAAGGAGGCATAGTTCTCATTCCTAGTGAGGGGGATGCACACTATGATCTCACAGCTAATGTTAGGTACCTTTATAGATAACTGACGAGAATGAAAGTTGATATAGGATCATATTGAAATTTTGGAAGTTCATTTTAGCATGAATTCATCATGTCCTGTGTTGTGTTGGAAACAAAAAAGGGTTAATTTGAAATCATATTTACAGTCTTAAGTCGCCACATACTAATACAACTATCATTAATAGTGTCCCCAGTTAACTTTTTACAGGATTACATTTTTCACAGCTACAAAGAAATGTGTAAAAATTAAAAGCATGGCACTGATATTTATTTTTTATTTTATAACGATATTAGCAACAATATAGCAACAATATTCTTAAGTTACTTTATAATTGGTATAAATTTATGTTATGGAAGTCTATATTTTGGGTCACCTCTGTAATATCAACAAAAGGCATTTTCCACAACTGTGCTGTTTTTTAGCCATCTCACTGGGATACATGTACCTGAATATAATTCTGCTTTATTTTCTAACTGGGCTGGTGTATCTGATGGGCCTTTCAAAGGAAACAAGATACACTGATTGTCTGAATCAATATGATAATACGATCTGGGCATGAAATGAGTTCCTCTCTGATTTAAGGTTCAGTGGGTTAAGTCAGTGCTATTGTTATCATGAGTACTGACATTCAATGCTTGGCTTGTACCTTTTTTTTTTTTTAATGACAAAGGTCGCTCCTATATATAACTATCAAAATGAAACACACCAATTGCCTCAAGCAAACCAACTGTTTGCTTGAGGGCTTTTTCACTGAGACATTTACATGTGTGCAAAGAGCATTTGCAAATTCCATTTACTTTAAAGGATAATGTAAATAATTCACAGTTCTTACCTAAAATGTAATTTAGTCCAAATGCAATTCTTGGCCACTACTATTTTAAATTCTGTAATACAAAACATAGGTCTGAGTGTCACAAATTGACTCCCCTCGTTGCATATACAGCGCCTCTTTATCATGTTGTAAACTTATTGTGTTTTGATTAATTTCAAATTGCTTGGTTTGCTTCAGTAGAGTGTGAAATGCACTTTCCCTTTTGTAGTTTTTCAATTTCTATCATTGTGAGCAGGGAAAAAAATATGGGGCGGGCAAAGAGAATGAACACATGGATGTCTGGTGTAATTAAGAAACTGAAGTATTAGAACAGGCAGTGCCTTCACCAGCTATAATTCATCAAACATGGTCTTAATTAAATTGTTTACACAGATGTCTGCAAGCTGGTTCCTGCAACAGTCATTCCATTATAACAACGCAATATTATTACCTGACTCATAAGAAAAGTTTTCTGTGGCTGTTCGCTACGCTCTGTAGGGCACCATGAAATAGAGAAATTAATTCCTACTTGAGATTAGCTAATCCAACAAGTGCTATATGTCTTTGGGAGTTGATATGAAAAAAGGCTTTGTTCTTTGGAGTGGCAGCTGTATGGGGTGGGGAGCACTAATGTTTACGCATTAAATAACTCCTTGTCAACACATAATTTAATCTTGATGGGCAACTGCTTGGTGTTTATAGTTCTTTTCAACATATTGATTCCATAAAAATCATAGAATTTTTAGCAAGTCTTAAATGTTGAAATACTGTATGCAGCGCTTCATATGGAGCCGCAGACTTGATTGATTTGCTTTGGGATTTTCCAAGGACGGATAAAATTGAGTTTAACATTTTTTTTGTGTGTGTCTCAGACAGAGGAGAATCCATAATATTAGTATTCTGTTCAATACACGAGGTGAGCAAAATTATTCCTCACACAACACAGTCAATGGGGCTCCAGGTGGAAGAAAGGGCTCAGGGCTGCTTCCCTTTTTAGCCAGTTAACACAGAATCTTCAAAGTCTGAGTCACACCCTGTCAGGGCCATAGGAGGAATGTAACCGCTGTCTCAATCACTCTCTTTTATTAGCCCAGACCACACCAGTGGTTTGCCTGCTCTCATTCCTACTGTTATCTCAGGGATTAAGGGCTTGCTGTCTTTGACCATCCTCTTTTTGCCTGGTCACACAGATATAAACAAAGACCCTAAAGACCTCCATAAAAACACAGGCATGGGCATGGAAGCACACACTCTCCCCCGCATGACTTACCCAGTGGAGTTAGAAGAGAATGACTGATGGGATTTGGTGGATATAGTTTTGATTTTTTTTCTCGTGCTCAAAAATATCTCACAATAACTACTGTGAGTTACAGTACAGACAATATTGTTTAACAGAAAAAGAAGAGTCCCTTCCTCTTTAAAGCTGCATTATTTATTTACATATTTTTGACCAGTTTGGGGCAGAATAATTCAACTACAAGCTGACTTAATCACCCTTTTTTATTTTACAATTTTGGTTTAGCAGCTGTAAACTAGGAAGATGAAAGTGGAATTTGTAGGCTTTAAAAACAAAACAATGGGCTAATTGAGGCTAAAAAGCTCCATGGCGCCTGTAGGTTTATAATTTTCCACCACGAATAATCTCTTTCATATTCCACATAGTGATTTGACTCATTGTAAATATAAAAAAATATTGATTAGTGCAGCTTTAAAAAAAAAAAAAAAAAGAATAGCCCACAATATATCAAAATGACACCAGGAACATCCATATCTTGCATCTAGATTAAGAAGAACTGTTATTGCTTAGATTGCAGTCCTGAAAGTACAATGGTAACACTGTACAGCCATATATTTGG
Source organism: Sander lucioperca (assembly GCF_008315115.2). Taxonomy (NCBI): domain Eukaryota; kingdom Metazoa; phylum Chordata; class Actinopteri; order Perciformes; family Percidae; genus Sander; species Sander lucioperca. The sequence goes on from NC_050186.1 coordinate 5,677,334, forward strand.
AATCAAGCATCAATATATCAATATACAGTGAGGAATGTCAGACTGGACTAGACATTTTTCCACATCTAACAGAGACGGAGCAGTGAATATGTTTACGTGTACTCTAATAATGTGCATACGAGTCATATCCTGGTTTTAATCATATCCCTCTATGAATGATTATACTGTCATCCAGACTTCGATCAATGTCTGCTTTCTGCGCAAGTGTGTTGTCAACTCCTTGACATACTCATGAGTCACAGTTTTATCTATGCTGACTACATCCTCAAAATAAATCAAAGAATGCGATTTGGTTTATGCATGCCTGGACACTTGCATTATAACACTGTAATACTGCAGTGCACTGTCTCTCCTGGATTCTGGCTTCTTCATCTTATTACCAGTTATGGAAACACAGTCGTGACAAGCAATATTCAACACCTTCAGTTTTGACAGGTATCAGCCTTCCAGTTTCACCATTTAAAAGATAATTATGTTATTGATTGTTTTTCTTATTAACTTTATGTCACTCAAGTTAAAGATGTGCATGTGCAAACGGTGAAAAAAAAATTCCACTTTCTTCTTTTTTTAAAGATCATTTTTTGGGCTTTTTTGGCCTTATTGATAGGACAGTTGAAGACAGAAAAATGGGGTAGAGAGACAGGGTACGACATGCAGCAAAGGGCAGCGGGTCGGACTCGAACACGGGTTGCCGCGGTAAGGATAAAAAGGACTAGGTTGGGTAAAGGATTCAATACTTTTTAGGAACCGACTGAATTGCCTCTAAAGTATCGAGTATTGAAAAATGCCTCGTCAGTCAATACCCAATTTCAATACCTAAGGAGTAAATCTCATCAGCGTCAGTGAGCCAATAAGCATGCAGCATGCTTCTACCAAGATCTGATAATGCGTGTGATTGGCTGTCTAATGTTACATGTCACAGAGGCAGGCAGGAAAAACTCTACGTTACGCACAGAGACGGGGCTCACGTAGGAGCTGAAAAATAAATAAAAAGATTACTGCCGTAATGTGTAATTTTGTAATTTCTTTTTGTTTTATAAAATTGGTATCGAAAAATTGTTTAAGAACCGGTGTAGAAGGCACGGTATTGGTATCGGTACCGTTACCAAACATTTTTGAACGATACCCAGCCCCTAGTAAGGACTGAGCCTTAGTACATGGGGCGCACGCTCAACCACGTGAGCTACAAGGGCACCCCGAAACTCCATTTTCTGTCTGAATATGCCAAATCATACAAACCTGATCATAGCAAGAGTACGTAGTCAGTTATTAGTAATGCAACAAAGTTTAAGTAACTCTTTCGAAAAATCAGAGAAAATCAACTTATATGGTTTTTTTTGAAGATCTGCGATAAAACAGCTGTGTTCAACATGTACAGACAGATTATCATAGGGACCAATGAAATTACCTCTTTGACTTGAGATGCTGAAAGCAGCAATTGACTGGTTCAATCATTGCAATGGCAGTGTACTGATTGAAGCCTTTTTTGAAGAAAGTTTTAAAGGAAAACGGGAACAATAACAAGTATGTCCCTCAATGACCCATCCAATCAGCAGCACCATATTTGTATGCACCCGACGGCTTGACAAAGCTTCTGCCCCCAGAGTTTCGGTCAGTTGTGCAAGCCATGAAACTGAATTTGAAAATGTTTTTTTTTCTCTGTGATACTTTGATGAATATGTAACTCACACAGGGCCATTTAACATGGGGTTTACCTTTGCTGAAATTTTAAAGATGTCAACTAGCAGCCACCGTGACCGTGCAGTCATTGTGGATGTTAGAGGTTTAAATTGCACTTAGCACAAGGCACTAATGTAATATTACATCATTATCCCTATCTCAAGTAACCAAACGATTCCATCATTTATTTTTATTCAGTAATGGCCATGAGGGAAATACCTGGAATCTTACATATATGGCGTTTGAGTGTAGACATTCCATTTGGCCTCTCTTGCAGGTGTCACTCTTTGTTTCCGTCTAACACAAACATGCACATACCCGCATGCACGTACACACCAAAAGACGACAAATTAGTTGTCAGTTTTACTGCCATGTGACCTCAAAAGCAAAGAGAAGGGAGATAATGATCTTAGGCTAAGGACAACCACACACACACACACACACACACACACACACACACATCTACTCTCCACACTGCCCAAGGACTTCAAGCTGATTGACGGATCAAGGGGGACTGGCATGAAGATAGAGAAGGGTAAATGTGATTATCGCATGACAGGCTATAGCTGTCTTAAACTGACTTGATAAACTGTGATGCATGCATAAATTAAAGTTATGATTAAAATTGTGTCTGCAGAACTGCACATCCTATATACACCCTCTCTCCCATAAATGAAATGAATGTTTTGTTGGTTAATTTATCATTCACTGAAGGGTATTACAGAGCAGTCATCTACACAAAGCCAAGTGACATATTACGTATTTATAAACTGGACACATAATGGAATTGCCTTGCTTTGCTTTCACCTTACCACATATACAGTATACTGTACAAAGAGCTAGGCATGGGAACATACAGAAAATGGACACATTCAAACCACACATGATGCTGCCGGTGATAGATAGAATATGTAGTATTTTTGGTTAATTGTAAATAATGTAAATTGTAAACAATAAAAAATGTATACTTCATGTAGAAAAGATTTAATTGGAAAATGTTATGATCGCTCTAATCAGGCACCTGCAGGAGACAGTGTAGATCTGTCTTACAATTGATACTGCAATTGAATGTATTTTTAACATTTAAGGGCTTAATTGCTTGACCTTTTCAGCACATCAGTCTTTAATAAAGCATTAATTAAGAGTCCCTTTAGGATCTCTTAGAGCTTGCCAGTTTCCTGAATATATGGTGGAATAATCTAAGCTACTCAGTGACAGAGGGGGGATTCAAGCTATCGTTCATCTCGGAAATGAGAAATTGCCAAAATCCCCAAACGTATCGATCCATTGAAAAAAGGTTTGGCAGACCGTATGTCTCTTAAAAACTATAAAGCTATAGGATGAATTATAAGGCAGATTTAATTTGTTTCCCTCAAGCCCTATCATCTTTTTTTCTCAAAAGAGAATTCCCTCCTCTTATTATAAACATAATACATAATAAGACCCAAAGTGTGCTGATCCATCCTCAGACCACTGACATAAAATAATTACGACCAAAACGTAGTAGCCAACTATGAGTTGGCTACTACGTTTTGGATAAAGCATTGTTCCAGAAAGCAGTGATTCCCAGACTTTCAGAGAGCAAAGCTATTTTGGTCCCTCTCCCTCATGGGCTCATACATTGTGCTCTGATCCCTTTGTCCATCAGAGAGACAGAACATTTTCGGCCTAATGCAACTGGACCCTCGCTAATGACAGTGAATAGCCCTGTTGGCTAGATGACAGCAGCTGAGAACAATACCTAATGTTGACATCACTTGCTATGGGAATCTATTTCAGGTTTCTTCCTTTTATAGTGTGCTGTTGGAAATTGCTATCTTGCTTCCTAGACAAAGCACATATAAAAGCTTTGGAAGAGGAGGTGACCCTCTGTGCTTGGGAATCCCTTACAATCCCGTCAGACTCTTGCTTGTTTTTCAGCAAGTACCAGCTCACCTCTGAATCCCTTAACAACATGGCACCAAAGAAGATTGAACCAAAAAAACCTGAGCCCAAAAAGCCAGAGCCTAAGAAAGATGCCGCTCCAGCTGCTAAGCCAGCTCCACCTCCCGAGCCACTGCCTGAGCCGCCCAAGGAGCCTGCGTTCGATCCGAAAAGCATCACTCTTGAGTACTCCGCCGACCAGATTGAGGAGTTCAAGGAGGCCTTCACCTTGTTCGACCGCACAGCGTCTGGAGAAATGAAGATCACGTATGCCCAGTGCGGAGACGTGATGCGAGCTCTGGGTCAGAACCCTACCAATGCAGATGTGCTGAAAGTGCTTGGGAAACCACGGCCAGAGGACATGAGCACTAAAATGGTGGACTTTGAGACCTTCTTGCCAATGATGCAGCATATCTCCCGCGCAAAAGATCAAGGCAACTTTGAGGATTTTGTGGAGGGTCTCAGGGTTTTTGACAAGGAAGGCAATGGCACCATCATGGGAGCAGAGCTGCGTCATGTGCTGGCAACACTGGGAGAGAGGATGACAGAAGATGAGGTGGACAGACTGATGGCCGGACAGGAGGACGCCAATGGCTGCATCAACTATGCCTCCTTTGTGAAGCATATTCTCTCCGGGTGAAAGGAACATTTAGCCTAGAGACTTTACCTCTATTTTTCTCCACTTTTCGGATCCTTGCTAAACATTTGTCCAATTAGAGGTGAGCATGTCACTTAACTGGTGACAATATTTTGCAGCTGGCTACAAGACCTATGATTAGTTCTTTTTAATAAACACTCTTATAACTTATAATGAAATGCCAATGAGATAAAATGGACAACCTTGAATAATTCTCAATTAATAAAGGAAATATATTTACAAACTGCCTCACGAATGTCATTTCAGTACACTTAACATTAGAAGAGGAAATGATGATTCATGCAGGACAACAGTAAAAAAACTATTCAACTCTTCACATCAACTGTGTTTGTGGAAAGTGTTGTTGTGCGATGAAAAACAAATAGGATTTGGCACCATCTGAAAATAGAACAAATTTGATTATATTCTACTTTTCACAAAGAGTGCCTGGGCAGCTGCTGTGGATCAAGATATACGCCAACATGCTCGACACATGCGCACACACACACACACACACACACACACACACACACACACACGCACACATTTTGACAACTAAAAGAGGTGCTCCAAGGACAGGCCCTTACCTCTGCCACAGTGGCTAACAGAACCATTTGTGTTGAAGTTTTAAAGCAGGCATTATCATAGACAGTGTATGAATTATATGTTTTAGTCTTTTTGAGGATTTAGGGGAGAAAAGTGCACGTATGTAAGAATGTGGCCACCTAATACTACTTTTTTTATCACTTTTAAGAGATCAGAACATACGTAGTTAATGTCTCATTGACGTTAACAACAGGGTTGGTCACATCCACACTATATGAAAAGCTTTTAAAGCTACCTTAAGCACCAGGGTGTAAAAGGACCCCTTATTCAAAAGCCAATTGTGCTCTTTGGCTCGCCATCGTTTTGCCCTGAGTAGGGAGCATACAGGTTGTGCGAGTTCATGTAATGGAAACAGCTAGCTGTGTTATATATAAGGGTTTGGTGAGAGCTTTTGAAACCCAACCACATGGACTAGTGAGCTAAAAGCGGTTGAAAGCTTAAAAAAAAGAAAAGCTGCAGTGTTTTCAATCACAGTTTAGTTGACAGTACTGGAAACACATTAGGGGTGTGCGATATGAGGATATTGGATTGTGAACTATAAAATGTGTCCATGATCTGCCTTTACAGGGAGAACGTTAGTGTCGTGCTGCAGTGCACATCAGTTGCAGTATTATCTATGCCTCCAGTGTTTCACCTGCTTACAGTGGCGCAATGCTTACAGTGGCGCAATGCTTACAGCGGCACAATGCTTACAGCGGCGCAATGCTAGCAGCGCGCTAGCAAGAGCAATAGTGCTCCCACTGGCCAACTAATTGCTGCCTCTCTGCACGCACAACCCGGGCCAGGCTTCTGTGGGAGATTAGTGCTCATACAGACCTCATTCTGCTGATCAGCCCGTCACAAAGGGAGAGAGAGGGTGACGAAACGGGGAGTTCTAACAGCTACCGTGCAAACATAGCCTTAGTTAGCTCCATGGTCAGCTCACACTCACTGAGGCGACCTGGCTTCCACGGGAGCGCAGTGCTTGTTAGCAGTAACCTCCGTTTGAGCACCAATCTCCTGCAAAAGCCCAGCCCAGACAGTGTGCCTTCTTTAAAGTTTACCTGCACTATCTTGGAGACCTGAACTTAATGAATGAAGTATAACAATTTAACAAAGACTGAATCAAACATTGCAAGCAGGGGCAGAGGGGGTCTAAGTCTGGGAGTAAAGGTTGATAAAGATGCCAGAAGGCGATAAAACTCAACACAACTGAAAACTAACAAAATCTAAAGACAATCAAATGAAAAATAAACTAAAATATTCTTGTTTCTGAGATAAAAAACAACTTATAATCATGAACTCTAAAGTCAAACCATCTGAAACCCAGGCAAGCATAACAAATACTGCAATCTGCCTCTTTGTCCCCTTCTGACCTTCTCTCATTATCACTGTGCTGACAGCTCAAAGGCTTCAAAAATAACTAAAAATACATATCTGCAAACTTCACAGTGGATTATAGAAGCACACCGTTCATAAAACCCACCTGACCTCCATCAATAGCAGTATGTTATTGCCTCAACTGCCACAACAATAAACTTTACCTCCACGGCTCAGTCTCCTATACACTATTTGAGCGTTCCTGTCTAATTTAGAAATTTTTTTTAGCTATTTTCACTTAATTTCACTTGATACAGTGTATGGCTAAGATGGACAGCTAATTTGAGAAAGGCATAGTCTCTTTGTAATATCACAGCTGTATTATGTCAAGTTATTTTAGCAGCTTGAGTACTTAAAATTTGCATTTGAACTACTCACCTGCATGGAATATATCCATTATATATTTTAATGCACTTGGCAGCATGCTGCTCCAGTATGTTTTTCTTTTTAATACATAAACTATAGGCACTTTCCACCCTATTCATTTCCTTTTTTGCTAGCTTTGAATACAGTGCTGTACCTCAGCAGTCTCAACAATGATCATGTATTTCCCTACTGTAGATTACTGTAGTTGACACATAACCAGTGTGTGTTTGAATGTGAAGACAGCCTGTGACTGAGCGCACTCGCCTGTCAGCTCAGCCTGCAGCAAGACTCAGTGTTGTTAGCTCAGCCCAAAACAATACAGGCCCGCCAGTACCTGGTTCTCGTGATTTTCTCTCCGCAGCACACAGAAGTGTCAAACAGTAATTAGTAACTGCATCACCAGGGTGTACCTCGCTTAACAAACAAACCACAACATTTGTTAACACAATTAAAAAATACTATACATAATGAAATTGTATTACGAAATCTAATATTCTGAAAAATATAAAAACATCAGATTTTTTTGTATGACCATTTTTTTTATTATTATTATGCAGTATTTTGTATAACAAAATGTTTTTTTTTTTTTTTTTTTATACATTTTTTATTAGCACCATTTATCATTCAGACATACAGAACAAATTCCACAATATGTGCCAGGTAATATCAGATGGTGCACAGAACAGAGAAACACAAATTGAACAAGAACAAAAACCCTCTCCCACCCCCCACCCTCTGCAGTCTCAAGGAAAACAAAACAAACAAACAAACAAACAGAAATCACACCTTGCCTAGTCACTCTCCTCTAGTTCTTGTGGCACTGAGGTCATTAGGTCTGATATTTGTGCTGCTGTGCTTTTCCATAGGCTGATAGTTGATGATTTGGCTTGGTTAATCCTTGCTGTAGAGAGCTCAAGCATAACTATGTCTAGAAAATACGCCAACCACTGTTTTATACAAAGCGAGTGGGGGGGAGCCAGTGTTGAGCTATCATTTTCTTGGTTGCAGTTGATAAAATATAATTTTTTGAAAGTAAGTCATGTGGTTCTTTACATTACTTTACCTTTCATGTTGTATTGTAAGTCAGTATAAAGTCATTATATTATACATACATTGTATACAATATGCATATGTATTATCTATGTTATAGTATTTTCACTTCAGACTGATTTACATTTACATGAAACTGCTGGAGTAATTTTTTCCCCGTGTGGACTGCAGGAAAGTAGCTTTGCGCTGATGAGGGAAAACAACAACATAAACAGTTTTATGTATCATATGTATTTAGTGTATGTAATATAATGTAATGTGTGCAATAAAAGCCTTACAGCAAAGTATTGATTATGCATTTTACCATGAAGCAACTGCAGGAAGTACTGACTTGCAGTCACTGAGAGTAGCTTAGCTCAGTTTAGTTCTTAAGTAATGTTAGAATTTGATGTTTAGTTACATCTGGATGGATGGACAAATATGCAAAAGGTTTATTTGTCACATATGCACAAGGTTGAACTGTATTGAGTCTTTGGCGATTAGACTCCATCGTGAGTGTGCAGGAATATCCCCCAATGGAGTCTAGACACTGGTGGTGATGAAGGAGTATGAAGACCGGCAGGAAGGAGCCAACAGGAGCGGTCCGCTGGAGGAGGACCTGAGGTGCTGTGGATGACGATGACCGGAGGTGAAAGGGGTGGAGGAGCGTTGCACGCTTTGCCTGGAATGACAACTGACTGCAGCAGAGAGAAGAACAGATTTGAAGCAGGCATGCAATGCTGTTATTGGCTCTTGGAATTCATGGCCAATTCTGGTTGGTTTAACTGAAAAGTGAACGCCCCGAGTCAGCTGATCAGTTTAGGAAAGAGGTAAATGAAGCTTAGAAGTCTTCCTGAAAGAATTTACGCTGAGCCTCATATAGCTCAATTTGACTATAAACCATTTCCCCAATTAATTAACAATTGGATCTTAATGTGTGTTAGCACTTTAAATACATGTGTTCAGAAGCTATTTTTGGCTTACTGTACAGTAGAAGGAGAAGAAAGATGCAGCTAAATAGGCAGAAGTGGCACTTACTCTATGCAGCTGTCAAGCACATATGAAGGAGGTTCTAAGTGCACTGGGCATCCAGCTCCATACCCGGTTGAGAGCCAGCCAGTAATTTAGACCCATCGTGATTAATCAGCAGCTGTTAGCTTTAAAGTCCTTTGTCAAATATGTGGGGCTCTTGGCTGTGAGGATCCACCAGCTTGTGTACATACCTTTTCATTTTCATTGTGCGGAGCCTATTCTGTAAAAAAAGGTTGACACAACATGTTCAATGTTTATTGAATGTGTCAAAAAGGTGATGCCTCAATGTGTTTTCAATAGCCATGGTTTCCGCCGTTGTTTTTGAGTGTATTATATTAAAATGTCAGCTTTACCAACTGCTCTCTGCATGGCTCTAGCAGCCCAGGTGGCAGCATAAACCACCACAGTACACACACACACACTCACACAGAAATATTAAGTGGCAGTACTTTGTCTCATTTAAAGTAGCAGTTTGTGAGATGCTTATATTTTGCCAAGGGCAACCAGTGGTGTTTGGTGCCAAGCGGTTATTGTGGTAGCAATCTTGCACTGTACCTTATTTAGGGTGTCAAAATGTCTAAGGAGTACTGAGTTGCCTCTTAACTTAGCTCATTGTTTTTCTTCTACCAGAAATGCTACGCATTCCTTTGTGGGAAAGGATTTTTCATGGGAAAGATAACAGTGAATATAAACCTTTCGTTAGCGGCAGATTCTCACTTGAGCATCCATTGATAACAGCAAATAGTGAAACAGACATGTATCTTTTCTTCTGCAATATTCTGGGAACGAGGACAGTTTCTGTAAAGATTTCTAATGTCCAGTTTAACACTGTTTAGCTCAGCAGTTACAAATGGCCATGGGAATAATGACAAAGATGAATGGCAACCTTGTTTATAAAACAACCGGGAGTCAAAAAAGGTGTACCAAGGTCAAGATCAGCCTGCATCATTTGTTGGCAGCCAATCATTTTTCATGGGGAGCAACAAATGTCCCACTCTATTAAGAATAGATGAACTCATTTCATTTGCTAAGTAGTCTGACTGGATTTTAAATTACAAGAGCAGGTTTCATTTATGTATACGACCTGATATTGTTTGCACAAAATTCCTTCATTTGATGAAAAGCCGTCATATCAAACCTCTAAGCTATCAACTCTTAAACATTCTCTAATACATGATGAAATTGCTAACTCTGATCAGTAGGCAATACTCACTTTAATGTCGACACTTCATACCAGCCACACCGTGTTTATATTAAACAGATAACCTTTGAGATCCACATGAGCCAATTGTCTCAACTTTTCATTCATAAACTTAGACATGATTTGGAGTCTTCTCTTAGCTGGCACTAAATGAATATAAACAAGTTAACACTGATATGTCTCCACTTGCAAGTGAGAGCAGTTAGAAATCAATATAGTTAATTGGTTTTGGATGTGAGCACCATCAACTAATTGCCGTGAGGGTTCCCTTGAGATAGCTTTCAAAAATAGTACCCCTACTCCCACGTGCAACTAAATCATGTTGCAGATTTCAAAAAACTTTGTGTACCATTACCATGGAAATCAGCAGCCCCTGAACTGCTGATACTGTCATTGTGATGCACAACACCACTAAGCTTGTTAGCACTAATGACATTAGAGTGCACGTGTCCTGTCGGCTGATGACAGTTAAGTAATCACACTGGTGCTGTGCCTGAAAGAAATTACAGCTAAGATATGTAATGCACCACTTCTTTGGTTAAGGCTGATTTTGTTTGTAAATTAAAGTGGGATTCTCTCCTGAAAAATTTGCTGGATCAATCAAACAACTGGTATTCTCTTGGGGCAAGTGCATGCAAAACCAAGGTGTTAAGCGCATCAATTAAACATTTTGTAATTATTTTAGCAATTTTTTTAAACACAACATGCAGGTTATAGGTGTGCCACTAGCAGAAAAATGTGTTTCATGAACAAAAATGAAAAACTCCTACAACAAATTTAGTAGTATCAATGGTGCCAACAGTCAATCAACCATAGTTAAAATCTAAAGTCGGAGGATCACAATTAAATGAATAACAGTGTGAAGTTAAGTGTTGTGGTAGTTATTCAAAAAAGTAATAGATTACACATTACCAGTTACTTTAAAAAAGTAATGCCTTACTTTACTACGTTACTCACTGCTGAAAGTAACTAGTTACACTACTAGTTACATTACTTTTGGATTACTCCGTAACATCACCTGAGATGCACCATATAACCACCAAATAACAATATAAAGTTAAACCTCATGTATGCCCAGATCAACACCTATTATAATGATGACATACTGTACACAATATCTCTCTTTTATGCTCTTTATACAACAAAGCTGAAAACATAGTTGTAAACATCAGCACAAAATTTGTCAAAAAGTAAAAAAGTCTTCATTATCTGTATTTTGCACAGTATGTTTCGGAAAGATGGCGAACTGTTGAAACAGGCAACGTTTCCTCCACTATGTATGCTGCCACAAGCCCACTTATCTCTGCTTTGTTTACCTGCTGTTGAAAATCAAGTCTTGGCTGCTTGGCTGGTGTCGGCAACATGCTCTTTTCATCCACGTCTCAGGGTCTGGGGGTCTTTTGCAACTAGCTTAGATTGGATGTTGTGTTCATGGCGGTGGAGAGGTTTTTGTGACCGGGCACAATTTGCACTTTACAATCACGTTTTTGTCCTTTCGCGCAACTAATTTGATGTAATGGGCATACCTCCAGCCCTCAAAAGACATCTTAAGCGGTGGCTCTGACATTTTTGTTTCGTCTACTCGGACAGGTTTTATGGTGTTACGCAAACATGCACGAAAACAGACGTTTGATTTGTTATTCTCTCTTCACGTTATGCAGGCAAGTAACACAATAATTATTTGATAAGTAACTGTAATGTGATTACTGAGTTATCAACAGTAATGCGTTACATTACTGCGTTACAGACAAATGTAATCTGATTACAGTAACACATTACTTAGTTACACGTTACCTCTCAACACTGGTGAAGATAAACACAAATTTGAAGGGATTTGTATCTAGACATCTAGTTTTCTTTTGTGTTGTTTTATATTAATACCCAAACAATTGTTTAAATGATTACAGAATAATACGTTTTAACAGAGATGATTCACATTGTCCATACAGTCTGTGGCTCTTTGATAACCGTTTTGTACAATGTCCTTTAGAGCATACGGTGGGAAAAGCAAAGCCTCTTTACAATAAACGGCCTCACAGCCGCTTTCATTACTGTTCATTTGACACATGCTGTATCCAGGGATCAATACTTCTTCACCTTGTGCAGTATAGATGCCAGATTAGATGCAGCTCCAAGGGCAATGATGAGGAGTGCCTGAACTCGCTTCTCACACACATGTTAGTGTAGCATTTAAACTGATGTTTGAGAGTTTTCAAGGCCAGCTGTTTTGTCATTATATCATTGTTTGTGATACAAAGAAAGACAATTTGTTATAAAGGAATGATATGATATATAATAGGATTCTATATGATTGGATAAACCCATCAGGATTCTATTTGGTAACTGAGTGAAAATGTAAGTGTCATTTGACCATTTCACTCCGACCTGCGGCCCTTTGCTGCATGTCATTCCCCCTCTCTCTCTCCCCTTTCATTTCTTCAGCTGTCCTGACAATAAAGGCCTAAAAATGCCCACAAAATTATCTTTAAAAAAAGAACAGGAAAATGCTATAGGCCAAATATGAAATTCTTGAAAAACACATTTTCACATACTAACCATCCTCAGGGTGCAAAAATAGATGTTGTAAAGTAACTGACAGAGTGAATACAGCTGCAAAAAGGTCATTTACATGGTTGTCTGCAGACTCTGCACATGATCAAGTTGCAAAATCCACTTCATTGGCCTACATATTGATCATATGCAACTTTACAATATATATTCAGTGAGCAAATAATTTTGCTTATAGGGTCAAAGTTAGATTTCAACCAGCAGTGAGTGAAAAATGTATTCATATAATTAATATAATTCTATAATAATTCTGAAGCTGCCGGGGCAGTGTTCTTCCTCTTTGCTTGATTGTATGGTGTTTTGGAATTCTTTCAGATTTCCCTAATGGTTTCCTAAAATATGTCGTTAATTAGAATGTCTCATTGCATTATAGGATGTTGAGAGGCAACAGAGAACATAATCACCAACCTCATTTCTCTTATTAAAGTTCTGAAGTCAATTTCAGAGAGAAAGCTGAAGTAAAGTTAGCGTGGAAACATAACTTAGGCCTTTTCTGGTTCATTCTCAACATTACGTCTCGGAACTATATTAGGGTGCTTAATGAACCTGTGTGCCATCTTGCAGGCAACAGCCCACAGCCATTTATTTTAATTCCACATTACTGTATGTCTTAAAATTGAAAACACAACATTCAAATGGTTAATATGGAGATTTTTGTATTTGTTTCCAAGAACTCTACAGACTTTAGATCACAACAAGACCATAATGTCTCTAATGCCTCATAGGTAACTCAAGCTCTAGAACAGAGCTACCACTGTGTTTCACCTTTAAAAACTCCTTCATTTGACATGTATAATTCTGGCTGGCCTATAAATAAAAATAATTTCTTAGTGAGGACAAAGTTTTTCTGCCAGTTACATGCCTGCCCATAGGGAAGGTGAGCCCTTGCCTAAACCTCCAGAGATGTCTCCTTTGCCATCCTCAGCAGCATGAGGCTATTATTTTTCTGTAGTCTGTGCTCCTGGACAAGGAGTCAAGTTGACAGTAATGCTGGAACTTAAAACCTCAGCAATTCCTATCAGAGGAAAACAAGCAAAATACAAATCTGACTTTTAGGTCTGGAGTTTTTTGATCAAAATATTGATTCAAATGTTTCCTTTTACTGTTTTCAGTCAATGATGCTGTTATTCAGTAGCATGCTGTAGAGAGAAACAGAAAATACTAAGAGAGGGTTCAACCACATGTTAAAAAAAAACCCTGGTTGGATTCTCTTGCTCTCAACATCTTAACAATCGGATGGATGCAGGGGTGTCAGGGTGGAAAGGGGACTGAGTACCCATGGCCCTCATAAAAGGAGGGCCCAAAAAGATGCTAGAATGAATAGCTGTGGATGTGGGGAGGGGCCCAGAATTTTGTGCTACGCCCTTGATCGGATGCAGTGTGGAAATGTAGTAAAATAGCAGCCAGGGAAAGAGTTGTTCCTTTTTGGCATAATTGCTTAGGAATCTTTTTTTCAGTTTATTGGTATAAAAATGAACACATTCTCATCACTTTAAAGTTAAAAAAGAAGTCCCTGGTCATTATGAAGTCCATGATCTTTCAAAGAAAAGTGCTGTGACATATTGTGAACAATTATGTTAACATTCATTTTCATCATATGTAAATGTAGATTAAATATGTTTTCATTTTCAAGAAAAATATGTGGATCTTGTAGGGTAGAAATAAAACAACTATCAGTTGAAAAGCTATATGTGACAAGCTAAAGACTGTGGATAGAAATGTTAATCCACTTCCTGTTGGCAAGTCACAGTGATTGGACCTTTTCATTTATGTTTTCATTTAATTATAAGGATGCAGCCAAACCAATGTTTCTATGTTTGTGTGTGGGTGCCATGTTGTGAAACCTTTGATCTTAATGTGTTGGGGCTGCATAGAAATGCTGCCCCCTGCAAAAACAACAGCTTTACAGTCTACAAAGTAGCACTTCTTAGCATGTATACACAGAAAATTACTAAAATATCACACAAACAGGGAAACACGTTGAAGCCATGTGCTCTTAACATCCATGTCAATCACAGTGAATTAAGTCATTTGGCTGTACGTCATATTGATGTCTTGCAGTTCTAGAGGGAAACACTTAATGTAAATCTATGTCCTGAAGTCTAATCCTAATTGAGTGTTCTAGACAGTGTTTTCCTTATTTTATGCCGTAACTGAGAAACCATTGAAGGGATTACAGACACAGCCTCTGGCCAAAACATCTAAGTAGCACTAAGAGGAAACACTTCCTTACATTTCTCATTAAATATCGCAAATTTGCTTAGCTGCAAGTCTGCTTTGAATTGCTTGGTGAAACCGAATCTACAAACTTTTCTTTTTTTCTTTCAGTGTTTTTCTGTTTTTGCCTCACAAGTGCAGATTATCAGTCTACAATAATACTCCTGACCCCTAACAACTACCCACTGAACCTGTGTTAGTCAATTTAAGATTTTTTTTTTTTTTTAATGCAAATGAAGAAATAACAAAGTAATTATTTTAGGGAAGAAAATTAATGAATCCGCTGAAGTACTTAGGCTTCATTACCGCAAAGAGGATGCTGATTTTCCTCCTCCTTTTCCATGTGGAATTCATTTCTTTTGATCAGCAAGCTTTATGAAAAATACATTAAATATCAGCATCTGTCGTAGCCACAAGGGATTAAAACAAACTTTCAACTGTTGAGTTTGTCTAGCCAAACAGTAACATTTGTGATGAAGTGATTTAGCTGAGAAATAGCATTTAAACATATTTGCTGCGGATAGACACACTAGGTGGATTGAGTGAAGAGTGAATGACAGCAGCTGTTGCAGAGACAGACTGGACAGATGACAGATGTCCCCCAAGCTGAAAACCATTTCACTCACACCTTAATGCATTTGCACTGCTTAACCACAAAGCTAGGCCTCTCACTATTTAGAGTCAAAGTTTGATTTATTGGGGAAACCGGTTTAGCCACAAACACACTGTTGCTAAGGTTGCTGCAACAGCATCTGTATGGAAGCCCATTTGACTCGCACTCTCAACTATGATCAAAATATCTGCATAAGCAGATGCATCAGTACTCATGTAGGCTACACAAATTTACTTGGGTATATATTTTCCTTTTCATTCACCACTTGGCCCCATCAAAGTAAAAGTCATGACAAATGTTGCTTTGTTATTTTTTTAGTAGGAATGTGTTCTTAATTACATAATGATGTGCTTTGGCTTTGCATCATTATCTTCAAATAATTTCAAGATGCATACTGCAAATCTTGTCTCCCCCAAATGGATTTTAAAGCATCATCCCCATTCAAACACCTCATTTGAAATGTCACATATGTGATTGTGCATTCTGATGAGTAGGGCTGAAAAAAATATATAGATGATAGACAGACCCAGAGCAATACACATGTCCAGCTGGGTAAATCTGATGAATAGGCATTTGAACGTTTTGTTTTGTTTGACAATTTTAGGTAAAATGTGCAATTAATTGTGATTTAGATTTTAGGTCATATCGTGCAGCCCTACGTCATTATGTATACCAATGGCAAACACAAATTGTATCCATTTTAAAATTACAAAATAAAATGTAGAAAATGAAATGCTTTGGGACTCCACTGTAGGTCAGTGTGTATATTCCGTCTTCTGAGAAGGCCAAAGTATATCAAAGGGTTATTTTATTTCAAATGTCAAGTGCAAATATAAGTGAAGCTGACATTGCCACTGTGATCGCATCTGCTCACAGTGCTAGATACACTGTGGATAATGGAGTCTCATGTCCTTCCACTCAGTGCGAGGGGTTCAAATGCACATTCAACATAATGGTGTCCATGTTTTAATGGGTCAGTGGTGTGACAGCATGTTATTTTCTGATAACCAAGGGTGTCAGTCTGTATGTCAGTGAAGTTCTGGGTGGGCTTTCAGCAAATCAGAGTAGAAAATAGTAGGCCTATAGATAATTACTAGTGTATTGTCTGCTGCACTATATCTGCTTGGATATGACAAGTGTAGTGAGGTGACTTCCAGTTGTTCACAGTAACTGTGAAAATTGTTCTCTATTTCTCCTAAAGATATATTTTAAGAAAAGGTGTGCCTTTGAATGGGGTCAGCCAAGCCATAGTACTATGTAACAGTACTGCCAACTAACCAGAGCAAAGGGTTGAGTACCACAGACTATTGTTCCTTGAGTGAAGGCTCAAAGTCATCTAATTCTTTAAAGGCTGCAAACAATGCCCCATGCCATTCTTTACCTGTCCACCACAAGTGATGAGGTGGACTTACTTATCTCCATAGTAATTGATTAAGCACTCAAGTTAGTGAAAGAGAAGCCAGCTTTATTGATGCTGTAATTCACAGATCGTATCATTTCATTTGTTTTAATGCATTGAGTTAGCAACATAATACCGAATTTAACATGCTTTGATGTTCAAAAAACACATTATTCTTCTTATTTTCTTTCTACCAATATATAGTATACAGGGGTGGCCAACCAGTTAGGTATAAAGAGCCACAAAAAAAATGCACCATAGCAAAAAGCCACACAACACATGCACGTCCACACTACAACAGCAACAGTGTCTTCCAGATCTAATGTCATAATACATAGCAGTTTTCATAGTTTTTTTTTCTCACTTAGATTGACTCAGTGGGAAACCTGACAGTCTTTGTTATCCACAATCCTTTTCAGGTCTTGCTTGAACTCCGTTGTGGCCACTCGAAGAACTCTCTCACTCATCTGTCACTAAAGGGGCTTTCAAACAATCGGATTCAGCAGTGAAAGGGTTAACGAGGAAGGTGATCTGTGGCCGCTGTTTTTCCTCAGGTTGCAGAATCTGTCCTCAAAACTCTGCTGCATTATTTTCCATTTTAAAATAATTGGCAAATGTATTGGCAGTATTGGCAGATGCATTCAAATGTGTTTTTTTTTTACTTATCTGAAATACTGTATGTTTCAGAAAAGTTAAAAACAACAATCAACCAATGACACAGCCCCCAGCCACACAGGAAGAGCCTCACAGGAGCAGGCAAAGAGCCACATACGGCTCAAGAGCCACAGGTTCGCCACCCCTGTATAGTATAGTTGAGATATCACAACCGTACGGACGTTCTGCCGACTCGTTTAAAGGCCCACTTCCTGAATACGGGCTGTGTGCATTTCTTTGTGGACTGACAATTTGATACTTTCAAAGTATTTATATAGCACCTTGACCAGATTTATAATCAAAACAGACATGAAAAAACTCACTTTTTACAATATGGGACCTTTAAACTAACAAAAAGTGAACCTTTGTCTAGTTATTTGCCACATGGCACACAACTGTTGTTTGCTGTGATGTCGATAGAATGTATAATTAATTTTGCAATGGCCTCTGCGTGATTTATTAAGGTCCTACCTTTTAGTTGATTAAATCCCTAAATCCATTTAAATGTGGAAGGCATGCACATCCTCCAGACTAATGCAAGATATAACCTGCAAAATTCAGAGCTCTTGTGCACATGAAACTGGTTGGTTGACTCAGGTTTCTGCAGTTTTCCAGTTTATGTAGTGCAAATCATCAGGAGTGTTTGGAGATGGCAACATTCTAGGGGCATATTGGACGCACGCAGTTCACTCAGTGTGTGCCGTCTGTGTCCAATGTGTCCATGGAAAATCGCAGGGAAATTAAAAAAAAAAAAAGTTATTTCTTCTCACTACACCACTGAACTCAGAACCACCCATTTCCCACCAATATTCTCTCCAGATTCTAATCCAAAAACAACAGGTTATTGAACTTCAACAGCTGTGTTTATTATCTCCTTCAATTCTTTAAACATGTCAAAAGCATTTTTACAGTAATTTTGATAAAAGGCAGAGCTAGAGCAGTTTAACGTATGTATAAAGTTGCAACATGAAAATACTTATAATTCGGAGGACCATGGATTTAAGTTGAGTACATGGTTAAATGTACTTTGTTACCTTCCATCTACACACACTTGCACATTACATGTGCATACATCAAACTAATACCTACATTATTAGAGGAATAATTTGATATTTGCTTTCATGACAAGGGTTAGAGCAGAAGATCACTCATCACCATGAGGTTGCCTAGCAACCAGGGGAGACTTCAGGAAGTCACTCTGTGTCTGGCCAAGAAATGGTCCAGCACATAATTTGCAGTAAACCTGCAATTGTTCTTCACATTTATTGTACAGATTGGAAAAATATAAAGGGTTAATAAGTGAGCTATAGAGGTGCCGTTGGGTGGATTTCTTATTTTCTTACCTAGACTAGCTGTTTCTCCCTGCTTCCAGTCTTTTTGCTAAGCTATGCTAACTGTCTCCTTGCCGTAGCTTTATTTTTAATGGACAGATGTGAGAGTGGTCTGACTCTTAGCAAGAAAGTAAAATTTGCCAAAATACAAATAGCATATGTGTCTAGGGTTGGGTACTGAAACCCGGTGCTAATATGGCACAGTTGCCTAAACAACCGGTATCTACCAGACCGTATAGCAACGTGGAGTTCGGTGCCTCATTTCGGTGCCACTTAAATGCCTGCGCTGCTCTCTGATGCTCCGAAACGGACGTTGGAGGCAACAGAAGCATCGCTGCACGTGACGCTAGTTAACATTAACGTTACACTTGGCAGCAGGTAACGTTAGCCTACCATTAGCTAGCAGCTGGATTAAACACGGTTAAAATGCTGACAGCTAACGCTAAACGGTGTAAAGTGTTAATGTATTTCACTGTAGAGGATTCGAACACCGGGACGTAACAGTCTGCAGCTTCTGTTGTCGTAAAAACCATAGACATTGAAAGAAATGGACACACCATAGACTTCGACGGACACCAGTGAAGTCAATTAGAAGCACTTTTCCAGTGATGGCTGAGCGTACTGCGCAGCCTCAAACTGAGTTTGACAATGCAGATGTGACGTGAGCAGCCTGTCTGAAAGTTGTAAGTCTTCTGGTAGCTGTGCCAAGAGAAATCTCAATCATTCTGAATCTTGCAGAGACGGAGAGCGTGAGTAGGAGCTGTCCATGAGCATAGGAGCAGTTGTTGAAATATTTTGTTCGGATGCGTTCATGGAATCTCTATGGGCTTCTCCCTTTACTATATGCCTCCACGTCCCCCCGATTGCCTGCGAGCTTCTCCTGACTATATGGTAAATTCTCTACTGTGCGACAGAAAGTCACGTGGTCATACGCAATCGTTAGCCTATTTTTACAAAAACAGCTGCTACGGGGCCATAACGTGAGATACAAAGTAATGAAGCCTTTTATACATTGTCATGTTTCTTTAGAAGTAAACAATGGACAAGTAGAGTCTTTAAACGCTTTAGATGTAAAGTTATTCGCTGTCAAAGTGACACCAAAATGAATGGCAGTCAATGGGATGCTAGCAGAAGGTGATGGCTTGTTAGCCTGAGAATCTCCCCATAGGGGGTACGCTTTCTGGATGCTCGCTTACACCCTTGGTAAAAACAACACAGACGGTGTGGTGCATTCACTGAACCTGGTAGCGTAAGCCTCTTGGTGCATTCAAAGTTATTGTAAAATACTCTTTTCCCATTTGCTGGTTGTTTTTGTCGTTTAACAGCAATTTATTAGCGAAATAAGTTATTGTTATAAGTTATTGTTAATACATTATTAATAAATAATTTAATTTTGACCATATGGCCTTAGAAATTAACAAGCCATTCGTTAATGCCGCCGACTGTCGTTTTTCTTAAATTATAAAGTATTGGTTCAGGCACCGGCACCGTTTTAAAAGTATTTATAAGGCTTTAGCACCAGGATCGGAAAAAACCCAAACGATAGCCAACTCTATACATGTCTGCATGTATATATTATATATATATATTTCCTCACAGGAGATGTTCTGGACTCAATATCAAACTGTCAGTACACCATGGTGGGGAGAACTGCTCATATAAAGGGATAAGAGGAGCTGATATGATTGTTACCCTAACACACCTGCTGATATGTAATGTATGATAATGTATTCTTCCTAAGTCCAAACCATTACCAAGCGTTCTGTGAGTGCACTGGATGCCTTCAGCCCAGAAAGTACCAAAAAACATTCTCTGCCCACTGCATGCTCCCCTGTGCTTTGTGCCTTTGGCCATGACTCACATAAATAAGGCTCTAAAATGTACAGAATTTCATACAGGCTATGTCTTATTAGACTCCAACATTGTTGAACACGGTAAGAGCAGTACACTAAAAAGTAGCAGGTGATCCTCACACTGCTGTCTCCATCTGCGTGGCACCTCAGCATGCCGCCAACAATCCCCAGGAGTTCCCGGGCCTCCTGGAGTATAGAATGCTCCCAATAGGATATAAATAAAGTAAGCTAAAGTATTATTTAATAATGTGCTGATAATGTACAATTTATGTTTTTTAGCAAAAAAAAAAAGTTAATAGATAGCCTGCACCCCTTTAAAGAAGAGTATAATTAAAACTAGTCATAGAATGAAAGAAATTCATGGGTAACATGTATTATGTATAAAATGTATAAATGTTTAAAACAGAAGGTTTAATAATTTATGATAAGATGAAACACTAATTCATTTTCCAATCAGTTCATTCCCCTTGATTGCAGGTACACAGAGTTTGACAACTGTCAATCACCTGGATCCTATTAGTCCCATTACCAACAAGTAATTTATACATCCACCTGTACAAGGCAGAAAAAAAGCTGTCAATTTGGTCTGAACTTGTAGTAAATTAAGGCCTTCCAATTTTACTGTGTATAACCTTAGTTTTTGGCATTGCATTGTGGTTGTCACTGTCCTTGGCAAGAGGGCAAAGAAGAGCCATTAAATGTTTTTGTTTTTTTTGCAACATGGGTTATTTTCGTAGCTCTGACAATCATTCCCACAGGCTAAGTTGATATTTCACTAAACAGCTTAAGAGGTGATATCAGGAGACGTGCCGATACGACATGCCCAAAACAAAGTCACACGAATGGTCAGACATCAATATAATTAGTAAACAAAAATGTAAATAATGAAGTAATGCACATGGAAACGCACACACACACACACACACACACACACACACACACACACACTGATTTAACAGTTCTGACAAACACACTTACATCTATTAGAAAAAAAGCTGCAATGCAGGCTTGAGAATGCGTAAAAGAGAGATTGCCTCGAAATTCCCACTGGCTTTACCTTTCCACATCTTCGATCAATATTGTCTATCTAGTGAAAGCTTTTGATATATGAGGAGTCAATGCAGTTTCCTTCCCCCTACTAACTGAGACAAAATCAAAACAAAACTTGAATGCTCATTACAGCACTCTTTCCAAAAGAACTGGATTTGAACAAAGAAATGAGGAGAGCTAATATAAATGCTATCTTATTAGATTCAGGAAAGAAATCCAAGGTCAGTCAAATTTGACACTAACCGTTGTGTTTACTGTGATATCTTAATTACCACACTGAGACACCGGACACGGTGTTCCTAATCCTGACTGCTTCCATCATTTATAGGGCACAGCGCTGGCTTCTCAAATAAGAAATAAGGGAGAGGGAGCTGTGCTAATTTAATAAATAAATAACATTTTATTGATTTTAAATATTTTGTGTGTGGATGAGTATTGATGAAAGACTCTCTCTGGCTCTAAAGTAATAAAACATGTACAATATTGAATGATGCAAGAGAGGTTTCACTAAATGTTGCAGTATCCTCAGAGTCAATGAATAAACGTAGCTTTGCTCATCAAACAGAGCTGACTGTAAATCACAAGCATGCAAATGGAATACATTTTAAAGGCAGTTATATTACATTATTTATTACACTATTTATGTATTATAATATCCCAGACAGTTAATCCAACAGTATACAGTATGCAGTATATGTAGTGAGATATATAAAGTAAGTCTTATGTTTTAGTGAGTATGAGCAACTCTTGACTGCAATACAGCATAGCACACTGCATCATACCCAATGTAATAGTCAAACAATAACTGCAGATGCAAATGATAAAGTAGTCTTTTATAAAGTAGCCTAATTAAAATAAACCGAAGAACTTTGCTCTTGACACCCCCGCATACAGCATAGGTGTTGAGGTGGACAGCAGCACTGCAAATCAAAACGTAGGCTTCAGTGGCGAACAGGAGCCAGACTCCAATGGAGTAGGGAATTTGACTCAACAACACCTAAACAGGCAGGAAAGAAAAATTCTGCCTATATTGATATACATGTTTATTTTACACAACAACAGAAATATCAGTTGCTGTTCTGCTTTCAAAAGAAGGAATTGGTTACACAGTATCAGCAATCACAAAACGATTTATTAGAGAATAGGCTCCTCCAGCTTCTTCTTCATGGTTTGGTCTTGAGTTATATTTGATTGTTTGCTGGTATTAGCTTTGGTTGTACTGCCTCTGGCTGCTCACTCATCTGTATCTTCTACCGTGCATTAAAATTGTATAACATTTATCAACAATCTGTCAGAAGTTATCATCTTTAGCCCTGGTAGTGCACGAGATTCTGTGGAGACTTTGAATTGAGCAGATTCACACATACAACAGAGATCTATTTTTTTTTTTTCTCTTGCCTCCACCCCTCCACATATAAAAAGGTTAAATTTAACAGAATGACAGGTAGAAGCATACAAGCATTGAATTGCACTAAACAGGGTCTCATGCAACACTAAGAGAGAATAATATAAATAGCAAAAAGGCTACCTACCAGTGTTGCACTGTAATGTGACTACAGACAACTCGATTGGAACGTAACCACATGTTGCTTTTTCTGCCACTGACTATCTGACAGTGTCAGAAGAAAGTGTAACACAGGTATCAACGTGTTTACCATATTCTATTCTATTATTCTATTCAGGCACACACACACACACACACACACACACACACACACACACACACACACACACCTAAGGGAATTCATGAATGGACCTTAAAATCCCTTAATCCATTGGCTTGTTTTCTGGGCAGGATCTTTTTGAATGTCCACCTTATCCATCTTTCAGAGACATATCTAACTACCCCCCTATTTCTTTCCCATTATACGCTGCCACTCTGTGGCATTTTCACAAAACCTTTGCTTCAGTGAGAAAACACGATGGCCCCCAATTGAAAGCATGTTAAAAAGGTCACACATCCAAATAAATGCCAACAATGCCAAAGTATTTTTCTCCTTATATAAACACTCAACCAAAACAGGGGCTTGCAGCACACACAGGGAGAGCCCCATCTATTTGAAAGGACTTGATTTAATGTGAGCTTGGCCTTTAATTAAATAGCGCAGGATTGATTTTTTGGGCCACAGATGAATGGAACTGTAGAAGAGACTAAGCTTCATCATGACATTCCATAGTGTCCATTATGATTAGATGGCTTTTAGAGGGTAATTAAAAGTAATACTGTATCTGCAAAGTTCAAAGCTTTTGTTAAAAAAATGCTGTTTATTGCGTGTTTTTCTTAGAATACGTCAACCATTATCAGTTTCCTAGCATTCCTCTAGATTTTACTCATGTGCTTTCATAACGGTTGTCAGTGAGGAATGAAGCACAGCTTGCATGCGTGATAAACAGCAGTTATGCTGTTAAGAGTAAAGGCTGCGCATTTGACTTCAACCCCTAGCTGACAGAAGAACTTGCAGAGGATGTATTCACCGTGACTTTTTCCAAGGTTATAGAGACATTTATCAGCGCTGAGTTCTTGCTAAACACAATAAAAGAGTAAGAAGAATGAAGGCACTTTCCTAAAGCACAGGGCTGAGCTTTACATCTTATAAGCCAAGTGCTGTGTTAGTAGAGAGACAATGGTTTCATAGGAAGCAATGTTTATTTAATCTGGTGTTCCAAATTCATTCAGTAACTAGCATTCATTACAGTGAATCTCTGTTAAATCAGCCACAGACAGGTATTTCCTTCTATGATTATTGCTTGAATGATCCGTGTAAGAAAATCAATAAGCCTAGTAGAAGCCTATTGGGCAGAGGGCACAAAATAACACTTGGTTTATTAGTATTTCCATGCATGTCTTTGGGGAGGTAGTAGGAGTGCTTGATTTAAACCAAACACTGTGCATGGTGAGCTCTGCATGGCTGTGGCTTGAACCTATGTACCTCTTGTTATTAGGCAATACTAACTCTGAGCCACTGACAGTAAATACTAAGATAAGAAACAAGTGTTTTTTAATCAACACATTTCATACCCCTCCAGTCAACATTAATGCTTTTACATGAAGTTGCCAAACATGTACTAATACAGCAGCCTCTTTTACAATTATGTACCCAGTATGAGCTGCAGACCAAGTAAATGAAGCATGGGATGCAACATTTTAAGAATCAAAACTATGGTGCTGGTTAAAACCAGGAATTAATTTGGATAAAGGCCTGTTGCTTTCCCCGAAATTTTAACATCCATAATGGTGGCATTTTGTCAACATAATGAAGAAGTAAATGGTGTGGGGTAATAAATGACTTTGTTAAATGAAATGGAAAATGGAAGGTTGATGTAGTATGAGCCTTTTCACATTTTCATTGTATTGTGCTACCATGCTCAACCACCACATTAATGTCACACAGGCAGACATGGCTGTAGACTACATGGTAAACCTCAATCTGGGGCCTCAACCTGAATACAAGAAGTCACATAACATGAAATGCAGACGTGGCTCTTCTGCTGGGTGATGCTAATAGAGCACTTTAGCCATGAATGCATTAAGCGGTCTGGATATTGCATGGCAGAGTCAATTTGGAGATTTGTCCATTGACCAACCATGGTACCGCAGGAAAAAACAAATATGTTCCCTGCCGAGGAACTGTGAACACAGCTCCAAAGTTAATCTAATATTTTCTTTATAAGCACATACGACTACAATTGATATTATATATTTCTTTCTTTGGTCTTAATTGCTTCCTTGGTTGATGAACAATGAAAGCACCTGCTATTTATATGCAACTCTCATGTGTCTTTTTCAGCATCCTGAGCCTCTGTAGATCTATCATGTGGCAAAAGGCTCTCTAGACCTCTTTAAAAAAATAAATAAAAAAAAACTACCCTCAAGCTCCAGAGGTACAGTGCAATACAGAAAGATATTCATCCCACACGCTGGGCACAATAGCTTGACTTGATTGATGAATTGCTTTGCTGATCTCCTTGGTCTCCTTGATATTAGAAGAAAGTAATAAATGCTCATGCCGCTAGCTTATTTTGGAGAGCCAGGCAGGACCAAATTGCTTACAAAGGGACGAGGAAGCTTCCTCATTCTGTGGAGAGCAGTTTGGCCTTTTTTACGATGAGGAGTACACTGATGTCCCTCAGCAGATACAGGGCCTAGGCCTTCATTATTTCTTTTTCAAGCACAGTGTGTGCATGATAAATTATTAAATGTTTTGTTGATCCTTAATAGGATCATCGCAATTACATTCTACTCCTTCCCATGAGTGCAGAAGGTTAGACACCGCAGGGGACATCTGCATCGCTGGACAATGTGTGTCCAATTCAAAAGTTTTTATGTGTGTACACCTGCTCTGGGAAACTGCATGGCATAATTATTGTAATTCATTCAAGATGTTGAACAAACCCAGAATCAACAATGGAAAAAAGTGGCATACAATTAGCCTTGGTTACACTGACAATGACATAGGTGTCTAAACCAATGTGTTTGGTACTAATTCTCTCACAACTTAATCAAGTATACTGAATGTCTTGTTGCATTGTTGAGTTACTGCTGCATGATATTATACATTTTAAAGCCTGAACATCAACAACAATATATTTTTTAAACAGTGTAGAGGAAGATTTTGTAGGGATTTCTAGAGAGGCTTATCACAATAATTGCAAGTTTGTGATTAGCAAAGAACATTAACTACTGCAAGTTTTGTTGCGTGGTTAGTTAGATTATTGTTCATAAATTCTATACATTTTGCACTAGCAACAATCACAGAATCAGTAGGTGTTCTGGACAAGAGATCACTGCAGGAACTTGGTTGATATAGTTGTTTGTCATCCGCGTCTTGCTTTGAGGGAAGGTGGGGTGAAAAATACAATCCCTCGAGGACAAGTGAACGTAAAAAATCAATTCTGCATTTCAAATAAGACAACACTGAAAAAATAAGAAAAAGCATCTGTCACGTCTGTGTTGCCATGTGTGTTTAAAAGGTCTGAAATGGTCATTAGTCGGCCCCCTCTTGCTGATATCTCTGTGATTCCCTCTCTATCCCTGTATTCATTCTTCAGCGGCCCTCCTGTCCTCCCTAACTGCTCTCCAACCTCTCGGCTCTCTTTAATGCCTTCCTCTCATGCTCTTCTCACTCCAATGGTCTCTTTTCCTCTCCATTTCCTGGAGCTACACCAGCCAGTCTGGCTCCATGTGCTTTGTAACTGGTGTGTACTCCTCCTCGCAATCTGGCCATCTTTTGCCCTGCGCTTGTGGTGGAGGAGAAACCGTTGCTGCGTCCTTGGGGGAGTCACACTGGGCCGGAGGATTAATGTGATGTTTAGGTCTAAGCATATCGTCCATCATCCTGTACTACTTCCAGGATGCAGCAGCAGTTTCTCTTCCCTCTGTTGCCCATCCCTGTGGGTGGGTCCTTTAGCTTCTAAAAAGAAATAAAAAGACATTATATTATTTTAAGGTACTGCAAGATGTCTTGAGATGTCATAAAATGACATTGCCTGTACTTTTCTTTGAGATTTTCCCTTTACTAGTTGGTTCTTTTACTCCCTCCAGGTTTTTCTTTCATTCAAGCTGTATAAATATTAAAGCAGTGTGGTCTGTGATAATCAGAGGTGCATTGACACTTAAAAAGTGATTCAACTTTACAATTCCTTTGTGACACAGTTTAATATATTGCCCATTTCATGAGCTTTTTAGTTACTGATGGCTGTAACAGTTGTGTAGACCAGAGACCCGTTTCACAAATTGTCTTTTACACATTGTAGATATATTTGAGAGTCCTCCAGGGCTCTTGTGTGCTCATGCATGTGTTTCTTTTTATTTCTGCAGTGTCAAACTTAACAGGAGACTAAATGGTCTCATGTTGCATACTGTAGCACCGTTTGCATGAAACTTTACATATAACTTGCTAAAAACAATGTGTTATGTGTTGCTGAGTTCCCCCTGCTTGTGCTTAGGTGATCAGTTGTGCTTACATCTTGGGTGACATGGGTGGGATGGCAAATCCCAATCCGCTCTCCGTCTAAATGTGTGCGAGAAGACCAAGAAGTTGTTGAGTTAAGCAAATTACAATAACACAGAGACAGTATGTTCACAGTGGCAAGCTTGGTGGCGCATACTGTACTAGGAAACTAGGATCAACTGTCTATGCCAAGAGGCTAAGGCTGCAGAACTGACTCGGCTGGGCACCAGAATTGACGGACAAAAGGTCAGTTTTGCGACTGTGGAAATGGCAGGGTGTTCTTACATGGCTGGCAGTTGAGGACGTGTAGCAACACAGCTTCATTTTGTTGGTAGGGATGCTATGGACATTGCATCATGTCATATTGGTTATATGTTTTGTACTTTTAATCATAATGTGTATGTAACTAGTTGTCAGTACTAGTAATAGAATAAAAGAGCACAGTATTTCCCTGAGAAATGTTTGTGGAGTAGAACATTGAAATGTTTGAGTAAAGTACATTTGCCTCAAAATGATATTTAAGTACAGTATTTGAGTAAATACTTTGTTCAAAGGTCCAGTGAGAGGTTCCTGTCAGAAAACCAGAGGTAAATACAAAGGTAAATGATTGTATCCATGGGAAATCAGTAATCTCCTTAATACTAAGGGTGAGAATAAAGCAATTAATCGGCCCCTGCATACAGCACCCACCAGTGTTGCTGGGTGGTGGTTACTTTGGCAGCTAAAACTAAAATGCATGAACACCAATGTTTCTTAAATATATGTAAATATGTTTGCTCGGACTGCTCTTGTTTTGCAGGTAAACCTGAGAATAACCAAAAACCTTTCGTACACAATTTAGATGGTTAGCTGGCCCTGCACTTTAAAATTTGTTCCAGCACTTTTGCTCAAAATCTGTTACTTTTTGGCTCAGAAAAAAGAGATTCCAAGACACACTGCTCTATACTGTGGCATGTTTTAATTAGTGGTCAAATTCCCACTAATCTATCCGCAGGAGAAACTGTGAGTTGACAGGGAGTGCATGACACATCACAGACAGGGGAATAGTGTCATCTGACTCCAAGGGCACTGTCTCTTTACCCCCTCACAGTATGTACACCAGCAGCTTTGGTGAAATGGGAAGTGACAGCCCTGTGATATACAGTCAACTGTGAACATAGTTCACAGGTCCTTTGTCACAAATGTGACTTATTTGTCTTGACTTAAACATGGGTTATTGCTAAAATGACTGAGCGATAAAACAGTTACGCAAAGATAAAGCATTTCAAATGTGAGAACAGTGCAAAAGTTACTAGTAATGAGGACTGACGTTGATGTTGGTAGATTGTTGATAAATCAGCCTCCTAAAATGTTGGTATGATATTGCATCTGCCAACAGAGGTTTTCACAGAAAACATTTAATTCAGCATTTGACACTTCTGTTCAGCTCTCCACACCATATTACTATGCTATTGAATTACTATTGATTCAATAGAATTTTTGTTTAACTTGCATTAAATAAGTTATCTCTATGTCTTACAAACATTATCTTACGTTACCAGCTAATTCAGTGCTAGCTGGTGACTATGCGGTTGGCATACACTGGGTCTTTTTTTTTATGCTGGCAGGAAGCCAGTGGTAACATATATGCAGTGATCTTTTCAGCAGGCGCATGTCCATTTATTTGCTTTTGTGACAGAAGAAATAGCTTGCGCTGGGATAGTTGTCATATCTGATGTTTTTATGCAGATGAGGTGGCCCTGTGCAAATTCTGGCATGAAACTATCTTCATTTCTGCCCACTGAGACCACCTCTTATCAGATACGCAAGTACGAAGGATTATTTGTGTGGCTTGGTGAACAGCTGTCCAAGAGAACAGACATCCAAATGTGTTTTCTTATATTAAAGGCAGGGTTGGTAACTCTTTCCAATATACACTTTTTTATATATTGTTTAAAATGGTTATGGGCTTTGAAAAAGGAGCGAAAAAGATCCGTCATCTATAGCTGCTGTAATCCTGTAAAAACACCCACCAATCACTGCCTCGCGGTCCGCTTGGAGAGAACCCATGTAAAGCCTCCTTCCCCTGCTGCGCTTACTCTATCCCTCCTGTATACGAGCTTGAGCTCAATGCACGTCGTCGCCACATTCCTAACTGTAGTCATGTTTGTTTTAAACATTAGGTATGATAATATTAGATGTTTGCTTACTGGTGAATGGGGCATGAAGTAAAATTGCGGCCCTTTCTCCGCTCTGCTCTGAAGCGGCGACGCAGTGGTGCTCATACACGTTTATGTGTGGGTCTGTGCCCCGAGGGCAGGTGGAGGGGATGGATGGAGCCCTGAGGAGATGCTTCTTTCAAACCTTGCTAACTTTTCAACATTACCAACCCTGCCTTTAACTGTGAAATCAATCCTCAAATCATCAACTACCTGAAATACCTAGACACACCATTTCATTAAAAAGGAGAACAATTCAACATGAGGGTTTTTAAATAATGCAATCACAGACAGTTAGCATGTGAAATGATGCAAAGACAGTTTAATCTCATTTACCTAAGTGAATCGATTTAACTTTATTGCATGGAGCTATGGGAGAAGGAAATCACACTCCTATAGATTATTGCATCCAGGGTATCTTTATGGGCTACTTCACACAAGACGTCAAGCTTCTATTTTATGTTTACGGGCTGTTGAGGAATGATTATGTTATTTCACCTTCTACTGAAATTAAAATAGACTTCCTTGTCTCTATATGCACAGTCAGTGCAGTCAGAACATATTAGAAGAGAGACACATTTCTTATTGTATTGTCTTGTGGCCACAGAAGCACATCAATCCAGCCATTCTCTAAACTGTTTATCCTCTTCAGGCTTGCAGGGGTCTGGAGCCTTTCCCAGCACACGGGTTCACCCTTGACAGGTCTCCAGTCTGTCACAGGGCTAACACATGTAGACAGACAAACACATTAACACTTGTGGCCAAATTAGAGTCCCCAAATTGCTTAACTTGCATGTCCTTGGACTGTGGGAGGAAACCGAAACACCCAGAGGAAACCCACGCACAACTGAAAAAACTCCACATAGAAAGGACCCAGTCAGGAGTTTCTTAGTGTGAGGTGACAGTGCTAACCACTGAGCCATCTTGTTGTCTCAATGCAATCATCATAAATAATATATTAGAACACTGTCAGCATGTCAGCATTTCTTCATGGCATACCAGAGGCCTATTTGATTTGAGCTGTTCTCACTTACAGTGTAGGAAATAGCTTATAGCTCCACTATTTGTTTACCATTGTATGGTAAAAAAAATCCTATATAAATTTAGCATTTAGAGCGACTTACTTTCCTCGCAGCATTGGCCATTTGTTCAAATGCTTAAAACCTGAAAAGTGACGTCATGTGGTTGTGCAAATGACTGTCCTCTGTCACTAGGAACGCTGGAAGGAGCATGATGCTGTTACTTCGGGAGGATGGCATACAGACTGACAGCCCATCCCCTATATACAGTGTTGGCTTTTTTAACCTTGAGCTGAAACTACTTATTCTGATGGGTGTTTTCTTAATTGCTGCTGTGCATACACCTTTCCAGAACCCACACACACACACACACACACACACACACACACACTAGCAAAAGAAATAAACTATAAAGCAAAGCCAGTAATAAACTCACTTGTCAGATACTCAGAAGTAATGAATACCAAGCAAATGCGGTTGACATGATACAAAAAGAGAGCTATATTTACAGCACCCAAAGAAGTGCTATTTTTTCATATTGTGTCAAATTAAGAGTACATATTTTATAGCGTGCCTTTATTTATTTTCTAAAAGTACATCTGCATCTCACACACACACACACACACACAGGCACACAACTTTCCACAATCCTAACTTTTACATGAATAACACCTTCCTCTTTTCGCAGAAGCCCATCTGGCATCTGAAGTGACCCTCTTTATATAGAACAGGTCAGCCTTTTTGTGATTACTGCCATTAGTTCCTGCAATGCCAATTTGAGGTCCTTTCATCATCTGAAGATTGTGGAGTAAAAGGGAATAGGGGATACACGTGGTTAAAGGTTAAATTAGAGAGGAGATGGTTGTGAGGGAAAGTAAATGAAACATGAGTGACACAAAGCTTAAAAACAAGTGCTTGAGTGGGTGGGTGTTGTGTGTGAAGTATGGAGAAATGAATGGCAGCCTGGGCCATGTTCATATGTGCAGAGTGACAGAGCTAATTATAGCCATCAGGATGTTCTTGTGTTCAAAGCGAGAAGACAAAGCCAAGCGAAGGAAGAAAATACTCAGCAGGTGGAAACAGCTGTGTAAAGTCCCTTGGGGACAGCAGCACATTCGTTAGCATGGTTGACTCTTCTTTTTAGTGTTTTTCTTTTGCATAGGAACTGTAACACTGTGTCCTTGTGTCACTTGTAAGGGTTAACAACTTTCATAATTTTACCTTTCTCCCAAACTGCACCTCCGCTTAAATAAACTTTGTTTTCTTAAAGCAGTTCCACCCACCTCTCATCCCCTCCCCTCCCCTACCACATCACTATTTCATTGCAGCTGTTCTTTCTTTTCACCATGTGGCATGCGCTACTTAACCATTGTCACTGAGAACATGACAGCAGTTAAACAGGGTCAAGCATCTGCCAAAAATATAAGGTGATAGACATTCAAATGATTCCAACTCTTCTTTTTTCAAATGTTTCCATCTTTTTCCACCTTCTAGCTCATGCATTATAAAGTAAATAATCAAACTAAATAATGTAAAACCATAAAAAAGTTATAATTTAATGGGAAAAACACAGTTCTTAAAGGAGCACATTGACAATTCACAAGGCATTATTAGACAATCACCGCATTGACTTTTTAATGCTGAGTGTGGGAACATGCTTAAGTGTTGGATGAATCTTTTCAAGAGGGTTAAGTAAGTCCACTCATGTCTTGGCGGAGAACAATTTAATGAGAGTAAAATAAATATTATGTTTTGGCATATCTTTTGTATTCAAATTGTAATTTATTTCAAACAAAGTGTGAGAAGAAAGAGAGATATTAATGCATCCTCCAACCATGGATCCATGACAAAAGAGAGGGTGGTGATGGAAGGATAAGACTATAGCAGCAATGAAAGTAGACACAGAGAATGAGCGTAGCATGTGACCGATTAAATAGGTCGCTCAATTGTTTGTGGCAAAACACGAGTTTAGCTGATGCATTCCCTGATCTACGGCTAGGACCCAGCAATAGTTGTCTAAACAAAAGACTTCATTAACAGGCAGAGATATAACAAGTCTTAGAATACGTGTAACTTTCAATACCATTTTACCATCAAAGCTGTTTCTGGTATTGCTTACTAAAAAGTGCAATTGTAAAAACCATCATCAAATACAAAATTTCTCCTACAAACAATCAGTTGGTTTATTCAGGGTGGGAGCAAAGTAATTTACATTTTATTATGAATGAATTGAGTTTTGCACCTTGAACTTTGGACATCTATCTATAATCTAACTATAAATCGATGACCCTCTGCTCTGTGTGTGCATGTGTGCCCGTTAAATATCTCGAGAACCGTTCATCCGATCTACTTCATACTTGGTGGGTGTATTGCTGGGTACTAGATTGACTGGGGTACCAGCAACCTGTGTGCAGCTGCGGGGACGGGGCATCATGGCTCTCAGTCAAGCATGTCTTTGCAGCAGGCTACCGATTAATATGCCTATTTGGAAATGAATACCTCCATATTTATTATAAATAATAATAATAATAATACTTTTTATTTATATTGCACCTTTCATGAAACCCAAGGACACTTTAAAGAAATTACTATTATTTGGCTTGAGTGTTTCGCTGCAGATACAGACAGGGCTAAATTATATTGAAAAATACATTTTTGTAAATTATTTTGTTTTCCTTGCTGTAATGAAAACATACTATGAACCCAATATGGCAGTACCAACGGACTCAGGATTTTAGCATTACCTACCCTGCTTTAGTATCTTCGTTCTTCAGAGCACTGAATTTAATGCACGAATTGAATACAAATGCTACTAAAATAAAAAATGCAGAACTGCAAAAATGTTGAAACAAATTACCATAGAAAGTGACTCCTCTCGAAGATGTAATGGACTATTCCCTAGTAGGATTGTATGCCAGTTAATTACAATGTATGGTAAAAAAAAAAAAAAAAAAATCTAACTCCAGGTCTCCACCCCCCATCAGTTGATATTTCTTTCGTTCCATTGAACAGAGCAGAAATGCACACTCCATCTCAATTGTCGGAGGCAGCAGGATCCACTTATAGGTTCTTCTCAGGTAATTGCAATGCAAATGAGGTTCTCCGAAGACAAATTAGCCACCCTGAAAGAGAGGCTACAGTATGTCCTCAGTTGGCTGTCTGTCTAGTGGCTAGTCTGATGGAAAGTAAATAAATGAAAAAAATAAAAACTAGTCCCCAGTTTGATTAATAAAACATGACTGAGAAATCCTGGTAATCTGCAAGGGAGACAGCTTTGATCTAACTGCAGAGAAACCAGTGTTCTGGGCTCTTAAGTGACACCCTACAAACAACGAGGCAGAGCTGTTTCACATATGAGGAGAATAATAATAATCTGTGGCTAAAGGGTTTGCCTTTGTCACGAGTAGTCAAATAATCGCATTTAATCCCTTAAATTCTGAGTTTGAGATTTCTACACATATTTTATGTTTTATTTTTAAAGAGCAGGGGAACATTTGCCTTTGGTTAAGTGTTGATGTGTTAAAACATGCACAGTTTCTCCTCTTTGAGAAGAGTATCAGTTACAATGCACGTCCACTCAGCCCTGGTAATAAGTAGTCTCATTTAGTCTGTTAACATTAGAGTCATGTAGGGTCTCCAACTGGGATAACACAGAGTGAAATCATTCATGTTAATTTGTGCATACACAAGGTACAACTGTGTGAGTAGCCATGCATTTTAATGAAGCTGACACTGAACTCTTGGGTGGCAGTGTGTTTAAGTGTGGAAAATATGTTGGTTTGCACATCTTTGGCACTAAAGCCTTACTTGGCCCTGTGAAGAGTACATGCATTGTAGAGCATGACTGGAGAGAATTAATGTGTTTACTGTCTTTTGCAACCCAATTTAATACCGCAGTGATTAATGAAGTCCTAATTAGCCATAACTTACCCATACTTTTTGCATTTGTGCAATGCATGTCTTCCAAAAACAGTACTAATTGATGCTGGTTATTCATATTTTCAGACAGCTTTAGATACTGTACAACAGCATATGATACACCAGATCCAGACACCAGTTTCTCAGATGTTATTTTCAAAATAACATCGGATTTTGCAACATTGACCAACAGGTATTGTCTTATACAACATTTAATGAACAGGGACTCCATCTGCTTAGAAGGGCACACAACAGAAACCTGGGGAGTTTTAAACCTTTGACTTTTGACTACCTCATGAAAGGCTGATGTTGCTTTATCTGATGGTTTGCGGCAGTGCTGCACAGAATCATCCCGTATTTCTATAGCTCATTAACACTAAACTGATGAAGTATAAGGCAATTAACGAAAGGTCATGCCTGTCAGTTCCAAGAACCTCCCATAGAATGTGTGGCACCAAGCCAAAAACACACAAAAAAAATCAATGTGGCAGGGTACCCTGAGATTTGCTGGTGACAAAATGGATTAGATACAGTATTCAAAAGATTTTCAAAAAATCAGGGTTGGGGTCACGGGCCCGAAAAGCTTAAGAAACCTAAGATAGAGCTGTAGCATTAGTTGTAATACACTGACATACTTTTTTTTTGTTTTGTCATAACTGCATAAATGTCTTTTGTGGTCAATTAGTAGTATGTGCACTGACCTCAGAATAAATAAAGACTGATGTATGTTGACAATTTAACATTTTTTGTGAGCTGGATTCCTGGTTTGCAAGTTGCTTTTTGTTTCTCCAATAGACAGTGGAAAACATCAGAGAAATATGGCATTTATGTTTGCAAATTGAAAAAATAGGTGGATGGAAACACAGTAAACAACAACATCAGACTATAGTCTCCTTGGCTTGCAACAGACAATTCCTGTTGTGGGGCATTTGTTGAAAAGAATTTTCTGTTGAAATCAGTAAGACAGGGAGGACAAACTGTAAGTTGGACAACAAACTTTACATAATCAAGGTTAAAGTACCAAAGGAGCAAATTGTGGTGTAAGTTAACAACATAATTTGCATCTTGATTAGAAGATATCAGTATATTCCAAGATACCCATCTATGACCTATTCAAAGCAGAATGAGATACGTGAACAGGATCATTAATCAAACTAAGGCATCAGCCCACATGTTTCCCATGGAATCCTCCATGAATGCAATTTCTGTCTGAGCTGGTCAGAAGTTCTTTTTTGTTTTGACCTGTGATAATGATGCCCACCACTGGGTCAGATAGTGTCAGAAAATGCTGAAACACACTTGTTAGTTGCATCATGCTTCCAAGTTTTATCTAAACTCGAGTTTTGGTGTGGCCAATCTTTTCTCCTTCTTTTGAAATCGTTGACGAGAACAATTATATTGCTGTGTTGTTGTTTTTTTAAAGGCCATTGAAATGCAATAAAAAGAATGCTGGTTATATATAATGTTGTGGTAACATTTTTGAAAACATGTTCAGTGTCATTAATTATTTGCCTTTTAGACCCACAGTGGATTGATTTTGCTACAAGACAATTGGATTATGCTGCACAAGCTTTTTGCAAGTCATTTTTCAGTAATTTCTGTATTTGGAGAGTCTCTACGTGGTGTCCAGCTACTTTGGAGAAGGCTGGCACAGAGCTGCATATACCTACCTTCTTTATATAAAGTGGACACATTTTCAACATTAACATTTAGTTTGAACTTTTTTAGTCTCACATAGTAACAACAACATTTCTATTGACACCACTTCAAAATTCAGATTAAAACAGTTATTGCATATATAATATGAACAAAAACCCTGCCTATAATAACAGTACTATTCTCTCTGGCCTTTAATTCACACCATAGAAATGTGTTTATCGCGACATTGAACATCTGAACAGTGAGAATCTGCTTGTAACTAAAAACAGTTTCAATTTGAAAGACCTATGCATTTCAGAGGAATCGTTATGTGCTGCAGCCTGCAAACACAGAATGATTCATTCGGTTCACAAGGTTCATTGTGGAGTACTTGCAGATGGCCGTAGAAAATAAATGAGATTTTCAAAGTATGTGTAGGTGGAATATATCTGTGTAGCTGTGCTTTGCCATAAACACAATTATATGTCTAACCCCTGACAGCCGGTTGAGAGACAGAGATAGCAATAGTGTTTGCATATATCCTGGTCTACTCTGACAACTAGTGTGTGTGTCACTGATTAAGTGTGTATGTGGTTACAGTAGAACAAACCAGTGAAATATAAATCATTTTTAAGTACAACTGGAGCAGCAGCAAGACAAAATAAAAAGTTTGAAAGGATTCAATAATCTTATCTAACAGACAGTTGTAGCAACACACAAGCAGAGACACACTGTTTGTGTTGGCATTGATTGTTGCCCATTAAGCCTGAGGATGCACCGGCTCTGCTGAGGAACTAATTACGGTGGATGCCATCCAAGACGAACCAAAGTACATCCGTGGACTGAAACACAAGTGTTTGTACACTGATGTCCCTTGATAAAAAAAAAAAAAAAAACTACAAAGAACAAGTTTTAAAATAAACTAATGTCAAGCTCCGTCAAATGTTTTTGTCTTCAACAATACTGACATTGGCAACAATGGTAGTCAGAAACACCATGATTCAACATTGCTGATGCTGATATTAGTACTAATAAATATTACATTTATCAAATGCAGAAGGCACATTTATTTCTCTTCATCCCTTCTGCATTAACCTGTTAACCAGTAGCTTCCTTTCAAGTGGAATGATATGTATAATTAATGTTTCTAAATGATTTAAAGAGACAACACATTTCTCCTTCTTTATCTCACAAGTAATAGCAAGTAAGCAATATCAGGTTTGCCTCATTCAGCAATAGCTTCCACAGCTAATGGCTTTCATGCCTCACTGTCAGAGCTCGGAAAATATGACCAGTACAGGTGACCGTCTGAGATCCACGGGGATTAACCACCTGTGAGGGTGAGACTTTACAGAAAGAGGAAAACATCCAGTCATGAACAGGTGGCTCTTGCTGTCGGCAGTTTCAGCAGGGCAGAAATAAGTGATTTTATCAGCTGGACTGCAGGAAGGAGACTTTTTGTATTGTAGGCATTTGGAGATTCTTTTTCCTACTGATATGGCACAGTACCACAACCTACAGCATCTGCTGCATCAGTTTATCAATGCCCTGTTAATAAGGACTATGATTATGTCTTGCAGGCATTGTTTAATTTTAGTACAAATGGAGAAAAAAAAAATCCTTTTAGACAAATGAAACTCGATGTGTAACAGGGGTCTTACATTGTTTTTGGTTTTGATTTTATTTCAAAAATGTAAACTTAAAAATGATTTTGCTTAAATACATATATTTTTACATAACGATGCATTTCTAACAAGGTGAATGAAAGTGAACTGATCTCTTATGTAAAATAAAGGTACCTTTTAGGTGTTGTCATTCGAATCAAACATGTTTGATTCACAATTACTTGCTTGTATGTTTGGTCAGCCATTTATTTAAATCAGTTTGCACTCTTCTTTAATCAGCACGTTGCTAACTTGAATGGTGCATTACCGCCACTAGCAGTCAATGCAGAAACCCAGCTTTGTGCATTACATAGCCTATGTGTTGTTATACATAACACTGTATATACCACGGTGGATTGGAACATAATTAAATCAGTCTGTTATTGCATTATTCAATATACCAGTCAAATGTGAGCTAAAACCAAATCATGTATGGATCTTGGTTTGTTTATGCATGTGTGCGTGCACGTGTGTTAGGTTAATGATAAATGAGAAAAAAATAACCTGCAAAGAGAGTTATCTCTGACTCTCATCTGAATTTATTTAATTGCCTCTCTGGTTATTAAAAATGTGTTTTCAGACTGTATGATTTATAGTCAGATGGTGGGGCAGGAAATGGTAAATTCATTGCCGTGTGTTGCACCAGCTAAGGCGCCACCTGCTCGACAGCATGTCCAAGGGGAATCACTGCAATCTATTACAAGCTCTCTCTAGAGCACAGCTTGTTTTGTCGCCCCATGCCCAGTGGGTAATTTGGAACCTAGCCCACTGTTTTCTAAAACATCCAGAACACTTATTTAACAAAATATTTCAAAGGCAGAATCAAAATTTATTTTATTAAGTCAGTAAAAATATAGGCAGTAGAATGTGCTTTGCTACGCAGAAAGATGCATAGTGGCAAAACACACAAAGTAATGGTGAGGAGCCAAAAATGTCACAACAGCCTAAACATGGTGGCCCTCTTTAAACTGTATAATGGGGCAGTGGTGGCCTACAGTGAGTACAGTATGCATACCAATATTCCACTATTATTCCGAATATGACAATATTCCGACTTTGATACAGGTCATGTAAACAGCATATTACGGATGGATATTCCGAATAAGGCCTTTTTCGAAATATAGCATTTTCTGATTAAGACGAGGGATTTTCCGGTATTATTCGGGTTTTAGAGGCATTCTTTGGACATGTATACAGCGCATTCGAAATATGCGTCTCAATCAAGGTTTTTACCGCAGCTTACACCCAGTTTACTGACTCTTGCCTGTTTACGGCTTATGGTTGCTGTGCACGAACCAACCAGCCAACAGTTTGCAAGGCTGCAGGCCCGATAAGAAGGAGAAACACAGCTACTTTTAAACATTATCAAAGACTTGGATGTCGACAGGTTTTTGGATATGTGCACACATCGCTACGCCGACCTTTTCATGAACATGGTTAAAGGAATGAAAGAGGGAGGCTGTGTTCGCACTTTCCAACAAGTCCGCCATCGCTGGTAAACTTTGAAAAAATCTTATTTTGCACGGCTACATGTAAACGGAAATATTAGTGGAATATTAATTTTCATTAGCCATGTAAACAGCTAAGTCGGAATATCGTCTTTTTTGGAATAAGGGCGCAATGTAATCATAGTCAGTAAAATTAGCTTGTGATCAAGGGCAGCGGTCCAATCCCCTGCATTGACAGCATTATTAAACACAGTCCTCTCATATGTGTGTTACATTTTATGCTGAATAGTAAATTTAATGCACAAACTTGATTTTATCAACCCACCACAGACATCAAATACTCAACTAACTTTGAACTTGAAGTCAAGGGTCAGAACTGTGTTTTTGTTTTACATTTTAATGCTGAATGTAGTTTTTAAATATATTTATGAATTTATTTTAGTTTGGTATTTTATGGTTGGACATACTCTGTGTGCTCCCACTTAACTGAGTGTACAACCAAGGACACCAGTGGTGGCAGGTCTCTAATGTCTCTAAGTTTTCTTGTTCTTTCTTCTTTTCATGTATAACTGTGACACAAATGCATCAAAAGAATTAGAAGTATTTAAAACATGTATCTGTTAACTGCATTAAATTCTCAGAAGGCACAATTACCGACTCATACCACATTTTTCACCCTCATCTGTTTGAATCAACATATTACAAACACAAATCTCTACAAACATTCCCCGTCCTCGCAAGCACAAATAAACAAATTTTTTCCAGAAAATGTCTTCAGCTAGTCTCATAATTCTTCTTTCACACAGACTTTTGTGATATAGATATACTAAAAATGCAACTCATTGCAAGCAAGTTTCTTTGCTTTTCTAAGCAATCCACCTTATTCTTTTAAAAAAGAAGAAGAAGTGACTTATTCACTGAATGGAGGAATGTAGTGAAAATAGTAGACCAGCAGGTGTGGATGTTACTTCATAAATGTAAGCCAGAAACATCAAGACGTGCAAAAAGACAAATCAGCTCTCTCTCCTCTCTGTCCATCTGTATTCTTTGCCCACATGCTGGACACTAATGCTTCTTTCCGAGGCTGATGGATCTGTACGTGTCAACATGGCAGTAGAGAGCTGCAAAGACAAAGTCAGCTGTCATGTTGACCAGTTATTTTCTGTATATGGAGTAATTCAGTACATTTCACTGGATCAGTATATAAAAAGCCAAACTATCACATTATGTGCCACTATCTTATCATCAACCAAATTCATTTAAACATAAGAAAACACATCAGACGAGATTAAGTCCAACTGCATTTGTTTTTATTTGTTTCCCTTCCCTTTATTTGTTTCAATCTGAAACATCTCACTCATCCTCACTAAAGTATTACACCTTTAACTTAGTTACAGAGACCCCCATTATTCATCCAGTGCTCATTATCTTTATCCAACTATTGTTTTGGCTTTGATATTTGTTTACACATGACATCTATTATTCAATCGCATCATTAGGCAGTAAGGTCAACTGATCATTTCCAAATTTTAATCAGGAGAGACAAGTGAATGAAGTAATGATGAATGCTTATTATACCAGATATGTGATATTTAAAGCCATAGTGCGTAGTTTCTGTCGCCCCTACGAGGTATTCTAAGTAACTACAACAACACTGTAGGCTCATCCACATGACGCAAGCCTTGGGTAATCGCACACCACCCCCACCCCTCCTCCACGCAGTTGCTAGTAGCGTTTATCCAGTCAAATCAAGAAGGATTTCAAAAACATGGACTCGTTAGAAATGGGTAATTATCTTGTAATTTTGATGTCCTCTTCGATTAAAGCTGACCGTTGCTGTTGTCCTTTCCACAGCGGTGAGGTAAAACGCATCACTCGAGCTGCGCACAAATGTCGCCGGACTACACCATTTTGTGAACATAGCCATACTGAGAAATACAAAGAGTTTTTTTTTGGACCCGATAGGCTTAATTAGCTTTGTATCAACTCATTTGGTATGTAACGTACGTTCATTATTATAAAATAGTCATGCACAATAGCTTTAAGGCTTGGTATAAATACTTTGGTGCTTAGACTATACAAGGAAATTAGGGGGCATATCATAGTGGGGGCTCTGGGTGTCCTCCCCCAGGAAAAGCGTCAAAGGCTTAATTTCCTGCATTCTGACACACTTTATGGTGGAAATACCTTTATTCAGCCTATGCGAAGAAAAAAAACACAGATGACACTTCTAAATATATCAAAATTATAATGGGAAGTATGTTGTTACGTGCCATTGCACATTTTTAAGTGGGTATATGGAAATCCTGGAGCTTTCTTAGTGGGTATACTGTGTATACCTGTGTATCACCCCTCTGCCACTAGCCTTATCAACAAGGCCCAGAAACCACCCTGACTCTCTCCACATTCCACCTCTGGCTCTTCATGCCACTGTTACTCTGCTGTAGCATTCCTTTTTACTTTTTACTACTGTTTAACTTATTTTATTATTTATTTTACATGTATTTTTATCTTTATTAATACATACTGTGTGTATATGTTTATACTTATATTGTTTATATTCTTTTTTATCCTTCTTATATTTAGAGAATGTGTGACATGCACCAACTACACCATGATAAATTCCTTGTATGTGTAAAAAACGTACTTGGCAATAGAGCCCTTTCTGATTCTGATTCTGATCACGTAGACTACACCACTGAAACCAACCAGTTCTCACTCCCAACTCATAAAATACGGACGCTCGGGCAGTGGCTCTCATCGTCAGATACGATGCAAAAAGCACCATTCAAGTATGTATGGAACACACCGCGGCGCTGTAAGATAGTATTAAGAGTCCCGACGCTAAAGGAGACTTT
The DNA here is from genome assembly GCF_008315115.2 of Sander lucioperca. NCBI lineage: Eukaryota > Metazoa > Chordata > Actinopteri > Perciformes > Percidae > Sander > Sander lucioperca. The sequence goes on from NC_050186.1 coordinate 5,719,546, forward strand.
TAGCGTATATATCAAATGCCAAAGCCACATGACAGAGCGTCCGTATTTTACGCGACGGGTGAGTGAGAATGTGTTGACTAAACACACAGAGAGAATCTTACTAAACACAGGTGGCAGCAGAATTGTATGCCCACAAGGTAGGTGTGTCGCTGAGCTATTGGATAGATGAGATCAGCTGATGTGACCAGCTGATGAGAGCAGCTGATAAGATAATTGACAGCCCCGGACAGTACAGCAAGGAATAATGAATGAACGTGTGTGAGGATCAAATGTAGATGTGTGAGAAATAAAGAAGGCTTAAGCATGCAAAAGTATAGTCTTCCTCACTGAACTTACGCGATAGCTTCACTAGACAGGGTTGAAACCAGCGGCTTTCATCTGGAGAGAGGGGGGAAGTTATATCAACACAATGTATATGCCCAAGTCAGTGGTATTGGGACTTCAGTGCAGTTATTAGCCTCTTAAGAGAAAGTTCCCTTTAAGCCTACAGAGGGGATGTGCCTGCATTTGTCGACCCTGTCACATTTTACTGCCCCACTCTACCTTGCCCTCCTATAACACAGATAACAATGCTCTACCACAACCGGCTACGGAAGCTGTACCATGGATAGTGTGACTTTAGTGCTAGTGTCAGTAAGTACTGGCTGCTCAGCTGCTAATGTAAAGGACCATGCAGCTTCAACCGTGATGTGATGATGGGGCAGAAAGGGTGCTGAACATTATTTATTTGGGAGCACTTTTGCTGATTTGCAAGTGTCTCATGTGTCTTGCTCTCAGCTGTGGTAGCTGCCCTAGACTCAGCATATTAGAGCTCCAACCTGGCACTGCCCTCATTGGGAGTTTCATGCTCCACATGCATTTGTTGTGATAGAAGCTAATGGAAACCTAATCCCAAGTCTTGTAAATATCTCTGCTGGTGTGTGATGATAACAACACCTAGGTAATTATTTTTATGTACCAGTAGTCTTTTTCAGTTGTGCTGCTAAAAACATCATGTCCACTTCTGAGTTAAGTTTGAATGGACTACAGAGGGCAAAGCAGCATAGTCATCTAAAAAGCAGAAGAAAAAAAAATAGCCTCCATTTTGTGTCTGTATTTGAGAAATAAAGACAGCTGAAAAAAAGAAAGAAGAACGTACTATAGCATGGTCTGATATTCTTGTTCGCAAGAAATGAACAAAGTGATATACAACACCGGGCTGAGCTGCTGGCAAAATTCCACCAAAAACTGATTGTACATCTGTTGGTTGGAATCCAACAAAAGTGCCTGTGCCAATTGGTTTTGTCTGGTAAAGTTTCTACTGTTCTCACAGCAGAAGAGTAGTTATTGTTTCCTCTAGGACTTCTGTTTTTAACTTAAGAGCAGTGTCTGGGTACAAGAGATGCACTCTGTTCCCCTCAGCCAGCTCTTACAGCAAAATGAATAATATGATAACAATCAGGTAGAAGTCTTGTTTTCTCTTTTTTGACAGAACTGATTGCAGAGATCTTTGGATATTGCTATAGATTTGCAAAACAGACACAGTAAGCTTACTGAAACGTCACAATTTTAAATATTAATTACTCTACTATATATATACTCATATCTCTAAGGGGAAAATCCTGCATATAAATAGAAATATAATGAGTGCAGATGCTTCCATACAGGGTTAATGAATGGTTTAATGAGTATGAGAATAATGTGAATCAATCAATCATGACCTTTGCAGTCACCAGATTTTAGACGGCACTCTCCACCACCATCATCAAAAAAACAAATAAAGGAATATCTTGTTTATTAAAGTGCCCATATTATGAACAAAATCACCTTTTCTGGGATTTGGAGTGTTATTTTGTGTCTCTGGTGCTTCCACACGCATACAAACTTTGAAAAAAAAAAAACCATCCATGCTGTTTTGAGTGAGATACTGGTTTCTGAATGTGTCCTGCCTTCAGTCTCCGGGTGAGCTGGTCAAAATCTGCACGGCTTTCTACGTCACTAGCCGAAACGAGCTGGCTAACCGCAACCGTTAGCATGCTACCTCGTTCTCAATGGCAAAGCACTGCTACAACACACACAAGTTCACCATAATCTACAAAATAACTACTTACATGTGCACCCTCGTTTAGAAGAAGTCTCCTGGCTAATCCTGCCTTGTAACTGACCGAAGTTGGAGAAACAGCCTTTCTTTTACTGTCTATGGAGCTAGCTAGCTGACATGATCTATGATCTGAGCTACTGCGCATGTGCGAGTGCAAACAAAGATAGTACAGAAGAAAAGATGTCTCACTCTGTAGCTAAAACAGAGACCTGAACACAAGGTGAAAAGAGGAGCTGCAGAAGTGAGAGAGAGCTGTGCAGTACAACAAAAATATGGTGGTTTTTGAAAACTAAACCATGTAAACCTATTCTGGTACAACCTTAAAATACAATTATGAACCTGAAAATGAGCATAATATGGGAGCTTTAATATTGGATGGATTGCCATGAAATTTTGTGCACACATTTATGTCCCCCTCAGGATGAAATGTAAAGATTTTAATTTGTATAATACTCAGTTAAAAGTAAAAGGCCTACAATCAAAACGTTACTAAACTAAAATTACATACGTATTAGAATAAAAATATATTTAAAGTACCAAAAGTAAAATTATTCATTATGTAGAATGGCCCATTTCAGAATAATATATCATATATTATTGGATTATAATTATTGATACATGGCTGTGTAAGCATCCCTAATGTTGCAGCTAGTGTAGCTAGTACTACTTTGTATGTTGCAGAGTAGCTTAATTCATAATAACACATCATTATTGAGTTGATGATTATATTTTTTATTAATAGTCAAAATCTGCAAAGTAATTAGTAACTTATCAAAATAAATCTTTTGGAGTGAAAAGTACAACATTTGCTTCCAAAATGTAGTGGAGTAGAAGTTTTAAGTAGCATAAAATGGAAATACTGTCAGGGTTTTGGTATTTTGTGGTGTGTATTATTTTTGTAGTCGGTTTCTGTTCTGTATTGTGCTTGTTTCCTGTTTTATTTTGTAGTCTGTCTTGTCTCCCTTGTCTTGTCTAGCTTTCTTCCTGTCTTTGTTTGTTTCCCGCCTTTTTTGATTTGTTCCACCTGTTGTGTCACCTGCCTCTCGTTCCCTCGTTACCTTGTGTATTTAGCCTCTCTGTTTTCCCTTGTCTCTCGTTGGATCATTGTTTGTGTCTGGTTTTGTTCCTGTCAGCACGTCGTAGCCTGTTCTGTTGTTTTCTGCCTGCTCCATTTTTGGACCGCCTTTGGTTTGCTCCTGTTTTTGTGTTTAATAAATCCTCGTGCTCATTACTCCTTCGCCTGCTCTCTGCATTTGGGTCCACCATCCTCGCTAACCATGACAGAATGATCCGACCAACCGGACCCAGCAGAGAAGCTTCCTTTTTCCCAGTGGGTTCCCAGTTTTTTGTGTTTTTTTTTTCTACTGGTTGCTGCTCAAGGCCTATCTGGACCATGGCTCCCGCACACCCTTTGTCTGATGAACTTTGTGAGCTACTTTGTGACCTGATAGAGCTGAAGGTTATGTGGAAGGAAGCAGACAGTGAGTACCAGAAGGAGGCTATTTTGTCATTGGCTCGTAATATGGTGTCAGAAAAACCCTGGCTAATTGACTCAATTCCGGACTGGGTTAAAAGATTTGTTTCCACTCCTGCCCATCCACCTGTGTGCCGTTTTGCTACAGGTTTCATGTCCGTTACCCAGCTTACATCCCGGTCTGCTAACACCGTGGCCACTGGGTTTTTGTCTGTGACCCCGTCTGTCCCTTTGCCCGCTTCGCCCAGTCCTGTCTCCCTACCTGGAGGAGAGCCAGAGACTCATATGACTTTGCTTCAGTATTTTGCCATGTCTGTTAAAAAGACTGAGGAGGCCAAAGCTGCCAGCTTTCAAGCTGGAAGACAACAGTCTAGTTTGCTTGCTAGCAGCTCCCCTGGAAGCTTTACGATCGGCTCTGCGGGCACCCTCAACTACAAGCAATCCTTTGAGGGAACTCGCCTAGCCATATTCCCTGGGAACCGTGGAGGCCGGAGACGGGGTAGAAGACAACATGGCTCCCGACGCCATGCCCTGCTTCACCCTCTCTTCAGCCCAGAGTCCTCGCTGTCCAGCGGCCTCGAGTCCGTGCTGTCCAGCGAGCCAGAGCCTGAGCTGACGTATGTTCCTGAGCTGACGTGTGTTCCTGAGCCTGAGCTGACGTGTGTTCCTGAGCCTGAGCTGACGTGTGTTCCTGAGCCTGAGCTGACGTGTGTTCCTGAGCCTGAGCTGACGTGTGTTCCTGAGCCTGAGCTGACGTGTGTTCCTGAGCCTGAGCTGACGTGTGTTCCTGAGCCTGAGCTGACGTGTGTTCCTGAGCCTGAGCTGACGTGTGTTCCTGAGCCTGAGCTGACGTGTGTTCCTGAGCCTGAGCTGACGTGTGTTCCTGAGCCTGAGCTGACGTGTGTTCCTGAGCCTGAGCTGACCTGTGTACCTGAGCTGACCTGTGTACCTGAGCCTGAGCTGACCTGTGTACCTGAGCCTGAGCTGACATATGTGCCTGAGCTGACATATGTTCCTGAGCTGACCTGACATATGTTCCTGAGCTGACCTGACATATGTTCCTGAGCTGACCTGTGTTCCTGAGCCTGAGCTGACGTGCAACCCTTCTGTTCCCGGGCTGGCGTGCAGCTCTCCTGACCCTGGGTTGACGTGCAGCTCTCCTGATTCCGGGTGGACGTGCAGCTCTCCTGACTCCGGGCTGACGTGCAGCTCTCCTAAATTCAGGCTAGCTAGCAACCCCCCTGAAACAAGGCTAGCTAGCAGCCTCTCTGAGCCCCGGCTAGCTAGTAGCCTTCCTGAGCCCAGGCTAGTTAGCAGCTCTTCTGAATCCAGGCTAGCTAGCAGCCTTCTTTAGCCCCGGCTGGCTAGCAGCCCCCTTAAGCCCAAGCTAGCTAGCAGCCCTCCTGAGTCCAGGCTAGTTAGCACTCTCCCAGATCCCAGGCTTGCTAGCAGCCTTCCTAGCTTCCCCGAGCTTCCTAGTGTTCCCGAGTTTCCTAGAGTTCCCGAGTTTCCTAATGTTTCCGAGTTTCCTAGTGTCCCCAAGCTGCCCAGTTTCCCAGCACTGCGCAGCCTTCCAGAACCGCCGCTGACGTGCAGCCTTCCAGAACCGCCGCTGACGTGCAGCCTTCCAGAACCGCCGCTGACGTGCAGCCGCCCAGAACCACCGCTGACGTGCAGTCTTCAAGAGTCGTCGATGACCGCTCTTCAAGAATCTACGATGACCGCTCTGCTAGAGTCTTCCAGTCGTCCAGAGTCTTCGATGACCACTCTCCCAGAGTCTACGTCGACAGCTTTCCCAGAGTCCACGTCTACGGGCAAGCCAGAGGCCTTGCCGGTCTCCGGCGTCCAAGAGACTGCCCCTGAGGCTTTGTTGGTCTCTGGAGTCCCAGAGACCTCCCTAGTGACTTTGCCTTTGTTCTGCCCCCATGAGACTTTGCCTGTGGCGGTCAGGCCGACTCCTGCCCCTCGTGTCCTCTCGGCGGTCAGGCCGACTCCTGCCCCTCGTGTCCTCTCGGCGGTCAGGCCGACTCCTGCCCCTCGTGTCCTCTCGGCGGTCAGGCCGACTCCTGCCCCTCGTGTCCTCTCGGCGGTCAGGCCGACTCCTGCCCCTCGTGTCCTCTCGGCGGTCAGGCCGACTCCTGCCCCTCGTGTCCTCTCGGCGGTCAGGCCGACTCCTGCCCCTCGTGTCCTCTCGGCGGTCAGGCCGACTCCTGCCCCTCGTGTCCTCTCGGCGGTCAGGCCAACTCCTGCTCCCCGTGTGTTGTCGGCGGTTCGGCCGACTAATGCTCCAGTTACCCTGTCGGCGGAGTTGCCGACTCCTGACCCTGTTGTCTTGTTGTCTGTTACTGATCCTGTTACCTTGTTGGCAGACACTGACCCAGCTGACCCGTCGCCTGTCTCCAGCCCAGCTGACCCGTCGCCTGTCTCCAGCCCAGCTGCCCCTTCATCTGCTGAGCCTGTCTGGCCACCAGAGGGGATTCGCCTTCGCCGCCGGTCTTCAGAAGGAATTCGCCCTCGCAGACGGCCTCCAGAAGGATTCTGCTTTCGCTGTCGCCCTCCAGAGGGGTTTCGCCTTCGTCGCCGTCCTTCAGAGAGGCTTCGCCTTCGCCGCCGGTCTTCAGAAGGGATTCGCCCTTGCAGACGGCCTCCTGAGGGGTTTCGCCTTCGCCGCCGGCCTCCAGAAGGATTCTGCTTTCGCTGTCGCCCTCCAGAGGGGTTTCGCCTTCGTCGCCATCCTTCAGAGAGGCTTCGCCTTCGCCGCCAGTCATCTCGGTGCCCTCGACATCCTGTACGGCCACCAGAGAGATTCTGCCTTCGTCGCCGGTGCCCAGAAGGGTTCTGCCTTCGTTGCAGGCCGCCTGAAGGTTTCTGCCTTCGATTCTGCTCCCAGTCCCCTGTTACCGAGGCCTCTCTGCCCCCTGTTGCCGAGGCCTCTCTGCCCCTGTTGCCGAGCTCTCTCTCTCAGCCCCTGTGCCTCTCTGTTCCCTGTGACCCAGGGCGTTGTGCCCCAGTGACTCTCTGTTCCCTGTTGCCGAGGCTTCTCTGTCCCTGTCCCGGGGCCTTCCTGTTCCCTGTCCCGAGTGGTCTCTCCATTCCCTAGCCCCACTTGACTTGTTTGCTGACCTGTTTGGCCCTCCTCCGGTCCCCCTCCGCCCTCCCTGGGTTGTCTTTTTGTTCTGTTTTTGGGCCATCTGGGATCTGTCCCTTGGGGGGGGGGTACTGTCAGGGTTTTGGTATTTTGTGGTGTGTATTATTTTTGTAGTCGGTTTCTGTTCTGTATTGTGCTTGTTTCCTGTTTTATTTTGTAGTCTGTCTTGTCTCCCTTGTCTTGTCTAGCTTTCTTCCTGTCTTTGTTTGTTTCCCGCCTTTTTTGATTTGTTCCACCTGTTGTGTCACCTGCCTCTCGTTCCCTCGTTACCTTGTGTATTTAGCCTCTCTGTTTTCCCTTGTCTCTCGTTGGATCATTGTTTGTGTCTGGTTTTGTTCCTGTCAGCACGTCGTAGCCTGTTCTGTTGTTTTCTGCCTGCTCCATTTTTGGACCGCCTTTGGTTTGCTCCTGTTTTTGTGTTTAATAAATCCTCGTGCTCATTACTCCTTTGCCTGCTCTCTGCATTTAGGTCCACCATCCTCGCTAACCATGACAAATACCCAAGTAAAGTACTTCAAAATTGGACCTAAAAACAGTACTTGAGTAAATGTCCTTACTTACATTCCATCACTGCTAATTTTGTTGTGGTTATCATATTTTTAAAATGTGGAGAAAAGATTGAATTACAGTGGACTATTACTTTAAGAATATTATTAGTATCTTCTGTATTTACACTACTGAACTTGCTTATATTACCTCACATCTGCCATGTCTCAAATCCTACTCTACTGTATACATATATGTATAAATGCCAGTGGGTTTAGCATTAGTAGGATATAAGGACTCTTTTTCTGCGGTTTGAGATCTCCAGAGTCTTCTATTACATGATCAGAATTTGCAATATCCTGAGAGTGTGCAGGTCTACTTTTCATAGCTTGTAATGAACAGTTAAAATAGAGTTGAATTATTCAACTGTACTGAATTTAAATTACAAAGGAGTATGGTCTCATACCAGCAACTTGGTAGAATTCCCTCACCATCATGTTCTATGTCCATGAAACAAGACATGGTAACCACAAGGGATTTTTTTATTTAAAAGGGTTTGCCTCACTAACAGCCTTCCCCACTGCTGTGCGTTACACTTAATTAACTTGCCTCCAATTCCTATTACCTTAAGACTACTGTACCAACATATCTACTTTTAGAAAGATTAACTGTGAAGAGTGGGACATAAGTTACACATGTCCTGGAGCTTGTCTTCGAAGAATGGTAGTTGTCATCTGTCACATGACTTATTCTTATCAAGGTAGCTTACTTCCTTCATTCTTTTGATGTGTGTCATACTCGCTGTAATTGATTCAACTCACTTCTGTCATGCTTTTGCCTGCAATTTGCACTGCAATATGCCACCCTGAACTTTTTGAACCCATAGCATAATGGAAAAGCTGTAGCGCCTATGAAGCATGAATTATCACCTGGTCTGGCACATAATGCTGCTGGCACAAGAACAGAGACAAGCAGCATGTCCTCCGCAGGAAGAGAATTATAGTTCTGATGAAGTTAGAGAGAGGAGCTATTGTTGATTGACTGTGTAAGCTCCAGACGCTTTGAGAAGTAACTCATTAGATAACTTCTCCTGTATGTCTTATGGGTGTTTTCCAATTCTCTGTTTTCCACCATGACAATATAAAGCTGAAATGTAATCGAAGCTTATTTGCTTCTCAGAAGGAAAATAGTAGTAATAATAAAAATGTGTTGGTGCATGACTTTAGCTCCAATCATTGGACTTAGTAGAAATGTGAATATAGCACTGAAAATGTTAGCTTATTTAAGCAGTTTTACAAATAAGAGAATAAGGTTGTTGCTCATGTCTAAGGCAGTTGCTAATTAGTACGTTTTCTTTTCCTCTTTTAAAAAGTGGCATATGAGCTAAGATGGAAGCAATAAGGTGCGTTTTCTGTCTACATCAAGTGCTATTCATCAGCTGTTAAGGCTTCGGCGTTTTGTTCGTGCTGATGCTGCCTTTCACTAATACAAAACTTCTTGACGGCAAAAAAAATGGTTTGCTGCCATGAAAAAGTCTTTGAAATACATAGCGCTTATATAAATACATTTGGTTGTGTTTATTCTGTCAGTCTCCTGATTATTTGTATTCAGTGGTGTTTTCAAGATGAAACAAGTCACAAATTTGGCTTGACAAGCAAGGAGGTATTATGTATGAGGAGAAAATATGTTCATATTATGTTTTCTTTTCCTATTTACATAAGTGAGGGCACACTCCACAAGTATTTTGGGGGTATTAGACAACTAATGCAATGCAACAAGCAATCCACCATTCCATTGATGCAAGAAAACATTATTGTTCTTATTTTCTACACGTCAATTATAACAGTGAATTTTTTTAAACTTGTATTATCTTTGATACTTTTATTTTTAATTTAGCAAGCTGCAGTGTTCAATATCAATATACAGTAATATCTTTGATGTAGACTGCTATATCAAACTGCAGCACCTTCTCCCACACTAGTGTCATTTTGACTGTTGATGAAAAATGTAAAAACCTACACTGGCATCTATTTAAATTTCTAAAGGACTTTCTGACATACTGCTCTGAAAGAGACAAAGAGTTGGAATGGAAAATATGCATGACCTCTTAAAACATTTCCCCCATAAAGTGCTCAGAGAAAAAAGAAAAAACATACATGAACACAACAGCAATGTGCACACACAGACAAGCACAGCTTAAACTAATGCAAATTGTAACCCAGAAACAAGTACAGCCTAGAGGAAAGAAGCGACGAAAGATAAAACAAAGTGACTGTGTTCTTTGCACTAATAGTGTACACTGTAACCCAAAATGTTTTTCAAAGTCAGCTTGGGGCTAAAAAGTCATTTTGTTTAATGGTTTCTGCCCAGCAGGAAGCCAACAGTCTATTTTTAAAAAGTGATACTGATAGGAGGGCCACACCTTCCGAACACCCAGAACATTGCACCGTAGTGTATCCCCAAATGGCCTCAGCAAAAGAGTATTTGCTCAATTTCAATGCACACCCCTTCGATGAGGACATTAAAACGGGATGACTTTCTATAACATTGCATGGTGATTAGGTGAGAACAATGAAAGAAGGCAATAGAGAGGCCAGTGAAAGAGAATGGAGAACAGAAGGTAAAGACTGGAAGAAAGAGGCTGAAAGATAAAGATGCCGTAACCCACTGTATATCAGCTCGATTCAAAGGCCTCTGCGCCTTTTTTCACTTCTTTCATCCCTTTGTCTATGCACTAATATTGCTGCTCTATGTGGACCTGGAGCCTGGTCACTGAGACTTTCTCAGTGTGGTGCAGTAGGGGTCCCATCAGCAGAGATGTGACTGAGAGGATCTGAGTAGACCTCTGCTACCACCTAGAGGTCCCAACGATAGTGGCGTCACATCAAATTTCAGCTGTCGGATAGGACAATCACCATCAAGTCACTGTATAGATTGAGACTTTGGGTCATTGATTTATAGCAGGGCCACGTTGGACAGAAATGACTATTAAATATGTTTTTTATATTTAATAGTCTTTAAATTTAAATTTAAATTTTTTTTTAATATTTCTTAAAGCTAAGCACTGCATTTTGACCACTGATCTTAACCTCTGTACCTTTTTAGCACATTTGAAAAACAAACTTGTTTGTATCAAGATTTGTGTTTTTCTACCCGGTCCATCAAAGCCACCTGGGTGAGACAGAAAGTGTGGAGGCTCCAGATAGATAAGGTTTCAGTTTCAAAGCTGTCAGCCAGGAGAGATTTCCTAGCACCACCTCTACATTTAAACCTCCACTACCTTCACTTTAGAAAGATATCCACAGACATGATTGCCCCCCCTTAAATTTGCATTACAGTCCTAGATAGGCAAGTAGTCTATATGATATAAATACTTCACAGGGCTAGGGGGTGGATCCGTTTCTTCTTTGATTTTACCAGTGCTTTAAAACCATTAAGCTTCTGCTGCTTTGGGTAGACGCTTCAAGCAATGCAGCTTGGTTTTCTTGAGTTACAGGCTACCTCAGTTTGTGTGATAGCGGGGCAATGTTTTCCGCATGGTTCAGAGTAACATGGGGACAAGCCACGAGATATGTACCGTCATCTTACTTACCTCAGACTCTGGGTCAGTACATATCATATCATATAGTATATATATTTTCTGATGACTCGTCTAGAATACATAATTGAGGGCAAAGTAGAGAGCACACAAGTAAACAATGTAAAGTGCTAAAAAAAAGTTGTGGGGTTGAGTGTAGTAGACGCCCTGGAGGCAGGACAGAGCAGGGACTAAATTCCATCGTGGCTATCACCTCTCTCTCCCTCTATAATGAGCTGATGCTGCTTTGAGCAACTTGAGCCTCACCTCTTCGAAAGGTGCAAAATGGAGTGTTTTAGTCACTCTTTTGTGCTGACAGCCATCAGAGTGTACAGCACTTCCTTCCGAAATTGTCCCAGCCTCAGCAATTTAGGATGCTGGCAAAGCAGGACACCTGAATTGTCACACTACTTTCTCTGCTTTGGACTAATCCATGCAACACTTACACACATGGTTCAGGCATGTTTCTGTACACCCTACTTATGAGTTCAAACAGATAATTATGCACAGGCACACTGTCATTAATTTTATACACAAGTAATGTATACTATATAATAATCCTAAGGGCACAACTAGCAGTGTCCACATCCAAACAAGCAGCTCCAAGTATATATGCCATTTACATCTAAGTGTACTTTTTTTTTATTTCCGTCTTCACACAACTAGACACTTTCTGTAACCTGTTATTTTCACCTTTTACAATACAATATAATACAATTACACGACAACAAGTGCCTAACTATAAACCCAAACAAAATTCATCAATAAGATATGTATAAATTCTGACAGACCCTTGCAACATTCATTTTCAGTTCTTATTACGTTTTTGCTTAACGGTGTCTAAATTGTTTCCACAAGAGCCGAGGCTTTTCTGACAAGAATCTTGCAAGCATCCTGCTTGACATTCAAATAATGGGTAAGCCTTCTGCATGAGAGCTGGCTGTACAGTTTGCATTTGATAACATTTACAAAACTACCTTTGTAACTGTTTAACAAGGTCAAACATCCATTCATCTAGTAGCTCAGGGAGCAACACATTTTAAGGGGACTTTAAAATGTGAACACATTTGTGTTCTCTCCTTGGAAAACACAGGCTTAGGTTTAATTGAAGATGTCAACACAACTCATGCTAGATAAACCTTTAAAATAATTACAAAGAGCTTCAGAGCCTTTAAGCCCTTTAGATTCAAAGACAGGGAATCAGGGCTGACCACTGGAATCAGGGATTTAGAGACTCTCAATTCACAGGGCTGCCAACAAACGTAGCATAAGTACAAAGCTTTGTACACACAGCGAAGTCTGTCCTTTGAAATATGTTTATTGGTTGAGAAATCTTGTACTTGATTATTCTGACTTTATTGAAATACGTGGTCACGCATACTCACATGCAGTGGTGTAGTGGTCCCTGGAGAAGTGGGTATACTCTCAGTTTTCACCTTTTTTTTTTTTTTTTTTTTTTCTAAAGTAGTCCAGAAAAAAGCCCTGTTTTAGAAACAGTGACATGTAAGACTATGATTTAGTTTACCCAAAAATCTGTCATTTCTACTTGCTCACTATTATAAAATGACCATGACTTGATTAGGAGCAGTTTGTAGTTACTACTGGTCACACAAGCAGCCTGGATGAATGTAAAATGTATTTATCATGAGGCAAACATGGTGTTATCTCTTCTCCTCTAAATGTGCAGTCATATTGCCACTGGCAATTTGCCAGTAGTTTAAAATAATGATTGATTTGGAAACCACCTTAAAACTTACCTCAGAATTATGTCTTCCATCAACTGGGGTGGCACACCGCCGCTTGTGTTATTTCTTCAGCTGTTGTTTGGTCTGCTGCCGTTATCGTAGTCAAGTGGCACCGACACCTGAGGTTTTTTTTTTGTTTTTTTTCACTGGCACCTGAGGTATTAGCGATATTTTCCTCGGCATGACCCGCCCTACTCTGCCTCTGATTGGCTCATCAGTCCTCATGCCTAAAGTTAACCAATCTAATCAGTGAAAGCAGCGAGTACCAGCCAATTAGAGGCAGAGGAGGGTGGGTCATGGCTTCACTATCCTTGAGGAAAAAATGGGCAATCTGGCTCACAGATATTACTGAATGGTGCGCATCAGGGGGGATTTAGAAGTGGGTATACGCAATGCTGACTGAAAAATAAGTAGGTATACGCCGTATACCAGCGTATACCCTGGACTACACCACTGCTCACATGCTAAAAGCTTATAGGCTGATTTACCTGTCCACACACACTAACACAGTGGACGTTTTTTTTTCGGGCAGCTGGGAGATGTGGCTCCCATGGCTCAAATAATGTCACAGAATAGTGTATAATCTTTGGAACAGCTGTGGCTGGAGATAAAACCTTAATCAGGTAAAGGGAGCTCTGCAATATAATAACCTGAAGCCAGAGAGTCACCAAAGATGCACCGATAGACACAAAAGAGCACCACTTGATAATCTTAGTTCAGGAGCGTACTTACCTTACTATCATGGCCCACTCAGAACTGGATAGACATGATTGGAGGACTTAATGAAAAACCCATTCATGTTGCTTAGTGCTCAAAGATAGTGGGAAAAGATAGAAAAACAGGGGGAGAAGCAGTCAGGATGAATACCTCTTAATGACACACTTTTGAATCCCGACATGGACTTTTCAGGAGATGGCTTAAACTGACACATGTAGTTGCAGTCAAATGTAGCATGTTCCACTAAATTTAGTGACAATGGGAATTATACGAACCATAGCAACATTTTCTTTATGGTTATAACTACCATATTAAAGAAACCATGATATTGTGGGTGCCACTGTGTATTTTCGTTTGTAAACAAACAAAAGTTATGTTTAAAGGAAGTGTTACTCACCAAAACGCATGTGTATCCTTAAGGTCTAATAAACATACCAAATAGCCTACATTTAATTCCTCATAAAACATTTGTAAAGCAGATGTTTTCATTTATTTTATATTTTTTAGTCCTGTGTTGTTTTCATCCAGATTTTCTATCTTGCATAGTCTGGCTATCACCAGACCAAGCTCAATCTCGTAAGATTCAACATTACTTTGTGGAGTCTGCTCTGTATTTTCTACAAAGGCGTGATCAACGGGCGTAGTTTAAGTGCCTCTGTGCGCAATTGGATAGTCCTTCAACCAATCAGACCAACGATCCGGGTGACATAGCAGCGACAGCAGCATCAACGGGTTGCTGCCACGGAGTGCTGCGCTTCGGTGGCCGGCTTGTTGAATGTAAATAAAAAGCTGCTTGGACGCTTCTCTATCATCATTGTGTTAAACCTGCCAATAGCGCGCCAGGTGGATAAGCCAGTTTGTGATTGGTTCCCGCAAATTTGTAACGGAAGCAGGATAGATAAACTGAATTGATTGAAAATGATTAACATTAACAATCTTTTTTTTTTTAAGATTATTTTTGGGGCATTTTAGGCCTTTATTTGACAGGACAGCTGAAGATAGGAAATGGGAGAGAAAGGGGGAATGACATGCAGCAAAGGGCCCGGGTTGCTGCAGTAAGGACTAAGCCTTTGTACATGGGGCACACACTCAACCAGGTGAACTACTAGTGGGCCCCAGTAACATTCTTTTAAGTAAATGTATATTACATTCCCCACAGCTCCTGTAATGATTCATAAAATTGTGATCGACAAAGTTATAGATCTGTCAATCTAACTTTAGCCATTCTAAAGTTTAAACCACTTGGATATCGGTTAAGAAGAGAAAGTGAGTTTGAATTAATTGGATGGGAAGAAAGGTAAGAACATGTTATTGGTTGGAGTAGTATTTACGTCTCTTCATGCAGCGTGAGGGTCACCATTAAAGTTTACTGTTTTTACCAATGGTTTTCAAGCAAGTTAAACTCTCCATGTCAGTTTATCTTGTTTAATCAAGTAAGTACGTAGTTTGGATAACCTTCTACATTGCCTGGTTAAAATTAGAACCTTGTAGCATTGTTTTAATAGGCTTTCTGAAGCCTGAAAGAGATGCTAGAAACAGATTTTAGATTCAAGTATCATGAGGATACATTCTCTGACCCTCTTCTCAGCCTCAGTCCACATCACTTCCTCCAGGCCATTTCTCGATGAACTCCTTGTTGTGTTCTTACCTTCGTAACCACACCCTGCTTCCAATTCTGTGATCAGCTCCCAGTATATAATGCTGTCAGTAGCCATTGTTTCTTTCCAGATCCTCAGCATTACCTAGCTGTCAAAGGGAGTTTTTCCATGCCACTGTCGCACACACATGGCCGGATTATCCATAAGGGCACTTGGGCTAGTGCCCAGGGGCACCAACCATTCACAACCAGTGGGGGGGCACCACATGACACAAGCTTTAACAATATTTTCCGTAAATTGTTATATTATTCACTTGAAATTGTTGAAAGAAAATTCTTTCTGGGCCATGGGGTGCAGTACCACCGTTATCCGCTAAGCCCATGGTGGCTTTTAGACTCGGCGCTCTTCCTGGGGGCTTGGAATAAACTCACGAAGCGCACCCGCCCTGCTGTGTGCTTGGAAAACACGGAGAAGGGTTGGGCGCAACCAAGTCTCACCCAGAGGTGGGGGGAGTTGTGTGAAAAATGTTTTTCTTTGCTTGCCAATTACATTGAATCAAGAAGCCAACCATTTATCATTTTTTATAACAGTTAATATTTTACATTCATCATTATGATAAAAAAATGAGAGCTGAAGCCATGGATGAGCTGAAGCCATGGATGAGCTTTGTTCACGAAACTGCAGGCTAACTGCTAGCTAGTAGCACAACATAATTATTAAATCTCCTTGGTTGTCTAGCTAAATACATCTATCATTTATTTAGCTAAGCATGTAAACGATAGGGAACAACGAAAACAGTGTTTAACGTTAGTGAATATTTTAGACAATGAAACGGCGAGTTCATAAGTTCGCCACTTGTAAGAGACACGACAGAGAAGCACGAACGCGCATGTTGCTACCGGTTGCTACGACAACGCAAACAAATTGTTGCTAGTGCGCATGCACATCGTGAGCCAACCAGCGTTATGGGCCAACAATGCGGAAGAGCCGAGCTCCATGTTTGCTTTATCGCTTTTGAGCACTCTTATTAGAACGTACGGGGGCTTCCCGCCGAACACTGTATCCAGTTCTCTTAATACATCCATGGTTTATTCAGTATGCAGAGAAGTGTAAAAGACCGGTCCACAGTCTGCGCTTCTTTTCCTAGAACTCGTATTTCTTTCAGAGGACTTTGTGCAATAAATCCATATTCTTAGATCTAATATTGATAGTCTTTTGTCCATATCTTATTCATTTTTGGTCCTTTTATTGTCGTTAGCTATGATGCTAAAGCAGTTTTAGCTTTCTCATGATGCGTTTGTAAGTTTTTGACCAATCAAAGGAGTTGCTTTCAGGGCCCGTGAAATAAAGTTGGAAAAATACATATTTGACCGACCCATAATTGATTTTGGCTTTTTGAATTGATGGACATTTTGAATTGAGACATTTGAATATAGTGCTCACTGCTCATATGCCTACATGTATGTAGTTGGATAAGTTAGTAAATTACATTTGATAAATCACTTTGATTATGTCTGATATTTTGGCAGGGGGAAAGCAAGAGTTGGTGTCTCTTTGCATAATGAAAATGCTTTGTTTTTTGTTAGTTTTTTTGGCTTGTCTGCTGGGCTGATGTACTGGTGTGTATTGATTTTGACATTTTGAATTGAGTGCTGTGCTTTTTGAATTCGACATTTTGAATTGAGACATTTTAATATAGTTCTCACTGCTCATATGCTTACATGTATGTAGTTGGACAAGTTAGTAAATTACATTTGAGAAATCCCCTTGATTATGTCTGATATTTTTGCCAGGAGGACAGCACAGGTAAAGGAGGGGGGGGGGGGGGCTTTGAGGTTTAGTGCCCAGGGGTACCACATTGTCTTAATACGGGCCTGTGCACACATGCTTGCTCTTGGGGGAATTACTGGAATTGTTGGGTCTTTGTAAATTATAGAGTGTGGTCTAGACCTACTCTATCTGTCTTAAGATAACTATTGTTATGATTTGATACTATAAATACAATTGAAGTGAATTATGTTATGGCCATATTCTGCCAACCTATTCCTGTCCCAATTATCTTGTACTTATGTTTAGACCCGCTGCCTGTCTCTTGCTCCAGTGGACTCATTTGTCTGAGGCCTGCTTAGGAATGTATACACGACTGGCCCAATGTGACTGAAAAGCAAATCCATCCCCAGTCTCAATACTGTAAATAGAGTACTTGATACATAATTCCTTAATCTCCCTTTTGTAACATCAGGTTTTGATTCATTTTGGATTTCCTTTTCCTTTCCTTAGACTCATCTACAATGAATGAGATCAACAAGCAGTCACAAGTTCATTTTAGTGCTCAGCTTATTTCATCTTTACGCTTCGAAAAGACGCAAGGCTGTTGATGAAAAGATTCACTGATTGAAACTGTCATGTCTTAGTCACAAGAGAGTTTCTATCCATTTGGCCACTTTGAAATACTGTATACAGTTTTCATTTGATGTTTTACTGAAAAAAAAGGGCATCTGTGCTGTATGGCAAATATGTTCACTGTAACCTTCAGAAGTGTGACACAATAGCGTGCTTAAGAATAACCTAGGTGTGTATACAAAAATGTGTATGTATCTGTAGATATACAGTAGAATATATTCATTTAATGACCAATGAAATTATGATACATATTTTGATTTTAGTTAATGTAATACCTGTGGCCATTATACACCAGCAGGAATATTATGTGCTTTGCCTTTGAAGCTTCTAATTTGAGGCATGCACTGCATGTAATAATGCACAAACAGCTTGTGTACCTTGATTAATTAGTTAACCGAGTTGATTAGTTAACGTTTTTCTACGAGTAACGCACTCCATTGCACATCTTCAGCAGGGCTTCTTCTCAGATATGTAAAGCTGACCGGAGGACACAGATGCAGAGAGATAGATGTCCTTATTGAAAATATCCAAGGTGTATTTGCTCTGCATCTCTATTAGCCTTTGGCAGCTTATCTGACGACATCATCATTCAGCTCCTTATGTGTATATATATATATATATATATATATATATATATATATATATATATATATTATATTATATTTTAAGGTTTTATGTTGAGCAGTAAGACTAGAGAAAAGCCCATCAAATGCTCAAATATGCATCTGACATACTACAGGCCTTAGAAACATGTCGGACATATCTGTTCTGTTGTCAACAGAGAATGTTTTGCTCTTGGCAAAGTCGCTCTGTGATAAGGCTGGTTAGTGTTGAACGACACTGACATGTCAGGCTTTCAATCAATCCCACCTTCTATAAACACATGATCGCACCTAACTACTCCATTATTTATTTAAAAAAATAATAATACACACATTCAAGTGTTCAAGTGATATTGATGATCCATCAACAGGCCATTAAAGGTATTTGATGATGTAAAACAAATGGCACAGACCCATGCTGCTAGATGATAATGTAATAAAAAGCCTTATTTATTTATGTATAGGCAAATGTGGGTTCACACCTATTTTATTGTATTGTCTAAAAAAAAATCACACAACTACAAACTACTTGAACTACTTGCATGAGCTAAATATTGATGATCATGATTTTATCAACATTCCGCAAATGGTGTACTTACAATAAGACTGTAAGTAAGTAAAGCCTTCACTGCAGCCAGAATAGCTTTTAATCCCCATCCAGAAAAAGAAAACCTTTTTCTCAGGAGAAATCAGCTGTTGCACATCTCTCTCTCTCTCTCTCTCTCTCTCTCTCTCTCTCTCTCTCTCTCTCTCTCTCTCTGCCAAATTTGGAATCAAGTACTTCAGGTCATGCATTAAACAGCCAGCCAGAAAAACAATTTGATAAGGAATTGCATGATAATTTAGATACAGTAGAAACAATAGAATAAGACAAACGCTTCCACAGCAAATGTACAATTCTGATAATAAATGTACAGCATGATACATAAATTTATGCAAACCAAAATGGGATTAGTTTACACATGAGGACTCAGTAGTTTAACTGAGAAGGCTCTCAGTTGAACTACAGTAGACAAGCTGAATACTTTGTCCACACTTGAGCTCACTCTGAAATAATCTTGCCTCATGTTTTGATGGGGGGATATCTAGCAGATGCAGTTACATGACATACAGCCCATACCCCATGTTGTGACAGATCAAGAAAAAGGAATAAAAGATATTTATTTCTCCTGAGTAGGGTTTCACCCTATACACAGCACACACAAAACAATCTTTTGTTCCTACACTCAACAACGTGGTATCATGACATTGCGTAAACATACACGCTGACTTTCTTAAGCCAAGTGGCGTGTTATCTGTATGCATTTTGAGCTATCCGCGTGTATGTCTACGCTGTATACAGCGGACGTAAACATACACGCCATGTGGCGTGTTGTCGCCGTCTTGCCGTGTTACCGCGAGAAGAAAGCTATGGTTGACTTTAGGAAAATAAGAACCGGTTGGGTTTAGGAAAAGAAAAACAGGGTTGGCTTTAGTAAAAGAAGAAAGCGATGGTTGAGTTTAGGAAAAGAAGAATGGGGTTGGCTTTACACAAACAAGAGAGCGAGGAAATGCCACACGCAGGACGCGATCCCCACTCACCTGTGTGAAAGTCTTGTGTTTTACCCATCCACCAACCTCCCTATGTGGATTTTCGCTGTTTCATACTACTCCCCACGGCGTAAATTCACACGCAATCACAAGGTAATGTAAGTCAATGGAGGCCAAACGGCGTTGATAAACACGCTAAAAAGTGAGTATGCGTCTTTATAACATGCCAATAATGGTATATGAATTGGCGTGTCATATATACACTATTTCATGAGATCAGTCTGGCATTTGTCAACTTGACATCTTCCACGAGTAATGTAACACTGAATGTACAGTATGCTCTCTTCTGTGCAACTGCGGGGTCTGCCGGTTTGTGTTGTGAAAAGCAGCTAAAACACATATGTTCTTTTCAGTGTGCAAAAAGGTTCAAGGTAAATAAAGTGCCAGTCAAATGTTTGGACACACTTTCCCATTCAAGAGAATGAGAAAGCGTGTCCAAACGTTTAACTGGTACTGTAAAGCTAGATAAACATTTGTATCTGAAGTTAACTTTCAAAACTATACCACTATTTCTGATCTGATTATTTGTATCCCCTTTTGACTTCTGTAGAGAGAGCTACACATGTGGCTCAGTAAAACAATGAAACTCTGTGACTGCAGATTGGGTAAAATTAATGCTTTCATTTATTTGCCAATAATGACCAGAATCAAGCTCCATAAGCTGAAACAGAGGTGATTCCTTCAG
This sequence comes from Sander lucioperca, assembly GCF_008315115.2. Lineage (NCBI taxonomy): Eukaryota > Metazoa > Chordata > Actinopteri > Perciformes > Percidae > Sander > Sander lucioperca. The sequence continues at coordinate 5,739,651 of NC_050186.1, forward strand.
GGCTCTGCCAGCATGCTCTGATGATATTAGGTCCAGCTTTTGCCAAAGATCAAACATTAACCCACCAGTTCATCAAATACTCCGAGCTGGACATTCATAAAACATGCTTTCTCCAGCTAGCTCTTGGCATAGACTCAGATGTAATAAATCACATACTGTATATTTTATAACCTTACTGGTCCAAGGTTGTACTGAGGGTTGTATTAAGACAGTTGCCTTAGATACTGAAGATAGGACTTGCTGCATCTTTAATCATGCATTTAATTTTGCATTACTGACCATTAGCACACTGCCCTTTTAATGTGAATTTTACATACAGTTCAGCCTTCAAACCTTCAAAAAATATTTGACATCGAAATATACACTTGCATGCATTGCTTTGACTTTATATCTTTAAAATGTGCACATTTTCCCATAGATTATAAAAGTTTACTGCCCTACCATACTTACCACCCCCTTATCTTTCAAATGGTGCATGCATGGATACACGCACGCACACACAACTTCTACAAATGAACAATTTTCCCTTTTACAGCCTTCTTCTTATCGCCAGTAAACTGCCCCCTTGTTATTGCCTCCATGTATTTCCAATTATTTTATATGTGAAAGAGGGCAAAGGGACAACTGGAGTGGAGACGAGAGAGAGAAAGAGTGTGGCAAGCCAAGACGCTTTGTAATGCCATGGGCAGGTTATAAGGAAGATAAATAGCGTGACACCTTAATGGAGCCATACAGTTATCCTTTATGAATAAAGTGAAATTGCTTCATAAAAGGTACCGTCCATGATTGATGATAGAACTGAACCACTTGCATCGATCCTGGACATAAAAGGACTCTCCAGTATTTACAGCTGTTAATGTTAGAACAAATGGCATTGTAAAAGTTGGACGTACTGTGAGTCCAATAAATTGCTACAGGTTTGGGAATTACACTGAGCCTCTGGTGGCCATTGCTATTACTGTATTCTTAGAGTCTTTAGCTGAAGAGACAATGATGGCTGTACAGAAATGCAAAGTACATTGGAAGACAGAATGCAGACGATATGCAGACAAAATGTATTTAATTTACCAGTGCAGTTGGCCAAGATGGATGACAATGACAATGACATAACTTCAAAGACTAAGTTCATGTTTTAGTGTTATGCACTTTGTAGTCTATATTCACGACGTTCCACTTCTGGGATTGTTCTGTTGCCCCCGGAAATTCCGCCAGATGTCACTCTTTTCTGCCTGATATCCGTTACTTCCGCTTTCTTTGTGTTGGAATTTTAAACTGGTCGTTTTCTGAGGACTGTGGTTAACTGCTCCTCATATCTCTGCATGATAAATCCAGACAGCTAGCTAGACTATCTGTCCAATCTCAGTTTTCTGTTGCACAACTAAAACAACTTCTGAACATACACATTCCACCCAAACAAGTTCCTTCCCGAGGCTATTTTGCAGCGGCATCGTGGGTCTGTCCGGCGTTTTTCTCCCATCCCGGAATGCTGTGTGGACTAGCCAGACCTTCCTGCGCAGCACTGTGGAGGAAGGTCTGGCAAAGAGAGACTATGCACTTTGTGACATCTGTGCTATAAGGGCGCTGTATAAATTAACTAGCAAGAAGAGGCTATTAGGCTAGGAAGCAATCACACTCATATGCATGAGGTGTCACAATTTACAAATATGAAATAAATTCTCATCACATATTGAAGAAAACAAAAGCACAAAAATGTTGAAGCCTACATCTGCACGCAGCTGAGTTAACACTAAACCCCTACATACAAGTACATTATATAATTATTTTTATTTTTTTTTTATTTTTAACTGAATTCAGAGGTGAGTTTCTCCATATATGTGCACTGGGGTAATGAATTGTAATTGTGAGTAAAACGCTCTAACTCAATTAGACAGAGGTGAACAACAGTGCCCATATAGACATTTTTCACATCTGGTGTTAGAAATCAATAATCACAACTAAAAACAGCTGGTTAGAAGTAAACAACTTAAACGGCAGCTATGATGTTATGCTAGAAGAATGAGAGCTGATGAGGCCTGCATTAAGAAAAGCCTGAGGCAATGAGAACGAGAAATCAAAAGTGCTTACTCACACCAATTTCCATCTTAAAGGAATTCAAAATATGCAGACTTCACCTGCATGCATTTTCAACATCTCTGCACTCACAAGATTCCTGTTTCTTAGGTTTTAGAAAGCTGTTTTATTTCTATTTTTGCTGTTTGGCATTTTCTCACATACGTGTTGAGACAAAATATGATCTCACAGTTGATGGTATTTGGGCTGTTAGCTATCCCATTATTAACTCAAATCAAATCAGAGATCATAGTTCATTTTGCAAACTAAAAAATATTTCTGTTCCTCCTAGTGGTGGGAATCACCAGAGGCCCCACGATACGATATTATCACAATACTTGTGTCACGATAACAATATGATTGCGATTTTAAACGTATTGCAATTTATTACCTTTTTTCCAACTTCCGTATGTCCCCAAAAGAAAACGTTGTCAACATCTGTTGTATCTAAAAAACAAAAATGTCTTTGTTGTTCATTTCCATTAAATTTTCCATATAGTGGACTGAAAAAGCAATTGATTTTATTATTCTATTCAATTTGTGCAATAGTGCAATTTATATAGTAAAAGATGAATACTTGGGGTCTGTGTATCGATACAGTATTGCCACAGTAAATATTGCGATTCTGTGCTGTATCAATTTTTTACCCCACCCCTAGTTCCTCCACACAACTAACAAATTGCCTTCTCAGGTTATCTTGCCACTTACTATTATTATTAGTGTTATGATTGGAAACGCTGTTGAAGCTGTGATAATATACAGTGTCTTCATTAAAATCTTTTCACACCAACCATGTGTTTTAAATGGATGGCTTGGCACTCACATGGTTTAACTCATTCACAGTATGAGGCCTCATCGACTGTAAAAATAATAACAATAATGAAAACACATCATTGAAAAGATGCTTAAGCTTGGGTTTTGCATTTATAACTTGTTGTCATCTTCATCAGTTACTGGAGCCAGAAAATCCGAATTTAGGCAACAATGTGGGGCGTTTGGTAAACTAAAGTCTCACAATTAGCAACCACAACATAAACACCTGTCTTTAAGCCAGCTTCTGGTGGCAAGTGGAGAAACTCATTTCCACAGTGGCTCCAACATACAGGCACCAACCACCCCACAACCAACCTCAACTGTCATTTCTTGTTCTGTGTTACTCTGTTTTGAGTCATATAGGTTGAATATGAGACTAAATGTCTCATTAAGACACTCACAGTTTTTGCAAAGTGTCACTGCCTCTTGTGATGATGACCAATGAGAGGAGATGTGGCTCAGATCAATGGCCTGTTGGATGGCCTGTTGAACCTGAATCAATAGCTGCTGGCTGAGTGAGGACTTGTTCTCTGATTTGGTGTTTCTCAGTGTCAGACACTTGCTCATAAGCTGCAGTCACTCTTTCAGCTATCCACCCCCGCACTACACACACACACACACACACACACACACACACACACACACATATACACTTCCCTCTCTATCTCCTGCTCGCTCTCCAGGCTAAATAGTTTGCTGGCAGTCCCCGGTGCAACAAGGTTAAGTCATCATGCTTCTTGACAAAGATGGAATGGGTTATTATCTGACGCTGCTCTGGATTCATGCTGTGTGAGACAAAGGTGCATCTGGATCAATACACATATAAGTGCTCTGGCTGAGACACTAAGCCTGGTCTGGTACATTATTTGTACTAATATAAATCTGACTCACTATCAAAAGGTCAAAGAAGCCTACATACTTACTGTCATTTTTTAAAAAAGATTTTATTCAGAGTCTTGATTAGATTTTAAAATGCAATTGAACCTATTTGAATTGATTGAAAAGAAAATAATAATTGAACAAAATAGCTTTAGGGGTTTAGGCAGATTGTAAAAAAGAGTCTAACCCTACTTGTGCAGTTGTCGATTATTTTTCAAGTTTCCAATTTTTACCCCATGCCCTGAACAGCACTCAGTAATAACACACTAATGCTTGTGTCCAATTATGTTTTAAAAATGAAATTATCTATCATTGTGAAACCACTGACATTTTGTCCCTCACTTGCAAGCAATTCCAATAAAAAGATACTGGACATTTAATTGGCTAATGGAGTCGCCAGTGACAGAGAGAGGAAAGGCAATAATTGCATTTGAATTTCAGATTCTTACTACTAAATCCTAAGCTTCTAAAGCATAGGATGGAACACACATCAGCATTTCACCCTGGGAAGAAAAAATAAAACAGCAAGGACAGCAAGATGGCTGACTGCTGCGAGACAATAAACAGCTGACACTAAAGGTTGCCATGTGCTGATGTACTCCCACTGTTATGTCTAGTGAGGTAAATCTCTCACAGAAATTCCTGCTCTCTAGAAAAGTCATGCATAATCCCAGCTTCCAAAAGAGTGAGGGAGGGTAAACTTAATGATATCAGGATAGTGGCTTCTAACAGCTTGCGAAGACCTTTGGATACCCTCTAATTTGCATTTCTGCCGTAAAGATGATGCTTTGCCTTTGCATGGGGTCTGTGAACACCTGGAGAGAACCAGTAGTGTCATCAAAATTCTGTTGTTTTACTGTCGTAGAACTTTTAGCACAGTACAACCTCATACATCTGAATGTCAACTTTCAATAAAATGGATTCTGGTATCTAACCGAGCTCAGTTTGTTACTGAAAGGGAACATGACTTTAGATCACATCTCCACCAACACAGAGTCCCGCTAACAGTGTTGTTTTGTCAGCTCCCTTGTTTATCTTGTATACAAGGGGCGTGAAACACAATCAGGAAAGGAGCCATATTTAGAAATCATTCCGTGAAATAGCACTTGGCAGTTGTATTTTCAGGCTGTGATGAAAAGAAACAAATCCTTTTCAAACAGTACCTAGACTGAAGAAAGCTAGTGGTTAACTTTTGAGAAGGACGGCAGGAGAATGCATTACAAATTACACAAACTGTGAGTCTACAGCTAGCAGCTCTGTGAGGCTTTGACACAATGATGCTTTGAGCTAAATACTAACATCAGTTCGCTAACATACTCACAATGACAATGTTAACATGCTGATTTTCAGCAGTAATGTTTACCATGTCCACCATCTTAGTTTTGTCATATTACCATGCTAATATGTGTTATTTAGCTCTAAAACCAAAGTACAGCTGGGAATGTCATTGCAGGTATTTGGCCATAAACAAAAGTATTGGACAAGTTTAAATTCTGACTAGATGATGGCCATAGATGATAAATCAACGAATTCTCATGAACGGGTTCGTAGGATATCGTACGAAACGTTTATGCACAATAACATGTATGATATACGGAAACTAGGAGACCGCCGGCTAGTCATGTGACATTGGCTACAGAGCTCTGTGCTAGAGAGTGGCTGTTTAAGCTGCTACAGAACTTGATGCATGACCCCAACTTTAGACCTCCGTCACAGCTTGTCGTATTGGCGTCAGTTAGCAGATGAGTTTAGCCGCTACAGAGCTCTGCGACAGCGGCTACGGTGCTCCGCATGGTGCTCCGCATGGTGCTCCGCATGGTGCTCCGCATAGTGGTCCGTCATGTCAGCGGTGGTTGGTGGTTCAGTTACCCTAGAATAGGTGACTCTGAGCCAGGTACAGAGCACCACGAGCTGCCGGTCGTTGTTAGTCATTCAGTTACCCGAGAATAGGTGACTGTGACACCTCCCTACGCAGCCAGCCTCGTTCTTATACAGCACAGGCTTAAGCACAATTCAGAATTGAATTGAGAATGACTCCTACATTCCAATTCAAAAAACTTGAATTTGAGTTGATGTCAAAAACAGGGTTTAGAATTACAATTCAAATTTCAATTAAAGGAAGCAGAATTGCAATTCAATAAAAATTCAAAGAAATTCATATACATAATTTAAGTTTATACATAATGAAGCTTTACAATATATGTCAGATATGATTGCATTACATATTCTATCAATGATATTAGTTTGAACTACTTGTACAGATTATTACATTAACAGGAAATGTTTTCCCCCAGCAATGAATGTTAAAAGCTCTAGTCACAGAACAAATAATTAATCTTGATTTATTGTAATTGTAATTTTGTGGAACATGATGGAACATGACTCCATTTCCCAGAATGCTTTACTTTAAACAAGTATTTAAAACGGTTGCCAAACAATGTGAGGTGGTCAACCCTGGACTTTTTAAGTTTCAGAAGTCCTTTACAACTTGAGATTACAAACATTTATAGATTTGACATCTGTAATAACAGTGACATGGAAAATAATAGCAGACCTAAAAGGTCATCTGTACTAGTTCATTTTGAAGAACCAATTCCAACACGAACACCTGGAAACCATAGAGCCATATGCAAGCACTGCAGTGCTCCAGTCTGTGGATCCATCAAGGCAACTTCAAATTTCAAAAGGCATCTACAAGTAAGTTAACAGACTTAGTCTTAGTCTTAGACAGTCTTTTATTTTGAAAACCATCTCTTGATGGTATTATGCTACTGATATTTGATATCATCAGTGTTGGGGTCACTACTCAAGAATGTGTAATACTCATTATTCACTTTAAAAAAAAATTATTTTGAACAAAATGTATGCAGGGTTGAGGAGTCACTAGTTAAGTGTAATGAAATTATGTTATTAAATTACAAAATTAATGTAATTGTATTTAGCTGTATTACTGAGGTAACATTTGTAATCCAATTAGTTACTAATCCAATTAAAAGGAAATTGCTTTGCATTGATAAAGTAATCCAAATAAAGTAATCCAAACCACATTTATAATGGGTAACTTATAACAGTAAGCAATTACATTTCCAAAGTAACCTTCCTAACACTGAATGTATGTGAGATTCAACACATTCTTTCTGTTGTGTGACTGTGTGGAATTTCTTTGAATTGCCATGAAATTAATTCCACTTCCTGTCATTCCAATTCAAATTCAACTTCCTGTGGGGCGGAGTCAATTCAATTCAAATTCCAATTCATGAATTGAATGGAGGTCAATTCTGAAATTCAGAATTTTGCACAAGCCTGATACAGCAGCAGTCAATGTGGTGCGCACAGCAAAAAAAGAAACTGGAAATCATACGAATTACAATGCTAATTTTTTCGTAGCTTTTCGAACATATGGTTCGAGAACAGGCTGAATAAATCGGGATCATTAAAGTTACTGCAATCTATCCTGAGGGGAATGTAAACATGTGTTCCAAGAATTTATGACGATCCATTTGATAGTTGTCGAGACATATAATTAAAAACCAAAAAGCCTTGGGCCCCCGATAGCTCAGTTGGTACAGCGGGTGCCCATATATAGGTGTTTACTCCTCGACACAGCGGCCCCGGGTTCGACTCCGACCTGCGGCCCTTTGCTGTATGTCATTCCCCCTCTCTCTCCCCTTTCATGTCTTTAGCTGTCCTGTCAAATAAAGGCCTAAAATGCCAAAAAAAATAATCTTTAAAAACCAAAAGCCCCATGGTGGCACTAAAGAAAAAGCAAGAGGATCATGATCACCAAAGGTGGTAAGCTTCATCCTCATGAATTTCTGGAAAAAAAATGTCATGGCTATCCATTTAATCGTTGTTGAGCTATTTCAGCCTGGACCAAAGAGGTGTACGGCCTGACCGACAGACCGGCGTTGCTATCCATAGAGCTGCGCCACTAGCATAGCAAATACAAAAATAAAATCAAGGTACTATGATCTTAAGAAACTAAAGACTGTCTTTGTCAGTGAGATCATTTTAATATTTTATCATAGTCTTCTTGTTGGCCATATTGAACATGTCTGGACACAGGCAGTTTAGGCTGTTAGGTAATTGGCTCGTACTTTCCAAAATGTCAAGTAGTCTGTGGTAAAATTCTGGAAGGATCAATGAATTTTTCCTGACTATTTACTTACCTTAGACATGATGAGTTGAGCATATACTGTACAATATGTATCCTTGGTTCCCTGGTTTGTGTCTTGTTTAATTATGCAATTGTTGTTATGTTGCTGTGATATTCAATTTTACCAAAGTGAAATCACTAGAGGTGTGATGAGATCTCGTCCCACGAGATATCCCAAGACTAAAATGTGACGAGACTTCTCGTTGAGGTAAAACTGTCTCGCGATATAGGTCACAAGTGCAGATCAGCGGCCAGTAGACGGAGCCTGATCTGGTTGGTCTTACAATACATCTGGCTTTGAAGATGAGTCTGGCTTGGACCTCTAAATTAGCATAGAAGATCCCCTGCCCGTTTGCGAAAGTTGACTTTGAGTTCACTTTTGCAGAGCGGTAGCGAAGTTGCAATTGTAAAAAGTTGCCAGTAAAACCCAGCGTTAGAACGTTAGAGGGTACGGACGCTCTCTCTCTCACTCGTGCCAGACACACACACGGACTGCAGCGTGCAGTTCAGTGTGCCGCTGACTCGCGCAGAGCCCTCTCTTTCTCTTTTTTTCAATGAGTCGAAAGCAGAAAGGAAAATCTCATTTTAGTTTTAATGATATTAAACAAAGAGAAATGTTCTCTCCTTGTCTTAAAATGGTCATACATCAATACAAGAGCAGCCTACTTCCTTGTTTACTGCTGCAATGAAACGCTTGGTTACGTTGTAACCTTGGTTCTCTGAGTAAAGACTATTTTTTCAGTCATATTTCCTAATTGAAGTTTTCTTTAAAATAGTGTGGAAATCTCGTCTCGTTCTCGTGAACCCAATCTCGTGTCTCGTCTCGTGAGCTGAGTGTCTCATCACACCCCTAAAAAAAATTACAGACTAAATTTGTGGCATCATTTCAGTGGAAGGCTACTACTTCCAAAGTATGTCTTATTCGGTTGTCTCTTTTGGTAAAACCATATCATAAAGACCTTTAACATGGAGTGAAATACAGTATCTCATAGAAGTGCTACATTTACAGCTCTGTTTGCACCTAAAGTAAACATTTTAATAATTATTTCTATATACAATATCTACAATATACAAGGTTAGGTAAAAATTGTGTTTATAGCAGATAATTTAGGGTCTGGTTAACTGTGGTCTCTTGACACTCAACACTGGCACTGGATGTAAATCATGCATTTCAGAATTGTCCAATATGAACATTATTATACTGGGCTCATTGTAAAGGTATTTCTTGAGAAATATGGACAGAATATCATTATGGAGTGCTGGTTTTTAACCATATTTTTTTTCTTTTCTAATGTATCTATAATTAAGACCTACACTAATGAAAAACAGTGCACATTCTGTGTCCTTATTTCAGACTCTAAATGCACTTCACAATCCCATCCGCAAAAGCCTCTTCACCATGCCCCATTGTGATTGTCTCTGTATGCTCTGAGCTTTTACTGTTGCTTCTCCCTGCCCTCAGCCCCATGAACACACTCTCTGCAACCTGAACCTCATTCACCCTTTTTGGTATTCCGAGGACAACACTCTGTAGACGCAATCTCCTACCAAGAAAGCTCCTGATTTGAACTGTACTATATCGATCTTTGACTTCTTTTGGCATGAAAAAGTATCTTTTTATCCCACACCTTTGGTTCTGTGTTTCATTCATAGAATTCCATTCCCAATTGAGACCTTGTGTTTCACCCTGTGACTCCTGTGTTAATTCATCTGTGAGTTTAATATGAGATTTATGTCACCTGTTGAGCTTTCGCCAAGCCAGTAAAAAGCTCAGCCAGTGTTCTGTTACACTCCGGTTGTGAATTGTGTATGACAACCATGAAATAGCATCATATGGTTCACTTTTGTGACCTTTACTCAAGAGCTCTGACTCAAAAACCTGCGGAACACACCGCACACACTACAGGAAACACACAAATCCACAAACTACAACCAAAATCGGCATTACTGATATTATACCAACATCAATGACAACACTTAAGTGATTTCAATCACGCACATCAGCTTGCATTTAAAGTGAAGCGTATTGTTCTTTAGCCACTGAGCATTGTTGTGCAAATCTTTCCTCACAAATTCCTGGCTCTTAGCTGAATACAGCAGAAGTCCACTTTCCATTAAGTAAATACATAAATACAGTAGAAGCAGAGACATTTCACTGGGGGACGAACATGCTATGGTCTAATTTTCCTTTATTCTTTTCAAAGAAATTCAGAATTGGCCAGGGAGACGCAACTTCAAAAGAGTGTCACTCCCCACTGAACCTCAGTTCTTGACTCTTTGATTGTTAGCTATTCAAGCCATGTATGAGTTATTGTAGATGCTATAAGAAAAAGCATGACTTCATGTTTTATTCATGGTCTCTCCACTTTCATAAGATAAGGGGTGTCATTGTTGCACCAGCACAAAGTTAGCCAAGCTTCTATGTGAATGTTTCACCTTCAGCTTTTGCGAACTGCCGCATTGTTGTGATCAAAACTGCATGTTGATCTCGTTGCTATGAAATTTGTTAAAAAAAAGCAAACAAGATGAAATGCTCTCCTCTCTATGATCTCTATCCAGGCCAAGCCTATTTACTTAGGGCGAATGTGATGTCTCTAACATGTTTGGCAAAACATCTAATATGTTAAGCAAATGAAAGCATTAGATGTTCCAATACCTTATAGGCAACAGTTTTGTACACCTGCAGCAAAATGTATCATGCATATAAATATATACACACACATAGGTATGTATGCATAAATACCTGCACAAATAGCAAGAGAAACATGACACTACCCTCCAGTAAACAGATTTGTTGGAGATGGAATTTCTAGTGAGGTCAGGGGAAACACAAGAAAAGGGCTCCGTGTAATAACTTGCATGGTATTTTGTGGTGCTGTACCTGGGTCTGATAGCTTGTGCTGATATATGTAGTCTGACATTTACGATAGCCTCACTGTATTTCCTAATTATTGAACAATTTCAGCATAAAATCCGATTTAGCAGTTCAAATGAAGCTGCCTGAAGTCATTTGGCTCTGGCCAAGACCTCCTCTGGTGGGTTTATTCATTTGTTTTGCTATATTTCCTTCCTTTGTCAACCTTCCCTCTGTATGTGCTTAATAGGTTTTTTCAGCACTGGAGTGAGTGAAGTAATCAGTTTAAACACAGAACAACATTGCCCCCTGTTGGTTGCACATGAGTAAACCTTTAAATCATCACTGATGCAGCCGTAATATGTATGCTGAAACCATACTAGTTACAATGATGTTACAGCTGATCACTGACCTTGTCTACAAAGTAATTATAATATTGGCACCACATTAATACCCTTGCATCTTTCAAGTACAAAACAGGTACAATTACACAGTCACCACGTACAAATTCCAGCTTCCAGGTAGCTGAGTGTAAGTGAATCATTGGGGTTATCAAGTGGGCAGGCGCCTTGCCTCTGTGATGTTTCAGTGAATTACACACAATTCACCTCAAGAAGGCATAACAGTAGATTGCAATTTCATGGACATGGATATACACTACGTCATCATAACTGCTGCTGCTGCTGCTGGTGGACAGGATAGAATACTTCTGTTACATACTTCAGAATTATGTTACAACCATCTTGTATAATTGTGTTTTTTAGTTTGTTTTTATTTTTGTGTTTCTATCTTTTGCTTTTTGAATTATTATTCTTTTTTTCAGGGGCTGTACTCGAAATACCATAAAAAGAAACAAAAAATATGTGAAATACCTCATTTTTCATTGCCCCATGCACTAACATCCACTTGCGACAGGACCGGCTATCACTACAACAGAACTGAGAAGCTCGGATGACAACACACACAGAGGGTGTCGACTTCATTCTCTGCTCAGGACGCCATTACTCCATTATATCTTTTCCTTTTTATATATTTTCCTGTTTGTTTTATCATAGTTTTTTGCTCTTCATTCACTCCTTTTTCTTCCAACTTTGATTGGCCAGATTCCTATGTGCTAGCGCTTTTGGCTGCTAACTCCCTACATTGATCTGTTTAGTGTGTACACTGTCAATTGTCTCCTCCTGTGCACATGAATTCAGCAGCTGCTATTTTACCTCATACAGGGGGACACACTGTCCCAGTGTTCACATCATTCGCACCATCCCATCCCTCCACCCCCTTGATCAGTTGATAAAAGTTGCCATTGCAACAAGTAGCCCACATGATCCCCCACCAGAAGCTGGTGGTACAAAGACAACATATTATTTTAAAAGGAATGTTGCTATAGGCACTAAAGCCAATTTAGTGCCTTTAGTAGCTAGCCAAGCTATTTTTTCCTTTTATTTATTCAAGGTGTGATTTTATTTTTATGAGACTAAACTAGTGTACAAAAGACATTAAAAAACATTTACTGATGTGTATTGAATATTCTACCATCACAATATTTAAAACTAACTATTGTCTTTATGGCATTTAACTATAATGGTGGGACCTTATTGTTTCTATCTTTTAGGTTACCTTAAAAATCAGAAAAAAAATTGCAAGCAAAATTGTGCTTAGAGTAAGGTACTGCTGAAAGGATTAAGCTGAAGATGCTATTGCTATTTATTGTATCTCAACCTTGTTGATGACATTTGGCATTTACACAGAATATAAAATGGAAGGTAAAATTAAATTTGCAAATGCACAGTGCTCAGAATAAATATTGACTGCCTGTGCCAGGGTTCTTTCCCACTGCCTCTTTTCATTAACCAATATTAAAACAAACAGAAGGGCATATATGTGTCTTCCAAGTTAATTTCAGTTTATATAAGCTAACGCTGAACCCCTCTAGCCAGCAGCACATCAAGTGTTTGGTTTAAATACATAATCCATGTGAGATTATCCACCTGGATAGATGTTGTTGCTGGTCCTTCCGACATGCCTGTGGCTCCTCAATAGCCCCACATGCCAGTTGTTCCAGCATTGCTACAGAAGCAGTATTGTTATTATGTGTTATATGGTTAATGGTGCAGCTGCATCCTGTGTGTTGATTGCAGGATATTGATTCTGAACGGGGTCTCACTTATACAGGTCTTAGGCCAGTACATGCATTTAAATGAAGACAGTGTGCATATGTTTTTGTGCAGCACACCCATGCTAGGTTTGAGGTTTTTGTATGTGTGCACTAAACAAGAATATTATATCATACAAATAATATATAAAAACTGAGCTAACCTAAAGCATAATACTATTGTAGTTACAGCCTATTTTGCAGGCTCTCAACCTTTGTTGAAAAAAAGCTAGACATTATGCAGACTACTACCAACATCTTCATCAAATGTGATATATTGGGGTTTGTATGCAAATTGTGCTCAAGAAAACATTAAAGTAGTGTAGACTTTGCATATTGTTGCTGTTTTTCTCTAGAACATCTGTCAGACTTAAATGAAATTTAGGAATTATAGTTATTATTCAAACACTCGCTTTTAATAAGCACAAGATAGGAATAAGTGTAATTTATAATGACACTGGAGAAAAGCTTCACTATTCTATTTGGTGGGACTATTAATTAATCAAATCTGATATTCTAGTCGGAGTTTGTTCTTGACTCTTAAACAGGTTTGTAGCAACCTTGTATGTTTTGCATCTTGATTATTTTTCCTCTGTTTGACTTTTCCCTGTATCTGAGAGCACACCTTTGTAATGCAGATGTTGCCTTGTTTATTCTGTCTGTCAAAAAAACTCATGAGAAGTGATGAGCATCCACCCTCTGGCCAAACTATAACTTATTGCTCAATCATTAGCTTAAAATCCAATAGAAAGGAAGTGAAAATAAACTTTTGATTATGCACAAATTAAACTGCCAATATTACTATCCAAAAACAAACATTCTTCATTAGTTTTGGGGAAGGAGAAATCATTGTCTTGACATCTTAAAATCATCAATTATGCTTTAGTTTGTACTTGTGAATAGATTGGGCTAACTCATCCTTGAAACAATTCCAAACCAATATAACGGCTTAATGTTAAAATGCATATTCTCCTCTACGCATACCTTTCAACAACAGCTACTGTATCCAATCATGTCCCGCTTAGGCTGTGATCCAAAAAAAAACAACACCTTCCAGGCACATATTTAGTCACAGCATTAATTATCAGTTGCTCTAATTGCATTCTGTGTCCATCTAATTAGTTTGGAGGCACCGATTTTACAGCAGTCAGTGTGTGGGAGGGTCATGTCAGGAGCTGCAAATTAGGTCTGGGGTCTTACTGATGAGCTAGGGGCATTGGAGTAGATACTAGAGTGCAGCATGACCAGATGAAAGGGATACAGTAGCGCTCTAATAATCTCTGCTGCCACATTAGTTACTCAGGTCCACCCCCTCCTCCCCTTTTTGAAATCCTGTACAGTACTTTGTTTCTGTATCAGGTCAAGAGTACCGGTTACATAAGCTGACACTGAAGGTATGACATGTATCGTTGATTGCTGAGCTCAGTTTGCATTGAGATATGATTCTCATTGTGTGGAAGTACTTCTGCAGCCGGATGATAATTTTAACTGGTTACACTTTCCCTCTCTCTTTGGAATATTTGTAACAGAGAGGTTAACCATCCAATATGAAATGGTGGCGTGCAATCTGCGATGTGAAATTGCACTTTTTAAGTGAACAAAATATGCATTCTTTTTGTATCTCTAATAACTTAAATATAACAGCCCTGGTTTGGTACATTCTGCTGAAGTGGTTAAGTTTCTGTTCATTAACAGTATAACTCACAGCTATTTTTCCTTTTAATTGCTCAAAAGATCTCATATGCATGCAATTATCAGATTTAAGATTAATGTTATTTTTTTTTCTTCTGCCACTACTGATCGCAAGAGCGAAGATTCACATGCAACACTTATATTAAATCCCTCCCTAATTTGTGATTTGGTCATACTGTAGTAATAAGATTAAACTTCAGAACAAAAAGATAAATCTAGACATGCAACATTACAGATTATACAGTAACAGATCAAACAGTAGGATACAATAGACTTTTTTTGTTTTTTTTATTTGGTTGATTTAAACTTAATCTTTCTTCAGGGTGGCTTTTCCAGACCTGCAGAGTCCCAATAACAAATCACCTTTGGCCTTTAGTGAAGACCAAGGGAGTGATAGTATAACTGTGTTAACAGATTTAAAATGGTATGCTTGGGACACATTTACTGTTTAATGGTCTAGTTTGTCATATGCAAATAAAACTGGCTTTGGATGAGACTTAATTTTCAGTTTCTCCATACAAATGTCAGTGCTGGCCCACCTTTCATCCAGAAAACCAGCCCTATAACGACAGTCGTAAAATCCACTGGAGGCCAGAATAGGGAAGCAGAGAATGATCTTTTATAATCTTTGTTCTTTGTTCTAGTTTGTCTGTCTTCATCTTTCTGTAGAATACAACTGGCACATAGCTGCAGTTTTCAATTTAGGGAACACAACACATGTATCTGAGAGTCAGAGAAGCATAACATAACGTTAACATAAGTTTTGAAATAGTTATCATCTTATATAAACGAAAGAAGCAAACCACTCATTGGAAGTGATGATGTAGTCAAAATTCACTCTTAATGTTAGGTTATATGGCAGATCATTCATACAGTTTTTGAGAGTGTCAGATTAATTCAGCAAATTAAATGATTAAATTAGCATTGATCCAACATTTCGGCCAGTCTGATTGTTAATGCTTCAAAATTTCATGATAACAATAAACAGTAATGGACAGAACAGTGTATACTAGAGGAAATGGAAGTTTATAGTTACAGAGGCAGCTGACACTAGTCGATTACGATGTAGAAATTACTCAGAGCAACACTAAAATGTATGTAATTTCTAAAATAACTTTAGCAGACTTTGCACCGTGCTGCACTCGTGTTTTGTTTTGCAATTATAATTATTCCATCAATAAACACCTATGCAACCAAGCTGTGTTTTGATGGAGAAAAAAAAATTGATTGAGAAAAAAATTATTTAAATTCTCTTTAAACTCGCAGAAAAACTTTCTGCTGTAAAGTCCAAGTGCAACAGCTTAAATGCTGTAATAAAACATGCCTGGGGGTGAGGAATATATTGCACGGCTCTTAATGCTGGCGACAGATGGATTGGGGAGGAATGAAGGAAGGAAAGCTAAAAGTAATGACAGAAAGCAAGGCCGGAGTAATGAGAGTAAGGCCATACTTCCGACCTTGTCTGACTGTCCCGCCTACCCCGTCCGTCACCAGCGGGACTAACGGATGGGTGAGTCAGTGTGCCAGGATATGGACGGTAAACAGTGGTGACAGCTGACCTGGCAGCTCTCAATGGGGATGATGGAAGATGGTATAAGCAGGGGGTGGGGTCATCCAGAGGTAGATTTTCGAACACTTGGAGTCTGTCAGAGCCACATACCTGTCAATGAGGTGGGACGTGGCCCTGAATGACAACAGTCCATTGATCCAGTGAGACATGAATTAGCTCTATGGTTCCACTGCAAAAGGCATAAAATACCAGTGGATACAGGCTGGAACTGGTGTCTTGCTGTCTCCTTACCAAAACAATGTTAATAGTTTCAGCAGAAGGTTAAGACAGAAGCTTAAGAAGTGTCAACTGCATACGCCTTCACATAACAGAGCATGTATACGCCCGATTCCACATACAACTGCTGTTTGCTGGCCACTATTGCAACACAAACTACACAACACCTGCATTCACTTGGTGATGATGATGATGATGATGATGATGATGATGATGATGATGATAAAACTCTAAATAATAAATAAACATGTCATAAAAGATTCATTTTATAGTAAATATTCTGATTTTAAAAGGATATCATCTGTTAAGGACTTTGTAGAGACAAAATAAATGTATACAGTACACTGACCTAAACATTGCACAATTATATTTGATATATGTTTTATTATTATTATTTAATATCTTGATGTGCTTTTGTAGTTTAGTTTTTAGAACCGAAGCTTACCGAAAAAATTTGAACACACATTTTATCTAAATTTCTCTAACCTACAGTTTTTTCCTTTTTCATGTGACAACTTTCAAATAGCTTATGGGTCCTCATCATGAGTCAACTCATCCTTAGTCTTTGCAACTGATTCTGTGTCAGTTTTATTCTGCCTCAGTCAGAGAGTTGTCTCCTATGTTACAGCAAAATAAATTATTGTGTCCTCTATGGAGGACAAGAACAAAACCACATGCGTTTCTGTGAACAAAATGCTGATGCTACCATACAAAAACTCACAAACCTAACTTTTCCTTAGATGTTCACTCAGAACATACAGATTAAAGCTATAGTGCGTAGTTTCTGTCACCGCCATGAGGAATTCTAAGTAATGACAACAACACTGTTGGCGCGTCCACATGGTACAAGCCTTCCGTGATCGTCCACAGATCCCACCCTTCCTCCATGCAGTTGCTAGTAGCGAAGGAGGACACGGAGGATTAAAAAAACATGATGGACTCTTGAGGAGAGGTTATTATCTTCAATCAAAGTCGCCAGACGACACAATCTTCTAAACATAGCCATACTGAGAAATACAGAGAGAGTTGTGTGGAGCTGGTAGTTTTAATTAGTTTTGTAGCAACTCATTTGGCAATGGTTTGAATGTAACGGACGTTGATTAATATAAAAAATGACGCACTAAAGCTTTAAACTGAAACACTCATAGTTACATGTAGGGCTGAACGATTAATTACATTTGCAATAATATCGCGATATGTTAAAACGAAATTTTCTAATTGCAAAGGCTGCAATTTGGTCACGTGACTCACGAGCAAATCAGTCTGCACTCCGCAGAGAAAGCATCAACTTGGCACGCTAACGCTACGCCGTACCTTGAGCAGATTTCTGTCATTCAAACAACTCTGAGTTGTAGTTTAAAACTTTTACAGCCATTTTAATAAAATGAAGGGTTTTATTCGGGCTCGAGTCCATACATGCAGTTAATGGATACAGGCACGCAGAACTTAAGGCTCGGTTAGCAACGATTAGCTCTGATTAGTGGTTAGCTCCAGTTAGCTAGCTCCGTTATAAAGATATGGAGTGGAGGAGACTGCTGGAGGCAGCTCCTCTGCGTGTGCTGTAAAAAAATACACCGTTGTATTTTTTATTTTTTTTACGTATTTAAAGGAATACGCCGACTTATTGGGACTTTAGCTTATTCACTGTAACCCCCAGAGTTAGATAAGTCCATACATACCCTTCTCATCTCCATGCGCGTTGTAGCTCTTTCCGACGGCTCCACCGGTAGCTTAGCCTAGCACGGATCCTGAAAGTAATTGGTTCCAACTAGCCTACTGCTCCGAATAAGTGACAAATAACACCAACATGCTCCTATTTACATGTTGTGATTTTTATAGTCTTCTCCGGGAACCATCACCTTATCGTGGTGGAGAGGTTTGTGTGTCCCTATGAACCTGAGGGCTGTGTTGCCTGGAGCTTTGTGCTCCTGGTAGGGTCTCCCAAGGCAAAGTGGTCTCAGGTGAGGGGCCAGACAAAGAATGGTTCAAAAACCCTATGAAAAAACGAGGTAGAGATGATGTGACCCTGCCCGGAGGAAGCCCGGGGCCCCCGTCTGGAGCCAGGCCCAGATGGAGGGCCCGTCAGCGAGCGCCTGGTGGCCGGGTTTGCCACGGAGCCCGGTCGGGCACAGCCCGAAAAAGCTACGTGGCACCTCTCTCTCCAACCCATGGGCCCACCACCTGTGGGAGGAACCGCTGGGGTCGGGTGCGCTGCCACATGGGTGGCAGTGAAGGTCAGGGGCCTCGACGGACCAGACCCGGGCAGCAGACGCTGGCTCTGGGGACGTGGAACGTCACCTCTCTGTGGGGGAAGGAACCGGAACTTGTGCGGGAGGTGGAGCGCTACCAGTTGGATCTGGTGGGGCTTACCTCTACGCACAGTCTCGGTTCTGGAACCATACTCCTGGATAGGGGTTGGACTCTTTTCTTCTCCGGAGTTGCCCAGGGTGTGAGGCGCCGGACGGGTGTGGGGATACTCACAAGCCCCCGGCTGAGCGCCGCTACGTTGGAGTTTACCCCCGGTGGACGAGAGGGTCGCCTCCCTACGCCTGCGGGTTGTGGGGGGGAAAACTCTGACTGTTGTTTGTGCGTATGCACCAAACAAGAGCTCGGAGTATTCGGCCTTCTTGGAGACCTTGAATGGAGTCCTGCATGGGGCTCCAGTGGGGGACTCCATAGTTCTGCTGGGGGACTTCAACGCGCACGTGGGCAATGATGGAGACACATGGAGAGGCGTGATTGGGAGGAACGGCCTCCCTGATCTAAACCAGAGTGGTTGTTTGTTGTTGGACTTCTGTGCTAGTCATGGATTGTCTATAACGAACACCATGTTCGAACATAGGGATGCTCATAAGTGTACTTGGTACCAGAGCACCCTAGGCCAAAGGTCAATGATCGATTTTATAATCGTTTCATCTGATCTGAGGCCGTATGTTTTGGACACTCGGGTGAAGAGAGGGGCAGAGCTGTCAACTGATCACCATCTGGTGGTGAGTTGGGTCAGAGGGTGGGGGAAGACTCTGGACAGACCTGGTAAACCCAAACGGGTAGTGCGGGTGAACTGGGAACGTCTGGAGGAGGCCCCTGTCCGACAGACTTTCAACTCACACCTCCGGCGGAGCTTTTCGTGCATCCCTATGGAGGCTGGGGGCATTGAACCCGAGTGGACAATGTTCAAAGTTTCCATTGCTGAAGCTGCGGCGGGGAGCTGTGGTCTTAGGGTCTTAGGTGCCTCAAGGGGCGGCAACCCACGAACACCGTGGTGGACACCGGTGGTCAGGGAAGCCGTCCGACTGAAGAAGGAGTCTTTCTGGGATATGTTATCCCAGGGGACTCCGGAGGCAGTTGCAAGGTACCGAAGGGCCCGAAGGGCTGCAGCCTCTGTCGTGAAAGAGGCAAAGCAGCGGGTGTGGGAGAAGTTCGGAGAAGACATGGAGAAGGACTTTCGGTCGGCACCAAGGTGCTTCTGGAAAACCGTTCGCCACCTCAGGAGGGGGAAGCGGGGAAACATCCAAGCTGTGTACAGTAAGGATGGAACGCTGTTGACCTCAACTGAGGAGGTAATAGGGCGGTGGAAGGAGCACTTTGAGGAACTCCTAAATCCGACTAATACGCCCTCTATGGTAGAGGCAGAGCTGGAGGATGATGGGGGATTGTCGTCAATTTCCCTGGTGGAAGTTGCTGAGGTAGTTAAACAACTCCACAGTGGCAAAGCCCCAGGGATTGATGAGATCCGTCCAGAAATGCTTAAAGCTCTGGGTGTGGAGGGGTTGTCTTGGTTGACACGCCTCTTCAACATTGCGTGGAAGTCGGGGACGGTGCCTAAGGAGTGGCAGACTGGGGTGGTGGTTCCCCTTTTCAAAAAGGGGGACCAGAGGGTGTGTGCCAATTACAGGGGTATCACACTTCTCAGCCTCCCCGGTAAAGTCTACTCCAAGGTGCTGGAAAGGAGGGTTCGGTCGATAGTCGAACCTCAGGTTGAAGAGGAACAATGCGGATTCCGTCCTGGTCGTGGAACAACGGACCAGGTCTTTACTCTTGCAAGGATCCTGGAGGGAGCCTGGGAGTATGCCCAACCGGTCTACATGTGTTTTGTGGATCTGGAGAAGGCGTATGACCGGGTCCCCCGGGAGATACTGTGGGAGGTGCTGCGGGAGTATGGGGTGAGGGGGTCCCTTCTCAGGGCCATCCAATCTCTGTACGACCAAAGCGAGAGCTGTGTCCGGGTTCTCGGCAGTAAGTCGGACTCGTTTCAGGTGAGGGTTGGCCTCCGCCAGGGCTGCGCTTTGTCACCAATCCTGTTTGTAGTATTTATGGACAGGATATCGAGGCGTAGTCGGGGTGGAGAGGGGTTGCAGTTCGGTGAGCTGGGGATCTCATCGCTGCTTTTTGCGGATGATGTGGTCCTGATGGCATCATCGGCCTGTGACCTTCAGCACTCACTGGATCGGTTCGCAGCCGAGTGTGAAGCGGCTGGGATGAGGATCAGCACCTCTAAATCGGAGGCCATGGTTCTCAGCAGGAAACCGATGGAGTGCTTTCTCCAGGTAGGGAATGAGTCCTTACCCCAAGTGAAGGAGTTCAAGTACCTTGGGGTCTTGTTTGCGAGTGAGGGGACAATGGAGCAGGAGATTGGTCGGAGAATCGGCGCAGCGGGTGCGGTATTACATTCAATTTATCGCACCGTTGTGACGAAAAGAGAGCTGAGCCAGAAGGCAAAGCTCTCGATCTACCGGTCAGTTTTCGTTCCTACCCTCACCTATGGTCATGAAAGCTGGGTCATGACCGAAAGAACGAGATCCAGGGTACAAGCGGCCGAAATGGGTTTCCTCAGGAGGGTGGCTGGCGTCTCCCTTAGAGATAGGGTGAGAAGCTCAGTCATCCGTGAGGAGCTCGGAGTAGAGCCGCTGCTCCTTCGCGTCGAAAGGAGCCAGTTGAGGTGGTTCGGGCATCTGGTAAGGATGCCCCCTGGGCGCCTCCCTAGGGAGGTGTTCCAGGCACGTCCAGCTGGGAGGAGGCCTCGGGGAAGACCCAGGACTAGGTGGAGGGATTATATCTCCAACCTGGCCTGGGAACGCCTCGGGATCCCCCAGTCGGAGTTGGTTAATGTGGCTCGGGAAAGGGAAGTTTGGGGTCCCCTGCTGGAGCTGCTACCCCCGCGACCCGTTACCGGATAAGCGGACGAAGATGGATGGATTTTTATAGTCACAGAGTGTACAAATAACAAGGTCACATGAGACACAGCCATCTTCTAACCGTATATAAACTGGGAACTATAGTCACAGAAAAGCGAATCATTTCTACTCTCTGTCCGGTGCTTCTCAGGTGCAAGCATATCACTCCGCCCAAGTAGCAGAAGTAGCAGTGCTTTGCCTTTCTGAGAATATAGTTCCCAGTTTATATACGGTTAGAAGATGGCTGTGTCTCATGTGACCTTGTTATTTGTACACACTGTGACTATACAAATCACAACATGTAAATAGGAACACGTTGGCGTTATTTTGTCACTTATTCGGAGCAGTAGGCTAGTTGGAACCAATTACCTTCAGGATCCGTGCTAGGCTAAGCTACCGGTGGAGCTGTCGGAAAGAGCTACAACGCGCACGGAGATGAGAAAGGTATGTATGGACTTATCTAACTCTGGGGGTTACAGTGAATAAGCTAAAGTCCCAATAAGTCGGCGTGTTCCTTTAACTGTCTAGTAAAATTCAAAGACAGTGTTTAAAAAATGCAATCAATTAAATCTAGATACTACTACGTGTGGTGAAGGCACATATTTGTTTTTATATTTCTGAAATCTGCACTTTAGTTTGTGTGATTTGTTTCTGACTTTATATGAATGTTTACACCAGGTTTGGTCAGCGCTCAATATACTACTGTGATTGAAGTACTTAAATAAAAGATGTCATTCATATAAATTCATGCATCATCTAAGCCTCCAGGAAAGAACAGTTTGTTTAATCTATCTAATCTTGTGTTGTTCATACTATACAATGATTCATTGCTTGTCTTTGTTGAATAATACAGAAGACAAAGAGCTTAAAAAATAATCGCATATTAAACCGCAATCGCAATATTGGTGAAAAAAGTCGCAGTTAGATTATTTTCCAAAATCGTTCAGCCCTAGTTACATGCCAACACACTAATCTTTCTTGATTTAAGAAAATTCACCAGTGCTGATGAAAGCCATTTTGAAGAACCATGAAATTTGTCCAGGTCCAACCCCCACATTCGTCACATCACCTGACAAATTAGGGGAACAGTTTTTAAGTCTCTGTTCTTTGAACTAAAAGGACTTATCAGTATCACGCTGTACACGTGTTGGAATGTGTGCTCAGCACCCACTAAACCAATTTGTCAGGTGGTGTTTGCTGTGTGCTTGCACGTGTTTTGTTGGTGTCTGTGGATGTGTGTTTGTCCTCCAGGTGTAACCCAGTTTCTAATTGAGGAGCTCTTTGTTTACACCTGCAGAACTGGGGCAGTCTCCAGATAACTTAAACTAATCAATTAACAAAGATAGCACAGGAAAACACTGCCAGTACAGCACACTGCTCTCAGGTTTCTACTCAAACCAACTCATGAAGAAGCTACAAGAACAAGGTTTGAGGGTAACTTCATGAGTTTCTTGATTTTATGACACAGTAGCGATACAGGCGGCATCAATATCTTAGCATTGTCATTATGAGCATGTTAGCATGCTCAAAGTACCGCTATGCCTAAGTATAGCCTCACAGAGCAGCTAGCATAGCTGTAGACATATATTTTTGTTTGGATTATCATTTAGAAAGAAATGTTTGGGGTAGAAAGTTTAATTTGCATTAACGCATTACTGACTTTTTCAGCTATATTACAAATGAGAAATAAAAGGTTGAGTCCAGTCATACTAGCTTCTCATATTCATATATGAAATTTCATCACATGCTCAACATTTATGTTATTTCCGTGGCACCCATGGGTTCTCAATCCTATTGCAGCCTTCTAACCTGTATCTATAGATATTAAAAACTCTGGTGGGTGTTGCTTGCAAAACATGTATAGATCATAAAGCTGTTAGTGCCTCACACCCACTCATATATGCACATTTATAGAATGATCTCTATATCCACAGTCTTCTACAGAGCTGGCCTTTGCACAGGTCCACTTAAAGATTTGGAGCTTACCGAATGATATTTCTTTTAAATAATGGATAAGGCAGGGGAAAGCACTATTCATTTTCATTCCAAATTTGCTTCTCTTATCTGGGGATTTAGACTATGATGCTTGAATCTTTTAGGCGAGGGCTAAACACAGCCATAATCCCAAGTCTAGAATAAACACCTAACTCGAAGGAAAGAGCTTTCAATAATTTGCTGACATCAAACAACACTCTACCAGTCAGGCTGAAGGAAGCAGCGAGGGAAAAGGTCAGGTCCTTCGCTCATTATGCCACAGAAATCTGTTTAACCATCTCTGTCTAGGTGCAGTAGACGTTAGCTTGTTGTCTATCAAATTCAATTTTGAGCGAGTCAGAGGCTGCCACAGCATTCAGGTCGAAGCAATTTCCTAAGCAATAAATCTCATATAACCAACCAGAGCTCTCCATCAGCTAATAGCAATGCAGTTTTCGTTTCCATACCCATGTTTAAGTTGCTACTTGCAGCTCTCCGCCACCTCACCGAACACACGACAATCAATCAATCCTATCTGATGTCTTGTTACTGTTTGCCCCTTAAAGACAGACAGTGTTCAATGAAATCTATCAGCAAAAGAGGTCATGTCTGCGAAACTTTGGCGTATGCTCCATAGGCCCACACTAGATCTATCCACAGTGTCAGCACTTTCACTAGGAGGACAGCAAAGCTTGTCATATTTGCCCTTTAGGCTAATCTTTGTAGCCAATTCTTCTATCAGGAAATCATTATGACAGACTGACTAAAATGTCAAATTAACACAAAAGGGAATAGGGAGAAAGTTGCCCAAAATGCAAATTACTGTAGGGGTGGTGGATGACTTAGATGAGTTCACATTGATGTTAGTTCTTCAAAGTATGGATTAAACACTGAAGTCACAGAAACTTAAACAGTGATTAAAGGATACCAATTAGCTTCTAACTCCATGCATACTTAAGATGTCACTAGCAACATGAATAAGGTAGGTTTCAGCTTACCTATTAGAAACCAAAGACTGTAAAAACAGATTGATTAAACTGCTAACTTTTGACTAGCCAGTTTATAGAGTAGTAAATAGTCTATGTGATTGGAAAAAAAAGGATTGAAAATGGAAATCAATGCATCATTGAATTTTGATGCATTCTCTGAAAGGAACCGTATGATCATAATTTTGTACAGTGGCTAGAGAAAACCACATGGAGTGCCCTATGCTTTTGTAGTAGTACTAATAACAGTAGTGTATGTTGCACACAAACAAAATAAGAAAACAAATTGGCCTTGGCTATTTGTTGAAGATCTCTGTTCTAAATGATAAAATAAATACAAAATTAAAAACGAACATAGTTTTTTTTTTGTTTTTATTGAATTTGTCATTAGTGTCTTTTGAATTAAGGTTGATTTAAACAGAAACAGAGGTCTTGAATGTTTCAGCACCATGGAGAGTGAGTTTGCAAGCAAATACACATGAGGTTCATCTCATTTGTCTTCATTCATTGCATCTTTGTTTATCCTACTTTTATCTTTTCCTCGTGTCTTAGTTCCTCCTTCTTAAAAATACACAGAAGAAATGCAATGGAAAGATGGGAAGACAATGGAAGAGAGGTAGCACGTCCTTGTCTCTCAAGCGCTGTAAGCTAAGTTGGTGACTTATGACCGTTGCATAGCTAGGTCAACTGGGAGAAAGTGCTCTGTGCCATCTTTTGAAGCAGACAGGTTATGAGATGCACTGCCCAAATAATACGGGTGCAATGCAATGCAGTTATTTTTAACATTTTTTTGACATGACTAAATATAATATAAAAAAAACGCCACTGCATAGTGTCCCTTAAAATAAACCGTTTGACAAGCAACTCTCCAACGATAAATAAAGTGTACTATGAAACCAGGGTTGATTTAGAAAGCATCTAGGGCTTGAATGTCTCAAAACCATAGAAAAGACACGGAGAGAGAGAGATTGTTTCAATATCCAAACCTGCGGTGTGAAGTGCCGACTTGTGACATATTGCTGGTGATTGCAATTGTGTGGTGAATTTAAAAGACGCATTGGGACTCACTTAGTTAATGATGTCTCAGTTGTTTGAGCGCAGATGCCGTTTTATTTTTGCAAAGATACACATTAGTAGATACAGCAATACAACAACAATAAACTGAAATTGAGAAAAACATATTGGGGGGGGGGGGGGGGTGTAAAACAATAAAGTAAGTGATAACCCCATATGAGGTTCTGCCAAAATGACAAAGTGTTTGTAGCTATGCAATTGCTCTTGCCGTCCCAGAACAGAGAACATAAGGATCAGCATCACAATTAAAATATTCTGAGGCAGGCATTTTTAGTTTGCATCACATTTCATGCAACTGTATTCCAAGAAAGAAGGCTTGTGACAATAAGGTTAGGGCAGACATTAGCTGACATTAGATACTTTCCCTTAAAAAAGTGTCAGCAAATATGCAGTAATTTCTACTCACTGTGGCTTGGGTTAAGCTGTTGAGTTATTAAAGGGAGCAGGCACATTGACTGACTTGGGTAAATTAATGCAGAGTATCAGTATCAATGGCATAAATGATAACTGCAGGGTTTACTTTAAGTCACTCTGTTTTATCAATGGGCTGCACTCATGATCCGGGTAAAAATTGGCTTGCTTAGCCTTTTTCAGAGGGAGCATACATGTGCCAGTGCACAACTTACCAGGTGGCATATGTGCTCACAACCACAAGTGGTACTGGGACAGACCCTGTGAGTGAATGCTTTAGCACCATAAATAAAAGCACACAGAGAGTGTGTTTGAATATTTCAGCACCATGGAGAGAGACAGAGAAAGACTGGTGCTGTGGCATTTTTCCATATTAATTCTAAGCACGTTTGGAGTAAGCAGTATGTTCACACTGGAAAAGTGACGGATAATAAGTATACTCAAAGATGTCAGTATGCATACACAATTTGTAGATGTTTGTGTGTGTTTGTAGACACAATGTAATACACAAAGGAAAAGATGGAGCTGCTCACAGATGGGATGCATTCAAATAAGTTGTTCATAGTGGCAGAACTGTTTCAGGAAGATTTTGGATAGCTAGCAATAGTATTAAATATTTGGTAAAATATTTTGAATTTCTCTTTGTTAAGTTTAACTGATAACTGTGTTCTCAGTCAAGTCACTGTATGCTTGATGCATGTCTTGTATCCTTTGGTGTTAGTACAGTTCTAAAGAAGAGTACATTCATTTCTGAGGTACTAATTGCAAAAACATAATATGAAAATGTCATTGGGACACAGTATAAGTTTAAATGTTTCAGCATCATGGACAAAGCACAAGGACACAGATTGTCTCTCTCGCCCTCAGAGGACAGGAAGAGTGACACAGGCAAAAGAATATTCAGTCCGGGTAGGGCTGAACGATTACCGTATTTTCCGGACTATAACTCGTTCTTCCAGCTCTGGCCATCTTGCTTTCAGCCCGCGATTAGCTGATTAGCTTTCTTTGTTTTCTTCATTGCAGTAAGACTAACCTTTTCGCCAGTCCCTCGCAAGTTTCTCTCTCACTCCAAACTTTCTTTGTGCTGCTCGATTACCGTTTTCGGCTGCGTATTTTACTACCTGCAGTTTGTAATCTGCAGAATAAGATTTTCTTTTCTTTCTCAGTTGTCTTTAGGAGCAGCATATAGTTGTCACAAGCCTAGAGCGCCTCTCGCGGCTGTAGATGGTAATGTTTTCAGCATGAAATAACATTTAAAAACATGTTAAATTATATATATTTTGATATATAAGTCGCACCTGACTATAAGTCGCAGGACCAGCCAAAGTATGAAAAAAAGTGCGACTTATAGTCCGGAAAATACGGTAATTGCATTTGCGATAATATCGCGATATGTTAAAACACGATTTCCTAATCGCAAAGGCTGCGATTTGGTCACATGACTCGCGAGAGCAAATCAGTCTGCAATCCGCAGAGAAAGCATCAACTTAGCACGCTAACGCTACGCCGTACCTTGAGCTAATTTCTGTCATTCAAACAACTCTGAGTTGTAGTTTAAAACTTTTACAGCCATTTTAATAAAATGAAGGGTTTTATTCTGGTTCGAGTCCATACGTGCAGTTAATGGATACAGACACGCAGACCTGAAGGCTCGGTTGGCAACTATTAGCTAGCTCTGATTAGCGGTTAGCTCCGGTTAGCGGTTAGCTCCGTTATAAAGATATGAGTGGAGGAGCTGCCACTGAGAGGGGTAACAACCAGACTGATAAATGACGTTCGGTGAGCTTTCACAGCAGCGTGGCCGCGGTGTTTCAACAGTTTTATTAGTACAGTTAATCCCACGGCAAGAACACCAGCAACTAGCTAACGTAACGATAGCCTCTCTGAACAAGTGCACTCGGCAGCACGCAACTTCACGAGGGGGAGGGGCTGGAGGCAGCTCCTCTCTGTGCACTGTAAAAAAAAAAATACACTGTGTGTGTGTGTATATATACTATATTTTTACTTTTTTAACTGTCTAGTGTGTAGTTGTGTGTTGTTCATACTATAACATGATTTATTGTTTGTCTTTGTTGAATAATACAGAAGACAAAGAGCTTAAAAAATAATCAAATCGCAATATTTGGGAAAAAAATCGCAATTAGATTATTTTCAAAAATCGTTCAGCCCTAAGTCTGGGTGATCGATTATTTTTTTAAATAAGTTGAAAGGAGATTAAGTGAATTGCTTATTTAATGAAATAAATAAAATAAAAATGCTCTGCATTTTAAACATTGGCTCATCTATGGGCCTCTTAAACTAACCCAGCCTACCCACACTACTCTAATATTTAGAAACTAACATCCCAAATGATAAAACATATATATAACTTAAATAGGTTTGTCAATACCTTTTGACTTTTTAAGCATTAAATGAAGAATAACTTGTACAGAGCATTTAACTCTTTATTTTACATACATTTTCACTGTGTCTGCATAACTTATTTATTATGTTGAATTAATTGTTTTTGTAATTGTTTGTATATTGTATATTGTATTGCATTTCTTTTTAGAACATGGGACTTTACGATGGAAATCTATGAATATCATTTTTTGGTGCAGTCATCCTTGGTGATACAGTATATTACAGGGTGGGATGAATATACTTTACTCTGAACTGGGGTCTTTCAGGTGAAACTGCAGACTAAAATGTCACATTTATTTCATGCACGAGCTGTTTTAACAGTGCACAAGTTAACAGCAGGTGTATGGATGAATGAAAATCCCCCGCTGAGCACTTGCTGCTGAGTCTTTGAGAGCTTGCAGACCTGATGCCTCTCTTATAAAATGAAGGAGGGGAAGCGGGGGTTTATTATTAAACACTAAAGACATAGTGTGTCAAACATTAATCCTTGTTTTTTATTGATGAAATATAGACAGTGCCTATAGGCTGTCATCTGAAAAATATTGACTTAAATTGGTTTAAACAAAAATAAACATTGTGTTATATTTGGCATATGATGTTAATGTCTGAACCCTTTCAGTATTGTACTACTACCACTTACTATTAAGCACTTACTATTACAATCAAATATTTTGTATTTTTTTATGTATTTATCTTTTCAAATAAATTAAGCCAAGCGACAGAAAATCCTACATAACTAACTTGCTGACTCCACCTCCTGTCTGCCTTTTAAAATGACACGTGCTTCTCCGTGTTTACGTGATTTGGTGTCCCACAGTGTGAACAGAGATGGATGAGTGTGTGTGAGGCGCCAAAAGACGTCATTCTCACTACACCTGTGCTGCCGCCTCCTGGACGGACGCGACTCTTTTGCAGCGACTGTACTATAAGTGAACGGACAGCTTATGAGCCCCACTCAAAGCGAAGAGAACCACACACAAGGAGCGGGATGGCGAGGATATTACCGCTGCACCTTCGCGTCCTTCTTGTGGGGCTCTTGTTAACGGGGACCTTGACAGTCCAAGCAAACAGAGGGGCGACATCGGCTGACGAAGAGAGGGAAAAAGAGAGCGACACGGAGGCGCCATGTGAGGTGAAAATCGTAACCGTGTCTACCCTGCCCGTACTCCGGGAGAACGAGTTCAGCTTCACCGGCGGAGCCTCGGGGAGCGTGGTCGCAGGAGGGGGTCCTGCTGGAGCAGGTGCTGCTGCTGGAGGAGGAACTGGTGGTGGTGTTGGAGGAGGAGGAGGAGGAGGAGGGGGGGAATCCCGACTCCTGTTATTCGTTAGAACCGACCTACCTGGGCGAATTTCCGTAATGGATGATCTTGACAACACAGCTCTCCCCTACTTCACACTCGGTAAGAACTGCTGTGGTGGCTACTGTGTTTGCCCTCCACGATGACGACCAGTCAACCTAGCTGCACATTTGTTCGCATAGGGTCCATGCACGCTTGTAGCCTCTATAGATGTTTACCCTGAGCTATATTCCCCATATCATCCACTCATACACTACGTATTCCCTGGGGTGTAGTCACTCGTTATGTTTCTATCTTGTTAGGGTTCCATGTTAACTATCATGTTTAGCCGACATGACGTGCAACCAATGATGCAGGTAAAAAGGTGACATACGATTCCCCTTTCCCTCGTGTTACTTAAAACACTGCTGCTTCCGCATGGGATACAAACTTAATATCGCTCATGTTTAAGTGACGCTCTCTGTTCCCTTCCCCTCCTTCTTACTCTGCCTCTCTTTCTGTCTGGCTTTCCTATTTTGTGGTTAAATATGATTATGACTTTGAATTTCATGCATACCCTAAGTATGCTGCCCCAATCAAGGAATGCAATTTAGCCCTGCAAATATGCATGAAATTGGTATTTTATTCTCACTTGAGCAGATAATTCATACATGCATTGCTGGTGGTATAAGTTTATTAGGCTACAATACCAGGCTAGAGTTTGCATCACGGTCAATATTTGGCATGGTAGTTTTTAAGGGAACCTACACATCCCATTTTTGTGTTTAGTCACAGTAACTGAGTGAATCCAAACAGCACAACACTGGTATTTTACAGGTCATCTGAAGTTCTCAGTGAAAGCCATTGACCTTAAAAATGGCCTTTTGGAGTAGCGTCACTGATTGGATAATCATAGAGGACATAATAGTGGGAAAGTATTTCTGCCTTTCACAAACCAAAACAAGATATTTGCTTTGTAAGAGGAGCAGACTACAGTATGTATAAAGGGAACTTGCTTACCTTGCTTTCTGCATATGTTACACTTAGAGCCATGTTTCACAGAGCCATGAGGAAGATGGATGTTCTTATACCTGCCCCTTTGGTGTGTGAGCAGATCAACTGTTTTTATGTGTTGATGGAAGTGCAGAGTGTGTGTGATACACAGTAAAGTTAAATGCAATAGGCCACACAGGGTGGACCAAAATTGCAGAATGGTGTATGTTTTCCATTTCCCAATCAGTTCAGGGCAACTGTATTGGCTCATAATGATAGAAAACCTGTGATATGGCAAATACAAAGATGCAAGACTTGGTGTAGGTTGTTGATGTGGGTACTGAGAAAATGCATGTCTCATTACTACAGTTTTTGGACTCTGGCTTGCTATCTTCTTCTTTTTTTTTTTCCTCTCCTTCCCCGGTCTAGGTTTCATTCTCTGTGTGAGGAGTACAGAGTAAACAGGCTGCGCGAAGCAAAGGCAGGCAGGCTGATGGCTGGAGCATTAAGCTAGTAAATCACTTTCTATTCTCATTAAGGACAGCCGTTGACTGGTGAGAAAGGCCTCTCTGTCCTCCCAGTCAGCCAGCTAGCAAATTTGCTGCTTCGCCCTTCCAGCGTGGAGGGAGGCAGAGGAAAAGGGCTTTGATATTTATAATGCAAGCATGTTCACTCATGCCGTTGACCACATTGTGAAACTGAATAACCGCTCTAGTGTTGTTTTATGCACAGTTAATCCGGATGTTCTTGAGAGAGAGAGAGAGAGAGAGAGAGAGAGAGAGAGGGAGAGGGAGAGAGAGAGAGAGAGAGAGAGAGAGAGAGAGAGAGAGAGAGAGAGAGAGAGAGAGAGAGAGAGAGCGAGAGAGAGAGAGAGAGAGAGAGAGAGAGAGAGAGAGAGAGAGAGAGAGAGAGAGAGAGAGAGAGAGAGAGAGAGAGAGAGAGAGAGAGAATCCCAAATTCGGAAATTACTCTGTTACAGCGGCAAGTTACAATATACAGAAAATACAAGAGATATACTAGAAATAATAAATAAGATAGCAAAAAAAATGCCAACAACTACTGAAAAATAAACTTAGAGGGATGGAAAGAAATATATAAGTGTAGAATAACATTTACAACCTACATACATAGTATATATAACAAAATAAAATATGTATATGTCAATATGAAAAAAAGAGTAACAAGTTTATTTTTAAAATAACATAGTGTGCTGATATTTTCCTCTTTTTTTAAAAAGTGAATCGATGGTAGAACAGTAGAGTATGATGGCAACACTTCATTCCTTAAACGTGGGTTTAACACAAAACCTTTTTTCCAACACACTAAAATGCACTCACAAAAAAAAACAAAAAAAAACACATCAGTATATCCAATGCTTTTTACCAAAGGTAAGAATGGTATTTAGGCCGTGTGATTAATAAGTGCATGGATTTCTCTCACTGTTTACTCCATTGTTATTTTTTAAACACATAAGGAAAAGACTAACAAAGCAAAACAAGAAACCGGGGGAGGGGAAGGAGCCCTGTACATTTCCTCTGCACTGCCCTTTTTACTCATCCATTCTCCATGACACTAGAGGCAATAAATCAAAGCTGAGCAGGCAGCAGGCCACGGTGAGAACGGGGACTTGCTGTCCTTTTCCCACCTTCCCTAACCTCTGATGTTCGTTGGACCAAACGATTGGACATCTGACAGAATCAAAGAAGCAGACACAGGGCTGTGCTCATTATGGTTTGGATGGCATTTGGCTAATCAATGTCACATTTTTATGCAGTTGCAGTGTAATGCAACTTTGTAGCATCACACTTAAAAATTCTAGGGAGAGAATTTCTTTGCTCATTTTAAGTGATGTGGGACTGGATGGAAATCGATATGTTTAGCAACATGGCTGGCTCTGTAAACACCTCATTAGGAGTTCACCTTTTTTAAAACCTTAAGGCACTTAACGCAGGAGCAAAAACATTCAAACGTCTCCCAGTCCTTTTATCGCCTCTATCCATCGAATTGGACTCTATCTTTGCACTTTTTTTATTGTCCCACCACATCTTAGCCTTTTTTTGCGCATCTTATCGAACTCTGGCTTGCTAACCAACCTTTTCCTCTCTCTCTCTGTCTCCCCTCTATGCCTCGCTATATCCCTTTAAGAATGAGTTAACAGCAAACCCTGCTTGCTTGGAGATGGGAGATTAAAAGCAACAGTGGTAAAGTGAAAAAAGAATGCCTGCACCAGAGCACTCTGTTCCCTGTGGCACAGAACATGTACACACTGCACTACATCTCAATCTCATGTCAGGTGTTGAGCTTAGCACTGCAGGACAAGTACTGATGTGTGTGTGTGTGTGTGTGTGTGTGTGTGTGTGTCAACAGTAGAGATGGGAGTTATAACACGGTGTGGAGCTGAGATAGAGAAGTGAGTTTTTGTTAAGACTTTTTCAATTTTAGCAAAGTGCTGTTTTGAATTGAGTGTGATTGAGAGTACTATAAACAAGCTCATCCAACTGCTTTACCCAGGGTGTAAAGAGAGCACAGAGAATAGGATCCATGGTGAAGCTTGTGCAGGCCATCAAATGGTCTATTTGTCATCATCACCTGCTATAATATACCTATTGGAGGCTGTCTTTTTAAGATGAATGCGCTACAGGCAGTCTTATTTGTAGTGGGAATTCTGTTTCTAACCACTCTGTACATGGAACGCCCGAGTGTTCTCAGTTTCATGTCTCTTGGTTTGTTCAGCAAAATCAGGTTAAAAGGAAGCTCTGCATTAAGGTTTGTTCTGGCTGGCCAGCCAAACTGCACCTCACCTGCTCTGAGTCAGAATCGTCATACGTGAGGTTGGCAGCAGGATCACAGGATTTTTCCAGAAATTCAGTTTTTTGTTACAATTTATGTTTTATAATTTGTTGTGAAGTTTTTTTTTCTGCTTCCACCATGATTTATCAGCTACTTCATGTGTGGATGTAATTAAAAGGCCAGGGTCTAATTGTATTTTATTTATAAGAATACATTTAGAATGTACATTTTTATACCTAAGACCATCTGTAGATTCAGTTTACTGGTACGAGCCAAGTGTGATATGGAGAAGTGGAAATGGAAAACAATGTTGTTGGGTATTTTTTTTCTGAACATATGAAATGCAGTCTACATATGTCATTTAGACTTTTAAAATGAGACGCTTTTGAAGTTGCTAAGATACCACTGCTGATGATGGTTTTACATTTGCATGTGTTGATGATTGATTAGTCTGGGTGTTAAACACAGCAACAGCTTTGTGTATAAAGGTTGCAGCTCTGATGTTGTTTGAAAGCTTTGCCAAAAAATGAAAGTGATTTCAGTAAGGTGTTGGGCCATAACAAGGCGCTACAATGGATAAAAAAAAAAAAAATAGGACAAAGGCTCTCATTCACACACATTCATCAGTCCCTCCAGGATTTCGCTATGTCGAGATCGCAACAATTCACACAAATTCAACCGATCACCGTGAATTTGATGCAACTCGCAATTTTGACTAATCACCGCAACTTCACAGCAAATTTGACCAATAACCCGAGTTTCCCGCGACTTCAGTCAATCACAGCAGTCCCACGCGCCACACTTTGCGTCAGTATGTGACTCTGAGAGCCAATGACCAAGCGGGAGTGAGAACGGGTTGACGTAACACACGTACGTCACCAAATTCATTTCCTTGTTTCCGATATGAAGACGAGACGTGTGTGACTCAAACATCTCACATTTACCAACAAAACGTACAGCGAAAGACCGTGCAAAACATTTCAGACCGTCCTGCCAACCTGTATACATTTTAACATCATTATACACTGTAACCTTTATTTACTCTAAAGTCGCTAAAAGCTGCTGCAGTTTCAATCCTGTCGGCTCTCTGCAGCGGGCGGGGCTGATGCTCAGTTCTCCCCGCGACTGAGGTGCACGCACACACACACAAACACACATGGTGGATGCAGGAAAAACCGGAGATGAGACATACAGGATGACCTAAATTGAGGACAGTTACGCTCATTATTGTAAGTGCAATGATAAGTTAAAGTCCAATAAGTAATGTTACTTTATCAAACTGTATAAATGTGTGTCCCAGGCCAGGATAGGAAATTAACTAACAATGTAAAGATCAACAAGCCACTGACAGATATGTTCAAATTTGATTCATTCAATAAATTATTATTTTTTGTCTTAAATCCACCAGCCATTTTCATATTATACCAACATTTAGTAATAAGTAGTTTTTATTCTCCCCGAACAAGTTTCCTTTTAATATTTAAAGAAGTATACCCAAAAAGAATCACTTTTTTTTTGCAATTTTCACTGTCTCTCGCAACTTCATTGCAACAAAAATACAAAAGACATCGCAACTTTTAATGAAATTTTTTACAAAAGCTCCCCTCAAACTCAGGCATTTTGGACCGCAATAATCTCAAAAAAAGTCCGCAAAATCCTGGAGGGACTGATTTATAGAGCACAGAGCTGCCATGCAAGGCGCTAGCCTGCCCATCGGGAGCAACTCTGGGTTCATTGTCTTGCTCAAGGACCCTTCGACATCCAGACAGGAGGAGCCAGGGATCAAACAGCCAACCTTGTGATTAAGGGACGACCCGCTGTCCTGAGCCACAGACGCCTATTTGGTCTAGTGGATACATTCTACAAGCTTTTGGAGTGAATACCATACTTCCAAAAGATATCCCCTCATTTAGTCTTGCTGTTAAACACATTGGTCCAAAAATTTCCCATAGGTGGTTAACTGGGTTGAGATCCGGTGACTGTAAAGGAAATAGCGTATGATTTACATAATTTGCACACTCCTCAGCAGCCCCTATATGGAAGCTTCAGTTGCATTCTCCACTCATTTTATCAGGATTTTCTTTAAATTTGTTGATATGCAGTGACATTGCACTTTCTCTTTATCTTCATTAACAGGATTAATGACGGAAGACAAGTATTCATATCCAAACAGCTGATTACGAAGTGCAAATCAGGCGTGTGAACACAGTTTTACAATGACTAAGATGTATAACAGAACCATGGATACACCCCGACCATAGAAGTTTGAATGCTGTTTTGTTTGCAGTATGTATACATCTTTCATTACGTACTTTCCCGAAAACAAACAACAGGGTATCAGGTTGTATTACCTCACCCAATGGGAAATTCATTTGACTGGTAGACTGACTAAGAGTGAAGAATCGTGCTCATTTAGCTTAATGGTGGTGGGCCTAAGGGATGGCATGCAAAGGATGAATGAATTGTAGTCAATGACCCGTGCCGGTTCCTTTCTTTTGCAGTAACGCATTTTGCAATGCTTTGTTTTGCCATTATGAAGGTAAATATGGTGCAAAATGTGAGAGCTTGTAGACTTGTTGTTAGCACTTGTAGAATAGAATGTGAGAACTTGCAGAACAAAAATCTAAACTTGTATGTTAAAAATTGCACTTGCAAAAAATATTCACACACCTGTGAGCTGAATTTTAAGTCACAGAACGAAAAACAACAAACACATGAAAGCTTGTAGAAGGAAATCTGAACTTGTAAGTTGTAACTTCCGACCGTAGAAAATTGTTCCCACACTCGTGTTCTGAAGGTGAAGTCACAGAAAAAAAATATTCACAAATGTGTAGATTTACATTAAAACAATGACAGCTGCAAACTAGTAATGCAACATTTTACTTTTTTTTTTTTAACTCTGGTCCAATTTTCATCACAACCACATCTCCGTGATTACAACCTCTCAAATCTGTCACTGCAACTTCACATATGTGCTCTCTCGCATCACAAAGTTGCGAGTCTGCATGACGCGACTTTTGCAACACTTCCTGCGATACATTTGGTGCAGAACTAATTTGTACCTGTGGACTTAGGCTGTGGAGTATACAGTCATTGTGTGGAGCTCTGAGCGAACAGAATGAGGAGAGCAGCAGGGTTTCTATTGCCAGATAAGGGGCAACTCTGTCCGGCTCATTTAGTGTAGCATGGAAGCTTGGTGGATTAAACAAGCTAACGTTGGCTAACTAGCCTGCCAGCCGGCTTCTAAATACATACATTTAAATCATGTCAACACTTTTTAGATGATTGTAACCACAAAAAGAATGTAAACACTTTTTGTAGTTACATTCACGTGTGTGTGACTATGTTTTACAAGTGCAAAGTTTAACATACAAGTTCAGATTGTTGTTCTGCAAGCTCTCACATCGTATTCCACAAGTGATCACATCATGTCTACAAGCTCTCGCATTTTGCACCATATTTACCATCACCAGTGTCTTTAGTCTTGCCTTGTGACGGTGGTGGACAGCTTTGATCTCAAGATAATTATTAGATCATTAACATTGCTGAAAGAGGCGTTGTAGTTATCTTTGATGGAAAGAACAAAGACGTTTGTGTAAATATCCTTAATGAATGCACAAGCTCAGTTTTTGTTGCCTTTTCCCCTGATTTATACAAAGCAACAACATGCACAACTGTTTATACATCCCCCCCCCCTATTTCATTAATTGGCTAAGAAGAACAAAGATAATGTTTGGCAAATGAGGGAATGGAAAATTTCAATAGTCTTTGTTTTGTTTATCATATATTGTCTGTCTAAAATGAGCCAGCTAAAATAGAATCTTTTCGGGTGGTTTACAGTAGCAGGACAAACAAAGAAATGGGTAAATTTGTATGTGTGTATTTGTATTTGTAAAGTGTGTACCCTTCCTTATACATAAAGATGAGGTGTGGGCTCTGTTTATCAAACAAATTAGGTTGTCTGCTTATACGTGTAATTGCTGAAGCTCTATGAAATGTTATGGTTGAACCTGATATTAAAAACAAATCTGAGCTGAACATGGTTGTAGAAAACATTTCAGTCATTAGCATTTTACAGGACCTCCACTATGGCTTTGGAAGCTTTTATAGGTTCAGTGACAAGCCAAGGGACTCTCACCAGTACTATCATGTCTCTCTTAATGTAAGCCAAAACCAGCAGCCTGCATTTATTTAGACATTAGCATCAAAATTTAAAGGCAACCTAAACAACTTCATCAATCGGTAAGAGTTTGATTGTCACCTTCTGTTGCTTTGATGGGTTTTCTTTTACAGCATTGTCTGATGTGGGTGTACCTCTATAAGTCCAAGACAACTTATCTTGATATGTAAAGCTGGACTGGTATCAAGAACATCCCGTATGGTGTAACTAACAAGAGAGCATGTTTCAAGATGATTCCCAAAAGATTCATAAACTTTCTGCTTGTATACTGTAAAGGAGCTTTCTAGACTGTGCACCAAATGCATAATGTGACACTGATTTATAAAAGCAATTCCATTTAGTTGCTCTTTTTGCTCCTTGGGCTCCTGTCCCCCGCCACATAATAGAAGGCCCCATGTGACAAAAACTGTGTAATGTACTGTATTTGCACTCTTAGTAAAACACTTTTTACAATGCGAGCCAGACATTTGGGGCTCGGGGAGTTTGGGTGAAATCCATCAACTTAAACACTATGTCTTTTAAAGCAAGCATGATATATGATTTACAAAGTTCAAATTTGCCTACAGATCACTGAGGTCATCATCTGGGCACAACACAGCAATTGCATCAAATGACTTAAGTAAACAAGAGGAGCACACATAAACTTTCAAACAAGGCTCTGATTTGATTGAATAAAAGACACGTTTCCATTAAAGGCTGTTCGGATAAAGGCCCAGCATTGAATCCAACTTTAAAGAAAGGTGAAATCAGATTTCTAAACTGATTTGATAAATGGATTTAACATGAGTAGAATGAAAATGGAAGCTGTGCTTCAAAAGGATGAATGCTGAACTTGATTTCCATCATTCTGTTATGCTATTTGATTAAGTTCTTGGTGAGTCCAGCAATATGAGTTGAATATTTTTCTCTCTCCACTGCTTCTATCAGAATGTGACGTTTTTCTCTCCTGGTATTTCATTACTTAAAGTTGGGCAGATCGATACTGAGGCGTTTAATTTTGAGAATTGATCCTCGCATAAGAAAAATAATTCTAGTGTTTAATATAACAAGGAATTGCTTTATATTTAATGATAGTACATTTTTATTCTGGGTTAAAAATGAAAAAAGAAATGTAGCAAAGAGTTGTGCAGGAATTATTTTCTCCATTCTCATTCACACAGGCACATTTAGAAACACACACAGGCAGACAAAATAACTAGACACTAACGGTGGCTGCTATCCTGAATGAACATGAAGTTATTATTTAGTTTTCTAAATAATAATAAAATAAAACTAATTTATCATTGATTGGTATTTGATTGACTTACATGTTCAGTTGACATAATGTTGAGGAAAAAAAAAAACAACTGGTTAAAAATTTAACATTTATTGAATATTTTAAGCAAATTAATACAAATATCATTTCAGTTTATTGGCAAAACTTAATTCAAATGAATGCAAAGACATTTTAAGTGCAAATATGTAGATACAGGTAGATGGTACATGAGAAGAGGAAGCCACCACTAACTGCTCTGCCTTTTTTCTTTTTTTTTAGCTTGTTCTGGTTTGATAAAAATTGTGGGGATTTTGACTTACCAGATGACATAAATTAACACAAGACATAAATGAAAACAATAGTGGAGTCCACCCCTGACTGTCTAAACTAAATGAAACCTGAGCAGAGGAAAAGGCTTGGAAGATCAGACAGAGTAATTGCGTGTATGGAATGGATGTTGATTGCTCCTTGATGTGGTGTGTGCTCACATTTGGATTTCTGCTTGGGAGCTGCAGTATTGCTCAAAACTGTGAACTTCATCCTTATGTGAGAGCTATCAGGGTGTTTAAGAGCAGGTGGGATTTCATTTGCCTGGGCACTGCTCTTGTGTGCAAGCTCTAACTTATCTTGCACGAGTTGTTGTAGAAATGTTGCAAACCTACCTGCTGATACGGTTGCAGTCAGCTCTGTGCCAACTCTGTGTGACAGACAAAAAAAGCTGCTTTTAACGAATGGAAGTGCTGCTTACATCTTATAAAATCCTCGATAAAGCTGCTGTATTTTTTTTTTATAGACAATTTATGGATACTGCTACCTTTTTTTTGCTAATTTGGGCCATTTTCATACATAATTAATTTAGTGCAAATCAAAGGATCAGTCAGTCATCAGTACAAGCAATTTATTTTCAAAGTCCCTTCTCTCTGTGGTATCCACTTCTTGCCAATAACAAAAATGGCAACAAAGGCCAATTCAATCTTTCTAGATTAAAAGGAATAATGTGGAATAGAAAAAAGTGCATTGCCAAAAATAGGCTGTAACCTGTTTTACTCCATTTTGTTGCATCATCTGTCCACTCTTTTCCCCTTTTTAGAAGTGTTTTATGTTGACATTTTAATAGTTTTTCCACTTACAATTTATTCTTTTGAATGGCACAACGTGTCCTTTTCACTAAAGGAAATCAAATTGTTTCAAATTATATTTTTTCTTTGAGCCAGTCCATCACCTTGCAAACTGCAAAACACAACCACAGCACTCTGCCATAATTAGGACCAGTGAGAAATAAGATGGAAGTGAGAGTCGGCATCAAGCTGTCAGTAAAATGTATCTTTCACCCAGAACCTGTCTCACAGGAATTCACTCGCCCCCTCTCTGGCTTCAAACAGACCAAACGGCCTGTAAATGTCCTCATACTGGTTGACAGGTTAGATTTCCAGATCACAGGCAGGATGAAAGCCCAGTTTCACTCTGTTTGGGCTCCAGTTGCTCTCCCTCTTGTCCTTGCTTCTTTCATGCACAGTCTACATTATATCGTTCACCAACCTCCAGTGATGGGAATAACTGCGTTATAATAACGGTGTTATTTTTTTTCAGTAACGAGTAATCTAATTGCTTACTCTTCCCATCTTAATAACGCCGTTACCGTTACTGCCAAAAAATGCGGCGCGTTACTATATTTGAAGCGTTTTTTTTTCATCAGACCAACTAGATCTCTGAGTCTGAGCCGAGAGGCAAACACTTTTTTTTAACTGTTCTTCCCTGGTTAGTGGGCAGTGCAAGACGCAAGCGCATAAATGCTGACGATTGAGATTGAGTAAAATGTCATGGTAAGCCAATCAGAGGTAGAGTTGGGCGGGTGTTCGAAAGCACGCATAGTCGGACACAAGAACAACACAAGCGAATCAGTCAACGAGAGAGAGACAGGTATGGCGTTATGAAATCAAGGAGAGGATTAACTTTTCCTGCTACACATTTTCCACCGTGGTCAGAAAGAACAGGGGAGACACTTTGTTTCTCTCACTATGACTCTAGAGTCGGTACTCGCTCGAAAGCTAATCGCCATCACTCTCTCACTTCTCCCTCGCTCTATCACCCACACACACACACACACACACACACACACACACACACGCCGGCTTGACACACACACCAGCGCACAAGTATAAACATCAGGCAACTTAACGTTATTTGCACTACAAAGAGTGTATATATTTGTTATTTATTTTTGGTATAGTGCTTAACAAGCATAATTTAATCTTGCCCAGTTGTGGCCTGTTGAGATGTTGTTATTTGTATCGATCCACTATATAAACATGATATCTACATACATGGCATTTGATTTGAGACTAGTCTCACTTTGTCCCACAGCAACATTAAAATAGTTTAGATTTGTGAACATTGTTTCTGTTAATAATGTATTGTATTAAGTGTCCATTTCATTATAATTTTTGATTTATCATAAATAATTGAACATGCATATGTATTTTAAGTTCCATTAAAGAGGGGTGGAAGTGGGGTCACATTTGAGCATTTTTAAAAATGTACTTGAAAGTAACGCAATAGTTACTTTCTGAAGTAACTAGTTACTTTCATAATTTGTAACTGAATAACTAATTTAGTTACTTTTTGGAAGAAGTAACTAGTAACTTTAACTAATGACTAATGACTCTTTCAATAGTTTTAGGATTCGGCACCATTTGTTTGAAAACAATTTCAACAAAATGTGTTTCTTATCTGTCTTTCTGTATCAGAAGATGCAGGAGAGTATGTTTATAGTACCCATAGTTCATAATAACCGTGACAATGCAGTTAAATACTCTCGACTAACCTAGTTAATGGAATTATTGAAATCTCATAAGGGTCTTATTTTGCAAACATGCCAAGCTGTGTGTGTGTGTGTGTGTGTGTGTGTGTGTGTGTGTGTGTGTGTGTGTGTGTGTGTGTGTGTGTGTGTGTGTGTGTGTGTGTGTGTGTGTGTGTGTGTCTTTTAAAGAGGAAAAGGAGAGTCATTGTTCATGTAAGCTGGTCACAATGATGTTTAAGACCCATAAAATTTGATTCGCACCAGAATTTGCTCTGCACCTTGGAAACATGCCAGCTCTGCACAGCTCACTATCATCATATCCCCATGGTTCCTACAAAAGACTTTAAACCTTTTATCAATGCGGGTGTGTTTGTACCTATTTGCATTCACTCCAAGCTGTACGATCTGAGATTTCCTTTCAGATAAAGAATGTGCACCATTAATCTCCCCTCAGCTGATGGGTTCCCTCCCACTGTTCTTTTTCTTTTTCTGCTTCATCATACACATCTGTCCAAGTTCCTGTGGAGTTTGCTTTATCTGCACAAGGACACATGTTCAAACTCTTCTTTTTTCCAGTTGTCAGTCTGGATAAAATCGGTCCATTAATTTCAAACAAAAAAAACGTGCCACTCTGAGTCGTCGATAAGACATGACCAAACATTCTGTATGACCTCGGGTAGAGAAGATTAAGTTATGATGAACCTTTGGTGGTTTGTTGGATAATGGTGGAATTGTATAGGTTTTTACAGAATAACTTAATGATAATAATAATTAATTAATAATGAGAGCCACAAAGAGAATCATACATACAATGATTAATAATTGTTTGGTTAGCAATGATGCCTATAATAACATTTTCTTGAAATTTGCTTTTTGTTGTCAATGTTTTAAATGTTCTTTTCAACTGCCCTTCTTTATTATGCATCTGCATGGACAAGGAAGACTTTCTGTACAATCCTGATACATAGAAGGATAGGTGCCTGTAAGGTTTTTAAATTGATGAAGTGCAATTTGTTTCCATGTCATTATTATCCAAACTTTCTATTTACCATTTAAGGATATGTCTCTGTCAGATTTAATTGTTTTTTTTTCCATACAGCATCAGTGAAACTGAATAGAGGTGTGCTTTCAGCACAACTCTGCACTTTTGATAAGCCTGAGGGGAAAATGGGCATTTGGCCTCACATATTGCATGCTTATCCACAGGAAGCTCATTGGTATGTCATGGCTGTATCACCCTCGCCTTCATTCAGAGGCACACAGTGCATTTTCAGGTATTTTGTCTGGCTCTGGTTTAGCTGTGATCTAACAGCAATTACCCCTGGAAGTCTAACATAGCAAAGGATTCTCTCCCGGGGTCACTGGTAGGTGATGTGTCTTCCGACTGGTTAAGAGCATTGTCAAGGTGAGCAATCGCCACACATGGATTTGTAACAGGATCTTTATATGTACAGTATTTAAGGGGTTGTGAATGTAGAGCTGTACAAATCTTAAACTTGATTTGACTCTACACAAATATCATTTAAGTAATGCAGTCATGCATAGACCCAGTGGTGCTAAAACAAGTGTTGATAGCTTACACAAATTGTGTAAGCTTGTAGACCT
The DNA here is from genome assembly GCF_008315115.2 of Sander lucioperca. Lineage (NCBI taxonomy): Eukaryota > Metazoa > Chordata > Actinopteri > Perciformes > Percidae > Sander > Sander lucioperca. The sequence goes on from NC_050186.1 coordinate 5,782,975, forward strand.
ATCCTCCTCCCATCTGTTTCACAGTTTTACATATTCAGAGAGAGAATGAAAAACACATGTCTGATGTTCATGTTAATGTCACATCTTCTAAATTAATAAATCACACAACAGGGGGAAAAAAACAGTGAGCTCTGTAGCCAATCGGAGGCGACACGGTAGCTGCAGTCCAAAGGAAGGAAGATGTTTGAGCAGTTCCTACATGGAAGATTTTAATCGTCGTTTCTGGGAAATAAAGTGGGGAACCAGTTTGTTTTGTCACTGGTCACAGATGTGTGGTAAAAGCACATACTGGTGTGTCTAACAAACAGATAACATTTGTTTATATGACAGATGCATATTTGTGCATCCCATTTTCCTTGTTAGAACTGTATTCATAGAATTAAAGTTAAAGCAAATAAAGAAACTACAGAATAATCAGTAATGAAACCAATCGTTAGTTTCAGTCATATTCCCTCAGTTGACATTAAAGCTGTAGTACGTAGTTTCTGTGGCCCCCATGACGAATTCTAAGTAATGACAACAAAACTGTTGGTGCAGCCACATGCTCATTGTAAATATATAAAAACATTACTATGGGATCTTGTAACTTAATGTGAATCTGTAATCATTGTAATTGATGCCCCCAATCCTATGATCATTGATTAACACTGGTTACAGTAAATGTAGCTGAAGGCAAAGCATATCATTACCAGTGGCATGTCCCACCTCAATCATCTAGCACACAGCAACATGTAATTACTGATTGGGTAAAACGTATCATTTATTTCCACATAATTAGCATTTAACATGTGATGCATGATGTTTTGTAAAGTAGATTCTTCATGAATGTACAATTTCAAATATGAATACTGTACTTGAAATAAAAACTAGCCCTAGTCCATACCTGTAGTCCTCTATTATACTTGTTGATGCCACTACTATTTAGACAAATCACCAAACCAAAACAATTTTGTTCCATTTCCAAAATGATTATCTAGATTACCTCTGCTGTAGTTGCGGATTGTTATAGGAAAATATACGGACATTTTGGTATAAGGAAACTAGACCGATCATCATATTTTGCTGTGTGTGTGGTGTGCCTTTCACCCATTAGCCCAACAGTGTGATCACTGTTCCGTAACATGACCGCAATCAGGACAAATGCACTATTAACTCTGTAATGAGACAGCTCAACAAACAGAATTAATGGGTCCATTCAAAATGGCACTCTCCAGCAATCAACACTTAGTTAAGCTTGTTGCTATAGCTGTCAGAATCAACGAGAGTACTCTGCCTTTGCTTTAGTGAAGACACAAATCTGTAGATTGAGTTTGTTTTTTTTCTAACTTCTAGGCAACTTTGCAATACACAAACTAGAACCTTGACACATAGTTGAACTTTAAGATCTGTCGAATGTTTGAAAATCATTGGTACTCCAATGCTTATTTTAATGAATCTCAGTCCCTTAATGTACAACTTTATCAGGGGACATTAATTATCAAAGAGCCTCTTTGCTGATTTTCAACTTGAACCCTTTTTGTTCTAATGTTGGGAGGACATTAAAAACTGGCGAAATATACTCACATTTATTGTATCAAGAGCTCGCCACCACTGCCCGCCTCTGCTGTTGAGCAGTTGTTGTTCAACGTGTAACCCACACTTTAGGTTTTACAGTTAATACTGGCAAGGTTCTCACCTCATTTGTGTTTTTAGCATTTAGGTGATGTACTCCACTGCATGGTGTTATATCTTTATTGTTTTCTGTGTTGTTTGCATATTACATTTTAAAATCTCATATTGTTTGACTTTTAAGCCTTGGTGTTGGTTGGAAATCTTTTGAGCCCTGACTAGGGTTGGTTACCGAAACGCGGTGCCAACAGGGCACCGGTTCCGACGGAAACGGTAATAACGAGACCGAATAAGAACGAAAATTTCGGTGCCTGATTTCGGTGCGTGACTTTTTTTTTTTTTTTTCAGAAGCATCACTGCATGGGACGCTACGTTACCGTTAGCTAGTAGCTGGATTAAACACAATGGTTAAAATGCTGACAGCTTACATTAAGCGGTGTAAAGTGTGACTGTATTTCTCTGTAGAGGATTCCAACACCGGGACGTAACAGTCTGCAGGCAGCTGCCGTTGTCAGAAAAACAACACAGACGTTGCATTTAGTTGAAACTCGCCAGCCTTGTGGTGCATTCAAAGTTATTGTAAAATACCCTTTTCCCATCTGGTGCTTGTTTTTGTCGATTTACCAGCAATTTACTGGTGAAATAAGTCATTGTTATAAGTTATTGTTATTACATTATTAATCAATCATTTAATTTTGACCATATGGCCTTAGCAATAAACAAGCTGTTCTTTAATGTCACCAACTGTCGTTTTGTGCTGCTTTTTTATATTTTATATTATATACAGTATATTATAAATATATATATTTCGGTTCAGGCACCGGCACTGTTTTAAAAGTATCGTTTTAGCACCGGTATCGGAAAAAAACCAAACGATACCCAACCCTAGCCCTGACACGATAACTAAAAACTTAAGGATGAAAATTGCACTGATTGTATCCTGAGGTATGCAAAGTATCACATCTTAACATGTAAAGTTGAGGTACAGTATATAATCCCAAACCAGAAATCAGTAATCCGGATCCATACTTAACTTCTGTCTGCCAGAATTTCTGTTAAAAAGATAAATAATTGTTAAAGTTAGACGATTGAGCCAACAATTTAAATTAATATATAGGATAAAAGTTGGATAATAGTCTTAGTTTGATTTAGTATTACACAGCACTTTTAACAGAAAACCGGTAAATGGTATGGGGAAGTACTATAAATCTAAAGTTACTGTAAGGTGACAATAGTTGGTAATAAAACATTTGCTGCATTTTTCACACAAAAATACAATGAGACACTTGATTATTTATATCCCATGTTATGTTCTTATTTATTTGGTATTTGTATCTAAACCTTTGGCTCGTTGGATACTGTCAAAGCCAGATGATTCAACATTAATAAACCCTCCGACAACCCAATGATGGATTGATTCCTTAGCACTTTCACTATTACATCCTCTGATCTAATGGGATTTTCCAGACTGACTATTATGATGAAGTAGGCAAATGATTGTCAGGATGTTGCCACTCATCAGTCATATTAATTGCATTTATATGTCATTATTACAGTCTCCTAATGGATGATAACTGGTTGCAGGCTGGCTCTCTTCTCCTTAACCTAATTGAGTTTGAGCCAATGTTTTTCTCTCCTTATGCAAACTGCAACTTGAGTACTGTTTTTTCTGGTGTCTCCATTAAAACCATTGCTTCCTTTTAATTACTTAATGCTATTTGTCAGAATATTTTGAACAGCCTTCTTTAGTTTTCAACCTATTGATCCAGTGACTGTTAAAGGTAACATGGCTTAAAAAAGTCAACATCTAATATACAGGGATCAAAACAAACATATTTTTAGTGTATTGATTTTTTCTTTCACTGCAGTGATGCTTCCAAGACTAAGCAAAGAAGCAGGGAGCTTGCTTTTCACTCATTTTAAGTTATTTTCTGTTACACTGAGCCCACAATGAGACAAATTCATGAGTGTAATGATTAATTGATAAGAAAGTCACTCTGAAGAATTTCAGGAATTCTTTAAAAATTAACATAAATTATTGCAAGACAGTCTGAGAGACGATATGGATGCAAAATGAATCTCATTAAATCTTTTTTTCTTTAAGATTATTGTTTTGGGCATTTTAGGCCTTTTTCGATAGGACAGCTTGGACATGAAAAGGGAGAGAAGGTGATTGACATGCAGCAAAGGGCTGCAGGTCGGAATTGAACCTGCATCCATCACGGCGAGGACTGAGCCTCTGTACATGGGGCGCACACTCTACCAGGTGAGCTACCCAGGCGACCCGTATCTCATCAAATCTTTGCAGTAAATTCTATTATCTGAATCTTAAACAGTATTTCAAGGTTTTTAATCTTCATACAATGCGTACCTAGGTGCTCATAGCTGACAAATTTTAATGGCTCAGTTTGCCATTGTGCCATTCAAATTAGCTAGTTCATGGTTACATTGCAGGGATGGCGCTGACTGGCAGAAGCTATTTGATTAGGCGTGAGGCTATATTCCTGCTAAAGTCAGACAGATTTCTAATGATGTGTTGTGTGGTTTTATGGACTCTTCCCATTAGTATTGGATGGGCTCCTGTAATAAGCTGTCACTGTGGCAGAGTCACCCATTAAAAGCCACTCGTAAATGTCCATATATTCTCCAGATGTAGAGGTGAAGGTGCCTCAATCATGTCACAATCATGACATTTTATGGCAGTGTGTTTGGCTTGCAAACAGTTACCCTTTCAAGTCAAATAAGCTTGTAAAAATAAAATGTCGTTAATTAGAAAAGGCTCCCTAGACAGGCTCCAGTATGTCCAAAATTCTGCCGCCAGGGTCCTCACCCACATCAAGACCTGGCAGCACATCACCCCAACCCTCATCCACCCTCACTGGCTCCCAATTAAGTCCTGTATCATATATACAATCCTCCTTCTCACCTACAAATCCCTCCATGCCCTGGCCCCACAGTACCTCTCTGACCTCCTCCATCCTTACACCCCACCCCGAAACCTACGGTCCTCAGACCCTGGCCTGCTCTCCATTCCCCACACCAGACTCTGTACCTTCGGAGACAGAGCCTTTATTGTTGCAGCCCCATCCCTCTGGAACACCCTCACTGCTGATATCCAAAATGCTACATCCCTGGACATTTTTAAAAAAAACTCCTGAAACACCACCAGTTTACCACAGCCTACAACCTCCCTTAGCTTAGCCACAGTAATTCTGGAATGCGTCCTTGGGTTTCATGGAAGGCGCTATATAAATAAAAGTAATTACTATTATTATAATTATTATTATTATGACAGTTCTACATTTGCTGACTTTGTAAAAGATTTACACATTTAAAACTGTGTAGTCATAACAATGCTTTCAAGATGTGACAGGACTGAGAATGCCAGTGAGGCTTTCATTCATTTTCTTGGACTTTTCAGGGTTGACGGGTTGATACATAAAGCATTGACTTTCTCCTATTTAAATCACATTTTTGTTTACGTTTTTCTTTGGTTTGTTTAACTAATTTATCACTCACGTTTACTGGCTCTTATTTAAAAATGAACAATCGATTTAGATGGCGAGCCGTGTGTTGCTTTCTGCTTAATGATTTTCCACCCAGTACCTACTTCCTATTTTAATTAGGCAGATAGATTGATGACAATACACTGCAGATAGCAATTTCAATTTGCAAGGCCATGAATGTAATTGTATGTAGGAATCGACCAATAGGGTTTTTTTTTTTAAGGGCCAATACCGATTATTAGTAATCAAAGAGGCAGATAACAGATATTTGCAACCAATATTTGTTTGCAGTAAACACATTGAGTGAGAGTACAGAGTTATGACGACAGAGACAGAGAGAGGCCAGCTGCATCAGAGCCAAAGTAGCAAGTTTTTCGATTAATTTATTTTATCTTTATTTTATTTTTTTAAATACTGATTCAGAGTATTGTAAAAATGTTGATTATCACAGCCGATAATCGGTCAATCCCTAACTGCACGTATTTCCTTTCAGTTGATATGATCATAATTCAAAAGTAACATTTTGTTAACATAAAATCTATTAAAATAAGGTACACATTTTTGATTAGCTGAAATGAAGTTCTCCTGTTATTTCCCAGGTTTCCAATTCTTTGATTGCAATACAACTTAGATTACAATCTGTCTCCCATTCTGTAATTGGCATTGAAAAAAATGTGGAGTTCCAACCATTAATGGAAGTTGTAATATTGAAGAGATACCCTACGGCCCTTGGTTGTTGAGCATGGTGTCTGTAATTACTTTTTATCTGCCTCATGGTGTTTATCACCATATGACAAAACAGACCTTGTCATATTCTCATTTGCGGCACACCACAAATGTTTTATGGGATTGAAAAACAGAACAGCCAAAGTCAAAAGTCACTTCTATCAAACTGCTTTTATTAGTGATTTTGAGGCATTGATTTGCATCACAGTTATAGTTGCTTGTTTCCTTGGGCTGTGTCTGATATCAACCCCTGTGATGTACTTTATTTACTATCTGCCATTTTATTTGAGTGTCTGAATTCTGAGTAGAATTCATTCCCACAATGGAACAAAAACAGAGCACCTTATGCTAACATTCCCACAATGCAGTGTGACATTTTACAGATTCCAAAATTAACTAAGTCGTGCGGAGCTACACCGGTCAGTGATGACGCACCCTGATGATGATTCAGAAATGTCTGAAGTCTCAATTTAATGCTCACTATAGAGCAAACTGAGAGTCTTTAATATAAAGAGCAGTACAAGAATTAACAAGGAGGGGTAATTCAGACATGGCTTTATTTGTATATAATGGCTAAATCTGGCCAGTGGTGACTTCTGGTTCTGTCTTTTATTGGATTGATTTTAGTGTGGCTGTACAATCCAAAACAAAGTGTGAATACTGTTTTAAATAATGAATTGCTTCAAAATTTAAGCTAATTTGTGGCAGGATACAAGTGCTATTTATTGGCTATTATTTCTACCTCAGGTATTCCAAATTATCTTATGTAACGTTTCTTCCCATTTTAGTCACAAGTATGTGAATTTTTAGCTTCTATTCTGCCCAAATATGAGACTGCTTTTGGTTCCAAGTAACAACCCGGGACTGCCAAGCTCCTACATCTACATTTGTAAATATGCCAGGTTTTCTCTATGTAATAGCTTTTCTTTCACACTCTACGTTGTTTAGGGGCTGCTGCATAATTTAGTGGTCTGGAGTGGTGACCTCATCCATATTGTGACAAGGAGCATTTATTATACATTTTTACATTTGTGTGGCTTTTGGGAGCCTAATACTTTGTTCCTCAACAATCCACATTTTCAAAAAGATAACTGATGACATCCAACAAAGACTCCAAAATGAGTATAGGTCGTCTTTAAATGTTATTTAAATGCCTCCCACAGGAGCATTTTCTGTCTATAATGTGTGCATTAAATTCTTAGTTTCTAAAGGGATTCTTTAAGGCCTGTCCCTTGTTGAAACAATTGCAGGTTGAAATAAAATTCTGACTACTTTTCAAATGACTAAACAAAATGAAAAGGCCATCGTTACATAATGTTAGAATGTCTATTTAACTATGCTATTTGTTCTGCACTGGCAACACAAGACCCAAGTTCTTTCAGCACTGGACAGTTCTGCCAACACATTTCATTTTAGCTCTTCTAAGCTGTCCTGTCTCAAACCATTTAAAAACAGGACTTCTCTAATTCACTCAGTAGATGCAGTTTCAGCACTGGAGAGCTCCTTCACTGTAGAGAAATGGGAAACAGAAATTGCTCAAAGTCAGCTCTTTTGCCTGAACAGCTCATGTTTTACTTTGCGATAATGCTACAATAAGATTATCAGGAGAAACAGACAAAACCCAAGAATGATAAATGAAAATGGAACTTTGCTTACCATAGTTGAATCTCAGATTGTACAAGACCATGTAGCTCATTTGATTAGATTTACATAGATTCCCATGTAGAAACTAACGTTATGTGGGTCTTTCACAGATTGAGATAACCATGCGAAAGGTTGGTTCACCCTAAATCACAAAAAACATTGTTTCTCACTTAATGGTCTTAGTCATGAAGGATTTTTGGTTTATTTTCCCTCTTATTGAGATATTTATCTTCAGAGATTTATGCCACTACGCAACTACAATGGAGGTGCATTGCATTTTGTTTGCTGTGCTCAAAACATTGGGGGGGAAAAAAAGAAAAAGAACAGTTTTCCTTGGTACTACCAAAGCAGTAGTTGAAAAACCACTGACATTGTCTGTGAATTATCCAGAGGAACCGGAGCAATGTTTCTGAAAAGAGACATTGCTTTTGAGCTTTAAGTACCTTTTCAGTGCTTTGAGCAGCACAAATGAATTGGTGGCAGCACAAGTTTCAGTGACAGATTTCTCCACATAAAACCAAAACTATTTGCATGGCTCGATACCACTGAGCGAGTAAATATGTTTTTGTGATTTAGGCGAACTCACCCTTTAAGCTGTTCCCATTCAGAGGATTTTGGCTACGCCTGTGCTCAGGTTTATTTAAAACCTTGGCTTGTGTGTCCTTCCCATCATTATATTGGGCCATGCTATTTACTATATCATGGTTTTAGTATATTTATCTTTATCTTTTTTCTCAGGCACACACACACACACACACACACACACACACACACACACACACACACACACACACACACACACACACGTGGATGTAGCACCTGTCTGCAGTGTGGAGTGGTCCTATCCTATCTGTAATTTTGTGAGGGATTTTGTCTAATTTGACTCTAAAAACCATTGCTCAAAAGTAGGGATGTAACGGTATGAAAATTGAACCTCACAGTTATAGTGACCAAAACGGTTTTCGGTGTTTTTGCGGTATTTTTAAAAGTGTGTTCAATATGTTCAGAAAGCACTGATAGGCCTACACAAGCAGGAATAGTTTCAAATAGTGTAACACAGTGTTTATTATATTACAGAAATATAGGCAATAGGCTTGTAAAAACTATTGAAAACTGGCTACTGAAACACTGGCCCGCTGTAGGGTGTCCGGTAAGAACTTGAACCAGAGATGTCTGACTTTGAGATCCAGGAAGATTTATTTACAACTCTAACAATGAAGTTAACTATGACAGACTGATCTCACTAAGTGGTATATGTATGCCACGCCAGTTCGTATGCCGTTTTGGCATATCAAGACGCATAATCGTTTTTTAGCATGTTTATCAACGCTGTTGAAAAAAAACAACTAAATGTTATAGCAACCAGCATATAACAAGAAACAATATTAAGAATTACATTCATTTCTCTGTAATAATTAACATAAATGTAACATATTGCTCAATAACACAAAGCCACATCTAATTTATTACAGCACACGTATCCATAACCAGTCCCTCCAGGATTTCGCTGCATTTTTTTGAGATTGTTGCGGCCCAAAACACCTGATTTCCCGGGAGCTTTTTTAAAAAATTGCGATAAAAGTTGCGGTCTTTGTCTGTTTTTTGCAATGAAGTTGCGGGAGACAGTGAAAGTTGCAAAAAAGTTGCGATTTTTTTGTTTTATAGTTATTTAAAAATAAAAAGGAAACATGTTTTGGGGAGAATAAAACTACTCTGGGCTGAGTTTTCCTAGTAACATTAATAAAATGAATCAAATTTGAACATATGTGTCAGTGGCTTGTTGATCTTTACATTGTTAGTTCATTTCCTAACCTGACCTGGCACACACATTCATATGGTTTGATAAAGTACTGACTTTAACTTATCATTGCACTTACAATAACGAGCGCAGCTGTCCTCAATTTAGGTCATCGTGTCGTCCCATCTCCTTTTTCTCCTGCATCCACCGTGTGTGTTGTTTGTGTGTGTGTGTGTGTGTTTGTTTGTGTGTGTGCAAGCGTCAGTCGCGGGGGGGAACGGAGCAGCAGCCCCGCCCACTGCAGAGAGCCGACAGCCAGGATTGAAACGGCAGCAACTTCAGCGACTTTTAAATCGTTACAGTCTACATTGATGTTAAAATGTATACAGGTTGGCAGGATGGTCTGAAATGTTTTACTTCTTAATCTTTCGCTGTATGTTTTGTTGGTAAATGTGAGATGTTCGAGTCCCACACACGTCTCGTCTTCATATCACAAACAAGGAAATGATCAACCCGTTCTCACTCCCGCTTGGTCATTGGCTCTCAGAGTGCACGTGGGACTGCTGTGATTGGTTGAAGTCACGGGAAGCTTAAGGTTATTGGTCAAATGTGCGGAAAAGTTGCGGTGATTGGTCAAAATTGCGAGTCGCACCAAATTTGCGGTGATTGGTTGAGTTCGCGTGAATTGGCGCAATCGCAACATTGCGAAATCCTGGAGGGACTGCTTAACGGAGCAAACCATGTAATACACCTTTAATAGCTAAGCACGTGGCTCCACAGCGCTAGTCTGTTTACTGGCGATTTCACCTTGCTAGCAGATTGCCCTAACACAACCTGAATATCAACACATGGCTGCACAAGTAATATTAAACAATCTGCACATCTATCAGCAATGCAATAAGAAACACAGCAACAGCAATATTATCAAGGCGATAATATATCTCTCTCTCTCTCCAAATAAATGTCATGTCGTAGGCTAACACGGGCAAAACTTCAAAAATCCACATTGTAGCAGTACACTTATTGAAATATGAATAAACGTAGCTTAAACATTTTACACAGATAACGAGGCAGTAAAGCCTATGACAGTTTAACGAGCTACAGAATAGTTTTAACTTGCGTTCTGGGCTAAACACACATCACTTCAACAAGTCCGAAAACGGCAAAGGAATGATAAAAAAAAGTCTGTTTACAGCCGCTGTTCTGTCCCCTTCTCCTGTCTGAGTGCGAGTGATTGGCAGGAGATCAAAGTGGTGACTCTCGTCAATGATTGGTCAGTCATCTCAGAAGAGAGAGCAAGTGTTACTATGGCCTTTTTTACAAGGCTGATAAATGTCCTGAGCGCTGTCATCTCCTCCTCACGCCATGATTCCAACTTCAAGAAACGCACTGTAGGCTACACAGTGCGCCCGCGCGGCAAACTCAGGAGACTCGGATGAAGCTGGGAACACGCGGTTTCCACACCGTGGTAATCCACCATGATAATAATGATATTTTATCACGGTATCACGGTATTTACTGTTACACCGGTAATCGTTACATCCCTACTCAAAAAACTTTATCTAATGACTGAGACCTTCATTGTGTGGAGCATCTGAAAACACTGAGCATCTATTAACGCTAATGCATATTTAATCATTTTCTTCAGCCCACTCTGTGCAGCCTAGCAATTCCTATGATGATTCTGCAATAACTTGGCAGCAGGAAACACTACAATTCCTTAATTGTAGATTTGTGTTAGTGTTGTGCCTGAAAACCATTGCAACTTGAATATCCTGTACGGTGTACAGTGTTATTAGAACGCAGATAGCTCTACATCAGTAAATCTTCTGTAACTTCCAATGTATTGTAGGGCTTTGAATATGTGATAGAAGGAGCATACATAGTACTTTGAACTAGATGCCTGACTTGACATAAACATCCATTACGTACAGTCCTGTGTGTATCCCCAGCTTGGATTAAAGAGTGTTTTAGTCTTTGGGTTCAATCTGTTTTAAGCTTGTTTGGTGTTGGGGAACTTGCATGCACTCTTTTTTCAAGATATCAACTGAATGACAATTTTAATTTTTCAACGGGAGGGATCTTGGAGACGACAACACTGAGTGCAGAACAGAAGGAAAGTGACACAGAGCCAAAGGGAGGATAATCCAAGTGGTCAACATCCGCTTAGATAGCCTGCCTGGCGCTTGACAAAATGTTTGCACACAGTGTGTTTACATGCAAATTTAAACCAGCATTTCTCCAACCCAAAAGTCTGCAAACCTTATAACCAATTAAAAAAATGTTTCACTTTGTTCACTCTGTCCAAAGTTATTTTTCATCATTGCAAGAAATACTTTCAGGCACACATTACCTTGAGCTATTTTTCCAAAGACGTGCCTTAGAGGCATTTATCATAGCGATGGAAAAATGAATCTGTGTCATTGGCTGGGTTAAGTTTGTGTGTGTTTTTATGTCTGCGGACACCTGGGGCACGTCACACACAGCAGTTACCTGGATCTCTGAGTAAAAGCTCCTCAAATCAGGACGTTACTCTTGGAAAAAAAAAAAAGAACTGTTTCAGGTTTTATTCAGCTAACTTTGTGATCCCGCTGTGTAAGCCAGGCCCCTGGTTGTTGGCATGTTGCACGTGTGAGTATTTGTACATGCATTTATTCTGTGTGCTCAAGGCTTCTGGTGTCTGTCTCTTCCTTTGCAGTCTATGCGTCTCAATGCTGTCTGCTGTCTGAAGGAAACAGATTTGATGGCTAATGACATCTGACAGAGGCCGTCTGTTATGGTCATGTGATACTGTTTCTTAGCAGCAGGGGACTGCTTGAGAGATGTGGTCTGATCATGAATCCATGCAACAACAAAAAATAAGAAAAGAAGAATGGTCTCATACAGACAGAGGCTAAATCTTAATCCTATTGCATGATGGGTGGAAAATGACTATATACAGTATATATTACTGTGGGACAATACATATGTGTCAACCATACCGTTTGTACCAGGGTATCTATCCCTTTAAAGGACCCATGCCATGAAAATTTCTTATTTATGACGTTTTCTAACATTAATGAGTTCCCCCATCCAGCCCCCTCCCCCCTCTCTCCTCCTCAATAGCATTTAAAGCTACAGACACAGAAATGGCACATCCTAAATAAAGCTCATTGTGGGACTGGCTCTAGTGGCTGTAATTCTGCACCAAGGCTGAATGTCGGGAAAGAGACTTCAGATACAGTATTAGGGGACCACTAAAGCCTATATAAAAGCATCCACAAAGCAGCATGTCATAGGTCCTTCAAAATCTCTGGTTGTATTGGGCCATTGTGTGCCATGTTGCAGATCGATAAGCAGATTTATACTGAGAAAGATTTTCACCTTTGCAAAGGTAGGCTAATTCTCAAGCCGTGGGTGGAGATACTCCGATAGGGGGGCGGTAAATTCTAACGAGCCTGCATGTGACAGGGAGGGGAGCTAAATCTGAAGGGCTTGTTTTCTGATCTATGCAGCCCACAAAACCTGACTGTGTGTACTATTTCACAATTTGTAGGTAGGTAGGCGCTCTAGATACCCAAATGTATGTGCATAAAGCACTGAAAGTGGGTTTTTCATGATATGTCCCCTTTAAGTTGCAGTACTCATTTAGACAATCCTTTACATTGTGCCACATCTATCATGCAACAGAAAATCCAGTATAAGCTCACTTGAGAGAAGGTAACGATTGTCTGTGCACATCTGTAATGTGCTTAAAGCAGACATTTTCTGTGGGCCCCCGTAAAAAAAACAACCCAAAAAATGTTTCAACTTCAAATAGATTTTTTTTAAATGATAGATATGCCAAATGTAGTCAAAACTTTTCTCTTTAATCTTAAACACAATTTCACCTCAGTGTAATTTGTCTTATACCATGCAAGGAAATCAAACAATCAACCCATCTCATCACATTGCAACATTATGCTTCATTGGAGACACAAATAAAAACACATTCAAAAACACTCACATTGTGCACTCATAGTGTTTCATTCACCCATCCATCACGTTCGCCTACATCCCCTCATCTGAAGCTGCTATGACTCTGATACGAATCAATGCACCAGTCAAGTGAATCCAGGTGAGATAGAAATCCACTTACAGAGCTCTGATCACAATCAGTGGCGGAGAAACCACACGGAGGCAGGTTTACCTTAGTTTTAAAAACACATGGCCATGGCACAATGGGGGACGACTGTGGAAGGGAAAGCAGAGGAGATTACATCTCAGACTCCGCAGGCTGCTCTGTGGGAGCTGCTGGTGGTGCTCAGGAAAGAAAACATGGGGACGAATTCAGAGAACTTAGGCAGACTGACAGAGGCTAGTATGTGGTCGAGGTTAGATGAGTGGTGCTAGTGATCTGCCATGAGTGTCGCTGTCTGATACATGTAGTGAATCGGGTGTGTTTGTTTTAAAATCAGTTTTCTTACACCTACACAAAGGAAGCTAAATTAATTGCATCCTGTTCACTAGGAGACTTATTTGGACGTCCTAAATGGATACTGTTATGTAAAAGACTTCACCTAAGATATTTAGCCATCAAATGCGATTTTGTGCAATGAGGAAGTCAGCAGGAGAGCACACCAGGGTAACATTTTTGATGTGATCACTACAGAAATAACACTGTGTTAAGTTGGAGAACAGGAGGGGTTATTACTGTCCCCTTTAACATCTTTTGGATGCTGTTAGATATACATGAAAGCACACTGGCGTTTGGTATACTGTGGTGTGATGTGCTTCAGCGTAATAGAAAAAGTAATTTTAAAACATGGTTTTATGATTATGTTGCTAAAGGAGAAACTAATCTACACAACGCAATACCCTTTCATCATCCTTGCATTGTGATTGTAAAAGAGCATTTTGAGAAAGTGAGCTGTTTCAGGTATCTGAGAAATGCAATACATTGTGCTTAATCTTAAATATGGCATTGTTTTCATAGCTTAGAAATAGGCCCGTCTAAGCTGCAGCCATTACCTTTC